>NC_132841.1:61492333-62742333 GCF_048164855.1 Canis lupus baileyi
AACTTAATGGAGAGCAAATGGGATCATTAAACTTGGGCCCTTTCATTTTCTAAGCAGAGAAGGATCAGTGTTTTTGTGAATGATCACATTTGCCCTCCTTGTCCCCCCACTCAATTTCTTAGGGTGTCTTCAGTAGCAAGCTCCGTGGCAACTAGACTCAGTAGTCATTTTGGACATTTCTTACCAGTGTTTCATTTTGGCAATTTTGGTTTTGCAATTGCAGCTCACTGAATTATGTGCATATTTTCCATGTGTAGAAATATTCAGTTGTCACTTACTCACCTAGTCATTGTTCAGACTGGAATTTGGCTCATGGGTCCTGGCCCAAAGGGTTTGAATAACCAGAATGTTTCTTTTTTCTTAGAACTTTTGGCTTTCTTTGAAAAAGCAGGTACAACTAATTCCCATTTCCATGAGAGCGGTTTATCTTTTCTCTTTGTATTAGTATCCTATGGCTGCTGTAATAAATTGCCACAAACTGGTGGCTTAATGCAACAGAAAGTTGGGACTCCATTTTCACTAGGCTGAAGTCTAGGTGTCAGCAGGGTTGTTCTCCCTCTGGAGGCTCTAAGGGGGGATTCCTTCCTTGCCTTTTGAAGCTTCTGGTAGCTGCCAGCATTTCTTAGTATGTGCCTTTATCATTCCAATCTCTGCCTCTATAGTTACTTTCCTTTATCCTCTTTCATTTGTGTCGAATATCCCTCTGCCTCCCTCTGGTAGGGATGTCTGTGATCACACTTAGAGCCCCCTGGATAGCCCAGGGTAATTTCCAATATCAGGATCCTTAATCAGATCTGCCAAGGCTTTGATAAAGAAGGTAATATTCACAGGTTCAAGGGATTTGGATCTGATATTGGGGAAGGGGGCATTTTAGCCGTCTACAAAACAGCAAGATGCCCCGTACTACCTCCTGCTGTTTCCTAATAAATCACCTTTTCTATGATCTCATTTGGTAGTTTTATTAAAGGTTTCCCTGCTTGTAATGGCATAAAGCCCATGAGAATCAATGTTTACTTCTATATAAATGTGAACTTGGACTTTTCTGTCGAGTAGGGCTATAGATGGCTATATTGCTAGGCCCTTTAAAAGCTTTTTGATCTAGCATTTTTATGTGGAGATTGACTCCATCATGGAGGGGCATGGGTAGTATTTGGACCTGGTTTTCAGTTGCCCATTTCTAGGAAGAGATTTCCAAGAAGCACCATTTAGAAACTTAGGCCTTCTAAAATACCTTTTCTATCCATTTCCATTAAGGAGAATCTTTTCTAAGACTTAACCCAGTTTCACTTTATTTAGCATTATACCTGGGTACCCTTTAAGCTATCACTCCCTGGGCTGGCTGGCCCAGACTTCTGACCTCTTCAGGGAACCTTGAACCCTCCAGACCCGGCTGCTTTCTGTACTGATGGTACCAGTCCTGGTAAAAGTAAGAAAGGTCATGTAAAAAGGAGTCATTTATCTGAACTTATCTTTCAGGAGCACAGGACCTTATTGTCTTCCAAATCTTAGTTTATAGGACTTTTTGGTTAACCCATATGGAGCCTTTACCTTTCTGAATTTTTTTGCTTTCTTCAGTCTCCTTTCTCCATGAATAATATCTGCCTAAGATAGAGTTTCTGGCCAGCTCTGGTTCCCTTGCTTCTTCTGGACAATAATTGTCCTGTGTAGAGACTGGGACCTTTAACAAAGTCATCATGTTGTGGAGAATCAAGTGACTGGACTGCTTATCTCCCTGTCTCTCTCTCCCTTTTTCACCCGACTCCAAGATAATTTGATTACTCTCTTCTCCAGTGGGAATTTCAAAGCTGTGATTGACTTTTAAGCCCCACCATGGGAAAGATCAGTGTAAAAAAGACTTATGCTCTGATTTTCTTAGCTGAATTTGACAATTTTATTCTCTTAATGCTCAGTCTTGTCCACGTGTACTTTTGTGGATCTATAGTATCTACACGGTTTTAGGGAAAAAAGTATCAGATTCCATGTCATGGCTGACTCCACCAAGCATGGTGTATCAGAGCTCCCACTTCACCCCTGGGTTCATCCAAGGCACTCATAATGACTCTTTGTAAATTTCAATGTTTAAGAATTTTATCTTGACAAAAAGAGAGAGAGAGAGAAAGAGAGAACTATATCATGCCCACCCCCACAAAAATATCTGAAGAACACTGAGATTTGTGTAAAATCATGCAGTCAAACAATGAGAAACTTTAAAAATGCCTTCAGGGGACACCTGGATGGCTCAGCGGTTGAGCGGTTGAGCGGTTGGCTCAGAGCGTGATCCTGGAGTCCTGGGATCCAGTCTCACATCGGGCTTCCTTCATGGAGCCTGCTTCTCCCTCTGCCTATGTCTCTGCCTCTCTCTGTGTGTCTCTCATGAATAAATAAATAAAATATTTTTTTAAATGCCTTCAGGTTTAAAAAGCTTAGCTTGAAGAAAATGGACATCTGCCAGTCACCTTGGGGCCAGAAAGGAATTACCTTCAGCCTTGATCCAGGTGGAAGCTCCTTTCCCCCTCAATCTACCTTCTTTTTCCTAAGGTCCTATGAGACATTTGTACCTGATATACAATGACAATAGTATAAAAGAAAATATACAATACATTTTCTCTTTAACTTTCCTTTTGTAATAAATACAGCATATAAAATGACCTCTTTCTTTGAATCCTTACAAGCTCTGGCCAATAGTGATTGTGTCCTAGCCAGGCCAGACCACAAAATGGCATTTGTCTTCCCTAGCTATACCTACCAACTGACTTTTTGCATTACTAAACTCCTTGAAGTTGGAGCACATAATCACGTGAAGTTCTTAGTTGCCTAGAATCTCATTGAGCTTTCCATAGTGAAGGAGCAGTGCAGTAGGAAAAACATGAATTCTGGAGTTACATGGGACTAGATTAAAAACTGAGCTCTCCCATTCATTGGCTATGAGTGAATTATTTACATTTTGTGAACCTCAGGTTTGTTTTTTGTTTTTTTTAATCTGTCAAGTGTATATAATAAGGCCCCTAAAGTAAAATGAGTTACATAAAATGCCTTGCAGAGTGTCTGGCACATATTTAGGGCTCAGCAAAAGGTATTGGTTGTGTTTTTGTTAAATCAATGGGTAAGAAATGTCTTGGATTGCCTTATTCCTACAGCTTCATGATATAAACATACTTTATAATTAAATTTTGTAAAGCACTTTTTAAGTAGCTTATTCATTAAACAAATATTTATTGAAATGTCAAGTATAGGATGGTGAACTAATACTTATTTACAAAGCAACTGGAAGTAAGCTTCTAGAGTATGTGCCAAAATTCCAGCCTAACTACTTCTTGGTTTTATAAGAAAAGATTTATTTTATTAGGCATATTCTGGAAATTTCTAATTGCTTAATATTTTCATGCCATGATCCTTTTAAAAAATAAGTATAGCCTTCCATCTTAACTGGAATCCTCTGATGTCCTAATAAGGAATTGATTAGTGAGGACTTAGATGCTTTCCTAAAAGACTTAGAAATGCCCAGGGTATGCTGTTTTGAACATTAATATGGCAAAAGACTAATTAGGTTAAATGCGTATTTACAAGTGAGATGTTATTCTATATTTTAGTGCAGAAATGGAGGGTCAGGGAGATTAAATGACTGGCATAAAAGCCACAGAACTGGCTTTTTATAAAACACCTTTTCTCAAATTTCACAAGTTGTTTCAATGAATATCCCCTAGAAGAATATCCTAAAGAAAAAAATCCACAGCATAAAACAGCATTTAGTTTTCAGGTGTCATTGGTCTGCTTTAACCTGAAAGCATCCTGCAGTCACACTGACTTTTGTGACATGGCCATTTTTTGAGGAGAACAGGCCAGTCATTTATAGAATGTTCCTCAGCTTGGTTTTATTGGACATTTCATCACAGTCTTATTCAGGTTGTGCATTTTGGCAGGTCTGACATGAGAGATGCTGAGTTCTCCTCCAGCCTCACGTCAGGAAGCACTGATGCTCACTCCACTCTGTCACTGATGATGTTCTCCATTTAGTCAGGTGCTATCTTTCAGGTTTCTCCTTGGCAAACTTACTATTTTCCTTTTCGCAATTAAGTATTTTGTGAGGGAATACTTTGAAACTATTTAACTACTCTGTTTTTCATCACAACTAAAGTAAGCAATCATTTTAGGATTCTTACCTGTGAAATATTTATTACCGGTGTGATGACAAATGGTGATTTTTCTCATTCTGTTTTTCCTTCCACATTTACTAGTTGGAATTCTGCAAAATTTAATTTTCTTTTTAAAAAGATTTTATTTATTTATTTAAGAGAGTGATCGAGAGAGAGCACAAAGCAGGGGAGGGGCAGAGTGAGAGGGAGAAGCAGACTCCCTGCTAAGCAGGAAGCCTAATGTGGCGCTTGATTGATCCCAGGACTCTGAGATCATGACCTGAGCCAAAGGCAGCCGCTTAACTGACTGAGCCACCCAGGCGGCCCCAAATTTTAATATCTAATGACATTCAAAAAGACTCCATCTGTAAAAGAGAAAATATCTGGGCTAATCTAAATCCATGGGAAATAATAACCTCTCCTCTTCTCTCTCCATAATCTCTGAGCCCAGGTATCCAGTAAGTGGCTTATCTATCTATATTTAATACAGTAGAAATATGCAGAGCTGTTGGAAATTGTTCCTAGGGCCACTTTCTATTTGAGGTAACAAAATTCCTAATCCTGTCTGAGATCCTTTTCTTCTGAGGTTTACCTTACACATTTTCCCTTAAAGTCTTGGTCTTGTTCTCCCTTTATCAGCCCTCTCTCACCACGCACACAAACACACACACACACACACACACACACACACACACCTTAGAACCTGGTCTTATTTTATTATTTTTTTCAAGTAGGCTCCATGCCCAGTATGGAGCCCCACTTGGGGCTAAAACTCATGACTCTAAGACCTGAGCTGAAATGTAAAAAAAAAAAAAAAAAAAAAAAAAGATGCTCAACTGATGGAGCCACCCAAGTGCCCCTAGAACCTGATTCTTAAAGCTCTCTTTCTTTAAACATTAAAGACTCTATTCACCTCAAAGCTCCTTCAGGGCATGGCTGCCAAGTTGACATTCCACAGACACACTCATTCCCTTTTGCTTCTAGCTCAGCACTTTCAATTATGTACTGTTTAGTCTTGAAGCTCAGACACTCAAGATGATTCTAATTTGATTCTCTCACTCTCCAGCATAAAATGAGTCAATAAGGTATTCACAATTTCTCACTTTTGTAATGACTTCAAAAACAGAACTTATAGCAGACCTCTCTTTCAGAAGTCTTCCAAAGTACACAGCTATGATCAGGGCTCCTTTCCAATTAATTTCCTTCAGATTTCTGACTTTCATCTCAACTGTTCTCATCTTTGAGAAGCATTCTTTCCCTGAGACAATTACTATTCATCCTGTAGACATCAGAAGATCCTTAGATTATTCCAATAACTTATATTTTTCAGAGAAGTTAATTTTTACTTAACCCAAAGAAGCAAAGGACAAGAATGGCTGCTTTCAAGAAAATTTTTCCTTTTAATCAGTAGACTATGTTATTTTAATATTAAGAAGCTGGATGTCTCTTGTCTTATAATATTATGCCTCTCTCAAGCAGAATGGGAACCTTTGGAAACCATTCTCCAATCCAAAATCCATGGCACAGTTATTTATTTCTAGGAAGAGGAATACATTTATGATGAATATTTTATTGTAAATCTTCAGCTGAGAATAGAAATAGTATAACTGCTAAATAAAACTGACTTATTTCCCAGAAACTTCTAGAGCATAAAGTTACTAGTCAGTACCAGAAATTATCTTTGGGGAAACCAATTTTTTATGAATGACCTTGCTTCTTTATGAAGAAATGTTGAGAAACGATATTTTCTTCTTCCCATTTAAAATCCCCAAATGACAGCATTTCCTTGCCTTACGCTCGAATAGGAAAGGAACAAAAAACTTGCCAACAGCTTTTGGACACTGTGGAAATAGGAAGCTCATATTTTGTAAAGCTCACTAGACCAGAAGCTTTTCTAGAACTCTGATTCTAGGCTTATCCATTGTACCAGTATTGAGCCAGAGTGATACATCACCAAACTTTTGTTAGTTAATACAATATTTCCAAATAATGACTGATGAAATAGACTCAACTGCTCTGTAAATTATATGATAATTTATTCTAGGCATTTTTGACATGGACACAGATACCTTGAAGAAACCTACCTGTAAGTTCAGATACTATAATAGAAGGCAGGTCAGAAAAAGATGTGACCTACAGGAATGAAAAGATTAGATATTTTTTTCTCTAGCCTTCCCTTCTGTGGTTCGAGATTGAGAACTTTCAATCACAGTTGTTAGAGAAAGGACTACTCATATGGTATCTGGACAAAAAAATACTGGGTGAAGCCCATCTCCATCAGTTGAGCTAGAAAAGACATTCATTGGCAAGAGACATCAGGGACTTAGATTAAATCTTGAAAAATGCCCTAAGCAAGATGGGGAAATTTGAACATCAGTGAGAATAACAACTGCAATGGAATGAAATACATCATATGCTAAAACTCATAAGATTATAATGATCCCAAAACAAACAAAACAAAAACCAATGGGTATATTTTGATCATGGAACCAGGGGACTCATTTTTCCAAAAATTAGTATAAAGAGAAAGAATCAAGTACTTATCCTGTCTTTTCTGCATACACTGTACTTCAGTTTAGCCAAATAGCTGATGAGGGAAAATTCTTCTTTGTAGAAGGATTCCAGAAAAGAATGAAGAAGGAATGATTAAAAATATCAATGCCTTGCCACTGCAAAAAATAAGGAACTTAAGCAGTCATCTCAATGACTCTGTAAAACTATCAGATGATAAGGGTGATGGGGAACTTAAAAATAGATGGATCAATGTGGCAGAATTCGAATTCACCTATTAATCCTAACATTTTCAAAAAAGGAGCAGCCTTGCAATGAGATGCAGAGGAAATATATAATATAACCTGAAAAACATTTTTAACAAAAACCTAAATCTGATTCTTATTACATTTCTAAATTTAACTCCTGGTGTATTGGAAATATAGAGGACAGAGGAACATGTTAAACAATACCATTGGGATTGAAGCAGCAAAATCTAGAATATAGGAAGCTCTATAAGACAAATGACCCAATATCTTCAATAAATAAATCACAAGAAAAAAATCAGAGAAAGGGAACCTACAGACTAAGAGACACCTATGAGAAGCATCAAACAAATGTGACATGGGGACTTCTAAAGATCCTGACTCAAACAAAGCAACTATGTCAAAAACAAACAAACAAACAAACAAAAAACCCTCACATATACTAGGTCATCAGAGATACTTAAACACTAATTGGATATTTGATGATATTAAGTAATTATTGATAATATTTATATGTGATAATGATATTGTGATTATATTTTTAAAAGAGCCATCTTTGGAGCATCTAGGTGGCTCAGTGGTTGAGCATCAGTTTAGGTCATAATCCCAGGGTCCTGGTATAGAGTCCCACATCGGGCTCCCCACAGGGGACCTGCTCCTCCTTCTATTTATTTATTTATTTTGTCTCCCTCTGTTTATGTCTCCACCTCTCTCTCTGTGTCTCTCATAAATAAATAAAGTCTTTTTTTAAAAAGAGCCATCTTTGTCAGTATTTACTATAACATTTACAGATAAAATGGTGTTTGGTTGGCTTTAAAATAAGCTGTTGAGCAGAATGTGGGTAGGAGTATTATATGAAATAGGATTGGTTATAAGTTGATAGTTTTTAAAATTATCAGACAGGCAAATGAAGGTTCATTATATACTTTCTAAAATATACGTACCATAGCCTTCATCATCTCAAAATCAATGTGCTTTTCTTTCTCTGATAAATAAACTATTTTTGCAATAGAACACTGAAGTTTGACAAACTTAAGTTACCACATTGTTAGTGTTCTTGTGTTTGCATAGATATGTGCACAATTTGGGCATGAGAATAAACCCTGAAAAGACTTGTATCTTCTTCAGTTAGGATACATGTTGTCCTCATATTATCCCTGAAGCCAGGGGCTGATTTTTCTTCCTGTCTATACAGGTCAGTGAACAGGTCATATTATACCAACATGTGGACCGTGAAAACACTGGCTGGACTGCAGAAGACTCTTTCACGTTTACGACATCCTCTCCACCAGCAGCTCTAAGTCCTGAGGAGTTTCATATTACTATTTCATATGAAGTTACAGAACCAGGTCGGCAGAGTCGTCTGCTTGCAAATACAGGTAAAGCCACCAAAAGACATGGGTCAGTGGCTTATCTATAATTATTAAAGTAGGGACAATTTGGAAGTAAGTATTCCTTGATTAATTGGAAATGCCACGATATCATAACAATGCCACGATATCAACCTTTGAAATAAAACTTATTTGGTTATAAAATTTATTTCTTTACATGTGCTCTTTCTCTGGGCCTCTTCGCTTTCCTCTCATAAGCTTTAATAGTAGTAATTGGGGGAAAGATGAAAAATTAGCTCTAAAGAATTTCACTTGGAGACTTTACCATGCCTATGACTGAAAACCACCTATAGAAAATGAAAATAACAAATAAGTCAAGTTCCTTCATGAAAAGGGATATTGAAAGCTGCACCTGTTTCCATGGCAAGAGAAAGTCCAGTAGTAGATAAGTTAAGAAATTAACATTCTATGGATGAATCTCAGGATTTTGAAATGCTCTTGCCTGAAATATTGATTTAATAGTTAGGATATGTATACTTAAAATATAATTTGTTATATGCTGTGGGTGTGTAACAGTGCTAATTCAGGTCCTTGAACAACCAAGACGTTTATTTTTTTTTAATTTTTTTTTTAATTTTTATTTATTTATGATAGTCACAGAATGAGAGAGAGAGAGAGGCAGAGACACTGGCAGAGGGAGAAGCAGGCTCCATGCACCGGAAGCCCGATGTGGGATTCGATCCCGGGTCTCCAGGATCGCGCCCTGGGCCAAAGGCAGGCGCCAAACCGCTGCGCCACCCAGGGATCCCAACCAAGACGTTTATAGTAATTCATTGGGATATGGAAATTTGAGAGAGAAAGAGCTTTATAGGTGTCATCCCAAAGTTCTAATGAAATGCCACTTTGTTCTTTGTATTTACACTTTTACAGGAGCTTTTGTCAAGGAGGGAGGCAAAGTTCTCATTGACCAATCTAATTTAGATGCTTCCAACCTCTTACTGAAGTTGCCCAAATCTCAGCGATCTTCCTATGAAATCTGGTTCCAGGTTATATCTCTTCCTCATCATGGAACCATTATCGTTGGAGAGAGGAATATTACCAAAGGAAAACCCAATTTCTCCCAGTATATAGTTAATAAATTTGGAATCATATACCTTCATGATGACTCTGAATCACTGGCTGATAATTTTACTTTTGCCGTTTGGCCAAAACAAAAGAGCAAGTCCATCACCAAGCCGGAGACTGACTTCCTTGAAGAGATGTTTAACATCACTATCTCTCCTGTTAATGACCAGGCACCAGAAATAAAGACAAAAGGGCTTCGGTTGAAAGTTCTGCAGGGAAATAGGTTGGTTGTAGGACCTGAAAACCTAAGAGTGGAAGATCTAGACAGCCCTCCAGAGGAGATCAGATATATGATCATCCGTAGTCCTAATAATGGCTTTTTGGCAATGGCTCACCATCCAGACATACCTATTCACCATTTCACGCAAGCCGACATTGATAACTCTCAGGTATGGTTTGTACAAGATGGAAGCCCATCCTCGGGTGTGTTTTACTTTAGTGTGACCGATGGCCAACACCGCCCACTCTATAAGCTCTTCCACCTGGATGTCATTCCCATCTCCATCACCCTTGTGAACCTCACTGACCTACTTCTCCCACAAGGCCAGACAACTGTCCCCATCACCAATATTCACTTGTCAGCAACGACCAATGGGAGAAGCCCCCAAATCACTTACAAGATGACATGGCCCCTCCAACATGGGCATCTGCTCGTTGAAAACCAGAAGGTCATCAGCTTTGGGCAGGAAGATCTGTATTCAGGGAGACTCTTTTACCATATGACAAATCTCACTGCCTCAGAGGACCAGCTATATTTCTCACTATTTACATCAGAAAGCAACTTGACTGGACAAATGCTGAACATCAGAGTGCAGCCTTTACTGTGCGTTATGTCAAACTTGACAGTTACCAACAGAGAGGTTTATCATCTGAAAAGAAAGGACCTTGATGCTACCGAGCTTGCTAATAGGACTAACAGTGATCCCAAATTTGAAGTGATAGCATCCCCTGCTCATGGAAGACTTGTACGAAGAGTAGGCCAAGGCATGGCAATAGAAAACACTACTCTATTCACTCAGAGCGACATTAACCAAGGGTTGTTGATGCTTCATCCATATGCCAACCTAACAGGCATCGATATGCTAAATGACTCCTTCACCTTCTTGCTCAAGGCAGACCATGTACAGCCAGCAATAGGTTATCTTCCCTTCACCATAGTGCCACCTGACCCCCTCTGTCTGCAAACCTTTACCCCTGATGTTTCATTATTGGCTACTGCAGATAATCTTGTGACTTCAGATCATTCTCAAGAGAAGCCCGTAGTTTCCTCAGGACCCACAGCAAAGACA
The DNA here is from genome assembly GCF_048164855.1 of Canis lupus baileyi. Classification (NCBI taxonomy): domain Eukaryota; kingdom Metazoa; phylum Chordata; class Mammalia; order Carnivora; family Canidae; genus Canis; species Canis lupus. Next base: position 61,502,968 of record NC_132841.1, read on the forward strand.
GAAACTCTGGGGAAGCTGACCCAGACCATGCAGCAGGAAGCAGATCCATGGGGACAACACCATGGTGAAGAGCCTACTCTGGATGGCAAGACTTCTCTAACCAGGGTCATTTGGCCACCAGACACCACCAGTGCCAGTCCTGGGGCACCCACCGAGCCCAGGGAGAATAGTTATCCTCTAATGGTCATTGTACCCTTGGCTATGGTGGTCTTCCTGCTGATAGTAACTGCAGTGGCCTTGTGTGTCTGGCTGCTGGGCCAGAAGGTAGAAAAGACAAAACCTCTTATCAAGCCCCAGACCAGTCTGGAACCTACAACCCCAAGTCCTAGGCCAGAAAGGAGCATAACTGTACCCACTGTCACAGTGACACCCCTTCTAAAAAGCTCCAGCAGTCCCCCAGTCAGTCTTTTCAGGGACCCACAAAATGAGCAAATGGCTTCTCCAGCTACTGAGCCAGTGGAGAAATGTGCTCCTTGGGAGACATGGATGAATCTGGATCCTGATATGGTCAACCTCTGCCGACAAACCAACCCAACACTGAAGCACAACCAGTATTGGGTGTAGACTAAGTGCTCTTGTCCTTGATTGACCACTTACTGTACTGGGATAGGCACAGAAATGTTGGGATGTGATACAAAGGCAAAGATGTTGGTTGGATCAACTGAGAAAAGTCTGGCCCTGCCAGTCACTCAGTGCTCAGTTATGGCCCCATGGCTAGAGGTGGACGAGTGTTTATTGTAACTCATACAACACTCATCTTATGGGCTCTCCACAATGAACTTTGCCTCCTTCTGGACCTGACTCTGAGTATAAGATTTTGTGAATTTTTGAACCCTTTATCAAGGTGCTACCAAACATGATGGTCCAACTAGGAGCAGCAGTATTAACTTGGGTGCTAGAATTAATGGTGGAAGGCTTTGAATATTTTTCAGTAAGGATTCACTCTCTCTAAGTGAGTCAGCAAGAAAATATAGGAATTGTATCAGCAAGCAGAAAAGGTAACTTATCAAATCAGCAACTTTGCTTCTTATGTATTTCTATAATGTCTTTTCCTCCGTGGAGTCTCTAGACTTGACTTCCCATGGCAGGAAATGCCTTGGTGCTCTAGATAGTAGGACAATCTGACTCCCTTTGAAAGCATTCACTGAGCATATTGTGTTTCCTCAAGAGGCTTTGTCTATTCTGATTTGCAAAAACACATGTGTAGTACAAATATGATTCATGATTTGAAACCTTAATGAATAGAAAAGTCTGTTAAATGTTTTGTGATGCCTTAATTTGGCTTAACTTTACAATGAATTGAAAAAAATGGCAAATTTGTATTTGACTTCTCTGGTTGAGCCTACTATTGGCAGATTCAAGCTTCAGTTTCTATAGTTGTAAAATGAAGATACCAGAACTAATATTAGTTAAGAGTGCTTTGGGTTGCAAATCACAAGACATTCGCTATGAATGGTTTAGATTGGGGATTGGCAAACTTTATCCATGCAGGGCCACGTAGTAAATATTTTAGACTTTGAGGGTCCCATTTGTTTATTTTTAACAACCTTTGTTTCTTAACAACCTTTTAAAAATATAAAAAACAATTCCTAGTTCCTGCATTTGACCCGTAAATCACAGTTTGCAACTATTGATTTGGCTAAGCAATAAAAGTGTTGAATTATTTCAGCTAATAAGCAGCCTGAGGTGGGCATTCCAAGGCTGATTCAGTGGTTCAAAGATGTCATCAAGGACTGAAGCCCTTTTGTTCCTTCTGCCCTACCTTCCTCAAGCTGTTGTGCATTTCTTTTTTTTTTTTTTTCTTTTTTTTTTTTTTTGCTTAGTTCCTTGGGATTATGAGGGACTGCTAATGTTCCTAGCAGTACCATCACATTCAAGACAGACACTCTAGTGGGGAAAAAAAAAAAACAGATATGAAAGACTTTTTTTTTTAGAGAGGATCTTATTTATTATTATTATTATTTAATCTTATAAGGGGAGGCCTTCTCAAACATTTCCCCCTTTTATGTCTCAATCTAGAATGGGGAAATGGGCAAAAGGGAATGGAATTCTCATGACTAATGATCTCTCCTGGGGCTGGGAGAAGATTCTGCTATGTCAGAGATCAGTGGATGAGCCCACCATATAGTTACAATAGGATTTGCTAAAATAGTCTTCAAATATGAAATACTTGGGAAATAAGAATTTTGATCTTTCAAATGGATGTCTACTTTAATGTCTCCTTTTCATATTTTAATGATTTTCTAAAAACCAGTGGCTAGTGTTTCTAGGGTGGAAGGAAGAATTGCCCCTGGAAGGGGGCCATTTGGCAGGGTCTGAAGACATTTTTGGTTTTCACAACAGGTGTAGTTGGCATCCAACAAACAAAACTGGAGGGAGGACTCATTTCTTTATATTCCTTGATAAAGGAAAAGGTTTTACCTTGTACTAACAGGTGGAATACATCAGGAGACAATAAAAGAAGGGAGGTAGGATATTTACAAAGGTAAAGATGAGGTTGAGGTCAAAGGGTCCCCAGAAGTCGAATGCCTCTGATACGTTCCATGTGGACAAGAATTTTTTCTCATCCTTTCCCTTTTCTGCTCCTCTAGGTTGCTTTTCTGTCCCAACCCAGTTTTAACTGCTCTTTGTGGAAACAGACTTCATAATCTACAGAATATATGAAAGCATAGCATACTTGGGCCTAGAAATAACTACCCATGTATTAGATCCCTGGCTCTAACGCTATGGACAGCTGGTACTAAAGAAAACTTCTCTTCTCCCTAAAGTGATTTTCTCCTGTCTTTCTGTATTCCTGAGTTATATGTAGCCCCTTTTAAGTGTTTTCATACTTGACCCTTTTAGAAAGGAGGAGGACTGAGAATCTTAACCCAAGGTTGATTTGATCACTATGCAACTCAAAATTATTCTTAAGCTTGTTCTAAGCAGCAGAGTATTCTGAAGGAACAGAATAGCAGTGTGTACTTGAGTCTGCACGCAGAAAGGTAAGGTTAAGGAACATCTTTGCATCCAGTAAGCGGATTTTGTTTTTTCTTAGCTGGGCAAGGAGAATGCCTGTTCTTTGTGGAAGAGCCAGATATAGTTGGCTCTATGACCATGTTGGCCTCTTCCTTGCTTTGACTATAAGATCTGTGAAGTTAAGATTACCAGCCTGGCCAAACAAAAAAGTCCAATTTCCCCTTCTCTTTTCCTTTTAATTCTGCAACTTTATACAAATAAAATTAGTGTCCGTGTTGGAATGAAACAGACACTGATGCTTTGAAATGATAATGCACATTGTGAGTGTGTGTGCTAGAGCGGGAACATCAGCATGAGATCCAGATGTCAAAACTCAGTAATTAGTTGAGTAATTAATATAGAACTTGGAAAGTTTTCTTCCAGAACATCTAGAATATTCTTCTGATTTACAGATGGATTCAATTAAAAAAAATGCCTACCTTTTGGTGCTGGCTCAAATATAAAACTAAACAAAAAGCTTTGGCAAATCCTTGTTTAGTGTTGAAAATTAAAGTTTTGGGAATTGAAAATCAGTTTGAAATGGTTTCTCCCATACACAGAGCTACAACTGCATAGTCTCTGTCATAATGAATTCAGTACCACTTAACAGGTGGCCAGACCATTAATAAGTGGATACCAAAGGTTAATGTCAGAAGAATGGCTGATTTTTGCTTAAAAGAAGGTATACCTTGGGATGGGCTGGGAGTGAAGGGTCTAACACTTTTCCATATCTGTAGGCATTGACAAATTCTAATCTTTCAGGGACCCTGGTCAAACACCTGGTGCGCTTCCTTAGAGTCCTTCATTAATTAGGTGGTGTGGGACAGGTGCTATCCCTACTCTCTGGTTTTTCAGATTTCCAGGATTGTAGTAGACACATTTGGAGGGTGGGTGTAGGTAATGGAAGGTGATGGAAAAAATCAGATGATATTCCCCAAGTTTGACAATGGGACTGTGCTATGCACCTCTTGTATCTTTCAGTAGCATTGTTATCAATAATGAGTTTGATGTTGGCCATGTATAGGGACAGATGTCGGGTTGAAAGTGGGCATGGGGTCTACTGTGAGGCATACTCAATGATGGAACCTTTGGCTTGGAAGCTGAAGAACACCACTGGCTGCTTGACAGAGGCCTGGAAGAGGCTACATTCTCATAACGATTGGCCAACATTTATTAGGCACCTACTGTATGTGAGCAGTACTAGATACTGTTCCTAGATACTGAAGATGCAAGATGTGGTCCTGAAAGAATCTTTCTGGTCTGTTTCCTCTAGTAGGTTCTTCCAGAATCACATAAGGAGTGCCAGTAGAGAGGATGGTATAGGAAAAGATGTACAAAAAGAACTAGAGGTCAAGAAAGGGCTTTGTGTTTTCACTTGAAGCGCTTTTAAGCCAGTACTGCCCATCCAGCAGTATAGTGAGAAATGAGGGAGCTTTCTGACCCACTAAGCACCACTTGGTACCATCTGTCTCTCTAGGTGCCCCACCAGGCCCAGTGACACTGCATCTGCTTTGGACCCTGGCTCTCGGCTTCTAAGCGGTGTGGCTTTGAGTAACATATTCAGCATCTCTGAATTTCAGTTTCCTTGGCCAAAAATTGAGGATAATATTAGCACCTACCTACCTGTTTGGGTTTTGTTAGGATTTAGTGATGTTAATATCATCATCTTCATCATCATCATCATCACCATTGTCATCATTCATCTTCATCTTTGTACAATATTCTCAGTGCATCAGGCACTATACTAACTGCCACAAAAAATTGTCTTACCTACAGTTTTAATGCATTTTAAAAGAATTAATGGGTTCTTTAAAGGGTGCCTCAGTGGCAAGTTGAGGCCTCAAACTCTTGGCTTCAGCTTCACGTCATGATCCTAAGGGTTGTGAGATTGAGCTCTACATCAGGCTCCAAACTCAGAATGGAGTCTGCTTGTCCCTCTCTCTCTGCCTCTCCCACTCATGCTTTTTCTCTCTCTAAAATAAGTAAATCTAAAAAAAAAATTTTTTTAAAATAAGTAAATCTTTTAATTAATTAATTAATTAATTAAAGAACTAGTGCATTAAATCACTTAAGTAAACCAGAGGCTATTCATATTCTACCCAAAGCAGCAGGTTACTGGTAGTAGAATTTCAGTGGATGATTTAAGGATAGATGACATATTCTTTAGAGGAGCTTCCCAAATGCTCATGTTCCACTGGGCAGGGAATCTTTCCCCTTCATCCTTGAATGGAGCTTTGGCAAGAAAATGGATGAAAGAAAGAGCATGTCAGGAACACTTGCAAGGGCAGCCCGGATCTCAGAGGTTTTGATGGTTCTCTATCTTATATGGGGTTCTGAACTTATGATGAAAAACCCTGCTTTGTTCCCTTCCTGTCCCAACAGGTTCAAAACCCTACATCAATTAGGCCTTTGATTTTAAACCTATATCCCTTCTCCCACCTCCCATCACATTATTCTCAGTCATTCATAGACCAGTGATTTTCTTTTTAAGTCCAAGACAAGGATTGCCACTTAAAAATATTAATATCATATCTTACCAAAATAAAAAGTCCTATTTACCATCACTATAATTTCATTTCTTAAGGACAAAGTCTTATAATAAAGAACTTTATGGGAAAAAAATAAACAGCTTTATGAAAAATTTTCTCCTTTGCCCAGATTTGACCATGGCTTGGAAAAACTCAGCACACACCAGCAGAGTCACGAACCCCCATTGAGGCTTCACTTATAGTTACGTGGCCAGAGCTGACGGAGAGACAGGGAAGAGAGCTCCTCGATGTTGGTGTTTCTTCGGAAGATGTGGTCAGGTGTCCCTGGGATGTGTGTGTGTCTGTGTGTCTGTGTGTCTGTGTGTGTGAGGTGAGGTGAGGTGAGGCATGGGGATGAGGAGTAACTTGCTATTTAAGAGTCCAGACAAGGCCAGCTCCTGGGCATATGCAACCAGTGCAGCCACACAGGGCTCAGGAGCACTCTGGGCTTGGCTTAAGGCTCTGCTGTAACCATCTTGAAATTCCAATAATTTTTTAACAAAGCGCCCACATTTTTATGCCTCACTGGGCCCTGCTAATTCTGTAGCTGATCCTGAGATGTCACAGAACCTAGTGGATGATTGCATCAGACATCTCTTAAGCATTGCTTCAAATTCTCTCAATTTGGCTTCTTCCTCCAGCTACGACTGTGGCTACCAGTTCTGAGCATATGTACAGCTGCCAATGAATGTACAGTGTTCCCCAAGTCCCTCTGTCCCCATGCCTGTGGGAACCTGTGCTTGCACAACCCAGAAGTGGGAGAGTTACTTCCCCACTTACTGCCCTTACCCAGCAGCAAAGAGAAGCTGAGGAATAAATACTTCTTTTTTTCAACCCAGGGGTAAACAGTTCTAAGATGCATTCTGTGAGGCTTCTCAGAATGTCCTAAAGATTAAAGACAAATCAAGACAAATCACATGGGTGTGTGAACATTCTTCCTCCCTATGTATTAACCCTTGCTCCTGTTCCCACTCACAGATGAGCCTTTGCTGTAAAGGAAACCCAGGCTAGGACAATAGGCTAAAATCTAATTCTCCTTGTATCATGTGCCCTGGGACTATGAGCCCTACTGCTAGGGGTCCACTGCCTCATGGTTCAGTTAATTCTGGGTTACTTACCTTGAGGCCTGCACCCAGTGGGATCCCTTTGGTCACACAGCCCAGGTCTACTGGGACACTGCTGTCTGCTGGGAGCCAGGAGGCCTTGTAGTAGTGGCAGACCCTAACCAGAGGCTGTTTTGGGATCAACCAAAGAGGAGCCAGGGCTTTACCAAACCACCATCTAGTTAAAAATCTCACGCTTCATTGTAGGTTCTCTGCTGGTTGTGTTGGGTTTAAAAAACAATAACTCATTAACCACAACTTTTAGCAAGACCAAATTTACTGCATTTTGTAATATTTGAGAAATGGTCTTCTGCATTTCATTTCAGCACTGCTCATGGCTCCTCAAAGTAAAGACTACCTCAGCGTTTGTTTTGGTAAGGCTTTATTGAAATATTATTTACATACCAAATAATCTACTCAGGATATACAATTCAATAGTTTTTAGTATTTTCATGGAGCTGTGCAATCATGTACATGGCCATTTGTACATCTTCTTTAAAGAAATGTCTATTTTTTACATTTAAATTCAATTTGCCAACATGTAGTATAACATTCATTTATACTGAATGTCATCTGAAGATCATCACATCACCTCCTCTCCTTAATGCCTGTCACCCAGTTACCCCATCCCCCCACCCACCTCCGTTTCTACAACCCTTTGTTTGTTTCCCAGAGTCAGGAGTCTCTCATGGTTTGTCTTGCTCTCTAATTTTTCCTCACTCAGTTCCCTCCTTCCTTTATGGTCCCTTTCACTATTTCTATTTCTTACATTATTCATATGAGTGAAAGGAAACATCTATTGAGATCCTTTGTCCATCTTAAAAATTGAGTTATTTGCTGTAAGAGTTATTTACATATCATGGAAAGTAATCCTTGTCAGATATGATACTCAAAATTTTTCTCCCATTTTGTGGGTTGTCCTTTCACTTTTTTGTTGATGTCCTATAAAACACAGACCATTTTAATTGTGATGTCTATCTATTTTTTTCTCTTGTTGCTTGTATTTTTGGTCTTGTATCTAAGAAACCAACTCCTAATCCAAAGTCATAAAAATGTAGGTCTCCACTTTCTTTTAAGACTTTATAGCTTTAGGTCTTAAAATTCTCTCTTTGATTCATTTTAAGTTAATTTTAATATATGGTGTCTATGGTATGAAGTAGGAGCCTAAGATCGTTCTATTGTGTGTGGCTAATTAGTTGTCCCAAGACTGTTTGTTGAAAAGACTGTTCTTTCTCCCATTTAATTGTCTTTACTCCTGTATCAAAAATGAGTTGACCATAAATGTGAGAAATTATTTCTGTGCTGTCAATTCTATTCCATTGATTATCTATATATGTATCATATATCACATATATGTCATATATATTACATGTAATATGTGTGTGTGTGTGTATACACACACACACACACACACAGTCATACCAGTACCACTTTATTTTGATTACTGTAACTTTGCAGTAACTTTTGAAATTGGGAAGTGAGTTCTCCAGCCTTGTTCTTCTTTCTCAAGATAGCTTTGGCTGTTCTGGGCTCCTTTAATTTCCATACAAACTTTAAAATCAGCTTGTCAATTTCTGCAAAGAAGGCAGCAAAGATTTTGAAAGAGATTGCATTGAATCTGTAGATAAATTTGAGGACTACTGTATCTTTTTTAAAAAATTATTCATTCATTTATTTATTTTCAGTATAGTTAACATACAGTGTTGTATTAGTTGCAGGTGTACAATACTGTGATTCAGCAATTCTATACATTACTCAGTGCTCATCATGATATGCATATTCTTTAATTCCCATCAGCTATTTCACCTACCTTCCATCTGGCAACCATCAGTTTGTTCTCTGTATTTTAGAGTCTATTTTTTGGTTTGTCTCTTTTTTCCTTTCTTCATTTGTTTTGTTTCTTAAATTCCACATATGAGTGAAATTACATGGCATTTGTCTTTCTCTGACTGACTTATTTTATTTAGCATTATACCCCCTAGGTCCATCTATGTCATTGCAAATGATGAGATTTTGTTAATTTTATGGTTGAGCAATGGTGAGTCTTCTGGTCCATGAATATGGGATGTCTTTTCATTTATTTAGGTCTTTTAAAAAATTTTCCCCTAATAATGTTTTGTTGTTTTCAGTGTATAAGTCGTGCACTTCTTTTGTTAAATTTATTTCTAAATATTTTGTTCTTGGTGATGCTATTGTAAACTGAATTATTTTCTTAATTTTTGTTTTGTTTACTGCTAGTGTGCAGAAATACGACTGATCTTTGTATATTGATTTTGTAACCTGCAAGTTTGTAGCAGCATTTTTATTTTGTTTCTTAGTGGATTCTTCAGGATTTTCTATATACAAGATTATTTCAGTTGCAAATACAGATAGTTTTATTTCCTCGTTTCTAAACTAGATCCTTTTTATTTCATTTTCTTTCCTAATTACCCCTGCTAGAATCTCCAGTACAATGTTGAATAGGAGTGGTGTGAGTGGACTTCCTTGTCTTGTTCTTGATCTTAGGGAGAAAGCTTCACTGTCTTGTCATTAGGTTATTGCTAATTGTAGGTTTTTTTGTTGATGCCTTTTATCAGGTTAAGGACATCTCCTTCTGTTCTTAGTTTGTTGAGTGTTTTCATCAGGAAGGGAACTGAGTTTTGTCAAATTTTTTTCCTGAATCTATTGAGATGATCATGTGGTTCTGTATTTTATTCTACTGGTATGATATATTACATTAATTGATTTTTTTTTTTTAGATATTTAACCAACCAATCTTGCTTGGTCATAGTATATAATCTTTTATATATATTGCTGGATTCAGTTTGCTAATGTTTTTTGAAGATTTTGCATCCTGTTAGCACTCTTGTTATAAGCTTCTCATTTCAGGGGAATGAGCTCAAACAGAAGAACGTATATTGAATGGAAATCAAACAAGTTTAATCTGGGAAGTTTTTTTTTTTTAAGATTTTATTTATTTATTTGAAAAAGAGGGGAGTGAGAGAGAGCACAAGCTGGAGGAGGGGCAAGGGAAGAGGGAAAAGCAGATTCCCCACTGAATAAGGAGCCTGGTGCAGGACTCAATCCCAGGACCTTGGGATCATGACGTGACCTGAAGGCAGATGCTTAACCGATTGAGCCAACCAGGTACCCTAGGAAGGTTGGCTTTATTGTGGAATAGAAATAGAATGAGTTGGGGCATTTGAAATGTTTGAACCTGTGAAGAGAAGCAGAAATATTTCATCTTGGTTTTGTGCACAGATCATATTTGGAAAGATAACTGGCATTTGAGTAGGCCTCTGGGACAGGAAAATCCACTAGAACTATACTGGAGAAGTTGACCATGCATTGTTCCACCTTAGGAGGCTATGCCTGCTGCTGGCCCTATCCCAGCTCACCCGAGATGATTGTTGAGGTTTAGGTCGTTCCAGCAAGCGGGAAGAGCCGGAGGGATCATACAAGCTTTGTTTGCTTTGAAGATGGATATCCTAGCATCACAGGATGTTAAAAGGGAAGATTTGACAAAAGCATCAAGTCAAGAGATGCCACAGCTGGATGTAAAAGGCTTTGCTATGCTAAAATATTTTCAAAAGAAATGACAGAAAACAGGCCAGATGACTCTTAAACTCCTCCTCCACATTCTGGGTGGAAGAGTCAGGAATTGGAAACAGGTAAAGAAGAATTTTAGAGCTGTTGTTTTGTTTGTTTGTTTGTTTTTGTGTGTTGTTTTGTTTTGTTTTTGTCATGAGTCCTACCCTTTTTCTTCCTTTAAGAAAAGAGATGGAAGTGTCTGAACTTTTAACTTAAGCTTAGGGAAAGGGGCTTCAAGAGATCTACATTGAGCTTAATATATGTTCCCTGCACCTGAGGAGCACAGAATAGTCTAAAGTGTGAGTTGTTCCTGGAGATTCAATGAAACAGTTGTTTTGATGATACAATGAAGAGGTACCCATGACAGGAGGGAGGTGAGCCCTTCCAGAGTCTGTCAGGTCAATAATGAGTGACTAGAAGTGGATCCAGAGAGCAAGCTGGCATAAGGTCATCTTAGGGCCAATTAAGAGGGTGGCATAGAGACTTAAGACTTAAGCAGAGAGAGAAGCTGAGGAACTCCTAGATTTCTAGAAAATGAGGGGGGAAAGGAAGTGACCAGCCAGAGAACACTTGCATTTTGCCCTGCCAAGGAATTGCAGTTAAGAGATCTTCAAAAATCTTTGAAGAACCATGTCAAAGCTCATGAGAAAAGTCACTTTAAGCTTGTGCAAAAACAGAGATTACAAATTCTAACTTTACAGGTAAGTAGGAATGTTTCCTGGAGAGGCTGAAACCTGATTAGCCAGAAGAAGAAATGTGAGAGAAGAGCTACCCTTTTCTTCCTTGACTTGAGGCCCAAATCAGAGGAGGGGAAGAAGGCTCAACTTAGAAGCAAATTTGAAATTTTGACTAATATATAAGGCTGACATTTTAATGCTAATCTGAAATTGTAATTTGTGACTTGAAATGACCCTAGAATTGTGTGTATGACCCAAGAGTGACTAGAAAATTCCTGAGAACTTCCCCTACCTGACTGAAAACATAGTAGACATGGACCCGCATAGTTGATTGAAAGGGTCAGTGAAAGACAAAAATAAAGTTGTTTTCTTCTTATACTTTATGTACTGTTTGTTCAACATAACCTTTTTGTGAGAATGATGAATTTCTGTTTATCAGAATCTCACCTCCACTACAGGACTGAGTGCTGAATGCTGTTTAATTTTATTCCAAATCTGATTTCACTACAATACTGCCTGTCTACCTTCTTCTTCCTCCAAAAAGCCTTGTCTGATCACTCCAGTTAGAAGATCTCAGTCCCTTAATGGACATTTATCCTTCTTTCTGGCTGCTAAGCATACTTATGACTGGGAAATCTCCTATTTTTTGAGGTAGAGCTCTCTCTTCCAGATACAGAAGCTGAAATGTCAGATACTCAAGTCCCAATCTTCCTGCAGCTAGCATGCAAACATAGCCACCCCTGGGAGGAAGCAGGGGCTGTCCCAAGTCCACCAGCTTTCCTGCTTAACACACTGTGACACATGATGGTAGCAGAAGTGACATCTAGTTTCGAAGGCAGTGATGACAGATAAGGGCCCAGTTTGTGGTGTTGGTGGTGAAGCCTGTAGTGTCTGCGCCCAGCATGGGTTACATAGTCTTTGTTGGTCCAGTTCTTTGGGCCAAACACTGTGGGTCTGGCAACAGTTCCTGGCTCTGTAGCCACCATAACTGGTCCTCTGGTGCTCCTGGAGATTCAGTGAACTTCTCTTTTTTTTTTAACTTAAATAATTATAAATTTTCAAAAAAAGTTACAGAGAATCCTCATGTACCCTCGTCCAGCTTCTCCTTATGTTAATATTTTATATAACCGTGATACATTTATCAAAATTAAGAAACTACCATTGGGTATGGCATTATTATCTAAGCTACATACTTCATTTGGATTTCACCAGCTTTTCCACTAATGTCTCCTTTTCAATTTTTCCAGTATACAAATCAGGATATCACTTTGCCATTGGTTGTCATGTCTTTTCTGTCTCCCATCTTCCATCTGTGACAATGGCTTATAGTCTTTCTTTGTTTTCTAAGAGGACTGATCAGTTATTTATAGAATGTCCCTCTAGTTGGACTTATTGGGTATTTTTTTTTTCATTTTTTTGACAGGAGTTAGGAATTTCAAAGCAAAAATACCACAGAAGTGAAGTGCCTTTTCCCTTCAAGGGGTCACTATCAGAGGGTACATGAAATCTATGTGACTTGTCACTGGCGATGTTCACCTTGATCAGTGGTTATAGTGTCATCTGCCAGGTTTCTCCACTCTAGAGTCATTATTTTTCCTCTTTTTTTTAAAGATTTTATTTATTTATTTATTTATTTATTTATTTATTTATGAGAGACACAGAGAGAGAGGCAGAGACACAGGCAGAGGGAGAAGCAGGCTCCATGCAGGGAGCCCGACGTGGGACTCAATCCCGGGACTGTGGGATCACGCCCTGGGCCGAAGGCAGATGCTCAACCACTGAGCCACCCAGGCATCCCTATTTTTCCTCTTTTTATTCTGTTTGTTAGAAGGGAGTCACCAAGTGCAGCCCACACTTAAGAGGAGGGAAGTTAAGTTCTATTGACTGAAGGAGGAAGATCTTCATATATTATGTGGAATTCTTCTGTAAGGAAGATTCATCCTTTCTGCTCCATCCATGTATTTATTCGTTTCTCAATCAAGCACAACAATAGAGCATTTGCTAGTAAATTTTGGGGAAAATTTCTTAGAGTCCAATGGCAGGAAAGAATAGCCAGCATGACAGAGTTTGCACAGATATTAGAAGCCGAGACAAGAGACCACATGGAGAAAACAAGAAAGATGTTCTCTGTGGTCTGCTCTGTTATATCAGCAATGAACTGGCTTCTGCCGCAAAGCACTTAGTTTTACTTTCCTCATGGCTTCAAATAGCCGAAGCCTCTAGAAGGCCTAAGTCTCTCCCTGCTGCCCGTGCCGCGTGACTGTTGCTGTATGGCATAACATTATTTGATGACAACTGGGGGTTACCTGGCTCCAATTCTCAAGAGGAAGAAACTTGTTTTCTCAGACTAGCCTATGGATGCATTGCTCCTGGGCCGGGTGTCTGCTGGAATGCAGTTAGCTGTGGCTGTGATGGGGTGGGGTTGCCATCAGCAGCCCCCTCTGCATCAGCGCTCCAAGAACTAGTCCATTCTAAAAGGAGGAATGTGGCAGGCAGGCGATGCAAAATGCTCCCACTGCACTTGCCTTCAGCTCTTCCCAGAACATGGGTTCTTCAGCTAAAATGGCAGCAGGCTTGCATTCATTTCCAGTCTACACACCAGCTTTTCTGCTTAACACACCGTACTCTCTGGCAATCATCTCCATTCTCTAATACTTTGGAGTTTCTGCTGAAATTTTTTTTTTTAAGATTTTATTTATTTATTTGAGAGAAAGAACACAAGCAGGGGGTGGGATGGGTAAGGCAAAGGGAGGGAGAGAAGCAAACTCCCTGCTGAGCCGAGACCTCCCCTCCTCTCCCTTGCAGGGCTTGATCTCAGGACCCCGAGATCACGACCCAAGCTGAAGGCAGACGCTTAATCAACTGAGCCATGTCGGTACCTCCGTAAATTTTGTTAAGTAGATAAAACAGAGCTACTGTCTTGAAGCATGAGGGGTTATCCTGTCACTCTCCCCTTCCTCACCCTCCTTCTGGTGGCTTCCAGAACACAGTTTAAGGCAGGCAGAACCCATAAATGATTTACTTCTCTTGATCTCAGTTTTCAAGTTGAAGAATGAAAAGTCACGGCTTTCATACAACCTTTTCTTCCCTGAGAGAATATGGAGGGACCCTGGGAGATGCAGAGTCCCTATGCCCAAAAGCATGATAAAGCTGAATTGGGTGATAGAGCTTTCAGGGTCCCAGGAGGGACACCAAACTACCATCTATCTCATCATGGACTCTACAGAGACTTGGGCAGGATTCAGAAAAAATAACAAGTATGGCTCCATATCCCCAGAGCTTGCAGCCTTAGGGAGCCATCTCTACCCCACAGACAGAAAGGACAAAAGAAAAGAGTGGTTCCAGGAGTTGGAGAACACATGGCAGTCTGGCTGTGGCTTCCAGGGGATAGAAGTGGACAACCTTCTAGAGTAGGGGGAGGAAGCTGGAGAATCAATGCCCAGTCCACCTCCTCCCTCTGATCTCCTTCCAGGGGCTTCCATCCACTGACCCCAACCAGAAGCCGGAGGGCCTGGTTGCTCTTGATTCAGCCCTTGGGGAGCAGCCTCTCAACAGCAGGGTGGAGAGGGTGGAAAATGGATCTGAAAGAAACACAAGAAAATTCTCGAGCACAAAGTCAGATGGTTTGTGGTTGAGCCTGGCCTCGACCCCCTTTCCTGACTTATATCATCATTCTCCTTCGTCCCTTCATCTTGCCTTCTCCTCATTGTCTCCTATCTATCAGCACTCAGGGCAAGCAGTTCCAAGCTTTTCATGTCATGGATGAAGAAACAGCTTAGTTTTGCAGACTTTGTAAGGCTTCGTTTTGGACTTTATTTCACATACTCTCCCACAGTGAAAGACCTGGGCTTTCGCTCCTGCTTTTCTTGGGTTTCCGCCCAGCTCCAGAGGCCACAAGTCGATGTTATGGCCTCTTGATCCTACCCCAATGGACTTACTTCTCCATAGAGTGCTTTGCCGAGAAACCTCTCCCAATGAGCACAGGAAAGCCCCCAGTGATTTTTGTTGTTCTGCAATGGAAAAAGAAGCCTCAGATTACTTTCTGAGTAAATGAAGTTTGCATTTTTCCTGGAAAGAGTTTTCTTCTCTGAGGCTGCTGTTGCCACGGTCAATTGAAAACTAGGAAGCTGCTTTCAGAAATGCTCGCCCAAGCTGTGGAATGTAATTGAAAACAACTGTTTTATTGAAACACGTAGGGAGGGAGTGGGGAGAGCACGGTTCCGAGAGGAGGGGAGGATGGCAGTTGGGTCAGGACAGTGAGAGAAAGGGCTTATTGGTTAGAGGAAAGGCAAATAATCTGAGGTTTCCATGTAGAATAAATTTCCATCTGACCTGCCCTGACGACAAAATAGATTGTGGATGAGAAACGCTGGATGGCTTTCTAGAGTGACAACATAGCCTCAGATCCAGGCGTCAGAAGGTGAGTCCAGAGCAAGACTGGAACTCTAGTGTCTTTAGAGCACGTCAATTTGAGACAGGCATTTCCACTTCCCACTGTAAAGAAGAGACAGGGAGGCTAGTTCACAAAGCCACAGGGGATAGTTCCCAGAAGACACAGAGATAGAGTCTGAGCTTTCAAAAGGAAAGTTCCCATGAATTTTTCAGGGATTGTCTCATTTTGACAAAGAAGACTGGAATAATCACCCCCAACATATCACCCCCTTTTGTTTCCTGCAGGCCCCATATTCTCTAGCTTTATAGGCTTTCTGCATGAATCATAATTTTCTTCCTAAGCAAATGGTCCAGACCGAATGCAGATGCTGGCTGAGTCTCTGCCAGCTAGGTCCACACATGGAATACATCCCTCCCCAAGCAATGTACCTTCCAGCGCTGCAGAAACAGGGGCTGGGGCTTTCTCCAGGAGGTCTGACAAACAGTCTTCCAGTGCCTTAAAAAATACAGAGAATTTGGGAGCTCAGTTCAGAAGACAGGACTCTTAAATGTCTTGCCTTATAAGAGATAGAACATTTTCCCCATTCTACTGGAGAGAGATCAGAGCTGATCACATTCAGAAGCATTAACAAAGACATTTTAAGGTAAAATTACAACAGTTTCTTCTCAGAGCTTTTTATGGTTGTAACATTAGAACTGAATGTAAACTGGTTTGAAGTCCTTCATGCGAGGCATTTTGGCTGGGAACCTGGGCCCCTGAGGAATCACAGCAGGCCTGTCCATAGGTAGGTTTCTGAGGGAGCATTTTCCTCTTTTCTGGTCTCCTATAATACTCCCATTAAGGCTTTCTAGATGTGGAATCTTTGGTGAAATGCTGAGAGATGAGCCACATGCTTCCCATAAAACTGCATCTTTTTGACCTGGAAAGAACATTGGTCATGCAACCCTTTGTTATCTTCTACAGATGAGGACCCTGAAGTATGGAGGAGGGTTACCTAGTGGCAGAAATACCTCTGGAACCCTGGACTGCCATTCAAGGGCTCTTTCTATTGTTCTGGTCTTCCACTGTGAAATTGCATGAAACGTACCCAGTATTATGAGTGTGCCACAGATGATTAGTGCATAGTGAGTATTCCATGTATTCCTCTAGCAATTCCCAGCTTCCTTTCATTTAGGTTGGACTCACATGACCATCTAGCATCGGACTATGAGTAAAAGTGGAATGCGTGCCTATTCTAGTGAGTTCAGATCAATACTTCTTTTCCATCCTTCACATGCTCTGCAGAGGAGAACTTGGAGTTCAGATGAAACATATGGCAAAGGTACAAGATGCAGGAAGGCCCCCCAACTCATATGAGATGTTACATGAGCATGAAATAAGCCATCACTCTGAAAAAGCTGAGATTTTAGGAGTTTGGCTTTTGAAGCAGCTAGCATCCACTACCCCAAGTCAATGGGCTTCTCTTTCAGCCATTCTGCCCGAGAAGGACATAATGAGCAAGATTTGACAATGGTGGCCCACTATTTGGAAAAAGTCAACAGGAGTGTGACACTCATCACTTGAACACTCATTGCTCAACTCAGAAGCAGAAGGTCTGAGAGAAGGCAGGAGATCCGAGGCTGAGAGAAGAAAACGAATTGTTAGGTGAGTACCCCTCCCCACTCTTCAGGAAATCAGGTTTCCACAAATGTAGAGAAAGCTGAGTTAGGCAGCTCTGGTATGTTCTACCTTAGTTCTCTTTTTACATCTACGGATGGGTGGTGGCCACATTGTCGGTTCAGCCTGAGCCCAGCTGCATCCCCTCCCACAAGTGTGTTAGGAACTTACAGGAGGAACTGAGTCAGTGCAACTTCTCTGTGAAAGCTCTGCTGCAGACCAGTCTTGTGTCTCCACCTACAGTGGGCCTCTCAGGACATGGTTCTGACTTCCCCTGATAGGCGTAGTATGACTCCAACCCAGGCCCTGAAATAAGCCAGAGGAAAGGCAGGGCATCCTTTCTGCTGGGATATTGGTTTTATAGCTATCATTGGGTGACTTGTGGCTCTGGGATCTCAAATTAAAAAGTAAATTGCTGGCCTGTGTTGAATTCTGGTCAACTGCCATGAAGCCTGGCACACTCACAGTGGTGAGACCGTTGAGAGAGGCCTGAGCTGCCTGTGCCATTCTCCCTCTGCAGCTGGCATCTTATTTCAGAGTGACTCCCCACTGGATGATCGTGAACACACATCCTAGTGCCAGCAGGTCCAAGGCCAGGCTTTCATATTCTCACTTCACATAGCTTCAGATAGGGCCATTTGTTTGAAGTCATTGATCTGTTTCACTGATCTCTTTTTTTTATACATCATTCAAATCCAGAGTGTTTTAATTACTGTGGCTTTAAAGTATGTTTTGATATCTGGGAGGTCCAAACACCATTAATTAATCCTCTCACACATTTACTCTTCCAAATGAAAGTTATAATCAATGTTGTTTCCCTATGCCAAAAAAGAAAAACAAAAGATCTTAAGACTTTATTAGAATAAAAATTGATCTTAAGAGTTTATTAGAATAAAATTGTGTCACATTTATAGATTAAGTTGGAAAGAATTGAAATTTATATGAGATTGACTCTTCCTAAGCAGAAATGCATTTATTTAAGTCCTTTATATTTTTTCATGGAATCTTAGAAAAATAGAATTCTAAAAAAGATCCCATTTACAATTGCTTAAGACTATTGTTGGAACTTTGTAAAATATTTAGGAATAGCCAACACATTTCTTTTATATGTATAGTTGTTTGATAATTAAATATTTCTCTCTTATCTGAACATCTTAAACTCTCTTAGTTCCATTTTTGAGGTACAAATAATCACCATGTGTCTCTTCCTTTCTGATATTTTAACCTATCTTACTGAATTGGTTAGGACCTTCACAAAAATGTTAGATAAGAAAAAAAATGTCAGATAAGAGTATAAAATTGGTCATATTTATACTACTTCTGATGGAATCTATAACACTAGAGTTCTCTCTATGTGGTCTGTGTCCTATCTGTTTGACAAAATCTCTTTGCTAAATAAAGGAAATTTCCTTCCTTATCAGCTTTATAAATTGGTATGGACGCATATATGTGTGAAAGGGCAGAATTTTCAGGGTAAGGGAGAGTGTAATGTTATTTTTCTTGAGCCTGGCATTTAATCCCATTTCCTTTCCTCTCTTCGCTAAGAATAATACAGTATTTTAAAAATGTGTTTAATGAGCTGGTAAAAGTCAAGATAGTTCCTACTTCTTCCCTTTTTACTTCCTTGTACCTATCTATTCTACACGCAAACCACCCCTGTAAGACTGGGCCTCTATAGGTGCTTGCCTTAGCTTATTTGCCTGAAGTGAGTTAAACAGTATCTTTTAAAACTGAGCCAACTGGTTTTTATTTATTAATTTTTAATGGTGCAGAGAAAGTTTACTTTCCTTTTCAAATTCTAAGATCAGCGACATTTACGATTCCTCCATCCTATCCAATTATTTTCTAGTAATTCAGGACTTTCCCTTCTTTGTGTACATTTTGAAGAATTTCTCTGGATTATTCTTCCTATTGTGGAAAAGGCGGTGTTCTATCTTTTTAAATCTCATCCAGCATCTTCTTCATCACTCTTGTCTCTGTTCCCTATCTTACCAACATTGTTTCCCCACCCACCTTTTCGACCTTTTGAATGCCATATTTGGACCTTAATCAGGCGGGAATGGAAGGAAAGAAATTTTGTGAAAGAGGGACTACAAAGAAGAGCTCCAGGGTAAGGAACTGAGATGTAGATGAGATTATCCCATTTTACTAAAATGTCACCAGTCACTTACAAAGGCCTTTTCTAGCTTGGATACCTTGACTGTACAATCCTTGTTTGCTTATTTGTTTTTTGACTCAAAACTATCTCTTCATGTGACATCTGGTAAGTAGAGCAAGTTAAGAAAAATGAGTTGTGGGCAGCCCCGGTGGCCCAGCGGTTTAGCGCCGCCTTCAGTCCAGGGCGTGATCCTGGAGACCAGGGATCGAGTCCCACGTCAGGCTCCCTTCAGGGAGCCTGCTCCTACCTCTGCCTGTGTCTCTGCCTCTCTGTCTGTGTGTCTCTCATGAATAAATAAATAAAAATTAAAAAAAAAAAAGAAAAATGAAGTTTTTTTTGTTGTTGTTGTTGTTGTTTTGTTTGTTTGTTTCTTGAAAACCAACATAGGGTCCAGATCCTCACATACTGGGGCTCTCCTGACCCCCAAGCCCCCACTCCGTTACACTGCAACCTCTGGGAGGTTGTACGCTGTACAACTCCTGACAATCTGCAGAATATAGTTAAAAAGCTATTGGATTGTGTGGGCTCTGAGCTCCCTCCCTGCTCTGAAGCCCTGTATACCTGCCTTTTCCTGTTCTCACCTATCCAAGCCATGCCACCTTTCAAAGCCCGCCTTCTCCAGCCCACACCCCTGATCTCATACAAATATTTTATCTTTCCCTTCTGTGCTCTTTTGCCAACTTCCCTTCCCACCTTTCTTTGGTCCTGAAAAGGGTAGAATTTTCAAGTAATAGGTTGAATTCCAGTTTGCCTGGGACACAGGACTTCTGAGGGAAGATGGTAAGGAAATTGTGTCCAGATCACAGAAAGTTAATATGCACCTATGGTAGCCACTTTGTCTGGAGTAAGAGATTAGCCTCATACACAAATGTCAACCAGCTTGTGTAAAAATGATTCCCCAATTCCTTTCCAGTCTAGCAGCCCTGACTTAATGGTCAGGAAAGTCAGTAGGTCTGAGAGCAGGGGACGGAATGAACCAAAGCAGGCAGGACCGGGACCAGGGGGGCCAGGGCCAGAGCATTCTATTCCTTGGCCTGTAAGCTGCATGGACTAAAAGCCATAAAGAAGGCAGTGTCCACTTAAGAATCTTTCCTCTGTCTTTTTGCAGTGTGTGTAAGTGGGTCTCCCATCTCTCCACAAGTTTGGGGAATCTGAAATCACCTGAAGGGAGCACTGAGGCGACAGATGGTGCTTTCAGACTCTTTGCCTCTCTGTTTCTCTACCCGTGCACATGTTTAAACATTCACCTAGCATTTGTTACTTCTTGAAAGCTCTTCCGCATCCACGGTATCATTTTATCTTTATCACAACTTAGTAACAGGAGAAATTATCTTCACTTTACAAAGGAGGAAAATGTTACACAACTCAGGAAGATCAGATGCAATAACTGATGTTAGTGCAGAACTGCAATGGAAAGGCCCGGGGACAGGGAGCCACGTGCACACTCCTATTGCCCAGATGACTGTGCGGGGACGGCCCCCTCCCTGCCACTGTGCCCACGGCCACGCTGGAGCTGCACTACCCCCGGAGAGTCACCGTCCACTCTGTGTGAAGATCTCCACCTGAAAGAAAATGTTTTCGGACTAATAATCTTTGCTTTCCAAGATGTGGATTTGGGGGAAATTTGGACATTTTGAATGGCTTAGGAGCTGGCACAATCAGGACAGAGCAGGCTTTCAAAATCGATTGGAGGCAAATAGGCCAGGAGAATATGGGGAGCAGATTTTGCACATCTAAAATACATTCCTATTTAGGAGAGACTTTTCTAAATCAGCTCAAAGCAGCACAAGCTGGAAAGGAAGGTCTGGTGCCAACACGCCAGCCACCGCACAGTCAGCTGGGTCCCCTGGCAGTCGCCCCCCGGGGACGGGCTGTCTCTCATCCCGGCCCAAGCCTGCACCCCGCCCGGCCAGGCCCGGGGCCCTCTCTCCTGGGCGGGCCACGTTTGGAAAAGGAAGGCCGGGGTGTGGCATGGGGCGGGGGGGGGGGGGGGGGGGGGAGGGGGGGGGGAGGGGGGGAGGGGGGCGGGAGTCCTGGGAGAGGGTGTGGGACCCGGGCTGCGTGCTCCGAGGCCCCGCTGACGTCAGCCCTCGCCTCCCCCCAGCTCACTCTGGAGCGAGCACACAAAAACCTCCCTTTTGCAGCTGTGTAAACGGTTCCTGCCGTACTGGGACATGCCCACTGCTCCCCCCAGCGCTTCCAAATCCCCAGTTTCGTTGGCCACCTTCACAGGGAAATAAAAAGCCTATTTCCCAGTTGGCCCTTTTTCAGCCAGACGAAATTAAAATAAAGCTTGAAGCTTAAATGAAATGTTCTTCCCGTTTATTGCCCTGGAGTTTCCATGCTCCTTCCACCTCAGCCTGGTTAGGGCAGAGCAGGCCGGCTGAGGGCTTTTCTTCCAGTGTTTGCTAAGGAACATCCTGGAAAGTTGGCTATAAGGCTGCATTTCTATCCACTCTGCCTCTGCTTCAGCCTCCAGACGTGCCTCCTTCCCGCCTTGGGGAATGTGGAACAGTAGGAACCTATTCTACAGGCAGGCCCTGTAGAGGGAAGGGGAGAAGAGGACGTTCATCAGATGCCCTCTGTGTGTCTTGTGAGGACCTGTTGCCCCCAACAGTCAAGCATTACACAAACTGCCCCCGGGGTTCCGTCTCCCTCTCTAAGGGACCCCACCTCCGAAGGAAGGCCATTGTCCTTGGTGGGAATGAATGTTGGGATCTGTACCTTTCATTGGAAGCTCAGGTGAGAAGGGATGAAACATCTCTTCCAAGCCCCTCGAATTGTGCTTCTAGAGTTTAATTAATATCAGGAAAGGTATGAGGGACGCCTGGGTGGTTCAGTCGGTTAAGGTCTGCCTTCAGCTCAGGTCATGACCCCAGGGTCCTGAGATCGAGCCCCATGTGGAGCTCCATGTTGAGCACCCTGCTCAGCAGGGAGTCTGCTTCTTTCTCTCCCTCTGACCCTCCCCCTCTGCTTGTTTTCTCACTCATTGTCTCTGTATTATACCTCTCAAATAAAAAAATTTTTTAAAAATTTAAGATTCTATTTATTGATTCATGAGAGACACACACACAGAGGCAGAGACACAAGTGGAGGGAGAAGCAGGCTCTTCAAGGGGAGCCCGATGTGGGACTCAATCCCAGGACCCCAGGACCACGACCTGAGCCAAAGGCAGACACCCAACCACTGAGCCACCCAGGTACCCCCAAAATAAAAAGTCTTTTTATAAAAGGTGATATTAGAAGTTTGGGAGCAGGTGAAATGTGGAGCTCTCTTGGGTTCTTTCTATTTTCAAGTACCCTGTAAATTCCAGTAGTTTGGGGCATGTATTGGAAGCATCTATGGAGTTTTCTAGAAATAGAATTACTATGCTTAAAACCCAGATATTCTTTTTTTTTTTTTTTTAAGATTTACTTATTAAGATTTACTTATCTTTCTCTCTTTAGGGCCCTGCCTTGCTGGCCAAGGCATTTGCCAAGTACTTATTTACTTATTTACTTTACTTATTTACTTATTGAGAGAGAGAAAAAGAGAGAGCACAAGAAGGAAAGGCAGAGGGAGAGGAAGAAAGAATCTCAAGAAGACTCCACACTGAGGATGGAGCTCAATGTGGGGCTCAAACTCACAACCCTGAGATGAGGGCCTGAGTTGAAACCAAGAGTCAGATGCTGTGCCACCCGAGTGCCTCACAGAGATATTCTAACTCAGTAGGAAGGAACACTGCAGGGCCTTAGCAATTGTGTAGTTTGGAAAAAGTCTACAGTAATTCTCCTGCAGGTGGTTTCATATATTTGCCAATATCTTCAGCTGGGATGTGGATCCAAATCACCCCTAGGGGTAGAATTCTAAAATCACTGGGAAAAAAAATCTTTTAAGTGGAGATCTGCAGAACACAGGTAAGAGATAGCCAGTTCTAAAAGACTGAAGGATATAGGGATGCCTGGGTGGCTCAGCAGTTGAGCATCTGACTTTGGCTCAAGGTGTGATCCCGAGGTCCAGGATCTAGTCCCGCATCAGGCTCCCTGCATGGAGCCTGTTTCTCCCTCTGCCTGTGTCTCTGCCTCTCTCTGTGTGTCTCTCATGAATCAATCAATAAATAAATCTTTAATAAAAACATAAGACTGAAGGATATAAAACCAGGAAGAGTTACAGTACATAGGAATAAATGTCTCCTGTAGACAAATGGAGTAAGGCTGTTCCCCCACAGCAATAGCCAATGGATAAAATCAATTGCACTCTAGCTGCAGAGATAGAACTCAGGTCAACTCAGAAACAGTCATAACAAGAAATGGCATCCCTGGAGGTCAGATAGACAGGTAATATTGAACCCAGCCCTGGACTCAAGGGGCAGGGCTATGTGTGGCCAAACACAACATAGCTCTGGAAAGGAACATGAATAAATAGGCCAATATTTTGAGCTCTCATTTTCATTGATATTAGACACCTTGGATATATTCCGACTGTCATGATTTTCATTTATTCCATCACTAAATATTATTGACCACTTGCTAGTTTACAATCATCAGTGCCAGATTCTGGAGAGACAGTTATATTGCCACTAGAACTCTTTTTTGGATCGTTTCTCTTCTTGCTTTATTTTTACTGGGCCTTAGTTCTTCATTTAGAAAAACTTTCTACATAGGAGAGAGTTTGCTTTCCATGGCCATTGATTTACACCCTTCAACTTAAAGAAACTCCAAGTAAAAGGGTAGCTCATTTTTCTCAGCAGTTATTGTAGGGGCCAAGGGCAGGCCACCCCAAAATGGGCCACTTTGGCCTGAACATCATTTTCAGTTAAAGGTAAACAAAACCCTGCAGATGCTGAAAAAGCTCTCTTCTTAGTCTACGATTACCTAAATGTACAGTGGAAAAGAGAGCCTGTATCAGGAAGAGAGCTATTAACAGAGATTAGCCTTTACTTGAAAGAATTATCTGAATAATAGAGCAACTTTGTTTTCCAAAACATCACCCTGGGGCACCTGGGTCACTCGGTGGTTGAGCATCTGCCTTTGGCTCTGGTCTCTGGTCGTGATTCCTGAATCCCAGGATTGAGTCCCGCATCAGTTCCCTGCAGGGAACCTACATCTCCCTCCCCTCTGTCTCTCGTGAATAAATAAGTCTTAAACAAAACCAACCCAAAAGTAAATCCATCTCCTTTAACCTTCCTGCTAATGGCCTATCTTGGCCCTACCCCTCTTCTTAGCTCAGACAAGCTTCCTGTTGCCTCATTGTCTTTGCAGATTCCCCATATGTTATTTTATCTGTCTGATTTTCTCCTGTTAATCTGTCTTATGTCAGTTTGATTCTAAATCCAGCTAGAAAGACCTTGAAAGGCAGAGGAAGTTCTCCCTCCCCAATACTATCAGTCATTCTAAAGCAATATGTGGATTAGCTCTGCTTAGAGACCCAATCATCAGCCCAACCATGGCAGGTGGCATTTCCCATGTATGGCATCTCCTTAAAGACCACCCCCTGCCACCCCCCCACCCCCGCCCCGCAAGACTCTCCTTGTTAAACCAGCTTTCAAGCTCAGCCTCCTGAGTCGCATAACCGAAATTCAACTTGTGCCCAAACTTTCCTCATAACACTTCCAAAATTTCATTTCTTAGACCTCGCTGAACTGAAAATTGTTGCCTAAGCAATAAATCTGAAAAAAATAGACATATATTACATAGGTCATACTAGACTACTCATGAAGTGGCAAACAGAATTAGGAAAATCCGGATCTTTTTTCATCTACTATTGGTTATAATGACTCTGGCGTCAACTGTTGACTTATATATTCATATATGTAATGTATATGATAAAATGTTATGTTATAAATATAATATTTTATGTTATCAATATAAAAGTGCACCTCTTCCCTTAGCAACAGTCATGGGAAATCATCCTGGGATGATTACTGTGGGCTGTGGGATCTCTCTAGCTTGTCTGCCTAGCTACCTTTCACATCTCTCTTCAGTAACACATTTGCAGCTTTATACCTGCTGTAGATCAAGGGAAATTTGCATAATTGCAGGCTGCACCTTAATCCCTTATTAGCAAGAGAAAATATGTCCTCAGTATGTTAAAACATGGGTTTGTTGTTGTTTTAGTTTTGCTTTTTAAAAAAAAAAAAAAAAGTCAGTCAAAATAGGGGTGCCTGGGTGGCTCAGTCATTTAAGCAACTGCTTTCCATTCAGGTCATGATCTTGGGGTCCTGGGATCTAACCCCAAATCAGGCTCCCTCCTAAGTAGGGAGCCTACTTTTCCCTCTTCCTCTTCCTGCCACTCCTCCTGCTTGTACTCTCTCTCTCTGTCAAATAAATAAAATCTTTAACAAAAAACAAAAAGATTCAACCAAAATATATTCTCAAACTTTATTGTGTGTAATTATTTTCTGACAAAAATTCCTATATCCCATTTTGAAAAGACCCATTTTGAAAGCCATTAGAGAGGCTGGCAACTGGGCTTTAGGATTAGGGGCTGAGATATGAAATAATAACACTGCATCAAGGCTCATCTATAAAGTAGAAACCAAAACCAAGCAGACATTCCATTCTTGTGTCTGTGAGAAAGGCAAGCTTTGGGAAAGAGGGAAAAGGTGAAGGTCACTGACCGCAGCTCTCTGGTGGGACGGTGGTCACAGAATAGAATGTATCCTCTGGCCCATTTTCCTTTCAAACACAGAGATTGCCAGGAAATGTAGGAGAATACATTTTGCCTCTCCCCCTACGTTAAATTCCTCATCTAAATCTGCATGGGGACGGGAGAGATGCAGCCCACTTCATAACTGAGAAGGATTGGATCCTGCTTTCTGAACGTGTAGTGGGAGTGCTCAGTTATGTGAATCTTGGCCAGGTTTTTAAGTATTCAATTTTTTAAAAAAATTGTAACATTTACATAGCAAAACATGTATCATTTTAACCACTTTTACATTTCAGTAACTTAACGCTTAACACGCAATGGTTGTGCAACCATCACCACTGTCCACCTCCAGAACCTTTTCATCTTCCCAAACTGAAGCGGTACTAGTTACACAATAACTGCCCAGACCACACCCTCAACCCCTGGCAACCACCACTGACCTTCTGCCTCTAGGAAGTGGCTTACTCTAAGGACCTCATATAAGTGAAGTGGCACCTATTTGTCACTTTGTGGCTGCTTATTTCACTCAGCATTTCCATATTAAAGCATAGGTCAGAATTCCTTCTTCTTAAAGGCCGAATAAGATTCCATGGCATGTAGGCTCCACATTTAGTGAGTTTTAAAGAGGGTGGGTTTTCTCCAGTAATAATCCTCAGGACAGCCTTTGTGGTTTATTATCTTCTCAACATTAAACATTTGCTTAAAGATGACTTGCTTCTTCTACAATTTATCATTATATCTGGGTTGGTTTTTTTTTTTTTTTTTCCCCCTTCCTATCCCACCTCTTTCCTTCCTCCCTTTCTGTGTCTCATTCTTCCTTCGGTCTCTCTCTCTCTACTTTGTAATAGCAGGAGATATGTACTGCTTGTATCATAATGATGCAAGTACTTATCTCTCCTACCAGATTGTCAGTTTCCTGAGCGCAGGAAGCAAATCCTACCTCATGGGAGGCCCTGAGCAAAGCTAAGTAACTGCTCAGTAGACAAAATTTGAGTTTGACTTTCATACTCAGGAGACAGTCAGTTAATGATCCCATCCACAGATTTCTTAAAATCACCTAAGCAAAATGTAGATCCATATGTGTCTATCCATGTATTCATTTTCTAGGGCTGCCATAACAAATTTTCACTAATTCAGTGACTGAAAAACAATACAGATTTGTTATCTCACAATTCTGGAGGTGAGAGGTTCAGTATGAATCTCCCTGGACTAAAATCAAGGTGTCAGTGAGCTACATTTCTTTCTGGAGGCTCTAGGGGACTGGATCTTTCCTTCTTTATTCAGCTTTTGGGAGGATTCAGTTCCATGTGGATAGCATGGAAGGCTCTGTCTCTGCTGGCTGTCAGCTGGGGACTGACCTCAGCTCTAAGAGCCTTCCTCCAGTCTTTGTATATAGCTCCTTATGCTCAGAACCAGCAACAGGGCATCAAATCCTTCTCAGGCTGCCATCTCTCCAACCCTTCCTGTAATATTATATCTTTCCCACTGAAGCCTGGGAAGATTCTGTGCTTTTTTTTTTTTTAAGATTTTATTTATTTATTCATGAGAGACAGAGAGAGAGAGAGAGAGAGAGAGAGAGAGAGAGACACGCAGAGGGAGAAGCAGACACCATGCAGGGAGCCTGATGCGGGACTCGATCCCCGGACTCCAGGATCATGCCCTAAGCCAATGTCAGGCGCTAAACTGCTGAGCCACCCAGGGACCCCAATTCTGTGCTTTTAAGGACTTGTGTGATTAGATTGGGCCCACCTAAAAAATCAGTCTCAAGGACCATAATCGCATCTGCCAAATCCCTTTTGCCATGTAATGTAACATATCCACAGCTTGGAGGGATTAGGGCATAGACATCTTTGGGGGCCATTATTCTGCTTACCACAATCTGCAAGCATCTACTCCAGACTTCCTTGTTCCTGATCTTCTCATCTTTCTCTCTTTAGGGCCCTGCCTTGCTGGCCAAGGCATTTGCCACTTTCCATGGGTCCATGTATATTCCAGCCTCGAGTTGCTTCTTCTGTACAAAATGGATGACCAGTTGCACCATCCAAATCTGTGCCCCCTGGGATAATTTCCCCTTCCCACTCTCTTTTAAAGCAGTCCTGAATGGGGCTATGATACAGCCACAATTCATTTCCATTGTGTACACACATACTGACCTGACCCTTTGAGAACCACGCTCAGGTTTTTTTTTTTTTTCCATTAGCAAGACTTCAAGGAGCCCATATGTGGCCACAGGTGTGAGCTGAAGGATAGGTACTAGAGTAGAGTGATGGATGACACGGTGATCTGGGCTACCTACTCATATAGCTGGCTTGTGTCCTATTGCTACCTGTGGACTGTCCTGGATGTAGCACTTTCACTGTGTGATGGATTGCTGTAGCCCCCACCTGACTGTAAGATTTTATGACCAAGCACTGTAGCCTGGACCTACTACAAAGCCCTTTCCTTCTGGACCTAACTCAGAGCTGGCAGCCTTTCATGTCACCCACTCTACCAGTGACAGCAATATTTCCAGGTGAGGACTATTCTGCCTCCAGAATCTGAAGTGTTGTTATACTAACAGTTGTTATACTTACTTTTTAATGGTTGGAGATACAGGAAGTATGTGTTAATTTATTTGTTTGATTGTTTGTTTTGCTTTGGAGAGTATGTCCTCACTGGCCTTTGGCTTTTGGGCACCTGAAAATTTTACTGATGTAGCATGCCCCAGAATCTTCAAAGAATTTATCTGACATTCTCTAGAGTACATGAGTCTCACTCACCAGGACCTCCAATGAACTGGCCACTTCATGCTCATCTGGTTTGATTAATATGATGCCATCCATAGAGTAAACAAATGTGAGGTTCCAGGGAATACCTAGGTCTTCTGAGACTATATTTTAAGAGAGACCTGGAACAAGATAGGGAATACATACCATCATACATTCCAAATGAATATGAATTATGAACCTCTCTTTTCTGAGAAGGTTGTAAAAGAATATATGACCCATACCACAAGCATAAGACAATATTGATCTCCTCTAGCTATCACAGCAGCTGCAAATGGGGTTTACTCAGTTGAGTTTGTGCCTATCCACTGTCATCCTTCAGGATCTGTCTGGTTTCTTCTAGAGGCAAATTGGTGATTTAAATGGAGATAAGATGACTGACACCTCTATAAGGTGGGAGAAGAAGGGTTGATTGATTTGGGAGCTCTTTCCCAGAATATAGCACTAAATAACCTGGAGAAGGCCCCAGGAGATGTTTTGAGCATGATGCTAGGAAGGCCCAACCAAATAAGGTAAAGAGGCTAGATATTGCCAAGGCATACAGTGAAAAGGGAATTAAAAGTCTCAGAGAAGAGGGCATGCTAGAGTGAATATGTTTTGTAGAACTGGAAAATCCAATCATGTTATGACTTAACCCTATTTATTGATCTAGTGGCTAGGAGGGGAGTAGGAGTAGATTCTGGGGTAAGGAAGTTGCATGTTGCCTTATAGGAAAAAGACCTCTGCATCCTCTTCAAGAAAGGCAGGCATATTATCCCTTAGTAGGAAGCAACGGTGCCACTTTTGCAGGCTCAGCAGGTTAGGAGAAATCTGGGGAGTCTATATTGGTGGGGAAGGGAGAGCATTAACCCAGATGTCCCTATCACATGTGTCCAAGTCCCATTCTTTTTCAACCAGTGCCCTGACGGTGGCTCAGTACACTGTCTTGGTTGAGAGTTTAACCTTTTTTGAAGCTCAAATACTATGTCAAATTCCTGGGGCTCCTCAGCTTTCTCAGCCCTCCCATTGTAAGAAATAATAACTCTTTACATGCTGCCTCCAACATTCACTATTAGCTTATAATTATCAGTTAATCACACTCAGCTCTTCATGATCTTTTTCCATATCACAGAGCTTACCAATAACCATCCAGTGCCAATGTCCTTAAAATTATCATTTTCCCCATATTTCTCAAATACCTAATCGATAGCACCACCTAATGAAATCCTTCCCAGCAGTTTATCATCCCAATTCATCACAGGTTGAAAGTCTTAACAACTGTGTTGTTGCCAAGTACCAGGGTTTATCTGTGCCTCACCTACCACCAGCAATGGGGTCCCCTTTGCCAGGTAGGTGTTGGGTAATTGGTCTCAGTGCTTGACATTGAGTGCTTCTAACTACAACACTTTCAGTGGCTGGCGGAGGAAAGTACTTCATTCCTAAAGATGGCTGGTATTATCACAGTGTCTATCAAGTAATCCTAAACCTTTCTCACAAATCAAAGCACTTTGATCCCACTTCAGAAGAGCCTGTTTCAGGCAACATCCTTCTTCTGGAAGGCTCTTGAGAAATAAGAGAATAAGAAGGCTCCTGTGAAATAATAAAGCAACCTTGTGGATCCTTGACCTTCATTTCCTTGGAATAGCAGAACCCTTTGGAAGATTATAGCTCATAGGCAAGTAATCAGTTAATAGGGCTTATTAGTTGGCTACTATGTTCTCAGTCACTCTACTCACCACAAAGGGAGAAAAAAGAGAATCTTACAAGTTTCTAAATGTGTCTTCAAAGAAGCAATGTGACTTTTCATCACTGTTGCCAATATTTAGGCCGGGTTTTGAAGCAGTAATCTCACTATAATTAAAAGTTAAAGGTTTGGGGTTTTTTATTTTGTTTGGTTTTGGTTCTTAAAGGATGCTTCTTAACTTTGGTAAAATTTCCAGAGTCTGGGGTTCATACTGGTAGGTACTCTTGGGAAGGCCAAAGTGCCGATCAAATGAAAATTGGCCAGCAGCGGGTCCTGGAGAACATCACGCAAAACATCAATCTTAATTCCTCCATCTTCTCCGAAAAGTAGTGAGTGTGTATGTGATAGAATTGCTTCCTAGGGACTTTCAAAGAGCCAAATATCAAGTCTAGTGATGTCCTCCTCTCCTTCTATTTGTTCCGTTGTTCTCTGATGCATCTTACTGCCACACCACCACGCACCCTGAGACACAGTGGCCTACCTGATGACCTGGGACAGCAAGAAGACAATCTCCTCCGGGGCTTCCTGCAGATATCATGGCCACTCCAGTAGACAGCAGCCACTCAAACAAGGCTTGCGAGTGCCTCTCTTCCAAGGATGTTATGGTTTTCCAGGTAGGTTTGCTCTACCTAGGGAAGGAGTTCTGGAGTCAGGGATATTTGTTCTCTATCAAATTGTTATTTGACCGCATAATTAAGTTAACCTGTCTTCTTTTGACCAAATTATCTTTGATCCATTGTTTTAGCTGGATAAGCGTCTCTAAAATAACTCAGAACCAGGTCCCTTTGGCTTCCCCATTGCCTAATTATATAAAATATAGAAAAAGTAATTGTCGAGTCATCCATAAAATTATCGAATATGACAAAGATCTCTCTATCCCCACTCCCACCCTTATCTATTTCCCATCCTCTGATATTACTTAGAACATTCTTGCTAAGAAACAAAGTATTTTATGGAAATATCTAAATTCTAGCTTTAAAATTATCATGGGAGGAGGTGCTTAAAAAGAGAACAAAGAAAAAAACTGACCATATCTGCTTTTTTCTTTGGGATAGCCTTTGCATAAAATGAATTAATACACGTAAACACACTTAAATGGCATGTATTGAATGCCTCTTATGTACTAGATACTGTTCTATTTGTTATTATTTTACATATTGAAACTATGGCTACTGTCATTTTTTTTTTTTTTGGCTACTGTCATATTATCATTTCCACTCAAAGTACATTAAAATGTACCAAGTAATAGGTTGTTTAAAATTCACTTAATTATAACCTAAGTGATTTTATTTATGTAGATGCAAATTTGATGGTTCACTTTGTTCCTGCCTAAATAGAATGACAATATAGTATATTTAAAAATCCGGAAATCACTGTGAGTTTCCTCAAGAAGTTAAAAATAGAGCTACCCTAAACCCAGGAATTGCAGTACTGGGTATTTACAAAGATACAAATGTAGTGACCTGAATGGACACCTGTACCCCAATATTTATAGCAGCAATGTCCACAATAGCCAAACTGTAGAAGGAGCCAAGATATTCTTTGACAGATGAATGAATAAAGAAGATGTGGTATATGTATACCATGGAATATTATTCAGCCATCAGAAAGGATAAATACCTACCATTTACATCGACATGGCTGGAACTAGAGGGTATTATGCTAAGTGAAATAAGTTCATCAGAGAAAGACAATTATCATGCTTTCACTCATATGTGGAATATAAGAAATAGTGAAAGTTACCATAAGGGTGAGGAAAAATTAGAGAGGAAAACAAACCATGAGAAACTCCTTACTCTGTGACACAAACAAAAGGTTGCAGAAGGGGAGGTGGGTGGGGGGATGGGTAACTGGGTGACTGGCATTAAGAAGGGTGATAACTCTGGAGGATGGTGTTCAAGTCACTTAATTTTAACACACAAAATCCTCAAAAAATACCATTGAAGGATGAGTTAACCATTTAATGTAGAAATATTGGATACTGAAGCTTAATAATGCAAAGAACTTTAGGGATTTTGTTTATAATGGCCCAAATTCTGTCCCCTCAAATTTGTATGTTGATATGTTAACATCAAATACATATGAGGTCATTAGGGTGGGCTCTAATTCAACATGACTTATGTCCTTATAAGAGGGAACACACACATAAAGAGGAAGGACAGTGGGAGAAGATGGCCATCTACAAGCCAAAGAATTCCAAGGACTGTCAGAACACCAGAAGGTAGGACCAGCAAGGAAGGATCTTCCCCTTTGAGTCTTCAGAAAGAACATGGTCCTGAAAATACCTTGGTGTTGGACTCCTAGCCTCCAAAATTATGAGAGATTACATTCCTGTTGTTGAAGCCTCCCAGTGTATGGTACTTTGCTGTGGCAGCTTTAGTAGACTAATATGGAGTATCACTAATGTTCTTCTAAGAAGCCCTAAATCTGTGGAGTCTGGGTTAACAAGAAGGGTTGGGGATTGAGGAGGAGGGGACAGGGCTCCACGCTTTTCTTCCTCAGCCAATACAACTCAGTGTTTGTCAATATTGTATATCAACCTCCAAGAAGAGCTATTTTTCTGATAAAGATTTGTAGTGAAAAAGAAACTAGTGCTCTAATGTTACAGAATTTGTCAATATTCCACCTCCACCTCAAGGATCCTTCACTGTTTTCCTCTCCAGGGTTTCCTGGATGCTTTCACTCCCAGCAGCCTGTATCTGGGTCTTTGGCTGAAGGCAGCTCTCATACTGGAGCCAAAGCTCACTTTGCCTGCACATGGAGAACTGGACCAGAGGCAGTCCATAGTTAGTGACTGATCAACTGGGTTATAAACACTGCAGTGCCTTTGCCTCTGACCAAGATGACTCTGAGGTGGGAACTGCACTGTCTTCTTCAGAGCTTCCCCATTGGCCATAGCCTGGAACCTCACCCTTGTCTGGCCCTCTACCTCTCTCTTTTCTCCCTTTCCTTCTCCTTTACAGATTTCCTGGGAACACTTCCCAATAAATCACTTAAACACAGGATTCCTCAACCTCGGCACTGCTGACATTTTGAACTGGATAATTCTCTCTTGTGAGGGCTGCCTTGTGTGCTGTAGGATGGTTAGCAAATCTCCATTCTCCCCTCCTCTCTCCATAGTTTTGACAATAAAAATATATCCAGACAATGTGAGATATCTCCTGGGAAACAAAATTGTCCCATTCAAAAACCTCTGTTTGAAGATTACAAACAGGGATCCTTGAGTTCTGGAATCTGCTAAAGTAGAAAAGAAAGGATTAAAAGCTAAGCTTCCTGTTTCCCAGGCCACTGGTTATTTCTTTCTACTACACTGTGTTTCCCAAACTTGGAATGATAAGAATCACTGGTGTATATGTGGGGGTGGGAGCAGGACAATTGCCTTTAAATGCAGATCCCCAAGTCCCTTTCCTGAAGAATATGACTCAGAAAGCCTGGAGATGGGTGATGGACTTCAGTGATTCTTTCAATCAAGCCCAGTTGGGATACTGAAATAGCTGATTCCCAGATTGTAATGTAGGAAGGAATCATTGTGTGCATACAAAATATGAATTCCTGGGCCCTGCACTTGGAGATTTTTGACAGTTTTAATAATCTTTCCAAGTTTTTCTGATATAGGTGGTCTGAAGCAATTGTTACAATACTTTCCATTAAGTTCTTTGTTAACACACACAGGATAGAGATATGATAAATGAACTCCCTCAATTAACATCAATATTCTCAGAAAATGCACTAATAGTGTACTTTAACTCTTTGGTATTTATTAATAACTTGTGTAATGTTAGTCTTCTTCTCTAAAGCACAAACTCCATGAACTCAGGACCCACTTCTGTCTTCTATCTGGTTCTATTCCTCAAGTCAGCACTAAGCCTCCCCCAGAGCGAGGCTCATTTGTTGAACAAATGATGTTAGATGGTAGGGTATGCAGAAAATGCCCCCCAGAGATGTTGCCATTCTAATCCCCAGGAATTTGAATATGTCCAATATGAATATGAATATGGATGTTACTTGGCAAGGGTGAATTAAAGTTGCAGACAGAGTTAAGTTCACTAATCAGCTGACCTTAGAATAAGGGGATTATCCAGGTAGGCCTACCTACAGTAATCATAAAGATCCTTTAAAGGAAAGAAGAAAGAGGCTGAAGAGGTCAGAGTCAGAGAGAGATCTGAAATGCTACACTGCTGGCTTTGAAGATGGAGGGAGGAGCCATGAACCAAGGAATGCAGGTAGCCCCTAGAAGGTAGAAAAAACAAAAAATGGGTTCTCCCTTAGAGCCTCCAGGATGAACAGAGCCCTACAGACAGTCCCCAAAGTGGTGAGAGTTGGGAGCCTGATCCAGGGCTTAGGTCCTTCCTGGGGAGAGACTGGAGAGCAGAGGGAAGCTTAGAAGTGTTCTTTCCCTGGGCACAAAGCTTTCCCAGTTTTGCTTCCCAGTCATACCCCTTATCATTTCCACCTTCTTTTAATTTCAATAAAGGATTTTCAAGTTTAACTTTTTCTTCTCTTTCTCTGGTCAATTTTTTTCTATGAGAGTGCATGTCCCCCACATATTTCACATGGCCTGCATTTTTATAAATCCAAGAATAAATGCATTTTTGGCTAACAACTAGGAAGTATTTTTAGACTCCTAGGGCTGTATTTTTGTCTTTTGCAGAGCATAATGTGAAGCAGATGCGTTTACATGCAGCACTCTCATTCTGCACCCGGTTTCAGATGTCCTGCCGGCACACTGCACCCCTTGAGCAATACATTAACACTTTAATAATAACTGATCTGATCCAAAGTAGCCCAGCCTAGGGGGATTAGCCAGCCAAAGAACAAGGAGCTGGGACCTTGCCTGTTTATTCGAACTACTTTGGATCAGCTGCATTTTGACCTTTGCTTTGCAGGGGAGAGGCTTTGCAGTGATGTTCAGCAAGCAAGTCAAGGAGAGCATGGAGGGTGGTAGGAGTAGGGGTGAGGTTCAAAACTAGAAGAGACTACTGAGAACAGATGCAAACACCCCCAAACTAATCACTGCTGTTTCCAGCTATGACTCCCAAATCCATGACAGAGCAAGACCACATCCCAGGGGAATGCACATGACAAAGAGAAGGAACCCTACCAACGTATCCTGCTCACAGAATCTTCCACTTATCAGGGGATCTGAAAGCAACTTCTGCTATCATCTACTTCAACATCCTTCTATAGCTGCACTCAAGGCCTACATTCAGGTCTAGCTTTGCTTGGTACCATTATCATCTGAGTAGGTTTCATGAACAAAATCGAGACCCAGAGAAGGTAAATCTCTTGTCCAAGATGACAGAGTTCAGAGAATAACATACTCATTTCCATACAGTCCAGCAGGCTTGCTGTCAGGACCAATACAGAACACTAGAATGTTTCCGGTGTGAATTCAGACTGGGGACTCATTTTCTTCCTGCTGACTGAATGAAGGTAAACCTTAAAAATATGCCAGCGGCATTTCATTACCCTGCAAATAAGAATTCTACACATTTTATATTGAGCGATCCCAGATCCCAGTAGATGAGAAAGATTCACAAGGCCAGCAGGGCTAAGCCCGTGTGGGCATTATGAGTTCTCTTAGTTCA
This sequence comes from Canis lupus baileyi, assembly GCF_048164855.1. Taxonomy (NCBI): domain Eukaryota; kingdom Metazoa; phylum Chordata; class Mammalia; order Carnivora; family Canidae; genus Canis; species Canis lupus. The sequence continues at coordinate 61,538,753 of NC_132841.1, forward strand.
CTGTAGAGAGTGAAAGTGAGGTGGTGGAGGGTTACCATGGTTAAACTGCTTTAAGGTAGAAGGTTATTTCAACTCTGTTATGATTGGAGCTAAGTAGGCATATTTGCTCTAACCCAAGAAAATAAAGAGTAAAAAGTTAAGACCAATAATAAAAATCTCGCAAGTGCTGCAGATTTAAGTCCCTACTAGAATCAAAAGTAAGGAAATATCTACAGCTTTCTGTGGCTAGAAACCCAAGTCTTTTCTTCTCTGAAAAAATCTTTTGAGGTTTAGGAATAGCTCCAGGGAGAATAAATGAAATGTAATTGGGATGTCATCCTATTGATATCTGACTGGGAAGATGACCAGACTGTAACAGTTGGCCAAGAGATTGGCCTCACAGAGGAGCATCCTGAATCATGGACAAGCACTGGGATGTAGCTCGAAGAGCTGGCCGCTATGGGAGGACCTGATGGGGCAGGTGATAAACCTTCTCAGAGCTTTGTTTTCTTCACATGGAAGAGACAGTGACAACACTTCCCTCATAGAGTCATTATTATCAGCCTGATTGATGGTATAGATGGATATTTAACAATAATGGCTAACATTTTTCTAACCTCTACTAGGTGCTGAGGCACTATCCTGGGTTGGTTGGTTGGTTGGTTTGATTTTAGTCTAACATGTCAGAAGCAGCTTTAGGCAAATTATATATCCTTTATCCCTTTAGTCTTTTTTTTATTCTTAATGGAAAACAAACCTCTGGGAATGAATAATTTTGCTCACTTCACAGAGTCATTTTGAAGATTCAAGAAGCTAATCTATGGACATGCTCATTCAAGTGTATGACCTGGCACATCCTTAGTGAACATGAGCTATGGGGACCCACTGTATCATACTGCTTGAGCCAAGCCACGTGGAAAGTCCTTGTGTGGATGCTCTGGTCTTTTACTAAACCAGGCTGAGTGTTTATAATCTCTGCATAAGGGTTCATGCAACATCCAAAGAGCAGGTGACTTACATTGATCCATCTTGGCATTGACCAGAGCCAGCTCAGATCTTGAGAGCGGGTTTGTCTCCACAAGGCACCCCTAGCCTGGGAGCCTGAATGCCAAGCCCTGGCTCCATGGCCCACAGAATATTCTGTGAGAGAGATGCTGCTTGCCTTTCCCTGCGTGCCGCTGCGGAAGACCTGAGGATGGCCCTGGGGCTAGGCCTCTGAGTCTGTCCAAAACATCAACCAGAGGAGGTTTATTGAAGGAAGCCTGGGCACATCACAGCACACACGCTCACTTGGGGCGGTCAGAGGAGGGGAACTGAGGAGAGACAATAATTTTGTGAAAAGGGAAGCAAAGTTTCTATCAAAAGACATTCCTTGGTCATTCTTTTCAGTTCCTTGCTAGTTTATTTATTTTATTTTTTTAGTTCCTTGCCAGTTAAAAAACATGTGTGTGTGCATGGTGTATAGCATAAGTGTACACGTGAGGGTGTAGATATGTGTGCAGTGTAGGGCATGAGTGTATGTATGTGCATGAATATATATGTGTACACGGGCATGTATACAGTACATATATTCTATCCTCAGGGGAAGCGGAGTGACAACATCCATCAAATTAACTTTGCAGGGACCTTTCTCCACGGATTTTCTGAAAGGATCTGTCTTGATTATTTTGGGTCAAAACATATTTTCTGAACTGGTCAACAGGATATGTGGTCTCAGTGTTTAATGTCATGTGTCATTAAAGATTTCATCATTTACCCAGTATTCCCTAAAACACTCAAAAGTTCCCACACTCATCCTCTATAATCACTCTTTTAAAGTTTATCAAAAAACATATTTTTGCCCTCCCCGAAACATAGTTCTTAAGGTCTTTCTATTTATTCGGCTTTGGTTCTTGGACCATTGTCCTTTTTTTATTTTTCCTTTTTGCCAGAGATTTCATGCAACTGATAAGCAAAAATGGCAGGATTAGGGTTAAGGAAGGTGGGAGGTCAAGGAGGAAGGGAGAGGTAGATTAGTCTTCAAAAATGAGACATTTCTCCTTGTCAGCTCTGAAGTGTTAAGCTATCTCTGGTTTTTTGGAAGGCTGGTTCCTGGCAGGAGACAGTAGGTGATTCTTCTCCCTAGATAGTTTGTAACCATAAAACAACAAGGCCTTAGAATTGTCTCCATTCCTTTGCTACTCAAAGTGTAGTCAGAGTCTGGCCAGCAGCCTTAGCAACAACTGGGAGCTTGTTAGAAATGCAGAAGCTCAGACTCTTACTCATCCCCACTGAGACGAACCTACAATTCAACAGGATTCCCAGGTGACAGTAACCACCACGGAGAAGCACTGGTCTAGGGAACATCCCACTTCACAGTTGTGGCAAGTGAGGCCCAGGAAGGGTGAGGGGTGTGACCTAGCTATCTTCCTTAGTGGTAGGTGTGCAAAACAGGCTTTATTTCCCTGTCATTGAACCTGGCTTTTGTGCCCAGACTTCTGCTCTGTAGAAGAAATCTTATTTCTTGCCCAGTCAGAGTAACTTGGCCATTCTGGATTTTCTCAGTTTTATTTGAGGAAACAGTCAGCACAAGATTAATCCTCACTCTTTTATCTTGTCCTTCTCTGCAGGGGTGGCCAGGCACCCAGGGGTCTCAGTTTTGGTTCTAGAATCAGAGGAACAAGGAGGATTGCACTGGACACTTGTACCATCTGCCTATCATCGAATGCTTGGATCCAAGGCAAGTGAGGCTAAAATTCCTCACTTTTCTGAGTTACAGCCCTCCATGGGACAATTTCAGCATGAAAGAAAGGCAAGTCTTACTAATAATTCTCACAAAGACTCCAGGACAGACAGCCTAGCAGAGGCCCTGGGGCAGGGCTGCTTAGCCCATGGTTGTCTTCAGTAGAGACCAGCATGAACAGAGAGAAACATTTCACTTGTGGGTCAGCTGAATAGCCTTGCAACGACTGGATGACTCATCAGAGAAGCTGTGAGGTCTGTACAAAATTCAGCTTCAGAACATTTTTAAAATCGTGGGGCTAGAGAACTTCTAGATATGAGAAAATTTAAGTTCATCTTTGGATTTTGCATTTTTTTTCCTTCTTAAGACACCTAAATGTCTTTTTTTTTTTTTCTTTTTAAGGGATTTCAATTAAGTGATAATCCTGAGTAAGAATCTTAATCTCTGGGCAGATAGAAGAATTAGGATATTTATAACTTGACCTTAAGAGAGTAGAGTTCATCTCTTTGAAATTATGATGTCTACTGCATAGCAACTACAAGCAGGGCTAAATACATCCCACCAGGGTCTCATATCCCTGGCCAGGTCATCTGGGCCCTGATTTGGTCTGAGGTGAAGACAGATGAGCTGAGAGAGTGAGCCCTGAATAGGGTTGAGGTGAGAGAGCAGTTTCCTCAGTGGAACCAGGAAAATTTGGAATTACATATAAAACTGTTTAAGGACTCCAAGCAACAATGGTGATTTTCGTATTAAGGTGTTTGAAAATATTTTATATTCCATGTGCTTATCATGTTTAAGGGAACTAGCCTATTAGAGTAATAGGTCAGCCTTATAACTCCAATTTGGAATATATAAGTAATTGATTTTTTAACCTTTATTTTTAAGTAAAAATCTTACTATTCCATATAATCCTAGCACATCTAAGACCCAACTTAGATTCATCATACTGAAGTTTAAGTAATTCATTTAAATCGAATCAATTTCTCTTGGGAAATTAAAAAAGTTGAAGCAGAAATAAAGTGGAACTAAACATAGTAAAATACAAATGTCATTGGAGATATTTGAATATTTTGAATATTTGTAAATGAAACCAAATATTAAGCAAAGCAATTGTCCAATCAGGCTAACTTGGCAGTTACTTAAAAAGCAACTGCCCAAAAAATATTTGCATGACTAGCAAACTTCATTTACAAGCTGCCCTTAAAAGCTAAGGGTAGAACCAGATTTTTAAATTTGTAACCTTAATAAATCAGATGTCAATTTAAAGACAACAGAGCAAACCTCTGAATAGTGTTGTTGCTATAAAACTCACAATTGGGGGCACTAAAAATTCAGAATTATCAAGAAGCTTGCCTCCGTGCTAAGGTCTTTGGTTCTATTAGGGTAGAGCCACACACCCCGACTCCAGGAGACACTTCCTGAGAGAACTCTCTGTGCTTTCTACATGAGGTGGAGGATTGTCTATGGCTGCACTCAACCCACATTCCTGACACCTCATTCAGCCTTTCTTGTTCTACAACTCAGGTACCATGGTGGTCAGAGCTTCTCTGTGGGACCAGCAGTAAGGCCCAGGTCTCCTCTGCCCTGGCTCCTCCTGTCCTGGGTCTCTTTCTGTCACTTCACTGCCAGGGCTTTACCTCAGAAGAGACGATTCTCATTGCCTTTCCCAGGGAGTCACATGCATAGCTCACTCTCTACCTCTCCTCCTCTCAGTGAAAAACTTCTCCCTCAGAAAGACCAAAATCTAGCTCTCTCAATCTACTTTCTTTAATTTTTTTGTTTGATGCCTCATGCTCTTCCCTCAGGTTCTGGGCAGTGACAGAGTTTATTTTCCAAAATGGTGACACCAATATCTCTCACTTCACACGCTCATTTCCCATGTGATCTTCCTCCTCCCTTATCAACAGGTGAGGTCTAACTCTCTTGTCTTTGAATTTGAGTGAGTTAGGGATGTGCTTTGATGATAGAGTATAGTGGAAGTGACATTGGGTAACTTCTCAAATTAAATCATAAAACGTGATACAAATTCTGCCTGTATATTGAAGCACACACATGGGCTTGAGGTCCTGAGCTGCCCTGTTAAAAGTCCGAGTTCCCTGAGCCGAGCCACATGGAAAGTTCTGTGTAGGTGTTCTGGTCTTCAAGCCTTCATAACCATATGTTTGCTACATCTACCATGACAAAGTACCACATATTGGGTGCCTCAAGCAAAAGAAATGTCTTTTCTCTGGAGGCTAGAAACCTCTAGATCTTGTCTGAGATCAGCAGGGTTGGTTTCTTCTGAGAGTCATGAGGGAAGGATATATTCTAGCCCTTGCTCTTTGGCTTAGAGATGACTATCTTCTCCCTAAGTCTTCACACCATACATGGCTATATTCAAAATTTCCTCTTCTTATAAGGACACCAGTCCTATTGGATTCAGGCCCATCCTAGTGACCTCATTTTAGCTTAATAACCTCTGTAAAGACCCTAGGTCTAAATATGGCCACATTCTGATGTAATGAGGATAAGCATAGGAATTTTGAAGAAGACACACTTCAACCCATAACAGAACCAATGAGCATAATACATAAAATAACTATCATTTTAAGTTTATGCCATTAAGTTTGGGATATTTTGTTATGCAGCAATAGTAACCAGAACATGGGCTTTGGTATATAAGGTAAATTTTGGATTTTCAGATTCAGAAACTATCTGTCTTTTCAAGCACTCTTTTAACATTTGTGTTTGCATTGATTTTAAAACATTCATTGAAAAACCCGACTCTTGGGACACCTGGGTGGCTCAGTCGTTGAGCATCTGCCTTATATTATCTCAAAAGAATGTTCATGGAGTTTCTACGATTAGACAGATATTACTAGTGGTCAACAAAATATAAGAAGACCTTACTCTAGGAGACTTACTTTTCAGTGGGGAAGATAGACATAATTAATGACTAGATGGGCATCAAAGGGCTGAGGAGTGATACATGGTGTTATGGAAGCAGGTAATAAGGGTCGGAACTTGTCCAGTGCTTAGAGAAGACTGACACTGTGGTGGGAAGGAAAATGGCTCAAATGTGGGATGAAAATAAGTCCATTGTGGCTGGAGCCCAGAGAGAACCCAGCCTTCAGGAAAGATGGGCAAGGCTCAAACCATTGCAGGAATTTGCAGGCCATCTAAAACAGCAGGGGAGAGAAGAGAGGTAATGTTCATGTGATGACCATACAACAATTTGGAGTCACTCTTGTAGAATACGGAGAATGGATTGGAGAAAGGGAAAGCGGGATGGGCAAATCAGTTACGAGGCTTTACTCAAGATAAGAAACATAAGAGTCACAGTAAGAGATTATGTATTTTCCTCTGGGGTGGCTGTAGTGATGGAAAAAATGGACAGATTAAAAAAATATATGTCTAGGAAGCAAAGTAAATAAGACTTGGTGGAAGATTGGCTCTGGCTGGTATAGGAAAGGGAGCTAGTCAAGAATGACTTTCTTGTCTGGGTAGATGGTGGTGCCATTTGATAAGATATAGGCTTCTGGTCCAGGTTTTGGGAGGAAGATCATCACCTTTGTCTAGAACTACACTACCCCACAGGTAGCTCCTAGGCCATATGTGGCTATTTAAATTAAGCTTAATTTAATTTAAAAAGAATTAAACTTCAGCTCCTCCATTGCAATTGCCCCATCTGAAGAGTTCCACTGTCACATGTGGCGGTTGACAACCATATTGGACCATGCAGAGACAGAATATTCCCATCATTGTAGAAAGTTCTAGTGGACAGCACTGATCTATAGAGATTAAGTTTAAGATGCCTTTGGGACATCCAGAGGATCTGTGAAGGCAGCAGTTGATTATATTGCCCTGGAGCTCAGAGGAAAATTATAGCTAGAAGCCTAAATTCCATCCACACGTTTTATCAAATATTCACTGAGACCTTAGTATATTTTATTTACTACTATGTCTCTAGTGCCTAGAATATTATCTGCCACAAAGTCTCACTAGTAGGGGTGAATAGATAATAAAGCAATAGAGAATACTTTGGGTGGTACCATGTGCTAAGAAGAAAATTCAAATGAGGTCAGTGGGTGAGAGGATGAGAAGGAGTGTGAAGCTCTTTTAGTTCCAGTGGTCAAGGGAATTCTCTTTGATAAGATGACATTTGAACAGAGACTTAGAAGTGAGATACATTCAAGGCATAAAGAGGCAGGAGGGTGCTTGTGTCTCATGTGCCTGTGGGTGGCATTTGAAGCCCTGGGCATGAGCATGTCTTAGGAGAGAACATTCAGGGAGAGGAGAGTCTATGCTCTTACTGGTTGGGTAAGAAAGGCCAAACCTACAGAAGAGACAGAGAAGAGGCGGGGGAAACAAGAAAGACTTGAGTCATAGAAGCCAAGGAAGGAGAATATTTTGAGAGGCAGGGTGTGGCTAACACCTCTGATGGTCTGCTGTAAACTAAAAAGATGCTGGGTATGGGGTATCTCTGGGTGGCTCAGCAGTTTAGCGTCTGCCATCAGTCCAGGGCGTGACCCTGGAGTCCCGGGATCAAGTCCACATTGGGCTCCACACATGGAGCCTGTGTCTCCCTCTGCCTGTGTCTCTGTCTCTGTCTCTCTGTCTCTGTCTCTCTGTCTCTCATAAATAAATAAAATCTTAAAAAAAGAAAAAAGATGCTGGGTCTACTGATTGACATAGAGCCATTGGTAGTTTTGGCTACTGTTGCTTTGCTGGAGAGTGTGAGTGTGTGAGTGTGTGTGTGTGTGTGTGTATGAGAGAGAGAGAGAGAGAGAGAGAGAGATTCCAGATTAGAATAGGTGGAAGAGGGATCCCTGGGTGGCGCAGCGGTTTGGCGCCTGCCTTTGGGCCAGGGCGCGATCCTGGAGACCCGGGATCGAATCCCACGTCGGGCTCCCGGTGCATGGAGCCTGCTTCTCCCTCTGCCTGTGTCTCTGCCTCTCTCTCTCTCTCTCTGTGACTATCATAAATAAATAAAAAATTAAAAAAAAAAGAATAGGTGGAAGAATGTGTGGTAGGTGAGGAAAGGCAGACCTGAGTCCAGATAATTTGGGAAGAATCAGAGACATGAACATGGGGAAGAGGGATGGGAACTCCTGGGGCTCAAAACAGAGAGTCCCAACCAGATACCAGCTGTGTCCTCACCTTCCATCACCACATGGCATCTGTTTCAAGCTAGAAGACCAGCCAGTAAGGCCCAGCTAGGAGCTGGTGGGATTGGAGCTGTGTCCTGCTAAGTTACTAGCTAAAGCAGTAATGACAAATGTTGAAATGTTGCCCAGAAGGCAGAGGAAGCAAGAATTAGGGTCAACTGAGATGCTGGACATTTATGGATTCATTTAGTCATTCATTCAACAGATCACTGGCAGAGAGTATCTAACTGCATTCTAGAACAAACAATAGTAGTAGTAGTAGTAGTAGTAGTAGTCCTACCTGCATGTTACTATGTGCCAGGCTCTGTTCTCAGCCCTGTGAGGTAGATGTAGTCATGCATCTATTTTACAGATGAGAAGACTTAAGTGCAGAGAGGTTAGCAACTCTCCCAAGGTCCCATAGCATAGAAGTTGGTAAGCTGGGATTCGAACGCCATAAGGACGGGGTGCTACAAGGATGCGTCAAGGGACAGGTGCCATCTGTTCACTTGCTCAGCAAACAGTTATTAAGAACCTACTGTAGCTGGGCAGCTTAGGTGGCTCAGCGGTTTAGCGCCGCCTTCAGCCCAGGGTGTGGTCCTGGAGACCCGGGATCGAGTCCCACGTCGGGCTCCCTGCATGGAGCCTGCTTCTCCCTCGGCCTATGTCTCTACCTCTCTCTCTCTCTCTCTGTCTCTCATGAATAAAATATATATATATTAAGAACCTACTGTAGCTAAGTGCTGGGAAGACAAGAATAAATTGAACACAGTCCCCGCCCTCCTATGGTTTAGGCGCCACACTCCAGGGCAATCAATGTGGAGGGAGAGCTCGTGGTGTGGGAGTGCCACAGCCAGATCTCACAGATCAGGGAAGGCTTTTCCTGGGAAGAGACGGGGATAAACTGAATACAGCAGACATCCACAGTGGGCTTTCGAGGGGGGCTGTGTAAGGCAGACTAATAAGAGCCACATCCAGGCCGGCAGCACAGCGTGGGCTGGGGTGAGAGGGAAAAGTCTAGAACTCAGCTGCTCTCTAAGGAGATTAGGCATTTGCAGTTCCAACCCAGATAGTGGCTGGGAGGCCCCGAGGGTGACAGGAGGTCCGGTTAGAAGGTGGAGCAGTAGCCCCCACCAGCAGAAGTGAATGAGGTGCTACAGCTACAGGTAGACATTGGCCTGCTTCACCATGACAAAGATTCCCTCCTTGACCAAACTCTAGCCAGGCTCCTCTGAGCCCTCTTCTCAAGTAGGCCTCAGCCTTGGCCTCTAAAGGCTCAAACAGACACTAACATGGTTTCCAACAGCTCAAGGCCACATCCCTAGGATGACCTTCATCTTCTTCAAGTACCTGCCAAAGGAGAAACCTCAAGGCTGCCAGAAGATTGGCCATTGGTTCCAGTGGAAACCTGACCACCCTTCTCGGAACATTTACTAAAAAGGTCTTGCCATTGTACATCCCCCCACTGTCCCTTTGAGGTAGACGTGTTTCTCCTACAACTTAGGAGTAGCTCCTCCAGGACCTGAAAGGCATTCCTGGAAGAGTGATCACCAGGACGGATATGGCCTCTGCCTCCCAGTCTCTGTGGGAGGACAGACTTCCAGCTTTGATCACTGCCAGCTGACAGACCAGCTGACCTAATCCCATTGACACGAAGTGTTCAGTTCCCTGCTTCCCCTGAGCCCGGCTCACCCTTCGGTATCCCCCATGCTCTTGCCAAGTAGCCCCATCACCTCTGAGAACAGCGACTCAAGCGGAGTTCACACCAGACTCTCTTCCCTATGGCAGTAGTAAGTGCTGGTTAAAATCCGTCCTTATTGCTTTAACTAGGGTCTAGTTTTGTTTCTTTTTGACAACAGTTCAGCTTGCAACCAGATAAGAAACTACCAAACTCCCTGGGTAGAATAATTTTAACTTGTGTGTGGCTGCAAACACACAGACCCTGAGCTGGCTGCACAGAAGTCCGCGCACAGGGGGCCATTCACAGAACTCTTTCCACCTCCTTGGCCTGACACGGCCAGCGATACCTCTTTGCCCAACAAGAAACCGCTGAGTCATTGAAAACAGAGAGCATTTATAAACAGGAAGCGGAGTGTGTGACCACAGACATTCAGCATCTGATAGCAATTGCTGAATGTGGCAAAAAAAAAAAAAAAAAAAAAAAAGTTTGAATAAAAAAAAAAAATTCTGTGCCACTACATTAGAACTCTCTAGCGCATGGAAATCACAGTTCTGCTATTGATCATCTATTTAATACTTAAGTAAGTGTAGTTCTTATTCGGTTGGACCAAGCTGGTGAGTCAGGCAGACTGCAAATATTGATTGAATCCCTTGGAGCGTGTGGTTTCTCCATTTTTCTTTCTCCTCCCTCTCCAGGGAGGGTGAAAGACTCCTTGGTGAGTCTCTTGGCCATACAGCAGGGATTTGTGTGCCCTGCGCTCTGGCCTCGGCCTTCTCCACACAGGGCCTCGTGCTCTGGAGAGACAGGTCTCCCCAGGAGTGATGGCAAAGGCTGGCAGCTGCAAAGCCGCTGTGCAGGGGGACCTACGACCCCCTGCGTGCCTGGTGCTGGATCTAGCAGAGCAGAGTGTCAGGGGACCTGCGCTTCCCCTGCTCTCAGCAGCAGCGGAGCCGTTTATTTCCCATGTGCTCCCTTGTGCTGGGGGTGGGGTGGGGAGAGGGTTTCAGGCATACTGACCTAAGAAGGTGGATGCAATTCCAGGGCCAAGGAAAGAACCAGGTGACCATCCCTAAAAGGTTTACTGGGAACCAGCCCCACTGCCACATCTGTCAGCAGGGCAAAGGTGCCCGAGCAATGTTTGGCATCTCTCTGTTTCTCATCTGGGAAGTCAAGGTTGCAGATAATAACAGCACAGTGCCTGGTACGTATAAAGTTCTTAATAGGGAGTAGCTAGGGGCTTTACCTGCAGTGTGGTTTAACATGACCAATCACCTTAGGAGATAAGCATTGTCAGCCCTACTGAGTAAATTAACACCCCGAGTGAATCGGTGAGTGGCCAGGTCCGGGTTATGGCCCCTGTGTGCCTGTTTCTGAGCACAAGCCATTGCCTTACTTGCCATCGAAGTTTCAGAGCAGGTTATGTCCCTTACTTTGTATTTGTTCTGTACTTAGAAGTCCTGATCTTCAAATATTACCTACCAAGAACCCTCGTCTGCTAGTTTTTCAGATTCCCACAGAGCACTTGTTCTGTATCATTTACAAAGAAGATGCTGTGTTGGAATTCACAAGTAGCAGTGGTTGTGTCACAGTGCCTTGGACAACATATTAATACTGACAATGATAACTTTTATAGAGTATTCATTGTGTGCTAAACAGGATGTGTTGTTAGCTCCACATTTTACAGGTAAGAAATCTTGATGCTCAGAGGTTAACTTGGATTTCAATGCAAGAAAGGAAACTTCCAGAGCCTCTGCTCTCAGCCATTATGCTGCACTAGGAAAGAGCCATGCTTAGAATACTGGGGTTTAGATCATATAAGGAGCAGCCTGCTGTTTCCACTGTTGTATTAAAGCCTGAAGAAAAGGACTCCTTGACTCCTTGAGCAGTGACAGCACCTTGAAGGCTGGAGTTGCTAGAAGCAGACCCTGACACAGCTCCCTGTACAAGTGATTATAAAGGAAGTGCTCCTATGGGGAGTCCAGTGAAATGTAGGGGAAATGGGACAGGAAGCAAAGGTGTGTTAGTGGAAGTCCTGAGGGAAACAGGTGCAGGACTGCTATGGGTTGTGTGTGGGGCAAGTACCTTAGGGGCTGTGGCATCTACTTACTGGGATGTAGCTCTGCTGAATCACAGCAAATTCCATCTCCCAGAAAGTGGGGCTCTTGGGTGGCTCAGTCAGTTAAGTGTTCAACTCGATTTTGGCTCTGGTCATGATTTCAGGGTCATGAGATGAAGACCCACTTTAGGCTCCGGGCTCAGCAGGGAGTCTGTTTGAGATTCTCTCTCTTCCCTCTCCCTCAGCAACTTTCCCCTAGGGTTCTCTCTCTCTCTCAAATAAATCTTTAAAAAAACAAAAAACAAAACAAAACAAAACAAAAACAAAAAACCTGTCTCCTGTAAACAAAGACTGAAGATAAGCAATCTGAGACCACATGGTGCTAGAGCAGAGGTTGGCAAACCAACCCCTCTACCAAAACTGACCTGCTGCCTGTTTTTTTTTATAAGCCTATGAGCTAAGAATTGCTTCATATATTTTTAATGGTTGAAAATAAATCAAAGTAAGTATATACAATGTTATGACATATAAAAATGATAAGAGATTCAATTTCACTGTGCATAAACAAAGTTTTATTGAAACGCATATTGGAACATATTGGAACTCATTGATTGCACACTATCTGTGGGCTGTTTCCCCTCTAACATGGCATCATTGACTAGTTGTGACAGAGAACGTATGGTCTGCAAAGCTGGAGATACTTATCATCTGCCCCTTTACAGAAACATTATGCTGACCCCTATGCTACAGTTTCAGGGAACCAGAATTCTTCTATTTTGTTGCTCTGCCGTCCTCAACATGTGCCATTGCCTCATGAGATGGTTACTTAAGCTCCAGTCACTGCATCTGTATTCCAGCCAATGCAAAAGAGAACGAAGAAGAGTTCACTTCCTCGCTTTAAGGAAACTTCTGAGAAAGTTTATCTTGTACTTTAGTAGAAGTTAATCTCCTCACCATACATAGCTACACAACCTTATTCCAAGAGACTATGAGCCCAGCAAAAAAAGTGGGATCCATTATTAAGGAACAAAGAGGAAAATGTACATCAGAGACAATCGACAGCTCTGTCTCTCATCTAAAGACAGTTTGAAACAAGGAAATTTGAAAGAGTCGTATATAATTATACACAAGGCACAAGGAAAACTAAATTGCTCAAAACTTTTATGTCTAAATAGTATTTCTTGGGCATCTGGCTGGCTCACTCGGGTTAAGTGACTGATTCTCGATTTCGGCTTAGGTCATGATCTCAGGACTGGAATCAAGCCCCGCATGGGCTCCCTGCTCTGCCAGGAGTCTGCTTCTCCTTCTCTCTCTGCTCCTCCTTTCATGTGTGTTTACTTGCTCACTTTGTCTCAAATAAATAAATAATAAATAAATAAATAAATAAATAAATAAATAAATAAAATTTCTTCTCTCCAATCTAAATTTCAGCTATCTTAGTCCTTACCATAGCACAGAAAATTAGCTGTATTTCTTATTATAAATCACAATATCACAGTAGGCCAGTGAGTAAACAAACTGATTTATAAATGAAATACTATAGAGAGGTAAAATTAACAAATTAGATCTACATATGCCAACATGAATAAATGTCAAGCATATTGATAAGAACAGTAAGCTACAAAAAAAAAGATGTACTGTATGGTTTCTGGTGCTTGTGTAAATATTTAGTGCATTCAGAATAATAGCATACATCATTTATGGATATACCTATATAATAAGAGCTTAAACATATGTACATGGTTAAGATCACGGTTGCCCCTAGGGAAAGAAGTAGGAATGGCATGAAGGTGCTCTATCTGTACGAAATGTTTTCTTTCTTAAAAAGAGAGAAAACAAAAAAAAAAAAAAAAAAGAGAGAGAAAACAGATTCTGAAGAAGGTAAGGCAAAATATTCACATCTCTTAATATGGTAGGTCAGTCCATGAGTATGTGTTATTTCCGGCACTTGGCTGTATATTTGAAATGTCATCATTTAACATTTAATTTTTTTTTTTAAATAAGGCAATACTACTGTTCTTGTGCACAGGAAAAGGATTTTCGTTTAATTATGTTGTTTTAAGTTCATTCGAGTGTGTAAACACTGCAGATATTATATTACTAATTTTATTAGAGCGTATCATGTATCTCCTTTCATGTGAATCTCTAATTAAAACTATTCTCGATACATTCCCCTAAAATTCTTTCCCATAAACAGCCACAGATGCCTTATTTAACTGTAGACTTTGTTTTATTTTTTAAGGGTGCTCACTGGGCTTCTCTTTTTCTATGTTACAGCTTATGGTGGCTGACAAGGCCAAGTGACTCTGTTTCCTTGTTCCAGTAACTGCGGCTGGGCCAGCCCATGGTGAGTCCCTGGGGAGGCAGTCAAACATCTGAACAGTCACAAGAATGGTTGCCTGCAGAAGGGCAACCGTAGGCTGCAGGCCATCACGCAGGGCTCTGGTCTTTCAACCTTTCTCCAGAGAAGGGAGCAAGGCTGGGAACAACCCCAACAATGCTTCCAGGGTTCCTAATTTTTTCTCTAGTTTTGAAAGGACTTGTTTGACTTAGGAGTAGGCGTAAGAGGTAATGGATTACAACAATGACCTCCAATTTACAGGCAAGGAGCTTCTTTGTCCACGTTGGTAAGTGTGTTTCAGTCGTCTCTATAGTGGTGTCAGGTCTAAAACTAATATTATGTGCTGCCCTGCCGTAGGAAACTGGGAAGTCCTCGAGTGACATGACTGCATCTTCCTCCCCACTCTGTTCCCTCAGATGAGGTCCTCTAGCCAAACAACCCCCCTTATCATGAGGACAGGGCACAGTGCCTGTTTATCCCTGAGTAGCAGGCTTCCAATTATTCAAATAAAACAATCATATCCTCCTGAAGAAACCAGGAGTCCCTCCAACATTTTCATACTACAAAGCCTACTCCCATGGTTCCTACTTGTTCACTCTGTTCCTGATTACAACTCCTGCCCAGCTGTGGTTGACAGAGTATCTTCTTTCCTTGGACAGTAGGCTGCCATCACCATCTTCTGTCCAGTGGGGGGGTATCATATATTTGGTCAACTCCATAGCCCTAGAGTAGAATCCCTCCCTCATTAACCAGCTAAAGAGGAAGCTATCAAAATATCTACGATTGTCAGTTTTTTTATTCTTTTGACCAAGTAAATCCTCATGTCTTTTATTTCCAATTAGTTTTCTCTGGTTAGGAGGATGCAGGTGGGAAAAAAATGCATGCAAAATGTGTTTCGTGATCTCTATCTAGTTGAAAATTAAGAGATTTCTGCTTTGATGGAAAAGTGAGAGCAGAGGGTAGCTGACAATAGGATATTTCTATCCTAAGAGGCAGAGGGAGAAGCAGACTCGGCTGAACAGAGAGCCCATGATCAGGCTCTGAGGTTTTCACCTCAGTTGGGGGTGCTGGATGGCTCAGTCTGTTGTGTCTACCTTTGACTCAGGCCCTGATCATGGACTCTCTGTTCAGCCGAGTCTGCTTCTCCCTCTGCCTCTCCTTCTGTGATTTCTCTGGCTCTCATGCTCTCTCAAATAAATAAATAAAATCTTTTTTAAAAAGAGAGAAAGAAAAAGAAAACCTCAGTCAGAAGGCTTCCTGAAGATCATTCACCTAGAACATTCAGAAACTGAATAATGATCACAAGAAAATGTTTCATCATGTGATAAAGAGTCACACCATAGCAACCAATCCTTTATACTGATGAAGAATTGTCTCATCATGAATATTATCGTGTCATGACATCACTGACAAGATGCCACTGTGATTTTTCTGCTCTTTGGTACACATTTGGCCACAGTGACCTCACCGAACACCAACCAAAGCCACACAATATGGCAAATCACTTTCAGTTGTTACCTTTATGTGTCTTTTTTTTTTTTTACATGGGCAATCATAAAAACAATTGAGTTGGAATGTTTATATTGTTTGGATGTTTCTGGTGTTTAGAATCCTTGATATATGTTTCTTTTGAGTTCTTTTAGAAATGTCTGTTGTGGTCTTGGAAAATTGCAACTTGTGCTTCAAAAGTACTTTCATGTTTATTGAACTTACTCTCACATCATAGGTGAGTCTGGACTGATAACGTATTCACTCCAAAAAAAATAGAAATAGTAGTAAAACCTACGAAAGTTAAGCCCCAAGTTTACTTAGATTGATTTTTTTTGTCACAAAAAGATTTTCTGATTCTTAAATCCAATGTTCTTTCTAAAGAACTCATCTTCTTAAAAATTTTGCTTCTTCATATTTCAGTTCCTCATAAGTTGATTAGACTAGCAAATATCTGAGGAAAATAGAATTTTGGTGCTTAAAGCAACTTTAGAGATTATCTCAAGTGTCAACATATACAAAGTTAAGGAAGACATCAGGTTCTTGGGATCATAGCTGTGATTGAGAAATATTCATGAAGCACATTGTTGATTTCAAATGTTCCACCTGGTCCACTCACATATGATTAATAATATTCTGGAACTATACTTTGTTGTACCCAATGTGCTTAAAATACTTTCTAAACTGAAGCTCTAATTTGCAAGGTGTTAATTAAACAAGAACTAGAAACTAAAAAGCCTTTGTGGTTAAGAAAGTTGGTAGGCTTTGTCCCTGCATTAAAGATAGAAAAATTTAAATAGAGTGGAGTTCTAGAAGCTACTCAGTCTAATCCAACTGTCCAAAGGGACTTCATCCCTCTCCATGCACTGCTGGAGACGGTATCTCTGGAGCATATTCTTATCTGGGACTCTTTCCCATATGTCTTTCTTGGGGTGCATAAGGACATCAGATGTCCCTGGCTATCCTCTCAAGACTAGAATGATAATCCTTAACAACACTACATGGCACTTTCATTCACAGTTCTTAGGAAATTATAATACCAGTTGTTCATTTAGACTCGTTGATGGCCCTCTGCTGCTCAGTAGGACAGGCTTAGAGGATGAGAAGTAAGGCTAACTTCTTTTTCCTTTTGGTATTTTACATTTTTTGGTAAGTATAATCAAGTGAAGTTATCTGTCTTATAATTCCAAGCTAAGGCTTGGCAGCATGACTTTTGTATTGAAGTGATTACACTGTATTCTACAAGGACTTGTATTTCTGATTCATACAGAGTAACAGCCACTAGATTTACCCTTCTACCTGAGGCAACTGAAAAAATCTGAACAAATATGTGAAGTGGTACATGCTCAAGACATTGGATATCAGGCAATAAAGGATCACTGAGAGATGGGAAAGAAATGAGATGAACTAGATGATTGCCCAGAAACTTTTCTAGTGCATGGGAGAATTTTCCATTAGCACAAGGATAAAGAACCCAGGCAGAGCTCAACTGAGAGAGCTCAGAATCCAGGGAAACAGAGATGGCTAGAGTTTACAATGAGGAGTACAAGCAAGAAGGGAGCTGCATGGAGTCATAACTCCAGAGAGCTGAAGAGAGAGGGTCTTCCTTACGTATGCAGTTGAGTGTCAACCAGCGAGTGTATGTGAGGAAACTACCCAAGACCAGGGAAAGAACCACCTGAGAGAATGAGAGGGAATAGTCCTCAGACTTCACACGGGCCCGAGAAAAGTGCCTGTTCCCTCAAGCCCTAGTGGAAAAACTCACAATTCAGGTAGAATTAGAGAACTATAAAGAATGTTGCCTGAGTAGTGGGGAAAAATTGACTTTAGTCTAAAGGCATCTTCAGTCCATCCCAGCACAACTTAAAAGCAACACTTAAAGGATCATATTGTTTCCAAGTAATTTAACTGCATTCAGAATAAAGCTCAATAATATTTACAGGAATCAAAAATACCCAGCAGCCAATGTGGTCAAATTCATAAAATCTGACGTTCAATCAGAAGTTACCAAATACATAAAGAAACAGGAAAATATGACCTATACATAATATGGAGAAAAATCAATCAAAAAACCCAGAAATGACAGGTGATAGAATTAATTGACAAAGTCATTCAAACGGTTATGATGATGATAGTCCATATGTTCAAAAAAATGGAAGATTAAATGTATTAAGTAGAGACATAGAAGATATAAAAAAGACCCAAATTAAAAATCTAGAAATGAAAATTACCATAACTTAGACAACAAGTACATTGGATGGGATTACTAGCAGAATTAACATTGCAGAAGACATTGAAAGAGATTAATGGACTAGAAGATATAACAGAGAGAGGAAAGAAGGCTGATCAAAATAAACAGGGAATCATCAAACTGTGGGATAAATTCAAGAAGCCAAATACATGTGTATTTATTTAGCTTCACCTCAAATGAGCAGTGGTGAAGCTAAAAACTATTTGAAGAAATAATGATCAATACTTTTCCATATTTAATGAAAACTATAAATACATATATCCAGAACTCTCAACAGAGCTCAGACACATGAAACATGCAGAAATCTACACCGAGGCACAACATAATCAAATTTTTAAATCAACTGATAGAAAATCATAAAGGCAGCCAGAGAAAAAGAGGAACAAAGATAAGGGTACTATCAGATTTCTCTTTGGAAACACTGTAAGCTAGAAGATAGTGGAGCAACATCTTTAGAGTACTGAAGAAAAAAATACCATTAACCTATAATTTTTTAATATAAGGAAAATAACTTTTTTTCAAAAATGAAGGCAAAATAAATACTTTTTTAGAAATATAAAAGCTGAAAGAACTTATCACCAGTGAAATTTGAAAAGAAGTCCTTATAACACCAGATAGAATAGAAATACAGATCACATAAAGAAATGAAGAGCACCAGAAATTATCATTACACAGGTAAATGTAAAAACTATTTTCTTATTATTTAATTTTTAAAAATAATTCACTTTTTAAAGCAAAAATAACCATGTATTATTAACAATGTAAAAGATAACAATTGTTATCTTTGCTTTAAATAATAATGATGCATTGTTGGGTTTATAACATATATAGAAATAAAATACATGACAATCATAGCACAAAGGCTAGAAGAGGAGAAACAGAAGTATAATTTTATTATATTCTTATTATACTGAATGAGTATAATGTCTCTTGAAGGAAAACTGTATGAAGTTATAATGTATAATAAAAATGTATAATAAAAGCCCTAAAGTAACCATAGCAAAGACTTATACTTAATAAGCCAACAAATAAGATAAAATTAAATTATTAAAAATATTCAATCCACAAAAGGCATAAAATGAGGAAAAATGAACAAAAAAATAGATGAGAACACAAAAACGCATAGCATGATGATAGATTTTAACTCAATCATATCAATAATTACATTAATTATAAATGATCTAAACATTCCACTTAAAAGATAGAGATTGCTACATTGAATTATAAAGCAAGATCCAACTATATGCTGCCCACAAAAAAAACACTTTAAATATAAAAATATGAAATGGTTAGAGGTGAAAAGATTAAAAAGTATATACCACATACACAAATCCACAGACAGCTATAAAGAATGACTATATCAAAGCAGAAAAGAACATCGCCAGGGAGAAAGAAGACCAATGATAAAGGAGTCAGTTTATCAAGATGAGGTAACAATCCTAAATATTAATTGCATCATATGGTAGAGCTTCAAAATGCATGCAACTAATCTAGGCTACACAAGAAGAATCTTGGCAAGAAATTTAGGAGCCAAGTGAAAGTCGTGAGCAAATGATTAGTCAGATTGTCATGCTAAATGACTAGTTCCCAAGCCCCATATTAAATTCTCAGTGTGTAGTTTTTCCTTGGTATCCTATACACAGCCTTATTATAACATTTGTTACATTGTACTCTAATTAGTTGTTCAGAGTAATTCAGGTATTTGTCATTGCCATCATATGGTGATTTCCTGACGTAAAGACTCATGTCTTACTTAAACTTGCATTTCTTGAATATGGCAGGGTGTCACACATACAGCTAAATAAATATTTGCAATATCAGACCATAATAAAATCTACTTATTCAGGCAAGCCTTTTCAATTATAACAACTCCCTTAAGACTTATACCAATTCTCTGCTATAGGTAGGATATGCATTCTCTTCATTTTACAGATGAGGATGATGTAGAATAATTGTCCAAATTTTATTTAAATATTAAACTGTTTAGTCATTCCATTTTCTGCACTGAATTTTAATCATAATTTGGAGATGATTCAGTTTCAAAATATTAAGTTACTTGATGAAGCAGATGGTGCTTCTTATATGTAATTCTGTTCTTCCATTTTTAGGTGTGTGAAGTCTGAATATGTCTCTAGGTAAATTTCTGGAAGTGTAGATTTTAGAGTCACAAAATAGGGAGGCACACATGTTATAAATTTTTGGTTATAAAGTTTATAAGTATCTAAAATTTTTTTCTTATTATTCCATGTGACCACATTTTTGAGTCTCATGTTGCCCTATGCTATGAACTGAATGTTTGTGTTCCCCTAAAATTCATTATGTTGAAGCCTTATTCCTCAATGTGATGGCATTTCAAGATAGCCTTTCTTTTTTTCTTTCTTTCTTTCTTTCTTTCTTTCTTTCTTTCTTTCTTTCTTTCTTTCTTTCTACCTTTCTTATTTTTAAAAAAATATTTTATCTATTTATTTGAGACAGAGAGAGAGAGCACAAGTAGGAGGCATGGCTGAGGAGAAGCAGGCTCCTTGCTGAGCAGGGAACCCAATGTAGGGCTCGATCCCTGATTCCAGGACACTGGAATCATGACCCAAGCTGAAAGTGGAGGCTTAACCAACTGAGCCACCCAGGTGCCCCAAGATGGCCTATTTAGGATGTAATCAGGATGAGAGGTCATAAGGGCAGTTCTCTAGTCTGATGCGGGACACACCAAAGAATTTGCTCTCTCCCTCTTCACCATGTGAGGACACAGTGAGAAGGTGATTATCTATAAGACAGGAGGAAAGATCTCGCCAAAACTGGACCATATTGCTCTCTTAATCTCAGAATTTTAGTCTCCTTAACTGTGAGAAAATAAATTTCTATTGTATAAGCACTCAGTTTATGCTCTTTTGTTATACCTTCCCAAGCTAACTGAAAACTGTAAATAACTGATGCTTAAAAGCGCTGAATTGTGAATGATTCTACACCCCTACTATCAAATGTAATGATTAGAGTATTATAATAGCATCTAAAAAAATTTAATCCATAGTATTTGGCCTAAACATTATAAACACATATAAATTTTTTCCTCCCAAATGATCATGTAAATTGTTCATCTCAAAGATTCCACTCTAAGAGATAATATCTCATTTCTCTACACCTGATTACTAATGTGGGGCTTAATCATTGAGGTTCTCTCCTGGCCAGGAGTTAGGAAAATCATGTCATTAATCTGTGATCCTATATTCTGCTTTGAAAGCAGGAATAATACCAATATGCCCTATAAATTCTGACTTGTGACTAAATATTCTCTAGATTTATTTAAATTCTCAACTTTCTGTTGCCTGCCAACCCCCACTAAAATTCGTGATGGTGATGAAAAAGACATGCCTGGGGAAGCGCCACTCTGGCCAAAAAGTCCTGGCACTGATGGCAGTGGAGGATATCTGTTGTGCTCATCTGAATTGTTATTCCTCAAGGCTCTTCAAGGAAAAAGGTGCTGAGTTGCTAGAGAGGAATGTTTCTTCTTCACTCAGTAAGAGGCAGGGCCTGGACTGTTTTTGGAAATAATTTCCAGAAGAAAAGCAGAGGGGTTTTTTTGGTCAATACAATAACAGTTTTGTAAGTCAGATATATCAAGCATAGGGACTGTGGACATTTTGCATTTTGGTTCTGAACAGAAAAAATCTAGTAATGGAAACAGAGACCGGAGACAGGAAATAGGTTAACCCTAGAAAGAACAGTGAAACAGCTCTCCTACCCTCTGCCATACACCTTCCTGCCCCTCAGGCATCCCCCCTGCTCACTCCCAGGATCCCCAGACCTATATGGTGACTGATCACTAATGACTCATAGTCCTGACCACCTTCTCTCTTCAAAAGCAATTAGTTTTGAGTCCCATCTCTTTAGAAAGTTGTTCTCTACCTTCATAGCTAGTCAATTGTTCTCAAAGTAAACACATAATCTAGGATGACAAAATAGAAGTCAGAGAGATATGTGAAACCAACTGACATGTTCCGTTTCACACTTGTATTGTGACTAACCTCATTTATGCTTTTAAAACACCTTTACACTTATTGTCCTATTCTCAGCCTGCTCTGAGCATTCGCCTCCAGGCTTCTATAACAAATGGGAATTGTGATTGTTGAAGCTAATCTCTGCTAACAGTTAAAATGATAAATAGGCACCACTGAAATGTTTAAACTTTTGCTAAATGTTCCTAAGAAGCAATGCTAATTGAGAAGTGCCCATGGAGTAATGCTAAGAAATTACATTGAGAGGGAGACTCTCAGAACTGATGCAAGAGCCTGGAAGAAATAGCTCTAGTCTGATAATGTTCAAGTTCATGAATGCACTTTCATGGATGGCTAGTTGAATTTAGGTGGCTTTATTTGATCAACTCTAGAATTCAGTTAAGTTTCACAGAATGAAGATATAAGCTAGTAGCTATGTTTTAAACTAATAAAGCCATGAATTATTGCTTGGATTACACATACCAGGAGGAACTAATGGATGTTTTGTCTGGATAACGTTCTGTGAGAGTAAAAATGAAAAGGTGGTGGGTCAGATGATGTCTACCCTGGCCCAGAGTTTGAAGAGTCTTTCATTCTACAATAGGTTTTCAGAGTGTTTAAAAACAGAACTACACCTCTTCCTCTTCCTTCCTCTTTCTCCTCCTTCTTTTTTAAAATTTGTCTGTGGTTTTGGACAATTTACATTTGTTAAAACTGTTACAAACTTATGTAGAAAAGGAAACCAAACCCAGATTAACTAATGTATACATGAGTTTTTGGCTATATTTTCCTGCTCCTATATTGTTCCTGGCTTGGGCAGACCTATGGAGCTCATTGGGAAGAAAATCTCTTCATGTTCCTTTCCCATGTTCTTTCAGAGACAAAGATCTTGGAAAGACAAGCTTTGGCAGGTTTCTGCTCCACACACAAATGAGGCACGTGACCCAGTTTGAATTTGTGGCAAATGCCTCCCAGCAATGCCTCCGGTATTATCATCAAAAACAAAACAAAACAAAAAGACCTCTAACTCAATATTTTTTTCATTAGGCTGAAGCTCTGATCATCACAAAGCAGATGGCTTAAAGCAATAGAGTAGGAGTGGGATTATTTTATAGCATGATTTAAATTACTAATAAGCCAAGTCCTACGTCATGAAGTCTGCCGAGCATCACTATCCACTTGTTTGGGCTCTGATCAATTAACATGCCACAATGGTCTTAAAAAGAAAAAAAATCCACCGCAGATGTTGGAAATCAGAAGGAATAACATTTAGGCATGAGGACTGACAGTGTGTATATGAAATGAAAATAGACCCCAGAGCTTCAGCTCAACTCCTTACTCCATATGACTAGTTTCCTCCCTGTGGACCTTGACTAAGCCACTTAACTTCTCCAACCTTCAGTTTCTTCATCTACAAAAGGAAAATAATATTGTGACTACTTCATTGGGTTACTGTGAAGATTCCACAACATTATATACTTTAATTTTTTTAAAAAACACACAGTTCCTTTGTTGTCATAACGTCAGAATGAATAATAGACACTAACATCTTACAAGGCTTTAGTCTTCTTATCTTTCTTTATGATGTCTGCTTTAGATCATCTGACCTGAAAAGTTAGGTTTAACTTAATCTTCTTTCTGAAAGGAGAAAAAGTTTAAAAGTCACCGGATTATTGACGTTGTCTTTAGTTTAATGAACTTCTAGATGATTTGGGGAATGACTGGAACTAACTAGCTGCTTCTTGTCTATGCTCTGCATTCATTTCCAGGGTATCCACTGTCCAGACTTGGGAATAACTCAAAGCCAATGGGATTTCTTTGTAAAGAGAATTGCATCCTGATATTTTAAGTTTTTAAAGTTAAGCAACAATACCTATGCCACCATCACAGCTGATAAAGACCTTGTGGATAGATGAGATCATGGCCCTCTCAGCATCTACACATCTGACTTTATATGTTAATATCTCAAGGTATCCTAAGCCCTAAACAGACTTGGGGCAAGATATAATTTTAATAGAAGTTTCTCTTTTTTTTTTTTTTGCTTTGGCTAGTGTATGACTTTCTGGCCAAAGTTATCTAGGACTCAGAAATCCCTTTGATTAGTGTGGAGCACCTGTTCTAAAAGAAATGGGGAAGCAGGAACAAGATTTGCAATCATCTTTTACAAGACTTACTTCCTTGAATTTCATCAACATTTTCAGGTTCGTTAGCATTCGACATTAAAAGTAAGAGTTTCCTAAGACTTGAGAGTCAGATACATGTGACAGAAAAAGTCTTTCTCAAATCTTTTATCTCCCATTTAATGTAGCAAGAACCACACCTAGAGCACAATCAAGGATCAGACAACTTTTCGGCCCATGTGTCTTGGCTGGGTAGAAGGAGGATCTGTAGGAAGGAGGAAAAGTTTATCCTTTTTTGGCTCCAGGTGACTATAGGAAGAAGGAAGACAAAGTAGGACACAAAAACTGTCAGACATATGGGTCCTGAATTTCTTTTATTTCACTTCCTGTTATGGATCTGTAAGATACCTCTATGCAGTGGACCCCATGCCAAAAGGGGACAGTGTAGTTGAGTGAAGAGGACAGCATTTAGATAAAGATCTAGATTGTGTTCTTGCTTCTCCCCTGATTTTTGTATGGCATAAACACCAAAAAGAGAGCCAGGCGGTCTTTCTTGGGGCCACCACAGCCAAGGTAGGGAGATCTCATAGAAAGGCTGGGGGCAATCCCAGTCGGGTTCTAGAAGGGCATGACAGAGATCCAGAGAAGGTCACCCTGCAAAAACTGAGGGGATCTGAATAAACAAGCGGCCACTGAGAAAAAAATTCAGCAGCCACACACTTCAGATTAGCTTTTCCAGGGCCAAGGCCACCTAGGAGGGGGAAGGAGATCAGTTAGCTCTGAGACCCTTTTACTCAAGTGTTTTTCCTCCTACACCCTAGACACCATCTTGGAGAATGTCAAGTGATTATAAAAATGAGCAATTATCTGACAAGACTAAACATTACTCAGTGAGGCTATTTAAATATGGCAGTAGAAAAGGTTTAACTGGATTGGACATTTGGTTATCCCTTCCACCTACTCCAACCACCAAGCTAGGAATGCATCATGAGAAAGACCAGGTCCAGAAGTACATCTCTCTGCATATCTGAATTATTACATGAGCAAATTCACAAGCCTATCAGGTAATTTTCCTAAACATTACCACTCATTGAGATACATCTACTGAAAGCTTTCTATATGCCACACACTATGCTAGAGACTGCAGACTCAAGGAAGTAGTAGTGTAATCCTTGCCTTTAAGAAGCCTATAGTTTAGTGGATGGGCCTCCTCAGATTATCAAAATGGTCCATTACTTGTCACATTTCAGAAGTTTACCAACTTAAAGAAAAGATGCTTATTTCTTTCTCATGTAATAGTCATGGTGAGTGTTCTGATAGGGAGAGCCATTGTCCTCTACAATCACTCAGAAACTAGCTAATAGCTGTGCTGTCATCCTCAACATGTGGATTCCAAAGCCATCTTGAGCATCAACTGCCCCATCAGCCTACAGTGGGAGGGTTTTATGGACCTGGCCTGAAAGTGGAGCAAATTCCAGTGACATTCATTGGAGAGAACTTTAGTTTTAGGGACTCCCATAACTACAAGGGGACTGGGAATTTAGACTAATCATCTGTCCAGGTACAGCGGGGAGACAGGATTTGGGAGGATGATTGGAGGCCTTCTCCAGTTGTAAGATTCTTTGACAATGTAGCAAATGTAGTAGCATGCCTTGGTGGACATTAAACTTATGCTTTTGTTGTGAACTACAGAAAGTAAGGCTCAGAGGATCTTTGGACAACACTTAGAAGTGACTCAAGGTATTTTTTTCTTCATTTCTCGCCACAAAGATTGTATTCTAAATAGATTTATTGCATTTGTTGGCAAGAGTTCCTTGAAGGTAATCACATTTTATTGTCCAGAAAGAATGCAAGGATAATCTTTTAGAGCTTAGGAGTCCAGAAAGAGAAGCAATCAGGTTTGTATTGCGACCCCCAGTACCCCCAGTAACAGTTTGTAGGTCTTTTAGTATTTTGCCCCAGCAGAGAGGCAATCAAGTTCTCTTGTTCTAGAAAGCACTTAGGATGAGGCCTGTATGGGCTCCTTGTATCCAGAGAGTGAGGTTTTGGAAACTCTTTTCTGTTTAAATGCTTTGCTGTCTTTCTATAGGTCTCTGAATTAAGCTGAAAGCCGCATGAAACTTGGCCTTGACTGACCTGGCCCAGCCATTTTCTTTCCAGCTTCCACACAGATGATATCCCTCCTTGATCTCAGCCTCTCTACTTTCACACCTAGTCATGTTCTTGCTTCACAAGAAGCAAAGTTCCTGGAACCACTAACCTTATGGCTTCTCACCTTGCGGCCCATTGTGCCAAGGTTGCTACTCCATTATCCGGGCTCGCATCTGCACTGGCACAGTCAGCTCCTACTAACACCCTAGTTGCCACACACAGGACAGTGGCTGACTCCTCCCACAGCTGGATCAGGTGCCCATTCCCTACTGTATGGTATGAGAAACCTTTCCATCATCACATTGAGTCCAGTGCTAATTTTATACCTAGTCACACAACTATTTGATTGACATTCATATTCTGCTCTAGACTGTAAGATCTATAAAGCAAGAAACTATGTCATTTTCTTTCTGCTTTTTTGTTCTCACTATTTGTATCCTGGACAATGCTATCTTGTTCACGTTTTATCTCTACTGCCTGACACATAGTAGTTGCTCAATAAATTCTCATTTAATGAAGGCATGAGCAAACAAACCATAATAACAGCAACGACAAATACCACAGCACAGGCTTTAAAACTTTCAAAGCCTTTCACACAGCTTATCTCACTTGACAAGCAAGCAGGATGGGGCAAGAGGGTTCTAGGTTATATTCTCAGGACTCAGCTCTGAAAGCCTTAAATAGAATCTGCTATCAGAAGGGCAGTACTTAAACAGTACTTGGGGCCAGGTTACAGTGTGGGATTTGATGAACGGAGCCTGTGAGATGCTTCCTGGGAAGCATGCCCTTGGGAATGGGCTTTATATACATAATCACACACATTTTTATGAACTCTGCACAAAATAGGAGTTAAGAAGGAAAATGGCTGGAAAACTGCCAAAGGGGACATATGTGGGAAGTTTGTGAAAAAAAAAAAAAAATAGTTGGGAGAAAATAAGTAGCTAAAATAAGCTAATGAGTGGATACGGAGGAAATAATATCCAATGGTGAAATAGATAACGTAATGGCTAGAAAGAAAACAGGAAGGGTAATATTGAAGAAAAGTTGCCAAGAAAAAGTGCTAACTGCAGAAGGTCAGAGAGTCATTTTAAAGAATGGGGTTAAAAGATCAAGGACAATGATAATACCTTCCAAATTACCATTCTTCTGAGTTTGATTTGCGGGTGCACTCAGGTGCCTGTTGAAAGATAAAAAGACAGTCCTCAGACGCATCCTCTTGCCTTATTTCATCTTGACATCCATCATTATCTTTAAGGAGACATGAACATGGAAAACCACTTAGGCAAAGTAAAGATAGAGACTCTAAGGTAGAAAGGAATTAGATCATAGGACCCCTCAACCTTCCTTTCTCGGTCTCAGAATAAAGCTGGTCTTTGACAATGTTAACCCTCTCCTCACTCCCTCCCCAACTTTGTGCACTCCATTCAACACCTTCCTGTGTCTCTGGAGCCCACTGAGAAGAAGAGATCAAATGGTCGAGTGGCAGATTTGGGCTTCATATTCCCCACTCGGAGAAAAATAATCCTGTCCTTGCTCCTGCCCTTCCTCTCATTCTTGTCTTCACCTTAACTCTGTATCTCTATACTCACTATCTCCCCATCTCATTTCTCATTCACTCCTTCCACCAAAACTGTTCTCTGTCATTCCAAAATATTTTGCTTGAAGTCTTTTATTGCATCTCACACTTTCTATATATATGCACTATCTTTTGTGTGCTATACACTTTATCTATTGTGTGTATAATAGATTCTGGGTATCCCAAGGCACAGATTCTCATCTCTGGGGATGTAATGTGCTTCTTTCTGAGTCCCTGAGGTGCTGTTCCATGCCTTGCATATAGTAGGATATCAATAAATATCAATCAGAATTGCTAAAACTACATTACCTTTAACTGTTTAGGGGACTATGCCTCCTTTACTCCTTCCCTCTCAAATATGTCACAGAAAGAAAAAGATTCCCTTATTTGGTATACTTTTCTAAGGATCTTATAGAAATTCAAAACACCTACATTATCCAATTCATGAGCTTATCAAGTAAGCATACGTCAAAATTTGGAGAAAAAGGAAGCAAGCTGAAATAGAATATACTTTTTTTTTATTTGATTTTTAAAATTTGATTTTTATGGGAATATTTCTAGATTTAAAAAAAGTATACCATATGTATATATATATATACATACATATACACACATGTTATCTATACATTATATATAAATATATGTTATGTAAGATTCATATAAATATATATAAAACCTTAAGCCAAGGATGGTTTTTAAAAGCCACAGTGTGACTTTTTAAGACTAAGACCTAGTTCCTGCTGCCACTATGGAGATGGAGAAGATAAATTCCTTCAGCTGTAGGATCAGGATGCCGCAGCATTGGGTCTGGCTGTCTGCCCTTGGTAGATACTCACCAGCTGCTGTTAAATGACAAGAGAGTCAGCAAAGTACATATAGGCACATAAGTGCAATATACAACTTTACCCAGACTCTTCATATCTTTATTACTGGAGCCCAGAAAGGCCTGTTTGAGATCTGGTTCTGGATTGATTCCATTAGTACCTTAGCTCTTGGCAATGCTTCTCATTGGCAAGAAGAATATAGAGAAGGCTGTGGAAGCCACCAGGCGTCAGCTTCTGGGTGCTTTCATTCATCTGTCAGTCAGTCAGCAAACCAACAAGCCTCTCCTGAGCACCCACTGCATGCACTGCATTGCTATAGGCAATGGGGATATAAGGGAGACCCACAGCCAGGTGACCTTAAACACCACTAAGCTCAACCCTGGCCTCTGAACATGGGTGTCCCTCACTCCCCCCCCACCCCACCCATCCCTCATACCAGAGAGTTCCTAGCACTTTCACTTCCTCTTCCCTCCTGCTCACTGCCCACCCCACCCCCCCAACCCCAGGTAGTGTTGGATCCACCTGGAGTACAGCTTTGTTTTAAAGCTAAAGTAAAAAATGACCCTAGGATTAGCAAATTCACAACAAAATACACTCTTTTGACCTAAGAGCTTGACAAAATGTGGGTGCATTTTAGATTTTGGAGTGAAGCAAAGAAAAAAAGGGAAATAATTTACCATTTGTTGTGACAAAGAGAAAATTGAAATGAAGAGGTTCACCCAGGCCCACTGTTTGTTTGTTTGTTTGTTTTTTCATTTCCTTGAGTGAAAGTGGGTAAAGTCTTGACAGAACAGAAAGAACACCCAGATTGGGTTGCGGTTATTCATTTCTCCAACACATTTTTCATGTCTGCCCTCTCGCCACACCCTAGAAATATAGGAGTTAACAAAAGATAATCTGATAGGACACCAAAATCTTGACCTCCCTCTTGGCAAATGAATCTCATGGTCCCGAGAAGACATTTAACCTCCTGATGTATGTCCCCATTTCTAAAATGCAACTGAGGGGCACCTGAGTGGCTCAGTTGGTTGAGAACCTGACTCTAGGTCTTGGCTCAGGTTATGATCTCAGGGTCCTGGGATCGAGCCCTGAAGTGCTCCACTCTCAGCACCGAGTCTGCTTGAGATTCTCTCCCTCTGCCCCTCCCCGTGCTCTTGCACTCCCACATGCTGTCTCTCTAAAACAAATAAATAAATCTAAAATAAATAAAATAAAATAAAATAAAATAAAATAAAATAAAATAAAATAAAATAAAATAAAATAAAACAGGACTGAGAGCAGAGCGTGGCCAGCATTCTCCAGCTTCCTTCACTCCACTACCCCATACCTCTAAGAGCAGGGACAAACTCTCATGATGGAAATGGAGTTTCTGGTGCTCCCTACCCCTCCACAAGGGCCGGGAAGCTGCCCCCCAGGGGCTGGTGCCCTCCAGACACAACTCCTGACATCAAGGGGAGAGGCAATGGTCTTCCATCTGGAGTTCCAGTCAGCTCGCTCCTCTGGGCTGCCTCTGACGAGCTGACCTCCTGCCTCTCAGCGCCTGGGTGCTTTGTGCTGACATTCACATGGCTGTCAGCACAGTGACTGCATTCTGCTGTGCTCTGCATGCTTCAGGATTGGCAGCCAATGAAAAGAGTAGCTCTGAGATTGGAGGAAAAGATTGGCAGCGTTTGATGCAAATCGTGGGCAGGAGGAGCTCCCAGTGCTCCTGGAGTCCAAGCTTGTTGCACAAGCTGTTCCACCACACACCCACCCCCACCCTCACCCCTGAGAATAAGGCTCCCACAGGCCAGCCTGGCCTGCCCTCCATGCCCATCCCATGTCCTTACGTAGACAGCTGGCCCAGCGCCAGGAAGATCCTGCTGTCTTGGCTGTGCAGAACTTACCTGTGCCTGTAGGAAGTGTTCTCAGTTCCTTGCACATCAGCAGGGAGAAGCCAAATCCAGGATCCTTCGCCTCTTTTGTGCTCTTTGACCACCTGCTGAAGTCTATGGACCCCTTCTCGGAAAAATGTTTTTAAGTGCAAAAAAATAAGATCCATATATAGAAATATAAAGGACATCTGTTATACTGAAATTCAATCATCAAAATATTTTTAATTTGATAAAGTAATACATATGCCTCTATATATTCTCTCTTTATAAATATATATGAAAACCAAGTTCTGTACTTTCAGAATAGTGATGGCATATTGACTCTCTCTGTCATAACAATAATATGTTATAAAAGTAACTGTGATTTCTATTCATGACAAAAACTCGGGTACTACTGATACTACTGTGTTTCCTATCCACGGTATTAGTTATCTATTGCTGCATAATGCAGTCAAAGTAACAAACACCATCGTACTCAGTTTCTGAGGGTTGGGGATCCAGGAACCAGTTCTGGGTGCCTCTACTGAGAGCTATGAGCTGCAGTCAAGCGATGGGCTGGGGCTCAATCTCTAAAGCCTGGAGAACCCACTTCTAAGCTCACTCACTAAGCCATTGGCAGGTCTTGGTTCCTGGTTGGCTCTTAAGTTAGTTCCTGTCATGAGTCCTTAAGACAGGAGCAGCTGGCTTCCCTCAGCATGAGTGATGGAGAAAAAGAGTAAGAGCCTGGGGCAGAAGCTGTAGTCCTTTATAAGCTCACCTCAGAAGTGGCATATTATCACTTCCACATCTCACTGGTCACACAAACCAAGGCTGCTAAAATGGTGTCAACATCAAGAGTGTACATTTTTCTCATCTAAGTTCCTGAGCCCTGAGTTCAATGCACAGACTCCAGGTTCACAACCTCTGATAAATAGAGAGCATCTTTGTTTCTAGATATTTTTGAGTTCAAAGAAAAGTACTGTGAGATCATCAAAATCACAGATTACTCCCCCTTTTTTAAAATCTTTTTTTTTTTTTAAATATTTTACTTATTGATCAATGAAAGACCCAGAGAGAGAGAAAGGCAGAGGGAGAAGCAGGATCCCTATGAGGGACCCTGATCCCAGGACCCCAGGATCATGACCTGAGCAGAAGGCAGATGCTTAACCACTGAGCCACCCAGGTGGCCCAACAGACCACCCTCTTAAAAATGAAGCTCTGGGGTCTATGTGTAGGCCTGATTGACTTTCCTTTCATTTGTCGAGTGCAGGGTTGCTGGTATTCTTGGCCTGGCACAAAGCCCAACATATGGAAGATGGTATATGTTCACTGGATAAAGAGATCTTATTGAGGAACACATTTTGATTCCAAATGCATTAAAGTCGGGAAGAGCCTTGGAGACCATCTAGTTGATGACTTTCACAGGGAGAAACCTTATGAAAGTCACCAGCATGTTCTGCTCTCTCTGCCTGGAATGCTCTTCCTCTAGATATGGCTCCCTCTCTTACTTGTCACGTCTTTATTTAAATTTCACTTTGTCAGGATGCCTGGGTGCCTCAGCGGTTGAGCGTCTGTCTTCGGCTCAGGGTGTGATCCCAGAGTCCCAGGATCGAGTCACACATCGGGCTCCCTGCATAGAGCCTGCTTCTCCCTCTGCCTGTGTCTCTGCCTCTCTCTCTCTCTCTCTCTGTGTGTCTCTCATGAAAAAAGAAATAAAATCTTTAAAAAAATTTTCACTTTGTCAGTGAGGCCTCCATCAGCTACTCTGCCTGTATTAGGCAGCTTCTCAATGGTCCCCAAGGATACCCATTCTCCGGTTTGCATGCCCTTGTATAATCCCCTCCTCTTAAATGTGGACCAGACCTAATGACTCACTTCTAAGAAACAGAATTCAACAAGAGGGATGGGATGTCATTTCTGAGACTGGGTCACAAATGGTCTGTGGCTTTCTTGCTTGCCCTCCCCTGCTCTCTCACTTTGCTAACTCTGATGGAAACCAGCTGCCATATCATAAGCTGCCAGTGGAGAGGTTGATGTGGCAAGGATTGGGGGAAAGCCTCTGGCCATGAGCCAGGAAGGGGCTAAGGCCTTATGGAAACCAAATAAGAAACCAAATCTTTCTGCAAGAAACCAAATCTTTGCTAACAACCAGAGGTGCGATCTTGGAAGTGGATCCTCCCTATTTGAGCCCTGAGATGTTTGCAGCCTTACCAATACCTTGATTATAGCCTTGAGATTCTGAGCTGGAGGACAGAGATTAGCCACAGAAACTGTGGGGCAATATCTGTTTATTGTTTTAAGCCACTAATGTTTGGGATAGTTATTCAGCAATAGATAACCAATGCACTATCAGAAATCATAACACGTTGCTCCAACCTTGACACTTCCTATCTTTCACTCTCATCACACTTTGGTTCCTCCTTACCATTTTTCACTCTACAATGTGTGTGTGTTACAAATACTTGCTTATATATTGTTGTCTGTCTCCCCCTTAAAATGTGAGTCTTAGGAGGACCGGTATTTTGGCTTGAATGGTGCCTAAAAGAGTGCTTGGCATATATTTGGTTTTCAAAAAATGCTTGTTGAATGAATGAAGGGGAAAGAAGGGGGTGATGCAGTGGAGCACACCTGGAGACAGGATATTATCTGAGAAAACAACCCCCCGGATAAGTTAACTATACATGCTACTTTAACTTCTCCCTGCAGTGATATTTCTTTCAATATCCTATCCACATCTCCAGTACTGCCCTTGACCTGGGCAAGCAGGACCCCTGTTCAGTCTCCACACCTCAGGGAGCATCTTGCCTTGGAGTGTCTTTCTTAAATTTGTCCAAGTCCTCTTCTGGTACCTGGGACTGGCCTGGGCCAGTAGTGCCTCTGGCAGGTTGCCCCAAGCCTAGACTGGGTCCTATGCAATCCTGAGTCTCAATCCTCCCTTTACCCCAAAGATAGCCCCCATATAATCTAAGGGTGATTCTTTCCTTCCCAAGTTAAAATCATTATTAGGGTGAAACACTGTTAGTGGTTAGAATGTGTATTCTAGGAAAATTAATAATAATAATAATAATAATAATAATAATAATAAAGCCTGTTATAGATTTTTTTAAGCTTTTATTTATTTATTCATGAGAGACACAGAAAGAGAGAGAGAGAGAGAGGCAGAGACACAGGCAGAGGGAGAAGCAGGCTCCCTGCAGGGAGCCTGATGTGGGACTCTATCCAAGGACCCCAGGATCACTCCCTGAGCCGAAGGCAGATGCTCAACCACTGAGCCACTCAGGCGTCCCGCCTGTTATAGATTAAAGGAGACCTATTAATATAAACTTTGGTTGAATTCTGATTTGAAAAAAAAAGTGAGCTACAAGGATATTTTAGGGACAATAGGGGAAATTTGAATATGCATTGGCTATTAATAATCTTTTTTTTAAAATATTTTATTTATTTATTCATGAGAGACACAGAGAGAGAGAGAGAGAGGCAGAGACACAGGCAGAGGGAGAAGCAGGCTCCATGCAAGGAGCCCGACGTGGGACTAGATCCTGGGTCTCCGGGATCACACCCTGGGCTGAAGGTGGTGCTAAACTGCTGAGCCACTGGGGCTGCCGTGGCTATTAATAATCTTAAGGGAATTGTTATTTCCATAAGTATGGTAACAAAGTGTGGTTATGTTGGAGTATGTTCTCAATCTTAAGGGATGAACTCTAAAGTATTTCGGGGTGATGTGTCAAGACATTTGTTACTTTTAAGTGGTTCAGCAAACAGAAGTTTTTAAGTTAATTGTGTACACACATGCAAACACACACATTTGCGTTACATATATACATAAATACAGAGAAAAAATGTTAACAGCTATGTAAGTGTATACGTGCTTATTATATGACCCTTTCCATTGGTATATGTGTTTCAAAAATTGTCATCATAAAGGTTTCTAGGGGCAGCCCCGGTGGCTCAGCGGTTTAGCACCACCTTGAGCCCAAGGCGTGATCCTGGAGACCAGGGATCTAGTCCCATGTCGGGCTCCCTGCCTGGAGCCTGCTTCTCCCTCTGCCTGTGTCTCTGCCCCTCTCTCTCAATCTCAATCTCTCTCTCTTTCCGTCTCTAATAGATAAATAAAATCTTTAAAAAAAACAAATAAAGGTTTCTAAATTTTTGAGTATTCATTTCCAAACAGAACACTGGGCCTCAGAGAGGTAAAGGGAGCTGCTTGCTCACAGCAATCCAGCTGGCCAGTGGTGGTGAGGAACTGGCTAGTCAGACTCGGGTTGAATTTTGTTTCCATCATATCCGGAACATCCTTCCTTTCATTTTCCCAGGTCTGGAACAAAGGCTCCATCAAACTGATGAGTCAGGAAAGCTGCAAAGGACATATCCCTCGGTCCCCAATGCAATAGGAGTCCAGGAGGTTTTATCAATTTCAAACAGACCCACAGTTGATTGGTTTTCCTAGAGCCAATATACTTGTCATCATCAACGGGCCCTGTGTGATTTACACCACTTAACAAAAACAAGAAAAGGATGTTTCTTCTGTTCTTATTATGCAGGCCTTTGGACATGGTAGAGATAAGACTTCGACAGGAATGCAGTTCACATACTTAAGGCCTCTGCCAAAAGGTGACATCGCCTCTGCCACTTTTTAACCTCCTGTCCTTTCCTGTTTTGTTCTTACCTCCCAGTCATCCAAGCCCTGATGTAGCACAGGCTCTGGTTCCCAGCAGCATGGGTTCAAAATTCGGCTCTAATGCACATTGGTTGTGCAACCTTGAACATGGATCTGAACCTTTCTGTGCCCCCATTTCATTGCTTAGAAAATAGATGCAAGGATAGTGTGGCAAGCAGAATAATGATTCCCAGGGATGTCCACACCATAATCTCCAGAACATGTGAATATGCTCCCTTACCTGGAAAATGGACTTTGTGTGATGAAAGTTACAGACCTCTCGGCGGAAGATTAAATGATCTGGGTGGACCCTATGTAATCATTTCCATCCTTGAAAATGAAAGAACCTCTCCCAGAGGTGGTCAAAGAGGTAGATGCTATGCTAGAAAAAGGGCTTGCTGGGCAGTTGGGGAAAAGAACCCAAAGACTCTGAAAATTGACTTCATCTGAGTAGAACAGATATGTGACTAGGTATTATCAAAAAACGCTGAAGGAGAACTTCACAAACCTCAGAATTTTCTAGTAGCCACATTTTTAAAAAGTGAAAAGAAAAGACAAGCATAACTTTAATAAAATATTTAACCCATTGTATTCAAAATTTTATCATTTTAATACACGATCAGTATAAAAATTGCTAATGAGATATTTTACTTTTTTTATACTTAGTCTTTGAAGTCAGTATTTACACTTAGTGCTTACCTTAATTTGGACTACCCACATTTCATATGATCAATAGCTCCATGTGAGTGGTGGCTACAGTATTGAACAGTGAAGCCTACAGAGCATGAAACAAAGGGCCTCTGGACCAAAGGACAGCAGTCATAGGTGAAAGTTAAGGAACTTTACTGTAAAATTGGAGTTTAGAAGCTCGAATCCCAAAAGTTGAAACCTGCTTCCCTATCACACTATCCCCTACAGCCTTCTTTCTTCCACTTGGCTTTCAAAACTCAGACAGCTAAGCTTATAGCATGAAGGCAGTTCCTAAACATGAACAGATAGCCAAGAATCACCAGGCATTTGAGGAAAGTGTGTAGCATAAAATATTGAGAACAAGCAATGTTGGAAGAAAATTCTTTATGAGTCTCTCACATTTCTGGATGTTTCTCAAGTACAGGCTTGTGCTTTTGCTCTAGGCTCTCTTTTCAAAGATGTGTATATGGTAAACAGCCTTGAAAGATAGAGATAATGTCTCCCTCCCACAGATGGCATGTTGGTTTGCTGTCCAGTATACCATCTTACTCCTGAGCAAAAGTCAGAAAGACTTCCTATGCATTAGAAAAGATTAGAGCTCGCTAAGCTTGGGGTTCCTCTCCCATAATACAATCTACTGCACATGCAAGCCCCCCCCCCTTCTTTGTGTTGCCCTGTGGGAAATTATGCCCAGGAAACTGATACAAATGCCAGTACTCAGCCATGATTATTTCAGTGGAAGTTAAAGTACAATGGAGAAATGCTTTTAAGATTGGGAGAGATCTTTATTCAGCCAAATGCTCAATTTGGTGTGAGGGTAGAATAAAAATATTTTCAAACATGCAAAGTCTCAGAAAGAGAGGAGAAATTCCTGGGACTATGGGAAAGAGAGATTCTCAAGATGACAATTATGTACTTGGTGTAGAGAGAACCAGGACAGGATGGAACACATCAGAATGTTCCATCTGAAGATGTATTCAAGAGGTGGAAATTGATAGAATATCTTATATATTTGAAAATACTGAGAGAACATTTCAACTATTGGGGGGGGTTGGAACTGAATTAATGATTGGCACCTAGAAAACTAAACAAATGATAAAACAAGGCAATCACTAAATTCTAGGAAAATTAAAAAATAAACATGCAACACAGGAAAAGTAAGAGCATACAAACTGGTTCATTGATGAAAACCAGTATTCACATAGTTGTGATCATGTAAACAATGATTATTGATATTTTCTACATGATGATATAACTATATTGAGAGAATAACAGGATAAGAAGTGGGCTTAGAGAGTTGAGGTAATGCTATGAAAAAAAGTTAAATCTTGGTTCTTTTTTAGTTTTAGCCATTACGAAGAAGTAACAATAGAAGAGTGTTACTCAAAGATATGAAACTAAATATCAAAAGAAAGAGTTAAAATTGTTGCACCTAATTGTTCTGGAGAACTAGAATGGCCTGGCCATGGAGAAGTTTCTTGGCTTTGATAATTAGCTTTGTAGACGATTTAAACAATATGTTCATGTACAGTTTCCATAGGATAAAGACTGAACAACAACAACAAAAAGAAGATGCCATGTCATCTTACATTGTATTTTGTCCCCTTTTTCTGCTAGGGCTGGTGAGCAGATGGCATAAAAAGGGTGGTCATCTGCAGGGAGCCTGGTGGGTTCTATAGAAGCTTCCACAACAACCTCAGGACAGCAGCAGCAGCAACCAGGCAAAGAAGTCTCGTCAAAGTGGCACCATGGTTATGAATAAAGCATTCAGGACATTCACCTTCCAGGAGGGTCCCACAGGGAAGAGTGAGAGGAGAACACAAAGAAGGGCTTTGTCTGAGTAGAAGCAACAGTTCACTGGCAGAAATTGCCCTGAGATTGACTCCTCATTGCCCTAAGCCCCAAGATCCTGGGAAATAAAAGGTCAATCCATTTTCCCTTCTGAACTTTTAAAAACCAGGGTGCTGTGGTCAGAATATTTGTGTCCCTTCCCCGTCCCCAAATTCATATGTCAAAACCTAAGCCCACAGGGTGATGATACTAGGAGGTGGAACCACTGGGAGGTGATTAGGTCATGAGAGCAGAGCCTTCATTATGGGATTAGTTTCCTTACAAAGGAAACCCAACAGAGCTCCCTTGCCGCTTCTGCCGTGTGAAGTTACAACAGAAAATACCCAAAAAACAAAAAACAAAAACAGCCATCTAAGAAGCAGATTCTCACTGGACACTGAATGTGCTAGCACCTTGATCTTGGACTTCTCAGCTTCCAGAACTATAAGGAATAAATGTGTGCTGCGTGCAAGTCACCCAGTTTATGGGGTTTTTGCTATAGAGGCCTGAACAGACTGAAACACAAGGTGTTATAATCAGGACTGGAAACAAGATTATATGGGTGTAATAATTGGTGTCATGGGATCCTGATTTTCCTGCCTAGCATGTGAGCTGGTCATCGTGGCTCCAACCAACCCCAGGGCTAGGGGAAGTTCTACTAGGTGCTCAGCAAAGAGAATGCCTTGTCCTAGATCCAGATGTAGCTTCTGTTACAATGAGTATGGGAGGAAAGAGGGAGATGAATCCTCACAAGGCAGGTCAGCTTAGGATCAGTGCCGTGTAAGCACTCCTAATAACACGCACTACCGCACTTCTGGCCCCGAAGAGCAGAAGTTCATTCCCTGCTGCATTATCCAGAGAAGGCCTTATGGCCGAGGCAACGCAAGGTTTCTACAGGCAAAAATGGTGGAAAAGGACACTCCAGCCAGAAGGAATAGCTCAAATAAAGACACCAGAATTTAGAAAGGCAAAATTCAACTCGAGTGCCAACTATGTGCCATTGTCAATATCAGCTTCATGTGGTACTAACGACCACTTTCTCCTTTCTGTAAATATGCCCAGCGTCACAGATTAGTCTATGGCAGGACCAAGTTTCAATCCCAGGTCTGTCTGAAAACCTGTGCTTCCTTATGTAGACATAAAAAAGTACAAGCCTATTCAGGAAGTAACTTTGGGTTCCCCCAGCCAGACCAGGTAAAACTCAAGTGCAAATAGCTTATCTAGAACTTAATTCCAGTAGTGGGGGGGAGGGGAGAGGGTTACTGGGTGGCTCAGTCAGTTAAGCGTTGGATTCTTGATCTGGACTTATGATTCATAATCTCAGGGTTGTGAGATCAAAGCATGCATCAAGCCCTGCATCGAGCTCCGAATCTAACCCCGCATTGGGCTCCATGCTGGGTATGGAGCTGCTTAGCATTCTCTCTCTCCCTCTCCCTCTGCCTCTCCTTGGCTCCCCTCTCTTTCTCCCTCTAAACAAACAAACAAACAAACAAAAAACAAAAAAAAAGCAAAACAAAAAGTTAATACCAGGGAATTTTGATTCATAATCAAAATTATGAATGGGAATGGGGAAATGAGACAGGGAAGGAAAGAAAACCAATAAAATGTTCATTATTAAATAAGTTGCTGCTGTAGGTAACTAGAACTGAATCCTGTTGGGGCATTCTGGAATCCAATGTAGAAGCAGAGGTACAACATTGCACATCTCCAGGACACTAGAGAAGAAGCCAAGGGCACCTGGGTGGCACAGTTGGTTAAGCGTCTGCCTTTGCTCAGGTCATGATCCTAGGGTCTGGGATTGAGCCCCACTTTGGGCTCCCCGCCCAGCGAGGAGTCTGCTTCTCCCTTTCCCTCTCCCTGTCCTCCTGCTTATGTTCTCTCTCTGTCAAATAAATAAATAAAATATTAAAAAGAGAGAGGGAGAGGGAGAGAGAAAGAGGCCAGAAGAAAGCATGTAACAATCTTGAAAATTTTTATTCAGTTTGCAGTGGAAAGCCTTTGAAAGTTTTAGAGAGAAATGGCATGATCAAGGCAGAATTTAAGGAAGATGAGCCTGGCACTCTTCTGTTCAGATAATGCTTGTTAATCTGCATCAAGAAGTGCTCCATTTCTAGTGAGTATCGAGGGAAAAGTAAAAGATTGACTTTGCTACAGAACACTTTAAGTTATCTCATTGCTCATGAAGAACAGATGCTGAGTATCAGCAAGCTTTTTTTTTTTAATTTATTTTTTAATTTAATTTATTTTTTATTGTTGTTCAATCAGCAAGCTTTCCACCTCCTTTGGACTTCTGGCCTGAGGGTGCAAAGTGGTAGCACTTGCCAGATGACAGAGATTGGCTGGTATGAGCCAGCCTCCTTGACTGACCAAGACCAAGAGAGAGACAGTAAGGAGTAGGCACCAGATCATGGGAGGGTTCTCTCTGTTGCACCTCACAATCATACATTTTCCCCAAGTTGCGAACCTGGAAGAGGGGAACACAGGAGATGACACCTCTGTAAATATCAGGAATAGAATACTGAGTGGATTTTGAGGTGGACATAATCTACATGGGGGTAGATTGTTTGATCTTCTTACATCACCTCCCAACAGACACTAAACTCAGGCCCCTCTGATGAACTACAGGTCCCAAAGCCCTTGTCCACAGTTCAGAGATCCTAAAACTCTAAAGATGATTTGCTTTCAATTTGTGACAAACTCATTTAGCATCAAAATCTGACCTTGTTGGGGCACCTGTAGCTCAGTGGTTGAGTGTCTGCCTTCAGCTCAGGCCGTGATCCTGGGGTTC
Source organism: Canis lupus baileyi (assembly GCF_048164855.1). Lineage (NCBI taxonomy): Eukaryota > Metazoa > Chordata > Mammalia > Carnivora > Canidae > Canis > Canis lupus. The sequence goes on from NC_132841.1 coordinate 61,578,875, forward strand.
TGGGATCGAGTCCTACATCAGGTTTCCTGAGGAAGCTGCTTCTCCCTCTGCCTATGTCTCTGCCTCTCTCTCTGTGCCTCTCAGGAATAAATAAAAATTTTTAAAAAATCTGACTTTGTTATAAATTCATAGTCTTCCTTTTTTACCCCACTTTGGGTGAATATTTATTCACTTTGCCCCAGAAAAATTTACTACTCTCAATCCCAAAGTACATTCAACTTCAAGGATATTGTATAAAAGACTGTGGATCTGGAGTTTAGAAATAGTCCCTTGACTCTTCAGTTGAGCTCATCCCACATCTCCATCAGAGAGAGCTGATTCTGTCTATGGGCACCCCTGCAGGACACAGAGAATAAGGGATGGGGAATGCTCAGCAGGAACTGGAGCACAAGTACATCTCCTGAGTCCCAGGACTGAGAATGCTCAAGCCTCTGGTGGGGTAGGTTGGCTCCAGATGGGAGAGGATGCTGCCATTGGGTAGGTAACCCCCATACTCGGTCCCCATGCCAGCTCGAATTTGCAGAGCATCAAAAGCCCAATGGACTTCCTAAAGAAAGCACTTCTATTTATTAGAAATGCACTTCCTTCCCAGAATAGCATGAGATGGACCCAGAAACTCCCTTGCTAAGGTAATTTAACAAATGCTAAATTAATTTACAGAACCAATCCAAAGTAAAAGGTAATGGAATGGGGAAAATATTTGCAACATGATTAATCTGGTGAGCTAATGATCTTTGGGAATGAGATGACCTGAGATTAGATCCCAGATTTGCCATTCTCTAGCTATGTGACCTTAGGCAAGTCACATAACCTCTCTAAGCCCTGGTTTTTGCATCTGCAAATTAGGTGGAATAATACTTCCTAGGGTTGGTGTGAGGGTTAAAAAAGAAAAAATGTGTAAAGCTCCTAAAAGAGTACCTAACTCTTAAGTACTTCCTTAATGTTAACTTTTACTGTTTTTTAAAGAATTCTTTAAAATCATAAGAAAAACATGAATATTCTGATGAGGAAAAAAATGAGCAAAGGAGACTGTAAGTAATTTAGGAGAGAGGAATAAACGACAGCCAAAACATCTGAGAACAAAAGTTTGGCCTCAGTGGTATTCAAAGAAACGCAAAATAAAACAACTTGTTTTTCCCCTATCAAATTGGCACAGATTAAAAATATCTTGTTATAGTAAAACCCCATCATCATGCTGCCAGAGGGACCAAAAAAAATCTAACTGGGTAAAATACGAGGGTCACGTGATTATGAGGATGCCGTAAAGACCCTCATGATTCTGTGGATGAGGGCCAATCCCAAACTGTCATCACGGTAGGATTTTACCAAGGCTACTCTTGGGGAAGAGGCAGCTTCTTGCCTGCAGATGATGTGAAAACAGGAACACTTGCTCTGCAGGGCAGTCGGCCTTGTGTGTCAGTGGCCTTCACAAGTTTCTTAACTTGGGACCAGTGACTCTAAACCAGCAGTTCATACTTAAGGAGATCAGAGTTCACACCCAGATTCTTAATTCAGGATTTTTTTTTTAAGATTTTATTTATTTATTCACGAGAGACACAGAGAGGCAGAGACAGGCAGAGGGAGAAGCAGGCTCTTTGAGGTGAGCCCCATGCGGGACTCCAACCCAGAACCCTGGGGTCACACCTTGAGCAGAAGGCAGACGCCCAGGCATCCCCATGACTCAGGATTTTAACCCTAGTATTAATTAACATGCAAAAATTCAAAATAACTTAAATGTCTAAAAGTGAGACCTCATTTAAATAAGTAATAGCACACTTTTTAAATTAAAGTCTATGAGAGTGTTTAAAATTGATGTTTTTAATGAGTATTTAGTGGCATGGGTAAATGTCATTAAGCAAAATCAGGATACCATATACATATGCATATATATATGCATATATTAATATAAAAATAAAGTTGCAATCTGTGTTCATGTCTGTGTTTGTATTTGTGTGTGGAAATGGTTAGCTTTAAGCAGTGGGATTATTGGGATTTTTTTATACTTTTCCTTATACTTTTTTCTTATTTTCCAAGCTTTCTCTAATAAATTATATTACTTCTATAATCATAAATGATTAATATCAGTCTTATAAACAATAATAATACTTATTATTAACAGTAAAATATTTATTCAGTGCCTCTGCAGGGCACGGTGCTGGGTGCAGCTCTGAAAGATGCTATTACTTCATTAGTAAGAACCCCATTTCTCAAAAGGTGCTAATTTTTTCCCCAATAAATGTCAGTAACGTTCCAGCAGGCCTTCTCTTCTTCACTCCGAGGCTACTGTATCTCCAACACCTAGCCCCATCACTTCCTGCCTATGGGCCTTTGGAGAAGCTACTGAATTTCTGAGCCACATTTCCTCTCTGTGAGATGATGAGGATAACATCGACTTCACCCTGGAGGTGATGAGGTTCATCCAAGGAAATCAGAAGGGACTTGGCATACGGTCGCACTCCACAGGAGATGTTTGCTAAGTGCCTGTTTCTTCTCTGCTTATATTTCTCACGGTGGCCTCTTGGGCAATTAAACACACATAATAACGGTCTGTCACCACAGGATATTTTTGAAACTTCTTTCTTGAACATCTTTTGGTTTGTTTATGGCTGTAGCCACTTTGCCCCTGCCCCCTGTTGGAGGATTAGCACCAACAGCTGTCTTATCTCCTTCTAGGAAACATTTTTCCAACTTGTTGATTGCAAGGCATAGTAGGAAATATGTCTGGCTTTGTGATCTGCTCATATCTGTATGTACGTAACTAAAACAAAAGCTTTATGAAATAATACTTTAGGGATCCCTGGGTGGCTCAGTGGTTTAGCGCCTGCCTTTGGCCCAGGGCATGACCCTGGAGTCCCGGGATCGAGTCCCACGTCAGGAGCCTGCTTCTTCCTCCTCCTGTGTCTCTGCCTCTCTCTCTCTCTCTCTCATAAATAAATAAATAAGTCTTTAAAAAAAAGAAATAATACTTTACTACAGTGTGATACATTCAGCTATCTTCTCTTTTATTATACTGTATTTCTTGTTTTAAAAGTACTAATCACAGCCCACTAAATTGATCTCACTGTGCATAAATGGGTGATGAACAACGCTTGGAACTACACATTGCCAAATGTAAAAGCCATCTTAACCATGGTAGGTGTACTTGCAATGCACATTCCTGAGCCTTAACCTCAGATCACTGGCATGGGGACAGGGAATCTGCATTTTCACAAATTCCCAAGAGATGCAGATTGTCACAGGTTCACACTTTGAGGAACTCTGTTCTAGAACCATGGTGTATTATAGGTTCTGTTAAATCTAGAAATGACGGTTCTGTTCTCTCATTTCAAATATGATGTAGGCTCAGCCTTAGGTGTGCATACACGAGAGATGGCAGCAGGAGTTTGGTGGGGGGGGGGGCTCATTTCTGCCCTTTCTGGCAAGCTGAGTGATGAAGACATTTGGCTTTTATACCTCTGCATAGGCAAAGATGGTATTTTGGTGTCAAAAGGCAAGGCGTGGGGCAGCCATTCTGCCAGTGTTGATGATGGCAGGTGTGGCAAATCCCAGCACCTGCAGCCCCTGGGGCAGCTTCCTGGTCAGGGCGGCGCCTCCGTGGCATCATTGGCAGCAGTGGCGATGTGGTGTGGGAGCCAGCATTTCTCCAGTCTTAACAAAAGTAGATACATGCTCTCTGAGAAGCCTTATTCCGGGGTAGGGTTTTAGGAATCACCTTGAAAGCACAACCTAAAATTTGTTCTCCAACTTCCATTTCATACTCCCATACTGAATGACTTCTTGCTTGAACTAATTGGATTTTGTCCTCTGCAACTGAGCTTCTAATGATAGCTTAGCTACACAGCAAAATCAACCCAATCACGTTACAAACACAGTATTTTTTTTTTTTTTTTACTCAAACTCCTATCAGCTGCATGACTTCTTCCCTAGACTTGGTGGCCATCAAATAAAAAAATAAAATAAAATAAACCTAAAAATCTGTCCTCAAAAGACAAATATTTCCTACCAATGAGACTTCACAATAAAGTTGCTACAAAGAGCTTTTAGCAATGTCAGCATTGCTGGAACAACTGCATTGCCTTCAAAGGGGATCATATTAAAAAACAAACAAACAAAAACAAACAAACAAACAAAAAATCACACTCATTAGGATATAGGATTTCTGGCCCAGTTTGTTCAGAAGTCAGTGCTCCTTTGATAACAATAGGAGACAATGAAAGTAAAACAGAGAGAAAAGTATCATTTTTCTTTTAAGATTTTATTTATTTATTTATTTGAGAGAGAGTGACAGAGAATACTAGCATGAGCAGAGAGTGGTAAAGGGCAGAGAGAAAGGGTGAAGGAGGCTCCCCATTAAGCACAGAGCCCGACTTGGGGTTTGATCCCCAGGCTTCAGGATCATGATCTGAGCCAAAGGCAGATGCTTAACAAACTGAGCCACCAGAGTATCTATTTTCAAGGAGCGTGCAGCCAGACAGCTCAACCAAGCAGCATGTTCTTGTGAGGAGTGCTCTAAAGAGATATGCATGAGAGCAGTTACTTCACCTTACTGGCACTCCACATGGTGCCCAGGTGTTTCTCGGCTCATATGGCCTGAATCCACAGCCTCACTTCTACAAACTGACATTTAATGTGAATGTTTACTATCCACATGTCCTCAGTAGTGATAACGTCATGAGAATCCCGAGGGCAAAGGGCTTTTTAGGGAGTTAGCAAGTTGAGATTAGTAGGTTTGTGCCAGGGAAATGTGTTTAATGGGGATTTTGAGAATATAATAATAAGATTAAATCCATCCTATTTCTAAAAATACTGAAAACAATCAAATAAGTGCCTATAGTTAAAACACTGGTGCTGGTTGACATAATTTTTACCATGCGGGTTTATAAGGTTGATGGTGGCAAATATGCCCACTCCATTTTTACCTTAGGAATTGAATTTTGGAATAAAGGGAACTCAGTCCCAAGGCAAGTTGGTAGCCTGGTACTATGAAAGCATTGAAAAGGAGAAACATGCCTTAATTGGCAAAAGTTTTGATAAGAGAGGCCATAAGAAAACATGAGCTTTGACTATTCCAAATCATGCTGTTTGAGCTCAGCAGGGGTGTCAGACAAGTCTACATGACTTGCTCAAAGTCAGTGCAACTTGTGAAAAATGAAGCTAGAATTTGACACTCAGTTCATCAAATTCTAAAATCTAAATTTCCTACCATAATGCGTTGAATCTTTGAGCTAGCAGGAACTCAGAATAATACATCTATTGGGAAGATAGATGTTTCTTTATATCATCTTATATCTGACCATCTTATTATGGTCAAATCGAGAGTCCCAATGTTCTATATTCTCTGAATCCCAGGGAATGGGTCACTTCTTCCCTCTAAAGTAGACTAGATGATCAGGAACTCATTGTCACAGATGCTGGACTTCTCAGTTTGTTCACAAAACAATGCATATGGCACTGGGGAGGGCATTTAATCTTTATTTATATCCTGTATTCCTGAGTCAAGTGAAAGGGGTGTGCGGTTTAATGGTACTCGGTTAAAGTGATTAAGTCATAGTCTGTCTATCCTTTCATGGTCGACTGAAAGAAAAAGAAGAAAGTATGGTAACTTTTGCATTTTTAGAAAGGAAGCCTGAAGAATAATCTGATCGTGACGCTCTCCACTCTCTGTGTGTTATGTTTCTAACCAGGTTTTCATCTACTGATTCATTTTTTCATTCATTTGTTCATTCCTTCAGTAAACTTTTCTTGAGTGGACCAGGCAATGTGTTAGGAGTTGAGGAAACAATAAATAAGATATGTTTCTCACTCAAATTGAACAGGAATCATCTCACCACCCACAATAAATAGACATATACTGTGAGGAGGTACTGGAACTGGATGGGCACTTCAGAGACATGTAACAGAGCATGGCATGCCAGGGTCCTTGTCCTTCAAGAGTTCGATCTCCCTAAGCAGATATACATGCACATAAAAGGCTAAGGAACATTATGCAATGCTAAGTGCCAGTTGAGTGGTATGAAGCGTAAGTGCAGCCAGCATTCCAGAGATGGGGAGATCATTCTTGGTCTGGGCAGGTGGGGAAGCTGTAACAGTGGCATAATTGTGGTCAAAGCTAATAATAACTCTATTATAAACCACAGCATTGCAAGGACGACAGGATAATTTCTTTGAGAGAACAAAATTTTTTTGGTTTAAATTGACCTCATGGAAATAAATCTGGTACTTAAAGAGTCTCAGGTTTCATTTATGTCATAAGGGTTCATTTGTGGGTGACTGGTTCCCGAAAGCAGAAACTTGTCTGTCCAGGTTGGAGTCATCTTGAATGGGAGAAATGAAAGTTCATTATTCTCTCGAAAATTATTCAACATTAATTGTGTTTGGCACTTTTTAAATAAGGAAAATTACCCTAAACTGGATGGTTTAGATTACATTGTTCTCTGTGAGAGACTTTTCTCATGTAATTATTAGGTGCTAGCTCCAAAATTATAAGGAGGACCTGAATTTTCTCCTTATCACTGAAAATAACTCTCCTTCTGTATTGGAAAAAAAGCACTTCTTTTTAAAATGTTCTCATCCCCAATTAAGCCATCAAAAGGGAATCCACACTCCATAAATTAAAATGAACATACAGATGAAAATGTCATTGCTGATGTGGGCATGTCTACAGCTTTATTTTAAAAGGTTTGGGTCTCATAGCCTGTTAGTTTTAGAGAAATTATAATAATTTGATACAAAATCTTATATTTATGTGGTTACATTCTAGACAGAAAATCAGATCCATGCTTATTAAGAGTTTTAAATTTCATGTAAGTTCTTAGAAGCATGTAGAGGTAATACATGACTCTATTTGACTAACTTTACCTAACAAAATACGCTTGTAAGTTTGAGATACTGAATGAAATGCCTCCTGGTCTCTCTTCAATTCTCATAAAGAATACCACAGGGTTTGGCCATAGATAAGAAGAACCAGAGGTTTCTTCCCTTCCAATAAGAATAATTAAAAAAAAAAAAAAAACCTGAGTGAGATTATTTTTTTACTTTATTTTAATTAAAATATCTGGGAGCTAACAAGATAGTGAGAGCTTAATCTGTTAAACTCTAAAAGGCAAAATCCCAGGAAGGTAAAATGAGCACATGAACCTAGTTGGACCCAAACAGTAATTACCAACCTGAAGAAACATGCCAAAACAAGGTGCTATTTTGGCAAAAAGGAAGCAGAAGGAAGAGGTCAAAGCCTGGAGCCCACCTATGGTAGGGAGTCCCATTTCTTCCATAAATATATTACAGTGGGATCCAAAGGCCCTATATACCCTTAGGCAAATGGAAAACCAAAAGTAAGCCAGCCCTCGTATAGATTCGCAGTCCGGGTTTGCATCACCTGGTTGGTCCAAGGAAACACAAGTGTTGAACTTGGACTAAGCAGGTCCCTTACTTATAATGTTCCAGGAATAAATTTTAAAAAACATTCCCCAGAGAAAAGTTCCATCATCTCAGACATCAGTCATTCCTAAATTACTTTTCAAGTACAATGACCAATGCACCATCAAATACAATTAGTCGTATAAACAAAGCAACCTGAGTGAGAACAAGCAGAAATAACAGACAATAGAATCAGACCACAAAGACTTCAAATATTAGAATTCTAAAATGCATACTATAAAATATCTGTGTTTCTTCTGTTTAGAAAAAATAAACATAAATCTCCAGAGAATGCGGAACTACCACAAGTGCAAGAGCAACTGCCAAACCTTTTATAAAAACAAACAAACAAAATATCTTCAAGCACCTCCAAACATACTCTGGCAACACTTTACTTTCAGAATGAGAAATGCAGAAATTGCTCCACCTAAGAGCCTGGAGAGCCCAAGTAAAGGTCCAAGTAAAAAAGCAGGACATGACCTGGGAAGATGAGGCCCTCCTTGCCTCTGCTTGGATCCTAAGTTGTCCTCTACAAACAGGAATCTATCCCCCACTCCCTTTTTTTAAGTGGATTTGGATAAGAATACTTATACTTTTATGATCACAGTTCAGGTAAACCAAGAATATCCACTAGCAGTGCTAAATAAGCAATAGATTGTTCTTTGTGAAAAAATATCTTGCCAGATATGAAGGGGGGGGGACTTATCTGAGTGCATTCTTCTTCCTGTATTTGCTACAAAAATGAGAAATAAAAAATCCTACCAGATTTCATAGCTACAATTGTTTATCTTAACTCCTTCACTTCCACATCACTCAAAGGGATAGACACTGTGATACACTTCTCAGATCTCTCTTCAAGAACAAAAGACTTAGGGACGCATGGGTGGTTCATTGGGTGAGCATTTGCCTTAGTCCTGGGATGGAGTCCCGCATCAGGCTCCCTGTAGGCAGCCTGCTTCTCCTTCTGCCTATGTCTCTGCCTCTCTCTGTGTGTCTCTCATGAGTAAATAAATAAAATCTTAAAAAAAAAAAAAAAAGACTTATTCCTACAGGGAGTGCTTCAGACAAACTGCCTTTGGCTGTCTGCCCCCATTGGGATTGCCTGATTTGAAGAGACCCCCACCCACCCACACACACACACACCAAAGGCCTCATCTCCTTCCTGGGAAGCCCATATCCAATGACTAATCAACAGGGTCAGAGGGTATGTTCCTTCCTCTCCTACAGTGAGGTCCCTCTGAATGTGATCCCATCTTCAGAATTTACTACAGGGATGACTGTGTCTTCTACCAAAATATCCAATCCAGCATCGAAGTTCAACTGCTCCCTGTTCCCAATCCTGTTTTCTTCTGCAGATGTCAATCCCAGGAGCATTTCTTCAGAAACCTGCTACACACTAATCTGTGTACGAGTCTGCTACCCAGGAGACCCAGCCTGTGACACTGAATGCTCACTGATTTAAACTCAGCCTTTTTGGGGTTTAAACATTTCTTCTTCAGGGATGCTCTAATTGTAAGAACTTTAAGTGACAGGAAATATCCTCTACTCTTTCTGCCAATCTGGATAATGTTCAGGAAATTTCTTGGAAGTCACTCTACAAGATGCATCATGATTTAGTACGTATCCTATCAAACTCATTTCTCATATTTGACAGTGACTTCAGAAAAACAACAAAGTCCTGATTCTTAGAAGTGGAAGCTAGTGCCATGCCTAATCACAGCTGAGAACACAGAGTTGAGTCAAAGTATTTGCATTTCTAGTCTTCTTAAGAATCCAGGCTTCTTCTCTTAATGAGTGAGCCTCTCTAATGTCAGTAGTATCTACAGCTGGTTAGAAATTATAGGAATAGCTCTAAAAGAGGCCCACAGCAGACAAGCTACCAGTCATCTTGTGGAGAGGCTTGGCGGTGGTGACCCCTGGGGTGGAGGAGAGCCATTGTCTGATCAGGTTGCTTTCATTAAAATCTCTATGTGACTATGGGGGTTGCTAGAAGCAAAGTTTCATTTCATCTTCCTCCACCCACTCCATCCTCTAAACAACTGAAAATAGAATCTGATTAAGTTATTCTGTTTTTGAGGCCAAGTACACACCCATAGCATGTTTTCCAGCTTTACTGAGGTGTAATGGACAAATAAAATTGCACCCCAATGACCTGATATATGTGTACATTGTGAGATGCTACACAATCTCTAAGCCATCCACCACTTTACACATTTAACTTCCATTTTGGGGGTGGGGGAAGTGAGAATATTTGCATTCTATTCTCTCAGCAAATTTCAATTATCCAATAAAGTTTTATCAACTCTAGTCACCATGTTATACATTAGCTTCTCAGACTGTGTTCATCTTATGACTGAAGTCCTTTTCCTTTCGTCAGGATGGTTGCACTTTGAGGTTAATATTGATGCAGCCTGACTGGGTTGGAGAACCCAGAGTGGGGCTTCCAAGGGACCAGCCAAGAGAGTCCTTGGCTTTGAGGATAGACATCAAGCTCAAGCTAAGAGGAAGTAAGAACAGTTTATTGAAGACAGAGTAAGTGTAGATATAGACAGAGGGTCAGGGAGACTCAGAAAGGAAAGAAGAGTGAGTCTCATCTCTTCTTTGGAGAAGAATGCTTAGAGCCTGGAGTTTTTATTGAGGATGGTGGTGTGGTGCACAAGTCTTCTCAGTAATCCAGGAACATAGATGAGTGTGTAGGTGTCCTCCATAAGTCATTTATGCCCTGGAGCTAGGGTTCTTGTTGAGTCAGGAGTCTTGGAAAACGTTCCTGATGACCCTGCCCGGTCACTCCTTAGATGGTCTTTACTGTGCTGAAAGACTCCAAAGAAATCATCAAATCCTTGACCTTCACGAGGCATATGTAAGGCAAGTGTGTAAGTCCTAGCAAAAATAGAAGCAGGAAAAGGAGTAAAAAGGGAGTGGGCTCCCTTTCACTTCCTGTCTCAGTGTCATCAAGTAGATACCTCATCAGTGGCCATCATTTTCAAGACTTAATCCATTTGCACTTGCCCCTCCAGATCGATCTAAATACAATTTTTTGGCATTAGGTTCTTTTTCAGTTTTGCAAATGAGTTTTATTTTTGTGATCCATATGAGATCCAGAAACATCTATTTGTAACAAGAAAAATAGACACATTAGAAACAAACAAAGCTTGGATACTTTTGGGGTTTGGGTGTAGAGAGAGAAAAGCACTGGGAAAGGTTTTTTTTTTGTTTTGTTTTGTTTTGTTTTTAGGATTCTATTTATCTATTCATGAGAGATACAGAGAGAAGGGGGCAGAGACACAGGCAGACTCCATGTAGGGAGCTGACGTGGGACTCTATCCCAGGTCTCCAGGATCAGGCCCTCGGCTGAAGGCGTCGCTAAACCACTGAGCCACCCACCTGGGCTGCCCAGCACTGGGAAAGTTTAACTGACTCCGGCCTATTCTGCTGGTTTCAGGGAAATGAAGGTGTTTAGGGTGAAAAGCTCCTTTGATGGATTTCTTTCCCTTCAAAAGCTTGAAAGTGTCTGGGGAGGGTGAGGTTAAAGGAGAACCAGGAAGGAGGAGATTAAGGCTTTGGGTGAAGACAACCAACAAAGAAAAGCAGTTCTCTCTGCGTTAAAACTGAATAGGATTCTGAACCCCTGCAAATGGGTTACTGGGAACCCAGAGTCCTGGGAAAAGAGACTTGCCCCAGGCTTCCAATTAAAGGAAGAAGAAACCCCCAGGAAAGCTTAGCACTTTTCTGCCATGGGTGTGAAGGATGAAAGTCAACTAGGGTTTAAAAGGATCAAAGTGCTTAATGCATTCTCTTGACAGACACAAAAAAAGTGACGCTATTTCCTCAAACTCAGGAACAGGGGCCATTTGCAGAGCAATTGTCAGTGGGTCCTGCATCACAGATGACCCAGTCCTCTGCCCACGCAGCACCCCCAGATGGGCTGAGTCCTGACTGCCACTCCAGAGCTGTAGCGGAGGGAGCTGCAGAGCCTGAGACATGTGCCACTTAGCCTTTCACTACTGGGTTTCTCTTTCATGAGAGGGCGAGGAAAACAAGAGAAGGGGCCAGCAGAGGTGCAAAGGAACTTCTCTGACCATGGGAACACGTGTCCAAAGGGACATTCTGACCTGGATATCCATAACCCCAAGCAGGGCTTTGGCCCATACTCTACACGGAAGAGAACCAGGCTGATGAGCCGAAAATCAGTTTTTATTTTTACTTTGCCTTCAGAATATCGAAACATTCGCTTTCTCTTGATGTACACAGGGCTGAGAAGAAGTTCCATCAGGTAATATTTATAACCTGCTTAATTTCCTTGGATTCGGAGATGAAAGAAATCTTCATTATCTGGCTAGCTATTGTTTGGAAAAGTTCTTAGGATCCCAGGGGCTTGGGTGTTTGGTGGCCATAAAGCTTCAAAGAAGAGAGTAAAACTGGCCTGCCTTGACAGTCCCTTTTTGCTTTGAAGGGGGAAAGCTAAGAAGACAAGGGAAGAAAGGGAAGGAAAGGGAGTAGGAACGCAGAACAAAACAGAGAAAGAGGACAACAAGGTGAAAGGGCCAGGTCATGGGCCATGCGGGGCCCTGACAGGGGTGGGGGACTGCTCTCTGCTAGAAGTTCCTTGTCGTGCTGCCTCATGACTCCATTTCTGCACTAGAGTCACTAATAAGAGACTTTTCAGTTCACATTTCCTTTTCAGTGGAACTCAAAAAAGGGGCAGTTGCTTCGTGGCAAGGTACAGCCCTGAACCCACAGGCAGAGGAAGAACTGGGCTCACAGGATTTCACAGGATTCTTAGGGGGACTCTGGGGTTCTGCCAGCTATGGATTTGGGAGAGTAGGGTTGAGCTCAACTGAGCTTATCTGCAGGAGGCAGGGCCCAGTAGACAACCCCTGGGTCATATAGTAACACAAAATAAAATACTATTTGGTAAAGCCAACAGTAGGATCCAGAATACAGAAGAACACTCTCTTCGTGTTTGAATATATTTTGTTGTGCTGCACCCTCAGTGCTGGGCCTCGCATGGTACAACCGTAGAAGGATACTGACCTCCTCTCGAGTAAGGCAGTAAGTAAACGGATACCACGCAGGAAGATAATCCCTCTCCCTGCGCTGAGGCAGTGTGAGCCTCAGTGTGAGTGTGATGGGGAGGAGGAACTCTGAGGAGTGCAGGCCAGGCCTCTATCAGCCGTAAAGAAATCACTGCGGTGTCATCTGCCAAGAGACTTCCTCCTTGAGGGGTTAAGCCTCCTTAGAATAGTCTGCCAAGACCTCGTGTTGAGAAGCCTCCTTTCTAGGGTACTGCTGCTTTCTGTGTTTCCTTCAGAGACTTTATGCCCCATGAAGAATGTTCTTTTATTTCTGTGGAAGTGATTTCTAATGAAAAAAAAAAAAATAATAAAGATGTTGTGTGACTCTCTGGTTACCACGTGAAGGGGAACACAAAGAAAAGATTGCATAGAAAGGGATTGCAAATGGACCCTTGGCCACAAGTGTGGAACTTTTAGAAGAATCCGAAGAGGATCTCTTCCTGGTCAGGTGGGTTCATGGGGCTGGTCAGGCCATGTGACCCGGAGCATCTCACCACTCAGGGAAATTCTGAGTTAGGAAAACTCGGGCATTTATAGATTTTTTTTTCTTTCTCTTCTTCTAATATCTATGCCACGCATACTTTTGCTTTAGAAGATGTTTGACATAATTTTTGTGATGGCTTATTGTGTGCTATAATGATAAGACAGGAGTTAGTGTCAAAAGTCCTGGATGCGAATCTTAACTTTTTTACCAACTGGTTGTACAAACTCAAGCAAACCACCACTCGTGAATGTCAACTTCTTCATCTCTGATATGAGCTGCTGATAACATCTAACATTTTAAAACGTCTTCCTCAGGCTCAATCCAAAGTGCTGTGCAATTGACGGTCTTCAAATCAAGCCTCTCAGAAACTTGGGAGAGTAGTTTGTAGCTTCTTACTTATAATGCTTCTCTTATTGCTTACACTTACAATAATTCTAAGTTTTCAAACCTTTTCTCTATGCAGTGCACCGCATTCAATGCTCAGATCTGTTGTCTCACTTATTCTCACCACCGCCCCATGAATTTGGCAGTATCGTCACCCCGTTTTACAACAGGGAATAGTGAGGCTTGAAGTGAAGATTCCTGGCTATGAGCCCGCACAGACTGACCAGAGCCCATACCTTGAAGCCTCCTGGGGTCTCCCGCTGAATCTCTCCCCGCTGCCTCCTCCTGGCAGAGACCTGGTGCCCTCCGGCTTGGAAAGACTGGTGGGAGTTGTCCGGTGCCATCCCCTCATTTATATTTGTTCTGTCACCGACATCTCTAGTTTCAGAAATCTCTGAGTACTGTCATGTCAGGCTCTTGGGTGAATACATTTCCTGTAGAACCTGGGAGCTTCCTCCAGTGTTTGGAAAGTTTTGCGTGATGGATGGTATCATTGGTGTTTCTGGGCTTGGTGCTAGAGTTCCCTGTGTTTATGAGACAGGGGATGATGAGCTGCCTGGCTCCTCTCCAGCTGGCAGGCCCCACAGCCACTTCTCACACCTAATTGGAGCCTGTAACAACACAAGACCAGTCATTGCCACTCATGCCAAAGGATGAAAAACCCTCTGACCTGCCTCCTGATTGTTTTCAAATTAAAAGGTACTTTGGGGACAACTGAAATTCCCCCAAGTGCTTGTCTGAATGATTCTGGCAGCTTTTCCTAAAGTGCTCTGGCTCCCAGCACAACCACCCAGCCTCAGACTTTCCACCCAGTGCAAGCACACACCCTACCCACTTTCTGAGCTCATGCTCTGAGCACTATGCCAGCTGTTGGCCTGCTAGGGGTCAACCTCCTGCCCTGCAGAGCCGGTATCTTTGCCCCAGGTTGACTTCTAGAGAGAGCCATGTGAAGGGCCCTAGAATGTGCTTTGGGCTTTGTGGGGAGCATCTCCCAGAGACCCCAGATGGGCAACACACCTGTGAGCACTGGGAACTATATGCTTTGGGAACTTTTTCTAGGCCTCTCTAGCCTCACTGTTGAGAGATGTTGCTTTCACAGAACCCTTAGGGGTTTCTTTCCTGCTTGCAAGGATCATATCCATAGATAGAGCTGAGAGGAGCAGTAGGGAGCATCAAATCTGAACCCAAATGAGGCGTATGGATCTGAGCGGCATGGTGTTTGAGAGTGAGTTCATGACAGAACGGGAACTAGGGTCTGGGCCTCATATGGCTCAAGCCATGCTCCGTCACCATGCTCGTCTTCCATGCCTCACTCTACATTCCACATACTGTTCTCCTTACCTGTTTCTCAAGGGAGTCCTAGTAGACCAGACAACAGCTGGAATGGAGACCTCTTCCTGTCCTGAGTGTGGGGTCCACACAACAGCCGCTGCTTCCATAGCCTGGTCAAGAGCTCCTAAAGAAGAGGCCAAAACCTAGTCCCAGTTGAGTGACCCCAGAATCTGGAAAGTGGGAAGGTTGAGGGCAAGGAAGTCCTCACCAAGTATTATATCCATCCCAGTACTCAAATTCTTGCCTTTCCCATGCAAGGACCCATAACAGAGACAGCATGAAGAGGATGAGGAAAATCACCTACACCAGCCTGGGGGAAACTTGATTTAGAAATAAAGTGTGTGTGAGTGTGAGTGTGTGTGTGTGTGTGTGTGTCTTTTAACAATACTATAGTTGAATTTTGACTCATTTTATAATATGGAGATCTATTCAATACTTTTAAAGTCTAAAAGCAAGTGAGAGAGACTTCTGGTTCTGGTCTGGCATGTACAAAGCTTAGAAGTTTTTGTTCCATCCTAACAGCAAGTAAAAAGTTAAACATACTGAAAAATCAACAACTCTTCTAAGATCTGTTGAAAAAGTGAGGTCACAGAGCAAACCACTGCTCCCCAAATCAAAGAGAGGAAGTTCCAGAAAATGACAACTCATGCTACAGAAGCCCATGAGCAGATACCTCTGTGGGAGGAAAACCTGGGCTGTCAAGTGATGATGATGGCTGGAAGCTAGCAGGGGATAAGTCTGAGAGCTAAACACTCCAGGGGGATCCAGCTACTGTGGGGTCTCCCACACTTCTGTGAGTTTTGCCTCTAGGAGTTCTACAAGGTTCTCACAGTGATGTGGGGGGAAATCTCCTCATGCTTCCCACAGGAGTCAGGGAAGAAGCACTGTTTTGAAATACACCAGAGCATTCTGTTCTTCTAACAAGACATGCCCCATGAGAAACTATTTAACCAGAGCCTAACCTGCCAGGGTCTTATCAGAGACTAACCTACCTGCAAGAAGGAAAATACCCAACTCCAGCCCACTCTAGCCACCCTGCCCTACCTAAACAGGGGTAAAAACCATAAGAGCACCGATGAAGTTCACAGTCTGGGGTGTAGGCTCCCAAAAGACTGAGACAGAGTCATAAGACCACAGAAGGGGTTTCTCCCCCCACCCGACACCTTACTGCTACATGATGAAAGACTCGCTTACCACAGTTCCTTTTAGCCAGTACATCATGTTCATCTGCCAAAAAAAAATTACAAGACATACTAAAAGGCAGAAAACAGTTTGAAAAGACTGAACAAACAGTAGAACCAGGGTCAGATACAGTAAGGATGTTGGAATTATTCATACCAGGAATTTTTCTAAATGATGATTAAGAGGTTAATGGCTTTAATGGATCACTTAGACAACATGTAAGAACAGAAGGATGATGTAAAAAGAGGTATGGAGAGTCTAAGAAAAAAAAATGCTAAAGATCACAAACACTGAAACAGAGATGAAGCACACCTTTGAGGAACTTGTCAGTAGCCTGGAGTTTGCTGAGGAAAGAAGCTCTAAGTTTAAAGATAGGACAATAAAAACTTCCAAAAGTGAAAAGCAAAGAGAAAAAAGGCTGAGGAAGGAAAGAAGGAAGGAAGGAAGGAAGGAAGGAAGGAAGGAAGGAAGGAAGGAAGGAAGCAAAAGAAGAGAAAAAGGGAAGGGAAGGGAGGAGGGAAGAAAACCCAGAACTGAATATCCCAGGACTGTGGGACAACTAGAAAAGCTGTGACAGAGGCCTAACAGGAATACCACAAGAAGAAGAAAGAAGAAAAAAAAAAAGAGGAAAAATATTTGAAGCAATAATGATTGAGAAATTATCTCCAAATTAATATTAGACACCAAACCACAGACCCAGGTACCTCAGAAACCACCACTCAAGATAAATGGAAAAAACAAAGACAAAAACAGCCCTAGGCTTAGGCATATCATATTCAAATATCAGAAAATCAAAGATAAAGAAAAATCTTGAAAGAAGCCAGAGGGAAAGAACACCTTACCTACAGAAGAACAAAAAATAAGAATTACATCTGGCTTATTAGAATCCATGAATACAAGAAAGCAGAATGAAATATTTAAGTGTTTTTGAGGAAGTAAAGAAACAAAAATGCTAACCTAGAATTCACCTGACAAAATCATCTTTCAAAATTAAGGAGAAATAAAAACTCCCACACAAATAAAAATTGAGGAAATTTTTTGCCAATAAAGTTGGCTCGTAAAATGTTAAGAGAAGTTCTGCTGAGAAAGGAAACTGATAAAGGTCAGAAACTCAGATCTACATAAAGAAAAAAAGGGCATTGAAGTAGAAATCAGCTAATGTACTGCTCTGGTGTAGGAAATGGACAGTTGGGGAGGTTGGGCACATGTGGGCATGGCAGTACGTGGAAAATCTATCTTCTGCTCAGTTTTGCTGTGGATCTAAAACAGCTCTTAAAAATAAAGTGTATTGATTTTTTAAAGCAATGAAATTTTAATTTGTTTCATGAAACTAGATTGAGATCTATGGGTTGTTATGGGCCTTCATTTATACACCGACTATACAAAAAGAATGCTAAATTGTTAAATAATTTGTCCTTAGGAACAAGGAATGAGGAGCTCTATGAAAAGAAGACTCAGCTAACTCCTTCTTTTCCCTCTTCTCTCCTCCAGAAACCTCTGAGAGCCAGTAATCAATCACAGCAATTCCATGGCCCACTGGTTGATGGAACTCTCCATGACGACTTGGCTTATACTCCATACTAAAGCTCTTTCTCTTTGCCAACATGAGCTTTCATCTTGTCTATCCTCAAAGCGAACTTGGGCTTAAAGTCATTCCAAGCTCTGATGCATCCTGATTAGAGAACGATTTAAAGGAATTTCTTGATTGTTCAAAAATTGGGAGAAGCTATTCCATAATGGAGATTGCTTCTTTTAAATAAAAAGAAACAACTTTAATTGCACACCACCTGGTTTCAGAAAAGATTTAAACCAAAAATTAGAGTGGGTAGGAAAACCAGTGTATGCTTGGGTCTAATTTAGGACAAGATGGTTATTGCCAAATTATTATATTCTTCAAAAATCCAAAGAATCAACATTGTGAGCCACTTAAGGGAGAAAAAAAATGCGAAAACAGAGGGGTAAAAGTCCGTTGATCCAAAATAAAAAGTAATGAATTGGAAAATAAGCAACTAGAATGGTTCAGATTAATGTCTTCCCCAAGTATTCTTCTCAACTAAATACAGATGATACCAAGAAAAAAGGAGCTAAAAAGAAAATTAAAACCATTTGGCAGGAAGTATTTCCCTAAGCAACAAAAGATGAGGCATTCCTAAACTAAAAATGCTAGAGCTATTAAAGAATGAGCAGCTTTTGGGGCAGAGAGATCAGAAGGGAGATCACTCTTCCAAAAAGGAATGTTCCTTTATTCTGAGTTATCCATGGCCATGCACCCTTAGCTCACCAGGGTTTATGTTCCTACCGGCTCTGCAAATGTCCTTGTCAGGCCAATTTCAGGACAAGCCAATCTATGTCCAGCTGACCCAGTTCATGTTGATTCCAGTACTGTTTCTTGTCCTCAAAATCCAGGAGTTCAACTCTTCTCTGACTTCACTTGATCTGGCAACTCACTTCTGAAACTAAAAACAAAATTCAAAGAAAGGTGGGTGTGGTAGACACTGGAACTTTTCACTAACATTGCCAATTCTTCTCTGCTGGGCAGGATTAAGATTACCCTGCCCTACCTACCTAACGTTAGACTTAGCCATGTGGTGTACTTTGACCAATAACATGGAAATGGAAGGGATGTGTATGTCTTCCAGGTGAGAGTCTTTAAGGGTTTACCAGTGATTATCCCCCATCTCTCTGTCTTCAACAGTGTTCCAGTTAGTGGAACCAGACCTGTTACCTGAATACACATGTGGAACAGTGGCCCCACTGAAAGGCAATGGACATAATTCTGAGTGAGAAGTGAACCTTGCTTTAAGCCACTAAGAATTTAGGGTTGTTTGCTTCCAGGGCATAGCCCAGCCTATGTTGTTTAGAATAACTGATCATTTGGGGAGCAGTAACTAAGATCCAAAAATATTTCGGGGAAATATTCTGTTTGCAGGGAAACAGAAGAAATGGACATTGTCCAATTTACTAAGGGCCCTGAAAAGTCAACAATTCTTGAAATGTGACTCACTTACTACAAATGTTGTCAATGTTTATGACACCAGCTAGTCTTGTGAGATATATCATACACATGATTAAACATCACATGCCTACTTTATCCTGAATCTTATGCGCGATTTTAAGTCATTTTATTTTCAGAGTGTTTTTCTGATCTTTTGTAATCGATGCTGTAGCTGCCTTAATGTAAGAGTAGCTACTTGTACTTTAACCTATAAATATAAAAATATAAATATTAAGTGTATTTACTTAAAATAGCTCACCCTAAACTTAATCAAATCCCTGTAGAAAGATAATTACTATAAATAGTTGAGGGTAAAGATATTAAAAAGATGAATGGAATTTTGGCACTACACATAGATTAATAATGCCACCTATGTTAAATACCAGATTTGTTTAATTAGGTTTAATTTAGAATTAATTTTGTATTTCTCAAAAACTATTTCTAATATTTAGTCAAGAATTAGTCTAAATAGTGAATTCATTATGATATCAAAGTGACCTTAATTTTGGACGAGTATCTGGCAAGCAAGTGTCTGAGCCTGGTGAGCTGTTATGTTGATTTTTATGTTTTTAAGCAATGAATCCAGAGTCGATCTGTGTTTTAAAACATGCATTTGAGACTAATGCTAACATTTGCAAACTCTGATTCAGTTTCATCCTTCTGGGAGATAATCCAACATGTACTTTTAAGTTCAATTTAAATTATAGGTAGCCCATGTTGCCTTGTACTCATCTCTAGCATGCATCTTCTAGAAACCAATGCAATCAATATAGCATGAAATAAATAATTCCTGAAGATTAGATTGCATATAAAATATCTTTTGCTCCCCATATATTTTTTGTTAAGAGAGACATGATTTAGATAGCCAGCTATGATTTTGCTTTGGTCCAGGCTTGATTTTCTGTGCATTTCTGAGGACTTTCCAGAAAGCAATAGAACCAGATGACAAAATCAGTTCCCCTGGGGCTAGGCTGACTCAGGACATCTCTATATGGATGTCCCAAGGTAATTTGTCCTCAGATGAACTCATCATCTTCCTTTTAAAACCATGGTTTTATGGTCTCCTTTAGTTCTTTTTTTGCCTCTCGCATCTGGGAATTCATGGGTTCCAGTGTTTAGCCCTTGCCTTTCGTCCTACCGTTGCCCTGACCTGCCTGGCCCTTGCCTCCCTAAAGGTCTTCCTGCCTCCAGTATCTCCCCTCTTCAGCCTCTGTTTCCACTGCCACCAAACTAATCTTTGTAAAACACAAGTCTGATTGTGCTACTCTCACCTCCGAAACGTGATCCCTGTGCCATCTTTTGTTTGCCTCTGAAGGTACATTCTACTCTTTTCCCCCTGTTGTGTCCCAAAGGTCAACCTGTATGGACAACATCATTGAATTCCCTTGCCTTTTGACCAATGGTTCAGTTTTGAAAATGTGAAGCTCTGGAGGAGGACAGTGAGCTCAGGAGACATTGTGCCTTGATGTAAGGTGGCTGCATTCCTCAACTGAGTTTGAGTGTGACACATACTCTACACTTCTTTGATTCTTGCTGTTGTTTTTCTTTTCTTCCCCTGTAAGTCTGAAATTCTCTTCATTATCTCTATTACAATCATTTTCATTTAATCCTGCATTATCCTTTGTGCTAGGTATATGCATCAGGAGGATCACAGAACCACAAGATGGAAGAAGCCAAGAGCCTTGCATTACTGCCTGGAGATAGAATCACTCACTGACCAGGGATGCCCCTCACGGACTTCATATGAATGAGAAATAAAGTGCTACTGGATACTGAGATGTGGGGATTTATCTGTTTCAATTACTAGCATTACCTTAATTAATTATGATTCTTTTAGAAAAAAATATTCTGTTTTTTAAAAGGATTTTTTAAAAGATTTTATTTATTTATTCATGAGACACACACACACACACACACACACACACAGAGAGGCAGAGACACAGACAGAGGGAGAAGCAGGCTCCATGCAGGGAGCCCAACATGGGACTCAATCCTGGGACTCTGGGACCACACTCCGAGCCAAAGGCAGACGCTGAACTTGATCCCGGGTCTCCAGGATCACGCCCTGGGCCAAAGGTGGCACTAAACCGCTGAGCCACCCAGGCTACCCTAGAAAAAAATATCCTATTCCTCAGTGAAATTCTCAAATAAATCATTAAGGTAAGTCATAAACACAGAAGTGAAATAGCCATGATCACTAGGAGCCTAAAGGAGTTCCCAGAGAACACATTGCCTACTGTGATAGTTGTCTGGGTTGGTAAAGAAAGAAAACACAGGAGCCCTGGTGTTTCTGGATTTGTCCAAATCATTTGACAAAATTTCATGTATTCTTTTGCTTAATAGGGAAAATTATTCACAAAAGAAAATGAAATTAAGTGGATTATTTATAGGTTGGACTGACTTGCTCAAAAGGTACTGGTTAATAATAGATTAGAATCAACCCAAAGGGGTTTTCTAGTGGCAGCCAGGCTTGCTTCTTTATTATAACCATGAAAACATTTTTACTAGTTATTTAGATAAAGCTATCCTCTACAGCTTGGGCTTGTTTTTAAAAATTTGTTCACATTAAACAATGGTCTGCTGAATGAAATAAGCCAGGCAGAGAAAGACAAATATTGCATTCTATCACTTATAGTCCAATTTGGAAAAAAAAAAAAGTCAAGCTCATGGAAACAGAGTAGAGTGCTATGGTTGTCAGGAGCAACCAGGTAGAGAAATGGGAAGGGGTTGGTAAAAGGGTACAAACTTTCAGATATAAATAAGTTCTGAGGATCTGATGTAAAGACAGTGATTATAGTTAATAATATTGTATTGTGTGATTGAAATTTTCTAAGAAAATAGAACTTAAGTTTTCTCACAAGCACAAAAAAATTATGTGAGGTGATAGATGTGTTGACTCGCTGGTGGGAATGTATACACATATCATATCATCACATTGTACACTTTAAATACATTGCAATTTTGTTTGTTAATTATACCTCCATAGAGCTAGGGAAAAAAATAATATCCTGAATCTAACAGATATAATTTTATAAGATAAATTGAAATTCTGACATTTGGACAAATACACGCATACACTCATATGCAGACACGTGATATATAGCTAAAGAGTAAGGATCAGAGCTACTTATTCTGAATTTACTCTTGGGTAGAACCTGAGTCAACATATCCTGTGATGATGGTGATAAAGGTAATAGAATGAAGAATGGTGCTAATTGAAGAAGAGTCATGGAACAGTATCAGCTATCAGATGCTCTTTTTATGCCAGGTATTGTAGTTGGCATTTTACATGAGGCTACATATTAAACCACGGTTCCTAGAGGTTAAGAAGCTTGCCAAAGGTGGTAGCAAGCAGTCTGCTCTGGAATCGGACAAGATAGAGTCCCTTCTCTTCTGCGTTGGTGAGGTGATATGGAAGTATTTCTGTTCTGGGCAGTATAATTTGAAGAGCAAGAGAGTGAAGCTTCTTAGAGGAGAAGGACCAGAATATCTTTGGATCTGAAAATACCATTTCACAGAAAAAAAGAAAAGTTTGAAAGACTAGGATACAGGGACCCTGGAGGCAAAAAGACTCCGAGAACTTGGTCGAGAGGGAAAGGAATTAGAATAATTTTATGCTGCTTCCCGTTTCTGGAAGCTATAGGTGATAATTAATTTCAACTCAATATCAAGAAGGGCTTTCTACCAGAGTTGTCCAAAGGCAGAGAGGCTGGGCCTGTGCAAACAAGTAGGGATCTCCCTGGGAAATTGACTTCAGGTCAGTCTTTTAGGCCCTTTCTGGGTCTGAGAGGCTTTAGTTCTTGCTCATGTGCTGAACTTGGGTAACTTGGGAAACATGCAAGCCAGCTGACAGACACTTCATGTCCTTCATGTGATGACTTTGTTGGCTTTGCCAAGAGATAACTTAGGAGGCAAATAAAATACCCTCCTGGAAATTAGCATTTGTGTTTGTAGAAGGAATGAAAGAATCTACAAACCCAAGATTTATTGAACAACTACTGTGAGCCAGGGACCATGCCTACATCCTCTATCTCCCTCCTATCTGTCCCTGTCTTCCCATCCCACAAAAATGCAGAACTTCTGTTATTTCCTTTGGGAAATGATCATTCCAGTAAAAAAAAAAAAAAAATACTATTTTTTGTTTTCCATTTCTCTTTAAGAATTTGACTAACCTAAAACTCATCAGTCAGTTTTCATGCTTTATTATGATTGGTGTTGACAGTAATAATAGGTTAATTTTTTTCACCCTCTAAAGAAGAGTTGCGAGAGAATTAAAATGGGAGGGTTGCTGAGGAAGGTTTTTCTTTGTTGAATTGGGTCTGGAATTAGGCAGGGAGGGCAGAGCAACAGAACACAGAACAACAGGAAAAAGAGCAATCACATCTTTAGTAGGGCCTTGGATGAGGTTACTGCCAGGAAACTTCTGAGAGAGAAAATCATGGTCTGGACACACACACACACACACTCAAATCCAAATTTAATAATTACCAAGAATTAGACGGAATACACACATTGTAGAAAAAGTGGACTAGTGGTTTTCAAGTGTCCATGTGTCCAAAATAGATCAACAGAACCATTTTGGTTGAGTGGGGTCTCTAGAGTACCACTGGGAAACCCTAGGGATCTTTGGACACAGTCTGAAACTACGATGATAAGTAAGTCCAGGCGAGTATATGGCAATTCCTCCCAATGAATGACAGTTCTTGGGTTGATTTCTTACTTAGCAGAGTTCTCTTCTAGGATCTAGAAGATAGATAGCATAGGCTAATGTGAAAGACAGTCAGTGACTATCAGTTCTGCATTCTCAGTTTTCATGGACAGCACTCTAGTCCTTGTCTTCATTGTTGCCAAAACCCACTCTACCTCTTCCCACCTCTGGTCTCCATCACCTCTAGTGCACACTGAATATAGGAAAAGACAAATTGTTTTCCTAAAGCATTTCTGACCATTATCTTGCTCAAGAATCTACAGCAGTACCTTATTCAAGCTTACACCCAACCACACACCCTCATCCTCATGCAATCTCTGTTGCAACCCACTGTGTCCTCTCATACTTTCAGACCTTCACACAGGCTGTTCCTGCCTGGAACACTCTCTGTAGACCCTCACCCATCCCTTCTTCCTCAGCTAACTGCTGGAGGTCATCCTTATGCAATGTTTCCTTTGGGAAGTTTAGGGACATAGGTGCCCCTCATGCATACTCCCATAGCACTCCATGGTTTCTCTATCAAAAGCAATTTATTTAAGTGTTTTTAGGGCTACTTATAAAATATCTGTATCTACCACTAAACAACAAGAAAACAATGTCTATACCTCGGTTACTATTGTACCCCCAAATTCCTGGCAGTGTAAGATTTTCTGAGTGAGTAAATGAATTCAACATCAATATTTGTTGAATGAGCAAATTGAAAAATGAATAAATGACTGTTGGTAGAAGAACTGATCAATTGTGCTTTTGTACAGGTGCATGGCCCTTTGTGCCACTCCTTCAGGTAGTTTTTCAGTCATGATCCCCACAATTTGGGGATCCGTCGCAGTCTATTTGGGCTACCGTAACAAAACACACAGGCTGCGTCATTTATAAACAACAGAAATGTATTTCTCACAGTGCTGGTGGCTGGCAGTCTGAGATCAGGTCATCAGCCTGGCCAGATGAGGGCTCTCTTCTGAGGCACAGACTTCACATTCTATCTTCACTTGGTGGAAGGGGCTAGGGAACTCTCTGGAGCCTCTTTTATGTATTTATTTTTTTAAGATTTTATTTATTTATTTGACAGAGAGATAGCAAGAGAGCACAAGCAGGGGAGCAGTAGAGAGAGAAGCAGGCTCCCCCCCAAGCAGGGAGCCTGGTGCGGGGCCTGATCCCAGGACTCTGGGATCATGACTGTAGCCAAAGGCAGATGCTTAATCAACTGAGCCACCCAGGTAACCCTGGAGCCTTTTTCATAAAGCACTAAGCCCATTTATAATCTTTCATGACCTGAAGTTCCCATCTCCTGATAACATCATTTTCAGGGAGTGGGATTTCAACATATGAATTTGGAGGGGATACATATGTTCAAACCATAGCACCTGCCAGTTAAATATTACTTTTTTTCTATTTCTAAATAGGAAAGCATAGCAGGGAGCAGGAGCCTTTTGGAAATGAGACTCTCCTAGTGAGGAGGTGGAAGCTGTTGGCCACCTTTGGGGACAAGAGAAGTAATTCCGGAGACGAGCTCCCAGGCAGCTATTGGTGTCGGTGAGACAAACTCTAGAGGAATAGGAAAAATGACTTTTGTCCTCCTTCTGCTGTTTGCCAGTGGGATGTCTCCAGGTGCTAACAGCTATTTGGTCTTATCTTGTTACCCAGAACCTCCCTGTTTTGCTATTGTAGAAATCAAGGGCTGGAGAAGCATAAGGACTTGCCAAGAGTCTCAAAAACAGTGGCAGAGCCAGGCCTAGAATCTGATTCTTGAAGCAATACTTTCTGTCATCCGTTATTTCCTCCTAGCTGCTGCCTGAAAGCCTTTAGTTCCGATTTGCTAACTCAAAGTTATGTATACAACAGGGCTCATGGCCCCTGACCTTTGATGCTGTAAAAGCATGAGGCCAAGGCTGGAGCATTTCCTTCTGACCAACAATTGCTGAAATGCAAAGCTGTTCTAGTGGGGAGGGGGTGGGGACGAGGGGGCACTAGCCAGGGCAAGCAAAACCGGGGGAAACTGCAAGAAATCTATCCCCACACATGTTCTTTTTCTCCTGGGGCTTCAGTGACAACTTCACTTTTTTATTTTGAGACTCAACAGAAAATGTGTCCTGGAATGAGGGGCAGGGGAGGTGTGCACATCAACGCACATAAAAACATCAGATATTCATGAGATCCATACACCAAAGACTGAAAGACCCACACTTACTCAAACCCTCCTCCTCATCACCTCATCCCAAGCTTTCACTTGTGGAGCAGGGGGCTGTGGAGGCCTCCAAATACCAACTTTCTGAGCTTAGAGTAAAGTGGCAACATTCCTGCAGAGAGCTCGAGAGCTCGTATGGAGGGTTTTGTTGCCCACACCCTGATTTGAAAAATGAATGCATCAGAGTTTCTTCTGTTTATTGCTTGGTAAGAGATGCAGGTTGATCTTCAGGATTCTCTTTGAGTTATTTCTCACTTTGAGTTATTTCGTAAGTTCTGGTGCAGTGGGGCTTCTTGCCACCAAGAAGTGCTGTTTCTGGCGCTGGATATCATTATTCGGGTTTCCTCAAGGGACGCGGCTCATTCACTGGTAAATGTCCATGAATTGGGAGAAGAAATGAGTAGCTGGAGAAGTGGCAATGGTCTTAGCATAGATACAACAACACCTGGGTTCTCTTCCCTCATTTCTTTTGCTCATTCATTTATTCATTCAAACAACATTGTCTCAGGGATCAGAAGAGTGACTGTCTAGCAGGAGAGATACTAAAAACGTGATTCATTGTTGCACAATGTATGTCTCAAAGGCTTGTAACACAAGCAACAGAAAGTATGGCTCCATCAGGCCCAAACAGGGAAGGAAGTCTATTGGCTCACATGACTGAAAACTCCCCAAAGGGTTTTGCCTCAGCAAGCTCCCTCTCGGAGCCTCAGTCCCCAAGCTCCTGATCCATCCCTCTCACTTTTGTCTTCTGGGGTATTGGCTGCATTTCTTCACAGTCTGAAGATGACCAAGGCTACATGCTTCCTTATTCAGATCCAGCCAAAAATAGTGTCTTTGCTTCAGCACTTCTGGAAAGTGTCCCAGGACTCAGTCTGGTTCAGGGGGTGGCACTTGGGGCCTAACCTGAGCTAATCAGCCATATGGTCAGAAGATGGTCACATGCTCCACTGAGAAGGCAGGTGTGAGCACCACAGAAATCCCTAAATGGAACTGAGAGTGGGGAAAAGGAAGAAAGATATATCAAGAAGCGTCCTCTTCAGAGAAAGAACTTAGGCAGGGCGCTAATAGGGCACATAAAAGCACAAAAGAGAGGTCTTCCTGAGCCTGGGCAAGCCCGGGTGTGTGTAGGGGTGGGGGGTGGGGGGTGGGTTCTATAGGAATGAACCATGCAAAGGGAAGGAATTTGAATTGATCAACCCCTGGAATGCAGCCCTAGTATACTAAAGCCAGAAGCTTCCCTTAGTTAAAAAATGATGAATGTATGGAATTAATGTCCAAAGATAAAAAGTCCAGGAGCAGACTTTATGCCAGGACTCAAGAAGCTGTGCATTGGGAGTTCATATCTATGTCTCAAATTCTCAGAAGAGAAGATGAAAATATTTGAATGTGTCTTAAAAGACCAGTTCATAAGAAGGCTCTGGTTCCAAGGACTGTGTAGTACTCAACCATTTCATCAAGACAAGGCCAAGCTCCATTCCCATGAATCTGGTTCCACCACTCACCCAGTGTGACCATGGGCAAGTCACTTAACCTCACCCCTTAACCTCTTCAACTTTAAAATTTGGACAACCGCACTTCCCTTCCTGAGTAATTATAAAAAGCTGAAATAATACCTCCAAGTGCTCAGCATGAAGCATCCGTTAAGCAACTGTGACTATTGTGACTCAAATGGAGCTGCCTCTCTGGGATGACGCAAGGTCAGAGGAGGAATGTGCACTTTCTGGAAGAGGCTGGCTTTAGACAAGACTTAAGTGCAGACATAAATACTTGAAGGGAATAGTATTAGAGGCATGCTGATGGCACGAGAATCCCTGCTCAGATTCTAGCTGTGTTCCCCCTGGATTCACACACCTGGGCCTTCCTGACAGACGACCCCAACATCCTGAGAAAGGCTTTAGTCTAGGGGAATAAAGGCTGTCACACTAGTGTGGTTCAAGTTAATAGTCTCATGTTAGAGAGTAGAGGGGTGGTAAACCCCACATTTTATCTGAAATCAGGACATTTCTGGTCTTGCCCCAGTGGCTGAATCCTAAAGGAGAGGAGACAGTAGGAAACAATAACATTACGAGGTTGGGAGCTCCATTGGGCAGCATTTGGATGGCCCAAAGGAGAGCACAAGAGTTATGGTGACTTCTGGCTAGGGTTGGGATTAAAATGGCTGGGAGCCCAAAATGGATAGAATTTGTGCCAGGACCACCTCAGCCCAATCCATACAGAAGAAGAATGTAAGGGAAGCAACATAGTAAGTGGACAAGAGACAGAGGCAGACATCTGTGCCAACAGCTGCAGCAGCAAGGGACATGTTTCATGGCATTGAAGCATGGCTATAGCAACTCAGTGCCACAGGTGTCCTCAGTGGAAATGAACACATCATGCCTCAGCACACACATCACCACAGGGAGCCAGCTGAGGGCAGAGGTCACATGGCAGCTGATAGGGCCATGTAGGAGAGCACACATGGCCAGCCCTGGGGATGCCCATGAACAGCTAGGGGTTGGGAGGCAGTGCAGACTAAGGGCAGGGCCAGATAGACTGCGGTATTACTCTACTTCTGCCCCACAGTGGAGTGGCCAAGTTAATAGGGATGACACAAATCCACCACTTCCCCCCAGCCCCCAGCCTACACAGTCACCTCAGTGCCAGCTGAATCACTAGGAGCGAACACATTATATGGTGCTTTCAAGAAACCATGATTTAATGTTGCTGCAGCTTTGTCTTTCACCAGAGATAATTAAGAATGTTTTCATGGGGGGGGGGGGGCAGGGCAAGCTGCCGGAGGAATGGGGTCCCCAAATCACCTGTCCCCACCAACTCACCTAGATAACTTTTAAATCATCCTGAAAACCTATGAATTCGGCCTAAGATTTAAAGAGAGAACAGCTGGAATGCTACAGAGAGAAGAGTTCGTGCTTCTATCAAGGTAGGAAGACGGGGAAAAAAATAAATAAATAAAAATCCAGTGGGGAAGGGTCTTCCCCGCCCCCCCCCCCAGGAGCCGGGCTAAGGCTGGGTGGCAAGAGCCCCCAGGACAAGAAAGCCCAGCCCTGGAGAAGCAGGAACTTTACCAACCTTCCCAGACGGAAAGGTGCTCGCGGGGAACGCGGACAGGATCCCAGGAGGGGCAGTGGGGCCCCCAGGCTCCCAGGGTCACTAACAGAGGAGGTGCCCCCGGGGAAGAGCGCGCCCCACAGCCCGGGCGAGCGCGGTAAAGGGCTGGAGCGCGCCCGTCGGGGCCCGGGAGCAGCTCGGGCGGGGGCTCCGCGCGGAGGGGGCTGCGCGGCCCTGGGAGCCCGACTCCAGCCATGCAGGCCCCAGAGCCCAGGGCGCCAGGAGACACAGCCCAGGACAGGCAGAGGCCAGGAGGGCCCAGGACAGCGAGGACACTCTTGCCGCTGGGCGACCCCGAGCTGTGCAGGTTGGCGCCACCGCCCCGGGAGCATCCAGGCCCCTGTGGACTGGGAGCTGTGGTGCTTACCTGGGGGGCTGACTCCAGGGCTGGAGAGCTGACCGCCACCAGTGGGGTTATTCCTCCTGCTGTCACCCTGTGCCTAGAAGGAGCGGGGCTGCCAGGGAACAGGGGCCTCACAGGATAAACAACTCCCACTGAGCCCTGCACCTGGCAGGGGGCGGGGCAGCTCCCCCAGGTGCACGCACCTGAGAGCACAGTAGACCACTCCCCCAGAAGACCAGCTGGAAGGATAGGGGAAGAACAAGTTATTGACCAAGCAGTGCTGGAAAGCTCCAGGGGAAGTCGAGGGGTTTACAGTATATAGAACCAGAAGATACCCCTCTTTTTTTTTTCTTCCTTTTTCCAGTACAACTCGTTTTTATCCACTCTTCACTCAGCAAAATGACTAGAAAGAAGAACCCATCACAAAAGAAAGAATTAGAAACAGTACTCTCTGCCACAGAGTTACAGAATTTGGATTAAATTCAATGGGCAGCCGGTGGCTCAGCGGTTTAGCGCCGCCTGCAGCCCAGGGTGTGATCCTGGAGACCCGGGATCGAGTCCTACATCAGGCTCCCTGCATGAAGCCTGCTTCTCCCTCTGCCTGTGTCTCTGCCTCTCTCTCTCTCCTCTCTGTGTCTTCTCATGAATAAATAAATAAAATCTTTAAAAATAAATTCAATGTCAGAAAGCCAATTCAGAAGCACAATTATAAACCTACTGGTGGCTCTGGAAAAAAAAACATAAAGGATTCAAGAGACTTCATGACTGCAGAATTTACTTCTAATCAGGCCAAAATTAAAAATCAATTAAATGAGATACAATCCAAACTGGAGGTCCTAATGACAAGGGTTAATGAGATAGAAGAAAGAGTGAGTGACATAGAAGACAAGTTGATGGCAAGGAAGGAAGCTGAGGAAAAAAGAGAAAAACAATTGAAAGACCATGAGGAAAGGTTAAGGGAGATAAATGACAGCCTCAGAAGGAAAAATCTATATTTACTTGGGGTTCCAGAGGGCGCTGAGAGGGACAGAGGACCAGAAAGCATACTTGAACAAATCATAGCTGAGAACTTCTCTAATTTGGGGAGGAAACAGGCATTCGGATCCAGCAGATAGAGAGGTACCCCTCTAAAATCAATAAAAACCATTCAATACCTCTACATTTAATAGTAAAACTTGCAAATTCCAAAGATAAAGAGAAAATCCGTAAAGCAGCAAGAGACAAGAGATCCCTAACTTACATGGGGAGAAATATTAGATTCACAGCAGACCTCTCCACAGAGACCTGGCGAGCCAAAAAGGGCTGGCAGGATATATTCAGGGTCCTAAATGAGAAGAACATGTAGCCAAGAATACTTTACCCAGCAAGGTTCTCATTCAGATTAGAAGGAGAGATAAAGAGCTTCCAAGATAGGCAGAAACTGAAAGAATATGAGACCACCAAACCAGCTCTGCAAGAAATATTGAGGGGGACTCTGTAAAAGAAAGAGGAAGTCCATGGAAATAATCCACAAAAACAGGGACTGAATAGGTATTATGATGACATTAAATTCATATCTTTCAATAGTAACTCTGAATGTGAATGGGTTTAATGATCCCATCAAAAGATGCAGGGTTTCAGACTGGATAAAAAAGCAAGACCCATCTATTTGCTGTCTAAAAGAGATTCATTATAGACCTAAGGACACCTACAGCCTGAAAATGAAAGGTTGGAGAATCATTTACTATTCAAATGGTCCTCAAAAGAAAGCAGGGGTAGAAATCCTCATAGCAGATAAATTAAAGTTTATCCTGAAGACTCTAGTAAGAGATGAAGAGGGACACTATATCATACTTAAGGATCTACCCAACAAGAGGACCTAACAATCATGAATATTTATGCCCCTAATGTGGGAGCTGCCAAGTATATCAATCAATTAATAACCAAAGTAAAGACATACTTAGATAATAATACACTAACACTGGGAGACTTCAACACAGCACTTTTTGCAAATGACAGATACTCTAAGCACAACATCTCCAAAGAAACAAGAGCTTTAAATGATACACTGGACCAGATGGATTTTACAGATATTTATAGAACTTAGCATCCACACAACTGAATACACATTCTTCTCAAGTGCACATGAAACATTCTCCAGAATAGACCACATACTGGGTCACAAATCAGGTCTCAACTGATACCAGTTGATTGGGATTGTCCCCTGCATATTTTCAGACCATAATGCTTTGAACTTGAACTCTATTCTCTTCCAATAGAAATTTGGAAGAAACTCAAACACATGGAGGTTAAAGAACATCCTGCTAAAAGATGAAAGGATCAACCAGGAAATTAGAGAAGAGTTAAAAAGATTCATGGAAACTAATGAGAATGAAGATACAACCATTCAAAATCTTTGGGATACAGCAAAAACAGTCCTGAGAGGGAAATACATCGCAATACAAGCATCCCTTTAAAAATTGGAAAAAAAAATACACAAACTAACTTGCATGTAAAGGAACTGGAGAAAGAACAGCAGATAAAACCTACACCAAGCAGAAGAAGAGAGTTAATAAAGATTCAAGCAGAACTCAATGAAATAGAGACCAGAAGAACTATAGAACTGAACAAAACCAGGAGTTAGTTTTTTGAAAGAATTAATAAGATAGATAGCCATTAGCCAGCCTTATTAAAAACAAAAGAGAAAAGACTCAAATTAATAAAATCATGAATGAAAAAGGAGAGATCATAACCAATACCAAGGAAATATAAACGATTTTAAAAACATATTATGAGCAGCTATACACCAATAAATTAGGCAATCTAGAAGAAATAGATGCATTTATGGAAAACCACAAACTACCAAAACTGGAACAGGAAGAAATAGAAAACCTGAACAGGCCAATAACCAGGGAAGAAATTGAAGCAGTCATCAAAAATATCCCAAGACACAAAAGTCCAGGGCCAGATGGCTTCCCAGGGGAATTCTATCAGACGTTTAAAGAAGAAACCATACCTATTCTACTAAAGCTGCTCCGAAGATAGAAAGAGATGGAGTACTTCCAAACTCGTTTTATGAGGCCAGCATCACCTTAATTCCAAAACCAGACAAAGACCCCACCAAAAAAGATAATTATAGACCAATATCCCTGATGAACACAGACGCAAAAATTCTCAACAAGATACTAGCCAATAAGACCAAAAGTACATTAAGAAGATTATACACCATGACCAAGTGGGATTTTTCCCCGGGATGCAAGGCTGGTTCAACACTCGTAAAGCAGTCAATATGATAGATCATATCAACAAGAGAAAAAACAAGAACCATATGATCCTCTCAATAGATGCAGATAAAGCATTTGACACCATACAGCATCCATTCCTGATCAAAACTCTTCAGAGTATAGGGATAGAGGGAACATTCCTCAGCATCTTAAAAGCCATCTACAAAAAACCCACAGCAAATATCATTCTCAATGGGGAAACACTGGGAGCCTTTCCCCCAAGATCAGGAACATGACAGGGATGTCCACTCTCACCACTGCTATTCAACATAGTACTAGAAGTCCTAGCCTCAGCAATCAGGCAACAAAAAGAAATAAAAGGCACTCAAATTGGCAAAGAAGAAGTCAAACTCTCTCTCTTTGCAGATGACATGATACTGTACATAGAAAACCCAAAAGACTCCACCCCAAGATTGCTAGAACTCATACAGCAATTCGGCAGTGTGGCAGGATACAAAACCAATGCCCAGAAATCAGTGGCTTTTCTATACACTAACAATGAGACTGAAGAAAGAGAAATTAAGGAGTCAATCCCATTTAAAATTGCACCCAAAAGCATAAAATACCCAGGAATAAACCTAACCAAAGAGGTAAAGGATCTATACCCTAAAGAACACTTCTGAAAGAAATGGAGGAAGACACAAAGCGATGGAAAAATATTCCATGCTCATGGATTGGAAGAATTAATATTGTGAAAATGTCAATGTTACCCAGGGGAATTTACACAATCAATGCAATCCCTATCAAAATTCCATGGACTTTCTTCAGAGAGTAGAACAAATCATCTCAAGATTTGTGTGGAATCAGAAAAGACCCTGAATAGCCAGGGGAATATTGAAAAAGAAAACCGGAGCCGGGGGCATCACAACACCGGATTTCAAGTTGTACTACAAAGTTGTGATCATCAAGACAGTGTGGTACTGGCACAAAAACAGACACATAGATCAATGGAACAGAAGAGAAAACCCAGAAATGGGTCCTCAACTCTATGATCAACTAATATTTGACAAAGCAGGAAAGACTATCTACTGGAAAAAGGACAGTCTTTTCAAAAAATGGTGCTGGGAAAATTGGACAGTCATGTGCAGAAGAATGAAACTGGACCATTCTCTCATACCATACACAAAGATAAACTCAAAATGGATGAAAGATCTAAGTGTGAGACAAGAATCCATCAAAACCCTAGAGGAGAACACAGGAAATACCCTTTTTGAACTTGGCCACAGCAACTTCTTGCAAAATACATCTATGAAGGCAAAGGAAACAAAAGCAAAGATGAATTATTGGAACTTAAGATAGAAAGCTTCTGCACAGCAAAATAAACAGTCAACAAAACTAAAACACAACCTACAGAATGGGAGAAGATATTTGCAAATGACGTATCAAATAAAGGGCTAGTTTCCAAGATCTATAAAGAACTTATTAAACTCAACAGCAAAGAAACAAACAATCCAATCATGAAATGGGCAGAAGACATGAACAGAAGTTTCACCAAAGAAGATATAGACATGGCCAACACGCACATGAGAAAATGCTCTGTAACACTGGCCATCAGGGAAATACAAATCAACACCACAATGAGATACCACCTCACACCAGTGAGAATGGGGAAAATTAACAAGATAGGAAACAACACATGTTGGAGAGGATGTGGAGAAAGGGAACCCTCTTGCACTGTTGGTGGGAATGTGAACTGGTGCAGCCACTCTGGGAAACTGTGTGGAGGTTCCTCAAAGAGTTAAAAATAGAACTGCCCTATGACCCAGCAATTGCACTTCTGGGGATTTACCCCAAAGATACAGATGCAGTGAAACTCCGGGACACCTGTACCCCAATGTTTATAGCAACAATGTCCACAATAGCCAAACTGTGGAAGGAGCCTTGGTGTCCATCGAAAGATGAATGGATAAAGATGTGGTCTATGTATACAATGGAATATTACTCAGCCATCAGAAAGGATGAATAGCCACCATTTGCTTCAACATGGATGGAACTGGAGGGTATTATGCTGTGAAGTCAATCGGAGAAGGACGAACATTATGTGGTTTCATTCATTTGGGGAATATAAAAAATAGTGAAAGGGATTAAAGGGGAAAGGAGAGAAAATGAGTAGGAAATATCAGTGAGGGAGACAGAACATGAGAGATTCCTAACTCTAGGAAATGAACAAGGGGTGGTGGAAGGGGAGGTGGGCGGGGGTTTGGGTGACTGGATGATGGGCACTGAGGGGGGCACTTGATGGGATGAGCACTGGGTGTTATGCTATATGTTGGCAAATCAAACTCCAATAAAAAATATACAAAAAAAAAAAGTCTAAGCAAAGGGTCATAGGTCATAGGTCATGAAAGGGATACAAACTTTTCATAATACCATTAAAGGACATCTTGTAGCTATACTTAATGGTAACGAAAAAGAAGCTACTAACTCAACTTAATCCTTCTGGTAAGGATCTCATAATGAACATTATTTCTATCTGTTTAACCTAGAGAGTTTCCAGTAAGCTGCAGAAAGGCAATAAAATGGAAATATTAAAAACATAGACTCTGAACCCCCCCCCCCCCAAAAAAAAACAATGTTTTCATGTGTACTAACTTACTATAAGGGCAATTTTTATTGTTTTCAAACTTATGTAAACAATCCTCCTAATTACTTTTTCATGATATGCAAGGAATGTTTGTCGTGTTGGACTAGCATGCATCCTTCTATTTCTTTCTTTCTTTCTTTCTTTCTTTCTTTCTTTCTTTCTTTCTTTCTTTTTAAATGAGAGCTAAATAATTTATTAAATTTTTCTTTTGCTTTGGCCACTCAGACATTAAGAGTGAAATGTGGTACACCAAAGTTGGAAGAATTTTACCATAAAAAGTTGGAAGAACTTTGGTGTAGATAGATTTTATGGTAAAATTCCTCCTACCCCTCTGGTCTTCAACATGGCTCATGTTTGGGGTGCTTTGGTTATCAATGTCATTTTTATTATAATTTTATGTTGATGTGTCTTTCAGATCAGTCACCTAAAGTATTTGTTGGAGGAAATTAGAATTTTCTTTAAAAATGTATAGTTGTTGAGAAAGTGTGTAAACTTTTAATTTCTCTCAGGACAGAGAAGTCTTTCTTCTAAACCTCCTATCGTTTTTCTCTTAGGCACTCAGAGTTGAGAATAATGCTACCTTTTCTCAATATATTTTTATTTGAGGCAATTCTTTGTTAGTCTAAATAGATTTCTTTATTAGACAGAAATGTGAACAAAAGAAAATGATCTCATTGCATATAATTCCTGACACAATACCCAGGACTCCAGACTGCAATCAGATTTGCCCTCACAAATGACTTAAAAAACCTTTTTGGTTTTGAACACCTGTTCAAAGAAACCCTGTTTGAAAGTGTCTGCTGTTGTTAATCCCTTAGTAGCAATGCAGACATGCTCTTGTCCTGATCTGTCTCTTTGTGTTGAATAATGAAGGGCTTGCACCCAGATTCCTATCCCTACTTTTATTAAAAAAAAAAAAAAAAAGCTGTATTGAATGATAACATTTACTTATTAGAGTCAGTAAGTTTGTATTTACAGAAACAGGCACACAAATAAGTGTACAAAGGGCTTTCATTAAGTAAACCACATAGAACCACAGCCAACATCAAGAAATAAAATTCACCAGCCCACCCCAGTAGTTGACCTCTTGTCCCTCCCCAGTCACTACACACTCCCTTAAAGTAAGCATAACCTTGTTCTCTGACACCATTGATTATTGTTTCACTTGTTTTTTAAAGTCTGTATAAATATGACCACTCTGTGTATACTTTTCTGCATATTTTTCATGAGATTCAGCCTTGTTACCACATATAGCAATTTTTTTTTTATTGGTCTGTACCAGTATTTCCTTATGTAAAATAACACAAATCATGTATCCATTCTGTTATTGATTCCTACTTGAGTTGTTCAAAGTTTCTGGCTCTTCTAGATAATACTGCTATGAATATTCTTAGATAAATGTCTTTTAGTGAACCTATGTATGGATTTCTTTTGTGGATATATCTAGTTGTTCTGGATCATACATTTTTGTGTGTGTTCACCTTTAGTAGATAGTAGAAAACATATTTTTAGTATATATTAGGAAGTGATTGTGACAATTTACACCCTTATTAGCAGTCTATGAGAGTTCCAGTTGCTCCAAATCCTTGCCAACGCTTGTTACCATCAATCTCTAAAATGTTAGACATTCTGGTGATAACTAATAAAGTTGGACTCATGTTTATTGGCCATTTGGATATGCTTATTTTATGAAGTGCTGTTAAAGTCTTTTGTCCATTCTTTTGGCCTACAACAACATTATGAAGATCTTCTTCTCTGTTTTCTTTAGAAGTTAGAAAAATACTTGCTTATTTTTGCATTTAGGTTGACAGTCCATATGGAATTGTGTATGGGGTACAGGTTAAGACTTATTTTTCTTTTTAAAAAAAGATTTTATTTATTTATTTGAGAGAGAGAGAGCAAAGCAGGAGGGAGAGGATAGGGAGAGGGATAAGCAGACTGTCCGCTGAACAGGGCTCTATGCAGGACTCGATCCTAGAACTCTGGGACCATGACTTGAAGGCAGATGCATAACTAATTGAGCCACCCAGGCACCCAAAATTTATTTTTTCCATGTCCATATACAATTGACCTTATAATTTATTATAGACTATTATAGACTATCCTTTGCCACTGCACTGCAGTGTTACTTTTGTCATTAAATCAATCCACATATGTGTGGATCTGTTTCCGTGCCTTTTAAAAAAGATTTAGGGATCCCTGGGTGGCGCAGCGGTTTGGCGCCTGCCTTTGGCCCAGGGCGCGATCCTGGAGACCCGGGATCGAATCCCACATCGGGCTCCCTGCATGGAGCCTGCTTCTCCCTCTGCCTGTGTCTCTGCCTCTCTCTCTCTGTGACTATCATAAATAAATAAAATCTTAAAAAAAAAAATAAAAAAATAAAAAAGATTTATTTATTTATTTGAGAGAGAGAGAGCGTGAGAAAGGGTAGGGGCAGAGGGAGAGGAAGAGAGAGAGAATCTCAAGCAGACTCTCCATTGAGTACAGAGCCCAACACAGGGCTCAATCTCACAACCCTACCATCATGACCTGAGCCAAAATCAAGAGTAGGATGTGCAACTGACTGAGCCACCCAGGTGCTTCATGTTTCTGAACTTTCTACTATGAACCGTTGTTCTATGTGTCTTATATTCACCAACTATTATGGTTTTGAATTGGAACATTGGTCTGTAACTGAAACTCTGGAGTACCTGACTCTAGGTTGCCCTATAGCCTTGGCATAAAGTTCTAAGAAAGTGAAACAAATTAATGCAGAGAATTCAGTCTGAATATTGCAAGCTGAAAGAAGAATGAAGATTATTTAATTCAATTTCCTTGCTTTTAAAATGAGAAAATAGTTCTACCCAAGTGCACTGGTTATCTTTTATTTACCCAGCCACACCCACTCTCCATCCTTCTTCACCTGCTATACCTGTGGAGGTCCCCACATCAATAAGCTCTCTTACTGTCTAATGTCCACATGGTTCAGCTTATGGGGAACATTGATTTGAGGTAAGAGGAAAGTGAGGTCAGGTATTTATTCCTTAGCCATCTCCCTGTGGGCTATCTGATTCTCTCCACGAAAAGTTATGGCTCCGGGAAGCCTGGGTGGCTTAGCAGTTGAGCATCTGCCTTCCACTCAGGTCATGATCCCATGGTCCCTGGATTGAATCCTGTACTGGACTTCCCACAGGGAGCCTGCTTCTCCCTCTGCCTATGTCTCCACCTCTCTTTCTTTCTCTCTGTCTCTCATGAATACATAAATAAAATCTTAAAAAAAAAAAAAAGAAAGAAAAGTTATGGCTCTTGATAGGTGGCTTCCTCCACACAGACCTCTTCTTCTAGAAAGACTTGTTTCTTTTGTCCCAGGCCCGGGATATCAACTGTATCCCACTGTTACAGCCACAGGAACCACATTGGAATTCTGATACTTCATGATTAAAGGCATCCATGTTCCAGATGGAAAAATGGTAGAAAGGACCCAAAAAGAGTCAAAGGGGGCACATGCCATCCATCTCTTAATGGAGAGTCCAAGAAGCTACCATAGGACACCTCTGCTCACATTTCATTGGCCAGAACTTGCTTGCTTGGCCACAGTAAGCTGTGAAACTGAGAAATGTTCTCAAGCCAAAGGCCAAACTAAAACTCTTACAAGCTAAGAATATCAATAGGGGATAGTCAGCAGTTTCTACCACCATGCCATTTAAGTCTAGTCATTGAACATGCATTCAGTGTCATTCTGGACCACTTCACTCTTCTGAGATACAGAATGAATTATGCATGGCCCTGGTCTAGTCCAGCACAGGGGAGAGATGCCCTCCTCCAACAAATAACCATGTTGGTCCCCGCGCTAGTCATTAGGGATTCAAGAGTGCACAAGGCAATGTCCTTGTCTTCAGACAGATGGCTGTAAAGATATACCTCTGTTATAGATCTTAGTCAATACCAGTTACCCAGGGGAGATGTGGTGGGTAGTGGAACAGGAGAATTGTTCTCTGAAGGAAGACACAAGTTTACCAAGTGGACAAGGAGGAGACAGACTTTCTAGGGCCAGAAGCAGCATGAGAAAGACACAGGGCATGAAAGTGCAGTGTTTTAAGGGAGCAGCAAAGATTCCTGGGAGCCTAAAAACATAACTTGCATGGATGAGAGTGGGTAAAGAATGAGGCTGGATGAGTCCACAGCGGCCCAGCAAGGCAGGACCCTGTGTGTCAAACACAAGCATTTGATGAATTCCTCTACTCCCTCCACCCACCAATCTCTTCTGCTGTTCATGCCATGGAAGGTTTCCAATAAGTCACAAATGAATGATAATATCATATCAGGGAGTACATCAAGCTCAGGCCCAAGTTACATCCCTCAGGAAATTTACCAGAGATCTGAATCTTGGAATTTCAGCCTCCTTCTTGGCTTGAACAAATCTGATGGAATTCTAGAATAATTTGGTTGAGCCAACTTATTCCCAAGTTGGAGTAGAAAGGTAAGCAGTAGAGAGGAGGGAATCAGAAGACACTTGCTCTCACTCAGTGTTTAGAATGGCTCCAAATGGTTTCTTTTGCAGTAAAAGCAAGCATTTAAAATGAAAATATTATGTTTTTCCCCTTCTGCCAGATATATCCTGAAAAAGAAGAGGAGGGGGAAGAATGATTCTAAAGGAAGTATTGCACATTATGTGAACAGCTACTATGTGCCAGACGCTATTCTAAGGTGCTGGGGCCATAGTGGTGAGCAAGACAGAGTCCTTACAGTCCCTAAAGAGTTTATGTACTAACAGAAGCAAAAAAGTTTTTAATGTGCTTAGTATCTAAAGTAGTTTCAAGTACTGATAAATGCCTTGAAGAAGATAATATGGTAGAGTGACTGAAGACTATTTAGTCAGGGCATGAAATTCTTTCTAATAAGTGGTATTTGAGTTAAGACTGTGTATTAGTTTCCAATTGCTGCTCTAACAAATTACCAGAAACTCAGTCACTTAAAACAATGAGGCAAATTTATTACCTCACAGTTCTGGAGATTGGAAGCCCAACATGGGTGCCACTGGGTGAAAATCAAGTCATTAGCAGGGTTCTAGGAAAAACCATCTCCTTGTTTTTTCCAGTTTTTAGAGCTGCCTGTAATCCTTAACCATGACCTTCTTCTCCTGATTCCAAAGCCAGTAACTTCAAATATCTGATTCTGATACTCACTCTCCTATTTCTTTCCTTCACCTACAAAGACTCTTACATGGGACTCACCCAAATAATGCAGGATAATCTTTTCATCTCAAGATCCTTACCCATATCTGCAAAGTCTCTCACGCCATGTGAGGTAATAAATTCACAGGTTCCAAAGACTAGGATGTGGGCACCATTAGAGGTCACTTTTTAGTTTATTATAGACCTAAATAGTGAAACAAGGGCAGCCTTAGGAACAAAGTGTAGACCTTAGGAAAGAGCATTAGAAGCAGAAGGAAGTGTAAGTGCCAGGGCCCTGCTGTAGGAATAAACATAGCATTCTAAGGAACAGAAATATGGAAACAAGGCCACATCTCCAGAGGTCAGTTTTCTCTATTGTGTTTCGGAAAACAGGATTGTCCTACGGGCCTGTTGCATTTGAGAAATCAGAGCAGAGCAAATTATCTTGAATCAGAAAAAGCAACTGGAATATGCATGTAGATATACTCTTCGCACCCCATCCCTGACACTTTGCCAAATTTTTCAAAGTCTTGTGTTCTATTTTAAACCTCCCCCGACAAAAACTGTCATTTTTAACCTTTGAAATCTTTCACTGGAAATACTCATCTTTTGATTTAATGTTAGAACCTATCAACATCGATTTTTAAAACACACCCCCATTTCTTATTCCCCACCAGCAGATAAAATCTACAGCTGGAAGAAGATGGTATACCAAGAATGAAACGGTATTTAAGAGAAGATTTAGAACATCCAGAAAACAGATGTTTCTTTTTCCACATGAATATGCAGGTTTTAAAACAGTAAAAGCACACAGTTTAAATAGTGAAGTTAAATAAATCACACTGCATTCTACAAGTCTCACAGAATACATGTTTTTAATATTGCAGCCCAGCAGGATGGTTCAGGAGAAGGTCAAAACTTAGCCTTTCCAAAGTTCGCTTTTTGTTGTTGGTTATCTCAACAATGAAGATTGCAATATTCTTTCTCTTGAATCCCAATTTTTTTTTCATCTATGAATCTCTCCAGTTTTAGTAAACCTAAATCCTACCGTAACGTTATGATGCACATTCTTACAATAGCTACCACCATCGTCATGATGGTGTTCTGTATGTGCTATTATTACTATGTCAGCAAGGTACAACAGATGGCATGGGGACCCCCAGAAGCCTCAGCCATACCCTGCAATGGGCTGTCATCTCCTCGTGGCTCCATGGATGGTGTAAAGGATCAAAAGGGGTCAACCATACACAAGGACATTCAGATACAGACCAAGCAGTTAATTACCTGCCAGGGTCCACTCCCAAGGGACAAGCCCAGCACTCCTGGCCTCCTCTTCTCTATGAAGTGGCAATTCACCACTTTGTTTTCTCTTTATTTTCTTTACTTGTTAATTTTAATATTCCCAATACCTTCAGCATAAGACCTTTTTTAACCATGATGGGTAAAAGACATCATCATTCCCAATTTATGTTTCCCAAAGACAACAACTCTTAACTGCTTCTTTGGAGTCTTTTCAGAATAGTCTTTCTATGTTTATAATGAAGTGTCATAACAAATCATAATAAATCATATCATATCTGTTTTTCCCTTGTGAATGGCTTTACACTATCCACATTGTCAGACAATTTGTGCTTTTCATGTTGCTCAGTACCCTGGGCAAACATCCATGGCAGCCAGTCAGCATTTTTAAAGTGCCCTGTGCAGAATCGCAGACCTCATGGTTTCTCTGTGGTTCGCTGCTTGTGTCTGAAGAAGAAAGTTACTGAAATGCATCCAGACCGTGGTTTGCAAGAGAAAGGAGTCCATTGTGTATGTCACTGACTTCATCTCAATGTATGACTTGGCTTTGGCAGTCAGTAGATTATTTTCCTTATCACCTCATCTGAGATCATTAAAAGATTTTCAAATGTCGCCTTCATTCCTCCTATGGCTCGTGAGCAGAACTCACAAGGCTTTCAAAGTTATCATTTCAACAAATATCCATACTGACAGCCTCAGTCAAGTAATTTGTCTCTAAGAGGATATGTTATAAAAAAAAAAAGAGGATATGTTATAAAATGAGATCCAACTTAGGTCCATTACCATAAATCATGAAACAAAGGGGTCATCGTGCTTGTGCATTTACCAGAGACTTGGAAAAAAAATGATACGAATATATTCTCATAAATCTCATAAGGTAATAATTTGCTTTTAAGGCCACATGAAAATGGAATGAATTCTGAGTGAATTGATGATTCCCTCTTCAAAGAGCTACAGTGCTTTCAAATAAGGGATTAAATCAAGATTTCATCAAAACCACAAAAAATGTGGTTTCAAAAAGTGATGGATCTAAGTTAATGTCGAGAGAGAGAGAGAAGGAGAGAGAACTTTCCCTTTTCTCTCACAAGTAAAGCAGGCTTTGTCCGCCCTGTGTGCATTGAGAGGACAGTACAACTCTCCATGGAAGACACATCCCCAAGAGCATAGAACAGCAGAGCTT
The DNA here is from genome assembly GCF_048164855.1 of Canis lupus baileyi. Lineage (NCBI taxonomy): Eukaryota > Metazoa > Chordata > Mammalia > Carnivora > Canidae > Canis > Canis lupus. The sequence goes on from NC_132841.1 coordinate 61,621,566, forward strand.
AAATCAGTTTGTTTTGTCAGACTTTGGCCTTGGAACTTTTATTATAATAACATAGATAAATCTCTGTCTTGGGATATGTCACACCCTCCTAAACAAGAAAACTGTAACCTCCAACCACCCCTTTTTCTTGCTGGTCCCATCTAAGCAAGGCATTTTCTATGATATATGATATGTGGGCTTTATTATCAAGCAGAATTGTTTCATGACATTTTGTTTTGTAACAGCTTTATTGAGATATAATGCAGAGACCATACAATTCACCCATACTTGGTATCTCGTTCAAGCTTCTGGACTTCCCCGGGCCTTATCTTTTAATTTGTAATATGGGAATAAGAAGACCCCACTGATTTGTTCTGTAAATTCAATGCATTTCCACAGACAGTGGAAATCTCCATCTTGTTGATTAATGGTCATTTTAGGTACTGAATTTAGCTCAGTTCAGTACCTTACCACTTCCTCTGATTAAAAACTGACACAACGAAAGACTCTGTCCCTCCCCGACCACAGGGTAGAGCTGAGTTCACTGGGGAACTGTGTGACATCATGGTTGCTTCGCACCCACTGGTGCTGCTGTTGTAAAGATACCTCTCTTCTACTGGGATGGGCAGTGCAAGGAAATGGGGGTTTCAGGAATTTTGGTAGAGGGGGCCCTCTGCCGTACGGGGGCCTGGAAGCCACTGGCTCTTACCTCTGCTGGCCTCCACATGTTTGCTAGAGTGGGGACAGCTGCAGGGCTTCAGTTCTCAAAACGCCCAAACCTGAGGAGGAAAAATGGAACAGTTCATGCAGGAGGATGTTTCCAAGGAGCCACTGTAGCCATGCAGTGTTCCACACACACCTGAGAGTCTAACTTACCTCATCACCACACACACACACACAAACACACACAAACACACACACTTCTCCATTTCTTTCTCTCGGTGTAGGTTTTTACTTATTTTTCTCTCTTAGATGACAAATCTGAAGCGTTTCATAATTCTAGGTTACAACTCTGCATCTTTGCTTCTTGGTTCCCTTCATTGCTTTGTGATATCCTATATGTAGAGTGGTGCCCTGTATGCGATATTATGGGTTAAATAATGCCTCCTTCCTCAGCCTACATGTTGAAGTCATAGCCCCCAGAGAATGGGGCCTTATTTGGGAATAGGGTCTTTGCAGATGTGATTAGTTGAGATGAGGTCATACCACAAGGGTGGGTTCCTAATCCAGTATAACTGGTGTCCTTTAAAAGGGGGAAATTTGGACACAAAACACACACAGAGAGGTAAAGGGAAGATTAGGGGATAATTCTACAAGCCCAGGAACACCAAAGATTGTAAGAAAACTACCAGAAACAAGGAGAGAGCCCTGGAACTGATTCTGTCTCAGAGTCCTCAGAAGGAATCCATTCTGCCAACACCATGATCTTGGACTTCTGGCTTCCAGAACTGGAATTCAGCCAATGAATTTCTGATGTTTAAGCTATCCGGTTTGTGGTACTTTGTTATACAGCAGCCCTAGGAACCTCATACACAGGACGTACTGAGTTGTCTTTCCAGCCCACCATCGTTCTGAGAAACCTCCCCCCCCCCCCACCCCAGGAGCAGCCACGTTCAACAACATGACTCTGATCCCAGCCAGAGCTCACTAGAAACTTGTATTTGAGACCAGGAAAGTAAGTCTCTAGCCATGGAAGCCAAAAAATATAAAACTCGACAGCTGCCAACAATTGTGTTTTCCACAACAACAACAACTAAAAGCCAGTCTGCCGCAAGACAACGCTGGCACCCAGAGGAGCAGAGGTGAGGCTGGGAGAAAGCTGGCAGCGTTCCAGCCCTGTCTCCACTGGTGCCCGAAGCCCCAGCTCTGTCGGGACCTGGCCTGTGACTCGAGGTCTGCGGGACTGGAGCGACCACCCGGTAAATTCCCTTTTTGCTCAGACTGATGTATACAAGGTTTGCGGCACTCACAACTCAGCCTTGTAGTTAATATAATCTCCAAAACTTATGCACTCTTATTTTAATAATCAGTGGAAGAGAGGCACCTGAGTGGCTTAGTCAGTCTGCCTTCTGTGCAGGCCATGATCTCAGGGTCCTGGGATGGGGAGTCTGCTTCTCCCTCTCCCTCTGCCCCTCCCCGTATTCATGTGCACACACACACTCTCTCTTTCAAATAAATAAACTAATTCAATATTTTAAAAAATAAAATAATAAGCAGAAGGTTGCTGCCCTACAGAAGCAACTATGTTCTTAACGACAGGGGTGCTGGATCTTTTCTAAAAGCCTTCATGAAAATGAAACTTGGTGAAAAAAATGTAAGTTTTGTTGAAACATGCTGCCTTCGTTGAAACTGCAAGCCATCAGAAAGAGAAAGAAAATGATTAATTTCTTTACCTCTTAAATGAAAACCCAAAATAATTTAGTAACAGACAACTTTCATCTTTCATTAACATATGGGAATGTTTGTTGACTTACAGACACGGCATAGTGCCTTCATTAATTAAAAGTCATTTTGCAGAGTTGATTGGGATGTCTGTGAAAAGTTGGAGTCGTTTCAACTATTTATTATGTTTCCATTAGCTTTATTTTCAAAGAATTTACTAGCCCTGTGATAAGCTTCAAATGCCTGGCATTTTGCCTGAGAAAATATTTGCTATTTGGTGTATTAACAATGAGGACTTTTCCTGTCTGCCCATTACCACATTGTGTAAAATCTAAGAAAATAATTGCTTAGTTTTCATTCTGATCTATACACTTCTTAATGGCCTCTAATATATCTAGAGGTGTAATCCAAAAGGCTACCAGTTTTATGTCAGAAAAGGGTAAGCAAATGAAATCTGATGTCGGAGATTAGGAAATAAACAGCAAGTTTTATGCTATTTTGCATGCTAATGGGGAATATATTAGTTTCTGTGGCTGCATAAAAGCATTCTCCAGAATTTAGTGGCTTAAAATGGCATTAAATATTTATCTCACCCAGTTTCTGGGTTCAGGAATTCAAGAGTGGCTTCCATGGGTATTTCCGGCTCCAAGTTTTGCTTGAGGTTGCCATTAAAGGGTTGGTCAGGGTTATAGGCCTCTGAAGATTTGACTGGGACTGGAACATTCCCTTGCCAGTGGGCTTGTTCTCATGGCTGGTAAACTGATGCTGGCTGTAGGCAGAAGGCCCTGGTCCTCACCACATGGACCTCCTCATAGCGCTACTAAAGTGTCTTCATGACAGGACAGCGAGCTTCACCCAGGGTGAGTAATCCAAGAGAGAGCAAATGTAGAAGCTGTAAGTTTTTTTGATGACCACACTTAGGTGCCATCCTCTGTCATTTCTACAATGTCCTAGTGAATACAGGAGTCAGCCCTATTCCAAGTGGGAGGGGAAGACTCTGGGGAGGCAAAAATCATCTGGGGCCTCCAACTACCTTGGAGGCTCCCTATTCTGCATATTAGTGGGAAAGGAAAATTCTCTGTAAAAGAGGACAGAAAACGCTTTCCACAATGAATGTATTTGAGAAAATATCAGAAAAATTAATTCTAGAATCACAGAATTCTAGAATTGGAAAGAAGGTTCAGATATCATCCAGTCTAACTCCACCATGGAGACTGAGACGCAGAAAGCTGGCAATACTTTTCTGATCTAACTTAGCAAATCAGTGACTGAAACAGGATTAGATGCCAGCCGCTTTACTCCTAGTTGGGGCTCATGTTGAGAGTATCCTGGCCTAGAAACCAACATCCACCCCAGCCTCCTCCTACGGTGCATTCCTCCGCCAAGGCTGGAATACCACCAAAACATTGCGATTCCCCAACTCTCTTGCAGCTAGGATTCTGGATATGATTCAGGTTCAGGCAGTCAGTGCACTGACCTGAGATGCAGAAATCAGAAGTGATGCAGAGAATATGGGCTGCAGCAACTTGGTTTGCTCCTACTGGCCAAGGTGGCAGCAGAGGGCTTGCGCTGTTCTCTGGCAGAGGCCACAGAGGTCCCAGTGCTCGGGTCACCAGCAGGTGAGTGCTGAGGAGCCTGGCTCAGAGGTGTTAGCTTGCACCCAGGAGATGTGACATGGCTTTAAGGCTAAGAGCTGCAACAACAGCTTCCTGATCTCTAAAGAGCAAGGAAGCTAGCATATTCCTGGAGTGAGCAATGTCAAGTGGTGATTGCCACGGTCTGGAAGGTGGGAAATTAAGTGGTTAGCAGCTCCCCTGGAGGACTGGTTCTCTGGGTGGTTCTTGGCTTTGTTCCTGGAGTCCAAGCCCAGAGCCATTATTCCAGTCCTTCCAACAATTTTTAAGTACCTAATTCCCTGTGTTCAATCCAGTTCTCATGAAATAGAGTGGTGCCGGTTTTCTGCACCTAAATGCTATTTCAGAGCATGTTCTCCTGTAGGAATGAGAAAAGCAGCCTGACCTATGGAATCTGGCCTGACACAGCTAGATCTCACAGTCGTTAGGAAATAGCCTGACACTTACAGACAGGCCATGGGGTTCTCCCGTTGAGAGTAAACAGTTTCTCAGAACGTCAGCTTCAGACAAAGTCGCTCTGTTGACTGTGCAGGTCAAGACATGAATAAGAGCACTCTGTATCATGTCTGCACACAGACAAAACTATAAATGTTGTCCAAGTCACACAAATGGCAAAATACCCCTCCATCCTTGCTTATCTGAGTGGCTGTTTCGTCTTTACTAATGAAAATCTTTGCTTTCCCTCTTTCCAGATAAGAGTTATTAAAATGTTCAGTCATAGACTTGCCCCTCTTCCTGACAGCATCCAATCCACACACGAGCCCTGTATCCTTCAGCCCTCCTCCAGTCACCTGACACGAGCCCAAATCCTGCAAATCCTTTCCCACTCACTGGTGTGCGTTTTGCTTCCCTGCAACAAGATGGTCACCTGGCCATCTTTAGCCAAAAGGCATTGACATACAGAATTTGGTTTGAAAAATCTCCTGCTGTGCCAGTGGTGTGGACTATTTATAGTGGTTACTTTCTGTGCATAAGTGAACTATTCGGTATAGAATTAATATTCCTTTTTTGCCTTTTTCTCACCTGTGCTTCTTTATGAAAGCCAAAAAAATGCCAGAGTAGTAGTTTTGTGTCACCAAAAGCACAGGAATCATATGCATCAAATGATAAAGAGAAAATCATAAAAGAAAGGATGAACAGTAAGCAAGGAAGGTGATTGAAAATTAGATAAAACAATTATGTAGTGAATTGGATAATAAGGTAATTCTTGAATAACCTAATATACTAGGCACTTGTACTAGTCATTTACACATGTCACTGACTTTATCATAATAATTCTACTGCAAAGTAGAGATTTTAATTTCCATTCAATATATGAGAAAGACTGGGCTCTGGAGCCCAATGACCTACTTGACAAGTAGTGATGATGGTATCCAAACTCAAGTTGCTAAAGATCATGTGTTTCCACAACAGAAATAGAGATGGTATGGACATTTCTGAACCAACAAAAAACACCATTTTTTGCTGAGTAATAGGTCTTTGGTTTAGTGTTAATTGTCAGAATAAGGAAGCAGCTATGCAGGAAATATTTGATGGGAATCTACTACAAAGAAATGTTTTAAGAAAGTTACGTGTCGCAGATGCTTGCGGCAAACGTCTATGGCAAAGATGCTCACAGCGAAAGTATCTAGAACCATTGCCAGACCTAAAGCATTTTTCTGAGCTCCTTCGACTTCTCTATTAATGGCAGTGACGCCACTCTGGCCCTGAGCCAGCCACCCAATGCGCTTGGGTTTGTTCGACAGGCTGGCTGGAGGCAGGCCTTGCATCAGAAACGTGGCACTGCACACTCTTCGCTGATTTAAGCTGAGCACCTCCAAAGAGAATTGACTTCCTGTGACGCCAGCGGAGAGCAAATGGCCTGTGTCCAGGTGGCTTCATGGTGAGGAGGGGCAAACCCAATCCTAACCAGCACCACCTCCCCAGGCCCGCACCAGGTCTACAAGGCACAGAAACCCGTCCGCCCCCCCACACCCTCTCATGTTGTGAACAGCCAAAGTGAAAATAATCCCAAACAGCCTGGGAGCCTTTCATTCTGTTTCATGTATGAATGGGGTGGATTCACAAATATATTTTTAAACATGCCCTGCGTTTTTCTGAATTTTCTGTTTCATTATTGTCCCAAATGACATTCGGGGGTATGTCCTAGCCTGAACTCCACAGCAGCACTTTCAACAGAGTGCCCAAAGGTAGCAAAGGGTAGCAAAGGGATCGGTGATCCTAACTGCAGTTAGGTGGGTATCCTGTGACATCCCTTTCCCAAGCTAGAGAGGGAAAGGGGAAGTGAGGAGGGAACGGAGGGTGGAAAGGCATAAAGTAAACACTCAATCAGAGGCAGGCTTTGCAGACCCAAAAAACTTGCAGATGATGGGGAAAATATAACATAGCATCCCCAAGTTCACAAAGATTTTTAAATACAGAGGAAAATATACCTCATATAGACTCATGGAACAGAAAAAGGACATGAGGGGGAAATTTAGGAAATCTGCATAAAGTATGGACACTAGACAATAATAATGTATTAATAGTGATTCATTAATTGTCACAAATGTAACTTACTAATGTAAAATGTTAGTAACAGATTTAAGTTGGGAATACAAAAACTCTCTGACCTATCTTCCCCGTCTTCTTTACATTTCAGACTACTCCAAAAGTTTATTCAAAAAGTAATTTTTAGCCTGGGTGGCTCAGTGGCTGAGCATCTGCCTTTGGCTCAGGTGGTGATCCCAGGGTCCTGGGATGGAATCCCACATCGAGCTCCCTGCATGCAGTCTGCTTCTCCCTCTGCCTGTGTCTCTGCCTCTCTCTCTCTCTCTGTGTCTCTCGTGAATAAAGAAATAAAATCTAAACAATAATAATATTTTATATATTATACATATATACAATATATATTTTATATTTATACATATATTTCATGCAATATATATGTATTGTAGCATTTTATGTGTATATATATCTATGTCTATTTATCCAATAGATTTGCTTCAAAATAATCTGAGAGACAAGGGCGATATTAATGGGAATATAGAGGAAACAAGATTAGTGATGACTTAATATTGGTGGAATTATGTTGGAGGCGGATACATGGATGGAAATGTTGTATTATCTCTTCTGCTTTCTTACATGTTTGCATTTCTCCATAGTAAAAAGTTCAAAAATAGATACCACCATTGAGTTGAGAAATAAGAAGAAGAAAATATCTATATCTATCTATAATGAAAATGGTGCTTGTAGGAGATTTATCTTTATCAGAAATCGGTGAAAAGAACTCTAGCCTAATGCATACTTTGCAGCTGAGGAGTAGCAGGTTTTACTGGTGCTAGAAAGCATAGGCTTCCCATTGTGCAGGGCAAGTGGATGGTATTGACATGTGTCAAGGCATGTGCTTTAATGGCTTTCCTTCTAGTGTAGTGTGGTAGTGTGGTAGGCTGTGGGGTAGGCTGAGCCACCACCCCCACCATCCCCTATGATCAATAGCAGACAATGGCTTCTCCCAATGGGGTCAGAGCCCTTGGAAGCTTTGAAAGCACATTTTTCTCTGTGTGATGTTAAAGCAGGCTGCGCAAGTTCTGGGTTTGATCTGACTAAGTCATCTGTGACACGAAGGGAAGGCTGATAAGCTCCCCTGCACACTGCCTGCCACACCCTCACTGCCGCTAGAACAGGGCCAGCAGATGGTAGCCATTCGTAAGAGAGCACCGAGCATTCTTCTTTGGAAAGCAACCATGAAGTTCCCCTTCCTTCTGCACCCCTCTTAAGCAGATGTACCAGCATCAGTCCTAGGTAAGAAGCCTGAGAGCCATTCATCCCTGACACTTCCATCTCAGTCATCTTCTAGAATCCAGTCAGCCTCCAAGTCCTGCAGATTCTATCACCTTTTCTCTCAGGTCTATTCTCACCTCTCTATCCCTGCTACCCATTGAAAGTTCAAACTCTCATTCTCCGTCACCTGGACTATTTTGATAGTCTCCTACTCAGCCAACCCCTGTTGTCAACCCCTGCAAACCACTTCAACGCTGCCATAAAGATGAGTAATATGATTATCTCACTCATATTCTGGGAACCCCCTTGATATTGCCTCACGAACTTCAGGATGAAGAATTTGCTTTTTAGTTTGGAACACAAAGCCATCTATAGTTAGGCCTCTCCCCACTTCTCCTTCCTTTTAGGCTTCATTCCTCCAGTTCAACTGTTTGTAGTTCTTGGAATGTGTCAGGTGGAGTCTGACCCCTTTACCTTTGCTCCAAGGTCCTTTCCTCCCAGCATGGCTCTCAGTGAACACCTTCATATTTTTCAGGACCAAATTCAAGCATCACACTTTAAGTAAAACCATCCTGAGCAGGACCTGCCACAGAGCTGAGTGTGGGGCAAATCCAGCCCACACTCTCCTCACCAAATCCTGAGCTCTGGTGTAGGAAGAACGGAGGATGAGGCTCTAATTTACAAAAGGGCACAGGCATAAGCTAACTGCACGTTTCTGCCCAAGTAGAATCTGCCAGCACCTCTTTCATATCCCCACCGTACCCCATACCCATCGGCAGTCATTTATTGGACTTGTAGGTTAGTGGAGGGATGTGAGACAGAGATTTGGACCCATAGGCACTCGGGGCAATGCCATCTCTTTTCTGCCTTGTAACTGTTGCACCTAGCATAGAGCTTGGCACATACTGGGCACCTATAAATGATTATTGAGTAAGTAAAGCCATAAATTATCCACCAGTTCAGAGCACTATGTTGTTATATATTTATTTAAAGCAAACAAGCCACGTGTTGGAACATCAGAATTTCACATCTGGCCACGCACGATCTGGTTCAGTAGAGCCACGTTGGTAAATCTCCTGCTCATGATGAATGATCTCAAGATCTTCGTTAGAGGCATCCTCAGGAAGACTCAGAGGCCACTGCTTCAAACCACCAGTCCCCTGCTCACTTGTAGAAAAGCAGCATAGCTGGGAGGGCTCACAACAGGAGGCCTGTTGAAAACAAGTTGTGGTTTCATCCTGTGTTTGGATTTCTGTGCAGGGAAGGGCACTTCCTCTTGCATTCATGAGAGCCAAATCATACATTCGGGTGGAGAGGATTGTGGCTGTAAAGCTCATGCTGGACACATGAAAAGGTGTCAGCATCCTCGAACTGGCTGAACACACAGCTTGGAGCGTGAACTTATATGGCAGGCAACCAGGAATTGGGGATTGCTTTTGCTGCATCATTTTCTGCTGGGGTTGCAATATGAAGGAGGCTTTGTTGATTTGGGTATAGATTATTATGCTTGGCAATATCCTCTAGTTAGCAATGTTTGGATACTTGCTAACTTGTGAGTTCTTCAGCAGAGAGAATATAAAAAGATGCCAAGCTTCTCCTTGACTTCCTGTCGTTGCAGTTAACACAGGACAGTAGGAAACAGTGAGCCGTAGACCCAGGCACTGTCTAGAGAAGTAGACAGACCACGAGTTTGAGGCAAGCTGAGTCCTTATGTGTTTCACTTCCATGATGGTACTCACCAACAGGGCTATTTTGGTCTATTTTAAGGAACAAGACCCTAGAAGATCATGTCAGAAAAGCAGCTGGGGGTGAGGGGGAGGTTAAAGCCTTGAAGCCCTTGAAGAGACAAACAAAAACTTGGGTTTTATTAGAAACAATGTTCCTATTTCCAATACTTTCAAAGCCATAAAAATTAGGAGGCAAAAAATTTTTTCTGGGGTTTTTGCAGGCACAGGGCACTATTCTCTCTCCCGTTTCTTAATCTGGCATTTTCTTTCTTCAAGTACCAAGTCCAGTAAACATTCTTTAAATGGAAAGAAAAAATTATTAATGAATGCCAGAAAACAGTTTTCCAGCCAGTCAGCCAAACCACAAATACCCAAAAATGTGATTTCATTTTTAATAATATAATGAACTGAAGAATATCAAGTAGGAAAATAAAGAGAAAGAGAAAAATGTACTCTAAACATCTATCAAAAGGATTTCCAACTTCAGATTAGAGACGACAGAGCAAGAAAAATACCTAATCAATGATGGAATTCAAAACCCAGTGTCAACAAAATTGAGAAGATATTAGTGATTAATAAACTCTAACCCCTCCAATAGGCTTAGTCACCTACTTTGAAATTCTCTTCTCATTCAGGACCCTCATTTTCCTCATCTGTGAGCTAAGGAGCACACTTAACCAAGAGTCCAAAGATGGCATCAGGTGAAGACATTAGTGCCAGAAACTGTGTTTTCTGAGTACTGCCTCTGCCTCTGGGGGAGACCCTTAGGCAGACTAAAAGATTACCTTCTGCATCCCTGAAGCTGGGAAAGATGCAAGGTAATTTGTAACTAAATGGGTAACATCTCTTCAAGAAGTTTTCTCTAACCTGCTCCATAGCCTAGGAGGGAAGGCTTAGACTCCTCATCTGTTTTCCCCAAACAGCAGGGCATATATTTTGCTGCATTTAAACAAGTTATTGTAATGCAGTGCCTATGGCCTCCCTCATTAGACCATGAACTTGAGAAACCTGGTATTTTCACACCACTGTTACCAAGTATAGTGGCTGGAACATGAATTGATTAATTTACATGAAAGCTTTCTTTCTTTCTATCTGTAGAACTCAATCTCTTTAGTTGCTCTACCCTACGGTTATATAATTCTTATTATTTTTTTAGTACCAACAAATAGGATGCACTTTTCTTCAGGGTGTATCAGCTAACAATTTTATAAAGAGAGAAACAGGTACAGATACTACATCTAGATCAGTGCTCCAACTTTTTTGTACAGGAAAAGCATGTGGGGACCTTGTAAGGTGCAGAGGCTGAACCAGTTGACTTAGGGAGGGATCTGAGACTCTGCCCTGTCCATAGGTGCTGTCAATACTCTTAGTCCACAGGGTAACCATGACTTGAGCTGGGTGGGGTTCAGTGTTCTCTCCTGACAATTAAGTTTAGAGATTTGAGAAGTTTAGGGCTAGTTTGGAAGTTCTGCCCTGTATCAGGGGCCCAGATTTCTTCTATCTTTCTGCTTTGCTATCTGGTATGTTTTACCACCCCAGGGGCTCCTCTTGTCCCCAGATGGCAGCTGCCAATACTATAGTCGGGAGAGAAGAGGAAACACCAAGGTCGAATGGGTACATGACTGGGTCAACTCCTTCAATAGAAACTTTCAGGAAAAACCCCACTCAACAACTTTTACTGTGTGGGAAAATTCACTTCTCTTCCTTGGGTTTCTCCTTTTCTCTTACACAACTACCATGCTCACAATACTTTTGACACAGGATATATGAGGTTTTTCTTCACACCAAGCAATTTTCTGAGATACCAACTGGGTGCCCTATAATTCACCTCAATTCTCATGCTATCTACCTAGAGATAGCATCAGATTCCACAGGCTAAGGGCTCAGTCCCACAAGACTACCCACTCTACAACTTCAGATACCAAACATAAGCCCAGGTTGTCACCTATGCTTCTGACTGACAAGCTATAAATCAGAGGTTCCTATAATCCCCTCCTCAGGTTGGTTCACAGAGCTCAGAAAACCAGTTCACAGGATGCCTGGGTGGCTCAGAGGTTGACCATCTGCCTTTGGCTCACGACGTGACATTGGGGTCCTGGGATCGAGTCCCACTTCAGGCTCTCTGCATGGAGCCTGCTTCTCCCTCTGCCTATGTCTCTGCCTTCTCGCTGTGTCTCTCATGAATAAATAAATAAAATCTTTTAAAAAGAAAACCAGTTCACCTCCTAGATTACTGGCTTATTACAAAGGACATTCCTCAGAAACAGCCAGATGGAAGACATGCACAGGATGAGATATGGGGAGTGAGACTTGGAGTTTCTGCGCCTTTTCTGAGCATGCCCCTCTACTAGAACCCTCCACATGCTCACCAACCCAGAAATTCTCCAAATCCCATCCTTTTGGGTTTTTATAGAGGCTTCATTACATAGGTGTGATTGATTAAATCATTGGCCATTGCTGATCAGTTCAACTTCCCAGCCCCTCTCCCCTCCTCAGAAGCCAGAAGGTGGGACTGAAATTTCCAACTCTCCAATCACATGATTAGGTCTCCTGCAAACAGCCCCACCCTTAGGTGCAGTCCAAAAGCCACCTGCTAGCCTAATCTCAAGCATGATTGAACGGGGTTTGTTATGAATATCAAGACGGTTTTATTGTTGTCATCGCTTAGGACATCTTAGGGGTTTTAGGACCCAGAAATGGGGATGAAAACCAAATATATATTTCTTACTATAAATCACAATATCACATTCATTTATATCTCTTTGGCCAGTACTTAGTCATCTATCTAAAGGAAGGCTTGAAAATATGGTTTTCCAGTTGGGTACATTGCTGATAACATTGAATTGAGGTTCAGGGGTAAATGGATGCCAGGTAGACACTAGCAGTGTCTATCATGAGACAAATGAGATTATCATGGATCCCCTGTTAGCTGCCCATGGCCTTAACCTCTTGACTGTGCCCAATTCCTAAAGTGATCATGTTGTTACTCTGTTCAAACACACACAAAAAGCCAGCTATTTTTGTGCTTTCTTGAGTTTTGTAAACTCCCTGACTTTACTTCTTGACTGAAGCCATCATCACACATGGCTGCAAAATTTGAAGAAAAGTTGGGGGAAACCAACTCATCGTACTTTGCTACTTCCTCTTTGGAATAACATTACCCATCAATGCTTAGTTTGATTCAGGCTTTATTTGCATCCATGGGTTCTTAGGTGTAAGGGAAACACTGTTATTGTGACATTAGCTGAGATCCCGGATCAAGGTTGCTGGCAGGTCCTCCAGCTTATTGTCCCTGAGGTTACGGCTTATAAATAAGGGAGTCAGTCCAAAGGAGATGTGCTATTTTCCTGCTCAGTGCCAATTCTGTTTATTCTTTGATTACCAAGGGAGTCCTCCAAGGTGAAGAAATAATCTCAGCCCATTGATTTCTGCCTGGGCAATCCCATTCTTTGCCTGCCTCTTTGCCCAAAACTTCCAGGGGGCAGGCAGGGGCCAAGGAGTAATAGCCATTCCTGAAAGGGAGGCTTCTTGATTGATTAAAACCATGTCCCCTGTTGGTGGCTGACAGGTGGGGTGCCTGCCCTGTGCCCCTAGTCATGATGTAAAAGAGAGTAAAAAGCTCAAATCAGGGATGCCTGGGTAGCTCAGAGGTTGAGCATCTGCCTTTGGCTCAAGGCGTGATCTCGGGGTCCTGGGATCAAGTCCTGTGTCAGGCTCCCCTCAGGGAGTCTGCTTCTCCCGCTGCCTATGCCTCTGCCTCTTTGTGTGTGTCTCTCATGAATAAATAAATAAAATCTTTAAAAAGAAAGAAAGAAGAAAGAAAGAAAGAAAGAAAGAAAGAAAGAAAGAAAGAAGAAAGAAAGAAAGAAAGAAAGAAAGAAAGAAAGAAAGGAAGAAAGAAAGGAAGAAAGAAGAAAGGAAGAAAGGAAAGGAAGAAGAAGAAAGAAAGAAAGAAAGAAAGAAAGAAAGAAAGAAAGAAAGAAAGAAAAGGAAGAAAGAAAGAAAGAAAGAAAGAAAGAAGAAAGAAAGAAGAAAGAAAGAAAGAAAGAAAGAAAGAAAGAAAGAAGAAAGAAAGAAAGAAAAAAGAAAGAAAAAAGAAAGAAAAGGAAGAAAGAAAGAAAGAAGAAAGAAAGAAAGAAAGAAAGAAAGAAAGAAAGAAAGAAAGAAAGAAAGAAGCCCAGATGGCTCAGCGGTTTAGCGCCGCCTTCAGCTCAGGATGTGATCCTGGAGTCCTGGGATCGAGTCCCACGTCGGGCTCCCTGCCTATAGCCTGCCTCTCCTTCTGCTTGTGTCTCTGCCTCTCTCTCGCTATGTCTGTGTCTCTCATGAATAAATAAATAAAACATAAAAATAAAATAAATAGAAAGAAAGAAAAGCTCAAATCAGAAACAGGCAAGAGAAAGGCTGTCACATGTTTTCCTTCCCTTCTTCTTTCTCAAGGAGTTTATGTCTCCAAAATCATAATTTGAAATAATAAAAACATTTTGGGATCGTAAATAACTATGGTGTGTTCACCTACTACTACTAGGGCTTCATTCCCTGAAAATAATTTATATAAATTAACCAAAAGTATCTTTTAAAAAATAAATGTAATATGATCTATCTGTATTAGTTCAACCATCAGATTTTGTGATCTATAGCAATAATAATAATACATTATTATATATAATAATATATCAGAATATAACAGTAATTCTGAGCCCAAGTAGATAGTCTGCAGTCCACACTTGTACAAGGACCACCTGCACAGCCCTGGCCTGATATTGGTGAGGAGCAAGGTGGTGTTGAACCCCTGGATGAAGTCTCACATTGAGAGGAAGAGTGGCAGGTCCACATTGGGCTCCTGAAACTGCTTTTTATTCCACCCTGATTTTTTTTAAATCAATCTTATTTTAATGGGCAGATTTCCAGGTTTTAATTATCCATCTTGGCATACTGGAGGACTATGGGAGAACTTTCTTTGGGGTTGTTACTGCAAGTTCCTTTCTGTCATTATGACAGTCAAGGAGAAGCCAGGAGACTCTTATGAATCCTTCTTCAAGTTCATCCAGACAGTCCTCTGCTGAGAGTTTGTTTTGTTTTGCTTTTTTTTTTTTTTTTACCTTGTCAGGATTGTTCAGGGCAACCCAGGCCCTCCTAGGGGGCCAGTTCCAAGACAGGAGACCCTACTTCTGGTGACGGTGCTGATCTTTCTTCTACTAAAGCCAAAGAGGTATTTGAGGTTGAACTTCTTTGACCTCTGTTCGTCCTGCCAGAAGATAACATGTTAGACACTATTTTGAATTTAGGTGCTGAAAACTCTCAATCACCCTATTCCCAATTCTATTCACTTCTTTTTTTTTTTTTTAAGGTTTATTTATTTTAGAGAGACAGAGAGAGAGAAGGAGAGCATGCATGCATGAGTGGGAGGAGGGGCAGAGAGAGAGGGAGAGAGAATCCTCAAGCATACTTGCCGCTGACCTCGCAACCAGAAGTGGGGCTCAATCCCAGGACCCTGAGATCATGACCCAAGGCAAAATCAAGAGTCGGATGATCAACTGATTGAAACACCAAGGCATTCCTCTGTTCAATTTTAAGAGCACCCACTGAATTCTCTAAAGGACTCTGCCTAAGGAGAGTTATCTCTGTTAGCCACAGAAATTGATGACTCCCTCAGTCTTTACTAAAAGCCTGGCCCACAACCCATCTTCACTCATTGCCCAACTCAGTTTTGCCCTCACATAACCTCGTTAGTCAGCCCAGCACTCAGTTCCAAGTGGCCCCTCCAGAAAGCCTGCAGACCACTTCTTCTCTGGGGGTGACTAAGCAAGCTTAATCAGGTCCAAATGAGCTTCATTTCTTGGAGAGAGTGCTTGTCCCTACAGTTTCCAGGATAGACGTGAGGCCACAGGACCAAGCGTAAATCTTGGGTGTAAAGCTTCCTTTGGGTAAGTTACTAAGAATATCTCTGATCCTCATTATTCTCATCTTCAAAATAAAGGTTAAAAATAGTCCTTACTTCCTAGGGTTGTTTCAGGGTTAAAAGAGCTAGTGTGTGCTATATATTTAGACCATATCTGACACATAATAAGCCATCAATAAATATTAGATATTGTTGTTTTGGCAAGTGCTGGAATTGACATTGACTTTGCTAGATTAATTCATTCATGTGCTCATTTAAAATGTATTTACTGGGGTGCCTGGGTAGCTCAGCCCATTAAGCAGCCAACTCTTGATTTTGGCTCGGTCCTGATTTCAAGGTGGTGGGATGGAGCCCTATATCAGGATTGTTTGGTGGGGAGTCTGCTTGTGATTCTTGCTCCCTCTCCCTCTGCCCCTCCCTCTGCTTGCATGCTCATTATCTCTAAAATAAATAAATAAATCTTTAAAAATGTATTTATTGACTACCTATGATACACCAGTTATTGTGGTCAGTCACAAATCAAGGACAGCCATTTTATACATAAATTATATATACCTCTACAGATTCTAATACACTGGTTTTTCAGAAGTATTTTAACATGATAGCCTTCAAAGCCCTGGAGTTTTAAAATGTTCATCTCCACTTGTTCATGGTTTTAAACTTTTATTTTCCTGCTTAAGAAAGCCTCCAGTGGCCAACCCATAACGACCTCTGAGAGCAAATTTCCACTGTCAGCCTCAGGGTAGAAATTCATGGCAGGTCTTTTAAATTTTAATTTCTAATTAGGTGTTCCAAAATGCAGACATGATATTTCTCCACATTTATATTCTTCTCTATTGAGATAAATACTATCTAAAGTGAGACATAGGGATCCCTGGGTGGCGCAGTGGTTTGGCGCCTGCCTTTGGCCCAGGGCGTGATCCTGGAGACCCGGGATCGAATCCCACGTCGGGCTCCCGGTGCATGCAGCCTGCTTCTCCCTCTCCCTCTGCCTGTGTCTCTGCCTCTCTCTCTCTCTGTATGACTATCATAAATAAATAAATAAAAAAATAAAGTGAGACATATAAAATAAATAAAGGGTAAAATGATAGTTAAAAGAGAGACATTACGTCTGGACAGAATTACTGCTCTGCTACTTCCGCACTTCAGGCCTTCAAAGGATTCACAGTTACAAAGTCAGGGCCTAGAGAGATGTGGCCAGAGTTCAAATCCCAGCTTCCACCATTCCTCCCAGGTGACCTTAGGCAAGGAGACCATATAGGGGACCATGGACTCTCTCTGTGCTTCTGTTTTCCTTACCTATAAAGGTGAGCAAAACAAATAAACAAAAAACCACCACTATGTAAAATTATCATGGGGCTAGATGAAGTGATTCGTCTAATCAGTGAATACATAATAAATATTGCTGTCAGTGTCAGTCACTGATCAATCATTTTTTTCCATGAGCCAGACTTTCAGACACAGATGCTCTCCTAAAAGGAAATTATTCACCAAACTTTTAAAATTTCACATACTACTATTCACTTGTCCCATGTTTCATTAAATATGAGAGGTAAATTTGTACCCATTCATCAATGTGAAAGCTGAGGATTCAGGAGTGGTTCTTTAAGTTTATAAAATTCAGGTGTCAGAAAAAAGAATACAAATTCAAATCATGTGACTCCATTTCCAAGGCTCTTTTTTTCCTTAACCTTCCTATACCAGTGGGCCAAGGGAGAAAAAAAATGACCAAGCTATTGCAAAAACAATAAACTCTTTGGAAAGCACCATTGGCTCTACCTGAAAATGCACCCTGGCAGGATATTTTTCGGTCACTAAAGTCAACATATTATCTATCCAGCAGCCATTCTTCAAGACAGCTTCATGTCTAGTTGGAATACCAGTGGGTACTGATTTCCAACAATTATAAAGGGAGCCCCTGTCTAGCTGACAAATGGGCAATCACACTAGGTATAAGAATAATAAAGCCATTTTTGTACAGAGTTTTTGAAATAGAAGAAAATATGCCCTGTCTCTCTAATCTATCAATCTGAAAACTGTGAAGTCTTGCAGAAACTGGAGAGCAGTCCAGGGTTTCCAGACAGGTGAGGTGAAAGCAGCAGACCAGTCAGAACAGGTCTGACTGGCCTCTGACTGGGACTGCCTGTGCCAGGGAGCGGTAGAAGCAAGGATATTAGGAAGGTCTTAGAGAATACAGAGACTGTCCAGAGGGCCAGGCACCGTGCTAGGCATTTTACAGGGTACCCACATAATTCTGTATATTAGGGGGCCATAGTAAAAGGAGGGTGCTTCCAAGAAGCTGGGTTCTTTGGGAAGATTTTTATTTACTTATTCATGAAAGACACAGAGAGAGAGAGAGAGGCAGAGACATGGGCACAGGAAGAAGCAGACTCACTGCAGGGAGCCAGACGTGGGACCACATCCCAGGATCCTGGGATCACAACTTGAGCCAAAGGCAGACACTCAACCACTGAGTCATCCAGGTGCCCCCAAGAAACTGTTTTGACACAACTTCACTTTTTGGTAGGGAGGGAAGAGATAGCACATGCATGCACACTAGTGGGGGTCAGGGGACAGAGAGAAGGAGAGAATTTTAGGCAGGCTTCACACCTAGTGTGGAGCTGGGCACAGGTCTCAATCTCAGGATGCTGAGATCATGACCTGAATCAAAATCAAGAGTCCCACCCTTAACCAACTGAGTCACCCAGGCACCCCCAACTTCACTTTTTAAAAAAGTTACCAGGTAACATTAACTGTCATATCCTGGACCCTCACTCCACCCCATGTATCTCTTCACCTACCATTTTTGTTAAAACCTTTTGCTTACTATGTGCTACTTGCATTATATTTTCCATCTACCCTTTCTGCACTTCCCATCCCTAAACATAGCCCACCTCACCCCATTTTGCTCCATTCCTCACTGTTGACAGGAGCCAGCAAAATCTATACTTACTAGGAAGTTTCTTTCAGCGAAATATCTTAAAATTCAATCTTCTGACCCCAAGGGACGTTTGATTAAAATGAATTCTGATATTAACACTTATTTTAAGTGGGAAAAAGATTAATAGATAATATTTCATTCATGATTTATTCATAAGAAAATTATGAGATTCCTCATAGATGTTTGAAGATAGTTCTGCCTTTGTATTCCACTTCCAGGTTCAAAATTCTCAAAATTCTTCTCTCAGTTCTCTCATATTCCAGAATTTCTTATGGTGTACCTTCTTTATACATGGCCCACTCATATTCTTGGTCTCTTCCAGATTGAACAAATGAAGTTCATTTATCAATTGTCATGTGCCGCTGTTTCACAATGAATTTCATTTGCATCTGCCAATTAGTAGCTTTGATCGAGTTGTACAGTTGGACACACCTTTCATTAATCTATCTTTAACTTTATATTTAAGATAAAAAATAACGCATTTGATGACAGCCTCACTGTTCGATCTGAGGACATGTGTGCAGATGGCATAGCAGTTAAGAACATAGGCTGCCTGGTTCTGAACCCTATATATATATGTGTTATATATCCACATGTTATATATATATACATCCCCATACATGTTATATGTGTGTTACATGTTATAAACATGTTATATATGTTGTATATATGTTAGCCCCATCCACATGTTATGTAAATACCTTACATATGCTTATTACATGTGTCAGGTATTCTCTCAAATTTTATATACATATATGTTATATATATATAAAACATATATATATGTTAGCCATTATTTTTACCAATTTTAAATTGGGTAAATTGTTTAAATGAATGTTTCACTTAACAATAATAAGCCATTTCTTTCTTTTTTCCTTCTTTATTTTTGATGCAACCCTAGCCATAGGGACTGTGGTTGGGAAGGGGAACTGGTTTGGGACAAGAAGTGAAGGAGGACTGGGGAAAGCTCTTGGGCTTGTGTATGGCTCAGGTATGAACAATGTACATGTTCATGTGGAGTTTTGTAAAAGTGCTACTAAAGGAGAACATGAAAGATGAGTTAATGTTTCTGTCATGAATATTACTCAGACTTTTTTTTTTTTTTTTTTTTTTTTTTGCTGAAAATATAATGACTTGATGTGCTCCCCATACCAAAATGTTCCACGGGCAAAACAGCTGCACCAAAAAAAAAAAAAAAAGAGACCTCATTGGAAAGACAGGAGCCCAGTTATTTAATGGGGGAGGCATTGTCATACTGCAAAAGTGCAAAGGGGAGATGGGTAGACTCAAAAACCCACCTCCTAGGGCAGGTCCCCCTGTGCGAGGATACCAACCATGCAGAAGATGAGGGGGAGAGCATGTCTCTGAGCCATCCCTGAAGCTAGAAAACTTAGAAGGATAAAAACCATGCATTACTTAGATCAGAAAAGAGAAGTGAGATATCGGTTGAATTGAAAGGCCTAGCTAAGTCTCTCTCCTAAGCCAGTGTTTGCTCTGTAAACCAGGAACAGAAGGTGGTGAACACTCAGCCTCAGCTCCCCCTACACCCACAGCAGACAGAACACTTATCCTGCCAAGCCAAGGGGACATCACAGATTCCCTCTCAACATCATGCTCCAGGTCAGTTTCCCCATCAGTGCTTGTCACTGGGACAGGCTACCTAACATGTAGAGCCCAGTGCAACATGAAAATATGGGGCCCGATGTTCAAAAATTAAGAATTTCAAGATGACGACAGCAGAGCATTAAGCCAAGTGCAAGTTCCTCCTGAGCACAGGGCTCTGATCTTCCACCCATAGTCAGTGGTGTCTTCTCCCTGGGAAGCAGACCCCAAAAGCCTGAGATCTACATGTAGGGAGCTTATCCAGAGTGTTCTTAAATATACATCTATAAGGGGGTGAGGGAAGCAGGACAGGGCAAGGGGAGAAGCTGAACTGCCATGCAGTTGGGGCAGAGGTCTCAGGGGATTCCCTGAGGAGCCCAGGAGCTGAGACTGCACCAGTAGAAGCAAGGGGCCTGGACTTTATGCCCCCACCACACTGAATATCCAACACTCACTGGATGCAGGCTGCCGCAGGTAAGGCCCATAGCCTTGGGCAGTGCGGCTGTCTTTGGCAGAGTCTAATTCCCAGAGAAACTCCACCAAGTGTTCTTTAGCCACTAACACTCCCAGTAGCAGGGGGCCAGAGGACCGCCTCATTCTGAAAGGAGATCTGGGCTGAGCACCACTGCATATGCCACCCCCATCGATTAATGACGAATATTTTCCATTCCTGAAATAGATGTTGCAGTTGATGACCTTCTGGGACCAGTGTGACAAGGTTACTTCAATAAAATAAAACAAGGCAAGCAGCGAGAAAAAAGAATACCAGGAAAAGCTCCGGGAATGTGTGCCACTCCTCCACACCAGGGGCAGAAGATTGGAAGCGCTGATTGTACAGGGAGGCTTGGAAGCTGAAGCAGGTGCTTCAGAAACTTGGCAGCTTTTATGTTGTTTTTATTATCTGTATTTATTTTCTTATATTTTCCCTTTTCACAATGAAGAGATTGCTGGCATTTTAAAATGAACTCGACTGAAGAACAAAAGGGAAATCAAGGTTTTTGTCCTTGCCTAGCTCAAGAGATGGGACTGAGTAAGGAAGCAGCAGACGGACTGGAAATGGGAGATCCCCCAGGACCAGGTGAACATTCAGAAAGGAGCAGGGATCCTTGGCTCTCAGGCCTGGAAGCCTCATCTAGTCACACCATGGAGGCTTCTATGTCTTCTTTAAATTAAGGAGCCTCTGCAAGCCTAAAATGTCTGTCTTAAATTCCAGTGCTAAGACTTCTGAGATAATATATATAAAATTTTTATATATCATGAGTGTTGTATTAATTATATCAATATATTATACATTATATATTATATATAATAGATATACACTAATAATTAAGACTTCTGATTATTATGCCTTTAAGAATATTCTCCACCAAATGGCCCAGATCAACACAAGTATTTTTTGAGACTCTCAAAAACATGTATGTTTATGACTCCCAAAAAGGAAAAAAAAAAAAAAAAAGATGTACTGGACACCAAGTTCAGAATTTAATCACTATGGAATTATTTTCTGGCTGCTTTAAAATTGCAAAATTTCAAGTTCAATAGCTTAGGGTTCTATTTGTAGCAAAAAGTTAAAGCTTTAAGCAAATCTAATTAATCAATTTCTAGTGCACTGAAACAAATATACTGATTAGCATTAACTATTGTAAAAATATTTATTTTGTGAATAGGAGGTCAATAATTTTTAATATTCCTAAATGGAATATGCTATAAAACAGGTTAAAATGTATTATATATCTTTCAGATTTGCAGTGTTTTGTATTTTAATCTGGGCTTTGATTCCTTCATTTCAATCACAGTGTTTGCAGGTTTTATAATGTTTACTTTGAGTGAAGGAGGTGTTCAGAAATGGTTTTATCCTCTAGAATGATGGACTAAATTGTTTCCAGGCTCCAGTCTACTAAGCAAACCCCAAAAGGAAACAAACACCTCCATTAGAAGGAACTCTGAGGCACTGCCTCCCCTCCTTGAGTTTCAGAACTATGGCTAAGCCAATGTCTCAGAAGTCTTAAATCACAAGAATGAGTCAGATCCTGGATTTCTTCTTCTACACCACTGTCTAAATCCAGCAGAAATTTGATTGAATTATATGAGAAAAGTTCAATATTAAATATGTTGCAATAGAAATATCCTGATTGGAAGAGGTATGTATTTATGTACTTGGAGGTGATCCCCCAAATGGACCCTTATGCCCATTTCACCTCCCACCCTTATTGGGTTCTAAGGGCCTCTAAAAAAAAAACCATCAAATGATTGGGAATTAAAAATCACTCTTCCAAATACTGTCTGCTTTGCACAGGACTGTTGTCAGGATCAAAATGAGATTCTAGCCATGAAAGCGAAGAAAAGAGGTTCCAAATACCTACAGATGCTTCGCTTGTTCATAATACTTTTTACATTTTAGATAAGTAAACCAACAGTAAAATGAGTATCTCCCAACAAGATGAATAGCTGTGTGAAAGCAAAGTATATGCCTTTTCTCTCTGCACCTTTGCACAACATAGACTCTCAGTGAACATTTGTTAACTCTAAAAGAATATAGCCTACTATCTTAGCACACATGGTAAATTTGTGTTCAAGATCCAGAGAAGCTCTCAGTGATTAAGCTGGAAGGTCCTCCAAAGGATTATTTGTAAAATGCATAATGACAGCCAACATTTACTGAGTGTCTCTACCAGTCCTTATATGCTTATTAGATCTATGAGGACTATACTATTATTGAACTCCCTCTCAGATAGGGAAGCTGAGGCATAGAGATGTTAAGCAACTTGCCGAAAGTCATACAGCTACTAAGTGTCAGAGTTTGGTTTCAAACAAGAAGACCTTACACCAGTCCAAGCTCTCAATCACTAAACCTCAGAAGAATAAAAGCAGATGCTGGTCACTGGTTGCTTGAATCCATTGCCATTGTAGGGGTTCTGTGTTCAACCCAGACAAAACCAGGTGAACTCCTGGTCCCAGCTCTATTCAACCAGCTAACTCCACCCTTTTGAAAATGCAGAAACAAAGGCCCAAGTCAGGTGACTAGTTGACATAGGTGTGGCACCATCACAGATATTGAACCATTTGGCATCTGAATTATCAATCTGCACCTTCAGAATCTAAGTATATTTGGGGGGAGTGCGTGAACATCTTGTATTCCATTAAGTCTTCTAAAAATCCATCACCTCTGCTTCGTATACAAAACACAAGCTTCTCAGTCCTTCTATCTACAACTAGAAGCAGGATTTTACTGATCCAGGGTAAGGGATGCATTAAAGTTTGCAAATTCCCAGGTCCGATCTTCAAATTCAGGTTTATCAGGCCTGAGGGGTTTTGCCCTTTTAGCTAGCAAAACAAGTGATGCTAGTATCGGAAAGACACCATCCTGTATTTGGAAGGAACACTTCTTATCTGCCTGAGGTTTGGCCAAATAGAAAGAACTTGTGTATTTTCTTTTTAAAGAAACCATGACAAATCCCTTTATCACCCCCCACCTCCACATCGGCTGGGCCTGGGAGGTAAGGGAAATGAGGAGTAGGCCCCTCTGGTAGTCAGAGCACACAGCTTCTCAGTGTGGCTCAGCTTCCTTCTCCTTGGTTTGGCTGGGCTCCTCGGAAAGGCCACACAACTAAGAGTGAGCCTTACAGCATCCTGCACCCAGCCTTCATCCAACCTGCATGTCTGCCAAGACGGGGGTGTGGTTTGTCTGATTTCAGGCCACCAAGATGCACAGACAGGCTGGGACTCAGTTTGCAAGGCCCAGTTTCCATCCCCTGCTGGTGCCAATAGCTTACTATGGTTATAACCCTCCAGATTCCTTCAGAGGAAGTCAGTTATCTGCTAGACTTCCTTTGTTCTTCAGGGCTCTATTTTGGCATCTCTGCCAAGGACATGTTTTGGCTGGATCCACTACCCTGGCCTCTGCACATCACTGGGAAACTGAGCTAAGAGAAACACGGCCCAGGAGGTAGAAGGGGGCTGGAGTTTTTGTCTGCTTGAATGCAGGGCCTTATGACAGAAATGTGCACCAGGGACCAGGTGCTCAGTGGACAGATGACCAGCATCTTCCTGAGACTGCTGTGAACCTTTCAGCCTTTTCAGAGATCAGATTGCTGGCCAAAGCAAAAATAATGCCAGCTTTCTTGGGATCCCTGATTAACTTTTCTCTATGCAGTAGGGAATGGGGTTGGGGTGAAAGGTGGTTCTTACTTCTGTTAAAGATGGTCAGTGTACACTGTAATTTGTGCTGACCCTGTTGGGTTTTGCAGTGGGAACTGAAATGCACAGATCATATCATTCGATGATAATGGATGGCTATGGTGAATGTGGCTATCCCTCCCAATACTTGCACAGCATAATCAATCATGTGTCCTCAGCCAATGTCACATCTACTCAGGAAAGCCTTGCACATCATTTTACATCCAGTTCCTCTTCACACGGATTTCTCCTCTGAGCTCTAGAGGGTCCTTCAGATAATGGTGATTATCACTTGGCTTGTTCAGATGTTTTATTTGTGGTGACATTTCCCCAGTCTCTTGTAGAGAGGAGAAGGAGTGTCTTTTTCATCCTTACATTCACCATGGCACCCATAATGGAGACTTAGACACAGTAGGCATGTAATAAAATAGAAGTTACATTAATAACAGCCTGTGGAGGGGAGCATAAACTCAGTCACGTGAACTACAAGATCAAGCATTTATTTATTGGCAGAGAGAGAAGCAAAGAAGGAGCTGGCCAGATTGTTTTATTTGGAGCCCTTCTAAGCTCATATTGAGTGAAACATCCAATGAAACAATAGCCTGATTTAATGGTATGAACTTTGACTCTGTGATAACTGATCGTCCTTAAAACCATCCTGGATTTGTTTTCCTACAAAGGAGCAGGATACTGAGCACAGCTCTGTGAAGAGTTCCTTTAAGGAGATTTCTCAGCACTAAATAAAAGAGGGACTTCTCAACGTTGCAAAAGAGGCCCGGCTGTTAGTTTTGGCTGGGGACAAGTGCTGAGCTGGCTCCACTCAGAGATGGCAGGATGAGATAAACATGGCTGTATGATGTCACTGAAATGGTCTTATTTTCATCAGAAGCTAAATTCAAATACCCTCAGGGAAATGGATTATTTTGTTTTGCTTTGAATTACTACAGCTTTCTAAAATTCATTTTTGCCTCTGTAAGTGATGGGAGTTTCCAATGGACTCCAAGTTCCATGGAGAGATGCTTGGAAAACTGTACTCCTCTGGGTGCCTGGAAGGAGCACTCAGCAGTGACTGTACAGCAGTAGATTTGCAATCTGAGTCCCACTCTCTGCACCAGATATTGACTGGCATGTCTTTAAGAAGGCCTTGAGGTTCTAGATTCAAGAGTGGTGAATTAGAGTTTGTGATTGGCTCTCACTAGAGTCACTGGATCTAGACTAGAACACTCAGTACTCCTACTGACTAAATAAATGGTGGGTCAGTATTGAAAATGAGAAGAGGTTCCAAAAAGAGCAGCGAGAGTGTAGAATCCCCAAAGTACCTCCTTTCTACCCACTATCCCCCCCAGCATGCACACATACACACACACACACAAACACACAGAGTTCTACTCCATATCTCTCCCAAACCCAAAGCCATCTTGTCTAAGCAATCTGAGACCTTCTAAATTGAGAGAAAGAGGCAATCTAGACACTAGCACTGGTCATTCCACCCATGTTCACAGAAGAGGACCTGAGGTGTCTCCAAGCACAGCAGAATTGGGACAAATTTGTCAAATCATTCATCTGCAGAGGTGAAACCTAATACCATTAACAGACACTGCCTGGTTGTCACATAGAGAAATGGGTTAACTGAGTTGGATCTGAAACCAACTCTTATTCAACTCCTGCTTCTGCCACTCCTCTGATTCTGCTTCCTTGTGTTTTAGTTCCTTCCTGTAAAAAATGTCTTTACAAATCATAACCTCACGGAACTCTCTAAAGGATTGAGTGAAATATTCCTTGTGAAGTGTTTACCATGGTAAGAGCTTAATAAATAGCAGTTAATATTATTTATTAATTGGTCTTCAAGGAAATTCTAATTTTCTTCCATAATTCAAGGATGGATTGATCTCTCAGCTAACAGTGATTTTGCCTTCCTATGCTCCTAGTTTCTAGACCTCTCTTTTAGGAATTCAAACTAGTCATTTTATTGCTGATATATAAAGGGTATTAGATGTTCATGAACTCTACCAAGAGAGTCTTACATAACTCAGATCACAAGTTTGTATAAACTAGTGTTTAGCTACTGTGGAAAATATACAATTAGCACTTAATCAATGTTTTAATCAAATGATTCCCTGGCTTTGGCAGACAGGAGATTCATCAAAAGCAAATGCAGGACATTGGGCACAATGGTTATAATAATTACATCATAATTGGCCTGATGTATATGAAAGAGTCTAATGCAGTGACAGGAATCCAACTGTCCTTCAGATTTATTAAACTGTATGTGATCATTTCAAATTCATTTTAAACATTTTTACAGTGATCTATACTCTACACAGATGATCCAAGTCAGTGAAAAGTGGAAACTGAGATTTGAATTAGATTACTGATGATGTAAAGCTTGCACTTTTGCCAGACAGCATTTGCACTTGTTACATAAATAAATGGTCATTTTTCCCTGCCTCTCTTATAGAGGCAACTGCATGACAGGGAGAAGAACATGGATCTTAGTCAATCAAAAAGGTGTGATTATACCTGTTATATAGGGACACGAAGGTTCAGAGATACCAAGTGACTTTTCCTAGAGCCAGGATGCATGTCTCAGAAAAAAAAAAAAAAAAAAAAAAAAAAAGAACCTTTAAGTGAGATAGTATTAATGAAGTATAGTCTAAAGAAAGGCAGGCCGAGGTAAATGGCCCCTGCCTAAAAGGAAACCACCCTTAAAAGGATTTTATATCACCCTAGAAGGAGCCCTCCACCCTTGCCCATGTGAACAACTACCTGATAGGTAGATGAGTACATAGACAAAAAGCTGCCTGTGTGACAGGTATGTGGAGGATTCATCAGATTAAAACAGCCACACCAAAGAGCCCATTAAAAACCACTCAATTTAAACACCAAATTGACAACCCTCTTGGGTTCCCTCCCTCTTCAGGAGGCTTTGTACTACTGCCCAATAAACTTTGCTCTACTATCGTTCAATATGCTTCGCTGCCTACCACTCTTGGTCTGGTCTACCTCTTCATTCTTCAAAGCAGCATGACCAAGAACCACAGGTACGAGAAGAAAAGAAATCCTACAACAGTATTTTTGAAAGGTCTTTGTCAGCAGCAAAGTATGAAAGAGTATTTTTGTGAACCATAGGCATTTAATAAGCAGCTACATTGCCCCAGTGGCCATGTGGGACACTGTAGGTAGAAGATATCCCAGGCTTGAAGGAGTTTCCAGACCAGTGTAGGGGACACGAGGTGTACTGAAGAAGTAAGTACAGGACATAGCAGGGTGTGAAGAAAAGAGTGGCCACTTGTAAAAAGGTGAAAGCAGAGGGTTTTCCCTAGAAAGAGACACACAAGCAGACTCACAAAGCTAGGTAGCTAGATGTTCATCAGAAGAACAGAGGTGGAGGGGGAGAAGGTTAAGGCAAAGACATTGCAAGGGCTGGGGAACAGCATTATCAGATTCTGGTTTCCACAATCTTGGAGGCAGCTGCCAGAGGAGGGATTGGAAGCAGGATAATCTCCACTCAAATAGGCCAAGCAATAGATGACAACCTCTGGACTGAGACAGTGAAATTATGAAGGCAAAGAGGTGGGTGTGGTATAAAGAGGTGTTGAGGTAGATTTAACCAAATTTGGTCGTTCTTCAAGCTTGGAGGAGAGAGAAAGACAGAGGTCAAGGGTGGCATCTAGGTTTCTAATTTGAGTACTAGGAGAACTCTGGTGTCATTCACTGGGAAGGGAAACCCAAGAAGGGAAGATAATAATATAGTGGGCTTGATGACGTCCTCTCAGCTACTTTTCTTGGATCTGAGTCATTACAGATGACTTCACCTTTTGATTCAGGGAAGTTTTCTTTCATTCACCTTCCTGGTGTCTTAGCTAACAATTAACTGCGAGAGGGGAAACATAACATCCTAGCTCTATTTTCCAAATGATTACCCTGCAGTAAAACATAAAGACAATGTGGACTTCAAGTAAAAGACACAGGTGCATGCTCTAAGCAGAATGCTCATGCAATTTGTCTTGAGGTTTGTGTCAGGGTCTAATAAGCACCTGCTATATTTTTATAGGTGGGTACTAGGACTTAATAGAACCTTTCTGAAATGATAATTATACTGCCTATGAGCCCAGAAGGTAGGTGTGGATAATGGAAGCCTGCAGTAAGACATCGACTCCACGAGCTCAAGGACATCTACATGTAGGATGAAAAGTCTCTTTCAAACTGCCTGTGAGCATTTTAGGTATGAGTCCTCATGGTGTATCCACTAACTTCTGAAGATGGAGACATCCCTTCTAGAGGGACATAGCACTTTAGAGAGCACAGCCAGGCCAATGGTCAGTGTCTTTGGTGAACACACTTCTTCAAGCACAAGTCAAGCACAAAGCTTAAGAAGGGGAGCTTGGGCTGGATTATAGGCCCCACTGGTCCCTGTGAGGCAGCCCCAGGACCTTGGATAATAGCTCTAACCCCCTTAGAGCCCAGCCATGAAAACTTACTACTGGCGGTTGGAGAATCTCTTATAACAAAGTGGAAAGAATATTGAATACTCACTATGTGCTAGGGACTTAGGGGAAGATGCAAGCACTTATTGAATAAAAGAAGAGGTGGAATAAGTCTTCATTAATAGCAATACTAGATAGGACCCAAAACACATCCCCAGGAAGAGATGGAAACAGACAAGTCAAATATCATGTGATCATGCAAAAACTGAATTTCTTAATAGCAGGAAGAGTTAGGGTTAGGCTTTTATTCCTGGTTTTCATTTAGATTTTAATGTCACAGATCAATATAGAAGTTGCCCTGTTTTCTAGTTAGAAGAAAAAGCCCTTAATATTTAAAATCAGAATATGGATTTCTGTTGAGAAGTATGCTGTGGAACCAGATCCCATCAGGAGATCCTATATTGTCTTTTCCCCTTTGCTCAGCCTCCCAGGTCATTCTCAGTTGGAAGTCCTTCTATGAGAACATATATGTCCAAGGAATCCATTTTTTAATCAGGACTGAAAAACATTAAGAACTCATTCTCTGTTGTGTCACTTTACAAGCTTTAGGACCTACCATGGGAGACAAAATGAAGACAGAATCTCTTCCAAACAACATGTTCTAACATGTTCAAGCTTGAACCTTCCTATATTATTATTTATCCAGAAACAAGCAAATGCAGTCCCACACTGTAATTTGCTAAGTAAACGCAGATGGTGCAAAGCAGGATTTCTTAACCTCAACACTATGGAGATTTGAGGCTGGATAATTCTTTCTAGGGTTCTGGGGGAGGAAGCAGTATACATTATAGAAAATTTCATAGCATCCATTACATGGTAGTAGCACATCTCCCCCCTCTGTTATCACAACCAGAAATGTTCTCTAGGTATTGCCAAATCATCCCTGGTTGAGGAACACTGATTTGGAGTAGCACTCAAATCTAAGTTCAGCCAGATACAAGGAGTCAGCTGAGCATCTGAAGGGCAACAGAGAACCACTGGCTGCTGCTGTGATGACAAGGACTTAGGACAAGTGAATTGAAACTCTCTCATTGACTCAAGCTCATTAAATTTAAGATACTGAGTAAACAGCTTACTACAAATGTGAGAAGTGATTTGGTCTATCATCACAGCTCAACCCTAAGATCCTGCTGATTCTTTTTTACCAGAGAGAAAAATTTTTAAATAATTATAGTATCATTATAATACTATATCTCTACATCAGTAGTCTTATAGTAACAAGTGACAGAAACCCTATTCAAGGTAACTTACAAAACAAAGGTGGTGGGGGATTGGGCAGAGCAGCTTTTTATGGTGGGTCATGGAACAGAAAATCCAGAGGTTGAATTGGCTTCTACACTCAGATTGAGGTATTCAAACAGTGACATCAGGAATATTTCACTTCTACTTTTTGGTCATATTTTCCTTTACGTTGGCCTTGTTTTTAAGGTGCTTTCCTGAGATAGTGACAGAGATGGCCCCTGAGACTCCAAGATGACATCCTAGAAACTCCTGTGGAAAAATAAGGGCTCTTTTCTAAGTGTTCCAGCCAAAGTTCCAAAATTAAGTTTCATTGACCTAACTTGGATTATATGTCTATACCATCCGATTGTGCAAAAACTAAATTTTTGTAGCCAATAATTGTAGCCAAAGAAATGGAAATGGAACAATCCAGATGACTTCCCAGGCTTGTCAGCACATACTGTAATAGTAAGCCTCTAAGATGGTCTTCATCAGTTCCTGTCTCCTGGTTTTCATGCCCTTGTATATTCTGTTTTTGAGTATAGGCTGAACTCATTTCTAAATGAACAGTCAAATGTGATCAGATATCACTTCTGAGATTATGTTACAAAAACACTGTGACTTCTGTCTTACTCACCTGCTGTATTAAATTGTCCTGTGGAGAGGCCTATACGGCAAGAATGTGATGGTTTTATCCAACAGCCAGCAAGGACTAAAGGCCTGCCAATAGTCACGTGAGCAGGCTCAGAAGCAGATCTCTCTGAGTCAAGTCTTGAGGTTGATTCCAGCCCTAGCTGACACCCTGACTGCAGTCTTACAAGAGATCTTGAAGCAAAGACACAGAAAAGCTGCACCCAGATTCCTGATGCATAGAAGCCATGAGATAGTAAGTTATCTGTTGTTTTAAGCCAATACATTTTGGGGCTATTTGTTATACAGCAATAGGTAAGTAATACAATGTGCTACCACCACCCACAACACATACACATTCCCAAGGATACAGGAGGGGACTGTTTCATCAAATACCATGGCCTGAGATTAGGGGAGGCATAGCCCCAAGGGCATTCTGGTATTCAAAAACACATATGCTTTATAACATCCACTTCAGGTTGTTTGAACTGAACAAACATAAGTTTCAAAAAAAATAAGGAACACACTCTTCTGACATTCTCCCCACAGGGAGAAAACTGTAGACTTTCAAGTGACTGCATCAGGAATGGATTTGCACTGACCTGGCTCACAAAAGACTTTGCAAAAGCACATATCCTGAGGGTGGGAGCACTGTGTTGATAACAATTCTTTTCTTCATTCACCCCTGGAGATTGAAACTTCTGGACATCAAGTTTGAGTGGAACTTCTCTGTTGTTCCTTTAGGCCCACCTTCTCTGGATTTTTAGTTTCCACTATTACATAAGCCTTGAAATATTCCTTGTTGACAGGGAGAGTTTATTTTCTTTCTCTATTAAACAGGAAATTGAATAGCCTAATAAGAAGCTGAAATATCGATGAATCTTGGCCATGCTATTATGAATTTGTAGTTCAATTTTGAAATAGTGGAATCGAGGTCTTGACTGAAATTTTTCTTCCAAAATGTCCCTGAAGCACTAAGATGAGGTCATTGAGGCTTTGGATTACTTGGGGTGCTCTAGAACATGTGATATGTAGAAGGAAATTCCCCTTGTTTTCTCATTTCTATGTCCTCACTTACCTTGTCTGGATCATCGTAAATACTCTGGGAAAAATGAAGTCTCCATCAAACATTTGATCACCAGAAAGAGCAGAAGGGAAGTACTAAAGAGACTGTGACTTGCTGACAATAACTCACTGGATCCCAAGTCTGTCCTTATTGCCCATGATGACAAGTCACAAAGTGGAGAGAATTTAGGAAGTGATTTGAGTATCAGGTACTTGAGTACCAGAATTCACCAGTGGTACTCATGAGTACTATTACTTAGGACCATTCACACCATATTATATTATGCAGCTTCTACATGGTGTGGTATTTGATACTACAAAACATGCAGTTGATTGATTTCCAGAGTAGATTGACCTAGTAAAATGCTGCATATGACACTGATAGATTTAGTCAGTGTGTGTTTTCAGATTAATAGCAGCTCAGTGGGTGATCAGATATCCATGAATCTTCCAATCATTGAGATCTTTCCTTTATATTTCTTATTAATGAACTGAGCACATTTTTGAGTAAGATCTGCTTACTCAAAAAAAAAAAAATTCCTATTTCTCTGACCTAAAGTTAGTGAAAGTTTCAGATGCTGAAGGAGTGGGGAAGAAGGACACGTATATCAAACAAGATCTTTGAAAACTCAAAGGTTCCACCCAAGGACCAGGTTGGAAACACCCTTATTTGTCTTTCATCTTCTAGTTCTCTAAAACAAAAAAAGGACTAGGGAGATTTAAAAGCTAAATTAAAAAGTTTCATTTTCTTAATTTGCATTGATCCATATTTCCTGAGACCATCAGAATCTCACTAACAGCAACAGGATAGTATTCCTCTGAGTTCAACATGCTAACACATTTTGGGGGAGTCTAGCTCCTTCAAAATTCTCCCAACTGGTTTAGGAAGCTCCCAGTTATATTCAGTGAGAGTGGGAATGGAGATGAGTTGGCTATGACTAGAAAGCACCATTCCCTCCTACAAGTTCTTGTAGCTGCATGTGGAACCTGCTAGCTCCTTCTCTCCTACTTTGGAGACTGCTGCCTCTGGGTGCCAGATCTAGGACAGCTCCCACCTGGCCTGTTTCAGACACACTGGCTTCTGTGTCATGTGCTCTGGCAATGCCCTCACAGCATTCTGCTTGCACTCTCTACAGAGATAAGTAGAGAGGCTCCTGGATCCTTTCATTTTATTTTATTATTATTTTATTTATTTTATTTTATTTTTATTTTATTTTATTTTATTTATTTTATTATTTTATTATTTATTATTTCTTCATCTCCCTGGGACTCTAGCACATATTCTCAGGGTTTCAGAAAAAGAGCAAATCCTAAAAGTTCTAGATTGAGCCTTTTCTTGATGCTGGCTTCTCTTCCTTTAGCAAAATTTATGTAAAGGACTTTGCCCTCAAGGG
Source organism: Canis lupus baileyi (assembly GCF_048164855.1). Classification (NCBI taxonomy): domain Eukaryota; kingdom Metazoa; phylum Chordata; class Mammalia; order Carnivora; family Canidae; genus Canis; species Canis lupus. Next base: position 61,654,468 of record NC_132841.1, read on the forward strand.
TCAGTCTTACCTCAGATATGTAATTTAGGCCCTCAAGCTTTGATAGTCCCCAGTACTTGCACCCAAAGATAATCACTGTAGATGTGAGTCAGGTGAGACTTAGAGCACATGGGAAACATAATTCAATGTGTTTCAGAAGATCCAAGCCAATTTTCTTGTGTTTATGGGCACCATTGATCTTAATGAAAGAAAACTCAAGAAACAATTAGCACTGAATACAGAGTGTAAACAAACTAATTAAAGAATTTCATACGTATTTTTCTCTGCTTCAAACATGGCTTAACTTTAAATTATTGTAGTTCATCATGAAGAACAAGACTCTGAAATCAAACCACCATCTAGAAGCTACGTTAAATTCACCGTGTCACTTAATCTCTCAGAGCCTGTTTCCTTGTTTGTAAAATGCGGATAACATCACCGTTATCCCACTGGATTGTTGTTAGCATCAAATAAGGTAAAGAATGTAAACAGAGCACAGTAACCTGGCACAGAGTAAACACCCAGCCAACTGTTTGCCCCATAATATGTACAGCCACGTATATGTGTGTCAATATTTCTTTATACTATGATACAGATGTTCAAAAGTATTTTCGAAGCCCCTCTAGACAATGGTCAAAGTCTTTATGAAAAGGCCTGTTACTATTTCAGAAAACTGGCCTCAAATCTTGATTAAGAGTGACATTCTATTTTTTTCCTGCTACTATGTAAATAGCACAAAAGTCTCACAAATAAATAGCATCATTTTGTATAAACAGATTCCTAGCTTTCTTTGCAGTGGAGGGCAGCTTCTCACAAATTCTTTTAAGAATGCTCTGGCTTGTCCCAGAATCAACCCATGCTGAGTTTACTATTCAGACCAGATTATTACCAGGCAGTTGGAGCGGTCAAATTCCCACAGCCAATTTTCTATAAAAATCCCAAGTAATTGAAATGGGAGGAAGGTACCCAGTAAAAGTCAGGGTGAATAATTTAGCACAGTAGCTGTCTGCAGCCTCTGAAGCAACATATTCAAGGCATTTTATTAGAGAGTTGAGGAAGCCACTGTTGTCTCCAGAGCATCCTGGCTGCCACCCACTCATTTCATCAAGAACAAGGAGAGTAGCAAAATCTACTACAAAATCTAAGCAGCCAGAGGATCTAGGATTAATCCTTCTCTGATACCTGAGCCATCCTGTAAGTGCCAAATATGAGCAGTGACATTGTACGTCATTGTACGTGACATATTTCTAAAGGCCAGTGTTGAGAAACATAACTGGTAACAGGGGTCACTAAACAAGGGTGCTGTATTCCCTCCCTGCTCTGTAGATTCCTTCAAAGGGGAGACCCATCTGCTAGGGATAGGGATAAGCTGGGTGCTATTTTAGAAAACTGGCCTCAAATCTCTATTGAGTGACATTTCTAATTCTTTACTGACCCTATGTAAGTAGAACAAAATTCTCACAAATAAATGCCCTCCATCCCTAAGCAGGACTAGTTAAGAGTTAGGGACACAAATGGCAGAAGCCCAGTTCACTTAGATTTAGTGAAAAGGGAATTTGTTGACTAATACTGCTGATAAGAATGGAAAGTTACTCACAGGATTGAGTGAAGCTCTAGATTAGAATGGAGTTCACTGGATCTAACACCTGGAAATCAGTGACCCAGGTGAGAGTCTCTGTGTCTTAAGGTCTTACTGTCAGAGAGGTAGAAGTGTACATCCAATATCAGAAAAAGGTGTTTGGAAAAATAATGTGTTGGGTAATCAAATCAAAATGCAAGGTTCTGGAAGTCCTGTGAGCTACTTCAATTACCTACAAGTTCATAGCAATTATTGAAAGCGTTTAACGGTATAAACTCTATGTCCAACCATTACAGGTTGAATTGTGTCTCCAACCCCTCCTCCAAATTCATATGTTGAAGCTTTAACTCCCTCTACTCTTCTTAATTCTTAGTTGAGACTTCAGTAATAAACAAGAAAAAAAAAAGAGTTTACTAACATGTGTATGTCATGTATACATGGAAGATACCCCATGAAAAATTAGTAACTCTCCAAGGTAGCTTAGAACTCCAGCTTAAATTCCACCTTCAGCTAAAGGCAAAAGAAAGAAAGGTGTGGGAGGAAGACAGTTATGGGTTACCAGGAAAAGCAAGGTAAATAGGGTAAGGTTTGTTACACTAAATTAAGTAGGCACCTTTCCTATCAATAAAATTCTCTTGTGATTTATGGTCATCCTTCTCTTCCTGGTACAAAGAGGGAGATACCCTTAAAAATGGAGATTTCCTTTGTTAGTGCAAATGTCCCTTACAAAAGGGTAATTTCTACTCTGTTTTCAGAATTTCTACTACGTCTGCTGTTTCTCAAAACAATCAGCTCAAGGGGCACCTGGGTAGTTCAATTGGTGGGGCATTGGGCACTTGATTTTGGCTCAGGTTATGATCTCAAGTCATGAGATCAAGCCCCATGTTAAGCTCTGCACTCAGCAAAGAATCTGCTTAAGATTCTCTTCCTCTGTCACTCTCCCCATGCTCACATGCACTGTCTCTCTCCAAAAAAAAAAAAAAAAAAAAAAAGGTTTAAAAAAATACAGCTTAAAATAATCCTTAAACCAAAGAGGCATATTTTGGGTACTCTGTTACCCTTTGATATTTATTCCTTTTACTCCTTTCCTGTGAGGTCATCTCTGGCTGACTATGTTCCTCAACTGAAGATTACATCTCTTAAGATAGTCTCCTCCTACATGGCTCTCTCCTCTCAAAGTCTCAGACCTTGGGATAGTCACAGCTCTGCTGATACCAGCTCTGGGCCACTGCACTATCTCTTCTGCTTCTTCTATGCCCACACTTCTGCAAATAGTCATTCCGTAAATAAACCCTTTCCAAATCATTCCAATTTGAGTATGACATCTGCTTCCCCAACTGATAGAGCTCTCTATAAAACAGAGGTGGAAAAACTGAAGGACAAAGCCTCCTTCTCCCCTCCACCCTGAAAAAAGGATCCTGGATAGGATCCAAAGTACATCAGGCTCTCATACACAAAGTCCATGTCAGATGAGAGATTTTTTAATGTGCCATCTGTCATCAGAAATCCCTTGCTTAAATGTTTATTTCCTTTGGGGACTTACTTTCATCATTGCTTTCTATTGCTTTCTAATTATACCTTAGAATCTTTGTGCCCACAATATTGGGATCAGATTATTGACTGAAATCTCTTTGAGTCTGATAATTTTGACCGTTCACTGTTTCCATTAGTAATGTGCCATGTTTTTGGTTTTGGTTATATTTTTTTCAGAGTATCATATACAAAAAGTGACAAAAGCTTCTATACCTGTGGTGTGGATTTTATCTAGTGGGGAATCAAAATAAAGTGGAAATGTTTGGGGTTTCCTTTCCTTTTGCCAGTGACCTCAACCTCTTCTCTCATTTCACCCATTTTGCATTTAATCATTCTTTACCCCAAAGGCAAACTGCCCATCTGTATAATGTCTACTACTTATCAGGCACTGCACATTATTTTCATTCTCCAAGCAACTCTCAGAGACAGATCTAAGCACGCCCTTTGTGTTTATTTATTTTTAAAGATTTTATTTATTTATTTGAAAGAAATAGAGCATGAGCAAGGGGAGGGGTAGAGGGAGAAGTGGACTCCCACCTGAGGAGGGAGACCAGCTGGGGCGAGGGGGCGGGGCAGTGCTCAATCCCGGGACCCCAGGATCAAGACCTGAGCTGAAGGCAGATGCTTAACTGACTGAGCCACTGAGGCACCCCCAAGGATCCACATTTTATAACAAGAACACAGGCTCAGGAAGGTGACTTATCCAATAGGATACAACTAGTAAGTGGTGAAAGAGGGGAAGGCACCAGATCTAAGGGACCCCAAAGTACATGATTTATGCCTCTGCCACTGCCTGCTAACGTCTCCCACTAAGTACCTTCACCTGCATCTGGAACACTCAACAGGGAATGCTGTTCCCACCATGATTCTCCTGACTTCGATTTCATTTCCAGCATTTCCTCCATGGCTGACTACTCAAGGGTGGGATAGGGCTATTAACAGGTTATGAACAGATGTAAACAAACACTTTCCAGAATTGCATGCAGAGATATAGTCATCTCGCTTGTGGGGTGTTTCTGTCTCCTAAGCTAGTACTCCTGTTTCTTAACGGTGGAAACCATATTTTCTTTCCCTTTGGCGCTCCCCCACTCAATCCTCCCTACAGTCTATTTCAGTTCTTTGCACATGGGACAGTCTCAACAGATGCCACATACTAACTGGGAGATTTAAAAAACTGGAAATTTGGAAAACTTTTGCTTGTGAAAGGGAAGTACACCATTCCTACCCCGATTTTTAAAGAAAAAAATTATTCTGGGGAATAATAAAAATTATATTTTCCCTTCTTATTTTCTAATGAAACAAATAGGAGATGTAAGAAGTACTAGTGAAATAGATTTGTTTCCATCCAGTGCTCTGTTCTGTCAGGACTTTATGAACTTTAAAGAAAAGGGACTTTTTAGATCAGGAATTCCTCTGTTGTGGGGCACCTGGATGGCTCAGTTGGTTGAGCATCTCACTCTTCGTTTCTGCTCAGGTCATGATCTTAAGGTTGTGAGATCAAGCACCACATCAGGCTCCATGCTCAGTGCGGAGCCTGCTAGAGATTCTCTCTCTCCCTTTTGGCCCCTCCCCCTGCTTACAATCTCTCTCTCTCTAAATTAAATAAATAAATCTTTAAAAAAGAAAAGGCATTCATCTCTTGCAAGGCTCCAGGCTAGAGCCTCCAGGAAGGGGAGGCTTGCGGTCTCTTGGTGAAATAACAGAATCAGAGGTGTGTTTCACCTTAGCACTGACTTTCCTAGAAGGTGGCTTTGGTGGGGTCATCTGTTTGGGGCTGTTTAAATCTCAAAATCTGAGGACGTGGGGGACAAGGGAAGTCAGCTAAGTCTGCAACTCAAAGGGAAAACCAGCTTAATGTGATTTAAGGGACCCAGGAAAGACTTCCTAGCCCCCAAACATCTCCCATTGGCTTCCTCCAGAACATTAAAAGAAACCTCACATTTACCCCCATCTTCGCTTAGGCAGTAAGAGCCTGGCTAAAATACAAAGGTATCAGAAGATGCAAAACTATTTTTCCTTTATTCTAAGATGCACACTTTACCCACATTTTAATGTTTCTGAATCAGGATGCATTTTTAGAATCAATGTAACTTTTTTTTTAAGATTTTTTATTTATATTTATTTATGATAGACATAGAGAGAGAGAGAGAGGCGCAGAGACACAGGCAGAGGGAGAAGCAGGCTTCATGCCGGGAGCCAGATGCAGGACTTGATCCCGGGACTCCACCAAAGGCAGGCGCGAAACCGCTGAGCCACCCAGGGATCCCTCAATGTACCTTTTTAATGTACTTACTGCTTCTTATTTCCCCTGAACAACTGTTAAGTTCATTTGTATTAAATAGATAAGAACCCCTGGGAAAGTTGTTAAAAATCTAGACACCTGGGCCTCACAAGAGCAGGTGCCAATTCAGGAGGTCTTGTAATTTGCATTTGCAGCAAACAGTCAGGGTGATTCTGAGCAAGTAGCTCAACTTCAAGAGGCCCCAAATCAGTATTTTCCTGGATTCAGGGAATAGGGTCTTTATGGATCTTAGTGATGTGAGTTTGCAAGGTGTGTCGCATGGAGGCTGCTCAGGTTACCAGTCACTGGGTCTGCATTTCAGAATCAGACAGTGAGGAGAGAGGCAATCTTGGGTCCTACATTTTCAGAAATCAATTCTGCTGTGCCATATTTCTCTGAAATTCTGGTATTTTGACATTTAAACTCCATCTTTCAAAATCCTTTCACTTTTAACCATCTCATACTTATGTAAATGAGGTAAATTTCAGCCCTCCAGAAACTCACACCCTAGTGAGTGGATCTTGCAAATTGACCTGAGCCAGATTACTCAATGCTAAAATGGGAGCCACTGACGAATTGTTAAATAGAGAGTGTTAGCTACTCTCTTCTACAAATGTTACCCAGTTATGGTAAAAGCAAGCCACCAAATTCTGCTGCACCTACAAACACTCATTAACCAAATATTAGTAAACAGTAGAGAAAAAAAAAAAGCTGTTCATATAACCTTGGATGCAAGTTTCTGTCAAGAAATTGCCAGGATTCCAGGAGCAAGATTAGAGCATGAGGAAACCAGAATTTTCCAGAGTTCATGGCTAGACCAAAGACCAGATAAAGGCTTACCTGAAGCATCATCTAAGGGTGTAGGTTATAATTCTAGCTGAATATGTGTATCCTATTCATGCAGGAGTGGAGGGTTTCTAAATCATTTACCTAATTCACTTATCTTGAATATCTCTATATTTACAAAGGGATCTCACTTCTAACTTTCACCATGTTAATCAAATGCCACTAATTTCACCAATAAAAATTCTCATGTAAACTAAAGCACTCGTTATTGATGGAGATGTAAATCACAGAGGTGCTTTGCCTCTGGATTGTGCATTCCTGATTGGAGTCCAGAAACATTTGGTTAGAGTCCAAACTAGGTGGCACACACATAATGTGGCACTGTGTATTCAGAAGCATTTAAAAATAAATAGCAGATCTACCTTAAGACTGCAGCTGACTCACACACACACTGTGGTATCTCTGATATCCTGCTCCAAGATTTGGTCTTTACCTGGTGGGCATGCAGAAGTGAGACAACAGTCCTCTACCTGCTACAGTTTTGGTCCAGAACATGGATCACTATACTACGATAACTACATATGATAAGGAAGCAGAAGACAAGCTGGGGACAAAGCACTAGCTAAGAACCACCACCATCCCACCCCAGAACTCCCCACCCTCGCTCCCAGGTGGGATATGTGTGACATTTCTCAGGCACTCCTACCTGCCCTAAAACTAAGGGAAGAGAAAAACAAATAGTTAACTAATAGAGACCATAATCCTGCAAGACATGAATCTCCAACAGTTTATAAATGTCTTAGTGATTTATAAGAGAAAAGCATTCTTATGGATCTCTGGAAGCTAGGTTATTGATAGACCCATAGACTCAATTTCCTGGAGCTCTAACACCACCCTCCCCTCCATAGTGATATAGAAAACAAAGGTAAAAGGAAATGCAGGTAAAATTAAATTTCCTTATAACCTGAAGCCCATTGACAAATACTTGAGGTGGGCAGAGTATAACATTCTTCCAGGAAGCTCCCAACTGTCTTAGTTTCAATGCTTTACTAGAAGGAAAAACAACCCTAGCTTTATGACAATAGTAAGGGCTTCAGTATCTAGAGGGTCTTCTTTACATATCAAAGTCCTTTTGGACACCTCCCTTTTTCCTTATCTGTCACAACCCCCAATCAGTCATCCCTCAGAACCCTGATGCAGCAGCTCTTTCTGCCCATGGGTTCTGTCCCCCTGCTTTAATAAAATCACCTTTTTGCAACAAAGACATCTCATGAGTTCTTTCTTGGCCATTGGCTCCAGACTCACCATTCCAAAAATGACATCACACAGATCCAATAGGGATAAGGCTTCTTCCCAAAGAAGTCCCAGGGCCCTAAACGTCCACTCTATCCATACGGTTTTCTCCATAAAAATAAAAATAGAAAGACCATGGTCCCTATAGCCATTTACTGGTTGGGTGACTTGGACAAGTTTCTTCATCTCTGATCCTCAGTGTTGCCCTCCGTAAAAGGGGAGTAAGAATACCTACTTTCTAGGACTGTTGCCAAGATCAAAACTGTGTCTGGTGCAGAGGAGAGGCACAGCTAATTTGATTTTTAATATTTGCGTCTTTTAAATCTTTGTTGCTTTTTCTCGTTTGTGAGTTCTAAGGAAGAATAAGATCTATATTGTATAGCAATACTTTATTTCACTATCACTAGAGATTACCAATCACTGACCTTGGCCTTAATCTTACTCTGAACTTTCTAAAATCCAGAATGTTAGCCCTGAGGCTTCTGCCTCTAGGAAAACTGCACAGCCTCTCTCATCTGCTCCCTGGTCCTAATGGTGTGGGAAACAAAGGCAGAAGGAAACTAGATAAAATTAAGTGTCCTTCTAACCCGCAACCCATTGACAAATACTTGAGGCAAGCAGAATATGACATTCCTTCAGGAAACTCCCAACTGTCTTAATGTTAGTGCCTTGCTAGAGGGAAAAACACAATCTTAGTTTGCTAATAGCAAGGCCTCCTATCCTATGAGTCTTCTTTAGCATATGAAAATCCTTTGGAACTTCCCTTATCTTTGCTTCCCCCAACCCCAAAGTATATAATCAGTTGCTCCTCACAATCCTGGGTCTGTAGGCCTTAGCAGCTCTTCCTGCCTATGGGTCCTGTCCCTATGCATTAATAAAACCAACTTTTTGCACCGAATATGTCTCAAGAATTCTTTCTTGGCCGTCAACTCCAGACCCCAACAACACCACTCCAAAAAACACATCAATATTTCAGGGAGGCCCTCTTTTTTGTTCTAGAAAGGTGTCCTTTTCTATTTCTAGTCCCAGACCCAACAAGATAATCACAGATTCCATCTCTAAAATGCTTTCCTTTCTGTTTTGCACCTGTTCATGTATATATATCAGCCCTACATTTTGAGAAATGATGGCCAGTGGGCTGGCAGGGCTGCTTTCCACTACTTTAGTCAAAACAGTTTAACTTCATGCCCTCAGCAACTTTTCTTGTAGGAGAAGCACCTCTTTATTTAAGGAAACTTCATTAGCCCTAACAGAATTTTCAGTGAAGAGCTAGCTCTTCCAGAAAGTCCCCCCTGCCATATTCTCCTCTCATGTAGCCTATCCCCTCAAAAAACAGAACCTGGCTTCTTACAAGAGGGCTTTGCCTTTCTCTTACTGATCTGATTCTGGATATGGATTTTTTTTTTTTTTTAAGACTCTACCTATTTAGAGAGAGAGAGAGCACATGAGTTGGAGGGAGGAGCAGAGGGAGAGGGAGAAGCAGCTTCCCACCTTGCAGGGAGCCAGACGAAGGACTCAATACCACCACCCCAAGATCATGACCCAAGCCAAAGGCAGATGCTCAACTGAATGAGCCACCCAGTTTCCCTTGAACATGAGTTTTTAACAAATGATGAGAAAGCAGAGGACAGGCTGAGGCCAAAGAACAAGATGGCATCCTGCAAACCAAACCATGCCCCCCCCACCCAACTCCCAGATGGGCTATGTGTGACATTCCCAGGCACTCTTGGTGGCCCTAAAACTAAGTGAAGGGGAAAACAAATGGTTAACTGATACAGATTACAGTCCTGCGGGACATGAGTTTCCATCAGCTACCAATCAATGTCTTAGAGATTTACAAGAGGAAAAAAGGATTCCTATCAATAGCCTAGCTTCCAGAAACCCATAACTCAATTTCCTGGAGCCCTAACATCATCCTCCCTTCCATGAGTGGTATGGGAAACCAAGGCTGAGGTAAAGTAAACAAAATTAAATTTATTTATGACCTGCAGCCCATTGGCAAGAACCTGAGATAGAGTATAACATTCCTCCAGGAAGCTCCCAACTATCTAAATGTTAGTGCCTTACTAGAAGAAAAAACTTTAACTCACCAATAGCCAGACCTCCAATATCCTGTAAATCTTCTTTAGCATATCAAAGTCCTTTCAGACACCTCCTTTTGTCCTCATCTCCCCCAATTCCCAAGTATATAATCAGCCACTCCTCACAACCCCAGTGCAGCAGCATTATCTGCTCACTGGTTCTGTCCAGTGCTTTAATAAAATCACCATTTTGCACTAAAGATGTCTCAAGAATTCTTTCTTAGCCATAGTCCCTGGACCTCACCAACATTCCAAAACTACTTGCCTGTTTTCCTTAAAGAGATTAGCACTTCATTCCACAGCAGCAAGTCACAACCACCACCAGCATTTTGAATCATTTAAATCTCTATAGGTGGAATTTTGCTGCTCCCTAATTTGCATTGGCCCAAGCCCTCCCAATTCTGGCACAGCCCCTGTATTACACAATAACCTGCCAGCCCTAGAAGACATCTGGGTAACCCCATTTCAGGCTCCCATAATTACAGCCATTACTACATAACAGTCAGTGTATGCCATTATCCGGTCACTTGGCAAGGCCAGGAATGTTCAACTATGATGGAAGTTCTGTTGTGGGGTGAGATAATGAGGGAGAAGGGGCAAATTTTTCTCATCACAGGCCTGGATTAGAAGCCCTGGAGTAGAGAAACCAGTAACTGGGGAGCCCAAATGATGCCAGTAGAAAGAGTGTCACTCACTGAGCAAAACAACTGCAGATAGCTTCCCATCACCTATCCCAGTCAGTATTCTCATCTAAGTGAAAACTATAACAAAGATAGCCTTTGAACATAGTGGCTTCAGGGACAGTGGAGAAGGAAGAGGGATTCAAGGCTCTGGACAGAGGCAACACTCACCATTTCTTGTGGTCATTGTTTAGTGTTCTGATATTTATGAAAAGTGTAAACCCCAGTGCATTTGTCAATAAGGTTCAAGTTTAAAATCCTTACTCCCAAGAGGTAAAATTGGGAGAGAATCCTCTCACCAATTATGATCTTCTACCAAGATCATAACCTGAATGGTCCTTATTAGAAATGGCTCATTACTGACTAATAATAATCACAATACCGAGTAATGACTAACATAAGTATGAGCAGACTTCTTGTTTACAGTGGCTTCTGATGACAAATAGCTCTCATAATCAAAGCTTAGGTTCCACATTTCATGATGGGTTGCTCCAGAGACCCTGCCTTACTTTGTAACACTCTAGTCAGGCTACTTGAGTTTGGCACTGTGGCAGGGTAGGGACAGATGCAACAGATTTAAGGTTCATTCCGTATTTTATGAAAATTAACAGCACCATAGAAATTGTGTGATATTGCCACACACCTATCAGAATAACTAAAATAAAAAACACGGACAACACCAAATGCTGACAAGGATGCAGAGAAACTAGATCACTCACTCATACATCACTGGTGGGAATAAGGCAACAATCATTCTGGGAAATAGTTTGGCAGTTTAAAAGAAACACCATGCAAATACCATAGACCCAACAATTGTAGTCCTGGGCCTTCATCCCAGACAAATAAAAACTTATGTTCCCATAAAACCTACACATGAAGTTAATAGCAGCTTTATTTGTGAGAACTAAAAACTAAAAAACAAAAAAATGTCCTTTTGTAGGTAGATGGTTGAATAAACTGGTACATCCATACCACGGAATACTAGTCAGTCATAGAAAGGAACAAACTATTGATACATGCAATAACCTGGATAAATATGTAAGAAATTATGCTGTGATAGCCATCCTGTAGAAAGAGGATGGACTCTCACCAAAAATATGGTTCAAATAGTAATACTAATGGCAATTCATAAACATCAAGAAGGGATGAAAAGGATTATTGCTCACATAATACAGTTTTCAGAGGCCAGTTAGTCAAGCTTCCCAAGCCGACCCCAAAAAAATGGAGTGAGAGAGCAGGGAAAGAGACTGGTTTGGGGTTTTCATTATAGTTCAGTGCTAGGGTAGGGGTGAGGACTAGTGCACATGGCAGGGTTCACATGATTTGAACCTACCCAACCTCCCTTCACCAAAGGAAGAAATCAGGCTTTATCAGCTTGACCAGATGTGAGACAGAGGGGAAGAGGGAGGCTGAAAAGCTGTAGCAGATTTTGAAAAATAGAGTCAGCCAATCTCAAAAAGATACCTACTGAATGATTCCATTTATATAATATTTAGAATAATATAATTATAGAAATGAAGGGCAGATTTGTTAGTGCTTGCCAAGGGGTAGGGATAGAGATGGGGATGAGGAAGCAGGGTGGTTGTAAATGGGCAACATGAAGGATCCTTGTGGTGAACTGTGGTGGTAAATCCACAAATTTACACAGGTAATAAAACTCTGTAGAACTTACATATGCACACATACACACAAGTAAAAATAAAACTGGGGAAATCTGAAAAACATACATGGTTTGCATCAGTGTCAATATCCTGGTTATGAGGGGCGCCTGGGTGGCTCAGTATGTTAAGTGTCTTCCTTCAGCTCTGGTCATGATCTCAGGGTCCTGGGATCAAGCCCCACATCTAGCTCCCCACTCAGCAGAGTCTGCTTCTCCCTCTCCCTCTGCTGTTCTCCCTATTTGTACTCTCTCACTTGTGCTCTCTCTCTCTCTCTCTCTAATATATAAATAAAATCTGTTTAAAAACATTCTGGTTGTAATGCTATACTAGTTTTGCAAAATGTTACCATCAGGGGAAATTGGGCAATAGGAAAATATAATCTCTCTGTATTAATTCTTACAACTCATATGAATCTGTAATTATCTCAATAAAAATTTCAATTTAAAAAACACTTAAATTATGGTGCGGAAGACGCAGAATTGGAGGAATGATGGAAGCTCCATAATCCAAGGTTGAAGACCAGAGGTTGCCCATCTGGGCAACACAATTTGTCCTTTTTGTTTGGTTTTCTCCGTTGAGCTCTGTAGAATCCACCTGATGATTATGGAGTAGTAAAAATGGAAGATTTTTCTCTGTTTTTTTAGTAAGAAAAAAAAATGCCCAATCAGGCTCACTTGACATTTGCCTCCTAGCATCTCTGACTCTTTTTCTCTTATTCTTTTCCCCTTAGTTTCTGGATTCTAGTATCTGCCGGAGCCAGGACTGAAGAAAGCACAAAGAGCTGAAAAATCTGTTACATTACATCATCTGTCTCTGGGAATTGAGGTATGCTGGCAGGTTTGATTTAAAAAAAAAAAAAAAAAAAAAAACAAACATAAAATTTGAGTCTTGGTTTCAGATAAAACACAAGTTCTGCTAGCCCAAGACTTATTAAAATTTTAAGTAATGTTCTTTGGATTAGAAATTTAAATAACTTTCAAATAGCTCTGAGCCTAGCAATTCTGATTATACATATCCAATACAGGTAAAATAATATATTTTTACCACTCTGTATTCTGTATAATAAGTTATACATATTACTTATTGCATTTTATGTACATTGCACGTAATAATGGGTTGCTAAATGGGGATAGCAAAACCCAAGTAAGAAATACCCAACTGGCAGCTGGAATCATTTCCATGAATTTTCTCCCCCGAACCTGCCAGCTTCCTTTGCTATTAACAACACTCTTCATTTCAGCCAACAGTGTTTGAGGCAAAGTAGAATGAAAAAAAAAAAACTTCCTAGAATTGCAACATTAGCAGGCTACAAAGGCCCACCAGACCCTGCTCATTTTCCCAGTGTTCCCACTATCCCTCCCAGCTATCTTCTGCCCTCTGTACTGGAGCTGCTGGTCTTTACCCAGGCCCTGCCTCCATAGTGTCTGCTGACAGCATGATTCCCAGATGGGCAACCTCTGGTCTTCAACCTTGGATTATGGAGCTTCCATCATCCTTCCAATTCTGGGTCTTCCACACCTGAAAATCTGCCTCTTCCACCTTTACTGACAGGTCTCTGCCCTGGGTGTTGCCAGTCTAGTAGGGCCGTAAGTCTTGGAGGAGCTACAATCACTTGAAGAGCGCTATCTGACTCTCAGGTATGAGGAGGATATGTGAGATCACTGTCTATCAAAAGGAAACACTGGTTTCAGAAAATTGGCAAACAGTGTAACAGAGAGAATAGGAACCTGAGTAAAGCCCTGTCTGGGGCCCCAAATCTGTCTCCAAATTCCTAGTTTCCAATGTGCTCTTTCTTCTTTAAAAAATACTTTGCAATTTTTTTCCCAGTCATGTGTCATTCTTATTACCTCATGGACTGGAGCAGATGAGAGGAAAGAGGAAAGTTGACTGTGTTTCAACTGACAAAACAGTCAGAAAGAAGTGAGCAGAGCAAGGGAAAGGTCAAGAGCAACAGAAGGCAGAGTTGGAAACTCTGGTGGGAGCGTGACCCCAGATGAAACTTCATCTGCCATCTCTCATCCCCTTTCAATCCTAAATGCCCGGTGCCCCTCCTGGTGCTGCTGCCGGGTACTGAGTGTCCTGGAGCAAGGCTATCTAATGTGGACCAGTGGTCAGAGTTCTCCTGTCAGGCCAGGCTGCTCCCTGCCCCCAGGCTACATGTAGGCTTGTTCTGGCTGATGGTTAGGACAGAAAGGCTTCCCAGGATATCCCAAAGAAAGGGGTAAAACAAAGATTGTCCTCATGCTTTCTTGCTGTTCAAATCTAGCAAACATTGAGGCCCAGAGGAGAAATGCAAAGCCCTGCAGGGTGCCTGGCACACCCTGAATAATTCATAAATATTCAATAAATGGATAGATAGATAGATTGCAAGTTTCCATTGTTCATCCCATTTGACACTACTCCTCTGAATCTAATCTTCTAATCTAGGGCCCTTTTTGGTCACCAGTCCAAGCTACTCACTCAGACCCAAGTATATGCCACCCCAGGAGCCATTGGAAGCTGCTCCCTCTAGAAGAGGGAGAGGAGAGAAGCACAGCCATTCCTACCACAAGCTCCAACCAGTGATGGTTGCAATCTCACAAAAATCTATATAGAGGATAAAGTAGATGTTATCTATCCCATTGATTGACAAGAAAACTGAGACATCAGAAGTAGATTATAACTTGCTAAGGCCACAGAATAGGCAGATGGTGGCTCTGGAAGGTCTTAAAACCCAGGTTGTCTGACCCCTACACTGGAACATTCTTCCACAGCCAGCCTTCAACTGCCATGGCACCAGGGCAACCATGAACTTCACTTTTTCACCTATCTGTCATCCAGGCTCTACTGTCTCTCACTGATGAGTTGGGAAGGAGCTCTCTCCTGCTTACTGTCTCAAAGTGGGCAAATGACAATCAAAGTAGCCAAACAGGCCAGCCCTGAACAAAGTCCCAATGTTGGAGGCCTTTGTTTTTGTGCTTTCAGCCTCTCTGAGAGCCCTTTCCCTCCATCAGGAACACTCTCTTTAGTCCTAAGATTCTTTTTGGTAGAGGTAGTGGAGGAGGAGAGCTAGAGTACTGGCCCTCCACCAGAAGGATACCACTGATAACCTCATCTATGTGGCCATACAATTCCTTTTAAAAGTAGAACTACATCATAAGAGAAATCTTACACTGTGTAAATGGTTTTATCTTCCTTTCCACAGGCATTTGTACTTTAAGGGGAAGACCAAGATTCCAGAATGGTCTTCTCTAATAGCAGTGCTGTTGGCATCACCAGAGAGAGAAGTGACCCTGAAGATCAGGGAGATTTCCAGCTGGTGATTGTCATCTAGTCTTTCTGTAAGGCCAGTCTAACCACCGAGAAAAGATTGGGGAAGGAGAAAGTGAAAAAGGCTTCCCCTCACAGAGGCACCACGCTGAGGGCTGGCACCGCAACTTAATCTCTGTGACAGATACTGGTGGGCAGGGCAGGGGTGGGGGGTGGGTAGGTAGAGAGGAGCAAAACTCAAGGGATCTATATTGCTTTGTGAAATCAAAACCAAAGTTGACAACATCTAGTCAATTATGAAAGAAAAAATGGAACATGGCTGTGCCGTGAGTAACTGATTTCTTTGGGATGAGTGCCTAGTTTCTCTTACCCCTCCTCTCCTTCAGCTTGCTGGAGGCTGTTTATTTGTGTCATCTCTTCTCTCCACATCTAGAGATGTGGCTGCTTGTCATAATTCTTGGCTCCTGATCAAGCTTGGTGGAATACACATTGCTGAGAAAAGTCCTCGCTTGGAGCTGAGGACAATCTCCTGCCAGATGGATGCCTGCACTAGGGATAGGTTCTCTTCTCCCAACTCACTATCAACCCACAGCCTGAGATGGCAGTGCCAGGATCGCATGCCCCAGTGGCTAGCTTGACAGTCCCTGTGTCTGCTTCATGGGCCAGTTTTCTTTGCTTTTTCTTCATATTGCCTCATGAGATTCGTTATTAAATTTTCCCGGATTTTAGTACCACCTGCTGCCAACAAACAAGAGACAGGAATAAATATTTCACTGGCATGAAGTTGGCCAACAGCTCAGTCTATGTCATTGAATTTTGACCAGGCATTTTATTAAGATAGTTTAAGTCCCAAAGCCAGTGAATTTGCCAAGTTGAAGTTGAACTTTTGTTCAGAAGATAAGAAGCTGTAGTCCTCAGAGACACCCCTGACCCAGTTGTGCCCCAGTCCTTCCTTCAAAAGGATGTTCAGGAACTCTGGCCAATCTGGCTCATAACCTGTGGGACACCTTTGGGCTTTCCCTCCCCATAGCTGTGTCCAAAATGGCAGTACAGAGCACTGGTTCATTTCTTTTATTTTATGTTCTTAGCAAATAAACCCTAAAACAGTAATGCCTTTAAGGCATTGTATGTAATTCCAAATGCAAAATACAATGTTTAAATGAGGACTATTGTGTACACAATAGTTGGTGGAAATTGGTGCGGTGAGTGGGGGAGATAAGGAATTCTATAGTTCAGGACAAAGGGTGAAAGTGTTGAGAGTTTAGTCATAATTTTATTAAATGGAATTATTATGTGGAGCAAGCACATGGTCTCCTTACCTCACTCATTATTTTTTTTCAATTTTCTTAAAATAAAATTTATATATAATAAAATTCCCCCATTTTAAAGTGGAGGAGGGACAAGATCACCCCCCACACACCTCTACCTAGAGATAAGCTAGAAGGATCCCCAGGACTCAGCATATAGTTGTAGTCTAAGCTAAATACTTTAAGTTAAAAAAGACTTATTATAGTGACATAGTAAAAAGGAATCCATATTCAATTTTTTTTTTCTTTACTTTTCTCCATACCATACCTCCTGCCCCAACCCAAGGAGAAAAGATCCAGGGCTGACCCTTGACAC
Source organism: Canis lupus baileyi (assembly GCF_048164855.1). NCBI lineage: Eukaryota > Metazoa > Chordata > Mammalia > Carnivora > Canidae > Canis > Canis lupus. Next base: position 61,671,213 of record NC_132841.1, read on the forward strand.
TGAGTAGGCATTTCTGGGTCTCCAGGCTGACTTTGGAAATGGTCCGCAGGGAAGGAATAGGATGATGAACTTTCCTAATCAGGACACATAGGCTCCCAAGTGGCATATTCTGAGGATGTGGGTGGAATTACATTACTTACATACCCAATGGATGAAGTGGGACATATGGTTCTACATAACTTACTTTATTCCTAAAAAACTTCTAGTAGGTGGTATTATTTTTGTTCCCATTTTATACATGAGGAAACTACAGTTTAATAAAGTAACTTGTCCGACACCACATAGCTAACAAGTAGGAAAATTTAGATCTGAGCCCAGGTTTGCAGACTGTCCCCGACCAGTATGTCTCACAGCTACTTGTAGCTGTCAACAATGGGGACTGACATCATCACAACACACCTTGTCCATATGTCCAGCCCTGGACCATATTGAGCCTGAACTCCTTCTGCAGTAAAGGGCAGACCCAGAGCCAGATCTGGCTCCTGAAATGAGCCCCACTTAGATGCTCAATGTTCCATTCATTAAGTCCTGATAAAATATCTGCAAAATTATCAGGAGTATCCTCCGTTATTAGGAGATAACAAGAAGCCAAATAGGAGCCATACTTTCTAAAATATCTTGTCATCTGGTTGGGGAAAGAGGAAAACAGTACATATAACAGCATATTTACTACAAAGCAGCTAACAATGAACTAAATCATATGGTACTGACCATAATTTTTATAGCAGTTCAGAAAAGATGTGAACTTGAACTGTGGTGACTCAGGAAAGGCTTTATAAAGAAGGAACTTGACCCAAACACTCCAGGGTGTGTGGGATTCAGATAGAGGAAGAGACTCAGACATCCTTACTAACTCTCTCCCCTCCAACCAAATACCAGATTTGGATTATTTTCTTTTAAAGCCAGTGATAGCGAGTTATATGTTTTGCTTTTTTTTTTTTTTCCTCAAATTCCAAATAGATTCTACATTTAGAACAAAATGATATAAACACAAAATTTAAAAAACATGTTGCTATTAAAAGTATCTAACCTCTGGTCATTGCTCATGGGATGTCTTGTGATTTCCTAAGACTGCCTCTTCTGACCTGGTCACAAATAATTCCAATGTAGGAAAAAGGCATCTGCTGCCATCTGAGAGATTTTTAGAATTATAATAAAAGATAAAGGATTAGTATGTTTACTTCTGAGGGCCTATTCTCTTTCTTAATTGTTGACAAGATGACCAAAGCCTTCAAAGGAAAGCAGAGTTTAACTCCAAAGCTCTCCACTTTCTACTTGTAGGGAGGCCCTGTCTCCAGGCTTATGATAGGATAGAGACAAACTCTCATATGCAACTTGAATATGTGGGCTTTCTTGGCTCTCCGATGATGTTCTGCAAAGGGCTAGAAATGCCACCTCCTCGGCAGGGGCCCTGAGCTCAGTCTGGTGTCAGCTGGGGCAAGTGCCATGATTATGGCCATGTCTCTGGGTTTGTCTCCTAATACAGCATGCTTTGCATCTTTATATCTGAATGGGCATTGACAATTGGATGTTTTGCTACATTGCAATAGTAACTGAAGAGAGACTGGGTTGAATAAAACCTCCACCACCCGTGTGGAGGACTTTGACAGTGAGGAGGAGTTGGGAGAGGCATCACCTGGACCAGAGATCCCCAAAATGGTCAGCTGCCAATGAGCCTTGCTGATTATTGATTGATGGCAAGTAAGAAGCTCCCCATGCATCCCAATCCCCAAAACAAGGCAAGGAGAAGGGAGGCCTGGAAGCAGGGATAGGAGGTAAACCCACAGAACAGAGGAGAGGCCAAGCAGAAGCTGGATGAGACATTGTCCTCATTCCCTCCTGCGTGAACCTGGGTGTGGTCATATTCCATAACTCTCCCTTTCAGCATTGTGTTGTTCTACAATCTATAACCCCAGACTGAAACCAGCAATTCCAACTAAATTCCTAAAGCGCTGGTTACTTTCCTAGATAATTGCTCCTAACTGGTCCCTGTCTCCCACCTCTAGTGTCTCCCTCATTCTGATCTTTCCCACACAGTGGAACCAGATTAGCCTCCCCAAATAGATCTTGGCCTGCAACTCTGTTTATTCAGAGTTGGTTCATGCTATGCCTTAGCACAGTGAGAGAAGAGAGATGAACCCTAGGCTGTGGGATTCAAAGGTACACCACAACCTGGCTAAAAAAATTTATCTGCTCTCCCACAACGCTCTTTAAGTGGCCTCTACCCCCTTGGGACTTGGGGTTAGCTCTTTTGATGGGCCTCCCTCCGTTCTCTCCACTTTTCTAGCTCCCCAACACTTTTCTAGCTTGTTTGACATCTTTTTGAGTCCCACCTGCTACATTAAGCCCCCTGAATGGCCTTCTCTGGGGAACTCTTGGCCCCCACTTCATACCACACTTAGACTGAGAAAACTTAGAGTAAAGTTTTCTCCAAGGAGAAAGGGTAAAAGTCCTGAGCTATGTCCTACTGTGTGAATTTCCCCAAGAAACACGTCCTGTTTTTACCAGACAGAACGCCTCTGCTGTGAGTTACTTGTGTTCAGAGATCGTGCCTTACCCCTCTCAACATTGCAGAGGCAGCTTGGTACTTATGATGAACTGGATCAACGTTTTGGGGAAAAAATGAAAAGAGTGGACATTTTTTCTTCTGTACTTGTAATTTGTAGACAAATCAACACTTGCCTTAGAGATAAAACATAAATCAGCTTGAAATCGTAGCATACTTGAAAACATCTATTCCCCATCTTCAGCCAAATAGAAGGGATGTGTTTGATAGAGCTATCGAATAAATTAAATAATTAACAGCTAGAACTGCTTGGCTCTTAGGTGCTTTACAGTCATGAACAGGAATCATAAATTGTAAGAGTAAGCATCTAACAATATATGAGAGAGAGAGAGAGAGAGAGCAGTCCCCCTGAGAAGCCAATTAGCCCATCTCTTTCTCAGTACATAAATTCCAGACTTTTTTTTTAAGTACCATCAAAACAAACCTTTCAAGACTTTCAGCTAAATGTGGCAACCCTTCAAAAGTGTATGAAAAACACAGATGTAAATCTAGGTCTTATGAGGGGAAATGACAGAGGCATAGTATCTGTTAGGGCTCGACTTTGCAAAGCTGTTCTGTAAATGCTTTTTATTTTGCTGACCAGCTTTATAATCCCCATCAGGCAAATGCCTACCTTGAAACTATAATTGCACTCACGCATGCGTGTGTTCCGGCCAATGTTACCTGAGCCAGACTGTATGAACTCATTAAATGATTAATTGTCTACATGAAGAAAGCAAATGCATTACTGACAGATAACTATTGGGTCCATCTGGCAAATGCAAAAAACATCTTGTTCTTAAGGAAAATATACTTCTTTTATTCAACTCCTATATTTAGAAACTTTACTGTTTGTTTTTCAAGAAAAGAAAATTCCTTGAAAGGGAGGAAAATGCACACTGCAATATTCCTAAGTCCAGCCACACCTTCCCCAGAACCTTGCCATGCAAGCCCTCCTGGGGACATACTAAGATTCTTGCCCATCTTGGATTAATTTTCTTTTTCAGTAAACAGAGGAAGTACAGGAGGCCACATGTCGACAACAGGAAAGCATCTGGAACCAGGTGACCTATTGTCTCCATCACTGTCTCTCTCCCTGGAGCACTGGGGCTTCTCACTGCCTCTCTACATCTGATTCATTTCGAGTTCTCCAGGGATCAGGCTAAAAATGGCTGCTCACAACAGCAGCTTCAGCTCCTTGGTCAACATAGCCTTTAGCTAAATGACTGTGGCTTCCTATTCCCAAGCACACAGCTGGAAAATCAGAAGGACTCCGCAAGGGCTGGTCAGCTGCTACATTTGGAGATAGGTGGGCAGTTCCTGGGGCCTCTGCTGCAAGTTCTGAAGGGCAGGGAGAAAATGATTGGCATCTCCAGCACAGAAGCCAGTGAACGCACACTCAGATCCTTTCTCCCCGTCTCTGATTATACAAAGGGAGAATGTCTTTGTTTGGAGAAGGGCTTAATTCTTTTTTTCTTCTCTGGCTGTAAGTCCCCCGCCATTTGGGAAGCAGAGACGTTTGTAATGCGTCACATTGCAATTGACATGTTTGTTTCAACAGTAAATTAAGTCATCAGACTTGATTAATGGGCTTAGGTTGAAGACTTGTGAGTCCTGGAGCTCACCTGACATCTAGAAATAGCACATTGATTTGCCCAGAATTTTCCACAACTACAGACCAATCTTCTTCCTGAAGAGCTACAATTATAGATGGGAGGGAGATGGGGCCCAGCCAGCCTGGGAGAAAATGGCATTTTTGTGTAATAATGAGCAACCTAACATGCAAATCTGGCATTCTTCTTGCTTTGTGTCAGGCTTGGATCTGACCTAGTTTACTTTTTTACTCTGTGGGCTCTAGAAATTTGTGAGTTCCAACAAACACACATGGCACTGTAGGTACTTGCTCAGGTTCTGCACATACAACCCAGAACTGGACAGAAGGAAACAACCGTAACTCCTCCCCTGGCCTTTCCAGAGCTTCAGTCACCTTTTCTCAGTTTTTCACAAGCCTTCAAGAAGGCCAAACCCTCAGCTCTTACTGGATCCCACCCCATCCCTACATCTGCTTTAGTCTCTTGCATCCCTTCCTCTAGAGTTACTTCATTCAGTTGAATGTCCCCAAAAGAACAATGGAGGCTTCAGAAACCAGCTGGGTGACTGTGGACAAGTTGCTTAATCTCTCTGGGCTCCAATTTTGTCCTCAATAAAAATGAGCCCTATCAAAAGCAAAAGTTCTAGTCCTAGGACTCTGCTCTGTTCCCACGAGTTGGCTTCAATTTGTACTTTCCAGAATGCATCCTCTGTTGCTTTCTCCTGCCAATTGCTGGAGCAGGTGGTCAGAGGGCGAGGTGTGTGTGTATTTTGATATGCATTCATAAAACATCTCTTTTCCTCATCTTCATCCTAATCCTAGGACATGGGAGATGCTTTCTGAGAGGATAAATGACTTGCCAAGGTGTCATGGGTAGGAATTAATTAAAGAGCTGAGATTTGATCTATGTTCAGAATCCAGTCCTCATGTAGAACCACACAGCTACTTGTTCCACACCAAATAAAGCTCCCATGGACCCATGGGGAAGAAGGAGTCTGATCCATGCATTGTTCAGCCATTGTTTCAAGTTCAAGTTCACAAGCCACTCTAATGAAGTGGGTAGGGATTGAAGGAGCCAAACATCATCACTATGAAGATTCAGAACCGGACAGCCCTAGTGGCCCAGTGGTTTAGCGCCGCCTTCAGCCTAGGGCATGATCCTGAAGACCCAGGATCAAGTCCCACGTCAGGCTCCCTGCATGGAGTCTGCTTCTCCCTCTGCCTGGGTCTCTGCTTCTCTCTCTCTCTCTCTCTCTCTCCCTCTCTTTCTCTCTCTCATGAATAAATAAAATTAAAAAAAAAAAAGAAGAAGAAGATTCTGAACCAAAACATTGCCTTTTGGGCAAAGGCTGTTGATCTCTCCAGAGAGATGAGGTCTACTGTGATCAAACCCAGCCATTCAGTTCCTATCAGGATTCAGAGGCTGAAAACTCCCCAAGGGCTTCATTCCCACTGACAACCTTGCTGACATGGGCCCAAACCACTACATCTGAAGGACTCCAAGCCTCAGGGATACCTGCTACCCTCAGATGCCTTACAATCCTTGAGGATCTAGTCACTACAGTTGCATAACACATCACTCCAAGACTTAGTGCCATAGAACAGCCACTTACTATGCTCACAGATTCTGTGGTTTAGGAATATACCCAAGGGATGGGGAGGTGGCTTATGTCTGATGCACCTTGTCTAGAGCCTCAATGGGCAGAATCAAAAGCTGGGGGCTGAAATCATCTGAAGCCTCACTCACGGAGATGCCCAGCACCAGGACTAGGAAGATTCCAACAGCTGAGGTCTTTGAGCATCTCTCTCTTTCCCTCCAACACGGGGGCTTCAGTGTGGCTGGACTCCTCACAGAATATCTCAAGACTCCAAAGACATGTGTCCCAGCAGAGCCAGGCCAGATGGAAGCCAAGCAGCCTCACTGGGCAGTCACACATAGATGTTTCCATCCACAGCCTCATGAGGATCCAGGCAACAGCCAGCATCAGGTGTGCAAATGACAAACCTGTTGATGGTTCCAGATCCCACTTACTAAGTACCTTGCAGCCTTTGGGCAACCCAAGCAGTTGCTGTCAAGAGCAGAGACAAGCTATCCCACAGCATCCTGCCTACATTGCAGATTCATGAGGAAAATAAAGGATCACTCTTGTTTTAGGGCACTAAATTGGAGTGGCTTGTTATGTAGCCATTGATTACTGGAACAGCATTATGTAGTTATATGCCACCCTTCCTGCAACGGACTACTGAACTCTGAGCCTCTTATTTTCTCTTGGGGAAGAAATAAAAATCTACTTTGCTTAAGCTGCTGTTTTATCTGCCACTCACAGTGGAACTTGGTCCTACCGGATGCACTACAGAGTCTCTTACCTTACTACCCCCGCGTGCATGCAGTTCCAATCCTGCCACCACACTACTCTAACATTTAGCTTTGTATAATCTCTCTAATACTCTATCATCTGTAGTGTGGTCCATTTCTAAAGGAATTTAGTCCACATTCCTTAGCCTGACACTCCAAGGCCATTGTTCTTTTAGCTCCACTGACCTCTTTATCTTTCTCTCCTATTGCTTCTTTTATTCATATTTTCAAGCCATGGTATTTGTACCTCTGGGGATATGGGCAGTGTGCCAGGGACTACTCAAAGTCCCATAATGTACACTATGGTAGCTAGAGTTAATAACACTGCACTGTATATGTATAAGTTGCTAAGAGAATAAATCTAGAAAGTTTGCAACACAACAAGAAATACTTTTGCAAGAAATACTTTTGTAACTATGTATGGTGACAGATGTTAACTAGATTTACTGTGGTGATCATTTCAAAATATAGAAAAATATAAAAGTAATATTTTTTTTAAAGATTTATTTTTATTTATTCAAGATAGACAGAGAGAGAGAGGCAGAGACACAGGCAGAGGGAGAAACAGGCTCCATGCCGGGAGCCTGACACGGGACTCAATCCCGGGACTCCAGGATCACGCCCTGGGCCAAAGGCAGGCACGAAACCCCTGAGCCACCCAGGGATCCCCTAAAAGTAATATTTTATGTTGTACACTTGAAACTAATGTTATATGTTAATTATATCTCAATTAAAAAAAGAAAGCCCCAGGCTAAACAAACTGCTTTTTACCAGCATCAATTTTACAATGTGGAAGAAAAGGTCTTTCTAACCCTTTTCTTGATAACAATTTCAATATTTTTATAAATTAATATAACTATCCATATATTATATTTAGAATACTGTGTGTGTGTGTGTGTTTCAGATAAAATCTGAAGTCATTTCTTGCTGATGGAAGGCCAGTTTGAACTATATGCTTCATGTCACTATACCTCTACTAATAGGGGCACTTTGATATAAAATTTGAGAAGCATGCTGTCATCACTTAAAAATGCATTCAACCATGCAGTGATTAAGACTTAAGACTAGTTTAGGCAGCAGTAACTGAGGAGTTGGCAGTTAACTGCCACTGATTCAGGAGCTCAACCACGTTGGAGCCAGAGACTGTGGAACGCCCTCATCCCTTCCTTCATACTTGTCCACAGATCATTTCCTAAGCCTTTCTTTCCCACTGCCACAAAATGGCTGCTGTAGCTTCAGACATCAAATCCATGTTCAAGGCAGCTAAAAGACAGAACAGAATAGAGTGTTGCTAGTCTGATATTCCATTTTTATTAGGCCAAAAAAAGGTTTCTCCAAGCCCCTACGAGACCACTACTTAATTCTCATTGGCCAGAACAATTACATGGTCACTTTTAGCTGTAAAGGAGGATAGCAACATGAGTCAATCAATTACCAAGGGCTGGGGAGCTGGAGTCACTCCCATCAATTGCCCTCCTCCCCAAAATTGGTGTTCTATCAGCAAAGAGGAAAGGGAACTTGGGGTGCCTGGGTGGCTCAGTCAGTTAAGTGTCTGACTCTTGATTTTGGTACAGGTCATAATCCCAGGGTCGTGATATACAGTCCCATCTTCGCTGGGCTTGGAGCCTGCTTAATATTCTCTCTCTCCCTCTCCCTCTGCCCTACCCTACCTCCCACCCCCACTCATGCATTCAAGTGAGCTCTCTCTCTCATAAAAAGGAGAAGGAGAAGAAGGAGGAGGAGGAGGAGGAGGAGGAGGAGGAGAAGAAAGAAGAAAGAAGGAAGAAGAAGAAGAAGAAGAAGAAGAAGAAGAAGAAGAAGAAGAAGAAGAAGAAGAAGAAGAAGAAGAAGAAGAAGAAGAAGAAGAAGAAGAAGAAGAAGAAGAAGAAGAAGAAGAAGAAGAAGAAGAAGAAGAAGAAGAAGAAGAAGAAGAAGAAGAAGAAGAAGAAGAAGAAGAAGAAGAAGAAGAAGAAGAAGAAGAAGAAGAAGAAGAAGAAGAAGAAGAAGAAGAAGAAGAAGAAGAAGAAGAAGAAGAAGAAGAAGAAGAAGAAGAAGAAGAAGAAGAAGAAGAAGAAGAAGAAGAAAGGAGGAGGAGGAGAAGGAGGAGGAGGAGGGGGAGGACTAGATCTGGGGGAGGCACTTAATGATTGCAATAGTACTCTTCCCTCCAGCCAAATTAGTTTTCTGGTCAATCCTAGAGCCTGACACATAATAGGGGCCAAAAAAACAACCCACTATTATTTGGAGGGAGCAGAAATGGCCCTCTCCCAAATACCTATTTAGTCTCTCTAGGCTATTGGAGCCCAGCATGATCCTGAGCCAAAGGAGAAGCTCTGCCCATCCAGATGCAGAACTTGGCATCTGGCAGAGGCAGAAAGAACTTTCTGTCCAGGTAGCATATACATTTCCATTCATCCCCACAGAAAGAGGAAGTGTCTGGCAGGGTGTCCCCCGAGGATACCACCTCCCAAATATTTAGAAAAAGTAAAGATGTCAACCCACCCAATCCCCTAGTCCTCAATAAACACCTACTCATGTGGCACAACTTTCTGTGGATTTATGAACTGAAATAAGAACTCTTGCTGCACTTCAGTTGTCTAGTCTATTATGTTCAGAGCTGCTAAAGATCCCTTTGGAAATGGCAAAAACACTGCCAAGCACCTTAGAATGAAGACAGGCTTTCTTTTTTTTTTTTTTTCTATAGGCACTTCTTGAGAAGACTCCTGGTCTGTAGAAGAAAGAAACCACGAGACTGGAAGGGCTTGCAGCCTCATCACTTCCAGAGCTAGCCACTCTGCCTGTTGCTCTGACTTGGCACCAGGAGAGAAAGGGAGGAGCCCCGTGGTTCCTTTCCAGGTTTATCCCATGCCTTCCCTCTGCGTACAGGAAGTCACAAATGGGGCCAAGAAACAGATAATTGAACTTGAAAAGGAAAACACAGGAGGCCTCATCCAACCCAGAAGTCATAAAGGAACAGCAGAAAAGGTCTATAATGCATGGGGTAGGTTTCCATAGTCGTCTGCCAGGCTTACATTTCTGAATCATTTCTTAACACTTGGCAAAGAGGCTTAGATGTTTAAAACTCCTTTTTTGGCTGGGGAACTGGAAGTATCACATCTGTACCCAACAATGGGTTTTAACTCTTTTGTACTATAATCACTTTCACTTTAAAATATTTGATGCTCTATGGAAATGCTCTCTTAGGCTGAAGTTTTTTTTTAAACCTGTTCTTCAGAGGTCACCTGACCAAGCAGATCGCCAGAAATGACAAGACATTCTTAAAATCCTTAATATTTGGAATCCTTTAATATAATGCTTGTAGGTGATCAGACTTCGTGTTTTCTGATAATCTCTTGGTGGTGATAACAAGTTCATTGATATTTTTTGAATGCCAATTCTGTGCTAACTGTGGTGGCCCTATGGGGAAAACCAAGGAAGGCTATGAGTCACCCACTTAACTGCATAAATTATAATTTCATGCTTATTATTGGGCTATTCCTTAGACCTATTTAAGATTGATTAAATGAATAATGATAAAGCCTTGAATGGTTACTTTGCACAACTATGAAATGACAAGGACATCTATACAGGTATGGGTAACTGTCCATTTCCTGGGACTACTGTGACAAGTACAAAGTACAAGGTCACTGTCATGGCTTAAAACAGACATTTATTCTCACACAGTTATGGAGGATGGAAGTCCAAAATCAAGGTATCAGAGAGAAAAATGAAAACTCTCATTCAAAAAGATGTATGCGGGCAGCCCCGGTGGCGCAGCGGTTTAGCGCCGCCTGCAGCTGGGGGTGTGATCCTGGAGATCCGGGATCGAGTCCCACATCGGGCTTCCTGCGTGGAGCCTGCTTCCCCCTCTGCCTGTGTCTCTGCCTCTCTCTCGCTCTCTCTGAACAAATAAATAAATAAATCTTAAAAAAAAATATGTATGCACCTCTATGTTTATGGTAGTATTATTAACAATAGACAAAATATGGAAGCAATCCAAGTGTCACTCGGTAGATGAATAGATAAAGAACCTGTGGTATATATATGTATAATGGAATATTACTCAGCTATAAAAAAGAATGAGATCTTGCTATTTGTGACAACATGGATGAACCTAGAAGGTATTATGCTAAGTGAAGTAAGTCAGACAGAGAAAGACAAATAGCATATAACTAAACGTTTGTGTAGAATCTAAAAAGCAAAAATAAAAGCAAAAGCAGAAACATACCCATAAATATAGAGGGCAAACTGATGGTTGCTAAAGGGAAGGGGGATAAGATAATGGGCAAAATGGGGGAAGGAAAGTGGGAGATACAGGCTTCTAGTTACAGAGTGACTAAGTCATGGAGATAAAAGGCACAACACAGGGAATATAATCAATGATATTGTAATAGCACTGTATGGAGCCCAGCACGATCCTGATACATAATAGGGGCCAATAGCACTGTATGGTGACAGACAGGAGCTACATTTTGTGGTGAGCGTAGCGTAACATATAGAATTGTCAAATCTTTGTGTTGTATGCCTGAAACTAATGTAACATTGTATGTTAACTATGCTGCAATTAAAATAAATGACTAAATAAAAAAATCAAGGTATCAAGCAGGGTCATATTCTCTCTGAAGATTCAGTTGTCCCATCTGTTGTGTTGTGTTCAGAGCAGCTAAAGATCTCTTGAAAATGGCAAAAGCACTGCCAAGAACCTTAGAATGAAGCTTCTGGGGGATGTCTCTGACTCTTCCCAGCTTCTGGTGGTTGCTGGTGATCCTTGATATTCCTTGGTTTATAGACATATTACTCTAATCTTTCCCTCTTCACATAGTCTTCTCCCTATGTGTCCATGTACCTATGTCCAAACTTCTCCCTTCTTATAAGGATACTAGTCATTAGATTAGGGCCTACTCTAGTCTAGTATGACCTTATCTTAACTCCATTACATCTACAAAAACCCTATTTTCAAATAAAGTCACATTAGTGAGATTAGGACTTAAACATACCTTTTGGGGGGACACAATGCAAACCAGTATACTGTCCATGCTAGGTGAAAATAACAAAAGGTTATCAGAATGTGAAAACACAGCTGCAAGTTCTCTGACATTCCTCCTGTAGAGTGGGACTTTGGCCCCTCCACTTGAATTTTGGTGGGCTTGTGAGTTCTTTGACCAATACAGCATGGCAGAAATGATGTTATAGGACTTCCAAGACTAGATCACAAAGAGCCACACAACTACCTCATTCACTCTTAGAACTTCAAGGCACCATATAGGAAGTCTTACTACCCTGAAGCTACCATGTTGTAAGGAAGCACAAGCCATGTGGAAAAGCCACATGTAGTCACCAATCCCTGCTGGGCTCAGAATTCCAATTCCAGGTGCTAGTTCTGAGAATGAAGAAAGAAGCCTCCAGAGGTTTGCAGACCCCAGACATTTCAATTATTCCTAGCCATTTGAGTTTTCCCAGCTGAGATCCCAGACTTCATGGAGCAGATGCAAGCCATTCCTGCTGCCTCCAGTCCAAACTCCTCATCCAGAGAATTCATGAGCCATAACAAGGTGGTTCCTATTCTGTATCTCTGAGTCTTAGGTTATCTCATGTGGTAATAGATCATGAATAAACATCATGAATAGTACAGTCACATTTTTTATAAAGTCTGAATATATGTGCATGCACAGGAAAAACCTAGGAAGTTTGACCTCAAACTGTTGGAGATTATTTGGGGAGGGGGGTACACTCTTCTTTATATTTCTCTATATTTTAAAAACTCTTTAAAATGAGTTCATATTCCTTAATCAGGAAAAAAGAAAATGATTTTCATTTAGACAAAAAAGGTACCACTGAAATATCGTGGTTGTGTTTTCAGCCACAAGTAATGGAAGACTCTTGGTAAAAGTTGAGACATCTCTGTAGAGTAGCCATAATCAACACACAAATTATTTTGCTTGTTTGAGCTAAGTAGACTACAAATCCCAGATCTGAGTTTAGTCCCTTCAGGGGTGGGTCATATGGAAGTAGCAGTGACTGAAAAGGAGGCACTTCTCTGGCGCTTGCCTCCTTCAGGTGGACGGGCCCAGAGTTCAGACAACCACCCTGTTCTTTGGGGATGGGGAAGGGCAGTGATTATGCAGCAGTGTGGGGAGGGGTGCAGGTGGAAAGGACAAGAGAAGTGGGAGTGACATATGTGTAATATAAGAAATAGCAAAAGAGACCCTAGGGAAGGGGTGGAAACTGAGTGGGGAAAAATTAGAGAGGAAGACAAACCACAAGAGACTCCTAACTCTGGGAAACAAACAAAGGGTTGCAGAAGGGTAGGTGGGTGGGGTGATGGGGTAACTAGGTGACAGGCATTAAGAAGGCCACATGATGAGATTACCACTAGGCATTATACTACATGTTGGCAAATTGAATTTAAATTAAAAAAAAAAAAAAAGAAGTGGGAGTAAACATTGAGGGCCTGGAAGATGGAGACTGGGTGCTGTGGCTTCCCTCCCCTGGCAGGGAAGGAGACAGTTTACATGTCTTCACTGGCTTGGTATGGGGGTGCCTCCCCACCACACACACACCACAGGACTGGGCCTGTGTGCTGCTGATGTTATGTCTGCCACTGCTAACAACATTTCTAACATAAAGTGTGTCACTGGAGCATATCCTTTTCCTTCAGAGATGTAGTACTCAAAGGTTAACAACACGTCCTGCCAAGAGCACAAACACAAATCTTGGCATGACAAATGAGGCCTTGGCCCTCTTGAATGGCCACACTTTAGAAACCAAGGGAAAGCAGGGAGAACCAAAAGGCCACAATTGAAAAGAACAGTCCTTGTGACTTAGACAAAAAAATGTCAGAATGGAGCCAAGGGTGAGTTAAGTATTATATGCATGGTTTCTAAGGAAACTTTAAAAGCAAATAGTACATCAGGGAGAAAGGCACTCATTACACAGATAAATTCCCAATCCCAGGGACCCAGCCTTCCCTTCCAACTTCCACAGAACATACCATGCCAAAGATCCCAGGCACAAAGACACCCAGTGGCCTCCACACAGGTGGAAAGAGTCTCAAGAGACCAGGCAAGAAGTGGGTGCCAAGGTGCTTTGAGCTCTGCTGGGCCAACGTGAGATACTTTCTGGGTATCCTCCAGGGTGACATTACTCTATTAACAGCCTACTTCTGCTAAATTTGTGAACTTCTGTGTACCCGCCTGCCCGTCAGTAGGTATTTGGGTAGAGTTAACTATTTATGCGGTTCTGGTTTCTAGAGAGGAAGACATGTGGTAGAAAGCAAGGCAAATACTTCCAGCTTCTTCCTTTTGTTCTTCCATCACATTGCCTTGACAAAATGAAACCTCTTCAATTCCCAGGCAAGGCAGTTTGGGTCTGGGGAAAGCCCCAAACCCATCTACTTTACAATTCGTATGATATTCTCTGTCTGTTCTGAGACCCCTCTGGCTGGTCTTCCATGTTTATACATCTTTGATAGCTTCATACACCACCCTCACTAACCTTTCCTGGACCAGAAAAATCTCACTCTTACTCATTCTCAGTGACCTTTGTTCTCACACACAATTCCTGAGAACCACAGCACCGCACCCCACCCCCATTTTAGTGTGCACGTGGGTGTATTCACCCTCTTTAATATTCTCATGTAATTTCATAGCTTACTTTATATCTATTTAATATTTATTCCTATGTGTTCATTTCTTGCTACTAGTATGATTATTATGTTTTTTTCCTCTCCGTTTTATAACTGATTATTATTTGAATATAAGGTAGCTTGGTTGAATTTCTTTGATAATAGATTTTTTTCTCCGCTAAAATTATTAGCTTCCAGAACACAGTTGGGGAATGCCATACAGTGTCAGGAAGTGGTTATTATATGTGGTGACACTGTAATTCTTTATGAAAATATGAATTCATAGTAGTGAAATCTGCTTTATTCTGCATTTTGATATATTATTGTAAGTTTCTCTCAGCTAGAAATAGCTCCTGTTTCCCTATTACAGGACACACCATCCATTTTCATAGTATAAACACAACATTCAGCTCTAGTAATGGAGTTGCATGTGCCTGTCCTCAGATTGAACTTTGCCCATTGAAACTTTCCATCTACACAAAGTAGAATCCTAACGCACTCATGCTTTTTTTTTTTTTAAGAGAAAGAGAGAAAGTAAGTGTGCACGCTCCTGAGCTGGGGGGAGGGTCAGAGGGAGAGAAATAATTCTAAGCAGCATCCACACCCAGTGCCAGCCCAATGCAGGGCTCAGTCTCACGACCCTGAGATCATGACTGAGCCAAAATCAAAAGTCAGATGCTTAACCAACTGAGCCACCCAGGCACTCTTGCACTCACTCATGGTTTTGAGTAAAGGATTAGAAGGTCTCTATGTGCTTCATCACTCACTATAATAAAATAAATCATAATTAATTGTGGCTATTTTAGAACATACAGAATTTTTAGATCAGAGATTGTATAGTTGTTTACCCATATCAATCCTCTTTCAAAAACCTATGAGGAGAGCAGAAAATGGGCACAGTATATCACCATTTGTGTAAAAAGGAGTGACTCATTACATGTGTTTATATATGTAGAGAATGTCTCTACAGTGATATATAAAAATCTAACATCAGTGGTAGCCTCTGGGGGAGACCAGAGGATACAGGCAAGCAGGAGACTTACTTTCCACTATGAACTTTCTTGTACTCTCTTAATTTTCTATCACACATGGGTATTGTACTTATTAATAAATTTCTATGTCAAGAAGATATTGAGAAACAGCATTATTTTATGCTAACAATGGTGTGCTGAGAATGAGATGGGAGTTTTTTAAATTTGCAAATGGGATATAAGTTTGTGTAATTGCATTTGACATGTCAGGAGCCTTAAAAAGTTCCTTTATCTGCATTTCTGATTCTTCTTGCAAGGTAGACTCCTAGAAGCAGAATTATTGCATGTGCTAGGTGAAATAATGGTTTCCCCAAGTGGTCGCACATGTCCTAATCCCTGGAACCTGTGAATATGTTATATTACATGGCAGAGGGGAATCAGGTTGCAGAGGGAATTGACATTGCTAATCAGATGATTTTGAGATGGAGAGATTATTTGGGATTATCTAGGTAGTCCCAATGTAATCACTGGGATCCTTATTAAGTGATAGAGGAGGACAGAAGAGTCAGCATCAGTGTAATGCAGTATAAGGAGTCAACTAGCCATTGCTGGTTTTCAAGATGGAAGGAGCCATGCATCAAGGAATGTGGGCAGCTTCAGGAAGCTGTAAAAGGCAAGGAAATGCGTCTTTTCCTAGAGACTCCAGCCTTGGCAAGATCTTGATTTTAGCTCATTTTGGACTTCCGGCCTACAAAAATGCAATATCAGTTTGTTATTTGTGGTTTCAGCCACCAAGTCTGTACTAATGTTATAGCAGCAATGTAAAACTAATACGTTGTGTCAAAGAAATACCTATTTATAAGAAGTAAAAATCTGGAGGCAATCTAAGTGTCTACTAACAAAGGAACAGAAAGTAAATGTTGCCACATTTATATGAATGAATATTACCCTCTTGGCAAACATTTGATTTGGAAATTTTTTAAATGTTTTTTCTTTTTTAAAAAAAATATTTATTTATTTGAGATAGAGAAAACATGAGTGAGGAGGGGGAGGGCCAGAGGGGAGAAGGAGAAGTAGACTCTCCACTGAGCAGGGAGCCCAACACACTGGGCTCAATCCCAGGACCCTGGGATCATGACCTGAGCCAAAGGCAGGTGCTCAACCGACTGAGCCACCCAGGTGCCCCCAATTTTTTTAAATGTTTATGAGAAAATATTAAGTTGAGAAAGGCAGTTTATAAATCTGTGTTGGATTCCAACTATAGAAATCATATACCCATGTATACGTCACATCAGTTGGGATTCAGCCACAGAAGAGTGAAATTGCTCAAATTGCTTCAAATAGAAAGAGACATACAAAAAGATCCATACAAAATCATGGATGAGATCATACATGAACTGTAGGAGAGGGACTCCAGAGGCCTCTTGAGAGGTTGGTCAGCCTGCCACGGTCGTAGCTACCTCTACGGGATAGCAAGGTGGAGTGTCAGGTGGAGCCTAGCTGGAGGCCATGCCTCCAAAGGCAGCGGAGAGATGGTCCCTTTTCTTTTCCTCCTTTTCCCATAACCACTATATTCTACTCATATGGTATAAAGAATGTTTACATCTAACACCACATTTTTCTGTCTCCCTATTTATAAACAAGAAGCAAACATCAAAGAATCTATTGCTGTGAAGAATGCAGGCTCTGGAGTTCGATGACCAGGATTTAAATCCGCTTCATCTTTTCCTTTGGGACTCTCACTGAGCGTTGGTGCCTAAGCATCTTTGTCAGTAAAGGGAGAAATATCCATGCCTTCCCCACAGTGCTGCCTGAGGGTCGGCAAGGTCAGGGGGCCAGGTGCCTAGTAAAGTAAAATTGCTCAAAAAATAGTAGCGATCGTTTTTATAATATTTTCCTCTATCAGGTATTATTTATCATGTATTAATCTTATCATCAGAGAAATAAAAACATCATTTTAGAAAAAGCCAAACTGGATGTCAAGCTTCCAAAAATAATCACAGTCTGAAGAAAAATACGTAAATTTTAAAACTTGTTGCTTTGCATCAAGTTCTGTCCGTTGTATATCTGCTTCCTGTTGATAAGGGGAATAATAAAGACACAAGTTCTATTTAAAAGTCGAGAGTCAGTAGACTGAGTATTTTCATTCTCAAGGCCATTAATTCTGCAGAGCAAATGTCACTCTCCATCTTTTGCATAAAAAGCACCCTATTTTGGCATTTGACAATGAATGGATACATTTTGGGGGACAAAGGGAAGAATTTATGATAATAAAAAGGGGTAAAGGAGGCAAATGGTTTTCAGTGAAGGTTGATTTGCTAGTTTGACTATTGATTATAGAGCCATCTAAATATGGACATTTATAACTGATTAAATGTTAACTTAGAGGCCACCTCTTTGGTAGTGACTACTCAATTTCCAGCCTGGTCCCCAGATTCGGGCGCCACTCTCTCTCTCCTTATGGAATAGGGACCCTGGGGAATATGCTTGACAGTTTACATTTTCACACACATGCTTTGTCACTCGGTGCCACAGTCTCCTCTGGGTTAGTCAGCTCCAGATCCTCTTGTCAAAATAGGACTATAAGTCTGGTGATCTTGTCATTGCCCTACGCTGCTGAGGACTTCTTCAAAGAGCCACATGTAGTGATTTGGTTTTTAACAACAGCCAAACCTTTTAATTACATTTAAAACCTGCATGCTAGTGTAAGTCAGGTTTTACTCCTTGCAAATCTTAAGCAGGTTTGTGATTTGGAAATACGTTCGCCAGAACATAGATAGACGGTAAACCACGACTGTCACTGGATTTCAGCCTGTTCCTTTATGAATTATGGCTTGTTCCTTTTCTACATCAAACGACCTCATGGTCTCCAGAGACAAAAAAGCATCCAGTACATGAACTTTAAAGGACTTAACTATAAACCCCAATAGGAAGTGATTTTACTTGTATTTCCAAATTCCATTACACACAAGTAAAGCTATTAATTTGGTCAGCACTACAGATAAGAATCAAGCAGGAAATGACTTTTTATGTGACATCATTGAGGGCCTGTATCAGAGCAGAGACAGGAGGGGCATGTCCTTTGTCCGTTACAGATCTTTCCCAGCCTACTCTGAATGAAAGAATGGTACAGGCAGGGACAAATTTAATTCTGTTACCTCAATATGGATTGTACTGCTCTATGTGACCTTGATGCAGACATTAATAATGAAAGACACAAAGAATGAGAAAAGAGGAAATGTTGGGGCGGGTGGGTAGGAAGTGAAAGCTATAATTATTTAGTAAGATAAACCTTAGCTGGAGAAGCCAGTTCATGTTTCTAGGAATTTTATATCCTAGTTAAGTAATTGTGTTCTTGTGTTGTTTTTAATAAGAGCATTTCTACGTTAGAGAATACTTTGGATGGTGCTCGATGGAAATCACATTCATCTCACACGTGACCTTTAATTGTCAAGCATGAGGATTCAGGACAAAGACAAAATAGGCTCAAATCCCAGTTTGGGTGACTCTGGGCAAGCAAGTTACTTAGTTTCTTCATCTACAACATAGGGTCAATTATCCCTACCACCCAGGGTCATTGTGAGGATTAAATGAGATGATGCTTGGAAATGTCCAGCATGGTTGGTACTCAAAAAATGTTTGTAGTAACTTCCTCTCATGACTGCTTAGTAGATAACCAATTGGGTTTCTTTTTTTAACTCTTTTTTATATGTTTAAATTCATTAGTTAACATATAATGTATTATTAGTTTCAGAGGTAGAAGTCAGTGATTCATCAGCCTTATATCCCTTATGATCCTGTTTTGTTTCTTAAATTCCACATTTGAATGAGATCATATGATAATTGTCTTTCTCTGATTGACTTATTTTCACTTAGTATGATATCTAGTTCCATCCACGTCATTGCAAATGGCAAGATATCATTTTTGATGGCTGAGTAGTATTCCATTGTAGATATAAATATACCACATCCTCCTTATCCATTCATCTGTCGACAGACATCTGGGCTCTTTCCATGGTTTGGCTATTGTAGACATTACTGCTATGAACATTGGGGTGCAGCTGCTGCTTAGGATCACTACATTTGTATCTTTGGGGTAAATACCCACTAGTACAATTGCTAAGTCACAGGGTAGTTCTATTTTCAACTTTTTGAGGAACCTCCATACTGTTTTCCAGAGTGCTGCACCAGCTTGCATTCCCACCAACAGTGCAAGAGGGTTCCCCTTTCTCTGCATCCTTGCCAACATCTGTTGTTTCCTGACTTGTAATTTTAACCACTCTGACTGGTGTGAGGTGGTATCTCATTGTGGTTTGGATTTGTATTTCCCTGATGCTGAGTGATGTTGAGCATTTTTTCATGTTGGTTTTTTTTTTTAGATTTTTCTTTAAATTGTGGTAAAACATAAATGACAAAAAATTTGCCGTCTCATTCCTTTTTAAGTGTATTGTTTAAGTAGCATTAAGTACATTCCCACTATTGTGCAACCAACCTCTAGAACTCTCTTCATCTTGCAAAACTAGAATGCTCTACCCATTAAACAACTTCCACTATCCCCTCTCCCTAGCCCCTGGCAACCACCATTCTATTTTCTTTTTGTGAATTTGACAACTCTAGGCCCCTCATATGAGTGGAACTTGCCTTTTTGTGACCAGCTTAATTCAGTTAATCAGTTTTTTAGATCACTTTTTGAAACTTGACAAATTTTCACACTCAAAGTTTTGGCAACTGTATGTTATATTTTGATATTGCATGATTCCCAACTATTTAGGTAAAAGTGTGAAGTTGTCAAAAATAAAGATGATCCATTATGAGATCATGTGAATTGTATGGATAGATTTTACACAAGTACAGTCAATTCTCAAATCATCTGCCATCACTTGTAACTTAGTTCTTTTACTGCTTGTAAATTCCTAGAGGTCAGGTGGTCCCTGGCATGCATTAAGAGTATGATAGATACTAATGGACTAATTAGTAAATTAATAAATCTGTGAATGGCTAGCAAGAAAATACTGGTCATAGTGTATTTCCTTTACTATTGATTCAGTGCCACATCTTTATTCATCAACTGATGGTACTTAGAGAATGCAAAAAAGATCAGCTTTTGGATCATAGATACTTCTGCATCTCATCAGCTTCTTAATGTCAACATATCTCAGATTTGTTTAGTTTTCAAATTCTGTATACTAATTGATTTTAAACAACAGGATTGGCAGAGATTTAAAACATTAAAATATTCAGAATTGGTCAGGGTGAGAAGAAATAGGGGCTTGAATACAAGTGTTAATAGAAATTTTAAACCTTTAAGAGGGCAATTAAAATCTTTTGTGCATTCTCCCCCCTCCCCACAACTCTGTAAGTTCATTTCTTGTTAATTTATTCCACAGAGATGATCATACAAATGTCAAAGATATAGGACTGTGGCAAAGTGAATAATGGTCCCCTAGAAATGTCTATATCCTAGTCCCCAGAACCTGAGAAGCTATATGTCATGTTCATGACAGGGGATAATAAAGATTGCAGATAGAATTAAGGTTGCTAATCAGCTGACCTTAATATAAGATGCTGCTGGACTGGGGCAGCCTGGGTGGCTCAGCGCTTTAGCACCGCCTTCAGCTCAGGGCCTGATCCTGGGGTCCTGGGATTGAGCCCCACGTCAAGCTCCCTGCATGGAGCCTGCTTCTCCCTCGTGTCTATGTCTCTGCCTCTTTCTCTCTCTCTCTGTGTGTGTCTCTCATGAATAAATAAATAAAATCTTAAAAAAAAAAAAAGATGCTGCTGGATTATATCAGGTGGGCCCTATGTAACCCTGAGGGTCATTTAAATCTCTATGAGGAAGGCCAAGGAGTCAGTGTAAGAGTTATTTGAAAAGACTCAACCACATTTACTGGTTTTTAAGGTGGAAGGGAGCCAGAAGCAAAGGGATATAGCAGTCTTTAGAAGCTTTTAAAAAAGGCAAGAAAAAGGATTCTCCCCCAAGAGCCTCCAGAGCCAAATGCAACCCTGCTGATGCCTTGATTTTAGCTCAATGAAATCTGTTTTAGATTTCTGACCTCCAGAACTGGAAGATTATAATTTGCGTTGTTTTAAGCCACCAGGTTCATAATGATTTGTTACAGCAACAATAGGAAACGCATACAATGGCCACAGAAGTTCAGGGCAACATTATTTGTGACAAAATCTGTAAGCAACCCGAAGCCTATCAATAAAAGCTTGATAAAACATTGTGTCGTTACCATGGATGTTGAAGATTTTAGATTTTCACCAAAGAGAGGGCTGCCAGAGGTAACCTCTCCCTCTGCTTTTGGCAAGATCTTGTCAATCAATTTAAAATAAAAGGAAAATTATACCAAAGAAATTCCTGTTAACAAATTGTCCTGCTTGTAAATGCACAGCAAATAGAACACAACATGGGGACGGTAGTACCTTTGGGTCACCCAGTCTTATTTCATTCTTCAAATAAATCTATAAATATGCCAAGCACTGTGCTAACCACGGGAAAGTACTGACTGAGTGGAGAAGGAGGAGAAGCAGGCACGAGAATTCTATTAAATGTAAGAAAGGCCAAGGCAGAGGAAAGCATGGGCACCTTGGGAGCACAGGGAGGGAGGGATACCTCACTGAGTTAGGGTAGGAAGGCGGGACAGGGAGAGCTGCCAGGAGGAGGAAATGCCTGAATCCAGTCCCAAAGGAGGAGTGGGATTCAGCCAGACAAAGAAGACTTGGAAGGCCTCACTGGCGGAGGAAACAGCTTACAAAAGGCTAGCTGGCATGATGTCCAGTGTGGTGTGTGGGTGGGGTGGCACAGGAGAAAACCGGTCAACTCTAAAAACGCTGCACAAAGACGTTTACAGAATTAGCTGGTTTGTGTTCTCTGAACCGGTTTCCACGCCTTCATAATAGAATCACGGAACCTTCCTTGCAGGAGGATTAAGGGATCTGCCCAGAGTCTCAGGGCCAGAGAAGGAAGACCTGGCTCCTGGGATTCGCTGCCCCGTACTCTTTCCTCCAGGCCCTGGCTGTTTCCCAGAGGAGCCCCTTTTCACCAGGCAAGCTGGAACCGCTTCCAGTTCTCTAAAACCTCGATGCATTAAAGACTGAAAAACATTTTGTGGTATATTTTAATCATTTGTATTTAACAGTTCACTGCTCTTAACCCATACAAAATACAATGAAATAAAATTGTGCTTTTCAAATGGATTACAGACTAAAATTATATTAATTCATAGTTCATTGCAGGCCATGTGTTCTGGTAATGGAACAGACATTTAAATTTACATAATGAATGTTTTCTTCTTTCAGTCCTTTCACTGATTCTCTCTGACTCTCCATATAACCTCACTTAGACAAGAGAGGACCTTTGAGCGCCTTAGAAAATGAGCAGCCCAAACAGCCTGCTGGTGCTAGGCCCTGTTTATATTGCCTTCAAGAAAGAAAGCAAAGTTGTGCATCAGGATCATCAGGTGGGGAGGGCAAGGGAGGCTTTTAAAACATACCGGAGCCTCTGCCCCACTCTCTAGAGTCTGATTCAGTGGGTTTAGAGTGTGGTCCAGGCATCTTCATGTTCCCCAGGTGATGCTAATGGAAAGCCAGGGCCAAAAAAGTTCCCCAGGTGATGCTAATGGAAAGCCAGGGCCAAAAAATACCATCCTGAAAGTAGGAGAGACTGGCAAAGGAATCCTCTAAAGTCTTATTAACTCATTTGCAGATAGTTGTTAAAAGGGAAACAATGGTTTAAAAAAAAAAAAAAAAAAGATCAACAAATGGCAGCAAAAGGAAGTTTCAATAAAAAGTCTCACTGATACTGTGGGGTATAGCAGAGGCACCCTGGCCAGCAGGCAGAGCACAGGGCACAGTGAAGGCCCAACCACAACCAACCACCAAGGGCAATGGGCCAGATGTTTGCACATGAAGGGAGGGAGAAGCATCCAAAAGAATTACGAACAGGGATCCCTGGGTGGCGCAGCAGTTTGGCGCCTGCCTTTGGCCCAGGGCGCGATCCTGGAGACCTGGGATCGAATCCCACGTCGGGCTCCCAGTGCATGGAGCCTGCTTCTCCCTCTGCCTGTGTCTCTGCCTCTCTCTCTCTCTGTGTGACTATCATAAATAAATAAAAGTTAAAAAAAAAAAAAGAATTACGAACAGTCTGTTAAAGTTTGTCCATTCCACTTGCAAATGTCACATGGCCACACCCTCCTCCAGGCAGTTCTGAGGTCCCCAGGGTGGATGGAGAGACATCTGCTGAGCCCTCAGCCTCTATGTTGGAGACACCAGCACTGGTCAGCGGGGCCACTGTGGCAACCAGGCAGATATAACTGTGCTGGAGAAAGCAAAGATTCTTGGCTATAACCATGATGGCCAATCTCCTGCCGACATATGGATTGCCCCCACTCCGCCCACCGCCCCAGAACCTTGGAAGTGAACTTTCTGTTCAGACCTCTCTAGGCAGGCTACTATACCTGGGGGTGGGGGAACAGTGATGAGGTGGCCCCTAAGAACGTAAGAATTTTCTGAGCGCCAAGTTATAAAATCAGTATTTAATACATCAAGAGAGAACAAAGGAGAACGGATGGCCCTTGAATCAGAGCAAGATAGATCACTAAACTATAAAGAAGTTATCCATCGAAAGGGCAATCATCAGCCATGAAGGCTAGAAAGCAAAGGGAGATGCTATGCTTGGGCTTGCTAAGCTCCACACTGGGGACATGGTGCCCTGGTCAAGGAACTCAACCTGACTTCTTCAGCTTCCACTGAGGAGGCTGCTCTTGCTGCTTCCACCTTAGTGTGGGCCCCATCATATCTGGATTATCATAAAGTCTCCTAGCTGGTCTCCCTGTTTCTGCCTTTGCTACCCCGTATAGGTCAGCCAAAGTGGCCCTGTCACAACTCGAAGTAAATCATGAGATTTTTTTCTGCTCAAACCCTCCTGAGGTTCCCCATCTCAGAGAGAAAGCCAAAGTCCTCACAACACTGTATATGGCCTTCTATGATCTGGATCCCCCCACCTCTGGGAGTCACTCTTCCGCTCAGCCCTGCACCACCACCGCCTCTACCCTCCACCTCCCACACCCTATTCCCACACCCATCCCATCCCATCTCCCTGATGGGCTTCTAACATTCCAGGTAAGCTTTCCCACCCCAGGGCCTTTCCACCTGCTGTTAGCGTTCTAGAAAGTTCTTCCCTTGGGTATTAACATGGTTCAACACTTAGATCCTTTAGTTCCTTACTTCAGGTTGGAGGCCTGTCCTGGCCACTTAAAACAACAAATTCTCCCACCCCTCACTACTCATACCCCCCCTTCTCCACTTTATTTTTCCCCCTATCACCACCTATATATTTCACAAATTTGAGTATTGTATCTCCTCCCATTGGAATACAAGTTCATGAGGGCGGGTTATGTGGGCTGATTTTGTTTATTGCTATATTCTAGTGCCCAGACCAATGCCTGGAAGTTAGGAATTCACTACATATGTGTTGACAAAAGAACAAATTAATCAACCCAAGTGTCTAGGGTTATCTCTGCTGTGCTGGTGGCTTCATCCAGCTTTTGAAGCTAAATGACTCAAATGTGACTGGACGTGGGATAACTACCTTTTGTCCATAGTGATGATGATGATTTGGTCTCCAGTAAGGTAAAGCAGGAGAAAATACGCTGGTTGGAAGACGTGAAGTCTGGTCCCATTCAAAGTTTCTGTAATGAAGGAGTAAAAGAACCAGCATGGCAATTTCTTACTCGTTCATCTCACTTAGGGCTTTAGACCACAAACAGCTTTGACGGTGGTTGAGTCCCTGCTCTTGACCCATGAGAGGCCTGGGCCTCCCGCTCACAGGCCGGCCTTCCTCAGGACTCCTGGAGCTCGGCTTGAGCTCCTCTTTCAAACCCTGCCAGTTGTGTTTAGGGAGAGCAAAGAGCAGTAACCTGGCAGACGGAGATTTGACAATGCAAACAAAAGCCGTCCCCAAACGGCTGCTGTAGGGTGTGATGCGCTGTCACGCGTCCCGTCGCTGAGGCACAGATTTGAATCCGGCAGGCCGGGGCGCAGGAGCAGGCCCACAGCTGAACAAAGGCCGCACTGTGGCTCGGCCCGGCTGCTCGCTCCTCCTGCGGCCGACTCCTCCGTCCCCTGCAAGCATAACAGAGGACTGTCTGTGGAAAACTGCCCTCAGGAGCAGCCCGACTGCTTGCGAGGATAGTGCCGACGCAGAGGGCTAGCATTTTGGCATTTTGTTCCTTTCTCAAGATGCAATTCAGTGTTATTCGAAAACCTGGCGAGTCACAAAGATCTCCTGTTCTCCAAACCACGGGTTTCCTGCCTTTGCCACCGATGCCTAGCGCCTCCCAAGGAGAAGTAAGTCAGGGACAGCGCTTGTCCTCAGGGAGACTACCACACCATCTCCTCAGCGGCTCAAGCGCTGGACCCTGCCTTCTCAAGTAGGTTGTGCAGCGGTTAGTAACATGCTGTGGAGTCTGGTGACCTTAGAGTCAGGTGAACCTGGGTTCACATCCCAATGCTGCCTCTTTCTGGCTGAGTGACCCCTGAGGAATGTCTAGAGGCCTGCTTCCTTGTTTGTGTAATGGTTCTGCAGAGTTCTGTGGATGAAATCATGTAGGTGATGGCCGGTAAGAGTATCCAGTCAAGAGCATGCCGAACGCTCAATGTCTAAGGGGTAGGAATAAGAAGTAGACCTCAGCCCATGGTCTGTGGGTCCTTAGCTGCAAAATGCCATTGAGTAAGAGACAGGCAGGGCTTGGTAGGGAGAGAAGGGTAGGGAGCCATGGAATCAGGCTCAGGACGCAAAATCCCCAAAGTGCTGAGATATAAGAGATAAGGGAACAAACCAGAGCACTCTGGTCTAAGTATGGGTGGAGAAGATATATTTTTTTTAATGACAGCTGCCTGTGAACAACAAAGGATAACCAGACCCAAAAGGAAGCTCTTAAAGATGTTATCATCAGTCCTCACTCAAACCAAGACGTCACAAGAATGACAAGGCCACAAGCTCCCTGGTCAGTTCTAAATTAAAGACTGTCAGTGGAGGCCCATGTTGGCAACCCTGTCGGGACCCCTCTCACCCCTGACAGCTCCCTCTGAACCCTTGCTTAATAAATTTCTATTGCTTTACTCACTCTTTGTCACGAGATTCATTCTTCGACTCCAGGAGACAAGAATCAAGCTCTCCCACTTCATCATGAGAGTGATAATGGGTATAGGCAAAGGTGGAGACACCAGGATCGTGGGATTGAGGGAGGCTTCATAGGACAGGGAGGGACAGGCGAGGTTTTGCTTTCGAAAAGAACAGCTCATACCATAGAGAACAGACTATGGTTCAGTCATCTTTCCCTTTACAGTCTACTTCACATGTTCTCCTGAAGAGCACACATCCTAATGCTGCAGCATTTCTACAAGGAGTAATACAACAAAGACTGACTTGGTCATGACTGTGAGTCCACTGTCTGGACAAGATTGTTCTTTCTATGCTTGTACAATTTGCTTCTAGGTCTCGGAGGGGTTGGCACAGAGCTAAGAGTCCACCCTCCTTCATACAACATTTTTTTTTCAGTAGTGCCTCTATCAATTTTAAAATTAATCTTTAGTTAATCTTTAATTTTTATTTCTTAAATGGAAAATACATTTAAATTCAAAAGATATAAAGGTATACAATAAAAATCTTCCTCCCACCCATCCCCCAGCCACCCAGTTCCCAGACCCCAGGGCAAATAATGTTACCTTGCTACCAACTGTTTCCGTCTACTTACAGAAATAATCTATAAATATATAAACAAATATATTTATTTCCTCTTTAACTCAAAGTATAGCATATAAAATAGTTTTGCCATTTTTTTCTTGGAAAAATTCCATATTGCTATATAAAGAGCTTTCTTTTTTTTAAAACAACTAACACATAGTTTTTAATCCTTCAGATAACTGCAATTTATAATGAAATCATCTGTCAGCCTGAGTACCTAAAAGGCAAACTTACTTTCTATGGATTCCAGAATAAGAGCCATTAAAAAGCAACATTTTTCAAGAAAGTCCTTCTTCTGGGATGACAGGTTTCACCTTCCCTGGTTCAGATAAAGAACACAGGCTCATGGACTTACTGGTATCCCCCAGTAGCAGCCTTGTACCAAAGATGTAGCTGGCACTTGCTACTCCAATTGGCTCATAAGGGAGTTCGCAAATGGACCAGGTAATAAAAAAATGATCAAAACTAGACACAGAATACCAACAGATACACTGAAATATCATTAGTTTCAAGCTGAACCTAATTTGCTAAATCCTTACCTGTTCTCCAATTTTTTTTCAAGTCTTCCTACCTCAAAAAAGAAAAAAAAAAAAGATTTTCCTCCTCAAGGGAACCATTTTGAATCAAAAATGAAAACTACATTTTCTAAAACTACTAGATGGTTGTCTGACTAAATTTGGTCTACACCAACATTTGATTTGATTCAAGGCATGGTTACTCCAGTCACTCAGAGGCATTAAGTTCAATTTCCCAGAGTGGTTGCATTGACCATCATTTAGAAATGTCTGCAATTGGTGTGAGGTCAGAGCTAAGATACTAAACACTGAGCATACTGCCCCTCATAGTCCTAGACTTCAAGTACATTATTTTTAAGGGGTGAAAGCAGCACACATCAATACAATCATTGGCAATCTGGTGAATAAAAACAGAATTCTGAGCTGTCTTCTGCAGATATTTCTAAAGAGCTGCAGGACCACTTTCTAAATAAACTGGTAGTTAGCTCTTTAAGGCCAAGTGGGGAGCCTTATTGGAAAGGGGTTCTCTCTGGAGAGCTGAGCTCCTCCCAACCCCAATAGGAGGAATTTGATGAGTCTGTGAGGTGGAGAATGAGAATGGAATATGCGAGGACGCTGTGCAGGATTTTGGGAGCACTTACCCAGAGAGGGGTCTGGAGCTGGGGCTGAGCTGGATCAGGAGAGAGCAAGTCAAAGCAGGTAGAAGGTGAAAAGAGCTGTGCCGAAAGCAGGATCTCCTGCCTGACTGGGACCCAAGTGTGGATTCCTTAATTTTCCATAGCACAACTGATACAAGGATTTATGGTTAAATTCTTCATCTTATCCCTTCTTGCATAAACATGGAGAATCTTTATTGTTCTTACTCCTGCCATGGTTTGGGCTCAAGGCTTTTGATTTGTCATTCAATTTTCACAAGACTTCTGTGAAGGGGATACTATATCCCTTGCAGATAGAAAACTGAGAGATGAAGTGACTAGTTCAAGGTCACACAGTGTTAGGGCATGTGGCTATTATTTATTAAGTACCTCCTTCTGGAATTTTTATCACTTCCCTTGTTATTTATAAAGGTAGTACTGCAAAATGATCGAGGACTTTACTTACTGTTTAATCTAATCACCCTCAATAATTCCATAAAAGCTAAGTACACCTGTCCTACCACTGAGGAAACTGAGGCTCAGTGTGGGTTGGTGAGTTGTCATTCAGAGTAGAAAAGCTAGGTTGTGACCCCTAGCTCCAATGCACTGCCTTTCTCATTTGTAATGCTGGGTCAGCTTCCCCACTGTGCTTGCAGACAAGTCCAACAGCTCAGCAGTTATTAAGCCCCGAGAGCCATTTCCTGAAGCGACTGAAAATTTAAACCACTACTAAAATAAGGTCTGATGCATCTGGCCCCTTCCAAGTTAGAAAGCATTTCCAGATAGGCTGATGGGACTCAAAGCAACAGAAAACCACATTTCTAAACCCCTCTGAAGGTAGCTTCATAGGGACAACTGGCCTTGTCCTAGGCAGACTACTGGTACAAGTTCACCCAAGGAAGTCAAACTGTTCTTCAAACCAGGCACCACTATAGCAGTACTGGAGCTCCATCTCAGCCACAAGAATGATGGGATTGGGACATCCTGGGAATAGTGCCAAGTGGAGAAACCAGTGATCTCTAGAAAGGCTTTAGCCATGACCCAATCCCAGATTAACTGCGCCCTAGCTCAGAGGCCTGGAATGGAGGCAGATGCTCAGCTGGTTTCTCCAGGTTCCCAATCTTAGATCCCTGGCACCACATCCTTCTGTGCTCTGCCCAGAAGTCTATTTCACCACTTCCCAGAGTTTACTATGTGAAGAATTCTGTTGCTACTACCTGTGACCAAGTGGAACTTGCCATGGCTAACTGTAACCCTGACTAACTGGAATTAAACATCTGACTTGACATTAGTGTCTAGGGTTCTACTGGGCCCGTTCTTTTTTCTTTTTTTTTTGCTGGGGCCATTCTTGAGGCAACTGAAACCTGTTTATATTTGCATGGAGGTGGGAGATGGAGAGAAGGGGAAACTATTGGGTTTTGGTTCTTTTCCTGTCTCCCTTTGTATCACTATGGAAACATTACATTTGCCTGCTTCCCCCATTGAGACTGAGCAGAGTAGCACATAAACAGTTGGGGATGTGGTGACAGAACCACAGGCTCTCATCTTTCTCAAAAGAAATGAATAAAAAGAGGAGACTTTCAGAGCTTCCCTTTGCACTTTCATGTCCAGTGCACAAAGCAGAACAGAATACCTATTGATCTAGTAGTGGGGACCTGGGAAACGTGCTGGGGTTTCTAAAAAGCAGGGAAATGGCATCCAATGTAACCTGGTTTATATTAGCACAGGTGTGAGCCAAATCCCTATTTGACTCTCAGCTCCATCACTCAGTTTGTGTAATCTTAAAAATAGAGGCAAAAATAAATAGATGCCTCTGATCCTTTTAATTCATCTATAAATGGGAGATGAAATCTCCAGGCTTATTGTGAGGACTCCCAGATGAAGTCCATTTTAAGGGGTTACAACTATTTCCTTTCTTCCCTCGCATGCCCTGTAAGAGAACCTCTCCATCTCATCATACTCACTCCACCCCCACCCCACGACGGACCTGTCCAACTTGAGTCAGATGTCCCCAACTGTCCTAAGGAACCCTGTGAACTAAAGCATGTCTGGTCCAGTTTAGACATATTGAAGATGCTGAGAAAGCCAAGCCATAAGCCATAGGAGGAAAAAAAGAAAACAGAATAAAAGATTCATAAAGAAAAGAAGTTGACAGATTACAAAGCCCCACACAGAAGGCAAACTTAGTTCCAGATGGGATTTGTCCTCATGTGGGATTCACCAGGTCCCTTTACCATGATCCTTTATATCTTGAATTAGGATGGTTTGAGCTATCCTATTTCTGGCAATCAACAGCGACAGACCCCAAGAAAGATGATGTGAAGTACTTTACTCAGGTACCTATGATGGGTCAGGTGCTAGACTCACAGCAGCTATTATTTCAAAACAACTCACTCACAATTTACTGCTATATGCTTAACAGTTATGAAAGATACTAACATAAGCAGATATTCAGTGGGACTGCCCGAATGGCTTATGGGCTTGAATCAAACTAGCTGGTTTCATAAACAATGCCTATTGCAACTGCAGATGGAAGCTTGGGACAGTGAAGACACTCTTCTATTTTTCTATATTACGTCTTTCACATTAAATAAATGCCTCCTTGACTACTGGAGAAAAAATAATTGTAATATTCCACTGAAGCTGAGAAATAAAGCGACCTTTGTTTATTTTTTTTAAAAGATAAACATGACTGATCTACACTAATCGTGACATTTGAGCGAAATAAAAACAATGTTCAACATTTTTAGTCTATAAATAATTCCCTAATTTCACTTATTCTGTTAGCCAAAGACTGCAAATGAGAGAACTGGATAATGCTTATTGATTTAAAGGTATCAGACATGGTATTTGATTCTGAAGAAATGAAGACATAAATGGGAAAAAAAGCTTATAGCAACGAACTTGGTAAAGAATGACATTTAAAGGTTGATACATGAATTTTACATGCTTGACTTAACAGACTAAAACATTTTTCAAGTCCTTAATTATAAGAACAGCAGCAAAACTTAAGACAATTAAAAACTGGCATTTAAGAATCTGCTGTGTTGTTACCAATACATGTAAGACAACTGTATCCGTGAAGCCCAAGAAACTACTCTATTCCCAATTACTAATCTATTCAAGCCAACGTGCACGGACTTTGTTTCACTTTCGAATGTGTTCCCTTGTTCTGAGTTTAAACTGTACCTTTAGATACAGCAGCCTGAGCGTAATGGGGTTATAATGCATGGCTGCAGACCCAGTCTCACTGCATGACAATTACAGCACATCAACAATTGTAATTAAAATAGCAAAACCAGGCTTGAGTGGACGCCCTCATGTTGTAAATACATCACATATCAAAATTACAAATTACAGAAATAAAGACAAATAATAGCATGAAGGGCATGATAGTTTATTTTAAAAAATTGTACCACACTGATCATAATGACCAGCATACACATTATGATGGCTTTTCTCTTGGGTATTAACATTGCAGTATTTTTGTATACTGAAATGTTTCAATAGGACCAAGAACGTTAGAGAAATAAAGATCTAGATGAAAATGAACACTAATAATTCTGGTGTCCTACCCCCACAGAATTCATTTAAACCCCTTATGAATCAGTGGCATTATAAATGTTATATAGTTATGAAGAACAAAAGTTCTCTTCTAAGTAGGCAGCATGAACTTATACCTCCTTGTACTTTAATCTTTAGTTTTTATAATTTAAGCTATGTCCACCCTGGCTAAAGCACAATCATAAAGACACCTCAGATAATTTCCATACTACCACTGCACAACTTTAGTGATTTTTACTTAAAAAAAAAAAAAATTCAAACCATCATCAAAATAAAGAGGCAAATAAAACTGATTTTCAAATCATTTGAAAAGCATAGTGCTTATCTGTCTGATATAGGCTCAAACTTAAATTAAATGCTATAATTATAATCTCCAAACTTCTGCAATAAAATTAACATATATATATGGGTTTTGTTTATAGAACTGTATTTTGCAATCAATCAACAAGAGAAAGTTACTTTTAGAGAGCAATGTATTTGGTTACAATTCCATGTATCTGTAGTAGAGATGAAGCCACATGATGTTAAATCTGGCTCTAAGTTACCTAAGGTATAAAATTCTGATCAAAATTATGATACTCTGATCTTAAAAATTCAACCCACATGAGATGATTTTTTAGAGTAAATTTGCTGTTATTACTTCAATAATCGTTTCTTTTTTGACTGTCTGCAAATTGACCCTTTCTTTTTTGATCAATGTGACTCACCAATATTTCAAATTGACCTCTTTACTTGCATTCTACCATTTCAATATCCAGGGATTTCTGAGGCAGTATAAGTTTGACTTCATAAAAACAGTAGATACTTTAACCTTTCAGTGACAATTTTTAAATCTGTAAACTCAAAAATCACATTATTTATAGCTCAGCAACTATAAAAACATTGAGATTTTGGCATCTGAAGCCAGAATCTCTTTGTGCTTTTTAAATTAAGCTGCTTTTGAATCTTTTTGGTATTTATCAGCCATTCATATTTCCCTTATAATAATAAAAGAATATACTTAAAGTAATTTTTAAGGTTAAATGTCCTGGGGGCTTATCAATATTTTTTTTAAGTTATTTTTTTCCTTCTGCATTTGGAATAGTAGAAATTATTTCTGGTCCCTCCTTAGATCAACCAACACTACTTTCAATCACGTATAACACTGAATTTTACAGACATCCCTGAAAAGTTTTTGATTAAGTAAACGAGTGAATCACAGTGGAGTCTCAATCAGTTAACAGTGTAGATCCATTAAAAAAAAAAAAAAAAAATCACACTGAATATTAAAATCTTCAAGCTAAAAAAAAAGAAAGAAAAGAAAACCCTCCTAAGAATTAAAACCAAGTGTGTGTCATCACTGATTCTGTGCTTGTATCCCCAACTGATCAGACTCCTCCTTCTCTGTGTTATAAGACATGTTCGTTTCAATCTCCACACCAAGTCTCCAGGACACTTGAGTGAAGAGGCTATGCTACTACAGCATCTAAGGGAATAGAGTGGCACCATTTTCTTCCCTAATAGACTTCATATTGAAAGATGAGCATCAGGTCTCCCTCTATAGCGCTCACCGGCATGTATCAGGAGACAAAACTTGCCCTGCAAACTGATGACGGCTGATCCTCCCACCCCGCCTCCAGCGCCAATATGAGGTTACCAACAGGTTTGTCATTATATGCACTGGCCTTTCACTCTTTCAATCAGAAAAGTTGTGATTACTTAAAAAAAGGGAGGGGGGTGGAGAAATGAAAAACCAAGAGTTTAAAGGCACAAAGTCGCATAGCTGCTCTAGTTGGAGTTTGTAAACAGAGAATAGGTTGAATTTAGGTAATCCCAATCTATGAGAGTAAAAAGGCATCCACAGCAGGCTTTTATCCAGCCAGCTTCTTTGAGACCCTTCATGGGTTTTGAGGTCTACAAAGTATGCACTAAAATACCCATACTTCAAAAAGCAATAAGGCAAATAGTATAATCATTATTCCAAAAGTTACAATGGTAGTGTAGGCATACAGAGTATAATTTAGTTACAATGTGTGGTACTGTTTCTATTATATAACCATATTAACTGTTTCTTTCCTACATAATTATATATTCAGCAAGCTTCAGTTGAACACAAAACCATCCTTGTACCACCACTGATAGTTGGCAATAGCTCTTTGATAGCAGTTTTTATTCTGCCGTAGAAATATCCTTGAACTGAAAGAAGTTCACAACCCAATGTCCAGTCATTAAACACTATCATATTTGTGAAGAGCTTCTTCCAACTTCTGTGTCACTTTTTGGAAAAATATTATTTGCTGTTGTAAGAAATGCTGCATCTGTGATTTAAAGTCTCTTACTCGAATTTGATGGAAGTGGTGAATTTCAGCCAAAGTGGCAAAAGAAATAGTGTTACAGCGATCTTGAATGCCATCAGCCTTCTGGACTTCCATCTTCCCTTCTTCCACATGTCGCCTACTCTCCTTTACTTTGGTAAGAGCTCCTGTAGTTAAAAAAAAATTAATTAAGTATATATACACATGTATCCCAATGGCATAGCTACATAGTAAGCAGACTCTTGAGCATTATAAATACTTCCCTAAACTATTTAAAGCCCTTTGGAACTTAAAGAGATGACTGTTATTAATAAAAAAAAAAAAAAAAAGAAGAAGAAGAAGAAATCTGATAGGGTTTCTGAAAACCCCTCCACTGCTGCAATTCTAATTCTCAAAATTAGCACTTGCCAGTGACCAAGTATCTATAGTAGGTTTCATCTCTTCCAAACAGAGATACTATACATAACAAATAAACTACAAGGAACTGTCTCTAAAAATACAAACCAAGAAACTGTGATCTTCACTTAGGAGAAAAAGTGTGGCACCATTACAAACACTTTATAATAAGAAAGTTATCTATAAACACCATACCCCAAAGAAGGTGCAAATCTAATTCCTCAGAAAGTCTTACTGAAGAATTATTATAGAAGACTCTGGAAGTAGACTCTGAAACATGTTAACATGTTTGTGCCAACTTGGGTTGTGTTTTAGAAATCATGCTATTCATAGAGGGGGCTTGGAAATGATGGAGTCTACAATGCAAGGCTGCCTCAATTGGGCTGGCCAAGCCTGTGTCTTATTGGCAATGAAGGAGCAAGTCTAAGTTCTACCAGGAGACTCACACACAGAGTACTGAGACTCTGTGAACTAAGAATTTGCCACCTTTACTTTAGGGGCTGTAAAGATCATTTTGAGTCTGCCCTAGTGATGATCTGGGAATGAAGCCAGGGATACCATAGCTTCCTGTCAAGAAATGTCACCAAAGGGTGTGTGCAAGGAGGAAGGAAAGGGACAGTCACTCTGGCAGGTGTCACATGAGGGAAGACCTTCCTCCAGAAGCATCATTATATGAAGACACTAAGAGCTAAGGACGTTTAGGGGTAGGAGACAAAGAATCTTCATGGGTTCTTAGAAATGAATGATGATAAAACTCAAATCACTTGAACATGGCCAGTTCAAGAACTTGGATTTCTTGACTCCATCTAGTACTTACTCTACTAACCCATGATGAAAGGTGAGAGAGAAATGTCTAGGACACCTGGCTGGGCAGTCTATACCATGGTGATACTAAGGGGGACAAAAGAAGGGAACCTGTTTAGGAGGAGGTGAGAAAGCTGAGGAATTTCTCCTAAATAATATACAGTTAAACCTAGCATTACATAAAACTCTTAGAGGTTAAACAGCATGCTTGTTTTTGGGGTGCATTTTTGGCATAGCTCAAAGACTTGAGAAATTAAAAGTATAATATGTATGTATTTAAGATATGTATTTAAGATATGTATTTAAGATATGTATGTACATTTTCATTTGTTGATTCTAAATGAAGTCTTCAAGTGAGAAGCAGTAGAGACTTGCACTTGATCCCACAGAGACACGGGGCAGGGCTTCCATGTAGAGATTATTTGCATTAACACGGCTTTAAGAAGAACCCTGACCATCCCACCAGGAAGCCATCCCTCTGAAAGTGGGCACTTATCATGCACCTGCCATTGCTGACCAGACTAGTGAACCCATGAAATCTGCCGGCTTGTCATTTATACTAAAGAGAAAGAACTCTTCCCACAAAAAGAGAAAAATAATTTTTATAGCAATTTTATCTTTCTTAAATTTGTACAAGTCTCACAATTTATATACAAAATTAAAGTCAAAAAGACCAAGAAAGCATAGGAGATACCACTACAGGAAAATTTTTTCAAAGAGGACTGAGAATATGAAATCATGAAATACACATTTAAAATGGCAGAGAGAGAGAGGGAGGAGGAAGTAAAGAGAAAAGGCTCGGGTGATTTGACTATTTCATCACGATTCCACTCCCAGGTATCTAAGACCACTGGGCAAACAGTGAGGACACGCAGCATCCTACCCTGTGCATCCATGATGCATCCGTGCAACACGCTTCAAGTATTCCTCATTCTAGTTACTAGAACCTGAAGAATAGAGCAGGTTCTGCATACAGGGATTCTGAAGCATGGCCCAGAGCTGGGTGTTCATGTCTACAAGTTGCAGCTTGTCCAACTCTACATGAGATCACCATATTCTCTGAAACTACCCACTATTATATGGAATTGCAGTTGTGCATTTCTAAAAAGCAGCT
The DNA here is from genome assembly GCF_048164855.1 of Canis lupus baileyi. Taxonomy (NCBI): domain Eukaryota; kingdom Metazoa; phylum Chordata; class Mammalia; order Carnivora; family Canidae; genus Canis; species Canis lupus. Next base: position 61,707,371 of record NC_132841.1, read on the forward strand.
TAAAAGTGAACAAATCTGAAGTTTCTGCAATTTATCACATAGGTATACATGGGTATACATTTTGGACAAGTATTAAATCTCTCTGAGGCCTAAGGACATTTGGCATTTAACACCTTTAAGTTTTTTAAATATATATCCTAAAGGAGTCAATGGGGATTTAAGACTCATTTTTCTTCCAAGTATAAATTTAGTAAACAACACAAATGCTGCTACCTTCAAAGTCCCCAAAAGGTTCAGCTCTGCAGCAAAGATTTTAATTTGTTTAACAAACGTTTATGGAGGACCTAATGTGCACAGAGAGCATGTTGCTACAACAGGGAGATTCATATATTTCAGCATTCAAGACCCCATCCCCTCTACATTCTCGAGGAAGCCATTTGGCAAAGCACACAAATAAAGACACAATCAGGACATGACATGACATAGGACCATAAAGTACATAATTCTGCATAGAAGTTAATTATGTCTTTTTCCAAGATAATATGTTAAATTGTGTCACAAGGGAAAATGCTAGAGACCTACTAGATGCCAGGCACTATGATGAGGACAAAGTTGGGGGTGGGAAGTGGGCAGGGACCAAGTATATATAAAAAATAAATGTTAGCTTACAAAAACAGTAATAATATATGCCAGGCACTATCCTAAAATTTGTATGTAACCACAAAAGACCCTGAATAGCCAAAGCCATCTTGAAAAAGAAGAATAAACCTGGAAGCATCACAATTCCAGATTTCAAGATATACTACTACAAAGCTGTAGTAATCCAAACAGTATAGTACTGGCACAAAAATAGACAAAGGTCAATGGAACAGAAAGAAGAGCCCAGAAACAAACTCACGTTTTTACAGTCGATTACTACAAAGGAGGCAAGAATTTACAATGGGAAAAAGACTAGAAGCAGTGCTAGGAAAAGTGGACAGCTATGTGCAAAATATTGAAACTGGACCACTTTCTTATACCATGAACAAAAATAAACTCAAAATGGATTAAAGACCAAAATGTAGGATCCTGAAACCCTAAAATTCCTAGCAGAGAACTAGGCAGTAATTTCTTTGACATCAGTGATAGACACTTTTCCTAGGTATGACTTTTCTGGCAAGGGAAACAAAAGCAAAGTTAAACTATTGGGACTATACCAAAATAAAATGTTTTTGCACAGCAAAAAAAAAAAAACTATCAACAAAAAAACTACCTACTGCACTGGATATTTGCAAATGATATATCTGATAAGGGATTAATATCTAAAATATATAAATGACTTCTACAACTCAACACCAAAAAAACTAAAACATTAATATATAATTTAATAAATATATATTATATATCTAATAAATATATAAATGACTTCTACGACTCAACACCAAAAAATTTAAAAAATAAGCAGAGGATCTGGACACTTTCCCCAAAGAAGACATACAGATGGCCAACAGATACATGAAAAGATGCTCAACATCACACATCAAGGCAAATGCAAATTAAAACCACAATAAACTATCACTTTACACCTGTCAGAATGACAAGAAACAAAAAACACAAGAAAAAAACAAGTATTAGGGAGGCTGTGGAGAAAAGGGAACCCCCACACATTGTAGGAATGCAAATTGGTGTAGTCACTGTGGAAAACAGTATGGAGTTTCCAAAAAATTAAAAATAGAATTATCACATGATCCAGCAATTCCACTATTGGGTATTTGCCCAAAGGAAATAAAAACACTAATTCAAAAAGATATATGCACCCTTATGCTTACTGCAGCATTATTTGCAATGGCCAAGATATGGAAGCAACCAAAAAGTCCTCGATAGAAGAATGGATTTTAAAAACGTGTGATACAACACACACACACACACACACACACACACACACACACACACGGGAATATTACTCAGCCATAAAAATTAATGATATCTTGCCATTTGCAACAACATGGATGGAGCAAGAAGGTATGACACTAAGTGAAATAAGTCAGCCAGAGAGACACAGATACCATATACTCTCACTCATATGTGGAATTTAAGAAACAAAACAAAGGGGGAAAAGAGACAAAACAGACTCTTAAATGCAGAGAACAAACTGATTGTTACCAGAGGGGAGGTAGGGTATGGGTGAAAAAGATAAAGGAGATTAAGAGTATCTTAATGAGCACTGAGTAATGTACTTAATTGTTGAATCATTATATTGTACATGTGACACTAATGTAACACTGTATGTTAATTATACTTGTCTAAAATATATACATATATACACACATATATACGCTAGGCACTTTTCACATACTATCACTATCACTAACCCTACTGCAATTTTAAAACAGACATTACTCTTATTTTTACAAGAAAACTGGGGAAGCTACTCAACCTCTCTGAGTATCAAACTGGCCAGGTACCCAGGTAAGATGTGGAGATGGAATGTGAATGCATGACTGGCTTCAAAGCAAACACTATTTAGAAAAGAAATTGAAGCCTGAGTGGGCAAAAGAGCCAGGTGGGCCTAGGTGAGCAGGATGCTGGGGCGGGGAGTGGGGGGCGGTAAAAGTAAAAGCTAGGCAGCTGAGAATCACCTATTTCTTCTCCTTTTGGCCAATGGCCTCCCCACATGCCCTCTAACTGTGGACAAGGCTCTTGTACTGCCCTCTGTACCTTCCTTATTAAGTCCCTGGCTTCTATTTTGATCCACAATTCAGAAGGCCTTGCTAGTATATAAAAGAACTACATAGGTTTTGAAAATTTCTCTCTGGAATCTTTAACGTCACAGAATTCAATAATTGTGCCTGTAAAGCAATCTCATATTTATAAGATGTCTGATTTTCTTGTCTTTGTAACAACACTTGGGGGGCCACAGAATGAAACTTTGAAAAAATAGCACATATTTGATTATTTGCTATGATTTTGAAAAATCTAAGCCCAAATTTACATGGGGTAAAGGAGGTGTCTTTCTCTTGCTTATTCTCATCCTCTATCTGCTTAGATCCTATTGAAAGATTATATAAATTAAGAACTACAACCAAAAATAGTAACATATAATCTCTTTAGGAATACAGAGACCTTGCCTCTGTTTTGCTCTGAGCAGCTGGACATCCCAGAGGGGAAAAAAAAAATTACTTTATTTGCAAACTAGGAAGGACACAACAAACCATTAAGGAGAATAAGCACCCAAAGGCCAATTCCACTTGGAATTCATTTTAACCCATTTACTGCAATTCAAATCCATTAACATAATGTATCAGGATTACAGAAACAGGGTGATAAGAGAGATAAGATACTTGTTTTTTTTTTTTTCTTTTTAAAGACATAGTTCCTCTTTTGGGGGCTCAAATTATTTTTTAAGGTGACTTAAGTTACTGAAACAGTTAAGGAAGGACCTTATACAAATCAGCACATGAAGGTATTAAACAGTACAATTTATTTATTTATTTATTTATTTATTTATTTATTTATTTATTTATTATTTTTAAACAGTACATTTTAAATGTACAAACTCTGGTAGAATGGTGAGTGCCATGAATAAGCAAGGAATTGTGAAGTTGTACCATGGATCAAGAGCAAATTTTAAAACCACCTTCTTTTTAACTGAAATGTAGCTAAACACTGACTTACTCCCAGATCGGCTCTCAGAAGAAAGGAGTAACAAGTTGACAGCACTATACTTTTTAAAAAATTATTAAGAATTCCTGAGTAGATCCTGAGTTAAAGGGACAGCAGCCCAGTTCCTTGTATGAGCATCCAGCTGCTGGCTGTTAATGTTCAGGATGACGACAACATCCTAAACCAATTATCTTTTGTAAAGCATTTTGCAAAGTTTTAAAAAAATATATTATTTCCTTTATGAAGAAAGACATTTTGGTTTTAAGTATTCATCTCACAACCCTCCATCTAGTGTTTCCACATACATTTCAACACATAGGAAGGGTTTAGTGTGATTTCTTTCTTGTGAGAAAGCTAAAGTCAAATTATTCAGTAAACTAGTTGTAGAAGTTAATTGACCAGTTTACTGTCTGGGATTAAACGGGGAAAAAAAAAAAAGTGTCATCTTTTGAATAGCTCAAGCTGTCCATCTATCTTTTCTTTCTTTTTCTTTTCTTTTCTTTTCTTTTCTTTTCTTTTCTTTCTTTCTTTCTTCTTTCTTTCTCTTTCTTTTTTTTCTTCCTTCCTTCCTTCCTTCCTTCCTTCCTTCCTTCCTTCCTTTCTTTCTTTCTTTTAAAGATTTATTTATTTATTTATGATAGACATAGAGAGAGAGAGGCAGAGACACAGGAGGAGGGAGAAGCAGGCTCCATGCTGGGAGCCCGACGCGGGACTCGATCCCGAGACTCCAGGATGGCGCCCTGGGCCAAAGGCAGGCGCTAAACGCTGAGCCACCCAGGGATCCCTCAAGCTGTCCATCTGAACAAATTGCAAGGGTGTTTCAACTCTTGGGCTCTGACCAACAGAACTACCCTCTGAACTTCCCCAGAAGCTTCCCTCTACCCAACCGGCACCCACGGTTCTCTAAACCCTGGGTCCTATCAAATGAACACACTTTCCCAACAGAAATGGTATGACAAACACTGGCTGGATATAAATTAAATCGGTATTACTCGAATTTGGGTTTTGTCCTAAGTGGCTCTATGCCCACAGTTGGGGGTGACAGTCATCAAACTGGAAATTAATCTGTATATGTTTCTACATGTCACACATTTTCATATTTACAATGCTAAATATCGCAGGACAGGCAGAGATAGCCAAATTTTCAATCAGGTTTAGCCTCTAAGGAGTGAGAAGCTGAAGGAAAAAAAAAAAAAAACACTGGGGCAGAGTTAGATCACTACAAACTTGCTACTTTCAGGATGGCTTCACAAATTGATTTGCAGCTCCCTAGGAGCAGGAGCAGGGGCTTGGTGGGACCAGCTGCGGAGCTCTAACAAGGCCTTACAGCGTCAGCTCAACATTCTCTCAGTGGCACTGCTTCGTACCAAACCCAGGAGGAGTGTAAATAACCAAAAACCTGGCCCAGAATCCAAAGAACAAAGGGAACACACATTTTTATCACGGAATAAATACAAAAACAGGCAAAGGTTTTCTAAATCTCCACTTTTTAAGTGGCTAATTTAGAAAGATTTTGCCTCCTGTCAGCTTCCTCCCCTCACAAACCTCATCCCACCACATGGCCTTCGACACAGAAATGGAAATTAAAGAACACAGCAGAGGAACTACACCAGAAAGTCCAAGATCCTAAGTGGTCACCGTTGGATTAAACAGGCGCCCCTGCAATACTCATGGGTAGGACAATGGCTTTAAAACAAAAGAAAATTGTGAAAATAGAGGTGATCAGAGGGTAAAACATTTAGAATGGGAATAGAAGTACTTAACTATGTTTTTGAGCTACAGTTTAGACATTAGGTAGTTGCATCTGGAATAATATAGGAGCTAAGATTTTATTATGAAGGGAAAGCGTTGGCAAGAATTAAATTCTGAGATTAAGCAAGAAGGGACTGACAACAGGGCAGTGCGAGTACATTCTTCTTCATAAAGTAAAACAGCCAAGAGAATGGTAACATTTCCGTTTTAGAGGAAAAGAAACCTGTAAAAGGGTAACACATGAAACACTGCAGCCTCCCCAAGTCACACAACTAAAAATACATTCTCCTATTTGAAGTACTGGAAAAAGTTATGATTGAAAGTGAGGCAGCATATGTCAACCATTCCCCATGATTGTGCTCCCAAACAGGCAACAGTAACCCAGCTGCACCCCCACGACACCAGGCTGAGTCTAGGGTGTTTCAGCGACCACTCTGCCTCGGGGATCTGTGGAAGGAGGCAGAAAGGAAGAGAGACTGCCTCCCAGAAAGGCTTACAGGTTAAGAATGAACTTTTGGTTGCGCACTCCATTGATTAGAGGGGTGAATAATTAGAATTTCTCCACAAAATAGAAAGTTCACTGAGGAACTAAGACTATTTCAAAAGTAGGGGCAGGAACCCAGAGGACTTTCTTCTCCTCACTCCAGCCCTGACAAGACACCCACTGGAGAAGCCAATAGGGCTGATTCTGGGAGGACAAGCTGGTTGCCAGAGTTTGTGTGTGTGTGTGTGTGTGTGTGTGTGTGTGTGTGTGTGTGTGTGTGTTGGTGTTGTTTTCTTAAGAGCTTGAAAGGGCCTTAGAAGAGTTTTTGGTACAATTCTCTCAATTTTACAAGTCAGAGGCTAAGTGGCTTGTCCAAAGTACCACAGCTAGTGCAGCGTTCATGGTACAGTGGTGAGCATGGCTACCTTTCAAAGTACCACAGCTACTTCATGACAAAGAATACACCCCCCATCCATACCTGCCAGCCAGTCCTGCCCCTTTCCATGTAACACTCCCTGCAGGACCTCTGCTCCACTCTGTTGAAGAGGGTCCCCTCCCTTCCACAGTAGGAGTGATAAAACAAAAACTACGCCAGTATTTTCACTTTGCTTTGGGACCTGTTATTAACACAAACTCCTGGACTTCTCTGACATTGTGAGCTGATTCTGCACATGCCAAATTCCTTCCTAACAGGTTCATTTTTATACTTACCCCAATTGCCCAGGCTCAAAGAAAGGCTTCTCTGCCCCCTAGCCTATCACTATACCAAGCTCCACGGAAATTATGTCCTAAATTCAATCCCATTCCTCTCCTACCATTTTCTTTGGATCTTACCAATGGGAGCCGTCTCATACAGTTTTAAAGCATGCTCAGGCTAGAAAGAATTAACTACGTCATGCTTCATAATCCATATGTGCTCAATTTCCAAGGGATTATATTATGCATGTTTCCAAAGAATACAAAACAATTACAACTAAGGAATTTAATCATATGACAGGGTTCATTAATATTATAACTTCAAAGGACTCAAACTCAAATCTATTTTATGGATTAAATTATGACCTAGGAAGTCAGCACCATTTTCAAAAGCATCCTATTTTTTATATAGCATTAACTTATTTCCATCAGTAAAAACTGTTTAAGAAGCATTTCAGTGTCTTTTTGGTCTTTGTAAAATCAAAGTAGGGAAGGTCTGGTGTCATCTAGTCAATTAACAAGTATCAACGGCCCACTGCACGCTGAACCGGCAAACGCAGCCGGTCGCACGAAACTGTATCATTTCCTTCTGATTTACACAGACAAATCACTTTCCTGCTAACTTCTGACCCTGCAAAACAGGGCAGACAGGGGAGAAAAATCCTTGCAAACACTGTACTGCTTCAGGCATTTTAACCAGGGAGAGCCTTCTCCTCAGTTGAAGGTGTTGTGTGGCCTCCTCTCAGCTGCCCTCTTTATGCCTCCTCAGGCTCCCACAGGGCTTGTTGGCTGCTCCCACAGCTCCCACCTCCAGCCGGGGCCAGTGTCAGCACCTGAACTTTGCCTTCCTTCCTTCAACCAACTCTCTTATGTTCAGTATGTTTTGTCTCTCCTAAGACCAATTACATAAAAGGCCTAGTCACTAAGCAACAGGGATCCAAGGGCTACATTTTCTCCCGTTAAAAAAAAAAAAAGCAGGGGCGGGGGGAAGCCAGCATTTTATTTAATTTCGAAATCACGAATGTGGCAAAAACATTAACTCGATTTTCTGTCTTTCCAGGGCTTTGCCCCAGAAAACCCACAGCCATGGTGTGAGGGGCAGAACAGGAGATGGGCTGAAAGGCAATACAGCTGAGTAGAAGTTGCCCAAGACTGGATGAGGCCTGTTTTCCTTCATTCCCTCCTACACATGAAACATCGAAAGAAAATGCTAATTTGGTCAAAGTGACCAATTTGCTCTCACCCTCTCATCACTGGTCCCCACACCCTCCCGCCCTGCTCACTCCTTATTAACTTCTTCCGCTCCCCTTTCCTTCCTCCCTTTCGGTTTCCACCCACCCACTGGGTGATTACTCTTTCTCCTCTCTGCTTCAATATTTACTTTTCAATATTTTTTGAATAAAACATCTCAAAAAACAAAGGACAACAACATCCACTTCACAGGCAGAATGGCTGTGCATCCAAGCAAAACAGTCCTATGGGAATCACACCTCCTGTGCAAACCTGTGCTCTGTGTCTCATTTCCTTCTCTTTAACCTCAAAAGAAAAGCAATTATCATTCCCATTTTCAGAGGTGGAAAGTGAAGTTTAGGGAAGGTAAATCATTACACTGAAGATGTCTGGCTGCATGGGAACTGGGTCTGCCCAGCTTCCCAACTTAGGTAGTTAGTTCCCTTGTACTTGGCCCAACTGAGGCTGCCCCAGCCATAATCTCAAAGCCCCTCGGAGGAGCCCCAATGCCATGTCCAAGGGCAGCATAACAACAGGCTCCTCTGAAACCTCATCTCAGGGATCAGCCACCCCAAGAACCATCCCCAGGCTCTCAAAACTCTGTTCCTACATCCAGACATACCCCATGGGCTCCAGGTTTGGACTATATTAATAAACTTTGGGGCTGCCAACAGTAATACTTAAGCTAGTGAAAGCAATTTTTTGAAGGGACTAAAGGTCCCTAATGCCAAGAACTATCAAAATTCAAAGGTAAAATTAATATAAAATTTATTTTCAATTCATAAATATAATAAATGGTGAAGAGAACTTTTGAGTAATTTTAAAAAGGAGGGAAGAGGGTCAGATACAAGGATAATAAACTGCAAAAAAAAAAAAAAAAAAAAAAAAAAAAACCTGGCTGCTTGACAATGTAAAAATTAAACATTTAAAGAATTCAGGCCTCAAAGCTTAGTTTGGTCCTGAAGTTATAGTTCAGTACTCTGTTCTAGGTAAAAGCCTCATTCTACCCTAATGAAGCAGCCTTTTTAGGTCCATTCAGCAATCACCAGATGTGTAAAGGCAAGAATGAAAGTATAAATGAGAGCACTCACTTGAGTGCATCACATCTTAAAACATTTGATTACTTTTATTCACCATGCACATACATTCCCACACCTCACCTTCTTTCAAAAATGAAGAGGGAAACCTCTTCCATCTCTTGTGGCTTGTTTGGCGAACAGGCTGCTCTTTGAGAGGAAATTTTATATAAAGTTTCTTGTGTTTCAGCTTATACTGAATATTAAATATGTGATAAAGTTGCTAGCGTGATAGATTCAAGAGAACTCTGTAAACAGTATTTTTTACTTCAGAAGAGTGTGGATATAACAGTGAAAATGTTGATTTGCTTATGGCCATGCAAATATAAAGACTTTAAATCTAAGAACAAGGGGGAAAAAAAAAGCATGTATTGTTTCTTAAAGATTTTATACCCACAAAATCCTAATAAGATGAGGTAGAAAAGACACAATAAAACTTTTTAAAACAACCAACTTTGTAAAATCAAGTCCACATAATGGCTTAGATTCAGAGAACACAATTGATGTCTACCGTCTGCAGCTCCAATTCCTAATTTCCTAATTCTTTTAATTCTTTCATTACCTGGTAGACATGCATGGATATCGGTACATACAAATCAAGCAGCATTAGCTATGTTTGCAAGCTGCCAGCAAGCACTCTGGGGCTAGATGACCTCTGACATACAACAAAACATATCTGAACCAAAGAGAAGAGAAGAGTGAACTTTGGAAACTACCTTTAAGAGTTTCTTTTTTTTTTTTTTTTCTAGGAAGATAAAAGGAGATTCAAGCTAAAACATAAACAGACAAGCTGCTCTGTGCAGGGCAGAAGGAGGGTAAAGTGACCTCAGTTCTGTAGAGAAACCAGGGAGATGTGAGCCACACATCTGAAGCCAGGTCCCTGACTGTATAGGTGCTTCTGAGAGTGCTACAGTTAATGCTGTACTTAGAAGAGTATTTTCAAAGAGTAGATTTCTTGCTTTCAAGTATTTTTGCCAAATAATGTCTAGTTTTTAACTTTAGAATTGTGAATGTAAACCCCAGTGTTATAAACTGCCACTTAAGCTGTGGTGGGACAAACCGGTGAGCAGCACAGCATTTATCATCATCTTTACTGCCACCCATGGTGTCCACCAGGACCGTGTGAAAGGTGAAATGAAATTGGGTCACTTCTGTCTAGGGGTTTTAAAAGTGGAGCTGGGAGGCCACAAAGCAGATGAGCCTTCTGTATGTCTTCATGTCCTCACTGCACGGAGCCAAGAACTTGTAACCTGGGCCGAGAGACCAGTGTTCCAAGGACTCAGCCCAAACACCTGTATAGCTTGCTACAGTGAGACTGCTAGGTGACAGTCTCAGTAACCAATTATATTCAGCCCAGCTTTTAGTTTTCTGCCACCAACACCAATCAAAATTCTTTGTAAGCAACATATACAAGCATTCCCTTTTGATTTAAAAATCCTTGATTTTGTTCCCTGGGAGGCACTATTTGGGCTGCTGTCCAAATCTGTGTTCATGGAATTGTAATCCTGAGACCCCAAATAAATACCTTTGTTTTTATTTCAGCTCAGCCTCTCGCTTCAGTTGACAACTAGCACTTCACAGCACTTTATGATCTCTGGGAACATTCCTAAATCAGCTGTTTCAAACTTAAGAACACCTCTGACCCATGGGGTTTTCCTGCTTCCTCATGCTGGCAGGGACCAGGTTTCCAGCGGTAATGAGTCTTTACTCCTGCTGCATCTGGGCTTCCTTGAACTGGACCATAAATAACCATCTAAAGACAAAACAAAGCACTTAAAAATAGATCATTTTTAAAAAGACCTGAAACACGAGTCATAAAACATGAAAACTTACAGAGGACCCACACTGACACTCATTTTTACTTAAAGATGTCTCACTGCAGACAACAGGTAGCTTTTGTGATTTTCACAAATGTCAATATAACTAAATATATTAATGGCCCAGAAAACAAGATTTCTAAGACTCCCTTCAGCCCTGTTCCTTATCTTTCCTTGTAATCCTGCTCCTCTTCTTAACCTGCCTATTTCTCTTCCTGGCATCATTATTTTCTGTCACCAAATTTAAAACCTAGAAGGTAACTCTAGACTTCTCTGGAGAGCCACTCCTCACTAAGTCTGGCCACTCTACTTGGCAGGTATCTAGAGTTCACCTGCTTATTTTCCAAAGCCACCCTCATGCCTGGTCGACCTGGTCTACTCCAACAGCCCTTTCATCTCTGCACTCAGCCAACAGGAGGAGCTTCCAGAAGCCCTGGCCCTGGGGCCTGGCTGTACGTTAGCAAGGGACACCTCCAAGAGCTTGCAGTTAAATTTCTGTAGCTCACCTATCTGCAAAATGGCGATAATGACAGTATTTACCTCAAAATCTCCTATAGTTTAAATGAAAAGAATAAATATAAACATGAAGCATCATGCCTGGCACATGATAAATCCTCAAAATATGTTATTTTTATAACGTATTTAAGCCACCCACAGCCCGGGTGGCTCAGCGGTTTAGCGCTGCCTTCGGCCCAGGGTGTGATCCTAAAGACTGGGGATTTGGTCCCACGTAGGGCTCCCTGCATGGAGCCTGCTTCTCCCTCTGCCTGTGTCTCTGCTTCTCTCTCTCTGTGTGTGTGTCTCTCATGAATAAATAAGTAAAATCTTAAAAAAAAAGAAAAGATTCAGATGTCACTTCAGTTTCAAACCTTGAATGGTTGTTGCCTGTCTACAGAATAACAAATTTTCTAGCAAGCATGCTAGTTATTGCAGCATAAAGAACACTGGTTTTAAATCAAGGCAAAAAATGAACTCAAATTCTGGCTCTTCTATTAGGTGTGCAATCCTGAAATTCACTTAACTTCCCTTAGCTTCAGTTTTCAAAGGTATCACACGGGGATAATATCCCTCTGGGGAAGTTAATAACTACACCGGGCTGAATAGTACCCCCCCCTCCAAAAAATTCACATCCACCAGCAGCCTGTGCCTGTGACTTTAATTAGAGATAGTCTTTGCACATATAATAGGTTTAGGTGAGGTCATACTGCATTAGGGTAGGCCCTAAATTCAGAATGACTAGTGTCCTTAAAAGAAGAGACAAAGTGATGGGCATTCAGGGAGAATGTGAAGTGAATGAAGGTGGAGGCAGAGACTGGAGTGGCGAGTCCCCAGGCCAAGGCACAGCAATGATGGCTGGCAACCAGCAGAGGCTGGAAAAGGGATGGAAGGATCTCCTCTAGAAGCTTTATAGGGAATGTGGCTGTACCGACACCTTCATTTTGAATATCTAGCCTCCAGAATGGTAAGAAAATAATTTTTTTTTTTTTTTAAGCAACCCAGTTTGTGGTAATTTGTTACAGCAGCCCTAGGAACCTAATACAATAGCTAATAATTAATGCTTAGAAGCATTTGGCATGCAAAATGATTACTCCACGTTACACACAAGGAAACTGGAACTGCAACTGGTTATACAGTGAAGCTGGTGGGAACTCCACTCCACCCGGCTGTGGAGGGCATGGCTTCATACCTGCTTCCAAATGGAATCAGACACAGCCATGTAATTCCCCACAACACTGCTACTCACACAGTAAGGGCTCAAAAGTGGCAGCAATGGCAATTACTACTCATACTCCAGCTCCCAAACCTGCCTGACCTCCCGGTCAAGGGTAAACATTCTCCTTAGTAAATATTTGAAGTTTTACATGTCAAGGCAAAATCAAGGCTTTTATACCCATTAAAAAAATGGAACTCAGAAATGTAGAAGGCACTCTTAGTGCTTTACCAAGTGCTATAAACAGGGACGTAGGTGGGTTTGGCCTACAGGCTGTAGTGCAGACTCCTGCTCCATCTCCCAGTATCTCTGTGGGTAGCTCCAGTCTCCAGCCTGCTGGTCATTTTCTTCTCTTCCCGTCCCTTACCTCACGCCTATAGGCAAACACCCTTTCTGTCTCCTGCTCCCCAACCCCACAGATACTGCCTTAGTTTAGGATTTCACCATGTCTTGCCTGAATCACTAGAAGAGCCTCCTATCTCACCTCACCCTAAGCCACCCTTTACACCTGTCACTAGGACCTGTTCATCTAAAGTGCAGGCCAGATCATGTCAATACTGTTTGATCTTCCATGATGGTCCCCCCCCCATCCCCTCCACCAGCAGCTGTAAACCCAGTGGCACATCAAAATCCCATGAGGAGTTCTTTAAAGAACACCAATGTATAGGTCACACGTCCCTAACATTCTGATTAGATCTAGGGTGAGGCCCAATTTACAGCTGTAACCACTCTGGGGCTGAATCTGAGAGGCAGCCAGGATTTAATCCCTGATTTTTGTACAGGATTGATTCCCTCTGCCCAGAATGCCTTTCCCTATTCTGCCTGCTAAGCAAACTTCCAATTTCTTTTCAAAAATCTTCTCAGAGTAAGACTGGGAGAAGCCACCCCTGAACTCTATCCTCTCCCCATAGTTGATTACCCCCTTCTCTGTCCTATTTCACACCATGGTACATGCCCATGACTGCATGTGTCACACTGCACCGTGACAGCTACTCACTTGTCAGTGGGCCTCGTTGACCTGAGCACTGAGCATGCAGCACATCAGCTCTCATATGCTTATCCTAAAGCATTTCCAAGATCAAGAACGTACTTTCTATCTTCCTCTGAAAGTCAAAATATGAGCAGCTTTCACAGGAAAAAAACAAATGCTACCCATCCAAGCCCCTCACACAGTTGTGGATGATGCTTCATCCTCTGAACTCCCATGTACTCTTACCACAGGTACTAAATGAAATCAACCTATCTCCCAATTCTCTGTACAGACATCCTATTTCCATTATAGAACAGAACCTTCCATGAGGGCAGGCACCTACTGTTCAACACCTAAGCTTAGTGCTTTGTGTACCCAAGTCATTCAAGAAGGTGAAATGTACTCTCTCTAGATCTTGTGCTTGGAATTAAGCAAAAGGGACTCCAAGAAAAGTATCATAATGAAAGCTGACCAATGAAGGAAAAAGTATATATATGCAAATTTAAACATCAAGAATCAATACAAACTGAAATCATGAGGTGCATAACATTACTTTTTCTGGCACACAAAATAAAGCATTTTTAAACTTCCACTTCATAGATGTTTAAGACTTTTAAATCACTTTCATGTTAATTAATGACTTTACCTATAGAATATACCCAGATCCTATCTTTAAAATTTCCCATACTCTTTTTATAAACTCTGGTATCCATCATCATATGAATAAAAAAAAAACACACACTCTGTAGTAGAAAACATCTATTTCAAAGTCAAGTAGAGTACCTACTTTTCTCATTCAACAAGCATTCCTTAAGCATTTACTATACATGTACAAAACAGTGGAGCTACATACTATAGGAATGTAAAAACATGACCCTCACACACTACCCAATAACCGAACAATGTATAGTGTTTGGCATACTAGTGAGCACTCTATCGGCCATGACTACTTGGAAAAGACTGGGCTCCAAGTAGAAAACTCTGAGGAGGGAACTAGATCTAAGGCTTAACTGTCAGTGCATGTGTTAGTTGGGGAGATGTCAACAGAATGTAGGAGCCCATCAATTTAAAAGGATGAAACTCAAGTCCAGATTCCTAATCCCACCTCTGTCCCACCTCACAGCCTTCCTCATTTCATTCTTATTGTTGTTCAGGCCAAAAACTGCAGAGTACCCCTTGATGACTCCTCTTCCTCTAACATACCCCCATCTGACCCCTTAGAAAAACCTGATGACTCTACCTTTATTATATATCCAGACCAGAATTCCTCCTCACCATCTCATCATTGTCCCCACTCTGGCCTGCACTTCCATGGTCTCTCATCTGGATTATTGAGGTAGTTTCCTACTGGCCCTCTGCTTCTACCTTTGACACCTGACCTCCTCTCCATTCCATTGTCTACACAGCAACTGGAGTAGGTCTGTTAAAAGGTCCAGGTGGATGTCATTCCTTGGCTCAAAATCCTGTCATGGCTCCCACCTGCCAAGGATATTTACTCTAGGTCCTAACAATGACCTACAAAGCCCTACTAATTGGACCTTCCAAGACCTCATCTCCTACCGAGATCCTCTTAGCTCCAATCACCTGGCCTTCTACTGCCTAGCAGCACATACCCACCTTAACACCTCTGCTCTAGCTACATCTTCTGCCTGAAAGCTCCCCCTCCCCAGATACCACCTACTTGGCTAACTCCCTTACCTTCTCCAGGCTTCCAGTTAAATCTCATCTGCTCAATGAGACACACATTGATCATCCTTTTCCATACTTCATTCTGCTTCCCCATGCCCACTTGCCCTGCTCCACTTTTACATTTTCCCCCACCACATTTGTTATAACGTACTTACTGTGTTTGTTTTTTGTTGTGTCTCTACCCTGATAGAATGTAAGATCCACAAGGGTGATGATCTTTGTTTTGACCACTGATACAACCCGATCTATGATGGGCACTCACATATTTGTTGAATAAAATCAGATTTATCTCTCAGAGGATCCTTTGAATAAATCTAATGATCTTGGCTCCCCTCCCTAACTGCCGTCTCCCTACCTGCCAAATAATACATAAAACGTCTTCATCAGAAGAATAAAATCCATTTACGTAAGTGAAAGATAAAAAATTCTAAAAAAGGGAGTAAAAATGACAAGTAACACTCATTCACACTAAAGTTTAATTAAGCGACAACTACAAAATCAACAACACAAGGCTGTTTCTACTTTTGAAGAGAAGATATTACTTAGAATTCAAAGAGAAGTACACTTTGTAGGAGGGAAAATCCATCACAATTTCTCTCTTTTGGTGGCTCTACTAACGACATCGCCAGAGAGAATTTCTCCAGCTGGCCGCCACACCTCAGCTTCCAAATATCTGGGAGCTCTCACCATCAGGCAGGAGGCCAGGTAGTCATCACTTTAATGCTCACAGCACCTGGTAGGGTAAGCCCTCAATGTACGTTTGATCTGAACCAAAAGTTCATAAATGCACATCAACTTGCCAGCTATCAACATCAACTGATAAAGGATTTTCATGCTCTCAGATTACAAAATCACATAAGCTAATAGAATGCTATTGAAACTAGCCTGAAACAAGGTCTAAATGTTCATCCTATACTTTCCTAAGTATTTTATTTTCAATGATGGATGTTGCTATTTAAAAAAAAAAAAAAAGGTCAATCAACAAACGATATCTAGGAGGTCCTGAGTCTCTTATTTACAGATGAGGGAAATGAAGCTCAGAAACAAAGTGATTTGTGTAAGAATACAAAGAATTTAGAGGAAGGGAGTAGCTAACTGACAGGAGACAATTTACACAAACCCTTTAATGTGAACAGCATACCAATGACTCTACATAACACTGGCATTTATTTCTGTTAACATTCTTTTGGTGTGCAGTACAGGCCAGCCATGTTAAAATACAATATTTAACTGCTATACCAGTGACTTACTGGGTTTTTATACTTTTGCCTGTAATTCTGGTGGCAGTAGGCTACCAAGACAGAGGATAAGATTACTACAATTATCTTTTAAAGAAGAGTGCTTATTTTAAAAGTACCTTTCTACTTTTGAAAATTAAGCATTTAGTGAGTAACTACTGAGACCAGTAACATTAATCCTCATGATAACCTTATGAGGAAGCATTCCTACTTTACCAACGAGAAAACAGACTTACAGAGATTAAAAGAACTTGTCCAAAGCTCCCCTCACACCCACACAGTGGTTCCCAGATTCCACACTGGCCCACAGTGAAGAGATTCTGAGGATGGAGCTCTTGGCTTATCATGAACCACCCGCCTTTGTTTGTAGGGTTAACTAAGCTCCCTTGTCAGACTCAGCCAGCCCTATCTCCTCTGCGTAGCCTGGGGACGGCTCTCAGCAACCTGGCACAGGGCTTCTCTGCCAGCAGTCAAAGAACTCAGTGAGGATCAGAGTCCTGCCCATCCCTCCTCCAGACATGAATCTAGCCTGTGCTCTGTAAGTGAAGGGTGACAAATGGTACAGGTCCTCTGAATACAGTGCTCTAAACAAGAGCTAAGCTTACTGTGCCATTTTATTTGTGATAATCATTTAACTTGTGGTATCACAAAATTTCACAAATAGATGGCAAATTAAATCAATCTTCATATTAAACTTTGATTTTAAAATACTTTGAGACAACACAGCAATAAATTTTTATTCAGCCTGAGGAAAAAGAACATTTCTTAAAGGAACTGTCATGTTTATAAGGGAATTGACACCTTCTCACAGAATTTCTTCATTGTTTGGGTTTTTGCCTTACTGTTTGGAAATCCTGAGATGACCAAACAGAAATGTGTGCAGAGGACATTTCCCAATAAGAAGGGGAGTCCAAATAAGCCAAGACTTATCTGAAGAACATGAATGGGGGCGCAGGTACCAGCCTCCTTTTGATTCTGTTGTGAGCAGCCTAACAGGCCAGGATTCCCCAGTGTGATTTCAAGGATTCATGGCTGAAAAAAGAAGTCTGGGAAACCAAAGGCAGGATGCTTTGAGCAGTATCCCCACTGAGCTTCACGGCCAAGACTGACTGTGGCCGGTCACACTGACACTGTAACCAAAGAACTCAGTCATCTACTTCAAAACCAACAAAGGTAACCTCATTTTTATTAAGAAAATACAGATAGGGACAAAGGTTATGGCTAGAATTGAAGCCTCCTTAAAAAACAGCTGGAGTCGGATGCAGGGGAGAGGAGAAATGTGTTCAATTAAGATGGAGCTAAAACAAAACAAACAAAACAAAAAATGAATGACCTCAATTCTAGACCAGAAGTTTCAAAATAAATATGAGTTTGTAAACAGCCCGCTTATTAGACCTTTTCTCTGTATTCCTGGCACCACCCTCTCAGGTCTATTTTTAGCCACAGAATGGGGAGCAGACAGGGAAGGGCTAACTGTGGCCCAGCATTTACCGTGGCTGCCCTGCCAGGACTCTGGCTATCTTTAATTAATGTCTGAGGGATATAAGACGGACCCTACCCATGGTGAAAGGACGCACAATGGTGAAACTCTACCCCGCAGAACTGACAGGCCCACGACTGGTGTACCATCCCTGAGGTCCCGGGGCTATGTTTTGTTGAAAAGAAGGCTCCATCTGGAACATCTACCGAGGGCAATGTGGAAACCCTGCATATTGAAGAGTACAGAAAACAGGGCTGCCTGTTTATCTAGTTCTGTCATCCTGCTTCACAGAGCCACACTATATTTTATCCACAAATCACTTCTACATGACCTATACCTTTTCTCAAAAATAAAGAAATTTCCTTAAGTGACTCCCTCCTGCTATCTAGTCCTCATTCCTAAATAAAGATGAAACCAACATTTACAGTCCTTCCCTTTCACTGTTTCCCCAGAAGATAAGCCTAAAGCTTTTAAACCACAACAACTCACTGCCATACAGATTAAGCTTTATTAAATATTAGAGATTAATCATATCTTTGGAAACAGACCCAAATAAACTAAGAAACTGATAGTGAAACAGATTCTATGTACCCCAAGCTGACCAACATCAGCATTCTTAAGGCATACTACAGGCAGGGATGATAAATGGGAGGAGATAAAATGCAACCATTCCAAAAAAAAAAAAAAAAGAAAGAAAATCAGACCACAGCATTACAAAGCTCAGCAGTGACAGACATGTGACTAGTCAGGAATCAATGAGCCGCCTATGAACAAAGAATTTAAGAGAATCCTGTTAAGACAGAGCGAAGTATGAATAAAATTCAAACACCTTCTGAATTCCCACCTCCTATACTTTGGACTACAGCAGACTGCCTTCTTCCTACACTGGACTCCATTAACCAAAATAGCTCTATTCATCTAAGACTCCAGGAGTCGAAAAAATTCGAATTCTAGAATTCTCTTTTAGCTAAGGAAACCATATGGCTGGCTTTCCTTGCTTCTACAGAAAGTACTTACGCTAAAACCATTATTAAGTTTAAACAATGGTTTTAGTACTAAGTATAGTCAGAAAAATGCCGGTCGACCACACTTAAGAGTATTTGAGTTTCCCACCCTCGTTCTGGAGCTGGTTTCCTCAGTCTCAGAGGTCCATTCTGAAACCAGTTGTCTTTTCTGAATGAACAATGAAGGCGGGATGCAAAGCAGATGAGCATCCTCACACCACAGAATATTACTCACTGGGTGAGTGCCTGGGAAGTTCTGCAGAGAGAGGGCTGGCAGGGCCGCTGCCCCTGCCAGTCTGTATTACTTAAGCCTGTGTGGAAAGGAGGGGGTGCCATGAGATGACCAAGTGAAAAGAAAACCACCTTGAGAGTCTGTGCAAAGGTTATCAACTGCTGGAGAACTCTGCAAGCATGGACAGTTAAACCATGGCAGCACACCGTGGTCCAAGAGAACCTTCAGTGATGAGAGGGTCTGTTCTGTATCCGTCGTCCAACGTGGTAGCCACTGGCTACAAAGCACATGAAATACAGCTAGTGTGATCAAGGAACCGAATTATTTTATTTTAATTAAATTTAGTCATATGTGTCTCACAGATACAGCACTCAACAGCACAGGTTTAGAACGCTAGGAAAGCTGACCACAGCAGTCTCCTGGATAAGAAAAAAGCTCAGAGACTAATAATGGTCCTGTCCTTTCCCCTGGGAATTAAGGGGAGAGGGACACACACACACATACTTAATTACCTCCCCTTAACTGTGTTAGTAATTAAAAAGCACTTTCTAATCATTTCTTTCTCATCTGAATGTGGACCTAACATATGATTAGAACATGTAAAATGTGGAAGTACTGAAACTGCTTTTCTCTTCCTGTCAACAATGAGAACTTAAGGGTAGAAATTATTTTGAATTTTGACATTTCTAAGTTGAAATATAAACTCTGAACCAAGTACTTAAACAAAAGATAGTTTAGGGTGCTTAAAGATGGTTATCATTTTTTTTCTTCTTTTTGTTGTCCTCTCAAAAGTCACAGTAAAATCTTTGATGTGATTACAGTTTGAGACCTGAGAGAAAAAAACAACCTGTCAACAAAATCCCCAAGTGCTCAGACTAAAAAAGATTCATTCCAATAGCAACTGTGTAGTTAAGTTGGGGCGGGCTGGGGGGGGGGGGGGGGGGAAGCTGCTTTTTGCAACCACACATTCTGAAGATCCAGAACAGATTTAAAAAGCTTTAGCATAACTTATATTTGTCTCATCTGTATTCCTAAAAATCGCCAACATTAGCATCCTTGATAAAAACTGGCAGTAAGCAAATGCTTTTAGTCTTATGCATTGTACACTACAGCTTTAAGTGGCAGTACTTTCTAAAGACGTGTCATCTAGGGACACACACTCCCTGTACATTATACACCAAGGTTACAGCAGAAACAAACTATACTCAGTATCAACTGATTTTCTTTCTGAACTTCTTAAAGATTGTTTAGTGCCCTTCAATCTGTCTAAACAACGTAAAATGGTACTGTTTTTTTTTTTTAAGATTTTATTTATTTATTCATGAGAGACACACACAGAGAGAGAGAGAGAGAGAGAGAGAGGCAGAGACACAGGCAAGGGAGAAACAGGCTTCCTGCAGAGAGCCCAATGTGGGACTCGATCCCAGAACTCCGGGATCATGACCTGAGCCGAAGGCAGGCACTCAACCACTGAGTCACTCAGGTGCCCAATGGTACTGGTTTTAATGAAGTTTTTCAAATCCCAAGAAATAGAATACAATTTTAGTTCTAGGATTTAAAAAAAAAAAAAAAACTACACAGTTTAATAAACTACAAAAACTACTGCTGTAAACTCAAAATAGACCTTAGAACAAAGATCATACCTTTTCTAATAAACAGTTTCGACAGCAGGACACTTGACAAGGCTGTGTGTGATCAGAGTAACAGTAAAGTCAGTGAATGAACTGCTGCCACCCTGTAGCAGCCAGTCACCTGGGTCTGCCTGCAGATGTCTGTACCTGTCTCCACCCTTTCAACTATTCACCAACAATTTGCATAAACTCAAAAAATATGTAAAAAAAGCAGCATGGGTCCAGGTTGCTATAAAACAATGGTATTTAAATACAAGATCTTGCATAAAGACTCAGAGTCAGTCCCACCAGCCAAAAAGTCAAGGAGTTGCAGCAATTTTTCCACAAAAAGGCCTAAGGAATGTAGATGCAGGTTCAATATGGTTGCTCAAATAGCTAATTCAATCTCAGACTCCATTTGACAAAATGTAAATTGCCAAGAGTTACTTTTCTCTACCAAAATGAGTACCGTAGGTGCTTCAAGATACTGCATTTTAGTAGGGCCAGCAGGATTTGGAAAGACCCCCCCCCCCCCCCCCCCCCCGGTGAGTGAGAAAGACTAGTCACACACCTGGACAGGGGAGGAGCGCAGCAGAGGGAAGGTAAGGAAGCAAGACAGCTGTCTCCTAAAGTGTGAAGGGCTAACATGTGGACAAGGAATAGACTTACTCTGTGTGGTATCAGGGAAGAGAAAAACAATCGAGACAGGCAAATTTTAGTTCAACGCAAGGAAGAGTATGTCAGACATCAGGGTTGTTCATAATTGGACAGGCCCACCTGGAAAGGCAGTGAGCACCTTCTTACTGAAGGCCAAACCTCAAGAGCCCAAGAGGTTTCCACTATAATAGGAAGTTAGATTAGGTAACTCCCTCCACATTGCCTCCCTCCTCCCCACACTGAACAGGAGACGTTGTTCACAGGCACCACCACCTCCCTAACTCAGACATGTCCGGATTCTCTCACTCCAGGCTTTACCGTTCTAATTTATTTTCCAAGGCGGGGGGGGGGGGGGGGGGGGGAAGGGGGGACCTGCAAATTTTTGTGCTTTAAGAAAAGTTAGGGATACTAACACCTAATGATGAGACAAGCTTTGACAGCTGGGCAGCTAATTCACCGGAATGCCAGAAGCACTGCCCTCAGACGTGATATTCAGATCCTGTGCATTCTTTGTAGTTTCCCTACATCATTTTCCTAAATAATACTCTTTAAATTCAGTTAATAGACCCCGAACTCAAAATGACTGAGCTGAAAGAGGCTTAATTTTCTTAAAACTTCCTGAAATCAGAGTGAGCCTTTTACCTCATTCTTCAAAGGTTACAAGCAAGAAGCCTATGCGGGGCGTTCTTAAATTGCTAGAACCTCAGAGAACTGGTTCTAATTCCTCTTCCGAGCCAGGAATTGAGACATGTGTAAGGGAGACGTGGGACTTACCTCTACTTGCAGATATACATCCATCCTTCCCCATTATTTCCATGCTTCCTGAAACCCATCACTAAGGGACCCCGCAGTGTTCAAATGGATGCCTGACTCGGTTTGGGTCCTCTTCTAATTCTACCCTAGGCCCAAGATTACAGATCCCAGAAGCTCATTACCCGACTATTCAAACTCTAAAATGATAGCACTGTCCTAAGAAGTACTCTCAGAACTCTCCCTGAAGAGCAAGTACCCGCTCCCTGTCTGAAAATACTTTAGGGAGGCAGCTACCTGCCCACAATCGATCAAGCGCTCGGGAAAGAAAACAAAAAAAAAAAAAAACAAAAAAAAAAAAAAAACAAAACACAAAACCCAGGCCAGCTGTCCACATCCCGGCTTGGTTCCCAACCTGTAGGTCACTCCCTAGGTCTGAAACAGACGACGGTACTTCCGTCCAAATCATCCCCTCCAGCCTCAACAACACATTCCAGATCCATCACCATCTGCCGGGCTTTTTACCTTTCTGAACGTGAATGATGTCAGGGAAGTTGGCCAGGTGCCCCTGGTAGAGCGCTAACAGGTCCATGACGGGGTCCAGGTCCTGCCTGGGCTGCTCGGCAAAGAGCTCGCCGATGGCGTCGTAGGCATCTCCGGTGAAGGCGATGGCCTGGTTGAGGCCGGCCGAGAAGGCCTGCTGGTCCAGCTCGAAGGCCTGGCTGAGGCCGCGGAAGGACTGGCCCACCTTCTGGTACTCCTTCTTGAAGCCCGTCACCTGCTTGCGCGCGAACTCGTTGGCCGTGTGGTTGAGCTGCAGCGCGCTGTCGTCCATCTTCTTGGTGAAGCACTTGAAGCCGTCGATCTTGCTCTCCACTTCCTGCAGGTCCAGGGCCGCGGCGGGGGGCGTGCTCAGGGTCAGGAAGAAGTTGGCGCCCACCATCTCGTCTTTCTCGGCCTTCCTCTTGCCCTGCTTCCAGGCCTTCTCGTCCGTGCTGCTGGGGCAGGTCAGGAAGTGCTGGAAGACGTCGCACTGCGCCAGCACCGGGTGGCTGGCCATGTGGTTCATCCACCAGATGAGCCCCTTCCTGCGCTTGGAGATGAAGTCCTCCTCGAAGCGGCCGGTGGCCTGCTTCTCGGGCAGGTGGGGCACCGAGATGACGGGGAACTTCTCGGCCAGGCGCGCGTACAGCCAGTCGAAGTGCTTGTAGCGCCGGTGCACCGGCACCTGCGTGTGCGTGGGCACCAGCTTGTAGGAGATGTAGCTCTTCATGCCCTTGAACTTGGTCTGCTTGGTCGGGTCGTCGATGGTGCACTGGAAGGGGTACGGGTTCTCCTGCCACTCGGGCCCGTAGGGCCCCAGCACCACGCACAGCTTGTCCCCGTCCTTCACGAAGCCCGACGCTTCGCCCAGCACGAAGGCCTCGCCGCCCGACTTGACGAAGGTGGAGAAGCGGTTGAGGTTGCGGCTCACGGTGGCCGAGCTCTTGGCGCCCGACGGCGGGTGCTGCGGGGCGGCGCCGCCGCGGGCGCCCAGCGACAGGTCGGAGCGCGTGGACAGGCGGTAGCGGCCGGCCGCGCCGGGGGCCGACGAGCCGTCGAGGTCCGGGTAGGCGCCGCCGCCCAGCGCGCCCGGCTCGTCCGCCACGGTGGAGCTGTCGTCCCACTCGTCGTCCCAGTCGTCGTCGCTGCCCTGGCTGGCCTGGTAGCCGCCGCCGTAGGGCTGCTGGGGAGGCGGCTGCAGGGCGCCCCCGCCGTACGGGAAGCCCGCGGCCGGCGGCTGGAAGGCGGAGGCGGGCGGCGCGGCGGGCAGGGGCAGGGGCAGGGGCAGGGGCAGGGGCTCGAAGCCGCCGGGCGGGACGTTGGCGTAGCGAGCCGGGGCCCCGGGGCCGCCGTCGCCCGCGGGGCCGGGGCCGGGGCCGGGGCCGGGGCCGGGGCCGGGCTCGGGGGCGCGGATCACCTGCACGTACGAGGCCGGGAAGAGGCCGCGGTCGCCGCGGCTGTTGACCCCCTCGAGCCAGCCCTCGATGTCCTGCTCGCTGCACAGGCTCAGCACCTCGTGCTCCCGCAGCGAGATCTCGCCCGGGTTCTCCGACCTGAAGTCGTACAGCGCCCGCGCGCGCAGCGCCATGGTCCCCGCGCCGCGGCCGGCGGCCCCCGACTCCCCGCGCCGCGAGCCCCGGGGCCCGCCCGAGGGGCCCGCGGGGTGGCCCGAGCCCCGCCCGGCGCGCGCGCAGCCGAGCCCCGAGGACAGCGCGCGGTCGCGCGGTCCCGCGCCCCGGCCCCGCCGGTCGCGCCCTCCGCGCCGCTCGGCTCGCAGCGCCGACTGACTGCCGCGCTGGGCCGCCGCCGGGCGGGGGCGGGGCGGGGCGGGGCGGGGCGGGGCGGGCGGGGGCGGGGCCCGGGCCCGCCGCCTCCCACGTCCCCAGCGGCGCTAAATCCACGGCCGAGCGCCGCGCGCCAGGCCAGAGCAAGCGATGGCCGAGCCGCCGCGCCCGCCGGCGGGGCGCGCTCGGCGGCCGCCACTGCCCCCTGCAGGCGGGGGCCGCGCGGTGACGCCGCTCGGCGGCAGGGCTGCCCCCCCTCGGAAAGCCGTGAGCTGTGTGTGGCTCTCAGCTTAACAAAAATTAAAAAAAAAAAAAAAAAAAAAAAGAAGAAGAAGAAGAAGAAGGAGCAGTCGCGAAAGGACATCAATATTCGCCTTCCCGACGAGCTTGCCTCCCCGCCCGCTGCGCGAGCGCTCCCAGCATGACTTGGCCTCGCACCTGGGACTCCGCCGCGGCGCTCCGCTCCCGCTCGGGAGAGAAGCAGGATGCCCGGGCCCGGCGCTGGCCGCTCCCTTTCTCTGCGGGCGAGGAGGGCAGGAGGAGCACAGGAGCCACGGAAGGAGGGTGTCGGGTTCGGCAGAGTAAGATGCCGAGGGCGGCGGAGAGGGTGCTCTTGAAGAGGGGCGTCGGTGCAGGAGGGTTCACCACGAAGCTGGTCCACACCTGGAGCGCTGGCCCTTCGCACGTGTCCCTCCTCCCCCTGAGACCCCCAGGTGGCGTGGTGGATGACAGCTTACGCTCCGAGGCAGGCTGCTCCGTCCCAATCTGCTTTTTATTATTATGATTATTCATGAGAGACACAGGGAGAGGGGGGCAGAGTCCTGGGCAGGGGGAGAAGCAGGCTCCGTGCAGGGAGCCCGATGGGGGACTCGATCCCGGGACCCGGGGGCACGGCCTGGGCCGAAGGCAGAGGCTCAACCTCCCAGACGACGCGCCTCCGATGTGCTTGCTGACACCGCCGAGCTCGTGACCTTGAGCAAGTCACTTAGTGCACCTCCCTCCTGCGGTTGTGATGGGGATTTTATAATCATGTAATCCTTACTTTGCCGATGAGAAAAATGAAACAGAGTCTTACACGGCAACTACCGTACATGGGGAGCACAGTTCCAGGTGTTTGCTGCGCTGTCATTTGGGAAAGCAAAATCCCTGTCCTCCTTCATCCTAAAACATCACAGTCCCAGGCCAGATGCACCAGAAAGGACCCCCGTGCGCACAGCCCGACTCCTGATCTGAGATCAGTGATCATCTCTCTCCACCCATCTTTGTCTCGCTCTATTTATGTCATCTTTAAGATAAGTACAGTTTAGAAATCACTTCCTGAAATAGGAACTCCAATCTCCAAAGCTGCCTTGTTTCACATCTTCCTCTCCTTCAGTGTGTCATTCGCCCCAAGCTTTTTCTTCCCATAATTATTACGCCTAGCCTAATTATTCCTTTGAAGACACCTCTAATTAGGATTCACGATTCATATGTCATTAATTTCAGCCTGTCCTCTGACCCTTCTCCAGCAAATCTGGGAAACAGGCCAGAAGAGTTTACAATTATTGTAAGGAAGGGCTGTGGTATTCTAAGCATCTTGCCCAAAACCACCAACCTCGTATACCAGAATTACTCCCACAGTGTTTATCCCTGGTGCAAAAATCTTAATTCAATCCTGTAAGCAAATTCTGAATTACAACATTTTTAGCTGAAAATTCTGGGTTAGGATCCTCTTTACAGTAAGCAACCAGAGGTCACTGAATTTCAATGTCAACAATTTATGTGGTCGGAAACATGAAGTCAACGTGTATGAAACATCTAGAATACCATTGATTTTACTTATTAACTAGGAGAAGCTAACCCAGAATACTGAGAATAAATACATTGAATTTCACCCTTACTATTCATCTGGTAGTTACCTTTTTAGGTTAAAAAGTTCATTTTTTAATTTTTTTTTATTTTTTTTTATAAAAAGTTAAAGTAATATGAAACTTGCAGTTGCTTCAGGTTTTGAAACAGAGAGACAAAAAAATCTATTTCGGGTATGAAAATTCCAGGAATTTGAGGTGATTGATGGCTTTTACAGACTGGCTGGACTGCTCCTTAGAAACAGTGGTTGAGAACTACCAGACGTCAGAGGTTGTTTGCTGTACCAGTACATAAGCAACTGTTCAGTTTGTGGGAGTCTGGAGGAAGGCCAGGCATCAGGCTTGGTGAAGAACAGGGACAGGCTCTCTGTGGTGCCTGGCTACATGGCACCTGAGTGGCTGGAAATGCCCATTAGGATCTTGGATATTTTATTTTTTTAAGATTTTTTTAAAAATGTGTTTATTCATGAGGCACAGAGAGAGAGGCAGAGATATAGGCAGAGAAAGAAGCAGGCTCCCTGTGGGTACCCCAATGCTGGACTCAATCCTGGGACTCTGGGATCATGCCCTGAGCCAAAGGCAGATGCTCAACCGCTAAGCCACCCAGGCGTCCCAGGGTCTTGGATATTTTTAAAAATATGCTCAAGTGTAACAATTCACAACTGTTCGCTCAGGGAAGTAGATATAGTGATACATTTTTAAAAGATTTCTCTAGAAAATGAAGCATATTTTGCATGATTTAGGGTATGTAATACTCGTTATGACCATCAACTATTTCTATTTCATTACATTTTTGTAAGAACACATCGTTAGGGAACAATAAACGGCTCTAAACACCCATATTTTCACACTTCTTCTTTTGGCCGGAGAAGTCTTATGTGGCCTGGCCCCTGCCTCTCTTTCCAATTCCTTTCTTCCACTAGAGTGAAACCACAGTAGTTTCTTTGTTATTCCTGGAACAAGCCAAGCACATTTGTGTGCCTCAGATTTCTTTAATAGACCTTATTTTTTTTAGAGCAATTTTAGGTTCATAGCAAAACCGAGCAGAAGGTACTAGAGATTTTCCATATGCCCTCTCTTCACGCATATAGCCCCTTCCCCACTATCAACCTCTCCAGTCAGAGTGGTGCATTGGTTACTGTTGGTAAACCCACAGTGGCACATAGTTACTGCTCAAAGTCTGTAGCTTACATTAAGATTCAGTCTTGGTGTTGTACCTTCTATGGATTTGGACAAATGTATAATGACATGTATCTGCATCTATCAGTGTAGTATCACGCAGAGTAGTTTTGCTGCCCTAAATCTTATCCGTGCTCTACCCATTCATCCCTTCTACCCTCCTAACCTCTGGCAAACACTGATCTTTCTACTGGCTCCATTGTTATGCCTCTTCCTGGGTGTCATATAGTCGGAATCATACAGTACGTAGCCTTTTTAGATTGACTTCTTTCACTTGGTAATATGCATTTAAGCTTCCTCCATGTCTTTCCATAGCTTGATAGCTTGATAGGTCATTTCTTCTTAGCCCTGATAGTATTCCGTTGTATGTATCACTATTTTTTTTTTTATTATTTACCTAACTGAACAACATTCTAGATTTTGGCAATTATAGATGAGGCTGCTATAAACATCTCTGTGCAGGCTTCTGTGTGGATATAAGTTTTAGACTCCTTTGGATAAATGCCAAGGAGTAGGATTCCTGGACTGTATGGTAAGGGTATGTTTTGTTTTGTAAGAAACTTTCAACTTCCAAAGTGACTACTACTTTGCATTACCACCAGCAATGAATGAGAATTCCTGTTGCTTCACATCCTTGTCAGCATTTGGTATTGTTAGTGTTCTAGATTTTGGGCATTATGATAAGTGTGTAGTGGTATCTCATTGTTGTTTTAATTTGCATTTCCTGGTGGCATATGATACAGAGCACTTTTTTCATGCGCTTATTTGCCATCCATATGTCTTCTGCAGTGAGGTAGTCTGCTAAGATCTTTGGCCCATTTTTAAATTGGGTTGCTTTCCTTATTGTTGAGTTTTAAGAATTTTTCTGTATATTAGAAATGAATCCTTTATCAGGTGTGTCTTTTGCAAATATTGCTCTTAGGCTGTGACTTGTCTTCTCACTCGCTTGGCATTGTCTTTCACAAAGCAGAAGTTTTTAATTTTAATGAAGTCCAGCTTATCAATTATTTCTATCATGGATAATGCCTTTGGAGTTTTGTCTAAAAAGTCATTGCCATGCCCAAGGTCATCTAGATTTTCTCCTGTTATCTTCTAGGAGTTTTATAGTTTTGTATTGCATATTGAGGTCTCTGATCCATTCTGAGTTAATTTTTGTGGAAGGTGGAAGGTCTATGCCTAGGTTTATTTCTTTTTCCATGCAGATGTCCAGCTGCTCCAACACCATTTGTCAAAAAGACTATCTGTGCCTCTTTGTACTGTCTTTGCTCCTTTGCCAAAGATCAGTTGACTATATTTGTGTGAATCTATTTCTGGGCTCTCTATTTTGTCCCATTGATCCATCTGTCTGTTCTTTCACCAGTACCACACTGTCTGATGACTGCAGAGTAAGACTTACAGTTGAGTCATGTCAGTCCTCTTTCATCTTCTACTGTCTTAGCTATTCTGGGTCTTTTGCCTCTCTATGTAAACTTTATAATCAGTTTGTTGATATCTACAAAATAATGCTGGGATTTTGATTGGGGATTATATTTAATCTACAGATCAAGTTGGAAAGAGCTGACATCTTGAGTTTTCCTATCCAAGAATGTGGAATAGCTCGCCTTTTACTTACTTAATTTCTTTCATCAGAAGTTTGATTTCTCCTTGTACATATTTTGTCAGATTTATACTTAAGCATTTCATTTTCAATGGGTGCTAAGGTAAGTGGTATCATGTTTTCAATTCCACTTGTTCATTGCTGGTATATGTTGGAAAACAGTTGGTTTTTGCATATTAACTGTTCATCCTGCAATCTTGTTATAATCACATTTGAGCTCCAGGGGTAGGGAGAGGGGTTTAGTTGATTCTTTTAGATTTTCTACATAGCCAATCATGTCATCTGCAAACAAAGACAGTTTTATTTCTTCCTGATCTGTATACTTTTTATTTTGTGGTCTTCTTCAGTCCATTAGCTAAGACTTCCAATATGATTTTGAAAAGCATTAGCGAGGGGGGCTTCTTTGTCTTGTTTCTGATCTTAGTGAGACTGCTTCAAGCTTCCTTCTTACCATTAAGTGCAATGTTAGGCATAACGTCTTTTTTGTAGATATTCTTTATCAAGCTGAGGAAGTTCCTTCTATTCTTACTTTACTGAAAGGATTTATCATGAATGGGTATTGGGTTTTATCAAATTATTTTTCTGCCTTTATTGAAATGATCATATGATTTTTCTTCTTTGACCTGTTGACATTAATTAATTTTCACTGTTGAACCAGCCTGGCATACCTACATAATCCCACTTGGCCATGGTGTATAATTTATTTAATGCATTATTGGATTTGATTTATAATATATTTTGTTGTATTTATGCTCATGAGAGATATTGATCTATAGTTTTATTTTCTTGTGATGTCTGTTTATTTTGGGTATTAGAGTGATGCCAGCATCACTCCTAGAATGAGTTAGGAAGTATTGCCTCTGCTTCTGTTCTCTGAAAGAGATTGTAGGAAATTGATATAATTTCTTTCTTTTGGTAGAATTCACTAGTGAACCCACCTGGGCCTAGTCCTTTTTGTTTTGGGAGGTTATTCATTGTTGATTCAATTACTTTAATAGATATAGGCCTATTCAGATTGTTTATTTCTTCTTGTATGAATCTTGCCACATTGTGTCTTTTAAGGAATTGGCCTATTTCAAGTAGGTTATCACATTTGTAGGCATAGAGTTGTTCATAGTATTTATTATTCTTTTAATGTCCGTGGGATTTGTAGTTATATATCTTTTTAATTTCTGATAGTAGTAATTTGTGTTCTGTCTCTTTGTTTCTTAGCCTGGCTAGAGACTTATTGATCCTTTCAAAGAAATAGCTTTTGATTTCATAGAGTCTATTGATTTTCTCTTTTCAATTTCATTGATTTGTGTTCTATTTTTTATTATTTCTTCTGCTTGCTTTGTATTTAACTTGCTCTTCTCTTTTAGTTTCTGAAGGTGGAAGCTTTGATAATTGATTTTTTTCTGCTTTTCTAATATATTCATCCATGGCTATACATTTCCTTTGACTACTGTTCTCACTGCATCCCACATCTCACTATTTTTTTTAAGATTTTATTTATTTATTCATGAGAGACACAGAGAGAGAGAGAGAGAGAGAGCCAGAGTCAGAGACACAGGCAGAGGGAGAAGGCTCCATGCAGGGAGCCTGATGTGGGACTCAATCCCGGGACTCCAGGATCATGGCCTGGGCCAAAGGTGACACTAAACCGCTGAGCCACCCAGGCTGGCCCCACATCTCACATTTTGATATGTTGTCTTTGCATTTTCATTTAGTCAAAAATATTTCTTTATATTTCTTTTGAGATTTCTTCTTTGGTCCATGTGCTATTTAGAAGTAAGTTGTTTAATCTCCATGTATTTAGGGATTTTTCCAGCTACTTTTCTGTTGTTGATTTATTTTAGTTCCACTGTAGTCCAAGAGTAGACATTATATGCTATCTATTCTTTTAAATTTGTTAAGAGTGTTTTATAGCCCAGGCTATGGTCAATTTTGATGGGTGTTCTCTGTGAACTTGAGAAAAATGTTTATTCTCAAGTGTTGGATGAAGCTGTCTATATCTGTCCATTATATACAGTTAATTGAGGGTGTTGTTGAGTTCAACTATGTTCTTACTGACTTTCTGCTTGCTGGATCTGTCCATTTTTTATAGAGAGTTGTTGAAATCTCCAACTATAATAGTAGATTCATCTATTTCTCTTTGCAGTCCTATCAGTTTTTGCCTCATGTATTTTGCCACTGTGTTGTGTGTGTATACATTTTAAAGATTATGTCTTCTTGGAGAATTGACCTATCATTATGTAATGCCTTTCCCTATCCCTGATAACTTTCCTTATTCTGAAATCTTCTCTGTCTGAAATTTATATAGCTACTCCTGCTTTCTTCTGATTAGTATTAGCATGGTATATCTTTCTTCACTCATTTACTTTTTAATCTATATGTCTTATATTTCAAGTGGATTTTTTATAGACAACAGCATATAGTTGCGTCTTGTTTTTCAATTCATTCCAACAATCTCTGTTTTTTAACTGGTACATTTAGACAATTGACATTCAAAGTGATTATTGATAGAATTGGGTTAATATCTACCATATTTGTTACTGCTTTCAATTTATTGCCCTTGTTCTTTGTTTCTATTTTTGTCTTCTACTCTTTTTCTGCCATTTCTGGGTTTGAGCATTTAATGATTCTATTTTTCTCCTCTCTTACATATCAGTTATCCTTATTTTTTAGAAGTTGCCCTAGAGCTTGGAGTATGCATTTACAACTAATCTAAGTCTGCTTTCAAATAATAGTATACTGCTTCATGGGTGGTGTGAGCACCACATAACAACAAAATAACACTATATCCCTGCCATCCCTTGTATCATTGATATCATCTATTTCATGTGTATATAAGCATACATAAATGTATGTGTATATATGTGCATAAATATACATGTTGCTATTATTATTTTGAACAGTTATCTGTTAGATCAATTAAGAAAAATAAGAGATTTTAATTTTCCTTTACCTTTTTCTTCTCCAACATTCTTTGTTTCTTTATGTAAATCTGAGTTTCTAAGCTATACCATATTCCTTCTCCATGAAGAACTTCTAACATTTCTTGCAAAGCAGGTCTACTCGTAATAAATTCTTTCCATTTTTGTTTGTCTAAGAAGGTCTTAATTTCTCAAGGTATGCTAAACTGGTAGTTCTTTCTCTCAATACTTTCTTTTCTTCTCTCTCTTTTTTAAAATATTTTATTTATTTGAGAGAGAAAGAGGGTGAACAGGGGGAGGGGCAGAGGAAGAAGGAGACTCCCCACTGAGCATGGAGCCTGATGTGGGGCTCATTCCCAAGACCCTGGGATCATGACCTAAGCTGAAGGCAGATGCTTATCTAACTGACTGACTGAGAGTCACCCAGGTGCCCTTCTCTCAACACTTTAAATATTTGACTCCACTCTCTCGCTTGCATGGTTTCTGAGAAGTATGATATAATTTTTATCTTTGCTTCTCTATGGGTAAAATATTTTTTCCTTTGGTTTCTTTCAGGATTTTTTTCTTACTCTTTCATTTTCTGTAGTTAAAAAAATGCTGTGCCTAGGAATGGGGCGTGGGGGTTGGTATTTATCCTGCTTTGTGTTTTTTAAACATTCTGTATCTATGGATTCGTGTCTGATATTAATTTGAAGAAATTCTCATTTGTTGTTTCAAATAATTCTTCTGTCCTTTTCTTTCTATTCTTCTGGTATTCCCATTAGGTGTATGTTACATCTTTTGTAGTTGTCCCAAAGTTCTTGGATATTCTATCCTGGTTATCTTTTTTTTTTCTTTTTTTTTTCTTTTTTCTTTTAGTCTGTTTTTCCTGTTTGCTTTTCAGCTTTTGAGATATCCTCAGTTATTCAGTTTTTGAGTCTATTGAGATAGACTCAAAGAGATTCTTTCCTCAATTATGTTCATTTACTACAAGTCCATTGAAACATGCTTCATTTCTGTAACAGCGTTTTTGATCTCTAGCATTTCTTTTTGGGTCTTTCTTAGAATTTCCACCTCTCTGTTTACATTACCCACATTGTCTTCTTTATTCATTAGAGCCCTCAGCATATTAATCACAGTTCTTTTAAATTCCTGATCTAGTAATTCCAACATTCCTGACATATATGAATCTGGTTGTGATACTTGCTCTCTTCTAATTGTGGTTGTTTTTTGTTTGTTTGTTTGTTTTTAGTTTTTGCCTTTTAGTATGCCTTGTAATATTTTTTTCATAGCCAGATATGTTGTGCTAGGTAAAAGGAACTTTTGTAAATAGGCCTTTTGTTGTGTGAGGTAAGGTATAGTGGAGAAGGGAAGTATTTTATCATGATGATTAGGTTGCAGTCTTTTAGTGAGCCTCCACCTCAGGACTGTGAACTTCACATATGCTTCTTAGGTTTTTTCCTTCCCTTAAGTGGGACAGGATGGCTAGAGTGGACTGGAGATGGCTATTCCCTTTCTTCCAGGTCTGTTGGGCCCTAATAAAGCCCCAGCATGTTAGGCTCAGAGTTACTCCTGAGGTCAGAACGTTAACAAGAACAGAATGCTCTAGCATATTTAAAAATGGTTTTCCTCATCCCCTGACAGAAGCACTAGAGGATTTTTCTCCAGCGTTCACTGTGAAGACCTGGTAGAGATCCAGGAGATAAAATTTGCAAAAGTATGGGGATGCTTTAATGACTGGGTCTCCTGGGAGCTTTTACCTCTGAGCTAAGTTCCCCCAGGAACTCACCAATTACAGTTCAGGTTTTCCTACTCTAACACTATTTCCTACAGAGGTTTCTGCTCTGATAAGTTGTATTCTCTATATTCACCATCTCTCTCTC
The DNA here is from genome assembly GCF_048164855.1 of Canis lupus baileyi. Taxonomy (NCBI): domain Eukaryota; kingdom Metazoa; phylum Chordata; class Mammalia; order Carnivora; family Canidae; genus Canis; species Canis lupus. The sequence goes on from NC_132841.1 coordinate 61,741,076, forward strand.
TATAATGGATATGGTGGTTTGCCCTGTGACCTCACTTCTCTTACGGATCTAAGAAGACTTTATTTTTTCAGTTTATTCATCTTTTTACTTCTCCTTAGAATGGAGTAGCAACTTCCAAGCTTCTTACATGTCAGACCAGAAATCAGAACTTGCTTCAGTTTTTTGTCTTTGATGTTATTTTGTTTGTTTATTTGTTTGTTTTGTTTTGTTTTCTGTCTGGAATCCTCTTCCCCCTGAGATCCACCATGCTGCATCTCCACTTCATTCGCAATCACTGTGGTTTCTCTATTCTTCCTTTCTTCTTCTGCATTGGAGAATACGGAAGTAAGATGGAGAGGGCCCAGGATCCTAAGTCACCAACCCCAATCAGACTTTAAGAGAAACCTTTGTTGGTCAAGCCATTAAGATTGCGCGATGTGTTCATTGATGCAGCTGACTTTAATTCTCCTAAGTAATACTCTCTCCCTCCCTCCTTTGCATCCCCCCAACCAGTGCTTCCTTTTGTAACACTGATTACCTACCATAAACACACGTATATATTAATTGGCTCCTTTATTAGAATCCAAACCTTTTCAGAACAGAAAGTTTGTCCCAGGCACTGAGGATACAGCAATGAACAAAACAGACATGGTAGGCAACTAACAAATATTTGTTCAAAGAATTTCCTCCCTCGAGTCAGCTCTTCTCAGTAGTTCTTCATGTGTCTGGGTCTTTTTGCCTCTGCTTCTCCGTTGCCAGCTATAACTAAATGCTTCTAAGGGCAACCAAATGATGCTTCTCTTCAAATCAACAACCTTAAAGTTAACAACCCAGAATAGTACTCCAGATTTTCTGAGATTGGCAAATTCACCATTGGTTGATTTATATTTGGCTGTTTGTATAGTATTATAAATTACACTATATTTATATTTACTTGAAAGCTCTTTGTAAAATATATCAAACTTACACAAATATATACATAGGATTTCATAATAACTGTCACTACTTAAAATCTTATTTCCTGCTGTATTTTCACCACAGCCCTTCCATGGACAGAGCAGATACTATCTCTACTGTCACAGAGCAGGAAACCCAACTACAGAGGGGTCTCTGCTGACATTCTGTGGTTGGAGAGTAGGCCAGAGGCTACTCAGCTGTCCTGAGAACTTTCATAGTCTGAGTCATAGATCTGCCCCCTGCTGGCTCCTTAAAACTTGATGGAACCTTCATACCTGAGAATTAATAGAAGGCCTGGATTCAAAGAAAGCACTAAGTCTGGAAGGAAGGCTACTTACTGTACCTCTACTTGGTTTCACCAGGAGTATAAGCTCCATGAGGGCAAGGATTTTATCTGCTTTGTTCACTACTGTATGCCCCCATATTAAATCAAATATTTGTCAAATGAATGAATGAATGAACAAATGAACCGTTCTGAACCTTAGTTTCTTAGTCTGAAAAATGGGAATAAAAACTCACTTCGTAGGGTCATAGCTGGGCTTAATGACATAATAAGTTCACACAGTGTTCATAAGTTCACATAGTGCTGAGAGTGTAAAATTAATTTTAATATAATTTAAAATATAGTCCAATTATTAATTAAAATTAGTTTCTCAAATTGTGTAATTAGTTCTTGAGGTAAGTAGAGAGCTCACTGGCTTGGACATATTTTCATATTTGAATTTTGTGATGTTCATTTCTGCAGTGCTATGTATAGCTGAGAATGTACCACAAGTCTAAAAAATTTTCCACTACTATTAAAGAAATCCCTCATTTTTCAATACTGGACCTCTTTCAAACACAGCTCATTCCTATTCAAAAATCAAACTGAGGACCCTATCCAATATTCATTACCTGATAGTCCCTTTTATAAATTTTCCTCTTTCCTCAAATATGTGTCTCCTAAATTAACTCAGCTAGAGGCTGATGAGTATGTTCTTGTAGATACTTTTCTGTCCCCCTTTGAAATTGTGACCTTCTTTTCTTCCTATCATCAGTATATACACAATTTCATAGTTTGTAAGTCAGCATTCCTTAATGTTTTATACCAGAAGGCATAAATTGCCAAGCCACAGCCTGCATCTGGCCTAATGTTTAGTTTGACTTGCATTTTAAATGTAGAAGACTTCTCATTCATTAAAGAATAGGGATTTTTTTTACTTCTTTTGGAAAAAAAAAAAATCAGAAGATCAAAAGTGCTGGCCCTGCACTGGGGCCTACGGGGCCTACCTTCCATCTCAGCCCCTATAGATCTAGGAGAGTTTGTCCTTCACACAGCTTCCAGGGTGAGAACAATCACTCCATTGGTATCATTGTGAATAATTCAAATCTCTCTCTGCCACAGCTCTCTTCTGAGCTCCATACTCATTTCCATATATGTTCTGGACATTTTCCATGGAATATCTACCAGTCTGTCCTTCCTTTTGTTTTTTTTTTTGTTTTTTTTTTTTTGCTTGCTTCCTTTCATCAAGCAAATAGGTACCAGGATGTAAAGAAAATACCTGCTTTACCCCTCGTGGAGCTAGTAGGTAAATAAGCATGCATGGAAACCATGCAATCTGATATGGTTAGGTTGTATGCAGGAAATTATGGAACTTAACAGACCAGGGAGGGAGATGGGGTAGTAGTCAGGGAAGGCTTTTTGAAACAAATGGAAGCTCATTTGATTAACTCAGGCAAAAGTGGGATGGGAGAAGGGTAGAGGATGACATTTTTTTCCAGGAGGGTTGACAGAAGCCAGAAATGTTAAGGGCCCATTCTGCCTCCTTCATTTATTGTACCAATATTTGAGGGTCTGCTATGTGTGGGTCACTCACCGTGCTAGTGCTAACCAAGACTGAAATGGTCCCGTAGAACTTAGAATTGAGAGGAGCCCAGGAAACCAAGTAGATGGAGGGTCATATGCTGAGATGAGGCATCTATGAGAGTCCAGGGAGGTGAGTGCAGTTTTGGATGTTGACTTTGAGGCGCCCACACCCTGGTGGAAATGCCCGGTAGGCAGTTACACAAAAGTCTGAACATAGAGAGAGATGGAGGCATGGAGTTAGAAGTTAGTCCATTGGTGGCAATTGAGGAGTTGTGAAATAGGAAATTACCGGAGTGAAAGAACTTACACAAGAAATAGGAACAGCAGACCGATGACACATGGCCTCCTTCAGTCACTCATTTTCTTCAGTAAGCATGAAAAGAAGGGATTGCACAGGAAAGAAGAAATGTATGAAGTGGTATCTTAGAAAATAAGGGAAAAAAAATTCGGGGAAGAGGGGGAGAAATCATATCAGAGGAAAATGAAGAACATCCGTTGGGATTTAGCCAAAGAGGTCATTCAACAGATTCATGTGTCCCAACTCTGCTGGCTGACCCCAGACCTGCTGCCTCTTGGGTTTTTTCCTCTGATGATGTTAGCATGCAGAGGTGCTCCCACAGAGGAAACTTTGGTTACTGCTGATGCCTACTGCTGCTTCATCTCCTGCCTATACCCTGAAAGTAGCCCCTCTTTACCTGTTCCACTACCCCACACATTTAGGCTGCATTTCTAACTGTCATGGGTTGTAGCAAATGCCCCTCTGAAATGAGAGTATTACTTTTCTCTTCGGCCATACTAGCTTATCTGTCATTTCCTCAACAGGCTATATGTGTGTCGAGATTTGGGACTTTCACATAGGCTCTTTCCTCCACCTGAAGTACCCATCTTTTTTCATGTACTTGGCAAAACTGTTAGTCATCCTTCAAAATTCTGTTCCTTTTCCCCCAAGAAGCTTCTAGCAGAATAACTTATTCCTTCCCTTGAGTTCTCGCAGCATCCTGTTCATACCTGTTTGGTGGCATCTAGACCAGTGTGTTGCAGATGCATTACCAATCTACCCATCTGCCCCCTTTACATGGATTTCAGGATGAACACTCTAAGAGTTTGAGGTGATAGTTTTCACAGGCTGGCATTATCCTGGGTTTATATCTGTATTCTCTGTGGCTATCGTATAATGGCAGAAATACAGGAGATACTCAACTCTTTCATGTTGGAAGTAATCAGATGTGTAATAGCTATAAGAAATGTAAGCATGCTATAAATGTGGACATTGGCCAACTTTGGGAGAATTGAAGGAGATGTTTTAGAATAAACACAGTGAGTTTTAGTTCCTAGATGTAAAAGTGGAAATAATCTTCTGTTTTTGTCCTATAGCTCAAAAAAGAAAAAATATCATTTTTAAAGTTAAAATATAAGAGATTAGGAAGGGGGGGGGGGGCGGAAGGTATCATGTTACTCCAGGAAAGGAACCTAGTACTCTGAGAGAACCCTTACTTCCCTTATTGCTGATAATGTTGGCTCTCCCTGGAGCAGCTGTGTCCCTCATTCTCTGATTAATTCTAACAGGGCCTTTATCTCACTAACATATCAGAAGTCCATTCATTCATTTACCTTGCCTGGAGATCAGAAATTACAGGAGAATCTAAAATTCAAAGAAGTAAATAAACAAACAAAGAATAAACAACCAAACAAAACCTAAGTGAAATTTTACTAAAGATTGGTTTTCACAATATACTGACGGCTCCTCTAAGACCTATCAAAACATCCTAATGTCTAAGACGAGGAAATGACTTAGAAGAGAAATAATATGTACATAATAGAACATTTATCACACTAAGAACTTAACATAGCATTGTAAGAGAGTATTGCTATTTACAGATTACATTTTGCGGGGTTAACACTATGTGCTGATCTTGCAATCTAACCTACGTGGACTGGGTACAGAGCAGATCTATTATTTAAGCATGAGAAATAGATACTTCAAAATCAGATAGAAATATTTTTTTAAAGATTTATTTATTTATGATAGAAATAGACAGAGAGAGAGAGAGAGAGAGACAGAGACACAGGCAGAGGGAGAAGCAGGCTCCATGCAGGAAGCCCGACATGGGACTCGATCCTTGGTCTCCAGGATCACGCCCTGGGCCAAAGGCAGGCGCCAAACCGCTGAGCCACCCAGGGATCCCAGAAATATTTTAAGTAAGAAGTCATCAATTCAAATTCCTGCATGGGACAGGCAAGTCATGTGAACAGGCCTGGTGGAAAGGTCCCAAGGGGTAAGGACTCAGGGGCCTGTAGTGAACTAAGCAGAGTGCACCTCATTTAACAAAGACAGAGACTCAACCCCTGCCCCTTGGTGACATGCCAGAAATGGGCCCTATATTGCCATATGGCTTGATTATTCTAAGAAGCCAATAATCTTCATTTGTATATAAATATGTCCTGATTTTTAAAACATTATGTGAGTTCAATAACATGTCTCTGAAGACATTTACTCTATTGGCTTCTGGTTTGCAACACTCATTTTGAAAGTCCAAGTTACTTCTTACCTGACTTAATCTTTGCTGGAGAAAATGTCTGAGGGGATGCTGGGTAGCATAAACTGTGTTTCTCTTGGAAATGCTTTAAGATCTTCAAGGAGGTTGGTCAGGCCACAAGCACAACAGACATCTGGAGGAGAATCGCCCATTTCCAATCAAGGGAGTATAATTGATTTTCCCCAGAGCAGCTGTGGACCAGCTCCTCCTTTAGAGAAAATTTCTGCTCTAAAATGACAAATGTCACTCAAATGTCTCCTGTCATAACAGGAAAAGGCAGGCTGCTTGGGATTAAACATTTTCCCCACCCCATCTATGCATATTGTCCTAGATTAGAGAACATGTTTATAAAAACCAGGAGGAGGAAGGAGGAGTAGTGGAATGGATCAGATGACTTTTTAATGGCAGAGAAAGCACTGACATCAACAAATTTGCTTCAAGATCTACAGAGCCACTAAATGCCATCATCACAGTTTTCTAAACTGACTCAGAAATATACCTAGAGAAGAATTTGAAAAGGAAAAAGCATATATTGGATCCCTTTAATCTAGGATATTACACACATAAGTACACATATATCAGAGATAACTGCTTTTATATTGGGTAAATAAAAAAATAAGATTCAGGTAAATAAAACATTTTAATTGAATATGGACAGTTTTTAGGAAATCTTGTGAATGAATTCCTTAGGAAAGAATCCTTTTAACATATAAAACAGACATGTAGAGGGTCCTTATAAATTTACATTCCTATATAAATTCATACAAGTTCTATAAATTCATGTTTTTATATTAAATATCTGGAGATGAGTCTGATGGCTAAATTAGGCATGCAGAAAAATTATAAACCTGAAATATTTTTTTAAACAGCATTGTTAACCTTGTAAGCACATAAGAGGCTGAAGCTTTGAGCCTTGATGCAAAGAGGCAGGGTGGGTTGGGAGCTCGCAGAAGACCTAACATTGTGCCATTTCTGTGTCTAGAAGGAAGAGTGTTTGCACCACTGGGTGGACTATCAAAGCTGAGCTCTCAGGAGGAAGAGATTTTGCCTCAGTGAGATAATCAGCCTTTTCTCAATCCCAGCTGTCATGGGGACCCAGCTTCAACAGTAAGTCAAACTACTACTAGAAGAAAATGGGACACACATTTCTGCCTAACTAAAGCATGACTTTTCCTTTCAGAGGAATCCAAAGAAAGCTATTAGCATTGCCTATTTCTGCTGCTTATTGAAATCTGGGCTTCCATAAAATTTTAAGCCAACTTGGTTAACAAATTGAAGTATAGTCTGGATCTGAAATTTTATAAGTGCAAATACTTGGAGAAGCTGCTTGCTGGAGAAAGCAGTGAGAAGGGCAGCTTGGGGACAGCATTTGTTCCCCATTCAACCTTCAACTGTATCTAATGAGAACCTATGATAAGAAAGGAAAAGAATCTCCATCTTTGGTACCAGTTGGTCCATAAATACTTTTCTGGTCTTCATGGAGGGGTAGGGTATAGGGAGAGAAGGAATTTGCAATAATACCAACCTTAGGAGTTAGATGACTCGACTGAAATTTTTCAGAGTATTTCTGTTGGTTTTCTTCCCCCTCTGTTCAGAGTCTTAAGAGCTGACCATGCTTAGTTCATCAACAATTTAACAAATATTTCTTGAGCACCTAAATAAGCCAGTAGTGGAGATAAAAATATTAATAAATCATAGAAATCTATGGGGATGGGAACAAGGAGAGTTTTGGCAGAGAGAAATAGAAACGGATCATTTCAATGCAGTGTGTTAGGCGCGCACACATATATAGGTATATATACAAGTGCGTATGTTAATATGGACATATATGTATGTATTTATATGTGAGTTGTATGTATATATGTGTATATATACCTATAGATATATATTTCTCATGTGTATGTATGAAACACCAGGTGCTAGTTGTATGTAAATTACTGTGTTAATTACATTACAAATATTATCGCACTTGATATTCATCTAAAAGGATTGTTTTGAGGATTGCCATTCCCAAATTATAAAGGAGGAGAATGGAGACTCAGGATACAGGACTTTCCTAAGGCCAAAAACCTGGTGAGTGCAGTTACAGGATTAAATCCAGGTGGGCCTGGTGCCAAGCCTCTGTTCTTAGCCACCTTACTAGACATCCTCTCGTATTAAGGAGACCTAGAAGAATAGAGGTAATGCCTGAGGTTTTGTTTTTTATTTTCTTTTAGGTATCTGTCTTTTGCACAGGTGTTAAATTCACAGGTGTTAAATTCACAGAACTCAAAACTCAACAACATTAGAGTACACAGTGGGCAGTTTTGCTCCCATACTGACCACTGTCTACTTCCAACCCTCTTCCCCATCCTTGTCCAAAAGCAAAAACTTTTGTAGTTCCTTGTTGTTATTCAAGAGTTCCCTTACACAACATGTTTTTCCCTCCCCCTCCATTACACAAAGAGGTACACTATACACATTGTTCTGCAACTTGCTTTTTAAATTTAATGATGTATCTTAGAAATACTTCCATGTCAGAATATAGTGTCCTCATTCTTTCTTATAGCACCATACCATCATATTATATGGATGTGCCATAATTTATTTAAATGTTCCATTCCCCATTTGATGGACCTTTCAGGGTACTCACTAGACCATGCTACCTTATAGAAATTCTCTTACTGCTGGTAGTAATTTTTCTGTTGTTTCTTTTGAATTTTCCTGGGTCACAATATTCTTTCCAAATATTGTGTTTCTAATTTCCTTTCCTCATATCATGTCATTGGCAATTATAAGACCTGAGATTTTAAAGGAAAATGGCTTAGTCAAAAAGAGGATTAGTATATGAGGCAGGGAAAATATCAAAAACACAAGGGTATAAAAAGCATGGTGGGTACTGAGAAATACAGGAAATCAGGAATATTACGGTGTATGATAACACAAGGTGAGGTGTAGAAGGAATGAATAGGAACAAATGCTGTAAGGAAATTGGGCTGAATGAGGAGGGAGGCATTTGAATGAGGGACATGACAAGATCAGGCAATAGGAAGACCAAACCATTGAAGGTGGCAAGGCTTAGGGAACTCTTGAATGATTCCAAGTGAAACATGATCAAGGTAAACAATGTTGGCAGGTAGAGAAAAGGGTAATAAAAATAATACTTATCAGGTAAAAGCTTGATGATGCAGAGGCATGAAGATGGAGAATCTGGATGGGCAGATCTGTAAGTGAGATAAAATGTATAGGTAAAGGAACAAGTTTTAGGAGGAAGAGAAGAAATTTGACTTTCAAAATGATAATCTTAAGATATACTTCACTAAACAAAAGGGACTGTGGCCACCTGAGTGGCTGGATAGGCGTCTTGGTCTCTTATTTGATAAGTCTTAGAGCTTGGACTTAAATGCAGCTTTCTGAATGCCAAAATCAGCAATCATTCCACTGGGCATGCTGTTTTTGAAATAAGCAGAGCATGTGAAAGAACATAATGAAAACAAGCACAGCTGATTAAAATGAAGAGAAAGACTCCAGGAGAGAATAGTAGACAGAGTGTGCTAGTAGACACACAGACTGGGACCACATAGCAGAATCCCCAATGGTTGGGGCTCTGACGACCCAGTTTAGGTAACCGAAATGTAGAGAATACAACAGAAAATAATGTTTTTTTAGATTATGCACATTTTAAGTAATCCCCTTATACTATCTCTGTTGGGAAGGTAATCTACCATGAGCTTTGAACATTCCTGCACAAACTTGCTTGGTGTATCAGGAAACCATGGCCCTGGCCACACTTTACTTAAGCCATTTCTCAGATTGTGTTTGCAAAGAACAAACTTGAAGAATGAGATAATGTCTCCCTCTAGAGCAAAGCAGAGGCTGTTTTCTGCTGGCTATAAAATAGTGGGTTCCCCAAGCTCAGTGTCCTCTGCTGTAATGCAACTCACTGCATGTACAGACAGCCATCTGGGCCCCTCTGGGTTGCTCCTGTGAGACTTGGTAGGGGTAGGGGCAAGAGGAACCAGTGCAAATGTGCTGGTGGCAGTGAAGCTGCTTGCTGTGCCGTGAGTATTAAAGTCCTTTCTCTCTGAAGTATGAGTAGATATCTTCTGCCAGCATTCTAGAAACAGCAACAGTAAATTAGTAAGCTAATTTATTAGCTTAGAAATAAAATAAAGTCATATCCTTGATCTTGACCATCCCTGCCCCTGACAATATTGGGTCATGGTACTTGATTTGTCCTTATCAGCTCCTGGGAGCCCCCTTAGCAGCCAAGAGATAGCTATGTTAGGAAAAAGAAGGTGAGGGAGCCCACTTGGCCCAGGCCCTTTTGTGTTTGAGCAGGCCTCCCACCAAACCTCCTCCCTTCATCCTCATTGTTTCTTCATGATATGAGAGGACGTCATAGCTTGTGGCACTGTCACTATGAATATTGTTTCTCATGAACAGAGTGAGTGAGGCATTGTTCAGGATCTTTCTAAAAGCCCAGCAAAGAATTTCCATTCAACCACTTCTATACTTCTGTCTCTCCAGTTTACTGACTGTGCTCCCTACCCTGACCTTTTGCTACACCATCAGCATCAATCAATAGCTCAGAATCACCATCTCTGAGAGGATCAGAGAGAGCAGAGATCTGAGAGAGAAAATGCTGAACCAACTCAGGAATGTATAGCAATCCATTAATTGCTTTCTCATTATTTTTATAACACTTTCCCCATGGTAAGTAATCTTTACTTTGGCCTGAGACCCAAAAGGCCCCCCACAGCCACAGGAGAAAGTGTAAATCAGAAATAAACCAGCTCATACAAGCCTTGGCTTATCATCATCTGATGGTTCACAAAACCTCAAGGCTTGAACTTGAGTTAAGCTAATCCCAGATTGCCAGCAACCCCTCAGAAGCAAACATTTTTGAGGATGATTACAGAAGTCTCTGCTTCAAAATACTCCTGTAAACTATGTTCAAGTACAACCCCAACATTCAATGATAGACAGCACTGTAAGGAGACAAGACCACGAATAAGATCCAACAGAAATGATTAAAAAAAAAAACAAATCTATAAGGAATCTATGCATTGGAACCATCAGACACAGACTATACAGCAATGGTTTCCATTTCCTCACAGAGATTTCCATGCTTGGCTGATGTGATCTTGAATGGTACATAAACTCTCACCTAATCAGTCACTTATCCTCTCCCCTCTGGTCATTCCCATCTTCTCCTAAAATTTCTTCTTTTCATTTTACCTTTTCTAGAACCTTCTCTTGTCTCTTTTCCCTCAGCCATCTTCTCTTCTGTTTCCCAAGTTGCTCAGATTTCCCTGTAATGGTTAACTATGCAAGCTCTGGAGACACCCTGCCTAAATTCAAGTCCTGGCCCTACAGTTTCCCCCCGGAGAAGTTGCTGAGCCTCTAAGCCTCCATTTACTCATCTATCATCCACAACCCTCAGAAGGTTGTTATTAGGGTTAAATTAATTAATACAGGCAAAGTACTTATAACAGGGCATGGTATTAGACAGCACTCAATGACTACTCACTATGAAACCCCCAAACCACTAAGCTTTAGTATTAGGGTTATATAGTCAGGGCACATGACCAGCTGATTCCCTCTTCCTGGAGCTTTTGATCTGGGTTTCACTTTATTCTTGGGCTTCTGTCATGACAGTCTCCCTGCCAACCCTGGCCACAGGGACCTACTGCCACTCTAGAGCTATGGCACAAACTTGAACAAAAATCCACCACTCTACCACACTCATCATCCAACTCTTTAACACCAGCGCCACATGTAGGGTCCAGAATGTCTTTTTTAATTAACAAAATACTGAAACAGAGCAAAAGAGGAAGCATATGAAACATAAACCCTTTGGCTTATGAGTACGGTCTCTGTTCCCACAACTCAAGCCTCCAGCACCCAGCCTGAGTGCGATTCTGCTGCCTGTATCAGGGCAGAGAAGTCCCCTCACAGCTTCTAACGGTAGAGGATGGGAGGTGTTCATGGGCTTTTGTTTCTCACCCTTCACTCTAACTCTAGCAGCCTCTCAGCATGCAGAAAAAACTGCGTGGCCTACTATGAGAGCTACCATCGGACACCTTGATTCTTCTGTGACTGAGGCTAAAGAATGAGTCTGATTGGATTCTGGTAGGAGAAGGTGGGTGACAGGACTGTGGAGACTGTCTAGAGGAATGGTGACTTGACCTCAGTTGGGCCTTAGTTCCTCTGTATGAGAAGACCATCCCCACATCAGACCAAATGTTACAAGAGTACCATGCAGGTCTGGGACGTGTTTGTCCTCAGGTGCCCTCTTGCCAGACTGCCGGCTTTGCTCTGTATCCTGGGGCCTGACCTCTGCTGGCTGCATTTCCCTGGCTCGCCTGTCAGCTAATATCCAGCTGGGTTTGGCCACTGAAGGTGCTGGAGGGAGACTGTTGAGTGGGAAGAAGAGAAAAGCCAGAGTATCCCCAATCCCTATTCAGTTGCTGCTCTTCAACATCCAGCTTTCTCCCAGTAGGCCCACCATTACCAAGTTCTATGGGTGAAACTAGCCTCTGACTTCTAGCAACACCGCCTCTTCCTTGTGACAACCCTCTAGACTTGGAATAGAAGTGGTTTCCTAATCTCTGGGTTGCTTCACTGTTGTCCTCCTCTTTTCCATTACCTGCATTACAATTTGCATGCATTAGATCCCTTATTTCAAGTAGTCATCATGGTTTCTGCTTCCCTGCAGGGGACTGGACTGATACAAACATCTTCCTGATAGCATAACCATGCCCTTTATACAGGAAAGAGTATGCACATATGATAACGTGGACTGACATTAACCAGACATTCCTCTCTTTACCTGATGCGACAGTGTTGGTAAGGGAAAAAGCCAAGTTTCATTTCCTCTCTTTCTTGTTTTCAAGCTCATTGTTAAAATTCCTGGCTTTGTCCCAATTCTCATCTTCAACCACCTCTTTGAACTAGCTGACCAGAAATTCTTTCATTGTGCAGAGGATCACTTACCATCTGCAGCACTGGGTTGCCCACATTCCCTCTTCTATATTTCTCTTCTACCTCCTTTGGCATCCTTTTGTCGGGGAGCTTCACTTCTCACAGTGTCAGCTTTTGAGTGTATGTATAAAATCTCAGATTCATATCTCCAGCCATACTTGTCCTCTAGGCAGGCCCTTGGAAAGAAAGAATGAGAACACATGTCACCATGTCCTGCCCATCCATGGCCTAGCCAAGGCATATGGGATCAAGCTCTGTTTTTGTTCTCCCATCTCCTCATATTTACACAGTGTCCATTCCCCCAAACTGAAACCCTTGAAATCTTTGGACTTCATATCTTGAGCAATATAAAATTGTCCTTGTCCTTGAACAGGAGCATGATAGGATTAATCTTGCCATTCTTTTATATCTCCACCTCCAAACTCCTGTGCTTGGTTTTTCATACCCCCACTTCTACCCCCTGCCCTATCAACCAGCCCTACCTACCTTTCAGCTCAAGTTAAAATCTTGAATCCAACCTTCACTCCAGAGCCCAAACCTTCACTCCAGTCAGGCCGCTCTCCTCACTGAGCCCCTTTACAAGGAAGGACCACTACAGCCCTTTGTCTTAGACTGAGAAATCACAAAGCAGGATGATGTAAGAGAATGAAGTCCAGGGTCAGACTGTCTGGGTTCAAATCCCAGTTGTATCTCTTAAAGACCTTGGACAAACTGCCACTGTCTATGCTTTGGTATCGTCAGCTGGGGGTAATAATAATATCTCTTTCATAGGGTTTTTGTAAGGAGTAAGTGTCTTAATATGTATAAAGTAGCTAAACCATCCCCAGCAGTCAGGTCACATGTGATTGGAAAACCAGGTGGTGAGGAACTGTGTCATCTATTTCTTTGCCATAGCTTGGCTGTGTCACCATGTAGTCATCAAGCAGAGATATGACTTTCTAATCTTGAGCAGTATTTTCTGTTTTATTCCAATTGCACAGAAGTACAAACTGTTATATGTCAGAAAAAACTGCTATGCTTAGGATTCCTTTTCTTACCTCCTTCTCAGCCAATTTTGATCCCATTCTTTAAGAGCCAGTATAAGTCCCACTTCTGTGAAACTCTTTCCTATACCTTCAGTCTACTCCAAATTCTCATTTCTGGGAACGTTTGCATGGTAGGTTCACACCATACAAATAATCATTGAATTGTTTTGTGAGTTGGTATGTTCTGTTGGAGTTTTCAGGGGGTCTCATTGATAAATAGGCCACTCTCAAATTGAGTTCTCAAGAAATAAAGAACTATATACTAAGTGGTTGGCAGGTGGAGCCCTAATTATCACCTTTATTGTTGACTGAGCTGAATTGTAGGATATATTACTGAGTGAGAGTCAGATGGGCTAACTGCATGGGAAAATGCATCTCTTCCCCATGTGATTGTCTTAAAGTCAGTCCACTCCAAGGAAATAACTCCACTCCCCCCACGGAGAACAAGAATGTGAGTGTCAAGGGTATGTTTAAGGAAAAGTCCTCCACCTACAAACCAAGAAGTGAGATAAAGCATCCCCTATCACTAATCCCACAAGATCTTCTCATAAAGACTATAAATTCTTTGAGGGCAAGACCTGTGTCTTAAGCCTCTCGTGCATTCTCTATAATACTGAAAAGGATGGGCACATAAAAGCTATTCACTAATAATAAGTCCAGGCTGTATTCTAATTACCTTCCATGTGTGAGATGAGTGTATCCTTATAACAACCCTATGAAGCAGCTGGTATTAACACTGATGTTTCATAGATAAGCAAACTGAAGTGTAGAGTTCACATGCTCAATAAATGGTGAAGCTGGGATTTAGACCAATTTGGCTTCAGAATTCTTGCTTTTAATCACTATCTGATACTGCCCTGATTGAATTTCAAGAGCAATCGTGTTGGTAGAAATGGAGATTGTGAGAGATCAGAGCTGAATGGGAACAGCTCTGATCGTGTTGATTAAGAGAAGTTCTATGACTAACATATAATACTTAGAATCACTGGAGAAGGTTCTAGAGCACATTTACCTTTTTTTCTAAATGATCAGAAATCCTATGAAATAATCAAATTATGGACTACTATTGAACTTGGAAAGAACTGTGTTAATGCATCCCACTGAACTGCTGAAATAACTTCTTTATGTAATATCTAATCATGAGCTTGAAAATGAATCAAAGCAGCTCACACTTGATTCAAAAAGAAAATAACTTCTGGCTCAATACTTTTGTTGCTCATATGATTAAATCACAACTTGTACTAGACAAGGAAGTTGTTCTTTATTGTTGTACAGGAAGATGTTAAAGTTAAAGCCCTGTCCAAATATTAATTATATTTCACCTTATAGCTTTACATTGTATTTCTGTGATCAATTTCAGTCTGAATCCTAAAAAGTAAAAGAAATAATAAGTAAATGGTCTTCATGTGTTTTACTTGTTTACCACTAGAGGACACTATCTAGTCATATCCCTCAGAGTTCTGCTTTGTTTCCTGTGTATTTATGAGAGAGAGGAGGCATGAAAGGAAAAGAATCAATGATCTGTTGCAGGTTTATCATCACAAAGTCGTGTAAAGTATAAATGGATTTCGAATCAAACCTGCTGATACTTTATTTGATGGTGACCACTGTTGGTTCAGTGCCTACTACAGGCCACATTCTGTGCTGGCTGCTTTAGGTACATACCCTGTGAATTTCACAGCATTATCCCCTCACTTCACAGGTGAGGAAATTAAAGCTCGGGAAAGTCAGACTTTCCCTACGGGCACATAATTACACAACAAGGACTTACTTTAAGCTGTGAACCCAGACCAGGATTGAATTTTAAAAAGAAAGTTTCGGGAACCCTGGGTGGCGCAGCGGTTTAGCGCCTGCCTTTGGCCCAGGGCGCGATCCTGGAGACCTGGGATCGAATCCCACGTCGGGCTCCCGGTGCATGGAGCCTGCTTCTCCCTCTGCCTATGTCTCTGCCTCTCTCTCTCTCTCTCTCTCTCTCTCTCTCTCTGTGACTATCATAAATAAATAAAAAATTTAAAAAAATACTTAAAAAAAAAATAAAAAAATAAAAAGAAAGTTTCCAGGGCACCTGGGTGGCTCAGTTGGTTAAGCCTCTGCCTTGGGGTCAGGTCATGATCTCAGGGTTCTGGGATGGAGCCCCACACTGGGCTCCCTGCTCAGTGAAGAGCCTGCTTCTTCCTTTCCTCCCTGCTCAAGCTTTCTGTCGCTATCTCTGTCTGTTTCTCTCTATATATCTCCTTCAAAATAAATAAACAGGGCAGCCCAGTGGCTCAGCGGTTTAGCGCCGCCTGCAGCCCAGGGCGTGATCCTGGAGACCCTGGATCGAGTCCCGCATCAGGCTCTCTGTGTGGAGCCTGCTTCTCCCTCTGCCTGTGTCTCTGCCTCTCTCTCTCTCTCTCTCTCTCTCTCTGTGTGTCTCATGAATAAAAAATAAATAAATAAATAAATAAATAAATAAATAAATAAATAAATAAATAAATAAATAAAATCTTAAAAAAAAAAAGTTTCCACAATGCCACTGATTTCCTGACCCAAGAAAAGGCCCAGGGGAGCTTATTCCATTAATAGAGCATGTGGCAGTTCAGTTTGATGATGGGAGGTTATAAGGAGCGCAAGATAAATACCAGCAACAACTCTAAATGTCATGTACAGCTAAATACGGTCCAACAAAACATCGAGCTAGATAGCTTTGCCTTAAATTCCACTTAATCTAATTTGTCTCCACCCTGTTGGCTTAATTTAATTTAAGAGGCCAGATAATTTAGGGGAGCCGGTTTATTTCATAAAGGAACTGTGTTTCTGCCTTAGGCCTGTGGGTGACTGTCACCACTACTCTTTCTTGGGTGATCATGATATAAGTGTATATACCTCAAAAAGGGGCATTTTTACATGTAACATCAATGGGCCTTGATAGTGTTACTTCTGGTATAAAATTGTGCTGTTACTCATTTTTCCACAAGCATGACTGTATTTGGCAGTGATGCACATTAAATTTATCCCATATACTAAATAATGAAACTGATGAGGACTGCACTTTATGCCATCAGGGTTATTAAACACTAGTTCCAGTATTGCCCTGAATCTGAACCTGTTCACTAAGATCACAGTGAGTTTAGGATGATTCATTATAATGCCCATGCATTTTCTGGCCTCAGGGCTATTTAATAAGCAACCTATACTATTTTCATATGAGAAAGTGGAAAATAAAATTTCAGTCCCAAGTGTACAAATTATATATAGAAAAAGGGCATCTAGATTCATCCTGTATGAAACACATCCCCAAGATGAAACCACTTAAGCCTTAAGCCAAGTACAAGGAAACTTGGAAACTTTCACACATATTCCAAAGACTTATCTCAATTGAGTTAGACATAGGGCAACTTTCAATCTAGAAATGTCATGGACTGGGATCAGATTTTTAATTCCCCTTATCCTCTGGAATCTTGGAGTAGCTAGCTGTTTTCCCCAAATGAGCTCATAATGTAGATTTTTTTTTTTTTTAAAAAGATGTATTTATTTGAGAGAGAAAGAGAGAGAGCACAAGCAAGAGGGGCAAAGGGAGAGAAGCTCCAGCATACACCATGCTCCATGCAGAGCCCCACACAGGGCTTGGTCTCATGACCCTGAGATCATGACCTGAGCAGAAATTAAGTTGGACACTTAACCAACTGAGCCACCAGGCGTCCTGTAGATTTGTTTTAAAAACTATTCCTTATTTCAATGATAAATAAGCTAGCTAATTCCATTCACAAAAAGCCTCTGAAAGAGAGCAACAGCATCTGAGGATCTTTACATCTGTCTCCAGTAGGAGCACAACCTGCTGTGCAGGGCAACTCTATCACAGGATAGGTGGAGGAAGCAGATCCAGGCAGGAGACAGACCTGACTACAGTCTGTTTTGTTTCCTGGCTTTCTAAGGCCTTGGGGCTCTCTCTTGGACCTGAGATGTATTCGTCCTTATTCAAGGCAACAGCAGTTGTGTTTGACAAAACCAAGATCTGTCTAGCAGATCAGGTGACCCAAAGCTCCAGGATGTGTATCATGATTTCCCATGACACTGCAGGCAAGCTGTCTACCACGGTCATCTGAGGGAGCCGGGGGGGTGGGGGGGTCCACTTTACTGTTGGTAGCAGGCTTCGGTGTCTCACTTCCTGGCTGCTCCATAAAGTTGCTCATGACCTGGCAATAAGCGCTATGTCAAAATCCCCTTTTCCATAGAAAGTGGACTTCCGTAATGTTTTAGCCCAATGCTATACTTTTTCAGTCACTCTCAGTTATTAGAATAGTTACTGACAGCTGTTCAAACAATGACTTCCTGTCATTAAGATTAGGTGATTTGTTTCAAACCTCTATTTTCATATCCAGTTAGTGGCTCTCTTCTCTCCCGCCTCCTGTACCAACGCATACAGCATTCTACATGAGTGGGTACTTCTACAAAAGGCAATGGCCTTCTCCTTTTCAACCTCATCTTGTATTAGAGGGTGAGGTGGTGGTGCTGGTTCTGCTTCCTGGTTTGTCTTAGCAGGCCCTGTTGAAGGATGGATGGCCCCAACAGCTATCATCCTAGGAATTTAGAATGTGGGGTCGTTAGCCCATTTGATCCTCAGCTCTGAGCTTTAGGTTGGTGTTAATCACCAATACTCAGCAGCTGTCATGTGTGTTTAACATTAATCATCTTTCCCCAACCGCACCATAATCCTTCACTGCCTGTCTTGGATGGTGATACCTCCTGGGCTGGTGATCAAGTCCCCTAGGATGATGAACCTGATTCAGTATAAAACCATGATACTCCTTGGCAAATCAGAAAGTTTGGTCACACTATCTCCCAATTTCCATGACTCCAGCCAGAACCTGTAAGTAGTTTAATTCCTTTCCTATCTTCATTGTTCCTGCTCTGTTAACTAATAATGTTGTTCCCCTACATCTAATGGCCTTTGTATCTGTGCCCCCTTTTCTCAGTCTACAACTATCTAAATGTCTAAACCTTCACTTCTCACTGGAATCACCAGGACAATTAAGAAGCTTCTGATATTTGGATCCCATCTCCAGAGATACTGATTTAAATGGTCTGGGTTTGGCACTGGGAAACTACCAGATGATTATCATGTGCATTGTCCCATCTGAACTACTACTACTGATCTAAATGATCTTCTCAACTCCAGAGTTGTCCTTCTCTCATCCATCCTTCACACTGCAGCCAGAGTTATCTTTCTAAAACACAAAGCTGATCATGTCGTGGCCATGATTAAAATTCCCCTGGGGGGAGTGGGTCCTCACTGCCTTCTGGGTAAAGTTCAAACTCCTCAGCATGATAGAAGGGGAGCAGTCCATGGGAGACACAGCTGGGGAGGGAGGCAGAGGCCCAATCATGCAGGACCTCGAACCCTTGAGTTAAACTACTTGCACTGCTTCACATCCACCATGCTCTATGGCAACACCATCCATTGCTCATTTAAAAACTACTTATTTAAAAATAAATAAATAAATAAATAAATAAATAAATAAATAAATAAATAAATAAAAACTACTTACTGCTCCCTCTGCCTGTCTCTGCCTCTCTCTTTTTTTGTGTCTCTCATGAATAAATAAATAAAATATTTAGAAAAAAAATTAAAACTACTTACTGAGCACCTAGTTAAAAAATATCTGGTAACCACCACAGAAAGAATAGAGATAGTAATAGGAGGATAAGCATGGTGCATGCCATGCTGATGAGCAGTGAGGAGGGAGGAAACAAAGAATAAGACTTGTTAAAAACATCTTTCTATACGTAGCTATTTCTTTTCTTCTAGAATGTCCATTCTGGGGGCACCTAGGTGGCTCAGTGGGTTAAGCATCTGCCTTTGGCTCAAGTCGTTATGTCAGGGTCCTGGGATAGAGTCCTATATCAGGGTCCCTGCTCAGTGGAGAGCCTACTTCTCTCTCCCTCTACCCCTCCCCCTGTTTGTGCCCTCTCTCTCTCTCTCTCTCTCGTAAATAAAATCTTAAAAAAAAAAGAATGTCCATTCTGGAAGGAGCAGTGTACCTCTTTCCCTGGTGTTATATTTAAAACATAGGATTGAATAACATTTGAAGAAAATAATAGCAGAAATAGATCGGTTAAAAATAATTACTTGTATAAAAGTAGTGCTCCCTTATCCCTCAAAGAGAGCATCATCATCTGCTGGAAAATTACCAGGTCAGCCTATATTTAGTCTAGTTCCTTGGAATATCTATAGTTTTGTTAAGTTAACAAACATTTATGAAGTGTCTGAATGATAGAGTTCCATTTAAAATGCTACCCAGTGTGGTCCTGTTTTCAGTGTTTTATTTTTTTGTGTTGTGTTGGCTCAAGCACAGTGGGGTATTCAGCACCCTTGGTTCCAGGGCACTAAATACTGGGAGGCACTCAGGCGTAGGTTGAGAACCATTTCCAAATTTGCCCCATCATAAACATCTCAGGGGATAGCAACCAATTACAGAGTCAAGGGCTCCCCACCCTCCACCTAATTCAGAATCTTTATTGGAGGGACCTGGAAATCTATATATTTAAATAAGAGCCCCAGGTAATTCTTAAAACCAGATAAATTTAGAAAACAATGACTAGGCTCCGGATCCCTTTTCCTTCATTGTCAATGTGACCCCAATTGCTTTTGGTCAGCCAGAATTTGGTTAGAGTCTGAGGTCACCTGATAACCACCCCCCCCCAAGTTCTCTGCAATGCCAATGAATAAGGACAAAAGAAATTTATGTCACTAAATGGGATTGACAAGTAAGAGAGACAAAGAAATATGCTCAGTCTGCTATCTTAACTAGAAATGTTCCAGATGGGAATATTGTCTCTAAAAGCTTATGTGCCTTAAATGACTTTTTATTCATTGTACTAAAAAGATTATTCTACAAATCATTTCTTATCATGACAAAGCTTTTTATCTTGCCATAGGTGTTTTTTGGGGGAAAAAAATGCTCTTGCATACCAATTCACAGAGCAATGAGAAGTTTTTTTAAGACTTGGCTTCAGTGAGCAAAAAAATAGACTTGTAGAATTTTAGAAATAACCAAGTAGACCTTAGACTTGGACAGTGATATTGATTCACTGATGAAGCTTTTTATTTTTTTAATTGTATGTTTTAGTTTCTTTATAAAAGGTAAAGTCAGGATATGTCTAACCTATGTAGAAAACATGTCCATGGGAATGTTCTCAAAGATACTTGTAATACATTAAATAATGGCCCTTAATTATTGATACCAGGTATTGTGTAAGTACCTGACATTTTATAGGGTGACCAACCATCCCAGTCTTCTCCGAATGTCTCAATCGTAGCATTCAAAATCCTGTGTCCCAAGAAACTCCTCAAGCCTAAGCAAGCCAGGCCTGTCGGTCACCCTACATTTTCATCTCGCTTACTCTTCAAAACAACTGTACATGATAGAGACTATAATCATCACCATTTTACAGATGGGGAAACTGAGGCATAAGGGTATTTTGCAAACTGACCCATATCACCAGACTAGAAAGTTGCAGAGTTGGTACCCAAACCCCTGTTTTGCTACATTTATTTGTTCTCAAGGTCTACTTTACTAATTACTCTGATTTTTTTTTTTTTTTTTTTTTTTTTTGCCAGGAAGCTACAATCCTTAGAGGTTCAGTTATTTCTTCCTTGTCCCAAGGATAAAGTTTATTTATGGTCTTAGCACCAAAATAGCCTACTTAGAATTTCCTGGCAAATTAAGTATCAGTTTCACAAGAAATTAACTGTATCCCATTCAAAAGCAACAGAGAATTAAATCCACATTGAGTTCTCTAAGACTTTGAATGTTGCTTGGAAAACTGGGTTTGGGGAGACAAAACAAGGGTATGGGGAAATTCCACCCTCTGGAAGGGTGGTGTTTCAGGAGAATGGTATGTGCCTGACAGCTGCTTTGAGGAGCAGAGCAAACCCCAGTGTAGCATTTCAAGAGGGAAGTGATGGTGGCATCTCATCCAGTCAAGTCCACCAGGGGAGGGGAAGAAAGGCGATACACTTTCCTGGCCTGCCATGCAGCCAAGACAGCTCATTTTATTTTCCTCACTAATAAACTCTCTGAGCTTAAGTGAAGTTCTGGGCTGCATCTACAGTTCAAATTGGAGAATAATTTGCAATGCACTGAAATTTAGATTTTTAGAAAGTCATTTGTGCTTATTGCATTGTATAGGATCATAACCTCTTGAGATTGTTGGTCCTGAAAGTTCTGATTTCTTTTGAATAACTAAATAGACTAGAAATGGGGTATGTTCATCAAATGAGTAAAACACTTGCCTTCCACCAATATTGTTAACATTCTATGTAGGTGCAGCTAGGACTTTATTCCAAGACACTGTGCTGGCCTTTTCTAAGTGTTATGTTTATAGAATATTTTAAACTATGATTTCTACTCCTTTCCTAATTATAAAATAATTTGTTTTCTGTATTTCTACAGTGAAATATAAAGACTCTAAAATCTCAATTATATAATCACTTCTGACATTTTTAGATTATACCTTGATTCTTCCTTTCCTGCGTATAATAAATTATGGCATATTCAGATTATAGAGAGCAACACTGCCACTAAAATCATGTCCTAAACAAAAACACACTGACATGGAAATATGCCTGCTGAAATTAAATGTGGGAATTTTGTACACCTTTTGTAGCTTGCTTTCCCTCCTTAATTTTAGTGAGCATTTTTCCACTCCATTCAATATTTTTCGTGATTTTTAATAGCAGTAATGGATTTTTTATAATATGGATAAACTTTAGTTTGCTTAACAAATGTCTTATATTTTCAATACTTCAAATTGAAGAATGCCTCACAAATTTTTGTGCGGGGTTATTGTATCATTAGAGTAAATTCTTTAGTTCTTGCATTTCACTTCAAAAATTATATCAAGAGCCTTACTACTAACCAACAGAAAGATTGTGCTAAACTTATGGGACAAACCAGCAGCCAGTAGTTTTCTTTATACCATACTCAGCAGCACAGAAAATCATGCTTTTTTGTCTCAAACACAAACTAGACAAAATCCAAAAAAAATGCAAATATTTTTTAATTCATATGTCTCCTTTTATGTTGTCCGTTTTTTGTTGTTATTGTTGTTGTCTTCTTGTTTGGTTTAAAGGGGGCCTTTCTCATACCGAAAGAAGAATATATTGGTGGATTCATCATTCACATAAACAAAAGGCATGCTCAGTGTGGATTTTTTTTAAATGTATAATAAAGTGATGAATTACAGAGATGTAGGCAGAGCTGAGGAAAACAAAAATGCTGAGGCACTACGGTATTATGATTATTATGATTTCTAAAAAGAAATACATATTTGGTCTTCATCCCAGATTCTGGCACAGAGCTCCTAAGGCCCTTGGAGTTTTCTAACTGGGGAGGTATCTTTTGTTATGTTAATGTGACGTTTGGAAAGCCTCTAAAGTAACCTAAGAACTGCGGCTTGGGGATCCCTGGGTGGCGCAGTGGTTTGGCGCCTGCCTTTGGCCTGGGGCGCGATCCTGGAGACCTGGGATCGAATCCCACATCAGGCTCCCGGTGCATGGAGCCTGCTTCTCCCTCTGCCTGTGTCTCTGCCTCTCTCTCTCTCTCTCTCTCTCTCTCTGTGACTATCATAAATAAATAAAATTTAAAAAAAAAAAAAAAAAACAGAACTGGGGCTTGTTGCCAGGAGAGCCAAACAGGTGATTTTTTTTTTTAATTTATTTATGATAGACATAGAGGTGGGGGGGCAGGCAGAGACACAGGCAGAGGGAGAAGCAGGCTCCATGCAGCAAGCCCGACGCGGGACTCAATCCTGGGATTCCAGGATTGCGCCGTGGGCCAAAGGCAGGCGCGAAACTACTGAGCTGAGCCACCCAGGGATCCCCCAACCAGGTGATTAGAGGGTTGGACCTTTCAGTTCCACTCAGGAAGGTCTAAGGAGGAAAGGCTGGAGAGTGAGTTCAGTCACCCTTGGCCAGTGATTTAATCAAGCGTACCTATGTGATGAAGCCTCATAAAAACCCAAAAGGATGTGGTTCAGAGAGTGTCTGGGTTGGTGAACACCTGGAGATTTGGGGAGAGTGGTGTACCTGGAGAGGTCATGGAAGCTCCACACCCTTTCCTCATATCTTGCCCCTATGCATCTCCTCCATCTGGCTCTTCCTGAGTTATATCCTTTCATAATAAACTGGTGATCTACTAAATAGAACGTTTCTGTGAGTTCTGTGAGACACTGTAGCTAATTAACTGAACCCAGGGAAGGGGTCTTTGGAACCTCCAATCTATAGCTAGTCCATCAGAAGTACGGGTGACAACTTGCGTTTGTGACTGGTGTCTGAAATGGGAGGAGGAGGGCCGTCTTGTAGGCCTGAACACTTGACCTTTGGGGTCTGATGTTCTCTCTGGGTAGAGTGTTTAAAATTGAGTTGAACTGTAGGCCACCCAGCTGGTGTCACAGAATTGCTTGGTGGTATCAGAAAAAGAAACCCACACATTAAAATTGGTGTACAATTGTAGGCACCCAGAGACCAGGAACAGTGGGAAGGAAGCCATCACTCTGCTGAGCCTGATGGGATGAGGGAAGAAATAGAACTACTTTCCCAGTGTGGGCTAGAGCCACGGGAGAGGGAGCTCCCTCATCGCAGGGAGAGCCAAACAGGTGATTTTTTTTATTTATTTTTATTTTTTTTGGCCCTCTGTATATCAGAGGGAGGCAGCCCCTGCCAGCACCTGCAACCAAAGCAGCAGGCACCAGAGGAAAAAAACTACCCTAATATCTTTTTCATTCTACATGCTGCTCCCTTGCTGGCGCCTTCCATTGGGTGACTCCAACCCGAAACCAGACAGTGGTCCCCTGGAGACAGAGAGCAAAGTGGAGGTGAAATGACTGCTCATCCACAACTTTATACCCTCCTAAATATTATCCAAGAACGAAGCCGTGTAAAGACCTAGAGTTTTCCACCAGCAGACCTTTGCAAAAATAACAAGGTACCTTAAGAAGAGACAGAAACCCAGAAGGAAAACTGTGGAAAATAAGAAACAAAGAGGAACACACAAATGCTCCTAAGAAACAAGCTTAAGACAGAGCTACATTGAATATATAAGGAAAAAAGGTGTCATGGCAAAGTATAAAACAAAAAATGATGTTATCAGACAAAACAATGCAAGAAACATTACACGGAGATAGCGTAGGCCTACATAATAATGTAAGACATAATCCAACTGAGACAAATTGTAAATGTAAAATCACATGACAACACAACCTGGAAATATACGATGGAAAAAATGGACAAGATTTTTTTTTTTTAGTTTTCAACTGTCCTTTCATACTGAAAGATTTTAAAATGCCAATCTGTGTGTTTCTAGTTGCCGTAAATAAAACAAGAAAAGGAAGAATATTTGAACCAATAAAATAACAAAATTACTTACATATATACATATACATATATATACTATACTCCAAATAGAAAATATAAACTTTCCCATAAGTGGTACATTTTTTAAAATAACTATGCACCAGGTCATGAAGAAAATCTCAAATTACAAAGAATGTGGGTCATATAGGCCATTTTATTTTACTACAATAGATTTTCACTGTATTTGTCCTTAAAGTTAGAAGACATTAATAAACAGGATTTTATATTAGTATATGTACATGCATGCTCTTGTGTATGAAACAACACTGAGGAAAGGTAGAAAAAAACATTTACTTAAAATCATTTGTTTTTCAAATTAAAAATGCTGTCTCACGTTTTGATGGGGGACATCTGGCCAACTCAATTTCTAAGACAAAGACTTATTTTCAAAATGTAGTATGTGAGCTGTAAATTTGCATACCAAATGAACATTTTTATTCTTTCTTACTCATTGTTTGAGAATCTCTGAAGAGAACCGTGGTGACTAGTGAAAAAGAGATTTTTGTTAAGCTTGAGGAAATGATATGAGGTGTTCTGATCATTTCCCCTTGATGTTGTATGCCATTCGTGTTTCTTTAAATCACTTTTTGTAGTGCTAAGGACCACTAACAGCAATTTTCAGACAATCCCAAGTAGGTGAGAAGAAGGCAAGAGCACGTTCAGGATCCCAGGGCAGCTTGGACTCAGGGAGGCTCATAGGAACCAAAGTCTTCAACTGATGTAGGGAAGACTGTTAGGGTTTGAAGCCCAACGGCCAAGGAAGGATTCTAGAGAAATCTGTGGTGCACAAAGGTGCTTTTATTAAACACAAGGACAGGAGCCATGAGCAGACAGAGCTGCCCTGGGAGCATGAGGAGTGGCCCATTATACACTTTCAAGTTGGGAGGGGGTTAAGGAGAGCATAAGTCTCTAAGGAATTTTGGAAGCAAGGTTTCCAGGACCTTGAGGAGGCTAGCTATTTTATTAGACATTTATTACTGTCTAATAAAACCTTAGTGATGAGACCCTTCAGATGTATATCAGTGGGTCATATGCTTAGGGGATGATCACCAGTGCGTATCTTGGGGAATAGAGATAAAGGAAGTTCCCAAAGGAATTTTTACATGTAAAAGTAGACCTACAGGTTCCCAGAAGGTCGGGCTAAGATTGCCTTTTGCCCTTAGCGAAGTATTAACATTGAGGCAGCTGAGTTCTAGAGGAAGGTCACTCTGCCTGTTTCAAGGACTTGGCAGTGGGCTGTAAGTAGTGAGGAAATTTAATAATTTTTCTTCTACCTTTGTTTCCCACATCACAGTGACTTCTGGGCTTCCAGGATAAGAGTTAGGCAATTTAAAACAAAACTAAACCTTTGATCCACAATCTACAGGAAAAGAAAAATCCCAAAGAAGTTTAAGAGAACTGACTTTGCACTTAAGCCAATAAAAAAATAAGATTAAAATATAAGGTGATGTGAGAGTCCATAAAATTTGAAGGCAGTCTGGGGGTACATACACAATAGATGCCATAAAGCTGAGTGATTTGCTTGGTTCCCCTCCCCGCCCCCCCCCCCCCCGCAGTTTTGGATTTGGGGTTGTGGTGGATACATAACCGTGTGTGCCTTCCATCTGCCTTCTTTTTTCTGAGGGTATCACCTGCCTCACAGACCATGCTCCTGCCATCAGAGCTGCTGCCAATTTTCCTAAGGTGGCTGGAGGCCAAGGTGAAACCCTGAGCCCGTGTTTCTCACCCTGAGTGAGCCCTAACCATGCTGAGTCTCCTTCTGCTCCCAGCATGGATGAAATGTCACACTGTGGGGTCTGGAGTCTGGTGTTCCCAGCAGCCACTAAGAGTTTGGATGATACACCCCAGAAGTGCAGGACAGTCTATTCCATGTGAGCTAAATCTTAACTAAAGGGAAACAGGAAATAGTAGGGACCAGGCAAGCAACTTCCCTCTTTTTTCTTCCCTGTGGATTGCTTTAAGATTTTATTTCTTCCCAAAACTCTTCTGGAGAAGTTCCAGGTGCTAAGCCAACATCCTCGCCAAGAGCTGGCTAAGTCTCTTCATAGCTCACTGTGAAGTGTTGGCCAGCATGGTAACACATCACTTCACTTTGCTTCCCATTTTTTCTCACCTCTTTCCCCCTATTTTCTCACTTTTACCATTCTGTGCTTGCACTTCCCAAATAAAGTCTCAGCACTTGTTTCAGGCTGTATTTTGTAGGAAAGTTTTTTTTTTTTTTTTTAAAGAGCTGTAACAACAGTACTCCCTTTACAGGAATGTTGGGTATTTTCCTCTTGTCCCCAGGAGTCACTCTTCATGTTTTTTTCCACCCTGCCCCCCACTGTGGGAGGCTGTGGATCGGTATCAACAAGGTGTCCATGCCCTCGGGCTACCACTTAAGTCTGGCAAGGGGGTTGCCCTGGGAGGAGATTAGAGGGATAAAGTATTTATTCTCCTGGCACCACTAAGGCGTCACCTGGGGCTGTCACAAGAAAGTCACAGCTGGTGGACTCCTCCATCTGACTTGCTTGATTTCTGAGACTTGCTTCATCCTCTCATCTCTTTGGACCTAGGGAACCAGAACAGCTCCACACTGCTACCTTCAGGTTATAGACTATCTCTTGCAGCAGTTCTTCACCCTGCCCACTCCTTTGGAATGTCTCTCTTTATAAATAAACTATTCCAATTTGAATTTTTCTAATTTTGACATTGCTATCTGTTTCCTGCTGGGACCAGTAGTGAAAAGGAATGGTTAAATTATACCATGGTTATCTGTGTTGGAAGAGTGCATAGCCATTACAAATCTTAATGTTTGGTAATAAAAGCAAGTGATGTTCCCCCCCCCCCCTTTTTTTTAATCACTTAAGAAGTCAAGCAGTCAGAGCTCTGGAGAGAAACAGAATCCCATCACCTGAAAAGGGCTTTAATGAAGGGACCATTTATGACAAAGCCAAGTCAAAGGAATCGATAAAGGATGGTGAAGCACCAGGGACAAAAAAGGATAGAAAACATCACCACCCCAACTGCTGACAGGACAAAAGGAAGAAACCATCAGAACACCCGAGCCCAGTACAAGTAGGAGCTCTAGAGGAGGGGCCACCTCTCCAGAGGTGTAGTCCTGGAGGGACACAGGCCTGCCAGCGCCTCGTCTACAGCAGGTTGACAGAAGGAAATGCCCTGACCTTTCTCCCCTCCTGCCCACCAGTGTTCTCTCTCCAATCTCTGGTCTCCCCTCGGCATTCCCATAGTCAGAATCCAGTGGGAAACTAGAATGATGTCAGCCCAGGGGGGTCAGCCTGCTTGGGCTCAGAGTTGGGCTGACAAGGGCGAAGCATGGGTTTGGGTTGGCACGAAGTGAGGCAGACAATGGACAGTAACCAGTACTATTGGCCTATCAAACTCTGATGCAAATATTATCCTAATTTCATGAAAAGTGATACATGTTTTTATATGTAAGGGAAGACTGGACTAGAAGTTTAAAGTAGCAACCTCATAGTAATAAAAGAATAATAAATTTTTTTTAAATTTTTTATAGTGTTTTGTATATTTTCCAAACCAAAAAATGGTTGTGTAATACTTTAAATTTTATCTCAGAAAAAAATGCTAATTGGATGATGTGGCTACTTTAGTGTTTATTTTTAAAGGAAAAGTTTCTATCAGTGGCTCCCCATGGTAACAATTTTACTTCCTGGGGAGCCTGGGTGGCTCAGTCCACCTTCTGCTCTGGTCATGAGGCTCAGGTCCTGATCTCGGGGTCCTGGGCTCTCCCTGCATTGGTCTCCCTGCTCCATGGGGAGTCTGTCCCTCTGCCCCACCCCCGACCCCACCCCGGGCATGCACGCTCACTCTCTCTCTCTCAAATAAATAAATAAAATATTTTTTAATTTATGAGAGAGAGCACAAACAGGGGGAGAGGCAGAGAGAGAAGCAGACTCCCTGCTGAGCAGGGAACCCAAGGAGGGGGCTGGATCCCAGGACCCTGAAATCATTACCTGAGCTGAAGGCAGATGCTTCACCGACTGAACCACCCAGGCACCCCAATAAATAAAATCTTTAAAAAACAATTTTACTTCTTGAATTTTCCCAGAAGTAGGATCTCATCTAAAGTAGGATTCAGGCCAAATGAGAGGGATTTTTCTGCTTATTGATTGGTTTCTCAAAGTACTACTTTGTTTTCACACCATCCTGACAATCACTGGGAAAGAGAATAATGTGGGACAAATGATATCCCCGCTCTAAATGTAAT
Organism: Canis lupus baileyi; assembly: GCF_048164855.1. Lineage (NCBI taxonomy): Eukaryota > Metazoa > Chordata > Mammalia > Carnivora > Canidae > Canis > Canis lupus. Next base: position 61,770,009 of record NC_132841.1, read on the forward strand.
CCCATTAATTATGATAATAATTATGATAATTAATTATGATAATGTAGCAAAGCTGGTCTGTTATATTCACTTTTTCAAACAAAATTTCTCAGTTAGATACACAAACTTCAGTGTATAAGCATTAACACAGAGCTTCAAAATCCTTTCAATTGTAATTATATGTAAACAAATCTCTCCGATCACATTTGCTTTCAAAACTACTTCCAGAACTGTTTGATTTCTTTTTCTATTGCTTCATGTCTCTTGCATTTTCACCCGAACGACAAGCACTGTGAAGGAGCACAGGGGTGTCATCAGTGGCCTGCGTCCACCCTGGTTCTTTCCAGCCCCTTCTATTCCTAGCACTGTGCACAGCAGCACACGTGGGGTGTGGGTTAAAGCGGCTACTTCCTCCCAAGAAATATTTAGCATGTACAGAATGAGATAGCAAATCTGTGGAATGTCACAGACCAGCTGCTGATGGCAGTATTCCTAAAGCAACTTCTTAACCTCCACCAATGTCTCAGCCCATCTCAGCCCCCGTGCAAGCTCTGGCCTGGAAACCTCTACTACCTGCCAGGCTATTTAAAGCTAAGGATTATGCAGAGAGAGCAGATGCGGTACATTTTGCTGTCTCCTGAAATCTAAAATTTTAAGTAGCATCAAAGAACATAGATTAAAATTCTTCCAGTTCAGTAATTACACTTTTAAAAGTGGTCTCCTAAACTTAATACAAACTTATAAGAATCTGAGTCAACATATATCTTTGTAATATTGCAGAAATAGCCACAGAACATATGCTGTTGTCAAAAATAGATTCAAATAAGACTCAGTTCAGCTTTTTAAAAATGAGGTACATATTTAGAGCCTTTTAAAAATAAAATTTATATCTGAAAATTCCAATATTATGTTTAAGGCAGTAACAGCTGTGATGAATCATAAATATATTTCAGGCCCGATTTCTAAGTACTATAATTTGACCTTTGGAATTTACAAATTCCACTTTAATTAAAATTCATTGAAAACAAAAGCTTGTCAAGTGAAGGGAATCACAACATTTTTTAGCAATATAAGAAGTTTTCATAAAATGGATGAGAAATTCGTATGGCTCTTTTGCCATCAATTATTACAAATGCAGTTTCTGTGGCATTTTTGGAGTAATGAAGAAACAGTTCTGAGTCTTTACTAGTATCCAAGTCATCTCTTAAACTGTCAATGTTTCAGGTGTAAGAATAATATTGCTTTGAGCTATAAGAACATTTAACAATTTTCCTCTTTGAGTAAGAATAACAAACACAACCTCAACATACCAGGAACTATGTCTCTATTTTTAATCTTCATAAAAATCATCTCAAATATGATTAATACAAATATTCCTGTGGTACCATTGGCTGAGCTATAATCTTCCTCCTGCCGTCTGAACAGGGATTGGTAAGATTTCACTTAGTCCCAGCTGGATCCTTTACTTCCACCACCAGAATTCCATCGTGACAGAGGATGGCAGACAAATCTTTGGTTTCAATGCCATCTGGCAGTTTATACTGTCGGGTGAAGCTTCTTGAGATAAAACCATGCTCATCCATTCTGGTTCCGTGCTGAGCCTTGATCAGCAGCCAGCCTTCGAAGGTCTGAATGATGATATCTTCGGGCAGGAACTGGACCACATCCAGCAGGATCTGGAAGCGGGATTTGCCTTCTTGGGTTGGCATCTCTGCCACCGAGTCCACCGGAGGAACCTGGGCTGCCCTGGCTCTTCTCAGGTCCACAGTGGTTGGCCCCGGCAGGGCGTATAAAGCATGATCCAACCTGCAGTCTTCCAAACCTCGAGCTTCAAACTCCTCCTCGTAGCGCACTGGGGTCTCTATGAGGTGTCTCAAGATGATTTTTGCCATGGTTGGAGGCAGAACCAGTATGGTAGAGCTTTCGTTCAGTCTATGTTCAGTCAGAGGCACACCGTCCCCTTGCCTACTGACTAGATTATCATTTGGAACAGCTATTCCTTGTAACCCTGCGCAGACGCAACTACTTAATTAGGCCTGAATCATACCACCACACACCCACTCTTGTCTTTTCACACACGCTGACAATGAACAGCTATTTATAGGGCATGGTTCAAAGTTGCATTTAGCACACAGCCCGCTCAGGCTGCCCAGGCAAGGATCATCCTTACATTCTCAGTTATCCTTGGCAAATGTGTCTGCTCTGCTTACCTCAAGAGAAAAAGAGAATTAGAATCAGAAACAGCATTTAAAAGAAATCTCTGAGTGAGTGTCTGTCATTGGGAACTGTGGTGATCTAAGGGACTGTGACTTCTTAGAACAGTCCAGAGATGTACACTCATCTTATTATATGAGCTAAGACTGCATTGGTCCTTGTCTCCAAGTACAAAGCTAGGGGGGATGAATGTAGTTATAATTGACTAGGAATTAAGACACACACACACACACACACACACACTCAAATCTCAGACCTTCAACCAACTCTCAACCCTCTGTCCTATACATTTTCTTTTCTTTCATCTTTTCATCATTTGTCCTTAAGGGACATCTGAGCCAAGCCATCTGAGTTTATTACATTTTGACTCATCAAAAATGAGATCAGATGACTAAATTAGATAATGATGTCAAACCTCAGGTAGGAGCTGAGGGGGCCATCGAATGGGGAACTTAGCAATGAAAATAAAGCCACAGGGGAGAGAGAAATGTTATAGCATTGAACTGTTTGATAGTAAAGCCCAGAAAACTAAGGATTAATCTAGTTGTAGCTTTGTTATTAAATCGGCAAAAATAAATGACACACAGTTTCTTAAGTATCACACCCTTTATATTCAACTTACATTGAAAAAAAACGAGACAATTCTATCCACTGCTGGAGAAGGATCTCTGAGACATGCTTAGTAAAAAGAAAAGTCCAGAACAGCATATAATATGCTACTATTTATGCTTTCTTGTCGGTAGGTATTTGTTTATATAAATAGAACCTCTCTGTAAGATATGTGGCCGGGAACAGTGGCTGCCTCCTGTGCTGGTGACAGTGATAGGGAGGCAGGGGCTGGGGGGAGACTGGCTCTTCACTATAAACACATTTGTGCTTTTTATTCCTACAGTGTGTAATGTTCAAGTACACAAGAAGTTTTAAAACATAAAAAACTTCCACTCCACGGGAGTTAGTATCTTCCAGACGGGTTGACTCAGGAATACCTTTCCTTAAAAACTACATCCATTTTCTTAGAATGAAAGAAAAATGTCTAAAAAATTAAACATCGGAGAACAGAAGGGAATGCTCTCCCTTAGCTCTTTTTTATTACTCTAAAAACCTCTGCCAACATTTTGGTGCATCCTTAAGAACATGCCTTAATACTGCTGTTTTGTTTAAGCTCAGCTTTTTCTTTTCTTTTCTTTTCTTTTTAAGACTTTATTTATTTGAAAGAGAGTGAATGAGAGAAGAAGCAGGGAGAGGGACAGAGGCAGAGGGAGAAGCAGACTCTCCACTGAGAGGGGAGGCTCCGGGATCATGACCTGAGCTGAAAGCACTTAACCGACTGAACCACCCAGGCACCCCCACACTCAGCTTTTTTGACCTGCGCTTTAGAAGTCGGTAACCCTGGAAGGAAAAATATACTCTTTTAGATAGTTTAATGTCCTCTGACTTATAAAATATTGAGAGGCGTTTTCATCAGTGCTGGTCTGAGGGGTAAGTCAAGAATAGAACTCACTGCCAGTGGCAGGAAATAGATAAGATACTAAAGATTTGGCTTTAAAATACTAGAAACAGTCAAGGCAAAGCTGAGAAGGTACAGAGGTTTTTCATATAACCCCTGCCCCCACACATGCATAACGTTCCCTGTGTCAACATCCCCCTCCGAAGGGCTACATTTGTCGCACGGCGTTGACTCTGCATTTGTTGCAATGCAATGACTCTGCATTGACATATCACGGTCACCCACAGTGCGCAGTGTACATTAGGGCTCGCTCACGGGCCTTCCATGGATTTGGAAACAGGTATAACGGCGCGCGTCCACTACTACGGCACCATACAGAGGAGCTTCACTGCCCTAATGATCTTGCGTGTTCTACCTGTTTACCCCTCCCTCCTCCAACCATGCTCTAAAACCGCTGTAAAAAATAAAGCCTATTTAAAAAACTAAAACTGGACAGCCCGGGTGGCTCAGCGGTTTAGTGCCACCTTCAGCCCAGGGTGTGATCCTGGAGAACCGGGATTGAGTTCCATGTCGGGCTCCCTGCATGGAGCCTGCTTCTCCCTCTGCCTGTGTCTCTCATGAATAAAATAAATAAAAAGTAATAAATAATAAAAAAATAAAGAATAAAAAAACTAAAACTGAAAACCTAAAAACTAAAATTGCTCTAAAAAATAAACACTTTTAAAAAACATACTGCAAAGATACTGTCAGGGTGGGCAGAGAGAAACGTATCTAGTAATCTTAGAGTTTCTTGGCTCCAGGGAGGGACCTCTAACATAGGCAAGGAGGGCCAGATGTGACAGGTGTTTCCGTGTGGGATTGTGTGTGTGAGTTGCTGGGGTTAGAAATGAGCATCCACGTCTCTGAAGCAACACCCGAGACTTCTCCCAACATTTCCCCAAAACTTCCCTTTGGCCCTGCCTGCCCCTGAACTGCCCTCCCCTCGTCCTCATCAACTACCTGGACCCTTTCTCCCTTTGGAGAATCTACCAGGCTTCCAAACTGTTCTTTCTGCCCCATCTCTTGTCCTACTGTCCATCCTTCGTGGATTTTTTTTTTAATAAACCCAGTATAATGCCATCAATGTATTTTCTCTTCCTTGTGATTTTCCTAGTAACATTTTCTTTTCTCTAGCTTACTTTAAGAATACAGTATAAGCATGTAACATGCAAAATATGTGTTCATCAACTGTTCATATTATGGGTAAGGCTTCCAGTCAACAGAGGGCTATTAGTAGTTAAGTTTGGGGAGAGTTGAAAGTTATACTTGGACTTTTGACTGTGCAGGGTATTCGTACCCCTAACCCCCCGCTGTTCAAGGGCCAGCAGTACTCAGTCCCTGCTCACCTCCTCACCACCTCTCCCCCTTGATCCTATGATTCAGCCTTGCTGTCTAGCCTTGAATACTACAAGCTGGTTTCTTCTTCAGGCTGCTGTGCCCAAGTCCCCTTTGCTTTGAAAACTCTACCCCCAGAATGTCCCAATGTTGCCCTTTCAGGCTTCAGGTCAAATGTCATCTCTTCAGGCAGGTCTTTCTGGCCATCCAGCAAGGTCCTCCACCTGTCATACCGTTATAGTATTGTATTTTCTCTTCATCACCATGACCAGTGTGGAAAGCCATCTTACTCATGACTTTATATTCCAGTTGGGGAAGGCAGACAATGGCAGTCTGGGGTCAGAAATGGACAGTTTACTGCTATATCCCCTAACACTTGTTAGGTGATATAAGACACCACCCCTAAGACACCACCTAGAAAGGGATAGGAAGAAAGACGTCAAACTGCTATAGGTTTTGTACTTCCTTTTTTAAAAGATTTTATTTATTTGTGAGAGACACTGAGAGAGAGGCAGAGACATAGGCAGAGGGAGAAGCAGGCTGCATGCAGGGATCCTGATGAGGGACTCGATCCCAAGACCCCAGGATCACAATCTGAGCATAAGGCAGATGGTCAACCACTGAGCCACCCAGGTGTCTTGATTTTGTACTTCTTATTTTAGTTGGTCCTTAATATCATTTGGCCATCCTTCTGTGCTCTTAGCTCAGCTTCTCCCATTTTTCCAAAGTGGATACTGTAGATGTCTTCTACTCCTCAGGCCTTCCCTTGCATCCTGGTCTCACTCTTCCGATTAAGTGACTTCCCCTGAGGCCTGGTACGTTCACACCCAAACATCTCAGAGGGAAAGAAGCTTCCTCTACCTCTTGATCCCTGCCTATGATTCCCTTGTTCCCTCTCTTCTCGTCTGGGGCTTTCATCTAGCCACTACCCCTTCCTGGGTGTTCTCTCAGTATCCCACTCTCCATCAGCCTAAAGTCAAGTGTGCCTCATCTTTTTAAAACAAGACCTCCTAGACTTTCTGTCACCTTCGAGCTAGTTATTCTCATCCCCTTACAGACTAGCTCTTTGGATTCGTAGCCTATGCTCAGTGGTCACTCTCCACACTGCTGCAGAATAACTTCTTCCCTACCACCAACTCCACCTTTGGTTAAAGTCAAAGTCAGCCTCATTGCTAAATCTATACTTTAACTTTATCTCCCTGCACCTAATGAGCCTTTGACATGAACTTCTCATCAGGAAAAAATGTGAACTGTTTTTTTCTTAGCTCTCTCAAGAGGACTAGCAGAGTTTTATTCTATTCTATGCATTCTCAGTGGGGACGACATCACCCACAAGGGGACAAAAATTGGACCTTATAGAGAAAAAAATGCATATAATTTAAGATTATGTAAAATCTTAGCTATTTGATAATGGTTTGAGGCTCTCCAAAGGGCTACAGGACCTAAACAAACACATAGTATATTTGTGGTATTAAAATTTCATGGGGGAGAGAGGGAGGAGCATTAGGTAAAAAAGTTCTTAAAAGACTCCTGGGGGTGAGGAAGAAAGATGCATGGTTCAATAATAAACAGGTGGGCAAGACTGCTCTAGTTGGCTTCATGAACTTCTCACCTGGACTCCCACGTACAGGGGCTTACTTGGGGGATTCCAGTAACAACTAGGCTTGGAGTCTGAGAAGCTTCTTTAGAAAGAGTGATCTCTCTCAGCCTGGATGAGATGGACAACTGAGCAGGGCAGATGAAGCTTTGAGCAGGGAAGGTAAAGGGGAACTTAAAGTATTCCCTGAGACAGAAGCGCATGCTGCAGGGCCTAGAGCCAGAACTCCGTGATTGCAGGACACAGAAGACTCCGTGTGGCTGCAGTGTGGACGACAAAGTACAAGGTGGGAACATGAGGCTGGAGAGGTGAGCAGGGACCAGATCGTGGAGAGCCTTGTGTATCACTTTTGTTGGGACAAAATAACATTATCAAAGCTGTCTGAATTTTTACCAGTCACTCTAGGAGTGAACTGGAAACCTGTTTTAAAGTAAACATTAGGGATCCCTGGGTGGTGCAGCGGTTTAGTGCCTGCCTTTGGCCCAGGGCAGGATCCTGGAAACCGGGGATCGAATCCCACGTCGAGCTCCCTGCATGGAGCCTGCTTCTCCCTCTGCCTGTGTCTCTGCCTCTCTCTCTCCCTCTCGCTCTGTGACTATCATGAATAAATAAATAAAATCTTTAAAAAAAATAATAAAAAATAAAAAAATAAAGTAAACATTATTATTTTTTTATCTCTTCACAATGAAGATTTTTGTGAAAGACTTTTGCTGAAGATTTTTGTTTTGTGTTTTGAAATTAAAGTTCAGGTTCTATTCTGGAATGTTGGAGTTACCTTCATGAAGACCCAAATCAGTGCTTTGTGGGTTTTTTGGGTTTTTTTTTTTTTTTTTTTTTTTTTTTTTACTTTTCTGACTAGACCCACAACAAGAACTATAGTTAGCATCCCCACCCAAGGAGCACACATGTGCACCTCCTAGGCACAAAACACTTAGGTTAGATACATGTGATCCACTTAGATGGTCTATTCAATTCCTTTGAGCTTAGCACTGAGCCTTGCAACTCACTAAGTTGATTTCACAACCCTCAAACTGGCCACAACCCACAGTTTGGAAAATAGTTAACTTTTTACGTTATTAAGCAAAGTAGTTTTTACCATCTTTGTGGGGTGAATTACTTCTCTCCAGAAAGACTGTGATGGTCTGAACTGGTTTTTCTTCTGTGGCTGAGGTAAGACATTCAGTAGGTAGGAAGCCAGAGGTGCAGCAAGGCCAAATGGCATGGCTTCTGTCAAACGTTGATGAGGTCAAGGAAGAGAAGAATAGGGGTGTAGATTTAGCAGCAAGGGTATCTTTGACTTAACTAGGGAGACTCAGAGGCAAGACAGGGGCAGAAGTTAAACTGCAATGAATATTGTATAAGACTACGATTTCAAGAAGCCAGGTGGGAGGAGATGGAAAGAATTCCCTAGAGGCTGACATGAGGTCTGAAAGGCTTGTTTTGTTTTAATTAGATGCTTTTAAGAAAATTGACCATTAGTCTGATGGAAAGGAGAGAACTGATCAGCACGGGTTTCTGAGGGACGCATGACTGATAGAGCCGAGAACTGGATGACCAATACCCTATTTTAAATATTTCTTTTAAAGAATTTTCCTTATGTCATCCTGAATAAGGTTTTGTTACACATTACAGTCTGGTATCAACTAGGCTTTGGGGGAATTAAGAAAAGGACTGTACGCATGGTTTGGGTAAACCAGAGTCAAGGGCCTCCGCTTCCCAGAGAAGCAGTTATGAAATCATAACAGACCATAGCAGCAGTCTGGGAGGAGATAAAGTGACAGCCAAGTTGCAACATGCACCCATGCCTACCGGGACCCCAAGATATTTGAAGGGAGATTTGATTGGACGTCACTGCAATCTTGCAGGCTGGAGTCAACTCTATAATGTTAGCCTTATGGCTATTAAGGATTATATTTTAGATAGGAGCCACAATAAACACAAATACATTTTAACAGGGTTTGAGAGACTGGAGAACACAGTCTTCCTAAGACATTGATTGGATCACTTGGTCCTTCCTCCAGCCAAGTAACTGCGGTGATCCTAGGCTATCTCATATGAAAACTGTTGCAGTTATACAATCTGTTCCTGACAATTCTGTCTAAACCAACATTATAGGATTTTCTCCATCATATGTTCCAAATTCTTTGGTCTGGGATTCAAGGCCTCCACCAATAGGACCAATAAAATAGGTAGAGAGTGTTGGTCTGGATAATCCCCATCCTCTAGACTAACTGCTCTGCTGTCCTCCAAACACACCTTCCCCCCCTCCATCCCTACCCCCATGCTATTTCTTTCAGCTGAGATGCTGTAATACTATAATAAGGGATGCTGAATAATGGCCCTCCAAAGATGTCCATGTCCTAATCCCTAGAATCTGTAAATATTCCCTCCCTTACTTGGTAAAGATGTTACAAATGTGATTAAATTAAGGGTGTTGATATGAGGAGATTATCCTGGGCCCCAGATGCCACCACAGGTGTCTTTATAAGAGAGAGGCAGAGGGAGATTTCACACACACACACACACACACACACACACACACACACACAGGAGAAGGCAGAGCACGGATAAGATGGAGCAGAGAGAGACTGCAGATGCTGGTCTTGGAGATTGAAGTTATGAGGTCACAAGCCAAGGAATCCCAGCAGCCACTAGATGCTGCAAGAGGCAAGGAACAATTCTCTCCCAGAGCCTCCAGAGGGAGGCAGCCCTGCTACTGAACTGCTGGCCTCCAGGACTGGGGGAGGACAAATACCTCTTGGTAAATGAGGCAGTTTGTGGTAATTTGTTACAACAGTCACAGGAAACTATATGGAAGCCCTCAACTTCATCTTACTGCTGATGCTCTGATGTCCTTCCTTTAAGGCTTCATACTCATTCTCCCTGGAGAGAGCCCATGTATCTTCAACTAAAAATAATTCTCCTGTACTTGCTGGGTATGAGGTTCACCTGGAGCCTTAGTTCTGAACTCCTTGATCTCATTTTACACATTATTAAGCTAGGTACTATGCTAGGAATCATGGGACATAGAGCAAGCATTCCAGAACTAGTGAAGGAGAAAAGCTTTGAAAGATTCTACTCACTCAATTGGTTCTAATGTGCTCATGACCCTTCAGGTCCGCAAGTCTGAAGAGTTCACTTATGTCTCCTGTTGAGAGTGTTCTCATCCTAGAATCAGGTTCATCTGGCACTGCTCAGGAATGGATGTGTTAAAGGCAGGAGTTCAGGTTCAGAATGAGCTCCTACTAAGTTTACTCTGCCTGCCCCAAGTCCACCTTGTTGCATTCACCAAGGCACCCACTCTCAGGCTCATCCTTGCTCCTGCTCCTTAATCCACTGTAACCAGAACAAATGACTCATCAACAGCCTTACCTCACTGTTGCAGTGAAGCCAAGCTCCCCAGACCCTGTGGCATGGCCACACAACTGGATATCTGCTTGCCCTCTTGAGCCTCCAGCCAGATTCCAAATCATAGCCTTTCCTATTTTTGGAGTTTGTCCAATTTGTAAAGCTGAACATTGGCCAAGATTTTCTCCTCTCTTTGCTTTCTTCCCTGCCAATTTCCACAGTCCTTCTTAAGGCCTGGATCCTGTTCTAATCTTAACCTGTGGCTGTGGCCAGGGTACCCCTCTAGAGCCCACCTGTTCTTTCTGTAGGCATGGATCCTAGTTTCTGTGCTCTCCACCTGCTAGCCAAGATCCTGCCAGACTGTCTGCCTTCTGAGTTAAAATAACACCTGGGATCACGGCCTGCCATGGAATGATAATCTATGACCATCACTCAAGCAGCTTTGCCCTTGGGCTTAGTGAAAGCTGCAGTGCAGCCAGTGAGAGCAGACAGGTAGCCTACCCACCCCACCTCATCCTCCTTTTCCTGACATTGATTTTCTGAGAACCAGTGGACCTTGATCTTGAACCAAGTGTCTGTATTTGGGCCCATCTCATCTCTTACAGATCTACTATTTCATGATGGTTAAGAACATGGATAAAGGATAAAGGTGTATCCTTTGGCATGTGACTTTACCTAAGTACATTGAAATCTCTTCATCTCTACAATGGATACAATAACAAAACATACCTCCCAGGGATATTGGGAAGATTGGATTTGATTCTGGCCATAAAGCATTTTCTCTATAAGGTATTGTGCTAACCGATCAATAAATAGAAGTGTTTCTAGTTGCCTCTCTAGATCAAAAGGCTGGACACTTGAAAAGTTATTTGTTGTATCAAAAACTTCAATCTTTTTTCTTTGCTAATCTTTAAAATCCTCATGAAAAAGCATATAAATCCAATTTTCTAGAGCATTACAGGTTACTGAAACCCAGGTGATATTTAAATAAAACTATAAACTCCTGGACACAGAAGAATGCTTTGGACTGTCACTGAGTGTTTGTTGCAAGATTTTTACCCCCAAAATAGGACATATACAAGCATCTGTCTTTGGCCTATATTAACATTCCCATTCGAAGAGATGATGTCTAAGATATCAGAAGCTCCTTTCAGTTGCTAGGCAAAAAACAAAAACAAAAACAAAAACAAAAACCCAAGGCATGACATATTAGCTTCAGACCTGAAAGAAGCAGAGATCTTCTCAGGATCTGTACTGAGCTATAAAACCAAATCCAGATGTGGTGTGACTTGGTGGTCTGAAAGTGAAGCCAGGAGGGGGGTTTCAGATTTTTTATGTGATAACTGCCCTCTGGTGGAAGAGACTAGAATTACACAGGTAAGAGGCAATAGTATCCGAAATTTTAAAGGACCAATTCTTAATCCTCTTGTCTTTGACTTCATATTCCAAATAAAAGTCCTCATACACTAAGCCCATTTCACAATTTAGTCTACCCTTGCAGCTCTTAGGTCATTCTTATTGGGAAGGGGTGCAGGATGAGGATTGGAAAATTTTTGAAGAATAAAGATTTAACCCTTGCTTTCCAATTGAAAACTTCCAAGCACAAACTATGCCGGTTCTACATAGATATACTGAAAGAGGGATCATCATAGTGTGAGGGAGGGAACAGTTTTTAGGGACATAAAGAATTATATTGAATCCTCACTCTGCCCTTTACTCTCTGCTTATTCTGGAGCAAGTCACAACATTTCTAAGGGTTATATTCTTCTTAGCCAGGAAAATGGGAAACATACATATACTTTTTAAGGTTGCTTTGAAGATTAGAAGAGATATCAAACACTTAGACTAGAACCCGACACATAGGAAGTATTCACTAAATGTTAGATATTATTGGTAACACACAGGAGGAATGAAACTCTTTGAGGGGAAAGCTGACCCATTTCACTCGGTAGCAGCTATTTTGCAAAGAATAGCATGTAGCATTTCCCATATTTTTTAAACATTAATCAAGGTCTTGGCAAATATAAGATGTTACTGGGTAACTATACAAGTCACTAATTTTGTGCAGACAGGGTTCAGACCAACTCAGACCCCAGGAGGAACGTACTAAAAGCTTCCCTGTCGTACCAGGACTGTCTTTATCAGCTATGATCAAATTATTTTTTTCCCCTTTTCCACAATTTGCTTTTAAGCCCTTTGGTGGAATTAATATTACTTTTTAGTTGCTGAGCTACTAAGCTTGAGAAACTCGAGGCTGCTTTTTTAACCTGAAGGCAATTCCCAGGGAATATTTACTATAGCTTGCTCACAAATGATTTTTGGGGGCTTGTGAGTGATTTCTTCTACAACATAGTTTAACTGAGAGGTCAGATAAGGATGTGAAGTTAAGGAAAACGCAGGATTCGAGATAGTAGGGCAGAGGGTGGCATGAAAAACCAGCAGTCAGGGGCAGAGATAGAAGCCAGGATCCTAACTAGCTTTGTAACCCCGGGCAGATCATTGTAACCTCCATGAACCTCATTTTCAGCTTGAAAAGAGAACAAGGAACTGGACTAAATTTATAAGGTCTCTTTCAAGTTAAAAAATTGAAGAAGAAAAGAAAAAGACTTAGGTATTATGCTGAATACATACAGCCTACTAGAGTGCAAAAAATTGCTAAGAACCAATTCCCAAGCTACTTTGTACCCTTGTGCTCTGGGAAACATTTGAATTATCTGTGTAAAATTGTCCTTAGTCTAGAGCTAGTTTGAGTAGGTTTCTGTTAGCCTTTAAAAAGCAAATATCTACTGGCAAAAGAGCTTTGAGGAATTTATTCTGGGGCTCAAGACCCTGATGAGTCCATGACTTGAAGAGTTAACTCTAAGAGAGAGTACTTCAGACACAATACAAGCTATTAGAGACATATTTTGGGGCAGACAGATCTTCTTGGGGTCCTCAAATTCGTAAACAATTTCCTGAGCCATCTTCCTGGCCTTGGTGGGAATTCTAGAGGAACATGCTTGACTAAGCTGTCTGTCCATATCGTTTGCAAAGCAGAGTGTAACCGAGATCTTAGATTTCATAGATAGAAAAAATAATTAAAACTTAAGGTGGTATACATTAGCTTATTGGTCACAGGAGGAACTAGAGAGAGCTCTAAGAAATTGGGAGTGTGGTTGTGTCGATGTGTGGAACCCATGCTTAGCCCTTGAATTGTTATATCCAGTGGGGATTAATGAAAAATTGTATTAGAAATTTACCACCTGCAACAATTTGTCAGTAATAATCAAAGGGCAGAACAAACCCCAATGGTTTCTTTCCTCCTGTAAGTGTCAGACAGGGGTCCTCACAGTGCACTGACTATTCTGATGATGTCTTTTTCTAAGTCCCAAAGTAAAATGCACCATCTCATGGCAAATTCATGGGCTTCGTAAACTGAAGGATGCAAAGTCTCCTTGAGTGCAGTGTTATGTCAGCACACTAGCACCGAGTAAACACTCAACTGTTCATTTCTTCTACAAAACATTAACTTTAACCATGTCACCATGTAGCACTGCAACAATCTAGCCATCTCTTAAGCACCTCCTTGTGATAACATCTTGGTAGTTACAGCACATGCTTTTATGAAATGCATTACATTCATTCCTCACAACACTGTGCAATATTTCTCCCAACTCCTGAAAAATGTAGACTTTTATACTCTACTGCCTTCAAGACCATGCCCCTAAAACCTGCCTTTACACATTCATCACCTGAATCTCCTTCTCCTTCCTACCCTTTCTGCAAACACACATATCCCACTTGACCTTTACCCACTGAAACATTTCCCCCATTTCAAAACACTGTTCCTAATTCAGGTTACTGCATTAGATGTGTCACCCAGGTTCCCAGCAGGAAATGGGTCATCTGCACACTGAGTAATTTAAGGGGAGTTCAAAAAATGGACCATACAGAGGTGGGCAGAACTGGGAGAAGCATAGAGATAATGTGATGCCCCTCAGGCTAGCAAGAGGAGGAAGTTATTACAGGTGTTAGGCCTGGAGAGGCCAAGGAGAAGAGGTAGCTACTGGAACCGAGAGTGAGAACTTTAGATAATCCAGCTGGCAGGAGGGAGGCCCTTACTAGAGACACATAAGCAGACTACTGTGACCTGAGAGGGGAGGAGCTGGGAGCATAAATACTCTAACTTCACCCCTCTCCGCCCCCCCGCCCCCACAACGCATTGCCTCCCATTGACCAAGCCTGTCAGGAAGCCAGAGGCAAGGGGCCAATTGATACAATCCATATGGTCAGTCTTCCTGAATACAGAGGTGAGAGTGGCTCTGGAGGGTGATGAAAGAGATCCAGCAAGTATTCATGGTGATAAGGTTTTGCCCACTACCACAATGCTTTAGCAGTAATAAGTTAACAACACACTCAGGTTGGGACACATGTGTTCCCAGGAAGCCGATCCTTATGTGGGCATTAGCATGCAGAAGATCTATTCAGGGTCAACACCTGTGGTTCAAGACCTTTGGGCACCAGAGAAACTCCCGAAATCTATCTTGCTATTCCTTTGTCACAGTGGCCCAAGGTCTCAGCCAGAGAAGATTCAGCTTTGATTCCCAATAATAGAGTATATTTACTTTGGCCCCTTCTGGGCTTCCATGTCTAATAAGCCACTTAGGCTTCTATGTCTTATCAGTTTAGGAATGTCCACATTGTCCATGCTTTCTAGCGCAAATGGATTAGAGTGTGCAGAGCATGTGTGATATCAACCCCCAGAAGGCAAAAATTAATCCTTGGGGGGTGGGGGAAGGTGAAAAAAAAATCTTAGATATAACTATGGTCTGTGGCCCTTCAAAGGGCCGTAGCACACAAAGAGATGTACAGTGTATCTCAGATAGTAAAACTCCATGAAGTGGGGAATGGGAGGAACAGAATTAGGGGAGGATATATCAGAAGAGGCACACATCATCACTGGAAAGATACAGTATATCACTGCAGAGCCCTCCAGAGTGACCCAGCAGGCACAAGCAACATTTCTAACCCTAGCCTCCAGCATCATCTGCAGGACTTCCTAGAGCCTAAGTAATAGAGCTTTCTTGTTTTACCCCCTTGAATAGGAACATATATGGCCAAGCCAGAACCCACAACTCTGTAGCCAATGTGAAGGGGCTAACACTGGCCAAACTTTTCACATGATCCCATTAATTCATGACACGAGACATACCCGTCTCATCTGATATGACCCTAATGTGAAATAAGCCATTACCCCAAAGAGTTCATCTTTAATGGAGTAACAGTATTAAGAGATCTCAGTCTGGGAGCTAAGGGCGCTCATCATTTCTAAGCCATTTCTGTGGCTCATTCTGGAATACACATTAACTAATTTTAGAACATTTTCATCATCCTCAAAAGAAAACTGTATACCCATTAACAGTCACTCCCTATTTCTCCACTATGACTCTAGATAAGTTTTTATTTCAGTTTTGCTTTGTTTAGATTTGTTGAATGTTGCATGCATGAACATAGCCTAGTTTTAGGATGAGTTTCTTTCTGGGAAAGTTTTAGAGTGCCATAAAAGAGATCACAAGCACTCTCATTCCTACCCAGGGTCATTTTCACTCTCTACTTTACCTGAGACTCTGCAGAAGAAAGTCCTCTTTTGGAATAAAAGACAAGCAGGAGGTAAATCTCTTAGGGGCATTTCCCTGGCCCACCACCCCTGGCTTCCCAACCACACCAGGGGGCCCTCAGGAACCATTTTATACATGAAACCATGCCCCTAGCTGCAGTTGATGGAACAAATTGGACATCCAACCTGCTAGGCCAGAGCTCTTCCTTGATAATTTGGAGAATTTGAGGAGAGTAATTGTTGCAGAGAAGAGGTAATAAAGAAGGGAAGGGGATTTTGTCAGTTTTCCAGCACTCAGAGTCCATTTGTGGTGGACAGAATTCTAAAATGATCCCTAAGACTGCTGCTCCTGGTATCTACCTATCTAATACCTCTTCCTAGAGAAGGACCTATGAATATGAGATATCTCTCCCACAATTTATGATGCTATATGGCAAAGGGCATTGTACAGATGTATTTAGGGTCCTAAATTAGTTTATTTTGAGTTAAAAGGGACATTACCTTTGGTGAGCCTGGCTTAATCAAGTAAAAAGTCCTTGAAAACAGCAGAGAGATTCCCCTGCCTGCTCAAGGAAGAAAACAAACATCATGCTGTGAACTTCCCATAGAGAGCGGTGGCCTCTAGGGGCTGAGACCTCAGCCCTACAACTTTAAAGAGCTGAATTCTGCCAATAAACAACCACGTGAAATTGGAGGAGGGCCCTGAGCTTTAAGTGAGAGCCCCAGCTGACCTGTTGATTGTAGCCGATGAGCCCCCAGCTCGTGTAAAACCAGATTCCTGATCCACAGAAACTTTGAGAATATAAACTTGTACTGTTCAAACCATTAATTTTGTGGCAGTTTGTTATACAACAATAGATAACTAATACACCATGAGTGTTTTATTGGGTCAAAAAAAAGAAACCCGCAACTTAGCACACTTTCATAAATCCTGTCTACTTGAGCTAGTTAATTATGGTTTATTTTCTTTCAACCGGAGAGTCTTAATATACCTCTAGTTCCTTACTTAGGGTTCTACAGAGAAACAGAACCAATAGCAGATTATCTATTTATGTAACATATATAATGTTTGTGTAATATATAAATACATATGCACACACATTTGTATAAATACATATATATGTGTATGTGCAAAAGGAAATTTATTATGAGAAATTGATTATGACATGATTATGAAGTCCCCTCATCTACTTTCTGTAAACTGGAGACCCAAGAAAGCAAGTGATATAATTCAGTCCAAGTCAAAAGGCCTAAGAACCAGGGAAGCTGATGATGTAAATCCCTTTCAGAGGGCAGAAGAGATAAGATGTCCCAGCTCACAATGAGGCAGGAAAAAGGGGAGTGAATTCCTTCTTCCTCTGCCTTTGGTTTTGTTCAGGTCTTCAACAGATTGGATGATGTTCACCCACAATGAGGAGGGTGAGCTACCTTACGGAGTCCACCAATTCAAATGCTAATCTCATTCAGAAACACTCTCACAGACACATCCAGAAATAATGTTTAGTCTGGGCCAGCCAAGTTGACACATAAAATTAACATTCACAAATTCACCCTCTGTCAACTTTGCCTTCATATGTATCTCCTTAAACCATACTTATGAAGTATGATTTAATGAAGACAATAATAAAGTCATAATTCCATTAATTCCATAATTCCATAATTAACATGATACAACTAGCCTGTGTACAACCAAAAATGCACTAACCCCTTTCCCAGAAGAGGAGGTAAAATCCTTGAGTGATGTTTATTCTTCTCCTTGATCTCTCAGAACTTAATTACTGTGATGTAAAATTAGCTATACCTAAATACCAAGTATTTGATATATAAAATCAATACATCTTTTGTTACACAAAAAGGGGATAAAAAAGAAAACAAAGACATACATGTACATACATACCTATACACACACATGAACGTAATTATAGCAAAATAAGGAGGAAATACAACAATTATAGGCCTCGTTCCTATAGCTGGTATTTATAACTACCTTCTTCCACTATCCATTCTATATTGCCTTTGCCTTCAGCAAGTATTTCAGCTGGTTCTTGACCTGGGAGGGTGACCCAGACCTTCATAACTAAAGGTTCTGGACCATCAGTAGTTCTACCTGGATGGGGTTGTAGTTTTCCATTGATCTTAATCACAGGTCATGGTAATACTCAGAGATGCCATAGGGCGTCTTCTGTATTCCAGACATACTCTTCTACCTCCATTATGGAGTGGTAGTCCAGTTCCCCCTTGGTAATCAGGATCAGTCATCCCACTCACATACGTCCTTCTTTGCTTGTTGATTTAGAGATGTGAGGAGCCCAAAGTTGCCAGGTGGCAGTCTTAACTTCCAGTTTAATGGGATCGTTGCTTTGTCCTGGTGAAAGCCACTGGATTCTTCCTTCTGGAACTAAGACCTCTAGGTCAGCAGATAATAAAGTTGTGAGAAAAGAAGCAAAATTCTGCTAGAGGTTGAATAGTGGGAATAGTGAATTGTGCCACTCCTATTTCTACCCCTTGATCCTTGGACTTGTGAATCTTGGCTATTGGTGAAACAACATCATATATGGGATACTGATTCAGAGCCTATGTGGCCTTCTAGAAAACCTTGCCCCGGAACCTCAAGGTATTGTTACCTAGCTGACACTATAACTAAGTCTTCCAAAGGCCATTCCACCATTCTGTTAAGCCATGTGCTTCAGGACAGTGGGAAACACAAGTAAGACCAGTGAATTCCCTGAGAAAGGACCCAATGTTGCACTTCTTTTGCTGTGAAGTGAGTTCTTTGATGGGAAATAATGCTGTGTGAAATACCATAATGGTGGATAAGGCTTTGTATGAATCCATGGATGGTAGTTTTGGCAAAAGCATTGCATGCAAGGGAAGGCAAATCTGTGTTCAGAGTAGGTCTGTATTCCAGTGAGAACAAAATGCTGTCCTTTCCATGATGGAAGTGGTCTAACATAATCAACCTGCCACCACACAGCTATCTATGGGAAATGGTGCTGTATCAGGGTTTCAGGGTTGGTCTCTGCTGTTGACAGATCGAGCATTCAGTGGTAGCGATAGCCAGGTCAGGCTTGGTGAGTGGAAGTCCTTGTTGCTGAGCCCATGCATAACCTTCATGTCCACCACTATGGCCCCCTTGTCATAAGCCTGTTGGGTGGAGACAGAGGAGAGAAATTGATTGGTATCTACACAATGGGTCATCCCATCCACTTAATACTAAAATCCTTTTCTGCTAAGGTCGCCCTCTGTGAGCATTCACATGGGACACAATATTTTTGTATTTTTTGCCCATTCATATGTCTATCCTCATACCTCTACCCAAGAACTCTTTGTCACTAATTTTCCAATCATGTCCCTTTCAAGTCCCTGACCATCCAGCCGAACCATTAGCCATACTCCATGAATCAGTCTATAATTGCACATCTGGCTATTTCTTCTTCTAAGCAAGGAGAAAAACTAGACATATTGCCTGAAGTTCTGCTCACTGGGAGAATCTCTCTTCACCACTATCCTTCAGGGATATTCCAGGGAGAGGATGTAGTGCTTCCACTATTCACTTTTGGGTAGTGTTGCACATCATGCAGAACTATCTGTAGTTCATTATTTTCCTTTATCAGCTTTCAAAGGGAACTTCCCCCTGAGGCAAGCCAGGAGAGAGAAGGAAATACAGCAGGAGTGGGGACATGGGCATTTGGGCCACTTCCTCATGTGCCTGCTGGACATGCTCACACCCAATCATATACATTGCATTTCCATTTGCTGATGGAGTATTGCTGTGCAGGCCCAACTTTATGATGTCATGGGTCAGAAAGCACCCAGTTCAATATGGGCAGCTCAGGTCACATGGTAGCTTAGTGGACCACGGTTACATGCTCAGTCTCTACTGAGGCCCAGTAGCAGGCCAAGAGTTGCTTCTCCAAAGGAGAGTAGTTATCTGCAGATGATGGCCAGGCTTTGCTCCCAAAACCCTAGAAGTCTGCACTATAATTCACCTATAGAGGCCTGCCAAATGCTCCAAAGAGTATCTCTATCTAAAAATACTTCAAGTACCACCTGGTTAAGATTATGATAATCCACTCTCATTCTCCAAGATCCCTCCATCTTCTGCACAGGCCAAATAGAAGAGCTGAATAGGGATGTGGTAGGAAGCACTACTCCTGCATCTTTCAAATTCTCGATGGTGACGTTAATCTCTGCAATTCCTCCAGGAATGTGGTACTGCTTTCCCTTTATGTATTTCTACCAATACTTACATTTAATTTACCTCTGCTCTCCCTTGCATGCTGAATGATACAATTCTAAATAGAATGGGTAAAAAAGAATTATGGAAAATTTCTAAGAGGGAGACATGGGGCCAGGAGTAGAACTATTTATGATTGAAGCAATGAAAAATAGTCAAAGATCATTTTCCGTAAGGTTATTATCTTAAAGCAGCACATCTGAACAGAATTATGCTTTCTTCCAATGAGGTTACAAAAAGGAAAAATAGATTATTTTTCAAAAATATGCTTCATCATGCCTTTTGGCAGCAACTGGATAAATTAGTGAACATGTTCCTTTATTTGGTGACCTCCAACTTTCAAATTTTAACCAGCTTTACGAGGACAATATCTTGTGGAAAAGATTCCCAGCCCCTCATCTTCTTAACCACAGCAGTAGGCCCCAGAGGACATTGTGTAAAAGGTAAACCCACCCTCCTAGGCCCAAACCCTCTCTTGGTAATTTCAGGGACAAATATACACAGGCCCTCCCATGGGTAAACTCTCTATGTAGATGCTCACAATAAGGGGACGTTGATTTCTTGGTGACCATGGCAGCCATGGAAATATACTATTCACTTCTCAGTTCAAGAATGGCATGGAGTCAGGAAGTACAAGAGTAGAGTCAGCTGACAGCCTCTACTGGCTAACACTGCAGAATCTGCCTCAACTTTTGAGCCCAGGCCAACCTGGTTCCAGGCAACCCCTAACTAATGACTTAACCACTACAGGGAACTGAAGCCTGGACATTTCTGCCAACATGGAGCACCTCTAACAGATAATCTTCATTCTGGAGCTCCTCACATGTCTGCATCATAATCTGAGGCTCTTCCGGTCTGATCCCGTTTCCTCCCAACTCTCCTGTAACAAGTGTCAGGTCTGCATCATAGTGTGAAAACTTCCCCTGCCCAATCTAGCTTCCTCTTCCTTTTCTCTTTCACTGGCATTACATCCCAACAAACTTCTTATGCCCCTAACTCCATCTCAAGGTCTCCATCACAGAGACCCCAGCTAACTCAGTGGCCATACTTGGCCATGGGATTGAAGAAAAGAAGAAACCAATCTGTATATAGATAAAAAGAGAGGAGATGAGTAAGGTGAATACTGTAGCTTCCCAGTACCTGTTTCCACTTCCTTCCAGGGGTCTGACTGCTTTTTCATCTGAGTTCCATGGGACACTATTAATAACTTTCTTATCTTTTCTTAAGTTATGTTTTTACTCTTTTGGCATAAGGATAAGTAATTGATATGGTTTTGACTGCCTCTTCAAAAAAGAGGGGAGAGTTAGGGTCACAAAACTACCACCCTAATTATACCCCTTACATAACTCTATCAGTATTCCATCCCCAGCCCACCCACCATCCACACCATTAAGTCTGAAAGGGATGGAAAATAACCAAGAAAATTCCTCTAAGACAAAGTGGAAGAAGAGACATGGAGAAAGAGATCATTAATACTAATTGTGATAATCATCTTATACTACGGAAGAAAGGGGCATCATCAGCTAAGTTAACCAACAAAGAAAAAAATATATATATATAAAGGTATAACTGTGAAGCAATTAAAAATAAGCTATTTTAAGAAATGGCTTTACTGGCTCTGTAGGCAGCAGAGGGGATAAGATACAGAATGTATTTCTATGTTCAGTGACTTCGAATATTCAAATATATTTGAGCAGCATACATTAATTCAATACCTACTATGTACCAGGTCTGGAAAAAGCATTGGTTACACAAAGATGAAAGACTGATCCCTTAAAATCTCAGAAACATGCAGGAGCAAATAATGAAGCCTGGAGATTAACATTCAGAATGAAATTTCCTTTACTTATGTTGTATTAATTTTTAGTAAAGAAAGGCAAGGACAAGAGAAGTTTTCCAAAGAGTTATTGAAGCATTGAGGCAATAATAAAATATACCATCTTTAAAAGAAGAATGGAAATTGTTTGAAAATTAGGCACATTTTGAAACAAGTAAGAATAACAAATTCAACTACCAAGTTGTAGAAAAGAAAAGAATGAAAAGATCCCACACCAATGTTGACAGGAAATTACCCTGAGCTGTGTCTCCTACGGGTACCAGTTTCAAATCTGCCTGCCTACATTCCTCCTGAGAAGTTTACATGGGCTGCACCACTGATGAGAAGTCCCCTAGAAACTAAGTCCTCCGTGGACAATTCCATATCAGTTTTCTCCACCATTTCAGATGGAGCCCACAGTCTAGCCACCCTGGTGTACCCTCCTCGACTCTATTTGAATTCCATCTCAATTTCTTTTGATTGAAGTAATCTTGCAATAATCAAACCTATTTGACATTAACTCATTGATTCACTCATTTAACCATAGAACGCTCTTGGGGAAACTAATGATGATTCTTGAAATAGCAAAAGAAAAATCCTGTCAAGCACCATGGGCTCAGCAAGTATTTTGGCTGTTGGATAGAAACCTCAATTCTTTTTGATAATAGGAATATGTTTCTGGTTGGGAAGAACGTCAAAATTTTGTTTATATATTTTCTAAACGTCTAAAGATAAGTATGGCTTATATTTTTTCCTTTCTCAATTGCTTTTAAGTAAAGTGGTAGTAAAATAAAACAAGTTGGTTAACAACCACTTTCTATAACTAATCATCATAATTATAGCTACGGCCTAAAACCTGGAGCCCAAGAAGAAAGGCTCTGTAAAAATAAGCCAGACACTCAGTAGAGCTGCCTAAACCTACACAAATAAGCCAATTTCACACAGGATATTCATATTCACTCATGATACCCACCGATTTTAGCTTAAGGATTAGAGGGAAGTTAATCACTAGGAGACTGTTTATTCAGCATGCTGGAAGTTGATTTCTTTTTTGCATCTGATCTATACTTGGAGAGTAACTAAAAGCAGCAAAGAACAGGAGTCAACAGAAAGGGAAACAGATTTTATGACTTTCATTTAGTGAAGTTGCTAAAGACATGTTAGTTTTCTGATTGTCACCCAAATGTCCCAGGCCTCCTATATTCAAGCCTCATCCCTATGCTGTCAAACTTAGCTTTATCCCTGCTTTGCTGGCTCTTTTCCCCCACCCACCCCTACAGGACTTCAGTCTTGAGCAAATGCAATACCCTTTGGGCTCTCCCAGATATAATCTTGGAGATATGGCATGGTGGTGGGCAGGTCTCCTCCTAGTTATCTTCCACTCTTCTAGTTGGTATTTGTTGCTTCTGGCTATTTCAGGGAGGCTGCCCCCACTGCAAAATCATTCCTGGGTTCCCAAAGCTGCCTATCACTCCACAGGCTAAAGGGAATATGTGGCTTCTGGTCCTTATTTCTCCCAAACACTGTAAAAAGCACAGCGCAGAAATAGAGAAAATATTTCTCCAGCTGAGTCACACTCAGCCCTCTAGATCTCGAGATGTCTCTGCTTTATACCCCAAATCTCAAAATCTCTGTATCAGAAGCTCCTTCAACTGCCACTTAATACCCCAAAACAGGAACCAGACCTAGTCACTGACAGTGGGCTGAGAAACAAAAAAAGTACTAATCCCCTCCATTACCCTTTATCCCACAGAGAAACATCTTCTCTTTTTTTCTTTTTCTTCTTCTTCTTTTTTTTTTTTTAAGATTTTATTTATTTATTCACGAGAGACACAGAAAGAGAGGCAGAGACATAGGTAGAGGGAGAAGCAGGCTCCCTGAAGGGAGCCTGATGAGGGACTCAATCCCAGGACCCCGGAACCACGACCCAAACCCAAGGCAGATGCTCAACCACTAAACCACCCAAGGTGCCCCTTCTCTTTTTTCTTTTTCCATGCAAGTCACTCATAATTTGAGACTATGGTATCAGCAGTAGCCCAAACAAACATAGTGGGGAGATTGTACCCCTGCTCAAGTGGTTCAAAAAAGAGTTTTTCCCTCTTCTGGGCCTGTACCCAAAGGAAATATAGTCAGCATCTCATCTTCATTCCTATATTCATTGAAGCATTATTCACATTAACCAAGATGTGGAAACATATCTAAGTGTCAATGGATTAAAAAGTTGTGGTATATATTTGCATATTATTCAGCCTTAGAAAAGGAGATTATGCCATTTGCAACATGGATCAACCTGGAGGATGTATGCTTAGTTACATAAGCCAGATACAAAAAGACAAAAACTTCATGACCTCATATTTACATGTGAAATCTAAAAAAGTCAAATATGTAGAAGCAGAGAGAGGCTAGAGTTTGTAAACACCCCAACTTCCTTGTCTCCCTGTGACAGTTCTGAGGGGTGTTCTCCAAAGTTGCTCAGAAGCTTTATATTCCAGCTGCCCATGGCAGGAATCTCATTAATGCTAACTTTGTCCTTCTCTGTCTCACTTGCCCCCTTCCTCACCATATTTCCTAGAGCCACCTCTCAAATTAATAACCTCCATCCAAATCCTTGTTTTAGGGTCTGTGGGATTCCAAAGACAGAAACCACAATATAAAAATCTGGGATTTCAGGAATTTTGTATGCAGTCCCACAGACCTCCTGTGGTGTTGGCTTCTGGAAGGTATTTATAGAATCAGCATTAGATTTTACGGACACCTGGAAAAATCCCTGTGTCTGCCTTAGAGCCTTCATAGACCATGAGGAAAGAGGCGGACTAGCTAGCTACAAATGGCCTACCATTGATAGCAGTGGAACAAGATAGTGAGGCTTAGAAAGCACCTCCAAGAGAGGGAGGAGGGTGAATGCACTTTTATTAGGCACCTTAGAACCCCAGAGGGGGCTGGCCGGGGCTGGAGTCTGGGCCTTCTGCTAGTCCATATGGACGGCTCCAACTGAGCTAATGTGTTAGAGTCATGGACAATTGCTTCACATCACTGAAAGATACAGAAGTGTGCATTAAAAGGAGAAGGGAGCAAGCTTTTGCAGGCAGCACAGGTGGGAGCAATAGAAAGGGGTCTGACCACCCCACGAGGGAGCAAAGTTGGAGGTGCTCCTCACAGACACTGTGGAATCTCACTCTGCCTGAGAAAGCAGACCCCAGATTCTCACTGTGCAGAGGAACAGAGAGAGAAAGGCCCCTCTGGAAGCAGAGGCCACTGGAAAGAGGACCTAGAGGTCAGTATTTTGACCAGAACTCTAAAGATCGGCCTGAGAACATCAGCTCTAGCTGCTAGGTGAACCGCTTTCAGGTTTTGAAGGCATGAGGGCTGAGATGGGGCACATCTGGAAAAGAGCCCAGAGCTCCAGGGGACAGTGTGCCAACTACACTTGCAAGGGAAATGGAAGCCACAGTAGAGGCCCTTCTCTGGGCCTGGGGGCCTGAAAGTCTATAAGGAGCATCATCCAGTTCAGAAAGGGTAAGCTCCAAGATCTAGTGCAATCATCCTGGCCATAGTTATATTTTAACTGTCACTCATGGACAAGAAGACTATTAATGATCTTGCCCCCCCCCCCAACCCAGATCTTCTGGAGTGACAAATACCAAGTGGAGCCACCTGCTAAATGTTAAATATGTTTCTCTTGTTTTTTTCTTTCTCATGAGCTGTGAGGGCCTTGAGTTTGCCAAATATCTTGGGCCAACCCCTCCATGCTGCTCCTGGCCAGGAGGCGGAACAATAGGGATTACATCAACAGGTTTCCAGGCTCTCTGGCTCCCCTTTGGGCTCAGCCAGTGGGAGTCCCTGGCAGGGTATCAGAGAGAGAGCAGGAAGGAAGGCTGGGGTGCTTATTTCTCTGCCTTCCTTTCTGCAAGTTCCCCCAGGCTGTCTGTGTACCTCACTGGGGATTACTACTTCTCTCAAGGGCACCTCCTCTACAGGGCTTCCCTCCTTCCAAGTTCAATTTACTTCCTCCCTTCCTTTCTTGTCACTTCTTACCTTATCAGGCAACATGTCTATTGCCACTAGCTCTGGGTTTCATTGCTAGCACTGTGTTTCCTCCATATCCCACCCATTCCTTTATATTTGGTCCTTTTGTAAATAAACCCTGTTTGAATCATCTCAGTTTAAATATACCACCTGGCTCTACATGGCTTGATGGTGAGGAAGGGATGAACAGTGGCAGGAGCAGGGTAGAGAGAAGTGTCACCTTGTCAACACTGAGGCTCTTCATAGCCCTTAGAAACAGCAGACAGACAATTCCATGTCAGGCCCAAAGCAAGAACCTAAAACAAGGCCCAAAGCAGAAGCTCTCCCATGTCTACACAGCTACTTTTGGGAGAGCCAAGAGTAACACCAAACCTGGGGATAGACAAAATGGGTCTGGAGATGAAAATGAAGAATGAATTTAGCCATGTGACCAGCAGTCAGTTCCAAATATGCTGTTCACTTGAGAGAGCAAACTCATCCCTGTCTTGCCACACTTACCTCTTACACACACACACACACACACACACACACACAGGGTCTTCCCCAAGGTCAGGGGCACCCATCAAGGGCTCAGTGCAGGAATGGAAGAGGCAATAGGTGGAGATCAGCTTCTCACTGGGGAAGCTTTGAACTCTCCTCAGAAGCCAAACTCATGTTGTTGTTCTTAGAGTCTTTGAGAGCCTTCCAGCTGCTGACCACATCTCGCCCAGGAGAAGCACCATACTTCTGGTTATAGACTATTCATCTATTTGTCCTCTGACAAGAGACCCATGCAGAGGGCAGAAAATATCATAGGGAAAATGAGGACTGACTGGTGAGACCACATAGCAGGGGAGGGAAGACTTCACTAAGACTGGCTAAGAGGCTGTGGATGATCTCCCCAGGTGGATATTTTGCATGAGAGGCAGAGGGAGAGAGGAACCATAGGGGGGGAGGTAGTACAATGGTGGCTCAGTCTGACAGCGGGTACCCAGCTCAGGTTCATAGACCAGCTCTGAACTCCACGAAAGAGCAGCAGTTGGCTCACTTCTGGTCCAAAAAGGATTGATTGGCATGGTTTTCCATTTGGCATCTGGAAGCCCTTGCAGTCCAAGACTCAGCACACCAGGGCAGGCAGCAGGCTCCAAGAGGTGACACATGACAAACAGGAAAAACATGACCTACCCACAGGGGCTCAGAAGGCAGGGGCTGATTTGAGCACAAATGAGACACTTCTGGGATTCCTTAGAAAAATATGGTAGAGAAGACCTTCTGTAGGGGGATTAACGTGTTCTTCCCGCAGTAAGAGCAATGAGCCAACAAATACTGGGTTTTGATGCTAACAAAACCTGTTCCCATGGGCTGATGCTACATAGAAGTGCCATATGAGAAAGGTGTTCTCCCCTCCAATACGTTGGCATGGAGAGAAAAGAACCAGAGAGAAAGGCATGATGGAAAAGAAATACACAGGGATCCCTGGGTGGCGCAGCAGTTTGGCACCTGCCTTTGGCCCAGGGCGCGATCCTGGAGACCCGGGATCGAATCCCACATCGGGCTCCTGGTGCATGGAGCCTGCTTCTCCCTCTGCCTGTGTCTCTGGCTCTCTTTCTTTCTCTGTGTGACTATCATAAATTAAAGAAAATAAAGAAAAGAAAATATCATAAATTAAAGAAAATAAAGAAAAGAAGAAATACACAGTAATAACTCCAGTCTTTCCTAATGGTGTCTGATGTGAGTGGAGGCCTAGGGGAAAGCCCCTTTCATGGGCTGCTCAGAAGCCATCAGACTTCCTCAGATTCTCATTATTAGAAACTCCTCAAGAGCTTCAGAGATCCTGGCTCCAACTTCCAGACACCAGGCCTCCACCAACACTGAAGAGTAGAAAGTAAGTAACTCAGTTACTTGCTATCTGGTAATTGCTGTAAACAAAAGTTCATTCTTCTAAAACTTCACTGACAGCTTCTATCAATACACAGAAAGTATAACTGACCTCCAAATCAGAAGTTTACCTGCAACTTTTTATTGTCTTGTGTTGTGGTTTCCTATTGCGGTGACACTTCTGTACACGAGCCCTGTGAGAGAATGAGGTCTTCTGAGTGGCTAAAAATAACACTATAGCAACTTTGCACATGTTAGCCATACCTGAAACTCTTTCTATGCATCTCTCTTCTTTCATCTGCCCAACAACCCTATGACCTAAGTACTATGACCAAGCCCATTTTCCAGATTTGAAAATTGAGGCACAGGGACCATAAATAGCTGGCTTTAGGTAGGGAGCTGGGATATGAGGAGAAGAGTCTTAGAGCCCAAGCTCTTAACCATTGGCTGTTTGCTTCCCACACCCTACCCACCTCCTACAAGACCCAAAAGAGCTTTGACAGTGGGGAAAGGGGACGGGAGATGCCTGGCAACTGGCGCATGCATTTCATGAAAACTTTCAGAAATAAAATAAGGAAGAATGTATGCTTAAAAGGCATACACAAAACCATTTTAATCTAGTAAGTGCTGGTTTGAAATCTTCTAGAAGAACCCTCATTGTGACCTCTACATTTGCAATTCCAGAATAGCACAGGTGACCCAGGGAAAGAAAAGCCCGCTAGAGCAGATGCCATCTGGAATGTGTCACCTCCGTTCTAAAAGTCATTTCATTAGTTTTTGTCTCGAACACAATGTATTTATACCATTTAGGCCAGCACACAATATGAACTACTAAATAAGTGATTGAAATCAACGGTGATCAATGAAGTATGGGGAAGGAAGAGAACACAAAAAAAGCACGAGAAAATACTGCCATCTGTTCTATGACCAGAAATGTGCTGTGAGGTGTAGTGAGCAAAATCAAAGCTGTTGAAGCCAGGTTTTCTCCAATTCTCCTTTTTTTTTTTTTAATTTGAAAGAAAATAGCAAAATGAGTAAGAAAGTAATAACTAGATATTTTGTGTAAATAAAAGTCTAAATGTACCTCAAATCGTTATTATTAGGAGTCAAACACAACTTCAGGGCAACAATAGCGTTTTCCCAGAATTAGGTGCAAAATTGGAAATGTCCTTTTCTCTCCATTGTGGCAGAAGAGAAAAAGGAGGGTGGCTTTCTGTCAAGAGTCTTGCATCCTATTTCTGAAAACCTAACCCTAGGGCATCTGGGTGGCTCAGTGGTTGAGGACTGCCTTCGGTTCAGAGCATGATCCCAGGGTCCTGGGATTAAGCCCCATATCAGGCTCTCTGCATGGAGCCTGCTTCTTCCTCTGCCTGTGTCTCTGCCTCTCTCTGTCTCTCTCTCTCTCTCTGTGTCTCTCATGAACAAATAAATAAAATCTTAAAAAAAAAAAAAAAACTAAAACACCTAATCCTACCCTGTTTTCATTCTTCATTCTCCAAGACTCCATCTCCTTCACCGTCCTCTCTCTTTCCTTCTACTTTCTGTACCCTTCCCTGCCACAAGGGAGCTGTGAATTGGTGAAAATTGAAAGATTGTGTTCTTTCCATCTCATTTATAGTAAATAGTGAACCAAGAAATTGATTTATAAAGAAAGAACCAGATCTGATTTAATAAAGCATCATTTTATGATCTAAGAAAATAAAAAGAACAAGAGAACATATTAGTACATTATTTAACCATAAATCTTAATTAGAATATTAATACCCAGCAAATATAGAAGACATCTAGACCAGTAAGAAAAGCTGCCTAGGTTTGCCTGATTATCCACATAAGAGCAACAAGGATATTAATTTATGATATGGACCTTCTTGAGTTTGGTTTCCTGGAAGTTACCCTAAGGACTCTAAGATGGACTTTATTATTTGCTATCCTGAGGTTAGCCTCTTAGCCATGCTGAACAATTTCTCTCCTCCAGATTTTACTGGCAATATCTATAAATGTAAACAAATTCTGTTTCCCTGTTGTGGATGTCTCCCAAATACCCCAAGCTTCCTGGCCTGCCCAGAAGTGATTTTCCTTGCTCACCTGTAGGTGAAATATAAGCCAGGTACCAGTTTTTCTGGGAGGTCAACCCTAGCTCCTCAAAAATACACGGTTACATCTGTTTAAATGGGCATCTTTCCCAAATATGACATTCTAGGCAAGGCTATACTTACTCAATTTTCCCAGTTACGGCCTGGTTAAACACAAAACAAAACAAAAAAACAACAACAGATTCTTATTGAAACTTTGCAAATAACTACATTGTTGTGAAAAGCAAGGATACTCAATAATAGTTTCTGAATTCAAGAAACAGGAGGTGGGGGGGTCACTGGGAAAAATATATCATTTAAAAATGTTTCATTTCAAAAAAATAAAAAATAAAAAAAATGTTTTATTTCAGTTTACAAAATAAAGGCAACTTAACAGTTTTGGGGGTACAGATAAGCTTCAGAGGAAAAGGCTTCCTTTTATATCCAGAAAATATAGCATTAAAACAACAATATTCCAAATATGCAACTACAATCATGCTGCATCAGTTCTTTCAGTTCCCTATGATCAGTTTTTGCTCTGTCATATCTTGGGTTAACAGCTTTATGGAACCATCTGCTTCCAACTACAACATTCTGGAAATCCTTACTCAACTTCAGGGATAGACTAAAATCTGTCTAAGCAACGCCAACAGAAGCCTAAACCCAAGAGCCAATTCTTTGAAGTGCCATTAGTTCAAAGTCCTGGGAATTGTCCTTCTATGGGGTTCTGAGGCAGTCATTGTTTTTATTATTGAGCAAATATAAGAAATTCCAGAATATTCAGCTATTTAATTTTATTATTCATCTCCTATAGTGAAAGAATCGTGCTTTTCTTTTTAACCGTAAGTTAAATCTGTTAAATTTGTACAGGTAAAATGTTATCAGTACAATACTTTAGAAGTTTTGTACTTCATGGGAATGCTAATTTTTCAATAATATGTGGGAAGCACAGAAATAATATGAAATAGTTCTGATGAGATTTCCTATATTTTTTTAAAGATTTTATTTATTTATCCATAAGAGACACACAGAAAGAGGCATAGACATATGCACTCCTGCAGGGAGCCCGATGTGGGACCCAATCCCAGGACCCTGGGATCACGCCCTGAGCTGAAGGCAGACGTTCAACCACTGAGCCACACAAGCGTCCTGAGATTTCCTATATTTATCAGAATTTGTGGTGGTGTATACCAAGAATATGCCAAGAATACCAAGTAAAGCAAATCAGTAAGTCTGGAGAAGTCCTAAACACTACATTGTAATAAAACTTCAGAGGTAAGTCTAACATATATCTCCAACTAAAAACCACTCACTGGCCAAGATCTTAGATTCAAATTTTAAAAAGTCAGGTAGTCGCCAAATTTTAAATAATAAATGAAATTGTGACTGATAACCCTATCGTGCCATTGACTTACAACATGGGACAGAGAACCGCTGGTGAATGCTTTCATTAATACTTCGGAAAATACATACAAAGTTAACCTACACATGAAAAAGGGTTAGAGAATTGTGTTGAGCCACCACAAGAGGGCACTATAAACAGATTACAGAACAAACTCGGTGTGCCTGTTGTCCCACACAGAGCTGAAGGCCGCTTTTGTCCTATAGAAGGTAAACCCATAGTAACAAAAGTGAGAAGGTGCGTCTCTCTGAGGCTTGGTGAAGGTGTACCTTCATATCTCACTGCCATACCAGCCTCATGGATATTATTTAGGGGATTCCTTCCAGGGTTAGAGATGCCTAGGGTAATGTTAGAAGGTTCCTCTTGTCCAACATCTAGTTTGACTTTTCACCTCAGGCTTTATTTACTTCAATAGCTTTTCAAACATTTTATTATACAACATCAAATTAGAGAAC
Source organism: Canis lupus baileyi (assembly GCF_048164855.1). Classification (NCBI taxonomy): domain Eukaryota; kingdom Metazoa; phylum Chordata; class Mammalia; order Carnivora; family Canidae; genus Canis; species Canis lupus. The sequence continues at coordinate 61,801,429 of NC_132841.1, forward strand.
GTACACATCTATATGCTCATCCCAAGGTTTTAGTAAGGAGATAAAGGTACTTGCTTCAGATATTTTCAAGAAACCAAAAAACAGTACAGATAACGAAGCCTTTTTGAACTCTGTGCCAGCTTCATTTGCTTCCCTCCCTGTGCTTAATAATTCCAGAATAAACCACTATTCTATCACAGATGGGGCTGTCCCACTGTATTTGTAATGCTTATATCACATAAAAGGAAGTACCATTCATATTATAATCTATTGTTGTGTTCCCATGGGCACTATTCTTTCCTTTCCCTTGGATTGTTTTCTTTATTCGTGCTACTGGATTGGAAAATATGTTTCTTCTCATTCTTTTAGTACTACATTTTCAAGCCAGTGTACACATCACATTTAAAGACCTTAGAATCTTAAATCTGATCCTCCCAATTCCCATTCTTCATGTCATTTATCCTATTATTCCTTTTTACCGTCATTGTCTATCACCCATTAATATTTGATCTCACATTTCTGAGTAGTGGGAGGACCATCCATCTACATCAGCTCAGTTTATTATGCTGCTGGGAGTCTGCAAATAACCTTCTAATGGGTCTTCCTTCAAATCCATCTAAACATCACTATCAGATTAATTTTTGCAAAGCACGGCTTACTTTCGTTACACCTTGCTACCACCTGTGAACACGTTATTACTTTCTAGCTCAAATGTCCACTGATAAGGTTTGAAAATATGTAATATGTCACATCATATTTTTTCTGCCTTCTCTCCCTGTTACCAGACATCACATGCTCCCCTAATTTAGATCATTATCCTTCTCCACTGACCAGCAACGTCTTCTGTGTGCATTTCTCAATCTGTGCTTTTTATTATACCTATAGGTAATTTTCCTCTTCTATTCTTATTCAAATCATGTCCCTCCTCCTAAATCCACTTAGAGATCTATTTGTGAGAAATCTTATGCCAACTACTCCATTTCCATCTTTATCTCTTGCTTCATCTCTTAGACTCTTAAAATTTATCACACAAATTTAGTATTAATCGTGTATCTCTTAAACACTCTATATTCTTTAAAGGACCATTCCCTCTTGATTGGAAAATAGGTGGCAATTGGTGGTTTATTGCTTTTAATTTAACTGACAGATGCAATAGTATTTATTAATTTGAATTCAACTTCAAAATTCTTTAGCAATTAAATACAAAACATTTGTATAGTGTGTGTAAGACAATTTGCTGGGCTAGTTTTATAAAGATTTTTTATTAAATCAGTGCTATCTCCCTTCCTTGTTATTTCAGATCACTGTTATAGTCATTCAAATATTTACTGAGAATGTATTGTAAATCTGTATGCTGTACATCCTGGGGAAATGCAGAGATATACTTACCCACTAGAAACCATGCACAAGAGTTGATAGAGTCTGGACTGCATGAGTTAAAATCTCAGTTTTACCACTTACTATGTGGCCTTTGAAATTCCTCTTCATGCTTTAGGTTATCATGCAAATAAGGTCAATGGCCAAGCCTCTGAAGCAGCATCACTTGGAAACACTACTGTAGCTCGGAAAACAGCTAGGTGTATGGGTCTCCAGCTACCCATTCTAGGACAGCACACAGCAATCTGGCAGACCTGGACACTGGATTTCAGGAGAGGGGCTTTCTACCCTTGGATTGTGGAGCTTTTGTTTTTTTTTTTTTTTTGGAGTTCAATTTGCCAACATATAGCATATCACCCAGTGCTCATCCCATCAAGTGCCCCCCTCAGTGCCCATCACCCAGTCACCCCAACCTCCCACGCACCTCCCCTTCCAGATTCTGGAGCTTTTAAGCTTGATAATTAGAAAAGCTCAGGCCCCTCTCTGCTGTCATCAGAGGCTGGAAAGCAATAGCAATATGGTGGGGTAGGTCTTGCCTCTAGCCCTGTTCTTCTAGCTCAGCATTGGTAATTGAAAATAGAATCAGCCCTTCTGTTTGCAAGATCAGAAAACTGGGGTACATGCCAGTGGCAGGATCCATCACCTTCACCTTGGTGGTTGGAAAAGCACTGGTATAGACAGCAAGCCTTGTGTTTGGCTATAGCCTAGAATTTAAGGCAATCAGTTTTGGTCAGTTTCCATGGAAATTCCATTTTTCTATAATGTCAGCCTATAGAGGATCAGCCTATAGAGGATTCTCACTCTCCTCAACTGTAATGTAGGCATAATATCTACCCTCATGGCACTGGTGTGAGTTCAACAGGGTTACATATAGTATGCATAAACAAGTAACTTGTGCAAACTAAGTGCTCAAGAAGTATTAGTTCTAGTTATGTGTGCATATAACTAGAGCACATGTGCCTCCTCTCAAATCTGCCTATGAAGAATCTCAGATCATATTGTCAGCATCCCTATCTGGATTTTACACTCTGTTTTTCTATCTGCTTGTTTTGATCCCGGGACCCCAAGACCTATCCACATCTGGACCTCACTTCTGCCTATGAGCTAGCTGGTCTGAATGGCTAAGTACCACCTGGCTCCTTACTTGTGGACATCCCAGACCTCCCAAAGACCTTAGTTCCTCCCAGACCCTCTACTTCAATTTGTGTGACCATATACTCTAGGATCTTCCATTCACCCTGGACTGAGGTCTGCCATTTCATCCTCCTCTAAAGCCTTGTCATTTACTTTCCCTTGTCCCTTCTGACATCACGTGTGGCCCTTAAATGATGCTTGTCCTAGTTCAGGCTGCTATAATAAAATACCATAGACTTAAACAACAAACACATATTTCTCACTGTTCTGGAGTCTGGGAAGTCCAAGAGCAAGGTCCTGGCTGATGATGTATCTGGTGAGGACCCTCTTCATGGTTTTCAGATGGCTATCTTCTTGCTGTCTCTTTGTATAGATGAGAGAGAGGTCATCTCTTGTGTTTCCTCCCAGAAAGGCACTAGTCCCATCATTAGGCTCCACTCTCATGACTTAATCACTTTCCAAAGGCCCAACCTTCATATAGCATCATGTTGAGGCCTGGGGCTTCAACATGTGAATTTGAGGAGGACACAACATTGGGTCCATAGCAAGCCTGTACCACCTGATATAACTTTTGTTCCTACTTTTTTTGGTCACCTCTTATAGCATTTCTTTTGTGAGCAACAGAACTGAATCATGACATATTTTATAGATATTAGGAGGCACACAGTAGTGCTCAAGGATAGCTAAGATGAAGCCCTTACTGTCAGGGGACTCACAGCTTGCAAGGCAGACAAACTATAACAACATCATAAACTAATTTGTAATAGTATGTATAGGATAGCCAGCAATTATAATTATCACTAAGAAAGGAATATATAGGTCAGAATTCAATTTTTGGCATCCTTCATGTGCCAGACCCTGGGTTTAAGAAGAGGGGGGGAAAGACTATTTCTTCAGAAGTGATACAATTGGTGCCTGAGTGCACAAAGCAGGTAGCAATAAACAAAATCCTACAAGCTTGTTTCCATATTTGCTTCAAGTATCTTACCTACCTACCTTCCTTCCTTCCTTCCTTCCTTCCTTCCTTCCTTCCTTTCTATCCATCCATCCATCCATCTATTCATCTACCTACCTACCTATTTGGCTGAATCATTTCAAAATAAATAAGACATCGTGACATCCCATCTCTTAATACATTAACATGAATTTCAAAAAACAAAACAAAGCAAAAACCTAAGGATGTTCTTTTATATAACCACAACACCATTATCAACACCATACCTAACAATTAACAAAAATTCTCTAATCTACCAGTCAACTGTCCCTTTTGCTTTATTGTCCCTTTGCTCCCCACCTGCAGAGGTGTTATCCACGTTCTCTGCTGGCCTCTGAGCCCAGAAAGAGATTGTCATAGCTAGGCTCTCAGTTGGGTCCAGCCAACAGCAGGCACCCCCAGGCGTTGGAGGCTAATGGGAAGCACCAGGAAGAGATGAAAGGTGGGGGTGGATGGGACATTTTTACCCTGCTCCTCCCTGCCAGGTTGCTGGTCTGGCACTGGCTGCATCACATCATGTTAATCCCAGGCACATCAGCATCCCTTGATTCCCTTGATGGTTTGTCTGGCCCTGACCACACCTCTCATAGTATTGCCATGAAATAATAAATGATTAAGTTCTTTTTAGTTTGTCATCTGTTTCCTTTAAAGATCCTGCGTAATATTTGAATGACCCATTTTCAAATGTTCACCATTGTTCCAAAGTAATTTTAAAGCTTTTTTTCCTAAAACCAAAATACAATCAAGGATACCACGTTGGACTTGGTTCTATTTCGTTAGTTTCCTAATTTCCTAATCTGCCCTCATTAGTCTCTTCATTAATAACTCCTCCTTTTTTTTCTTGTCATTGACATTTTGTATGAGTCCAGTTCTCATAGAAGTCCCACTTTCTGAAAATGTCCAATTGTTTCCTCATAGCATTACTCCATTTGTTCTTCTCTGCATTGTATTTCCTTCAACTTGAATCCAATCAAGCCTTCAGATCCAACTTCCATCATAAATATTGTATGTAAGGCATTATCATCATTCATAGTGGGAAAATTGGGAAGTAAGTTTGATTACTAAGTGATGATAGCCTTATTTCCCTATTTCAAAAGATTTTCCCCCCCATTTGCTATTGTCAAGTAATCTGTGGGGGTGATATTTTGGTACCAAGTCAATGTCTAGGGCTCTATCAACCATTCTGCTAGCAGTTTTAACATTCATTATTGATCCTTGTCTGGAATAATTATTTCGTTATGTCTTATAAACTTATTATTTTCTATTTCTATCATTATTTCTACCTTTAATGCTAATGTTCTTCTGTAAATAAGAGCTTTACTTTGATGACAAGGCTATTTCTTTTTCCTGACAACAGCTGTTACAATAAAAGCAGAATACACTCTAAGTTTTCTCCTCCCTTCAGTTCTTTACTCTGAAATCAGGCGATCAATGCAATACCATTACTATTATAAATTCCCTATATCATGTTTCATTAATAAGGCCTCAGAATTCTATAAAATTAAGCTTGAGCTGGTTATCAGGGAAACTGGATGCTACACACTATATTCAACTCCATTTGCCTTCTAACCTTCAGTCACTGTTGCAGAGGTATCCTGGCTAGCCCTGTTTTTCCATACAGTTCTAGCCCTAGCAGATGCAGACCTCAGGTAGCACAACCCATAGGAAAAAAATCCATTATCAGTAGTTGGCAATTACACCCCAATTAGATTGCACATCTCATAGGAGCACTCAAAACGCATTCAAGAGGACTATTATCTCCTTTCTGTGTTAGCTATTAGTTTCACAAGTCTTTGATCAGAAGATCTTGAAGCTTTGCTCTATTGTTACATTGCTTTCTCTACATGTATACTGAAATAAGCCATTTTGCTCCACTAAGTGCTTCTGTCTGGAAGAAATAATGGATTTTTAAAAGCTAAGCAGTGAGATTTCTAGGTTCTTTTTGGTTTTTTGTAAGCGATCATTTGAGGGCTGGCCTTTTGTTATACTTAAATGCATTTCTGGTGGTCTCAGTCACTCCTGTGATGTTATAGGTATTTGCTGTGGGTAACACCAGCTGATTACTAAGCTTCCTGTAGGGAATACTCAATGCTATCCATCTGCATGGCCTTGGACTCTTCTGTGCAGCCCCACCTCTTAGTAGCCTTTCCTCAATTACAAACGTCAAAGCAAATGGAGAGAACCAGTCTGGGGGGAGAAAAGGGCTTATGTGGCCATCATCAATTAATAAAGTCCTTCTTCAATAAGACTAACAATAATCAACTGAAATTTCTAACATTCCTATTGTCATCATAAATAAAGCCACATTCAATAGTTAGTGAAATCTTTATAGTTATTGAGAAAACAATAATCCATATGTGCCAAAGCCTTAAACTAAAGGAGGTATTCAAAAAATTGTGATATGGTTTGGTCACTGGCTTCTTTGCTTTCAGATCCATTCTCTCTTCCCCATCTGCTCTGTGTCTCATGGGCTGTCCCCTGCAAACAAAAATTCCCAGTGTATTCATTTTCTATTGTTGGATAACAAAATTACCACAAACTTTATGGCTTAAAATAGCACCCAATTATTATCGCATAGTTCTGTAATTCAGAAGTCTGGGTGAGTTCAGCTGGTTCTTGCTCAGGATCTCAATAAGGTCCCCTTCAAGGTGGCAGCTGGGCTCTTAATCTGCAGGCCCTCAAGAAGGATCCACTTCCTAACTCATTCAGGTTGTTGGCAGACCTCAGTTCTTTGCAGCTAGGTCCTTTTCCCTTGCTGGCTGCCAGTGGGAGTCTAGACCTTGCTCAGTCATTGGCTGGGAGCTGCCCAAGAATAGCACAAGCTGGACTCAGGTGTGAGGTGGATGGTAATGAAACTAACTGCCCAAGGCCATTAGAGAATACTCCCCACAGCTGGGCAGTATGTTCTTCCTTACAGGAGGATCTAGCCAGGAGTTGGCAAAGTGTGGCCTTTGGGCCAAGTCTGGACTGTTAGACTGTTACCTGTTTTTGTAGAGTCCTACAAACTAGAAATTCTTTTTTATAGTTTAATGATTACATTTCAAATGATGATGTAAGTAACTTCATAATATCTTGATTATTTTATTGCCTAGCATACAAAGGCAAAAATACTATCTATCCCTTTACAGAAAGAATTAGTGGAACCCTGAATTCTGTGCAGAATGTATTTGTTGTTTCATCAAGTCTGGCAAGTGAGAAGAGCGGGCTTGGGGGTGTGTCAGGGAGCAGGAACTCTGATACTTGGGGAAGGAGATAGAAGACATCCCAAGGAGAAAAGAACCAAATCTTGGAGTCATGATGGCAGAGTAGGCCTAAAAAGTGAGATTGTCAATTAAACCTCCCTGAAACAGAATACAAATTTTAAAGTCTTTGTTAATTTGTTGTAACAAAAATGCTCTTGTTTTAATTTGCATAACATTTGGTTACTAATAAAGTTGGAGCTGGGTTTTTTTTCATGTGCTAATTTGAAGAATTGCAAATGACTGCCACAAATAAAATGAACAGATTTCTCAACCAAGGACAAAAACAAAATATTCTTAAACTACAATAATCTATAAAATGGAAACTATATCAATGTTCCCACCAAAAACTGAGCAAATGTGTGTTTTAGGGGCACCTGATTAAGTGCTTAGACATCTGCCTTCAGCTCAGGTCATGATCCCAGCGTCCTGGGATCGAGAGCCCCCCTTGCACTGGGCTTTCTCCTCTGTGGGGAGCCTGCTTCTCCTTCTCCCTCTGTCTGCTGCTCCTCCTGCCTGTGTGCTAATGCATGCTCTCTCTCTCTCTCAAATAAATATTTTTTAAAAGCCTTACTCTTCTAAATGTGTTAATATTCAAAAACAAACCTGAATTTTGAAGCATAACTTCTTAGTCCATAGCATCATAATTGGACATTTTGAAATACTTAGGGCAGTATTTCAAACTACCTTCATAGGTAGTTCCCTAGTACTTGCTAGCAGTACACTTCTCTATCAATTTGGCTACACCAAATTGTATTCGTATGACTCATGTTATCAAAGAGCAGAATATTTTTTCATAAGGCAAATAGAGTCAAACAACTATGTTTAAAATTGCAATAATGATATTTTCTCTTGAAGAAATTGCAATATGAAGTTTTATAAATGTTAGTGCATAATTAGAAAACCTGGGCAGCCCGGGTGGCTCAGTGGTTTAGCGTCGCCTTCAGCTCAGGGCATGATCCCAGGGACCTGGAATCGAGTCAGGCTCCCTGCATGGAGCCTGCTTCTCCCTCTGCCTGTGTCTCTGCCTCTCTCTCTCTCTCTCTCTGTCTCTCGTAAATTAATAAATAAAATCTTAAAAAAAAAAAAACTATGTCTGATTGTATCCAGCTCTTGTTCAAGAGCAAAATTCTCCTCAATGACCAAATTGTGATCTTTAAGTACTATTTTCTACTAAAAGCCATTCCTTTTGAGAAATAGTTGATTTCAGGTCCACATCAGGACATTTACAAAATGAGTCAGACATGTTTTTGTGCCAGAAAGCAAGGAAACAATCAGATTCTAAAGAGGTCACGTCAACAGTACACAGCAACTAAGCCAAAAAGACGTCTGCTGGCAAAGTTGGGACAATTTGAGCAAAAAGGAATGACATCAGTGCTTAAAACATCAATATATAAAAATTCAGTAATTTATGATGACTCGCAGGGAAAGACTGGTAACCATCTGAGTCTGCTAGGGTACCGACACTTTACACTCAAAATTAATACAAAAAAAAAAAGAAAAGAATCAAGACTCCATCTTTCGTGAACCAGCTATATTTCAGCTTATCCAAAAGTTGATCTGGTCAAGTTCTTCACAAAAAGAGTTTCAGCTAATTAATACAGAAGGAATAACAGACCTAGAAAATCACCATTTTTTAATCTCAGGGAAGCAGTGGATATAAGAAATGATCAATGGCTGATCAATCATTAAGTGCTAAGTTCCTGGGGACTTTATAATGGAGGGATCCAGTTGCCATCTCCTAATATACTAATCTAGCTTAGCATCACTGAGATTAGGCCTCAGCATTGCACTTCAAGATACAAGGCAACAGGAACTATAAAGACCCATTTTTCAAATAATTTTACCAATAAAATGGAACCCAAGACTTAATTATGCTTCCAGATCTAACAACCAGTTTACAGCTAATAAAAATGGAGAATAGAGAACTACCCAAATATTGTGAAAAAGCGATCCACCAAATTCAAAATGTAGAATTCTCCATAATAGAAAGGACTTGTTTCTCCAACAAATGAATTTTATTTAAAGGGAGCAAGAGGGTATAGAACAAAAGATGTAGTAGATGTAACAAACAAATGCAGTAACTAGGCCTTGTCTGGATCAATATGAACAAACCAACTATAAATAGCATTTGAGACTATCAAAAAATTTTAATATGGGCTGGATATTAGGTGAAATAAAGAAGCCACTGTTAGGTGCCTGGGTGGCTCAGTCAGTTAAGTGTCTGCCTTCAGCTCAGGTCATGATCTCAGGGTCCTGGGATTGAGACCCAGGTCAGGTTCCTTGCACTGCAGGGAGTCTGCTTCTTCCTCTGCAACCCACCCACCCCCAATAGTGCTTTCTTCCATGCTCAAATACATAAAATCTCTCAAATACATAAAATCTTTCTCTCTCTCAAATACATAAAATCTTAAAAAAAAAAAAAAAGGAATGATTTTATTATGATGTCATGATTATATGAGTAGAAAAAACAGTCCCTATCAGTTAGAAATGCCCCAGCCAGTATAAATTTCCCTCAAGTCCAACGAAGCCTCTCTAGAACAGGGGAAAATTTTGCATGGACTTTATTTTTTTTTTAATTTTTTTTTTTTTTTTTTTATGATAGTCACACAGAGAGAGAGAGAGAGGCAGAGACACAGGCAGAGGGAGAAGCAGGCTCCATGCACCCGGAGCCCGACGTGGGATTCGATCCCGGGTCTCCAGGATCACGCCCTGGGCCAAAGGCAGGCACCAAACCGCTGCGCCACCCAGGGATCCCTTGCATGGACTTTAAAATGGAATTTTCTGATCCAAAACAGCACTTGTTTCCTTGATAGGATGTACCTCATGAGTGTAGGAATTTGGGGAAGTGAAAACTGTGATTCAGAAATTATGTTGCTAAATACATGATTTTTGAGGTCAGGGTAAGCTTTCTTACATTTAGGAAGAAGGTCTTAGAAATATATGAAGACTTTAGGAAAATAAGCGATAAGTCTACACATAAGGACCTTCAATGACATGGTGGTCCTTGAAGCCACTAAACCAGCCACTAAGTTTTCTCAGTAGAGCAGCAGGTGCAGATGAAGATGGAGGGGATGCACCCCTCTGTATTCGAACCCTGGATCAGATTCCCAGTGCTGATGCAAACATTGTCTACTGGCAGTGAATGCCCTGAGGTCAAGCATGGCTGGGAAGAAGTCTCAGCCCCAGGATGTAAGGCTGTAAGAGGTTTTAGTTTCTAATAATAAAGTTTTCTAGCACTGACCCCATTTCTCCCAAAAGCCCTATTATTTTTGGTTCACTATTTTGCCAACTGCAAGGATTTTTTAGGGATGCTTATAAAATTGTTGCAAAAATAACTGTATACCAGAGTTGAAATGTTGACCACTTAGTAGAAACCTGATGTTGAACAAACCACAAAATTTCCCTGGACTGCCCAACTTTTTATTCCACAAATGGGAATACCACCTGACTCTATAGACTGTTAAGATTATGTGTATAAAGCACCTAATGTTGTCGAGCACATGAGAGTCAGAGAATAAATAGTGGCTATTATTGTCCAAAGACCAGCTTTGATTGTCTACCTACCACCACTCAGCCAGGCAGCTTCAGAAGTAACCAGGCTAACTGCAGAGATTCTGACATGGGCACGCAGCGATTATCCCACAGTCTCTTCTCCAGTTGAGCCAAACCACAGAAACACAGGCAGTCTTTCATTGTTCCTTCCTCTGGTCTGCAGCTCAAACCCCAGATGGAGCCACACCCTGACCCATTGTCTTGACTGTTACAGACAAACTGAGCTAAGTTCAAGCTTCTGACGATGGTTAACTTGGGTTAGTATCTGGCATGTTGAGAAGCCATGCTGGGGGCCCAACCAGTGTCTTTTCCAGGCATCCTATTGGCAGTCTGTGATAAGCCAGGGCCTGATATTTCTCCCCAGAGGAACTCCAACTTCAGAGTCCAGTGGCCAGGGCCTTGATATCTGTCCCATCACCCCTGTGCCCTCCTCATTGCTTCTGGTTGCAAAAGCTTGGTCAAGAGCAACCCCAAGGGGGCTTGCACAGCAAATTCTTCTGTCGGAGGAAACAGGTATAAAGGGAACCCAGCCAGAAACTTTAAGAGCCCTTTCATCTCTACCCAATATGGCTTTTTCTTTTCTTTTCTTTAAAGATTTTATTTATTTATGCATGAGAGACACAGAGAGAGAGGCAGAGGCATAGGCAGAGGAAGAAGCAGGCTCCCTATAGGGAGCCCGATACGGGACTCTATCCCCAGACCCTGGGGGGGTCATGTCCTGAGCTGAAGGCAGACACTCAATAGCTGAGCCACCCAGGCATCCTCCAGTATGGCTTTTTCCTATATATTTTGTCAGACTTGAAGGGAGTTTAAAAACACAGTGCTGGGGGGACCTGAGTAGTTCAGTGGTTAAGCGTCTGCCTTTGGCTCAGGTCATGGTCCTGGAGTCCTGGGATCGAGTCCCACATCGGGCTCTCCACAGGGAGCCTGCTTCTCCTTCTGCCTATGTCTCTGCCTCTGTGTCTCTCATGAATAAATAAAATATTTGAATAAATTAAAAAATTAAAACATAGTGCCAAACTGATAGTAGAGGCCTGGATCTCCCCTCATGGCATCTGTCCTAAGATGCAAGAGCAAGTTGCTGGGAACAAGACCCAGGGCTTGTTCTGTCACCTTATCTGTCCCCACTGGGTGCCTAAGAACTAAGCTGTCTTCTTGTTCAGCCCCTTCTGACCCGGGGCATCCCCCAGACCACACCCAGTGCCTGATCTCACTGAGGGTCCTTTTCAGAGGGGTGGTCTAGACTGGAAAAGAAAGGAGAAAAAGAATATAGGATGAAGAAAATAGGAAAAAGAAAATAAAGGCAGTAATGAGGCTAAAATATTAAGAAATGGCAAAGGACTTACTCATGCCTGGGGGCGTCACATATTGACTTTATTGTCCTATATTGCCGATATTTTAATATTTTTAAAAGATTTTATTTATTTATTCATGAGAGACACACACAGAGAGAAAGAGGCAGAGACACAGGCAGAGAGAGAAGCAGTCTCCATGCAGGGAGCCTGACGTGGGACTCGATCCCAGGTCTCTAGGATCAGGCCCTGGGCTGAAGGCGGCGCTAAACCGCTGAGCCACCCGGGCTGCCCTATATTTTAATATTTTTAAAAAATACAAAAATACTCAGGAAAGAGTTGCAAGGAGATGGTAGGGAGTAGGAGGAATGAGTGAAGGAGGTCAAAGGTACAAATGTCCTGTTATGAGATCAGTAAGTCCTGGGGATGTGAGGTCCAGCAGGATGACTATAGTTAGCAAAGCTGTATTCTATATTTGGAAATTGCTAAGAGGAAAGAATTTGCAGGATTATATCCTGAAAAGATTCACAGTTTTCTTGTAGAAGTTTGGCCCTTGGCCATTTTCATCCATGAAAATGTATGAACTATGAAGGAGAAAAAGTTTTGACCAACTAAGAGATCTTTAAAGTCATTTACATTTCTAATCAAACCTAAGTGAGGTTTTTTCCCTCACTCTGTTCGGCATTTAATGTTAATAAGTGAAATGACATTTCGTACCATTCGTGGTGTCCACGTAAAAGTGGTCTGCACAGAGCTTTTCTTTCCAGACAGTATAACACTCCCATGGAATGCACTAACAGAACAGACAGATCTCCAATTGTTGCTCATAAAGTGCTTCCAGACTTGGATCCTCAGAGAGAGCGTCTTGCTTGTAAGGAGTCTGTGAACAAGCTTTCACATGTTCCAGAAAGGAGGGCTTGAAAACACAGGAGCAGCCTATTTTCCAAAAAGGGAGAAGAAAAGCAGATGTCCAATTAATTGGTCAAACTAGTTCTGAGTAGAAGAAGGTGAAATGTATAGGAACTTGAGAGTGAACATCACTCATGAGGTGAAGGTGGATTTTGATTGCTGTGTTTAAGCTTTGTGGAAGGAGAATGCAAATGTTAGACCTAGGCCATTTAAAAATTCACTGCATTCCTCACCACTCTCTATAAGAGTAAGAAGCCAAATGCAGTATCAAAATTCACTTAAGAACCTAGAAAAATAGATAAAACATAGATAAATAGAAGTTATGAGTGATATTCTCCTATCTTGACTGTCTCTGGAGTCCATTTGTGTGTCTTAAAGATACCTCCACAAAAACTAAACCTTAAAAGAATGGAATTTCCACCAACTTACTAAGGTCTTCTTCCAAGAAGCTGAAGGAAATTGAGTAAGCTTATTGCTTAGAGTTCTGGATGAATTCCAAGTCTATTCATATTGCTAAAATTAAGGCCAGCCCAATTTAAAAGTTGCATGAAAACTCAACTGGTATTGATTCTAAATTAGATCCAAGAAAATTCTTAGGTTGATCTCATCCATTTAGAATTGTCTAAAATAAAAGAGAAGTGTGAATAATATCTATTAGGACTTATGCCAGATTCACAAGTTTTCACTCCTATCAAAAGGATTATACTAAAGGAAAAGGAAGAGCCTTCTTTGCTCCTTCATGCATGAAAGACTTGTTCTAAAAATATAAACTATCCACACAAATTTAGAAGTTGCTCTTCTGTGAGATCTTATGGTCCATAGTATAAGTACAATGAGCATTAGAGGTGCATATTAAAATCTATTGTTGCATTTTAAATTACTCTCAAATTTAAGAACTTAACATTTATTATCGTACACAGTTTCTAGGGTTAGGAATCCAGGAGTGGCTTAGTTAGACGGTTCTGACTCATGAGATCACAGTCAAGCTGTCAGCCTGGGCTAAAGACTTCTGAAGGCTTGACTGGAGCTGGAGATTCTGCTTCCAAGCTTATTCATGTGGTTGTTGACAGGCTTCAGTTCCTCATCACTTGGGGTGTTAATTATAGGGGTAATGTTCACTACACACTGGCTGGCTTCCTTTAGGGTGAGTTATAAAAGAGAGGGAAAGAGAGAAGCCGCAGTGTCTTTTATAACCTAATCTTGGAAGTAGTAGTATGTTGCAGGTGAATCCTGGCGGTATGGAAGGAGATTCTATAGAGCTATACCAGGATACCAGCAGGAGAAGGCCTTGGAGACTGCTGCCACAGTTTGCCCTCTGGGCCCCCCTGATTCATTTTCCCTCACCACTTATAAAGTATACTCACCCCATCCCAAGACTTCTAAAGTCCTCTTTCCATTACAGCATCAGTTCAAAATCCAGACTCAGATCATTTAAGTCAGGTCCAGGTTCACAGGAGGCTCCTTGGATACAGTTCCTTTTAGTATGGTACCTCTTAATCTAAAAACCAGCAAACTAAAGAGATAAGTGAGCTGCCGCCCACACAGCCAATGTAGGATGGTAGAAAAGATGTAGGGCAAACAGCACAGATACTATGTACTCTTCCAAAAGGGAGGAAATGGGAGGCACACAGGAGTCCTCATTGCTGTTCTGAAATCCAGCCAGGCAAATGTTGAAAGTTCCTCAGGACTCAGCGCTATTCCTACCCAGGAGTTATTCTCCAAGGCTACATCTCCTGAGTCATCCTTCCTTTTTCCTAAAAATTAGTACCTGTGAACAGGTGAATAATTTTCCAAACCTATAGTAAAATGTGTGTGATGGGGGTTGAGGGGAGAGGTACAAAGCCTTCTTTTCATTTTGTACTTCTTCTGTCCCTTTGAGTTCTAATTGGCAATGTTTCTACTGATAGAATTCTTTTTAAAAATTTTGTGAATCTATTACAAATTTTATCAGATCCATTCTATTAGGCAAAAGATAACCTCTTCTCCACCTAGGGACTCTGCTGAGGAGCAATGCTATTAAGCTTCCCAGATGCCCAGTTGTTTGCTTGAGAGGATCTGTGAGCTATACCTTTTACAACTTTAGAGGACCTTTCATGTGACTAAATTGGTACACCAGAGCACCACTTTTGATCTTTCTGGGATCACAGCAAGGGATTTTAAAGTCACACCCTCAGCTTCATCTTTATTTTATTTTATTTTATTAAAGATTTTATTTATTCATAGAGACACAGAGAGAGGGGCAGAGACACAGGCAGAGGGAGAAGCAGGCTCCATGCAGGGAGCCCGACGTGGGACTCGATACCAGGTCTCTAGGATCACACCCCAGGATGCAGGCGGCGCTAAGCCGCTGCGCCACTGGGGCCGCCCTTATTTATTTATTTATTTTTGATACATGTTTTATATTTGTATTAGAGTTATGACTGTACTTTTTTTTAAAAAGTTCCTTTAACACTCAATAGCAGGGTGCTTGGGTTGCTCAGTAAGTTTAATGTCCAACTCTTTTTCTTTTTTTTTATTGGAGTTCAATTTGCCAACATTTAGCATAACACCCAGTGCTCATCCTGCCAAGTGCCCCCCTCAGTGCCCATCACCCAGTCACTCCAACCCCCCACCCACCTCCCTTTCCACTACCCCCTGTTCATTTCCCAGAGTTAGGTGTCTCTCATGTTTTGTCACCCTCACTGATATTTTCACTCATTTTCTCAGCTTCATCTTTAGACCATATTTCCCTGATGGTGTCCTAGATTTAACTTTTGCTCTAAAGACATTTCTTAATTTTAGCATTGTTTGTGATAGGTAGAGTTTGACATTTTTACAGCTAATAAGTAAAGGTGGCTCCTTTGGCTTACCATTTCTTCCTAAAGTGTATAGCTCTCTTTTTGCATGTTGTTATAAAGAGCTAGAAGAAACCAGTGGCACTTTTAACACTCTGGCTGGAAATCTTCTTATCACCCAGTTCTTTAGGTATATTTTCTATCCTCCACATTACTAAAGATAACAATGTGGCTAAACTCACAGCCCCTACAAAAAAAAGGGGGGGGTTCTCTGTCCTTTTACTTTCTTTTTTTTAATTAATTTTTTTAAAGATTTATTTGTTTGTTTATTTATTTATTTATTTATTTATTTATTTATTTATGATAGACATAGAGAGAGAGAGAGGAAGAGACACAGGAGGAGGGAGAAGCAGGCTCCATGCCAGGAGCCTGACGCAGGACTCGATCCCGGGACTCCAGGATTGCGCCCTGGGCCAAAGGCAGGCGCTAAACCGCTAAGCCACCCAGGGATCCCCAACTTTATTTTTTTTTTAAAGATGTATTTATCTATTTGAGAGAGAGATCACATGCAAGCAAAGGGAGGGGTAAAGGGAGAGAGAGAGAAAGAGAGAGAGAACTCTAAAGTTGACAGCAGAGCCCAGAGCAGGACCAGATTCCAGGACCCTGAGCTCGTGACAGGAGCTGAAACCAAGAGTTGGACAGTCAACCAACTGCACCACCCAGGTGCTCTGTCCTCCTTTTTCAATAAGATTTTCCTCACTTTCTTTTAAACCCCAACCAGCAACCTGCTCAAAGTCAAAATTCAACTAACAGTCTGTTGCAGACTAGTATCATTAAGGCACTCTTTAAAATCCTCCCAGCTACCATCCCCTGCCCAGTTCCAAAGCCACTTTTCAATTGCAAGTAGCACCGGCTTCCAGGTATTACAATGTATACTAGTTATCTATTGCCATGTAACAAATTACTCCCCAAATTTAGCAGCTTAAAGCAACAAATATGACCGTCTCATAATCCAGAAGCAGCTTCATTGAGTTATTTTGGTTCAGGGTCTTTTATGAGGTTGTAGTCAAAGTGTCAGCCAGGAGGCTGTCTCCTGGAGACTCGAGTGGGACTGATGGACTCACTTACAGTCTCACTCACCTGGGTGTTTTTCATGCAGGCTTCTCAATTGGACTGCTGATTACATGGCAGCTGGCATGTGTAATCAGCAGTCTCAGAGTGAATGATCTATGAGAGAAAGAGAAAAAAAGAGATGGAAGTCACAGAGTCTCTTACAACCTAATCTTGGAAGCAACATACCATCACATCTGACATATTGTATTGGATACACCAACTCTGGAACTATGTGGGAGGGTGTGAATTCTTGAAGTTTATATCACTGGGGGAGTATTTTGGAGGCTAACTATCATGGGGTATGTTTTGAAAAAACACTCCTTTATTTACCCTTCCCAGAACCAATTGAAAAGTAGCTGCTATGCAAGAATTAAACAAAGATCAAAATATTAACTTTATTATTGATAGAAGCTAAATGAAGGAGGTGGCCTAACTATATGGCCATAATGAGGTTTAATATTTGACCTCAGAATTAGACCAACCCACCCAATCATGGAAAGAACAGGACAACATCTTGCCTTTCCCAGATCAGCTTCCCACATAAACAGCCAAACAAAAGTCTAGGGAGAAGTGCTCTCAATCAAAGACGGGAGTGGGACAGCAAGGTTTGTCTAACTGTTGTTCTTCCACACAGACAAGAGGACAAGAGGTGGGGGCACCCACCATTGGTTTCTTTGGGTAGCTCAGAGAGCAGTCACAGGTGTCACTTATGCAACACACCTATCAGAATCTGTGTTGCCTCTTCTTCATCTGCTCAGGAAGGTCTAACACAATCGTTCTCAAACTTGAGCATGTAGATTGCTGGGCTCCATCCCTGGAAAGTTGGCTTTTCTCTTTACAAGTTTCTTACATAGAGCTGATGCAGCTAACCTGAGAGCACACTTTGAGAACCACTACCCTAACACTGGCCAAGTACCTATGGTGCTTTATATGTATCTTATTAAAAAAAAAATTTAAGTAAACTCTACCCCCAACATGGCTCAATCTCATGACTCTGAGATCAAGAATCACTTGTTCTTCTGACTGAGCCAGCCAGGCTCAGAAGTTTTATTAGTCTTTATAACAGGGTAAGATAGATTTCATTAACCCTTTCCCTACATTAGACAAAGAGACTAAGGCTCAGAAGTGAAGTTGTTTGGCTAAGTTTACATCATCCTAGACTTTCAAAGCCATCCTAGTCTTTCAAAGCCAGATCTGAGTCCAAAGCCTGTGGTCTTTCCTCTACACAAGATTGCCATCAAATACTAAGGACTGAATATTGGTAGGACCCAGCGTGTAGCCTGAAACTAAACAGTAATTTCCTGCAGTTGCTTTCCACTAACTCCACCTTCATCTTCTTGACCTGTGGTCACAAGCACAATTTTCTCTATTTTCACTTGTCAACCTTAATTGTACATTAGGTATTATATATTCATCTTGGTCTCCTATCCATGTACATGTGACTTGGAGGCAGATTAATATGTTTATACTTAAGAAAGAATAAGACTATCAATTTATAATGTACTAGCATTCTAAATGTTCCATCAAAGAAGTTAGAAAACACTCAGCTCAACAACTTTCTAGCTGTTTGCCCTCCAGGCCCACCCTTCACCCTCTCACTGTCCAGGAAATGGGACTTTATGAACTACAGCAGGCACCCTGGCCCTCAGGTTTCCCATTGGGTTCAGCCTCCCCAGCAGCAAAGCAGAGGAGGAAGACAATTTTCCCAACTCCCTTCCTGTAGGGTCACCTCAACTGATGGCATTCTTTCACAAAAAGCATGGGTCCTCCCAAGCAGCTGCTGCTCAAAGGAAACTTTGTCTTCCAGCTTTTAGGAATTCTTCCCTCCTTTGTCTCTTCAAGGCCTAGGGGCAATAATAGCTCTCAGAGTCCTACACTATCCATTTGGTTTCCTTCACCCTGTCCACACATCTGTAAACAATCCCTTAGAACTATCACCTTGAATTATCCTAGCATGAGTAAACCACAGTTTACAGGTTTGCTTTTCCAGAGCTAGCCCAGGTGACTTTGCTTGAGGCTCATGTCATCCTCCTAAAAGCCAGTAACCTTTTGGAATTCTTGCTGCTGTCCAGATGGTCAGGTTCACACCACTACTTTTGTTTAAAGGTGCAAAACACCACCTTCTGGCCCTCATATGTCCTGCTCTGTAGGTATACCAAATGGCAAGAGGCAACTTGGAAGGATCTGCTGGCAAAATTCCTATCACCAAAATTGCTACTACATTTCAGAATCCTAGTTTCGTGCCTTAGATGAGTCATTTATTCCAACAAAAGGTAAATTATCCCTAGAAGAAAGATAGAGGCAAGGTTAGCAAAGACATTTGTGTTGAGTTTCAGATGTTTTCTATTTTGGCAGCTAGTTGTAAACCTAGTTTGAGAAAGGAGTAAATAAAATTCAACTAGGTCGTAGATTCTAGAATAATGGTTCTCAAGGCAAGTGGAGAACAAAGTTTATATTGTCTCCTGGAAGGCATTTTGGAAATTGAGGGGAGTCTTTGATTATGAGGATTATGGGCCATGGTCCAGGGATGCTAGCTTGCCTGTAGTGAAAGAGATGGTCTCACACAACAGAAAATAAATCCACAGGAACTTTAATGTGCCAAGAACATTCATGTTGCTTAAAAACCTGTTTATAATTATCTAGGCAAAGGACTTATGTTTTCTTTTACAAGAAATAAGGAAAGGGAGAGAGAGAGAAAATTTGTATATGGTTTTAATATTTATAAAATTCCCAGGAATGCAACTACCACATAAATCTTGTTTGAATTTTACTAAGTTGGTCATAATTTGAAAAAGTAACATAACCATCAATCCGCATTTGTATCTACTATTCAAGGTGATTCTACAAAAATATTCTTACAGACAATTTCGTTATGTCTTCTAGTGCAGTTGAGCCCTACTGCACATTCTGACATTTATTGAGAAAATATCCCTACATGCAATTATAAAAATCAACATGATATAACATACTAATGGAAATGAAAAGATAGATACAAAGAAAGTTACATTATAAATGCATTGGGGGATAATCAAAGTATTTATAATAGAAATGGGTATTGGTTCTGATAGATTTGATACCCACAGATCTAGATGAGAATGTTCTGATGCTGAGGGTACTGCCTTGAAGGATGTACACTGAAGGAACCACTCTTACGAGTAAATTATCTTGAAAGAAGATATGTGGAGTGAACTAGAAGAGTACACTGGGCCTTATTCCTTATTGATAATACTATTTACCGACTTCTTTCATTTCCCTTTATTGCCATCTAGTAGATGCTCAGTGAACATCAAAAAGAGGCACTCAACAAAAATCTCCTTTGATAAATTAAGGATATTACCATTTATTTCTTGAAACACTGATTAAATAAGCAATAATGATTTGTAAGTTCCATGCAAGAAGATCCTGTAATATTTTGTATCACATTTTCCAATTTTGATGGGTATAATTTCCTATATAACTTCAAACCTAAATTTGTAGTGTGAGTAACCTAGCGAAGTGTTATCTGGCCAAACCGAGGGCCTCAAGGGCCCAAATAAATCAGAAGTTGTCTTATTTATTATACATATTATATTTCACTTTCAACAAGTTAGGAAACATCTTGGGCATTTTTTCATGTCCTGTGTGGGATGGTAGAGATCGATAAATCATCTGGAGACAGAGCTCCTTTATTAAGAAAGAAAACTCAGTGAATGTTGTACCCTAGGCCCCACTCCTTTCACCTGACATAATTCTATTCATGCTTTAAGTCTCAAGACCTTTCCCAACACCCCAAGTCTGGGATAGACATCCTTCATCAGGTTCCATAGCATCTACCACGCTGTCACAGGAGTCACAAAGACGGCAACTATTGGATTACTTATTTGCTTTTCCCACTAGACTCCAAGCTGTGTATGGGCAGGGATCAAAGCTTATCCATTGCTGTCCCTCATGCCTCACACATAGTAGGTCATCAGTGCTTAGCCAGTCAGTCAACAAGGCAATTAAGCACTTAACAAGTTGCCAAATGTTAGTGTTGGCTTCTATACTGGTCCACTGGGCAGCCAAGAACAGGACGAACCTTCAGGTCTGGTTCCCATTGACCACCGACTGATGCAGCGTCTGTGCTTTCTACACCTGCTCCTCCAGGGCCTAGGGCTGTTCTCTCAACTTCATTTCCAATTAAGTTGTAACTCAGAGGTGTGGAAAGCTCCATTCTTAGTCATTTGTTTGTTCAGTTTAGCACAGTGGTTCTCAGATTTCGGCAGGCTAGGCCTGCCTTCAGAGTTTCTAATTTGGAAGGAGGCCTACATGGGGGTTAAGAATTTGCATTGCTAACACATCTGCAGGTCCTGCTGGTGCTGCAGCTATGAAGACCATCCTTTGAGGATCACTGGCTGAGCAAGAAGTTTTGGCCAACTTTATCGCATCAACAGATCTTAAAGATATCTCCAATTTTGAATTAAAAAAATATGTCTTTAATTGTAAGAGTTATAGACATTGGGAAGTAGGTAGAGAATATAAGGTACCAACAGGCTCCTGAAAATATCCTAAACTCCTTAACATAGACCTGGCTCTGACCTTTAGGATAAGCCTGGGAAGAGGGAAAAAGAGAACCAGAAGGCCACTTCCCATGGAGCAGCCAAGCTGAGACCTGGCAAGGCAGAGGATGACAGTCCAAGAAAACTTTCTAGACCTGAGGCCTCCATCATCTCCCTGGAAGTCTGCCCACACAACCACACCCACCTCTTAACCCTGCTTGAATTAAATGAGGACTTCACAATTTTAATAGCCTTACCCCAATCTGAAAATAATCCAGTACATCCGTGTCTTAATGTGTTTGCTCTGTTATAGCAAAGTACCAAAGATTGAGTGGCTTATCAACAACAAATTTATTTCTCACAGTTCTAGAGTCTGGGAAATCCAAGATCAAGGGGCTGGCAGATTCAGTATCTGCTGAGCCAGTTTCCTCGTTCATAGATGGCCATCTTCTCTCTGTAACCTTGTATGACAGAAAGGATAAGGATGCTTTCTGGAACTTCTTTCATAAAGGCATTAATCCCATTCATGAAGGTAGAACCCTCCTAAGGATCCCACCTCCTAATACCATCACACTGGGTTATAGGATTTAATACGTGAAATTGATGAGGTGGGACACACAGCATTCAGTCTATAGAAATCTATTTCAAAAATATTTGTTATTAATTAATAATCAACATGTAATAGCTGATTATTAGACTTATCACTTATCACCTAGTAAGAGCAATGTTTCTGACAAGATGTGGAGTTGAAATGTAATTTTTTTTAGCTATCTCACAATATATGTACTTTTTCTTAAATAAGTGAGCTCCTAAAAATTACTGATGAGGTAAGTCTTCAGCTTTTTCCATGTTTACCTAAGCAGTTACCTTTCCCCCACCCCCATATGTCATTTTCCTTTTGTAGAGGAGGAAAATCTTTTTTCCTCTATCCTCTTAGGTTCAATCCATGAGGCCCTGCTAATAAAATTGAAAAAAAGACTTATACAGGGAAAAAAAAACATATAAATTTTATTTGCTGTCAATACTTTTATGTGGCATGGGGAGCTACATAGAAAAGAAGTGAAAATTGCGAGAAGCAATTAGATCTGAGAGCTTATATACCATTATAACAAAGAACAACAAACTGTGGAGATGTAACAAGACAAAGGAAAAGGGGTTTGGACTTCTAGGAGTAGTAAATTTGGGGAAGGTAAATATATGGGAGAAACTAACAGAGGAGACCAGGATTATTTCAGTAAGGTTTATTTATGCAGATTCAAGTTGGTGCTGTCTCCAATGACAAGAATCATCTTCTCGTCCTGGTACAGAACTGCTTCACAAAGGAAAATGTATGCCCTGCTTTCAGACAGAAATGAGAAGGTAGAGAGCTTTTCTGATGTCTGTTGTTTCTTAGTTATTTATAGCTCAAAATAATCCTTATGGCAGAGTGGCATAGTTTGGGGTGACATATTCTAATCCCCTTCACTTTCTAGACTGTAAGCTCATTTACAAAATATAAGTATAAAATAGGGTACTATTTTGAAATAGCAATTAATGCTTCCACTCCACCATGCCCACACAGTCAAGACCAGGCCAGGCATTCTCACAGAAGGATTTCTGTTCCCAAAGTATGTCAGGGGAAGAGCATAAAGAACTACCCAAGTGGAGGGATACATTTTGCAACAGTCAGTGACAGAAGGCCAGTCAGTACAGTGAAACCAGATAAGGATCTCCAGGATAGGTTACACCCCTAAACTAAACAGCTTCCTCTTTGTCACCAATGACAAGACTCAAATGGTAGCCTGAAATAGAAAAGATGTTGATCTTTATTAAAATTAAGAATTATCTCCTGCACACCTATGTTTCAGACCCAGATACACACCTACTACACATACAAGCTTAATAACTACCAGTTATTTTGTTGAATATCTGAGAGTTCCATAAGTCATAGTCTGAGAGTTCCCAAGTTGTAACTTGGTTGCTGTTGTTCCTTATCACCAAAATCTTATCATTAAATATTCTTTGAGGGTGCCTGGTTGGTCAGTTAAGCATCTGACTCTTAGTTTTGGCTCAGGGTCATGATCTCAGGCTCTTGGGATCAAGCCCCATGTCTGGCTTTATGCTCAGCAAGGAGTCTGATTGAGAGTCTCTCTCTCCCTCTTCCTCTTCTCACACATACTCTCTCTCTCTAAAATAAGTAAATAAATAAATAAACATTCTTTGGAAGATCATCAACTTACTGCCTTTTATTTCTTTTTTTAAAATGTTTTATTTATTTATTTATTTATTTATTTATTTATTTATTCATTCATGAGAAACACAGAGAGAGGCAGAGACACAGGCAGGGGGAGAAGCAGGCTCCATGCAGGGAGCCTGACGTGGGACTCGATCCCCAGACCCCAGGATCACGCCCTGGGCTCAAGGCAGGCACTAAACCGCTGAGCCACCCAGTCGTCCCTGCCTTTTATTTCTTAATGAAGCATTCTTGGTTTCCAAACTATGTATAATGAACATCTACAAATCCACTGTTGTGCTGGATAAATAAAACATTTTAAATATTTTTAAAACCCTTTGTGTTTTTCTCCCAAATCTCATCCTAGTTCCATAAAATAAGTGAAACCATTAATGTTTTATATAGCTATTTGTGTATGTGGGACAATTAATTATATATATGTAGATAGTTTCATGTAAAAATAATAAATTATTTTATTTTTTGAAGCTTTATATAAATAGCATAGGGAGTATCCTTCTGCAACTAGTTTTCACTCAATCCTATTAGAGACATCTCCATTAGTGCTAACTCACTAATTTGCAGAGCTGTACCACAGCTTATCACTTCTCTGATTGATAGCAATTTTGTTTAATTACTTGCTTTTATAAAGAATACTGAATGTCTATTTCTTTAATATTTCCTTCCACTCATGTGCAAAAATTTCTGTAGGGTACATGCTCCAAGTTATATTGCTGGACTATAGGATATGCACACCTGACTTTTCTAGGTGTTGCCAAGTTGCTTTCCAAAGTGGGTGTGCCCATTTGATTTCGTAGCAGTATTTGACGGTTCCAGTTGTTCCACTTCTTCATCAACTCTTGATATTGTCAGTCTTAATATATTTTGCCAATTTTATGGGTATGAAATGATATAGTACTTTAAAATTGGATTTACCAGGGCACCTGGGTGGCTCAGTCAGTTGACTCTGCCTTTGGCTCAGGTCATGATCCCAGCCAGGGTCCAGCCCCCAGTTGGGCTCCTTCCTCATCAGGGAGTCTCTTTCTCCTCTCTCCTCCCACCTCATGCTTTCTGCTCTCTCCCTGTCTCTCTCTCCCTCTCAAATAAATAAATAAAATCTTTTTTTAAAAATTGATTTACCTTGGAGTGCCTGCCTGGTGCAGTCAGTAGATCATGTGATTCTTGATCTCACGGTCATGAATTCAAGCCCCACATTGGGGCTTTTAACTACTTAAAATTTAAAAATTCTTGAAAAAAAATGGATTTACCTGATTAGTGGAGAGGCATGTTTATTGGAAAATATGATGCCTTTTATTTGAATAGTTTGTTTGGATTGTTTGCCCATTTTTCTTTTGGTCTCCTTGCTTTAAAAGAACCTTCAATATTATCAACTATGTATGGCAAATCCATTCTCCCAGTCTGCATTTTCTTCTTTTACTTTTGTTTTTTGCTATCTTAATATGTAGAAGTTTTGAATTTTGTGCAGGCAAATTTCAGTGTTTTCCATTGGCATTTTTGTCTTATCTTCATGATTTAAGGAGTGGAGAATAATGTATATATCCTACAATTTTTCTAAAAGTTTTACTTTCCACGTTTAGATCTTTAATCTTCCTGGAATTGATGAATTTATTAGTGTAAGGTGAGGATCTAGTTTTATTTTAAATTTATGTGTACATAATATTTTCCCAGTGAGATTTATTAAACGGTCTTGTCCTCAGTGATCTGCAATTCCATGTCCATCATATCAAATACGTAGAGATACATGGAGTCTGGTGTCAGGCTCTGTTTTGTTCCATTAGTCCATTGTCTATTCTTTTATTTTAAAATGATGGCAAATAAAGCAATCTGTAAAGTGATCCTCCCTCCTTCCTTTCTCAGTGATCTATAATATTCTGACTACATGTAGTCCTTTACTCTTCAATGTAAATATAGTATCAATTAGTTAAGGTCCTCAAAAAAATCCCAGTTATGAGTCAAACTGCCTTTTAAAACTAAAGAGGGCACCTGGGTGGCTCAGTGGTTGAGCCTTTGGCTCAGGTCATGATCCCGGGGTCTTGGGATTGAGTCCCGCATCCGGCTCCCTGCAGGGAGCCTGTTTCTGCCTCTGCCTATGTCTCTGCCTCTCTCTCTCTCTGTGTCTTTCATGAATAAATAAATAAAATCTTAAAAAAAAAATCAATGAGGAGTTTTTAAAAATCTGAATACTCACACCTATTTCACTCACTGTTTGAGGCATTTAGTAGCTAGAAGAATTGTACCTCTGTTTAAGGCCCTAAAAGTCCTGGGAACAACTGTCCTGACACTTTCTGGAGCCATGTCCATGGTAGCTTTGGAGAGAATGGCTTGGCCAAAAACTTTGTTTTTCTAATCCCAGGGAAGATACAAACTCAGCAGTTGCTGTATGGTGCTCCAAGTGATTTGCCCAAGGACCTCCCACTGAGATCTCCATGAACTTGCAGCTTGGATAACTCAGTGAGGTCACCCCCTGCAGATTCACAGGCAGATGGCCAAACCCTGACACAAAGCTGCAGTCAGATCCCCAAACAAGTACATACACATAGCCTCTTGTCTATAGCTTGAACCCATGGTCTGTATCAATTAGGAAAAACTCCAAAGGAGAGTAAATCAGGTCAGCCTGGGTTAATGTTTGCAAATAATTAAGTTTTAGATAAGTTTTAGGATGAACAGCTTTTGCAAAAAGCTTATATCCATAGGTAATTTTCTACTAAAACACTAGAGTAAAGTGCTGTATTTGCCTTATAGAATTCTAAATTCAGCATATTTTGCAGCTAAATCTAGAACTGGAAGAGAAATTAAAGGTAATGTACTTCAGTGCTGGTTCCCAATCTTGACTACACTTCAGAATTTTCTGAGTGGCTTCAAAAACCTCAATGCCCAGGCTGCACCCTAAATAGCACTGGATAGGGAGACCAAACATTCGTATTTTTCAAAGCTGCTGAAGTGATATCATGGTACAGCCAGTGTTGAGAACCAATGGCTTAGTTCAAGCCTTTAAAAGTACATTAATAAAATGAGATTTTAAGAGGTTAACTCACTTTTAATCATATTCTGAACTTAAACTGTCCAATTGGTAGGCTTGGCCACTTGTGACTTTTTAAAGATAAACTTATTAGAATTAAATAAAATTAAAAATTGAGTTCCTCACTTACATAAGCCACTTTTCAGGGGCTCAAAACTCACATGTGGCTAGTAGCCACTGTGTTGAGCAGTATAAAAACAAATTTCTGCCATCACAGGAAGTTCTTTTGGTCATTGCTATGATTTTGATGTCTTTCTAGTCATTTGGTAACTTCAGAAACATTTTAAATTATTATCACAGAATGATCAATATAATAAAAAAAATTAAACAAGTACAACTCAACATTAGCATGTATATCTGTAAAGCACCTAATACTACAATAAAAACAACAGCCTCTTGGGCAAGTAGAGTTGTGACTCAAATCCAAGAGATAACCTCCCACTCTACTTCCATTAAAATCAATGGATAATGATCCAGGAGGACAGTTTTTGGGGTTTTTTTTCCCCCTTGTTTAGTAAAGTGAGCACATGAAGGAAGAGGGAAGGGGGAACTATACTTTCCCAGTGACTGGTCCATCAGGCTTGGAGCCAACTCATAAGTGTGTCTAGGCACAACCTTGGCCCACAAAGTGCATAAAGGAAGTTGATAGAGGGCAATCTCCTCCTCTTCATGGATTAAAAACAAGTTCTTATACAAGACATAGTACAAGAACTAAAGTAGGTTTTCCCAACCTTTATAGTAGGATTTCTCACTATCACAGTCTTTTTTTAAATTATAAGACAGATTTTTGTCACCTAAAATTTCTTCGCCTCTTATAGTAAACACGCCATGAAACAGATTTCATAAAGTGGCTTTGGTGCTAAAGGGATTTGAATCCATTTATGTTGGTTGTTCTTTTGTCACTGCAAGAATCTAGAAAAGTATCAACATTTTATTGTTTGTTTTTTCAGTTGTTTATGAAATTAAAACTAAATACTACTGTACCAGAATATATTGTTCCTTGTCTTGGGGCTTCAGTTTCGCATTCCCAGATGCATTATATCAAGCAGTGAGATAGCCATGCCTGGGTCTAAATAGGAGGAAGCCAGAAAGTCAGTAGCATGACCATAAGCCAACTGGGATGATTGTAGTGTGCGAGGTACTATTCTGAGTGTTTTACATAGATGACATCATTTAATTCTCACAACTCACAATGAGGTGCTATTATTATCCTCATTTTACAGATGAAGAACCTGAGGGACGAGAAGTTAAGGAATTTGCCCAGGGCCACCTAGCTCTAAGTGATAGAAGTGAACTTCTACCCCAGCCAGTCTGACTCCAGAGCCCAGCCTCTTAATTACTCTTCTATTTTCAACATGTACATACTTCATACTAATGTCATATTTTTGGCCTGTCAAGATCAAGATCACAGACATTGGATTGGACTGGTCCACCTGGCTGGGAAAAAGGTCCATGTGGGTGGGAAGAAAGGTGTGAGCATGTGCCACCTTAACCCCAAGATTTCCAAGATTGCTTTCTTGGGGGTGGGGAGACCCTTCAACCTCACTTTGACACCTATCTCCTCTACTCCCTGCCACTACACACCGCACCTTCTTCGCAAGGGCAATCATAGTGGCTGCAACAAAAACTATTACCAGGGACTGGGAAAGAGCAGGAAGGGTCCCGCAACAAACAGCAGACGTACAGACGCACCTGAAGAGGTTACTCAATAGTCCCTAGTGTCTGGGCCCTGGATAGACACGGGGGAGTAAGGTTTCCTGGCTCAAGGCAGGGGGCCGAGATGGATAGATATCAGCATTAATTAGACCATTATATAAAACATCACCTTTCTTAAGGCCATATTCTCTCCTTTGTAACCTTTACAAATCTCAGCATGTTTTTACATTGCAGCCACGAATATAAATAAGAAACATGGTTTATCCCAGGGAGACTAGTTTCCCAGGCTACTTGAACCAAATTATTTTCTCACCCAGAGAGCAGCACGATGTTCTTATAGGCAACAGAGTATTCTTTGGGTCTTTCATACCCACTGGGTTTCTGCTTGTAAGGTGCTATAACTAGTGCAGCCTTCCTGCACAGCCTTGCTTTGAGCCCTTCAGATTTGTTCCACTACCCCACAATGATTCCACTTATTTATTTGTTTATTTATGTATAATGTTATGATTTAGAGCAGTTTGGGGTCCATAGCAAAATTGAGCAGAAAGTACAGAGTTCCCGTATACGCCTTGCTCTTTCCCCTACAACCCACATAGACATCATCAGTGTCCCTACCAAAGAGGTTACAACTAATGAACCTTTGTTACAACTAATGAACCTTCACTGACAAGTCATAATGACCCAAAGCCCATAGGTTACATTAGGGCTTACTCTTGGATGTCGGACATTAATCTATGAATTTTGACAAATGTGTAATGGCACTTATCTGCCACTATAGTATCATTCAATTATTTATGTTTGAAGTATATTATGTATATATTTTGTTCCTGCAAGGCCCCACTGCTTTTTTTTTTTTTTTTAATTCAGAGATGGTCCCATTTTTTGGAGAAGCTTGTAGAATAATTCTATCTTGTCACTGTGAATTCATGACGAAGACCTGTGCATTAGGTCTGAAAGTGAGTGACAGCCAAGGAGGCTGGGACTCTGAGAGGCTCCTCAGGCAGCCAGTCTAGAAGCCAGAATCCTACAGTTGTCTTGGCAACAGCTGAAGTTTCCTGTCCTGGGCTGAAAAGCGTGTTGTCTCTTCATTTATGCAAAGTCTATTTTACACCTTCAATCTGCCTGGGGCATAAATATGCCAGGAATGGAACCCTCAGGATTGGATTTCCTTTTTCTGATTTCAAAACAGAGGGGAAAATATCCACAGGAGGAAATGAACAGGAGGACTGCCCGCATCTCATACTGGGTCTTGGGTTCAAATATTCCAACATAGCCAGAATCTAAGCTGGGCAAAGTCTTAACTTGCACACAATTTTATTTTAGTTGCAACTTTTATAGACCATTACAGAAATAAAGCAATGGCAATCATTTTGCAGGGACTCTGCTATCACTTGTATTTTTAAACCCCAACACAGAGAATTTTGAAAGAGAAAAAAAAGAGTTTAACATCCTTAAGTGACTACATATTTGATTATGTCTAATATATGTGAACTATTATTTAAAGAGCTCAGAGTACTCTCCAAATGTGGGCTTGCTCTAGTCTAAAACACTTAGGAAGTCCATCAGCCTTGAATTAGACAATAGACATTCTCTCCACTTCTACTTTCTTCTCTAATTGATGCTTCAATTTTGAAGCTGAAAGAGTTGCAATTTCCTTGATTGTCTCTCCTTCAAAATTCCCCAGACCATTGCTTATTCCAAAGCCCAAATGTCTGCCTATCCCAGTTGTAGGTATGTAAATAGCATTTAATCTTTCTTCCTTCCTTTGAAGAACGAATTATGAAGTCTCTAACAAACATCCGCCAGATTTTATTTTAGAACTGGAAGGATAACTGGATTTCCTGGAGCAACGAGATTCACGTATTTCTACTCTCCTGTAACTTAAAATCACTAGGGGTGGCCACCCACCCAAGTGGTTATGTGCACCTGGGCAAGAACAGTTTGGGCAACAGCCAGACAAAAGAGAGTGTTTGGTACTAAGTAGATCCAGGAGGCTCCCCTAAGTCTAACATTGGGAGATCAGACCTGTTCCTGGCAATCCTTTGTTATCAAGGAAACAAAGCATAAAGACTAAGGAGAAGATTTTATGCTTTCTCTCCCTTCCCTGAGCAGAGAATGTCAGGCGCCCTGGAGGAGTGGGGAATCTCATAAGGGCTCCACCTGGCAGTGGCAAAGGGCTGTGTTGGAACAGGCTGAGAACCAAGAGAGATTCTGCTCACTGGCCTCACCCCCCTGTCCTGGTCTGAGATAGGGAAACCCATCATCTGTTATCTTTTGAGACTCCATACATAATAGATATCCCAGAAAGGATTCAATGCCACAAAGGATCCTACATTGAGGAAAAAACAGAGAACACCTGGTTTTTGCCTCTAAGGAACTTCTGAAATGGTTGTGGCATATTTGCTTTCCAATAACCACACTGTGCTTGGAGTACAGACAACAAGTGCTTTGGAGGGAGGTTTGACAAATTTTAGCGAGGGGGCAGGGTAGACTCAGGGACCAAAGCCTCACAGAGGCAATGTCCAAATGGAGATCTGAAGGAGCAGTCGAGATTGGCTAGGTTGAAAATAAGGGCAGGAGGGGCATTCTACCCGAGAGGGAAAGACCTGGCAAAGTCACAGAGACCTTGGGCTATCCTTTAGGGAATATCAGCTATCAAGCTGTTACTAGGGTAGGAATTTCTTCAGTGATGGGGCTAGAGAGGTAGGATTCAGCAAGATTGTAAAGGCTTTGATTACTCTAAGGCTAGGATGAAAAACTCAAACACCTTCAGGAGATAGGGCAAAAAGTAAAGTGGTGATACGGTGTAGCACTTAGTGAGCATTAGTACTGCTTAAGAGCAATGAATTTACATCTAAGGACATCAAATCACGCAATCAAAATACCTTGGCAGACAGTACAGTTTGCCTCCTTGGCCACTCATATAAGGGTACAGGCCCCAGGACAAATGGAAACCCCATCCCCAGAACACAGATCAGTCAGCAAGAGATACCATAACTAAGCTAACAAGAACACAGAATCGTAAAGTCATTCAGGCAGCAGCATAGCTGATGCTGAGACTGGGAGGCAGTTGGCTGATTGAGAGCTCAGCTACTTTAACATTCCATAAAGTGGGGCGCCTGGCTGGCTCAGTTGGGGGAGCATGAAACTCGATCTTGGGGTCGTGAGTTCGAGCCCCACATTGGTGTAGAGATTACTAAAACAAGTAAATAAAAACATTAAAAAAAAGATTCCATAAAGCAAAACCCCTTGTTTATAATCATGATATACCCCTTACGATTCATATGCTGAGGGCCGGGGTTCCCACTACGCATACCTCAAAAAGGAAGAGACCACCCCATCATTTGTTTTTGTTTTTTTTAATATTTTATTTATTTATTCATGAGAGACACAGAAAGAGAGGCAGAGACACAGGCAGAGGGATTAGCAGTCTCCATGCAGGGAGACTGACGTGGGACTCGATCCCGGGTGTCCAGGATCATGCCCTGAGCCGAAGGCAGATGCTTAACCACTGAGCCACTGAGGTGGCTATTTGTTTTTATCAATAAACTTCCTATCCCCGCATGATAGCTTTACTCATCATCTGTCTTCTTTATTTTTTCTTATCTGTTTTCTTTACAAAGATCAAAAGTACAATGAAGAAGCTTCTATTTGAGTTTTATTCTTTTTTCCTTAAACTATACGCTATAAAGTTTTCCTTAAAACTTTGCATTTATGTATGAATAAATAAGGCCTTGCACATATATGCAAGAGATTTTTTTCCACCTACCTACAGTGCCTGCCACGGGTCAGGGAAAGTGCAGTCATTTCCCATGAGGCTGTCAGAGGTCCAGGACTCACACTTTGGTGAGACTTTAAGCCACTTGAACACAGATTTTGTGGGCTTGTGTGTATGCACACATGTCTTTGGAGGGCAGGAAGTATACAGAATCACCGTGTATCCTCCTCTGTGCCTGCCATGGTACAAGTCCCACACATCTGCTGAACTGTGCAGGCAACAGTGTGCAGCTTGTTGAGTGGGTGCCCTGGGTATTTATGACTTGATTATAAATTCCTTAATGCCATCTTGGAGAAGGAAAAAGGGATGAGGAACTTACTATGAACATTACTAATAACTGAGCTACGTGTTTTATGTACTGTTTTATATCTATTCCTCACGACCTTACGATATAGTCGCTTCTTCCATATTATGAGGGAGGAAATTGAGGTTCAGGTAGCTTGCCCAACATCACAAACTATTGTACGTTTGGTGGTCTGACTTCAGAACCCAAAATCTGAACTCAAGAAGGGAAAAAAGAATTCCCTATTGAGAAGGAAAAGTATTGACCTGGCCTACCTGATAAGTGCTATTGAGTGGAAATTCTCATGTTAACTTTTCCTTTTCCTTTCCTTTCCTTTTTCTTTCTTTCTTTCTTTCTTTCTTTCTTTCTTTCTTTCTTTCTTTCTTTCTTTCTTTCTTTCTTTCTTTCTTTCTTTCTTTCTTTCTTTCTTTCTTTCTTTCTTTCTTTCTTTCTTTCTTTCTTTCTTTCTTTCTCTTTCTTCTTTCTTTCTTCCTCTCTTTTCCCCTCTTTTTTCCCACAAATCAGGCTCTTAAAATTTGGAAGATGAACAAATCATGTTACAAACCTCTGATAAAATCAGATTTCTGAACCTGCAAAATGAGATATGATGGAAAGAAATACTCCCTTGCCCTGTGATGACCCTATGAGGATATATCCCTCCTGTGAGGCGCAGCCTCAAACAAATGGTCAACTTCACCTGTACACTACATTCACAAACCCAAAAGTGAAATTTCAGAAAAATCTCTTTGAAGTCTCTTTGCTCATACAAGCAGCTTTCAAAGTACAGTCCCTCAAATCTATTCCTATCCAGCCTCTCAGCAGAGTTCCCAGACGGTCATCCTGCCAAGGTGCCTCTGTCATGGAGGTAACAACTAGAACCAAGAGCAGGTCTCTCAGGACTGCATTAGCATTTCTTCCTTCTGACCCATAATTGCACATCAGCACAGAAGGAATGTGCTCAGAATGAGCCTTACAAGTGTGGTAAGATTCTAAACAGCAGCAAGTGGCACTTTATTGGCAAGAAAAGCCCAAGCTAATTAGGGAGAAATAAATGAAAGCTTTTCATTTAGCCAGAGAAGGGGATAAAATAATCAATAAGCGAAAGTTGCTAACATGGATAAAGTTGAGCAACAGACCTGTAATAAAGGAAGACTAAAGAAACAACCATACAACAAATAGATTTATTTAATGCCTTTTCATTATTTATGGGCTTCTGTCTCACAATACTTGATAGACTAGGGATGCAGGAAGTAAGGCAAGAAAGAACAAATCTGTGAGAAAGAGGATGTTAAATGTGTCCTCCCATCCTCTACTTGTTTGTTTATTGAGGAATCTCTGACCTTTTACAGAGGAAGACTCTTGAATTCTGCAGTAAAAAACCTGAGAGACAAATATAGAAAAGGAGATAGGGATAAGCAAATAAGAGACCTAGCTGGAGAAGTCAGTGGGTCGTAACTCAAAGTTCTGTGACTTCCTCAAGCCCAGGTCAGAAACTGTCCATCAAATGCACTACTATTCAGGCATTAAGAATAATGTATTCTACTTGACATAGAAGGATGTTCATGATACTGAGTAGAAAGGTTAGTTATGATTTTTTAAGTTTTTATTTTAATTTCAGCTAGTTAACATACAGGGCTGTATTAGTTTCAGGTGTACAATATAGTGATTTAACATTTTCATTCATCGTCTGATGCTCATCACAACAAGTGCCCTCCTTAATCCCCATCACCTATTTCACCCACCCCCACCCACCTCCCCTCTGGTAACCACCTATTTGTTCTCTATAGTTAAGAATCTGTTTCTTGGGACACCCGGTTGGCTCAGCAGTTGAGTGTCTGCCTTTGGCTCAGGGTGTGATCCCTGGGTTCCAGGATTGAGGCCAACATCCAGCTCCCTGCGGGGATTCTGCTTCTCTGTGTCTCTCATGGATAAATGAAATCTAACAAAAAAAAAAAAAAAAAAGAATCAGTTTCTTGTTTTGCCTTTTTTCTCTCTT
Organism: Canis lupus baileyi; assembly: GCF_048164855.1. Lineage (NCBI taxonomy): Eukaryota > Metazoa > Chordata > Mammalia > Carnivora > Canidae > Canis > Canis lupus. The sequence continues at coordinate 61,835,274 of NC_132841.1, forward strand.
TCCCTTTGCTCATTTGTTTTATTTCTTAAATTCCACATATGAGTTGAAATCATTTGATATTTGTCTTCTTCTGACTGACTTATTTCACTTAGCATAATAGCCTCTAGTTCCATCCATGTCATTGCAAATGGCAAGATTTCATTCTTTTTTATGGCTGATATTCCACTGTAATATATACACATATATCACATCTTTATCCATTCATCAGTTGATGGTCGCTTGGGCTGTTTCCGTAGTTTGGCTATTGTAGCTATAGTAGATAATGCTGCAGTAAACATCAGGGTGCATATATCCTTTTGAATTAGTATTTTTGCATTCTTTGGGTAAATACCTAGATGTATGATTGCTGGATCATAGGACGGTTCTATTTTTAAATTTTTTAAGAGCCTCCATTAAGATAGGTTACAAATTGATATTAATTTGTATTAATACACTTTTATTGTGGTAAAATATACATATCATAAAATGTATCATTTTAGCCATTTTAAGTCTATAATTCAGTGACATTGAATAAATTCACATTTTTGTGCAACCATCATAATTATCCATCCTCAGAAAATTTTCCTCATCCCAAACTCTATACCCACTTAAACAATAACTCCCCTTTACCTCCTTCCTCATTATTCCACTTTCTGTCCCTATGAGTTTGACTATTCTAGACACCTTGTATAAGTGGAATCATACAATATTTGGGTTTTTTTGCATTTGAATTATTTCCTTTAGCATAATGTCAACAAGTTTCATTTGTGTTATAGCACAGATATAGATCAGAATCTCATTCCTTTTTAAGTCTGAGTAATTTTCCATTGTATGTATACTCCACATTTTGTTGATCCACCCTTCCATCAATAAACACTTGGGTTATTTCTACTTCTTAGCTATTGTGAATAATGCTGCTTATGAACATGGGTCTACAGATATCCATTTGAATCCCTGCTTTTAATTCTTTTGGGTAGGGACACATGGGTGGCTCAGCGGTTGAGTGTCTGCCTTCAGCTCAGGGCCTGATCCCAGGATCCGGGATCGCATCCCACATGGGGCTCCTTGCAGGGAGCCTCCTTCTCCCTCTGCCTCTCTCTCTCTCTGTCTCTCATGAATAAATAAATAAAATCTTTTTTACAACAAGAGGAATTGTTGAATCATATGGTACTTCTATTTGATTTTTTGAGTAAATGCCATACTGTTTTCCACAGCAGCTTCTATATTCACATTTCATACCTATTTGTTAAGTACAGAAAAAGAGAGACAAAGATTACATACCAAAATGTTAGCAGTAATTTATAAATTGTGAAATAATAGGTTGATTTCCCCTAAGTTTTAGTTATGTGTTGATAAAAAATAAATTTCCCCAAAACTTAGCTCCAGAAACTACAAACATTGATAATTTTTTTTTTTTTTTTTTTTTTTTTTTTTTTTTTTTTTGCAATTTCTGAGGGCCAGGAATCTGGAATCGCTGAGCTGGTTGATTGGCTCTAACTCAAAATCTCCATCTAGGGAGGTTGTGGTGAAGGTGGCAGCTAGGTCTGCAATCTCTGAAAACTGGATTGGGACTGGGGGGAGATCTCTTCCAAGTCTCATCCCTATGGCTTTTGACAGGAGGCTTCAGCTTTTCACTACACAAGCTTCTCCATAAAACTGATTGTGACATGACTTTCCTCAGAACCAGTGATGAGAGAAGAAGGAAGAGGCTAAGGCACAGTCTGCACGCACAGTCTTACAACCTAGTCTCTGCAGTTATACACCACTTTTGCACATTCTGTTGTTCACACAAGACCCATTCTGCTATAAAGTGGTGGGGGACTCTTCAAGAGTGTGAATGTCTGGAGATGGGGGCCCCATCCTAGGGGCTGGCTACCATATCCCAACGACCTGTATTTTCTTCCTCTGCCTCAATGTTATTGAGATTACAATTGACATGTAGGGTTGTGGGAGTTTAAGGTATCCAACATGTTTATTTGATATGTTAATATACTACAAAATGATTACCACCATGGCATTAGCTAACACTTTCATCTTGTCTCACAATTACATTTTATTGTGGATAGAACACTTAAGATCCTCTCTTAGCAACATTCAAGTATATGATACAGTATTATTAGCTAAAATCACCATGTTGGACATTAGATCACCAGAATTTATTAATTGTATAACTGTAAGTTTGTACCCTTTGACCAATATCTCCCTGTGTCCATCACCTGCCTAGCCCTTGGTAACCACAACTTCACTCTGTTTTTCTGAGTTTGGCCTTTTTAGCTTCCACATATAAGTGATATCATACAGTATTTCTCTTTCTCTTACTTCACTTAAACTAATGAAAGGTTCATCCAAGCTGTCACAAATGGCAGAATTTCCTTCTTTCTCATGGTTAGATAATAACCCACTGTGTGCTTATGTGCAACTAAGACATCTTTATCCATTTATCTGTTATGGACACAGATTATTTTCATTATCTTAGCTGTTGTGAATAATGTTGCATTGAACATGGGAGTGCTGATATCTCTTCAAGATAGTGATCTTTATCACCCAGAAATGGGATCGCTGGATCATATGGTAGTTCTATTTTAATATTTTGAGGAGCTTCCATACTGTTTTCCATAGTGGCTGCACCAATTTACACTCCTGCCACCGGTGTGCCAGGGCTCCCTTTTTTCCACATCCTTCCAACACTCATTTCTTGTCTTTTTTGGATGATAGCTACTGTGACAGGTGTGAGGTGACGTCTCCTTGTGTTTTTGATTTGCATTCCCCAGCTGATTAGTGATGTCAAGAACCCTTTCATGTATTTTCAAATGTAATTAAACTGTGTATCTTTGTGATAGAAAAGACATACAGGAAAATGCCAATAGTTTGTAAAACATGCCAAAGCATTGAAAGACAAAAGGACAGTTAAAATATCAGGATTTATTCAGCTACTGTCTAACGTCAGAAAGAACCAATTGGCTATAAAATATTTTCATTGAGAGACATTTTTACTACTGTCACTCAGTTGGGTTTGGCCCCATCTTCAGTGATCACCTGAAACAAAAGCACCGGGTACCTGATGATCCTGGCTGGAGGTCCTGCAGCAAGTCCACAGCAGGGGTGAGCACACAGAATACAGGAGCCTTTCATTAGGGCTGGAGATAAACTTTCAAAGTACTTCTGGATAGCCTGCTGCCATGGTCCCATCTTTGGTTGATCCTTTGTTGAGGACTGAAATTGGACAGTTTTACTGAAGGAATAAAGCTAACGTTTTGTCTATAAAATATATCTGCTTCTGGAACAGATAACATATCACCATTATTTTGCTTGCGGTTTAAAGATATTTAAAAACTTCTTTCAAAGTTTTAAGTTACAAAATATGCATTTTAGACTGTATAGAGACAAAAAATATGAAGGGAAAGAATTAATCACCTTATTCTAATGTCTAGCAGTAAATAGAGTGGTTGGTCTTTGGAGTTGGATAAGCTTAAATCCAAACTCTGGCTCTGACATTGAGTAGCTGTGCAATCCAGGGTGTTACTGAGCCTGAAAAATGGGTATATTCATAATATCCCCAAACTGGGAAACAAAAGAAATGCCCACTATCTGGTGAATGGATAACCAGGGTTAACAGGGCTGTATTCAAACAATTGAAGATTTATTCATCAATAAACTATCAACATGTGCTATGGCATGCACAAAACTCCAGAATGTTTTGCTAAGTGAAATAAGTCAGATACAAAAGGCCGAAGGACTAGATGTTATGTGATTCCATTCACATTAAATGTCCAGGAAAGGCAAGTTTATAGAGACAGGAAGTAGATTTGCAGTTGCCTGAGGCTGGAAGGGGGACTGAGGATTAACAATAAATGGTCATGAAGAATCATATTGTGGGAATAAAAATGTTACTAAAACTGAATTATGGTGATGATTGCATCACTCAGTAAAGTCACTAGAAATCACTGAATTGCACACTTGAAATAGATAAATTCTATGACATATAAAATATGCTTCAATAAACCTTTTTAAGTATGGGAACTAGTCTTCCCACTTGTAACAGTCTGTGCTAAAAAAATAAAAGTATTAGTGGTAAGGGTTAGGGAAAAAAGATAAAAAATCTCATCTTCTGGTTACTGTTTAAAAGAGAATATCTGAAAATGCTCAGTGCAGGGTCTGGCACAGGGGGACACTTGAGCAATTGCCTGGTATAACAGCTAAATATCAGCAACTATAAACAGTAAAAGGAAATATGATGAAATGTATTTTTATGCATATATTTTTCTTTTTCTTTCTTTTTTTTAAAAGATTTTATTTATTTATTCATGAGAGACACACAGAGAGAGAGAGAGAGAGAGGGACAGGCAGAGGGAGAAGCAGGCTCCACACAGGGAGCCCGACGTGGGACTTGATCCCAGATCTCTAGGATCAGGCCCTGGGCTGAAGGCGGCGCTAAACCCCTGAGCCACCCAGGCTGCCCTCTATGCATATATTGCTCATATAAGTAAGACAATCTTGTAGAAGTCCTATTTCTTGCCTTTACTCTATCATCTTTTCTGCATTATTATAAGTCTCTAAGGCATCCCATGATGACATGGAGTATACCATATGGCTAAACATAATTTAAACATTTACTCATGGATATTAGTTTTTTAAACTTTGCTTTATAAATAACCTTAATGAATATCTTTTTCCTTAAGTCTTAATGTATTTGTAGAGACAATCAAAAAATTCAGTAAAGTTGCAGGATACAAAGTCAATATAGAGAATGTATTGCATTTCTAAACACCAATAATGAAGTAGCAGAAAGTGAAATTAAGAAATCACTCTCATTTACAATTGCACCAAAAACAAGATACCTAGGAAATAACCTAACCAAAGCGATGAAATACCTGTACCTTGAGAACTATAAAACACTGATGAAATTGAAGATGACACAAAGAAATGTAAAGACATTCCATGCTCATGGGTTGAAAGAACAAATAATGTTAAAATGTCTATACTATCCAAAGCAACCTACACTTGTAATGCAATCTCTATCAAAATATCAACAGCATTTTTCACAGATCTAGAACAAACAATCCTAAAATTCATATGGAACCACAAAAGATCCCCAATAGCCAAAGCAACCTTGGAAAAAAAAGAACAAAGCTAGAGGCATAACAATTCTGGACTTAAATTACAAAGCTGTAGTGATCAAAATAGTATAGTACTGACACAAAACAGACACATAGATCATTGGAACAGAATAGAAAAGCTGGAAATGAACCCACAACTATATGATCAGTTTAATCTACAACAAAGCAGAAAAGAATATACAATGAGAAAAAGTGAGTCTCTTCAACAAATGGTGTTGGGGAAACTGGACAGCCACATGCAGAAGAATGAAACTGGCCATTTCCTTACACCATACACAAAAATAAACTCAAAATGGATGAAAGACCTAAATGTGAGACAGGATACCATCAGAATCTAGAGGAGAACATAGGCAGTAATCTCTTTGACATTAGCCATAGTAACTACTTTCTAGACAATGTCTCCTGAGACAAGGAAAACAAAAGCAAAAATAAACTATTGAGACTACATCAAAAGAAAAAGCTCCTGCACAGCAAAGGAAACAATCCACAAAACTAAAAGGCAACCTACAGAATGGGAGAAGATTTTTGCAAATGACATGTCTGATAAAGGGTTAATATCCAAAATATGTAAAGAACTTATAAATCTCAATACCCCCCTAAAAAAGAATAATCCAATTAAAAAATGGGCAGAAGACATGAATAGACATTTTTCCAAAGAAGACATACAGATGGCTAACAGACACATGAAAAGCTACTCAACATCATTCATCATCAGGCGAATGCAAATCAAAACTACAATTAGAGTTCACCTCACACTGTCAGATTGGCTAAAATCAACACAAGAAACAAGTGTTGGTGAGGATGTGGAGAAGGGGGAACCCTCTTGCACTCTTGGTGGTAATGCAAACTGGTGCAGCCACTGCAGAAAACAGTATAGAGTTTCCTCAAAAAGTTAAAAATAGAACTACTGTATGATCCAGCAACTGCCCCACTAAGTATTTACTTAGAGAATACAATAATACTAATTCAAAGGGATACATGCACCTTGATGTTTATAGTAGCATTATCTATAGTAATCAAACCATAGAAATAGCCCAAATGTCCATTGACTGATGAATGGGTAAAGATACTATATATATATATAAATATATACTACTACATACATAGTATATATATAATGCTGTTGATATTTTGATAGAGATTGCATTATATATATATTATATGTTATATATATATAATGAAATATTACCCTGCCACAAAGAAGAGTGAAATCTTGCCACTTGCAATGACATGGATGGAGCTAAAGGGAAATAAGTATAATAATTAAGAATAAGAGGGAGACAAATACTGTATGGTTTTACTTACATGAGGAATTTAAGAAAAAAAACAAATGAGCAAAGGGAAAACAAGAGAGAGAGAGAGAGAGAGAGAAATCGAGAAACAGACTCCTAACTATATAGAACAAACTGATGGTTACCAGAGAAGAGTGGGTGGGGGGATGGGGAAAATAGGTGATGGGAATTAAGGAGGGCACTTACTGTGATGAGCACCAGGTGATGGATAGAAGTGCTGAATCACTATACTGCACACCTGAAACTAATATTACACTGTGTGTTAACTAACTGGAATTCATACAAAAACTTAAAAACACACACACAAATAAATTATAGGATCTGAGCATACACACATGGTTTGTGCTGCTGTTGCACGTTGCCAGATCACTTCCCGGAAAGTCTTTTTGCCACTTATACTGCCACAAACACTGAATGGAATCCCAACTTCATCCTACAAAGACATTGAATACTATTTTAAAACCTTGTCTAATTTGACTGGTGAAAAGTGATATTGTTTTTTTCAGCTGAAGTCTCTGTGGTTGGTTACTAGTGAGTCTGTGGATGTTTTGTGTGCTTATTAGGAATGTATTATTTCTATGAATTGTTGGCTCATGTCCTTTGTACCTATTCACCTTTTGGGATTTTGCTGTTTATGGTGGACTTGTATGAATAGTCCATTGAGAACTCTAACTATCCTTTGTTGTACTTTTCTTCCAGATTGCTTAGTTCTTTTAATTTTACTAATAATGGGTTGGAGTTTTAAACACTCATAAAGTAAAGGTCACTTTTTAAAGTAGATTTGTGGAAGATTCAGAGAGAGGGGGGCAGGGGTGGAAGGAAAGGGAAAACACCGCATTCTTCACCTGCTTTATAATTTAGCCTACATGAATAGGTCCATATATGGACTTGATCACAACTGTCACCTTCATAATCACAATTTAGCTCTCATGTTTCAAAAACTACTTTCTAATCTAGCGAACCATCAGCTCCACGAGCCCTCTGGACCTCAGAACTGACTCAGGATTAAACTGAAATCCAAGCATTGTGATAACATTGTTCTTACATTAAATTTGTCCTGGAACTGGGCTCCTAACACCAAAAGATCAAATCATAGTTCGGTAATATCTCTCTGATCAATATGCAATTTGCTAAAAACTGTATTACTCTCACTTTAGATAAACTAAAGACTGGAGATGTCAATTAATCAGTAGGGAATGTGTCATGTGGATATATTCCAAAGGTGTAAACCCAGGGGGTTACCATCATTCATTACGAAACATCCCTATTTGTTGAATTGGTTGCTAGCATAGGTAAGAATTCCCCTTCTAGATCTGTGTCCTCTAAAAACATTTTGAGAAATTCTTCCCAAAAATGACTTGTTAACATGGAGAGAAAATGGTCACGTTTTGGAATTGATGTTAGTAAATAATAAAGATAGTTGAGAATGTCCTTAAATATGCAATTATTAGGTGCAAAATAATGGAAAAACCAATCTTCAAAGGTGGCACTGGCTGTGTGACTTTGGAAAAATTAACTTATTTCTAAATCTGTTTCATCTTCTATAAAATAGAAATTAGGGGATCCCTGGGTGGCTCAGTGGTTTAGTGCCTGCTTTCAGCCCAGGGCATGATCCTGGGGTCTCGGGATCGAGTCCCTCGTCAGGCTCCCTGCATGGAGCCTGCTTCTCCCTCTGCCTGTGTCTCTGCTTCTCTCTCTCTCTTATCCCTCATGAATACATAAAATCTTAAAAAAATAATAAAATAGAAATTAGATCTTTACCCCAGGCCCATACAATGGCTTTCAGGAATTTTAAGTCACTGAGCCCATCACAAATACTCAGGTATTCTTTGATTCTTAGACCAAGGAAAATTAGCTAATAGGTCAAGAGGCTTAATTTCTTGAAGATTACAGTCAGGTAGGAGAATGAATGAAAGAATATTACTTGTTTTTTGTTGCTTAAAGCACAGTACTAGGTACTTTTATCTTCTTGTTAAACCTACACAACACTGGCTGTTACTTCCATTTCAATGATGAGGAAACAGGCCTGAAGAAATCACCCTGCTTCTTACACAATGAGCCAGATGCTTCCCTAAGACACATTTTTGGTGTTTCTTCCATTTGATTAATGCCTAATTTGTTCAACTTGTTATCCAACTGCCTACATGAAATATCCTTTTTGATGACTAATTTTCAGCATCTCAGACAAGATGAAAGGCAAGTATTTTTTTAAAAGATTTTATTTATTCATGAGAGACACAGAGAGAAAGAGAGGCAGAGACACAGGCAGAGGGAGAAGCAGGCTCCATGCAGGGAGCCTGACATGGGACTTGATCCTGGGTCTCCAGGATCACACCCTGGGCTGAAGGTGATGCTAAACTGCTGAGCCACCCATGCTGCCCAAAAAGCAAGTTTTTGACATTGCTCCCAAAGCATACATTTCCCAGTCTTCCCAATGAGTAAATGACAACTCCACCATCCCAGGTGCTAAAACCCCAAACCTCAGTTGTCCTCAATTCCCTCAAACCCTACTCTGATCTTTAACAAGTCCCTTCAACTCCACCTTCAAAATACATCCAGAATCTGGACCACCTCTTACATTTCCACTACCACTCTGGCCAAAACCACCAGTGGCTCTTACTTGTATTATAAATATCTTCCCAAGTGGTTTATTTCTGCCCTTGTACCTCTTCAGTCTATTTGCACAAAGCTACCAGAATGATCCTGCTAAAATGAAGGTCAGATCTTGTCATCTCCCTGTTCAAAATCTTCCAATGGATTCCACTGTGACTCACAGTAAGAAACAAAGACCCATAGTGGCTTCAAGCTTCCAGATGACCTGCAATCGATACTACTGCTCACACTTTCTATCCTTCCCCATGTTGCTTACTCTACTCCAGTCACATCAACCACCTGGCTGTGCCCTCTGACAAGATGATTCTAAATTGCAAATTCCATCGTGGCTCCCATCCTCATTTCCTTCAGGCTTTTATACAAAACTACCCTCTCCGTGAAAGCATCCTTCACAGCCCTGTCTAAAACTTCGGCCCCCAATCACTCATGTTCCCAGCCCTGCCTTCCCCTGTTTCTTCTACACTTCTCCCCAATATACTACATTTTGTGCTTATTTATCTTGTCTCCCCTCACTAGAGTGTCATCTTTACGGGACCAGGGAATTGGGTCTGCTTGTTCTCTGCTGTATTTCCCAGTACCTAACACATGGTGAACACACTGTAAATATTTCCTGAAAAAGTGAATGAGCTTGTAACTGATATCTGCTTTGTTCCACTCATGATGTCCTCCATCTCACCTGAGAGCATCCTTTGCAGACACTTAAACTTTCCTTCACATTACCACTTGTGCCTTTTAACAGGTAGAGCAGAACTTTCTTAAAATCTTCCACACCCCTCTCCAGGCTTTCCTCTCTATCTTCCTGACCAGTTCTGGGTCACGTGACAATCTCTAGGGTAATCACTTGCAAAGGGGATGGGACCACCATTGGCTCCCATGGTTTAAGCATGATTTATTCTCTGTGACTGGGTCTATGGCTGCTGGAATAAAATCAGGTTAAGAAGGAAGAAGGGAATAGATTTTATAGAAAGGAATAAGTGTCTGCCATATCTACTGAATCACAATTTCATGTCTGTGATGCCAGTTGAGTTTTACCATCCTTATGAGGAAGGATAGATGGGTATTCGAACCATTTTACAGAGGACAAAAAAAAAAAAAGCCACAGAAAGATCCTTCAGCATGCCTGCATCATGCAGTAAGTCAGAGGCAGGACCAGTGTGGTCTACCTAAGCTGAGGGTTCTGGAGAAGCAGGGTGCTTTAGAGAAAAAAAAGTACAGCAGAAATCAGAGACCCAGGATCCCTGGGTGGCTCAGCGGTTTGGCGCCTGCCTTTGGCCTGGGGAGTGATCCTGGAGTCCTGGGGTCAAGTCCCACATTAGGCTCCCTGCATGGAACCTGCTTCTCCCTCTGCCTGTGTCTCTATCTGTGTGTGTGTATGTGTGTGTGTGTCTCATAAATAAATAAATAAAATCTTAAAAAAAAAAAAAAAAGAAAGAAATCAGAGACCCAGGAATTCATTTTCACTCTGCATGAAAGAACTATATGACCTCAAATAGGTGTTTTGATCCCTCAGGGCCTCGGTTTCTTCATCTGTAAAATGAAAATAAACTCCCTTTCTTGCTCCAGAGGGCTTATTAATCATTAAGACTTTCTTCTTATCTGTTGAATTCAGCTCAGGCAGAGAAACAGGAGTGAATTGTTGGACTTTAAACCCTGCACAACCAGAAAGGAAGAATTAGCTCTTCTTTGTAATAATCTTTTTAAAAATCCCCTATTGTTCTGAAAATAAATACATAAGGATGATCCCTTTAAACCTTAGTCTGTTCCTGAGGATTTCTTGCTCTGCATCACTAAACCCCTTTTGTTCCAGCTTTGCAATTTGAGACACACAGGTATTTCTCAGCAGGTTGTCTGTTCCTCATTTAGAAATCAAGTCCCCTATGAATACATAGTTGGAAGCTTCTATTTCAGAGCCTCTTCCTGGAGCCAACTGCAGATGCCTTTGTAGCTTGAGAGCTATGAAACCCCAATATCTTCCTGGCCAGGGTCCTAGTGTACACAGTTGCCAGGCAGCAGTCATTCCAAATTCTGCTGTTGAGCTTCTCACTTCCATGCATCATTCCTAGTATGTCACCTGCCTGAGAGATTCAAGGGTTTTTTTGTTTGTTTTGCTGAAGGAGTGGCTTTTTAAGGGCAATGGGGGGAAGATGGCTATGCAATTGTTTACTGAACATTGCATGTTAAGCTCTAGGTAAATATGATGCATTTTCCGACCTTCTGACTTCAGAGATTTACAATTTCCTTTCCTGCAGCGTCAAAATTAATATTTAATAACTTTTTACTTTCAGATAGAAATTTAAGGTGTTCCACATATTATCTCATGTGATGTTACAACTAAGAAAAATTAGGTAACTCTCGCAAGATTGTTAAGCTGGTAAAGAATAAAATTGAGCTCAAATCCTCAGATTACCAGGCTGCCCTTCAAGTGTCATACAAACCAAGTTTTATAATTTTGGTGCTTTCAGTAAATGTGCTGTCGAAGTGAGCACTTAATTTTGGCACTTTCAAAATGGGCAATTATTTGTACCTTTAACTACCCGCTATCAGAGTCTGGGATATGTCACACCTGAAAAACCTGAATAGGAATTTTACTTAAAGAGAGCTGCTTACTCATCTTAAGCCAAGAATTGGCAAACTTCTGTAAAGGGCCAGGTAGTAAACATTTTAGGTTTTGTGGACTGACACAATTTCTGTTGTAACAACTCAACTACGCCATGGTAGTGAGAAAGCAGATATAGACAATACATAAACAAATCAGCATGGCTTGTGTTTTAATTAAACTTTACAAAAACAGATGGCAGTTTGCATTTGACCCTTGGGCCATTGTTCACTGACCTCTGACTTTGGCTTGGTGCTATTAGGACCATGCACTCTTTTATATGGTGCTTTCAAGGGCATTAATAAAAATAATTTTCTCTTGGGATCCCTGGGTGGCTCAGTGGTTTAGCGCCTGCCTTCAGCCCAGGGCATGATCCTGGAGATCAAGTCCCACATTGGGCTCCCTGCTTGGAGCCTGCTTCTCCCTCTGCCTCTGTGTGTGTGTGTGTGTGTGTGTGTGTGTGTGTCTCATGAATAAATAAAATCTTTAAAAATTTTTTTCTCTGATTTTCTTAAGTGGGAAGGTGAACTTTGTTTCACAAAATATTCAGCCCAGCACTTCAGAGAAGCCTACACATTAACGTCATCATATTATTCCATATATATATATATATATATATATATATATATACATATATATATATATTTTTTTTTTTTTTTGGTTGTCAAATGATCCTTTATCGAAACATGTTCCTTCGTAGCTCTTAACTAGCTGGGCTTTGTACTACACACATGCCTATTGATGTCATCTATGATTTCATAAGGGTGGCAGCCATCAACATTGCAGCCCATATATGGGGCAGTCCCCAGAATCTCTTTAATGGTTTTAGAGAGTTCTCTGGCTAAAGATCGGTGCCACATCTGTCAGGCAATGACAAGCTCATCAAAAGTGACATTTGCACTGTGTTTAATGTGTTTTGCTTCTATCTCTAGGTGGTTCCTTGTGGGGGCTCTGATAATCAGAGCAGAGGCAGAAGGTACCACTTCCAGCTGGGCCTGTGTGTTCTGAATGGTCAGTTTCACTGTAATCCCCAGAAACTTCAAACCACCAGTTGCCTTGGTAATGTCATCACCAGCCTTTTTTGGAGACAGATCCAGAGGCCTGATCTTCTGTACCAGGACAGAGGTGTTACAGACCTCCCCACCACCGATGCACCATAGGTATATGACTTTGATCTTGGGGTCAAACTTAGGCAGCATGGTGGAGGTGGCTTTTGGTGGATGAACCTGAATTCACGACAACCAAAGACAATCGCATTTTCACCTCTCCTGAGCAAAAGGCCAAAAAACTATATTTTACAAATTTGACTAAAATATCATAAACTTACAGAATGTCAGTGCACAGAGATATTTAAGATACTCTAGTCTAAACACACCCCTCATTGTACAGGTGGCGAAACATAGGAAGTATTTCAACCTCCCATCTAAAAGAAGTACAAGTATATTCTTAGAAGACCAAGAATTGATGAGTGTAGAGCTTAATGTGCAATTCAAATATTGACATTTCTTTGCCAGAGAGAAAACTGCAACATACAAAATGCATCTTGATAACTTTCTTTCTTACCTCAGGCATATTACAGAGTTCCTTGTTCTAAGACATTGTAAATACCAGGCAGAAATACATGAAGAGCTGTTTTATGTTCCTAGACTTGAGGAAATACCTTCAAAATGTTGCTCCTCTGTCCTTCATTATTGACCAGGACACTCAACAACCTCTTGTCTTGATGCAGCCCTCCTACAAGATGCCAGCAGGCCCACTACGAGGGTTACAATCAAATGCGGACGGCACAGTACTCAAGGGAGTACTAGAGAATCACAAGGGATAGGACAGTCGCCTGAGGGTAAGAGCAGCAAAGTTGTCACCACTCCTAGACCCACAAGGAGGAGCAAAGTGAGCAAACACTAGAATCAGAAGTCATGAAGAAAAGCAGTGGTACTCAGTCAATACTCTAATTTCTGTATTAAATTCTTCCTTTTAGAGTGATGCCCTTTTCCTGACTCAACTCTAAATATACAGCCCTCAGCTACCTAGCAGGTGAATAGATACTGTGACCCTGATCCCCTCCCTCCTGGTCTCTATGAGAACTCTCCATTCCAGACCTCTCCGTGCAGACCAGCAGGTCAGCCTCCAGGGCAAAGAGCTGGGACTAGGAGAAGGAGGGAGCTGAAGGAGCAAAGGAGGCTTTTCTCTGCACAGGCCATAGGATAGTTACTGTTAGACCATATTTCCAGGTGAATTCGAGGACTTCTTACAACTTTAACTCTTCATATGTAGGAAAAGGTAAAATTAATGGCTTTCTCTGTACCCTCTTTCCTCATAAAAATATAGTCAAAGTCTCAAAATTAGTTTCCACAAGAAAGTAAAAAACTAAGAAGCAACACCTTTGCTGAATGGCTCCTTTGTTTTAATGGAACTGAGTGACATTTAAACACGTTTTATAAAAAAATCTCTCCACGGGATAATGGTCTCTATGAACCACCTGTGCTTTGCTTTTATGGAGGAGAGAGAGAAAAAAAAACTGCTGAATCTTTATAAAGGAATTTAAATTAGATGCTAAAATAAAGAAGAAAACCTTCACACTTGTGTAGCTAATTAGCTACAGGAGCAATTAAAATAATGATTCATCCTATAGAGGATCCTAGCAGAGATTGGTAATTCTTTATCTCTTTCTATTAGAAACCCTCTTGGGAACCAAGAGAACTCTCTAGAGCAGCACCGTTCAATAGCACTATAATGCAAGCCACAAACACAAGCCGCATACAAAATTTTCTAGAAACCACATTTAAGAAAGAAAAATAGATAAAATGAATAAATCATAATGTATTTTTATTTAACCCAATATTTAAAAGAATATTAGTGTTCCACATATAATCAATAATAAAAATCATTAATAGGCTATCTTGTATTCTTTTTGTGCTAAGTCTTTGAACTCTGAGGTATATTTTACAGGGACAGCATACCTCAAATCACATTCAAGTGCTCAATGTGGCTGGTGGCTACTGTGACACGGCACAGCATAGAGTATGTCCCAAGGTTGGGTAAGAGTTTGTTTCTCAGACAAAGGAATCCTGCATAATATAAAAGAATATGGGTCCCTCGCCAGCTGTGTTTTTCACCAGTGTTTCCAGTTCTCCTTTCCTTCTGGGTGCATATAAGGATTCTTCCCCAGCCCCTTATAGTTAGGCAGGCCCACATGACTTGCTTTGGCCAATGAGATGTGAATTGAAGTGACCCATCACCTCTAATTAGCTGCATTGAAGAGCTGCTGTGGGTTTCTCTACGTCCTCTCTTCCCCTGCTATGAGGATTGTGGACACTTGTGTTGGTATGGAGGTGCCCTGACATTGAAGCTGCCTGAAATGCTGAGCCAACATTTGGGGGACAGCTGCCCGACATGATTGGTGTCGTGACTTTTGTTGAGTCCCTGCATCTCTCACCTGAGCTCTGAGGTTCAAATAACAATTCCTCCTTCTCATTCTTTCAGCCTCTCTCTGGTATTGCTAGCTGGCCCTGATGTTGTACCTTTCCTCAGCCTTGCCCACATCTTTGTAAACTGTCCCTTTGCTCTCCTCTCTTCACTTACCCCGTTTGTGCCATCTGTTTTCTATTGTGATTCTGATCAATACAGTTTGCTATCTTGCCCCAATGTGCAATGAGCCTAAAGAGAGAATAAAATGAGTACACTGAAGAAACAGTTCCTCGAATGAGTGTAAATCAAGTTTCAAAGCAACAGCCTAAGATTGTTCCCTCACCAATCACTTCTTATACAAAAGGTTCTCTTTCTCTTCCCTGGGTAGAGATGCACACTCATTGTTCATAGTGATGTGTGTCTGTGTATTTAAGAAATATGTTTTCTTGAAACTGTTTGGTCTTCATTCTTTCTTTAAATATGTTCCAAGCATTTGCTTACAAATGTATGTTTGGCAGAAATAGTATGAAATCAAAAATAACTAAATTGTGGCTAAAGGCCATCCTCAAATTTTATACCTACAGGCTTGAGCTCCTACTGAGAAGCCTGAAGCTTATGGGTTATTGTTGTGTCACTTGTTCACTGTAGAAAGATCAGAAAGCTACAAATAAGCACAAATAAGGTAAAAATAACTTGTCTCACAAAGATAATCACCACTGGTGTATATTACCTCCAATTGTTCTTAAAAATATATTTTTATACCATTATTCTTTATAGTAACTGCTTTGTCATTATTATTCCTTTCTGATTTATCAGCTTATGCCAATTTTCCAATACTCAAATAACACTACGTATGAACTTCTTTGTATTTTTAAGTATTTGCCAATTTCCATGCCAGATTTTCTGCAAATAAATTCTTGGAAATGGGAATGCACATTTTAGAAGGTATACATGATTTAAAAGCTTCAAATAGATTTCCAATATGCCCTCCAGAAAACAATCGATCATTTTATACTCTTAATAGGAATTTAAGAGATTGCTCTATACGCACATAGATACCTTGCCAACACTGAGTATTATCTTTGATAAGAAATAAACAGTAATTCACTTTAAGTTTGCATTTCTATAATTCTAGTTAAATAGAAAATATTCCCATATTTTGGATAATTCTATTTCTTCACATATGCATTACCAGTCTTTGTAATTTTCCCATCTTGCTATTAGTGAATGTTTGGACTTGTAAAACTCTCTAAATGCTAATATTTGAGTGTTTTTGTTAGACTATTTCCTGACATATACTATTCCTTACCATATCTCCTACCACCCAATGGCATCGCTATGTTTCCATTATAAATGAGGAAATGGAAGCTTCAAAGAGTTAAGTAGCTTAATCAGGATGACTTAGTTGTTTTAGAAGATGGTGCTAGTGCTATCCCCCAATCCCGTTGTCCACCTAGTGCATCCATCCATCATCTAGCTGCCATGATGGTTGGTGGCTAACAACTCAGAGTTGCACCCTTCTCTGGAAAATTGTCCTCAGCCTGACCCAGATGCTTGGATGGCCTGCACACAATGACTGACTGATGCAATTTCCAATTATTGATATCTTCCCTTTTCCCTAAAAGGGTACCTAAAATAAACTATGATACAGAAGTGCAATAACCAAACTGAAAAAGGGATAGATGGGGCTAGGCTTTAGGAGATACAAAGGCCCAGCCTGCTTGCTTCAAGGACTTCATGGTACCATGTTGGCTCCAGATCTTCCAGTGAGGTCAGGCTAAGTGAAGCTTCATTTGAACTCTTGTCTTTGCTTAGATTATCCCCCTGACTTAGCTTGCTTCCTGGATTCCTCCAGATTTCACTGAAGAGAATATCATCAATAAGTCACTTGTATAAAAAATCTTCCTCTCAGTCACGGCTTCTGGGGAACCCAACCTAAGACAGCTGGTAAGTGGGCTGTTTCATATTCAAATCCAAGCAATCTGACTTCAGGATCTGCACATGCACTCATTAGAATACAGCACACCTCGTTCTTATCAAAGACACTGCCTGGGACATAATGAAAATAGCAAACACTGTTTCCTAATTTGTCATTTGCCTTTTAACTTTATGGTACTCACCACAGAGAAGTATTAAACATATGTAGACAAATCTATTAATCTTTTTTATTGTCAATTTTTTTAAGATTTTATTTATTTATTCATGAGAGACACAGAGAAAGAGAGAGAAGTAGAGACACAGGCAGAGAGAGAAGCAGGCTCCCTGCAGGGAGCCCGATGAGGGACTTGATCCCAGGACTCCAGGATCACACCCTGGCTGAAGGCAGGCACCAAACTGCTGAGTCACCCAGGGATCCCCTGTGATTTCAATTTTTTTTTTCTTTTTCTTTCTTTCTTTCTTTTTTTTTTTTTTTTGTGATTTCAATTTTTAATGGCATGTTTACAAATCCTAAATTTTAAGCAATATATTATTCTAGATTTTTTCAGATTTTATTTTTATTTTTTAAATTGAAATTTTATAGGATATTTTGCTCCATTTTTACTTCAGATAAACTTTGAACTTAAACCCGTTTAAAAATAATTACAAATTTGTTGAGATGTGTAGTTCCATGTACTTTTTGTATGTATGTATGTATGTATGTATGTAATTTTTCAACAAAAATTTTATCAAAAAAAATCTTTGGTGTTTTGTTTGAAATTTCAGTGTTTATAAAACTAGTTGGGGGATCCCTGGGTGGTGCAGCGGTTTGGCGCCTGCCTTTGGCCCAGGGCGCGATCTTGGAGACCCAGGATGGAATCCCACGTCGGGCTCTCAGTGCATGGAGCCTGCTTCTCCCTCTGCCTATGTCTCTGCCTCTCTCTCTCTCTCACTGTGACTATCATAAATAAATAAAAATTTAAAAAAAACTTGTTGGAAAGAATTAGCATCTTTTAATATTGAAGAATCTAAAAGCACATGCTATTTCTCCATTTATTCAAGTATTTTTATGATGCTCAGTAAAGTTGCATAGTTTTAAGTTATGCTTCATATATCTTAAATTTATTCTTAGGTATTATTATGGTTTTTATGCTTAGAAATATTGTTTTTTAATGATTATTGCTAATATGCCTTTGCTAATACTTTGTAAGTAAGATCTTATCAGTACAAATAGTGTAAGTGTAACTGCCTGGACTGTAGTTAAAAATATCACCGGTAAATATTTTTTCCATCTTGGCATATTCAATTTAATTTTAATTCTTCATAGATATAGACACCATATGTTTAGTTTATTAATAAGTGAATTTATGCTCTTTTGCGGGGGCAAAACCAATCATCTCTTCTAGGTAGAAGACCAGGCTCTTCTGTTCTAATTGGGCATCTGCTATGATGGTTTGCCAAATTGTTAAATTTTCACATGATTCCTAGTTTCACCTGCATAGCTGTTCCCACTGTAGTGCAATATGCAGTATGCCATACTGCTCACAGGTTCTGGGTTACTTTATGAATCATAACAAGAAAAAAGTGTTGAAACATCTGGGTGGCTCAGTCAGTTAAGCGTCTGCCTTCAGCTCAGATCATGATCCTCGGGTCCTGGGATTGAGTCCCACACCAGGCTTCTTGCTCAGCAAGGAGCCTACTTCTCCCTCGGTCTGCTGCTCCCCCTGCTTGTGCGCTCCCTCTCTCCGACAAATAAATAAGTAAAATCATTTTAAAAATAAAGTAAATGGTGGATATACTGAGTTCTACTGAAATTCTTTTTTAAGATTATATTTTTAAGTAATCTCTACACCCAAAATGGGGCTCAAACTCACAACCCCAAGATGGAGAGCTGCATGCTCCACTCACTGAGCCAGCCAGGCACCCCACTACTGAAATCTTTCTAGGCTTATCATCCTCAAGAGACAATAGATAATCAACTGCTTTGCTACTACATACCAGAAACATTGGCATTCTGCTCGGGATCTCTGAATCATTACCAGTCCCCACCTTGGCTTTACTCAGCTAATTCTGTATTTTAAGATTTGTTATTTTAACATCTCATCCTTGTTTTCAATATTGATATCTTCCCTTTCCCCTAAAAGGGTACCTGAAATAAATGATGATACAGAAGTGCAACCACCAAACTGAAAAAGGGATAGATGGGGCTAGGCTTTAGGAACCTACAAGAACCAGGGACTTGGATTCCATTAGGATTGTCTTTCCCTTAGTCCTCCTCTCTGGACGGACAACTTTTTTTTCCCCCCATATGATCAAGATACGACTACATCATTCAATCTTTAAATCTTATATCTTTAACCACGTGCAAGGCATTAACTTGATCTCCTGGCCCCAATTCCAAAGTCCCCAGGGAAAAAGCCTTTTTAGACTAGATACACATCCCTGGTTCAAAAACTATAGTCAGGGAGATGAATCCTCATAAAATACAGCTGCTTCTATGGTCGCCATATGGGAGAGGAGTACAGTTCTCTGAAAAGGAGGAGCTTAAGAACTGGAGGATGATACTTATGAAGGAGGTGGGCAGATATCGCCACCATATTTAATATGCACACTAAGCAGCTGCTTACAAAATGAGATTTTGCCATTTGGTATCCTTAAAATATCCCCTCCTCCCAATTTCCCAGAACCAAATTTATACCATTGTGCCAAGGCATTCCTTAAAAAAGCAAAATGAGCCCGGCTGGACTGGTGGCGAGGGCGGCGGTAAAATGTTCCAGGATCCTAGCAGGTAGCCGTTGGGCCTTCCTCGGTGCCATCTGCACCCCTTCCTATGAAGAGATGGTGGCGGTCAATAGTTATTTCCCTATGCCTCCTGGTCCCGCGCCAGGGTCGACCCCGGGGTTGGTGACGGGCCTGGATGGCAAGGGCATGAATCCGCCAGCCTACTACACCCAGCCAGTGCCCGTCCCCAGTGCCAATGCTATTGCCATGCAGACCGTCTACGTACAGCAGCCCATCTTCCTTTTTGACCGTCTGATCCAGATGTGCTGTCCTTCCTGCAACAAGATGATAGAGACCCAGCTGTCCTATGATGCCGGCGCCCTCACCTGGCTCTCTTGTGGGAGCCTGTGCCTGCTGGGGTGCATCGCGGGCTGCTGCTTCATCCCCTTCTGTGTGGATGCCCTGCAGGACGTGGACCTCTCCTGTCCCAACTGCAAAGCTCTCCTGGGCACCTACAAGTGTTTGTAGGACTTGGCCAGACCTGGAGGGAGCCGCGTGCTGCCCAGAGTGCTCTGTGATCCTCACCCAACCCGCCCTGGTGGGGTTCCACCTTGGTGGCCTTATCTCCAGGGGCTCCACCCTCGTGTCTTCTTTTGGGGGGAAAATATATCGCAAAAAGTAACACACCTCCAAAAACCCCAGAGATTGCTGCTTGGAGTCGTGCGCAGGACATGCAAAGACGTTCACCTTGAGTGCTGGTTCCCACCTGCCATGACCCCAAGGCACCCCACCTTAACTGTGACTGTCACCCCTGTCTGAATATCTTCGGGTGGTTTGCCATGGACCAGCTTCATTTACTGGCCTCCGTGGGCCTTCCTGGGGATGGTCTCAAACCGAAAAGCTGTGCTTGCCTTAGTTTTGAGACTGTCCTGGCCTGCAGACAGCTGACTCCACCTTCAGTGCCTGCCACCATGTGCATCTGTTCCCACTTCCGATGACAAAACTCTTGCCTTAGAAATGAAGGGCTTGCCTCTCAGAGCCTTTTCATTAGCACACAAATTCACTTTGATTTCTTCATTCCTTTTTTCAGCACAAGGAGGAACAATTCACACCCACCACATTTACACCCTTGAGATCGTAAATTCGTGCTAGAAACAGGTAGAGCCGGGTCTTGACCGTGGATCTGCCTTTCCTCAGTTCTCCGCAGCAGACCCTCAGCCACTTTGCATGAAGGGCTTTTTCTCTAGTAGGGGAGTCATTTATATTCACTGTTTTTATGACCTCCTTTGGGTCTTAAACACCTTTGAACATAATTTTGGAAGGAGGGATTTATAGAACCATTTTTCTTAACTGTAGGATTGTTACTACTTTCCTGCTTCCCAAGGAAGGCACTCTTTTTTTTTTTTTTTTTTTTTTGGTTCTTAACAGAAAAAACAATGGATGGTTTTTATCCATGGCCTCTACATGAGTTTAGTGCGGTTCTACAAAAACCTTTATAATGGAACTCTTCCAAGTGGGACCACTTTGGGGTTCCCAGTGGTGTGTTAAGAGAAACAGAGGAAAGCACAGTGTGAGCAATCCAGGTACCATGGTGCTGGAGAGCTTGGGGACTTACCTGTTTCAAAGGAGTTTGAATTCTGATTTTATTTTTCAGAGATACAATTCATTGTATGACATCAGAAGACATGACTTCTAGGACTCAATCAGCAAACCAGAGTTCTCGGTTAGCTGCTGCATCAGCTTTGAAATCAAGATAAAACTGGGCTCGAGTTTCGAGTGTCCCCATTTTGATGATAAATAGACACAGGGAATGCATATGAATAATAATACATGGAAAGGAAGCCTAGACCTGGAACACACACACACACACACACACACACACACAAAACGTGTATATTGGCCGAATATTATAGTTGTAATCAGTGATCCAGCTTATTCTTTTGATATTTTGAAAGTCCCAGTAATTATTTTTGCAATGAATATGGATACGACATAGTCCTTTGGTGTTACCTGCTTTTAAAAAATAAAGTCTTTGGTTCACTCAGAAAAATAAAATAAAATAAAATAAAATAAAATAAAATAAAATAAAATACAAAATGACTTGTATCTTGTCTGCTTTCACATTCCACTCCTTCCCCTTACTCACTGTACTCCAGTCAAGGCACTTCTTTCTATTCTTCAAATTCATTCTAATAATTGACACTTGGGACTTTTAGAGTTACTGTTTGCTCTATCTAAAGCACCCTGCCTCCCAGATCCTTCTGTATAGCTGGCTCCATCAAGCTCAAATGTCACTTTAGAGAGTCTTTCTATAATTATCCAATTTGAAGTAGTCCCTCCATCATATTTATTGTCCTAACAGCATTTATCAATATCTGAAAATTTGGGATTCATTTTTTTTTCTCATTATCTATAGGAAGCTGCAAGTAATAGAATACCCAGCTAAAAGTTTGTTATCTCACTTAATGAAAGTGTTCAGAGACAGTTTCAGGGCTGGTTAGGTAGTGCAACAATGTCATCAAAAACCCATGAAATCCGGTCTTCTGCCACCTTCAATGTATGGTCCACGTGGTCTTTCATGAAATCAAGACAACTGCAGAAGCTTATGCATATCCCAAAGTAGGACAGAAGAGTTGGAACTTCTTGCACATCTAAGGGGGAGGGAACCTGGACACATACTTTCACTGAAGTTGCAATGGCCAGAATTTGGTTATATATCTAAACTATAGCCTCCAGGGAAACTGAAAAAGCTTAGTTGGCTTTTTCAGTTTCCTTCATCATGAAGGTGAGCTCTGATAGGAAGGTAGGCAAGGAGGGCAGTGGCCGATGGGCAGGTAAAAAGCAAGGTCTATAACATGGTCTGTCTCTTCAGTCTTTACCCGAAGAATGGAAGTTTCAAGAGGGCAGATACCTGACTCCAAGCCATGTCAATCTCTGAACTTAACCAGCTCTGTGACCCTGTAAGTTCCCTTTATTGTTTAGGCCTGTTTGAGTTTTATCCCATTATTTACAACCAAAAGCATCCTAGTGATAACACAGTCTGATATACTAATGTAACCCAGTGAGTCTTTGGGCCATACTACCAGGCAGGGCCAGTTATGCACAAGGCACAACAGGTACAATGCCTAGGGCCTACAGTGTTTCATTTTTGCTTTTCTTAAAATTATAGGGGAAAAATAATAATGAGCCCAGTCTGGATTATATTTATTTTTCTTCCAACGCAGTTGTACAATGTAATTTTTTATATTTCTTTGTGGAGGAAGGGGCTACAAAAGTAAAAGTACCTGGGAGCCCTCTAAAGTCATAATTTGGTCCTTCTTTCATAAACCCTGATTAGATGATAAAATTACCTTGGGAAGTCAGTACAGGACACTTTAGATTGAGAGAGATAGTAAGAGATTTTGATAATGGAAAGAAATTCAGGAAAATAGTCCTATGAGTCATAGGCTTTTTTAGGAACCCAGCCCTCGCCAGGATGTTCTAATGGGAGGTCCTGAAAATCCAAGGGCAAAGCGAGATGCTTCTGGGAACTTAGGAGGAAATAATACAAATGTGGGAACATGGGCTACGGAAGGAAAGGAAGAGGAGGGAAGACGCAGAGCATGAACAAAGAGCATAAATATTTGTGCTTTGTGTATGGGCAATGGCCTTGCTTACAAGCTCTACAGGGACATCTTGCTGAGGGCCATGACTGCTGTTCTAGGATCCCAACATTTCCCCACTTCTGAAACAAGTTCACAGCCTGTGCTTAGAAGTCAGCCTGTTGTCAGCATCTGGGTTAGATCATGTTATATTGTGAGTTACTGTGTTCTGTCCTTTTCCTTATGATAATTTTAGGGTCCACATGTGGTAAAATTAGAGGGAAGGAAAGTCCACCAGATGAGAGATTTCTAGCTGTGCTTTTATTACTCCTGGGAGGGTCTGGCTATTCAAAATAAAGCAAAAGAAAAATAGTTTAAGAATTTAGTCACTTTAATTTTAAAACAAGTGCAGCAGCTGTAGGATTTTGCAGTGCCCAGTTCCCTCAGAGCATCACCCTGCTCAGGCTTCTGAACCATTCTTGATTCTGCTATTAGACAGTGAGAGGGTCTGAATACGTTGTCTTTAGGGTCCCTTCCAGTGCCAAAATTATACTAATTTTGCAGATCATGCAGCAAGAGAGTAGTTTTGGAGAATCAAACCAAAACCCAAAGAATTGCAGCTCTGGGAAAGGCTAGAATCATCATGAGGCACAGCAGTTCCTTCACATGGTCCTGCTTCAGGCAGCCTGTCTTTAGAACCAGCATGGCAAGCGCACGGTGCCACTAGTACTGCTGCATAAGAGCTGCACATGCTGATCGCGTGGCATCCTTGCCGGGCTAGGCAGTGTGCAAACCACTGTGCAGCAGGGGACACTTGCTGTAGCTCTCCTCTTAAGAAAACATGCCACCCACTCACTGCTATCTCACTCCCCATGCACACAGACAAAACTTCTCTGCTTCCTCCATTTGTCCATAAAGGGTATCAGACTTGAGATCCTGTGCCCATATTTTACTGTTTAAAAATCGATGATTCTTCTGCAAATAGATAGTGGTGATGGTTGCCCAACATTGTGAATGTGCATAATGCCACTGAATAGTACACTGGAAAAATGAGACAATACCTTCCCCCAAAAATCAATGATTCATTCTTGTTTTTTTAAACTTTCTCAGCCCATTTACTATCAAAATCCTATTGTATGTTTTTCCTAGAAATCTGGTTGGCCGTATCTCCCAGGAGCGTTAGAAATGCAATGTTGTTAAGCAAGAATGCCTGTGATGACCACCCCTCTGTGTGGGAGTGAGAGGACGCAAAGGGCAATTCTCCACACAGGGATGTTGATGGCTAAGCTCCATGTTCTAATTGTGATGCCATTTTTTAGCATCTTTGTTTCCAGGCTCCTTTGTTCTGTCTTTAAGCAACTGCTCATTGAACCTGATGATCTGTCTGTATTACTTTCCCAGCCTCCAAAAAAGAAACTAAACTTCAGTCTGCTTTAGTTCTTATTTTTTGTTGTTAAATATACCATATGGAAAAGTGCATAAAACAGATGTGTAGTGTAATGACTAATTATAAAATGAACACCAGTATTGAAGAAATAGAAAATTACCATGCCCCAGAAGCCCCCTGTGAGTCTCTATATCTTCCCAATTTCCTCTCCCTAGAGTAAAAACTTATTACCATAAAAACAAAAAACAAACAAACAAAAAAACACCAAAAGCAAACCTGCTTTGTCCTTTTTAATTTTACCACCTGTGAGTACTACACCTAACATAATGCTTGAAATTTATAAATGGAATTATGGTGTTGGACTCAGCTTGTTCTTTAGCCATGCCCTTTCCCCATTCTTAACATATAGAACTCTTTTGTACATTTATTCTCCATTTGTGATACCTTTAGAGAGAGCTGTGCTATATCAAGCATTATTGCAGTGCTAAGAGATTAATTGCGTCCTAGTACTTCATTATTAAAAACTCTCTCCCCTTCTGTTAACACTGATTCAGCTGAGTGGGAAATGAGATGCACCTTTGCCCAGGCGTGACATGCAGAATAGTTAATGAATCAGCAGGGACACCCATCAATCAGAACAGACAAAAGGATGAGGCAAGGTGCTAATATAACTGACTAGTGTCTACTGACTGAACATCCACCCTACCTGGGTCCTTACTGTTCCCTCTACTGGAATTTGCCTATCCTTCAGGGTCTATATTAGGATCTGAATCCCAGCTCAGTTTCAAACCTAACAGCATAAGATGGACAAGTGACAAACTCAGTTTTCTTATCTATAAAAGAAGGAGACTGGGTTAGGATGTTTCTAAGGATCCTTCCAGATCTAAAGTTCTGTGACTGAAAGGGTCTCACTTATCATTGTCTGTTATTATGACACTCATCACTCTCTACATTCCTGCCATGTTCAGTTAGGCACCAGCCAAAACCAAGCATCAGGATGTCAGAATCAGGACCTGAGTTAAGTCCTTTATACATTTGAATCCTTGGAAGATATAATTTATGGAATCTGCTAAGTGAATGTTTGATGAATTAAGTTCCACTTCTGTGATGCCATCCCCAACTGCTCTGATCTGTTCTATTTTTTCCTGAAATTCTCTATTGAGAATTTTATTTATCTATTGACTCCAAGAGTGGGGGTGGGAGCGCTAAACAAAAAAACATTTATTTCTCAGTTCTTGAGGCTGAGTCTTCATATGGCAGAAGGGGCAAGTGACCTCTTTTATAAGGGCACTAATCCCATTCATGAGGGTTCCATCCTCATGACCTAATCACCTCTCAAAGGCCTCACCTTCTAACACCATTACATTGGGGCTAGGATTTTGAAATATAAATTTGGGAGGGACACAAACATTCAATCTTTAGCAAGCACTGCCACCACTCTATACGAGTTATGATAAGGGCCTGCTTTGGTTTTTCCATGTCAGGGCTTAGCAATGCAGACATTCATCTGTCAGTCTGCAACGGAAGTATCATTACATGATGCTCTTGAGGTACAACTGGGAGTTTCTTTTTCATTAGCAGAACTCGAAAGAATGCTAGCTCAAAGTTGAGAAAACACTGTCAGAAGTTCTAGGTTTTCCTTGTGGGAATGGAGAAGGACTCTCACTTTGCAGCCTCATGCTGAATCTTTGTACTGCCATGACCCACGTCTCAGCACCTTCTGGGTGCTAAAAAAGTCAGTCAGCCTGGTGAGGCAGCTGCATGCCTGCTCCAGCCAAGCACTAGACTATTTATGCAAATTAAAAACAGAAGTCTATAAACTGACCCCAGCTGTACTACCTCTAATGACTGCAAGCTGGACTCTTAAGTATGTTGTTATTTTTAAAGTCAGTTGTTTTTCCATGCCTGCATTTTGTTTTACCATAACACATAGGCAACAAGAATTTTTCCATAAACTTTAAAGACAGATGTAATATACCCTTAGGCCAATCTCTTCTGTAAAATTGTTGAGGTAACTTCAATGTATGGGATTTTCTTCTAGCTCCTCATTATGTCTCAAGTATTTTCATTCTTTGTGCTAAAAATGCTGGGGAGATTGTGGTCAAGATATTTAATCACAGTGAACAGAATGAAAGAGTCACTCATCCCTGTTTCCTGGGTTGTATTATTTAGGCTTAGTTTGGTTTGCTTTTAAAAAGTCACCTTTGGTGCTAAAACATACAGGATGACAGGCACAAGGACTTAATGTGGAAACATATGTTCAATGGTGGAATAAACTAAAAATAATATACCAACCAAGGATCCCGGGGAGAAATCAGAACTTAGAGGGTGTAGGAGCCATGAATATGGAGTACTTTTTGCTTTATTTATTTATTTTTAAAGAGAAATAAGCCACCAGTGTGATGCTAAAGCAGCTGATTCTGGCCTGAACTGTTTAGCCCTGGCTGAAATTAGATCTCCCTGGAGAAATTACAGAAGTAATATGTATTCATTGCAGACAATTTGGAAGATGGCAGGAAGCTATTTTAAAAGATGTATTTTAATTAGAAATCACACCCAGAGACAGCCATCATTTCTATGCCCTCCATTCAGATTACTAGTCCTTTTTAAAAATTTTTCCCAGAAAACTATGCAGTGCAGATGGAGATTAACTTAGCAGATCCAAAGAGAATGGACATTAGGATGAGAAGACTCTGGATCCAGGAAGTGTGTATAGTGGCTCTCCTACAGTCCTTTGGGGCAGGCCTTGACAGTGATCTAACAGTAGAGCCATCCAACATGCTGCTCTGCCTAATTGCCTCACACTCCAATCCTACCCCTTGCAAAATCAGGACCCTGTATTTTGGCATCCTTTACCAGACAGATGATTCAACTAGGACACTCTTAGAAAACTCCAGCCCTCCCTTATCTTCATCTGCTCCAGACTTGGGGATCCTTGAACAGTGATCCTATCAAAGTCAGAGTGAGCTTTTATAATGCTAGTAGTAGTTAACAATACTGTCTTGCGTACTTGAAAGCTATGGGAGTATCTTCAAAGCATTCACCATTTGTAGCTCTTGTCCTGCCTTGTGTCAGCACTCAGGAGCTGTGAGTCCTTCAGGTAGTTCTAAAGACCAACAGCTACATTGAGTAGCACTCCAGTGCACAGGAGATGCTCTTGCAATACTCAGAAGTCTTGACTCTCTTCTCTCACTCCGAGTGGCATTTAGAAACCTTCAGATATGCAGGACAAGGCCAGATCCTAAACTCCCTTTGTATTCTTTAACAGAGTATGTCCTACCATCTACTTAATACTGCTTTATCTCCTCTATTTACAATAGTAGCCTAAGCATCCTCAAAATTCTGGAGTGGTCTTACCCTCCCCTGTCCATTGCCCACATGTCTAATCGCTTAACCACTTCCTGATTTTGCCTTAGTAATTTCCTTCCTCCTCTACTCATGCCTATTACCCTGGTCCAGAACCTCATCCAGAACCTCACCTACCTATTCCTAGGTGGGCCTCAATACCTTTAAACTGAGTATCTGATTCTAGATTCTTCCCCTACATTCTGTCCTATTTTTCTAGAAACCAACAGTATTTCTAAAAAAATTCCCGAGGAAACTAGAATAGGTTCCTCTTAGAGTTTGATATCCTCAGCAATGGAATTTAAGCCTTATCAACTTGCCATATCTTATCTGGTCAAGGTGTTCTCACAACCTTATTCTCCCACTCCAGTAAGGCTGGTTCTTCCTTAAAGGCCATGCTCAGTCCTGCCATTTCTAGTCACTTAGAATGTCCCATCCCCTCCTTTAAACCAAGTCCTCTATCTCAATGCCTTCTATGTCCCCCTCTTTCCCTAAGTTTGGATTCTAGGACTCAGTAGTGTTTAATTTTGTTGTACAGTCTAGACCTTAATTGCCCTTCTGCTAGGATCCTTAACAGTAGTAGGTATAAAAATTGCTTGGAGGGCTATATGCCAGATGTCATTCTTAATGTTATACAGCTTTGCATGTATTAACTAATTTAATCCAAGCAATTCTATGGGAGTAGGTTCTATTATCGGCATTTTGCGGATGAGGAAATTAAGACATGGAGAAATTAAATAACTTGTCCAAAGTCACTCAGCCAATTAAGGGTGGAATGTGAGTTTGAACTTACATGAAATTTGTCTCCAGAATCCAAGATATTCTGCATCCCCTCGGGAGCAGAGGAGTAAATTCTTGTGAGCCCACAGCAAGCCAGAGCATGAATCATATAGCACATCTTAATATTTAATTATTGTTTTCTCCTAATTAGTCTGTTATGAATCTGATGCAAATTTAGTCATCAATTATTAAGCCACCCGATTTTATGAAGTATGGGATTGAAACTGTCAAAATGTTATAGAAAATCGTAAACCTGTGGTTCTTCCAAGTGAAATCTTTTCTGAGCAGAAAGTACATTCAAGTAGTATATGCATTTGCTCCCTAAAGGGATTACTCTAGATTTTGGTCATTTGATGGATTGTCTACACAGCATTTTTCTTTCCTTGGGACTGATTTAACTTGCTTAATTTTGTGCTTGTCAAACACAATGAGCATGATGAACCCTTCTGAGTTACAGATTTATCAGAAACATCTGTTAATTTACTAAAAATGCACTATGGCCCGAATTGTCCCTTACAAAAGCAGGATCTACTTCATCTATGAACAGATTTCAGTTTCTTTCTCAAGGGTTATATCCGTGATCTGTGAAGGCTGGGACATCATTCAGTATCAACTTGCATGTTTAAACAAGTCATTCTTGTCCTTCTTTGTTTTCTCAATGCAAGGGATGTTTTAGTCCTTTGTAAAATTTAGCTTATCGCTTTTGATGTGATACAAAACAGCATTTCCGCCCTCTGGGTCCCCTGACCCAGCAGTGTCCATTTCTGTTTTAGAATTTAGACAATGATACAAAGTTTTGTTTACTGGCAGCCTATAGTGTATTCTACTCAAAATAACAGGAAATTTTAGTAACTCAAATTGAAATACCAAAGGAAAAGTAAGACTTGAGGAGACTATCACTCTCCCATCTCTATAAAATATAAAAAACATACCTTAAAATGACCAACTATCTCATCCTAGACTTAAGATAAAAGCCTTTGTCTGTAATAAGAATATTCCTCAATAGAAGCTTTCCTATATAAAAATAGGCTTGTGTTGTCACATGTGTTTCATTGCTTCACTTCTTAAACATTTTGAGAGTAATTTATCCAGCTTAGGATGGTGTTATGTCAAATAATTTTCACAAAATGACCTTTCATATCCTGAAAACTGAATATTTTGTTATTGCTTTGTGCCATAAAATACCCTACAAACAATATCACTTATACCTTACACCTATTCCTCCATACACTCAGTAATTGTAGTCTTTTCTTGAGAGATTTGAGGAAAGAAACAAAGGCCCACTTCTTCTCCCTCTAGTCATAATAAGCAAATATTTAATAACTGTTAATTATTTTTCAGAGGAATATTGAGGCTGAGAGAAACAATGCAATATTCAATTTCTTAATTTTGAATAAGAGTTTGCATATCATTTCAATATCATAAGTAAATGAATGGTTGACCTATTGAAGTCTACCTCTATGGAAAAATAAAATTGTTAATCATGCTACGACATGACTGAGTTATCTGAGCCTCTAGCCTGCTTGTCAAAGAGTTATTACATGTGGAATCTAATACTATTCAAAAAGCTATAAACAGAGTTCTCACTTAAAATTGATGAATAAGATTCTATACTATTATGGACCAGGTAACATTTACTACTTTTCTTCCTTTCTTTCTAAATTTGTCCTAAAAATTTGGGACCAATGAGATTATTGAAATGAGACAAATATTTTTCTCTGATAAGTCAATCATCTTGATACATTGCATGTGTTCTGGAACATTTAATCTAGAGGTCTAGACATTATTAAAAATATATGTTAGATGGAGAACCTTTATCAAAACAAGTGGCTATGAGTTTAGAATGAAAAGCAGTTCTTCTAACACAGATCTTTCTTGTAGTAACTTATTGGTTATTTCACTTTGACAGAATGAGCACTCTACCTCAACATGTGTGCTCATAGCAGCTGTTTCTGCTACAAAGTGCAGTGACCCTATACTTCTATACATGGGCATCCTGTCACATAGAGACATAGTCTTGTGTCCACTCTGTAGCACACAGGCTTTTGTTCACCTGATGGGAGTGCAGATGTGGTTTTCACTAGTGGAAGAGGGCCAATGAGTCACACATCCAAATAAAATGTGTTTGAGAAATTTAGTGGTTAATCACTCACTTTAGCTGCAGCAGAGGGTTTCCTGATATACTTGACTGCTTTCACGTAGATGGCACAAAATGTAGAGCTTAGTGGCTCACAAAGCCAGCCTGCTTTTACTGGACTGCCCAGCTTACAAATTCTTTTGATTTTATTTTGAGCCACACTGGTAAAAGCTAAAGAACAATCGACAAAAGCCATCTCGTCTTTTCACTGCTCTTCGGTTTAGCCTTTTGCTTTGTTTATTTCATTTCATCAACTTTTAAAAAATGACACTGTAATTCCAAAGTTGAGTTATTTTCCTGAGATCCTAGGTAATGGTGGCGGTGGTGGAAGCAAAATTCTTCCCCTTCTCCAAACTAAGTCAAAGGCATGATAGTTGAAATACACAATGCCCCTGACAAAGCTTTCAGGACGTAGAAGAATAACAGCCAGTACTCAAGAGTTCCCCAAATTGTATTTAATCTTCACAACAACTTGTAGGCAGTTACCTATATTTTATTTCCATTTCAAAAGTGGGGAAACAGAGTCTCAGAGGTTAAATATCCTTCTCAAGGTCACATAGCTAATAAAGTACCTTGAAACTTAGGTCTTTCTGTTGCCAAAGCTTGATCTTAAGTGTTTAGCTAACTGGATCAGACTTCTATAAACTAGCTGTCTCATGGCATGTGATTGTGGTGATATAAATTAGTCATTGCTTTTTTGGACCCTTTGACTTTAAAGCAAAGGATTTTAAAAAAATGGAATCATAAGTGACATGTAATATTATATTAGTTTCAGGGGTACAAAATGGTGATTCCGTTTTCTTATACATTGTGACATGATCACTATGATAAGTCTAGTTACCATCGATCACCAGAGAAAATTATTACAATATTATTGATTGTATTCCCTATGCTATACATTACATCCTTGTGACTTATTTTATAACTGGAGGTTTGTACCTCTTACTCTCCTTCTTCTATTCCTCCCATCCCTTCACCCCCACCCTCCCCTCTGGCAACCACCAGTTTATTCTCTGACCAAAGGCTTTTAAATGTTTCCTCACAGAATAGGTTTACTGTATGTTTTTGTTGATATCCTTCATCACTCTGAATAAATTCCTTTTTATCCTCAGATTGCCACCAGTGAATGTTGTTATGGGATGAGTTTCATCTTCCCATTCCCAAAGTTATGGATGGGTTCAAGCTCTAACTCCCAGTACTTCTGACTGTAAATATGGAGGCGGGGCCTTTAAAGAGGTAATTAAGTTAAAACCTGTTGGGGTGGGCCCTAAGCCAACCTGACTGGAGCCTTTATAAGGAGAGGTGAGGCCAGGGAGATAGCTAGGGTATATAGAGGAGAGGCCACCTCAGGGCATAGCAAGAGGTAGCCATCTGCAAGGTAACGACTGAGGCCTTAGAAGAGACTGACTCTGGAATAGTTTTAAGGTTAGAATTTTTTGTTCCTATAGTATTTGATAAAATTTGATAGTGAATCTGTCTGGAGTGGTGCTTCTATAGGAAGGCTTTTAAGTGGTTGTTCCTTTTGGTAATGTGTCACTGTTCTGGACACTTGTGGTCTTTTTGGTCTGGAAGTACATAGTTTTGGGTTGTGGAACGTTTGCTAAAATTACTTGATAATTTCTTTTCACCATTGCTGTCGCTTCTCTTTTGTCTTTCCACTGTTGCTATCGTTTCTCCTTGTTCGGGAGAAACAAGTTGGGTATTAGACTTCGAAGCTGATATTCTAATGGTCTTTGCTCAACTTTATCTTTTTGGGTGGTTTCCTCTGCTTTATTCCAGCTCTACTGAATTTTCTCTTTGCCTTTGTTTCATCTGGTATCCCTGATGTCAAGCCCTCTTTAATCTCAGGGGTTAAGCTTCACTCTGGCCTTTTAGGTAGTCACCTGGCTTTATGAAGTGAGGCATATCCATGGGCTCAAGTGTGCATTTTAAGGACTTACAGCTATTTTGTGTCTTCCATCTCTCCCAGCTCTGAGGACCAGGTGCATCTCCCCCCTGCTTGTGCTCTCTTGGCTCACGCACTCTCTCTCAAATCTTTAAAATTAAATAAATGGTTCAAGAGCTATACGTGAGCCAGGCTGTTGAAGTTCTGACACATGACAGAGTTTTGACAGGCTGACATGGAGATGCAGCATTCAAGAGGACTCTACTCACTTGCAGTATGATTAGCTGAAGATCTTCAGCTATCAGCTCCTTCAGGCTCTACTTCAGCCTTCAAGCCCAGGTCCTGCTTGTCCTGAAATTTTCTTGGGGTTGCCATCAACCAGTGATGGAGTGAGATGTTAGTACTATAATAACCTAGCCATTTCTGCCCAACACAAACTCCCCTAATGGGCAACGTTCACTCTGTAGTTCCCCCTAAGACTGGTAGGGACTTTGTCAGCTGTGTATAATCTCTGCTGTGTCCCCACCACAAGTCCTGCAGCTCTCACAGTTGCAAATTCTTAATAAACCTTTTGCTCTCCTAACTCTGAGCATTTGCTTTCTGAAGACCCTAACGTACAACATGAAATCTGTAGTTCCTACAAAGTCAGCTGAGAAAAGAAGGAATTCTGGGGGGGGGGGGGGGGATGTGTGAAAATCATATATTCCCTATAAAAAGAATGATGTGGGTTATCAACTGTGAGACTGTAAAAGCAATCACTGAGCTCTTCAGGTCGCAGGTACTAGGGAAGTCCTGTCGGTTTCTCTTACAGAGAGTTGATAAGTTCTAGCTTTTAAAATAAAAGAAATGGCTAGATCTTTGTAAATTATTAGGGTCCTGGGGAATTAATACTTACCTTTCATTGCCTAGGGCTCCATGCTTTAAGGTATGTTTCATTGATTTTTGGGTGCACGAAGGACCTC
Source organism: Canis lupus baileyi (assembly GCF_048164855.1). Lineage (NCBI taxonomy): Eukaryota > Metazoa > Chordata > Mammalia > Carnivora > Canidae > Canis > Canis lupus. The sequence goes on from NC_132841.1 coordinate 61,868,994, forward strand.
TTATAAGCATTTTTTGTTAGAACAGATTTATAATACAATGTGAATTGGTTTTTAAGGTTTGGTTATTAAAGTCAAAATTGATCTTTCAATATGAGTAAGCGACTGACCATATATAGTTCTCAGCCTCCAAAGCACCTTTATTTTCCAAAGGGCATTCCCCACCCCCCACCCCCCCTCAACTTCTTGAAATAAATCCCTGTCAAGGAGCAATAAGCACTTCACAAAGGTATGTAGCTGATTCTTCTGGTTTACCATCCTGATCTTTTAAATATCAAGTAGGGCTTAGATTCTTGGTTATTCAGACTTCCAAGGAATTTAATGTACTATTTCCTGTCATGTAGGATAAAGCGATTCAGACTTTTCATCTTGCAGAAGGTTCAAAAACACTGTGAACACAACACAGTTAAAATATGTTCAGAAATCTATCCTTTTATGTCCTAGAATAGGAATAAGAACATAATAGAAAAAAGCTAATGTTCAAGAATTTGCGGAGTGAAGGACTAATCAGACCATGGGAAACAAAATTTTAAAAGAACGAAGTTAAAGTTGAAAGAAATACTATTCATATTTAGACCAACTGCTCTAGAACAAAACTATGAAGAAAGTTTACATATGGACAATAAAGGAAGAGGAAGAGATTTGAAGAAAAAGCTAATACTGTTCTGAGCAAAAGAGAAAAGTAGAGGGACATGATTTAAAAAATGCTTAGAGATATAAACCATCCAAATGTCCATCAATAGATGATGGATGAACAAAATGCATTATGTCCATACAATGGAATATTATCTGGCCATAGAAAGGAATGTATACGCTATGACATGGATGAAACTTAAACACTATGCAAAGTGGAAGAGCTCAAACTCCAAAGACCACATACCATAGGATTTCCCTCATATAATAGTCTAGAACAGAAGTCTCTTGAGAAAGTGGGCTAGTGGTTTTCTAGGGCTGAGGGTGAAGGTAGGGGGTGTAGAGTGATAGCTCAAAGATTCAAGGTTTCTTTTTTTTTCCTTTTAAAAAGATTTTATTTATTTATTCATGTGAGACACACACACACAGAGAGGCAGAGACACAGGCAGAGGGAGAAGCAGGGAGCCCGACATAGGACTCGATCCTGGGTCTCCAGGATCAGGCCCTGGGCTGAAGGCCGTGCTAAACCGCTGAGCCACCCAGGCTGCCCTCAGGGTTTCTTTTCGAGGTGATATTCTAGGGGTGCCTGGGTGGCACAGTCGGTTAAGTATCTGACTCTTGGTTTTGGTTCAAGGTCATGATCTCAGTCGGGGTCCTGAGATCCAGCCTGTATCAGGCTTTTTGCTGAGCATGAATCTGCTCCAGAGTGTCTCTCCTTCTGCTGCTTATGCTCATTCTCTCTCTCAAATCTTTAAAAAAAAGTTCTAAAAATGATAGTTGCACAAGTCTGTAAATACACAAAGCACTGAACTGTATACTTTAAATGAGTGAAATCCTCATTTAAATCCTGTGAATCCTCAAGGTGTTTTTTTGTTTTAAGTATGAATAGGGGAAGAAAAACTCAAATGCTAGTTGAGAACTAAATAGAATTATAAACTGTCTGAATATAATTAGAGTACCCTGGGGCTGCATCACCAAGTTTTAATTCTTTCTGAAACTGGGAGTTTACCTCATTCCTTAGGCATTAGTAAATCGAGCTTGTCACTTTGGATTTCCATGGAAATATTTGCTTTTCCTGTATATCATAAGATCAAGGTGTTAGGTTAGATAATGGCTCCAAAGATATCAGGTCTTAATTCGTAGAACTTGTGAACGTTACCTTATATGGCAAAAGTGACTTTGTAGATGTGATAAATCAAGAATTTTGAGGCAGGGAGATCATCCTGGATTATCTGGGTTGGCCCTAAATACAATCACAAGTCCCCATATAAGACGGAAGCAGGAAGAGGTTGGACTATAGAAGAGAAGGCAACGTGACCACAGATGCAGAGACTGGAGTGATATGGTCAAAAGCCAGGAAATGCAAACAGCCAGCTGTTTGCTGGAAGAGCTAAAGAGCTCTCCCTTTGGGATCTCTAGAAGGCACCAGCCCTGCCAGTGCCTTACTTTTTTAGCCCCACAAGGCTCAGGACTTCTAGCTTGCAGAACTAGAAGAGAATAAATTTGTCTTATGTCTTTAAGTGTGTGGTAATTTATCACAGTGCCAATAGGAAACTAATCAGCAACACAGTACTGTGTTGATCCTGGGTAGATATTGAGATGGATTGACCTAGCTTCTTAATATTTGGTGCTTGGGTAGTTTTGTTCATGAGGTCTAGTTATCTCTTTCTCATATATTTACCACTTTAAGAGGTGGGTCTTGATTTTAAATGTCTTGTCTTGCTTTCATACTCCAAGGCCCAATAAATTCTTTCTGGAAGAAGGGAGTTCTGTTTAGAAAAGTCCTTGCTCCCCAACCAGGAATATAGATTCCTACGTCCCAAAGGGTCCTTAATTAGTTCAACTCTATAGCTGAATAAAAAGAACCCTGGAAGAAACAAATGATCCACCCAACCTCATGTAGTTAAAGTAGTGGCAAATGTTCATGATTGATGGATGGCTACTAATCTTTAAAAATTAATATGTGGGATTTAATATCAACTTGCTGGAGAGAAAACAAATTTAAGCTGACATGGAGATGTTTAAGACTTAAAAGTTTCTAGTTGCAAGAATCCTATCATTACAGCTAGGGTTCCCTCTAGTTTTGTAGGCCACCTAGCAGGAACAAAAAAATCCTCTTAATTCAGACTTCTAACCTCTTTCATTTATGAATCAAGTTCTGTTAGCAGCTTCATAGGAGGTTCATTTTCTAGGACATAATAGTACTTTGTTCAAATGTAGGAAGCAGAGGAGGAGACTAGGGTAAATCAGAGGTGGTTGGGGGTGGGTGTCAGGATGGCCACCTGGAACAAGAAGAGCAGGACTGAAGAAAACATTTTCAGGTCCTAGAAGTTATTGGAGACAGTAAATAGGCAAAGTGCTCAATGACTTCTGCAGAATTCAGCGGATACCGCCATTTCCGAAAAAATGTCCATAGTTTGAGTCTTTCTAATGAAAGACACTATCTCTCTGCTATTAATGCATATACTCAAAGTAAGAATGAGGAAGAACATTTCCTACTTTGGATTTGGTAGCAGGGGAAAGACTCTAAGCTAGTATAAAAACGAGTATTAAAAAAGCTCATACCCTTTGTACCAATAATCATTTCTAGAATATTAATCATTCGTATGAGATGTGAATAATCCTATAAGCAAATATTCACTGCAATATTTACAATAGTATCTAATAAGGAATTTATCATAGTATGTTTATATAGTAGAGCTTTACATAGTCATGAAACATTTATGAAATTTCAGGATATGATGTTTATGTAAAGTGAGTGCATGATACAAAACTAGTAAAGACTATATTCTTAACATCAACAACAAACAGCAAAAAACAGTAGATGGAAATAGTCATTATATGTTGTTATTTTCCGGATAGAATTTGGAAGACCAAGTTGCAAAATGCATTTGTTCCCCAGAAGTGACACTTCAACAAAGTTTCCTCTAAATCCAGCTAGTCAGCAATCTTCATAGAATTGTAGACTATAGACTGTCAAAAGAATTTCTCCTTGCTTTTGACAGGCAACAGTGACAGCCTCTTTTCTCAAAATCTGTGTGGTAATGCAATTGCCTCATGGGTTTATACATGTTAGGTGTCTGAAAGTGGGTCATTCCTTTTACTGAGAGCAAAGGCAGGGCTATATTAATAGATCACGCCTTATTCAAGACCGTAGTCTGTTAACTGGCGTATGGTGAAGTGAATGCATTCTAACCTCCCCATGCTTTATAAAGCACATATTGGGTGACTACCCAGTAGCAACAACCATCAGCTAAGAATGCAACTTCACATGTGGGTAGTATGGTATCTGATCATACCAATTAATCAAGTTTGTCTCCTGGGATGTGTATACACCTTTGAAAGAAGCTAACATCTAACTGGAAAAATGTGCTCCATATGGAGTTCTGAAGTTTAAGGTTTTTGAAGATTCTTTTCCAAAAGGTAACACAGGATTTAAAATTTTTATTTAAATTCAATTAACATGTTAGTTTCAGAAGAAGAGTTCAGTGGTTCATCAATTGCATGTAATAACCCAGTGCTCATTATATCACATGTCCTCCTTAATGCTCATCACTTAGTTACCTCATTCCTCCCTTGCCTTCCAGCAACTCTCAGTTTGTTTCCTATAGTTAAGAGTCTTATGGTTTGTCTCCCTCTCTGATTTAATTTTTCCCTCCCTTCTCCTGTGATCCTCTATTTTGTTCCCAAATTTCACTTGTGGGTGAAATTATATGATAAATTCCTTCTCTGACTTATTTTGCTTAGCATATAATACCCTCTAGTTCCATCCACGTTGATGCAGATATTAATTTTTTTTGATGGCTGAGTAATATTCCATTGTGTATATATACCACATCTTCTTTATCCATCCATCTGTTGATGGACATCTGGCCTCTTTCCATAGTATTCTGTACATTGCTGCTTTGATGTATTAAAAAAATTCTAACACAGGTTTTCCTTGGTGTCAGAATTAATATACAAATAGTGTGGAATATGGTGAATCCATTGATGCAAAATTTGTAACTTGAAGTAAATTTTTTTCATCTCCCTGCTTTGAGCCCATTTACTCATTCCTAAAAGTAGGATGGATCATATTTAACTAAATGAACTTCTGTTGAGGATTCTTTATAGTTAGCTTTAAAGGAAGGCAGAAGCCAGCTGCACCTGAGTGGTTATTTTCCCCACTGTCAGAAATAGGCTGTTCATGAGTCTGACTGGCAATAGTTAAGACCTCAATTATTAGTAAGACAATGGACCAAAAGTGTCTCTTCACTGACTCAAGCCCTATATTTGCAACATGCTTATTAATGGAAAGGAAAAAAAAAAAAACCCAAACCCAAAAGATTTCTGGTCTATTTGAATTATTTTGCTGGCAGATTTGAGATTATTGCAACTTCTGTAGTCCGTTTCAACCAATTGTGCTGTATGTTTAGGGAAGCTCATCACTTTACAATCCAGGTCAAAATCTCTTCTAAATCTGTGTGTTCTTGGCATTCATTCTGGTAAGTCAATCAAAGTTGAATCCAATGGGTTAATGCAATGGAGTCAAGTTAGCCCCTGTACAGGCAAGTCATTGAAATTTCCACAGAGGTTTAATTTACACAACTTTGTGTATAAATCTTTGATCAACAAAGTCAAGTTCTGTACTAAGTGTATATTTGTCCTTTAGTTAGTTCAAAAAAATCCTCCGGCCACAGGAATCTTCAAAGTCTAGTTGATGTAACAGTTTCATTACCTCAAATCACAGGGCTCACTAACCTGAATGAAGCTCCCTGTGAGGGGCTGCACGCCTGCATATTTAGGGTGAATTCCTTTTTTTTTTTTTTTTTTTTTTAAGATTTTATTTATTCATGAGAGAGAGAGACAGAGAGGCAGAGACACAGGCAGAGGGAGAAGCAGGCTCCATACAGGGAGCCTGATGTGGGATTTGATCCCGGGACTCCAGGATCATGCCCTGGGCCAAAGGCAGGTGCTAAACCACTGAGCCACCCAGGGATCCCTAGGGTGAATTCCATTGCTTGGCAGCTGCAGGTAAACTTAAAGTACGGAAATCCACTCTTTTTTTTTTTTTTTTTTGAAAGATTTAGTCATGAAACACAGGCAGAGGGAGAATCAGGCTCCTTGCAGGGACTCGATCCCAGGACCTTAGGATCGCGCCCTGAGCCGAAGTCAGACGCCCAACTTCTGAGCCACCCAGGGGTCCCTGGAAATGCATTCTTTAAGATTAAAAAAAAAAGAAAAAAGTGTGTGTGGGGGGTGGGGTGGGGGGAGGTGCTAAGTTAGGGGGAAAATAAAAAATGCAACCCCTAAAATGTTTATACGGTCAGGCAGTTCTCTGCAGGAAGATTTCAGTTGAAGAAGTTTCACTCTTAAACGTTATTCTATGGAAGACCTAATACTGCGGGCGAGAGCGATCGCTTCCTTCTCCAACTATGTGGGGGGTGGCGTGGCGCTGGTACCTCAGTCATGGGAGCCTCAGCTGGTAGGTCTGGCACTGGGGGAGGGGGGGGGTGGTCCGGCCCGAATCTTAAAATACAGGAACGCTCAGGGTGGGTTTTGTTTTTAAATCTGGGTTCTTGACGGATTCTTGGCCCCTTCACGGATAACAACGAAATGCCAATGTCTTGTGCGTTTCCTGGTAAATAACTTAAGTCTCCAGTGCCCCTGCTTGAGCTCTTACCTCTTGGCCGGGACGGCGGCCCACAGGACTAGATCACATGGGTCGCGGCGGGGAGCTGCTCGCTCGGTGGCTCATTTCCTTTCGGGGCGACGGGTTTGTGCTCGGAGTCCTTGGACTCCGAGCACGCGAAGCCCCGGGAGCCGCTTTCCGGGGCTGGAGGTCGGCTACCGCGTCCCTCCCCTCTTCCCTTCACGTGGTGGCCCGTGAGACCGGAGGGCAGCCTGGCGTTCTAGGGGGGCTCCCGGGGTCCCTCGGGCTGTGTCCTAAGCCCCTGTGTACCCTGAGGGACGCCGGGCTGGAGCTGTCCGGGTCGAAGGTTCACGCCGGCTGAGGGGCTGAGGGGCTGAGGGGCGGGGCCGCCCGCGCACAGCACGTTCCTGAGGCGCCCCCTCAGGTGCTTTCTCGAGGCCGCAGAGCCCGCGGGAAATCACCCCGGAGAGCGGCGTTAAGGGGCGCGGCGGCCGCCACCACGCCTCCCGCCTCAGGGCTCGCTTCCTACCGGGGGACAGGAGGGGCCGCCAGGGCTTTCCCGCCCGGGAGCACAGTTCTGCGCCGCTCCGCCCGGCCCGGCGGGCGGCTGCGGAAGCGCGCAGGCCCCGGGCTCCTGCAGCACCGGCCGATTTTCCGCTCTTCCCGGCTCGCTCTTCCGCCTGCGCCGCCGCCCCCGCCCTCCGGCCGCCTCACAGGAACCAGCGCCCCTGCCGCTCCCGCGCTTCTCCGCCGCCGCCCGCCGCGGCCTGCCTTTTATAGGCACCGCAGCCAATGAGCGCTCTCCTTTCCTTCCGCCCGCCCGCCCGGCCAATCGCCGCGCCCCTGGTGTCATCTTCGGCTGCTCGGCCGCTCTCGGCTATTTTCGTCGTTGCTGGCTTTTCCAGGGGCTGCTCGCTCGCAGCCGAAGAAGCTGCCTTTTTTTTTTTTTTTTTTTTTTTTCCGGGTTCGGAGCCGTTCCGGATGCTTTAGGCTGCCGGATGTCTGATCTCCGGATAACTGAGGCGTTTCTGTACATGGATTATCTGGTAGGTGCGGGGCCGGGGTGGCGTGTCGCTGCTCGGAACCCGACGTGCCCGATGTCCCTCCGCCTGGAGGAGCAGCCTTTTTTGCTTTCTTTCTTTGGGATGGGATGCCTTTGGGGTTCTTTTCTCCTGCAGCCTGCCGTGGGGCGGTGCGGGGACCCGGCGGGGCGGCGGGGGTGGTGGAGCTGACAGGTAGAGGTGCGGCCCCGGCCACCTCGCGGCGGGGAGAGGGGCGCGCTGGGGGCGCGGGCGAGACGGGGCGGCGGCGGCGGGGCGGCGGGGCGGCGGGGCGTCCTCTGCCCGCGACCCGGCTCCTGGCTTCCCCCTGCGCTCCCCGCGAAGGACTTTTCTTTCCGGGGAGGCTGGAGTTTTCGGCTCTCCCTCTAGCAGAACTCCAGGTACTATTAAAGAGCCATAACCAGAATGGCTCACTAAGTGCCCGGCAGCCCCGGTCATTTGGTTGTTATTAGGTCTCTAACGCTGTGACCTCGGTCGCGGCCAGGGTTTAAAAGCACATTACCGTAAAGTAGACGGGGCTAAACTACATCGCAGCCTGGTTGGGACTGGCTAGGGGCAGGCATTGTCCCACTGTTCCTGTCCTGGGCGCATGTGGCTTTTAACCCTGGATCCCAAGCCGTGTTTTTAGGCCAGGCTTGTGCTGAGAAGTTTAGGTGCGAAGTGTCAGCACGATGCTGGGGGCTGAACGTGGTTTTAATAATGCACTCGTGTTTTTATGGAATTATGCAAGCATCCTGTATTGTTCCAGAAATTCTGTTTCCCCAGAGCTGCGTGTTTGTGTTCCAGGGGCAGCTCACTGACACTGGCTGTGTTCGATCATGCACAATTACCAGGTTTACCTTGTCACAGCTCAAACTGCTGTTATGTGGAGTTGCAGTAGCTGGTTGAGAACATTGGCCCTTCTGTGATCTTGTTGGACACATGCAGTCGGTTTTACTGTAGATCGGTCTGGCAGAGATTTGCCAGTGCCTTCTAGGAATTAAACTTAATGCTGTTCTAAGAAAGACTGTGAAAGCTTTCATGATCAAGAAACGCTGGGCAAGGACGGTTTTTTAATGTTTTCTTGTATTTGGACTCACTCTATAGTTTCTATGAAGGAAACGTTTCCCCCTAAAGCTTAATGGCTTGTTTTTGTTCTTTTTTTTTTTTTTTTTTTTTTTTTTTTTGTGGGGAAAGGATGGTGATTGAAGTTAATGCATGACCTTGTGAATTGAGCAGAGATAAAAAAAATTGAGCTCAAATTCTGTTTTGTTCATTTGTTGATGTCAGTTATCTTTGTGATAAAGGGACATTATCCACCCACACCTGGAGCCAGTTAAGGAGGTTATCTGATTATGTGTGGTCTTTAAAATTCAAAGTGCCATGAAGGTTAAGAGTTGTCAAGTGTTTCTTAGATTTTCTAAGTCAAGGAACTGATTATTTTGTAGCCTGTCTTATAAGAAACAATACTACGATTTTGTTTTGCAGTCCACTCAAAGCCAAAGTTTGTTGAGGGTAATTCCAAATAGGAAAGGGTGACCTTACCTGTACTACCGAAAGCTAATTTTGGATACTTAAGTAGTTCCTAAAATCTGGTGGTTCTGATACCCGTATGTATTTCTTTAGTGGATGAGTTTTAAATTTACAAATAGTATCACAAAGCTGAGGTGCCAAAACCAGCAAACCATTTGGGGTTTGGGGATTGAAAACTGGTTAATTTCTAGTTGGATTATCTAAAGTTGGTGAATGTTAGTGAGACTTTTAGGGTACCTTAAAGGCAGATTAATTTCTTTTTCAGTTTATAACAGGTTTGTGTTAAAATCAGTGGGCCCCAAATTTGACACAGCCTTTGGGTTTCACCTGCCACGCCCCCACACTCTATTGCATTGGTACTAAAAAATACCTTGTTACGTTCAGCTTTAAGAAAAACTCAACTGTAGTGAAACTGTTATGTAAAAATCATTGGCTAATCATTGAAGATGAGAAAAAAAGGTCTTCAATAAGTCAGTTTCTATGAGTGTGCCAAGTATCTCTTGTGAAAACATTTAAGAAAAGCCTTAAACATGAAGGCCAGTTTTTCTATCCAATTTCAGTTAAAAGAAACAACCCTTCAGAGGCAATATTTTGTATTTCTTAACTCTGAAAAAATGAATGCCATACATCATTCCTCTCTTCTTGCCTTTCAAATTGACTCATTTGCTTATATATAATCTTTATATGGTGTTGATTTTATTTCCCCCAGAAATTGGTTTTTAATAAATTCTGTTGACTGCATCTGGGATCTTGTTTCTAAAATAAGTTAATTTTCAAGTTCTTTGACTTGCAAAAAAAAAAAAAATGCTCCTTTCATTACAATGAGATTGGCTCTTCAGATTTTGCTGAGCTCGTGGGCTAGAGTTCCTTGTCCATGTACTCGACAGGAATACTGGTGTATGCTATCTTTTTTTTTTTTAATCGGTGCTTGACTTTTCTTATTGCTGCTATTGGAAGCTGGAAGAAGGAGCTGTGTGTATGTATTGTCTATCCATTGTTCTTTGGATAGGATGTCATCACTTAACCTTTTTTATTTGGAAGAAATTAGAAAGGAAAAGAAATGAGAGAAAGGTAGAGTGCTATTTTTAACCGCTTTTAATAGGACTGTGGGTATTGAAACAAATGACGAAGCTGATCTTTAAGGTTGCTGTTGATTTTTCATAAGAGAAATGTCCTCAATTACAGGTGACCAATAAGGTGAGGGAGAAGAGTAACTCCTTAATATTCAAGATAGGGGTTTTAAATCAGTTCAGGGATATAGTGGTAGTTTGCTAATTCTAAATAAATATCATCCAGTGTCCAGTATTTGTTGAACTGAATGAATGAGACTGAGGGCCAGTACTACTTTTCTCACGAGCTTCTAAACTGAGATGAGATAAAATCTGTTTGGATTAGGTGTTTTGTTCTGGGGAATGCAGAATGTATCCTTTACACTTCAAGATTATCAAGATACTCTTTTTAGCCTGGGTGGCAATTTAAATATAAAAATCTCATGTTTTCCAGTTAAGGAAATTGGCTTAGAAGGCCATACGCCTTTTCTTCATGATGGGCTTTAAAGGCCATATTCTTATCTGTCCAGTCCATGGGTAAAAATTTTGCTACTGTTCCAACAGGCAGAATTGGCCTCACTCTCTTTTGACAGGTAGAACTAGTGAGACCATGTGCAGAGCTTTTTGAATAAGGTAGGAGAAAATCAAGTTGTAATGAAACCCATCTACCAGGTTTTCCTTGAAGGTTGGACTAGATCAACTTCTAGGTTCCTTTCGGTTTCAAATTTTTCTTTTTGCCCTAGCTCATGTTGATTGGTTAGAATTTTACCCTTTTCCCCCTTCTGCCATCAAAACAGTAAAATTTGGTCTGCTTTGTGTAATGCCTAGGATGATTAAATGAGATAATGGAGGGAAAGGGATTTATAAACATTTTTTCCAGATATAAAATGTTAATGTATTATGATTACATTGCTTATTCTTCTATCTTAAGACCTTAATGACTTCTCTCTGGTAAATGCTGGGCTAGCTTCTAAACTAGTGCCAGTATATGGAATAGACTTAAAGTGGTAATCAGCAGGCAAGATGTCATAAGATCCTTGAAAATATCAAAATGTGATTTTTGTAAGTATCAAAAACAATCTGTAATTGATTCCACAGATATTCATGGAACCCATGCTTTGTGCATGGCCCTGAAAGTCTTGGAGGGATGAGCTCCCAGCTGAGGTCTCCCTGCTGTAGGACTGCCAGGCAGGTGGCGCTAGGAGTCAGTCAGTGGCAGGACAGGTATCATAAGGTGCATCGGAGAGGGGGCAGCTTCTGGTGTGCCCCTGGCTTTCTGGTAGGTTTCTCATTTTACATGTTCTTGTTTCATTGTGAACTAAAACCCAGAGTTATGGGTTTTAGTGTGACAAACGTGACAACTGAAAATGTGACAACTGAAAATGGTTGATTAGTCTTGGATGCTAATAGTTAACTAATGATCACTGCATTTGTATATTGTGTTTGGAATTTAAGGCCAGGGTTCTTGATTTCCCATATAGATTGGTGAACCTGACCTAGTTTCTTGGTCCTAGGCTGTACCTGCCATTATACATATTTGTGTGTCAAGGCACCTGGCTGGCTCAGTTGGTTGAGCATCTGCATTTGGCTCAGATCATAATCTCAGGGGCCCGGGATTGAACCCCACGTCAAGCTCCTTGCTCAGCGGGGAGCCTGCTTCTCCCTCTGCCCTTCACCCAGCTTATGCTCTTTCTCTCTCTCAAATAAATAAATAAAATCTTTAAAAAAAATTGTGTGTCAGTGGGTAGGATAGGTCAGCATAAGTACCAGCTCATCTACAGAATAAAAACCAACTGACCAAGAACAGAAACTCATAATCTACTTCAAAGAACTAGTCAACTGTAAATGTGCCTATTTGAGAAGAGGAGTGAAGGCACGTTTGGATTTTATCTGGTGCTCAGTTAAATTTAAAGTGTGCTATTTTTAACCCTTAATGACTCTGAACATTTATAAGTTGTATGTTCTGACTCTGGTCAAATTGACTACAACACCAGGCCAAACATTTTTTTGTCTTAACTACAATTGGAGAGTTCTGTAAATATTCTTTTAATTATAAGATTAAAATAATGCAAGCACAGATCTACCATCTGGACTTGTCATGGCAAAAAAGTTTGAAGAACGTCTGTACCATTAAGCAGGAACTCTGATGTAGAGGCATTAGTTCTTTTTCTCCAGCTGCTTTTGCTACAGTCTTAAGTCTTGATGTGGGAGTCTATGAAAAGACCCACAGGAGAAATGATACATGCCCTCTGGGAGCCTAAGGCATGTGCTTGTTGGCATGCTGGGGTTAGGTATGGTGGAGGGAGTTAAGCATGAGTTGTGAGGGTAAGTCAGTTAACATTTATTGAGCACTTATGGTGTGCCAGACAACTTTGTAAATGCTTCCCTGCGTAACAGCATTGAAATGAGGCTCAGAGAGATGGTGTCCTTTACCCAAGTTCATACTGACAAATAATAGAGCTGGGGTTGTGGCTTCCCTTCCAGCCTGGTGTTGAAGGTATTGGGAGACTATTGACATTTTTACATTGCACATAGATACTATGCTGCTGTTTAAGTGAGGCTAACAAAACCAGGGGCCTTGAGGAGGCTGACTGATGTCCCCTCCTTCTCAAGGACTTGGCTTTGCTAAATGACTGGATATAAAGAAATGTGTCCTGAGCTTCCTGTCCTACAATGTCCTGACTCTGGTCACTGAGTTGATGGACTTTCAGCATCTCCTGTTTCATCAAGTGACCACAAATGGATTGCTAGGGCACCTCTTTCAACCCCCTTCTGTCACTGCAGGGGCACCTTCTTGCCTGTCACAAGTTCTTTTGTGAAGAGGTCACTGAGACCAAGGGCCTAGTTGTCAGATAATCTGACTTCTGCTGGGCTCCTTTACCACGTGCTGCCTGGGGAAGGGAGGCCATCCCAGCAGACACTAGGCCCCAAGTAGCCTCTTGCTTACAGATTTCAGTTGGGCAAAGTCCCCCGAAATTCACTATAAGTACTTTATTTCTGAGGTATACTGGAAAGAAGGAAAGATTTTTAAGGAAGTTCTGGTAAGGGTATCACAGAGAACAAGGAAACAGCAATTTCCTTTGATAACTTCTCACAAATTGAATTAGTGGTGGGCTTTTATTTTCAAGTCTACAGTCCCTTTTAGTTCTGCTGTGGCTCTCCCCCTGGCATCTACCCAAATGCTTCCAGTGTTTGGATGAGTCTAGGAAGCTCAGTTCTTGTTGACCTTCATTTCAAGTGTCTACAAAGTGTTTGAGCACTTCTACTTGTAGCAGGGCTGCCTTCAAGTGCGTGTGGCCATGGGGGATGAAGTTTCGAAGGGCCCCACACCTGGTTTAATGCTCCGTGGTAACCACTGTCGTAATCTTTGATGTTTTACAAACATTTTCATTTTACGCTGGGCCTCAAAAATCATGTAGCCAGTTCTGACTTCTAGTGCTAAAGACCTGTGGATAGCCCTTGAATGGCCCCAGGGTGATACCATCGGAGTTTGGCACCTGCGTCCGGCAGAGTCTGGGACTATCTTGATCACCACCACCAGAAACAGAGGGGACTGTGTACCGAGTATAGTGCAAAGTGGTTTATTTCTGTCACCAAACTTAATCCTCCCATCAGTCCTATTGACCAGATGCTATTGACTTAGAACACAATGCCTTAGAAAACAGGGAAGTTGAGGCTCAGTGAGGTGGTGTGTTGGCCAGTAGAATGTCAAGGCTAGGCTATGAGCCTAGCTTGGGGGATTCTAAGCCCATGCCTGGAAGCAATCAGTATTGCCTACCTGCTAATAATTGTTGAGAGGACTAGTGAGTGGAGCAGCACGAATCAGACACCATGCTGGCAATCAAGGGATCACTTGATTGCTGTCCCCTGGTTTCTGGGGAGAAGCCCTCCCAGGAGTATAGCGACAGCCCAGTTCTGCTGGGCCAGCTGTGTGGGTTTGTGCCTTCAGGTGAGCCAGTTTACTCGGGGATTTTGCTTTCATTTCTTTAACTACTTTCCTCCACTCTTTTTGCATAAACGTTGGTGTTCTGCTTTTTGGCTCACCTACATGCCAAACACACCTACATGCTTTTGAGAGGAACCATTTGAAAAGTTGGATTTGCAGGCCAGTCTCATTTATCAAGTTCCTTTGTACCCAGATTTGCTGGACACTATTCTGACCTCTGGACTGACTTCCCTTGAGTAATTGTGTCCATGTCTCCCCAAGAGGGATTCCTGCATTTTTTTTCAACAGGGTAGCTGCTTCTGTGGCCTCACTCTCATAGATGACAGTCTATAGAGTCCTGCCAGAAACATTGATTGAAGCACAGAAGGACTGTACCAGTTCCTTAAGCATTCTCCTAATCATGGAGTCAGGAGCTAAAACAAAATATAGCTCCTTCAAAGTTTTATTTTTAATACAAGTATTTGGAATACAAATATTCAGAAAAGTACAGAAAATAAAACCTACTTCTGTGTACCTCCCTCCCTGATTAACAGTTGTTAACCTCTTACCATTTTAACCTCAAAAACTGCTTTTTAAAAACAAAAAAACTTTAAGGCTAGAGCTAAAGCCTGCTGCTCCCCTTCTCTATACTGAAGTTAGTGGTATCATTCTCATGTATTGTTTTTGTATTTTTTACATTTGCATGTATGTATAAGGAATATACTAACAATATGTTAAATATAATTTTATAGAAATTGTAACATCCTAGCCTTTTTGAAACTTCTGTTTGTGAGATCACTAAATGTTGCTCATATATATATCAGATATGTGTTTCTTGTTTCTGGTTTGGAAATCATTTATGGTTTTATATGTAGGGATCTCATTTGGATTTTGTGAGCAGCTCAGAGGGAAATAAGTGTTGGTTTTGATGCATGGTTTGTATATGTTGTTAGTACTACACAATCCTAGAAATGAAGTTTTATTTGCACTTCAGTATTAGGATTTTGGTTTTACAGTTGATGACAATCAGTGTAATCCTATTAACACATATATACACCTATTCTGGCCTAGGTAAGGACTGAGATTATTTTGGTAGCATATTAAAGTAAAAGGAAGTTTGGAATGCCTAGTGAGGGGAAAATTGTAATCCAGTAATTCAGAAAGAACCATTTGACATTTTCAGCCCTGCATCATAATGAAGATCTCTTGTAACCTACTTTTTACTTCTATGAATATATAAAATTTAAGTTTCTCTTATTTAGTTTTCTGCATTATATACTGACAATTTTCTTGACTAATCACTTTTCATTAAATATTTTATGTTTGTTGCATTTTTGAGATGAATATTATGCATAAATTCTGGATATTTTCTGCTAATGTATTGTAAGGAGTGCTGGTTCTGTGATACTTAAATGAGTCTTACTATAAAAAACAGTTCCAGTGCCAACTAAGTTTAAAAACTGCATCAAAGTAAAACAAGTTTCTTGTACAGCCTTTAATATGCAGATTGCATGGCAAATCTCTAAAAGTGGGATTATTACATGCAGTGTTTCTAATCCTCTGGGGTGTTTCTGCTTTATGATCATATTCTGGAAGTAGAGTTGTAAGGTCAAAAGGTACCTGCATTTTAAAGCTTTTGATATTGATTAAATAAATTAATATTAGCAATATACTTAGTACAGTACATAGAATCAGCCAGTGTTAGTTATGAAATAAAGTTTGTGATGATGATGATTAATGTTTATTGGGAATTTACTCTCAGGCAGCCTGGGTGGCTCAGCAGTTTAGCACCACCTTCAGCCCAGGGCCTGATTCTGGGGACCCAGGATCGAATCCCACGTTGGGCTCTCTGCATGGAGCCTACTTTTCCCTCTGCCTGTGTCTCTCATGAATAAATAAATAAAATCTTAAAAAAAAAAAAAAGAATTTACTCTCTGATTCTGCAGGAAGTGTTTAATGTGGGATTCTACTTTTCCTTTAGCCCTTTTGTCAACCCTGAGAGGTGTAGTAGTTTTTATTTCTGTCTTGTGGTTGAGGAAACTGAGGGTCAGGAGGAAGAGTCATCACAACTGCCTTGGTTGTTATAAGGGTTGCTGACATGTCCATGATCTTAATCTGTACCTACTGTTGCAACAGAGAAGAAAAAGAACTTTGAAGTTCTGTATTTGATTCCTAGATATCCCACCTATTTCCTGCGTGATCTAAGGTGTTTTCCAAATACCTGTCCACAGCAAAATGGAAAAATTGAGAAAGTATTGCAAAGTAATTATAAATCTACAGACTTAAACTTGAAACATTGTTTCAACTTCTTGTAGATGTTAGAATATACGGTCCCTTCTGAAATGATAGTGAATGATAGTGTCCCTCTCAAAATGTCATTATCTAGCAGAATAAAAAGATGACATTCCTGTATTAGTCCTCAAGTTTATTTGTATGAGCATGTGTGTGTGTGTGTGTGTGTGTGTGTATTTAGATTGTACAAATTTCTTAAAACACCAAATCCTGGGAACCTGGCTTAAGACAAATCACTCTGAACCCACAATCTTCTTGTGTGCAAAATCCAGACAGCTTCAGAGTTTGCCTCTGTGATGATTAGCACTGATAAAAACATAATAAACTGTACTTTAAAAAAAATCGCATTAGATTTTTCTATATTGATTGGTAGGAGTCCATATGACTCAATGTAATGGTATCAATGGAGGTGTAGACAAAGTGTATACATCCTTGATTTTTTTTTCTCCCCATCTCCTGCCCTGCATCAGTGATACTTTGGGGATTTTTTTTCCCTCTTCCAAACTGGCAGTGTACAATTTCTGTGGAGTTAACCATTATCCTTTTTATGTACATTTTAAGAGCTGAACATTAAAAAGTTGTCCTCGACCTTGGATAAAACATATTTTTTTGGTCTGCTCTATAAAAAGTCCCAAAAAGAATGTTAGTTTTTTTTTTTTTTACTATCACTTTTTATTCCCTCTTTCTTCCTATTCTGTTTCAGATTTTTTTAGGATATCAATTATGACTTCTAAAGAATCTTATTTACAAAACTAATGGCTTTTTTGAGAGTTGAATGAGAATACATTATATTACATTGAACATAATGTGCACATTATCTGTACAGAACACCTTATCTTTTTTCTAACTTTTTATTCAATTTTAATCGTGTGCTTGTAGTAACACCTCAAGTCTTATAGGTAGAGCTAGATAAATTTGTATGTACCTGTATCTTACCACCCCCAAAATGGAGATGTAAAACCTTTCCAGTGCTCCAGAAGACACTCTTGTGTCCCTTCCTGGGCAGTGCTGATATAGGTTAGTTTTGCATGATTTTGAACTTCATATACATGGAATAACAGCTACACATAGGATTTCTTTTCACTCAGCATGCCTGTGTAATTCATCCACATTGTATGAATCAGTAATTTGTTCTTTTTTGTTGCAATGTAATTATGAATCTATCATTACTAGTCCACCCATTCTGTTGTTG
This sequence comes from Canis lupus baileyi, assembly GCF_048164855.1. NCBI lineage: Eukaryota > Metazoa > Chordata > Mammalia > Carnivora > Canidae > Canis > Canis lupus. The sequence goes on from NC_132841.1 coordinate 61,886,287, forward strand.
GACATTTTCGACTGTTTTCACTTTGAGGATATTGGGGATCTGCTACAAACTTTCTAGCACATATTTTTGGTGGAAATATTAATCTTTATTGGTAGAATGAATTTCAGGTTCATCAGGTATATGTATGTTCAGGTATACTAACTACTGGCAAACACTTTTCTGAAGTGGGTATACCAGTTGGATTTCTACCAGTATAAGAGTTCCAGTTATTTTGTATCCTCACCAGGTATTGTCAATCCTTCTATCTACCCATTCTGATGGGTGTGTACTCCAAAGAAATTTAAAGTTGCCCAAAGCTACTTCCATATGTTCAGGCCTAAGAATAATATAAGATTATAAGGCGGATCTCTAATTTCGAGAAGCTACTGGCCATATTCTGAAATTCTGCACTATTCAGTCATGTGATTCACTTAAATTCTGACATGCTAAAGTGGTACCATGGGACTTAATTGGTTTGATTTTTTTGTTGTTGTTGTTGTTCCTGGCTTTGCCACCAGCCAGGTGTGGAGGTTTGGGCAAGCCAGTCAGTCTCATTAACTTGTTTCTTCATCTATAAAAAGATGGGATTAATTAGGTAATCTCAGATGTTTATTTCGTTTCAGAATTTTTTAGTCTCTTTACATCCTTCCTGGAATAGCTATCTTTCTTCCATTCTTATTTTATTTCTTAAGTGATAGAGTTGCCTTGATGTAATTTATCAGTCATTTACTGAAACAACTCTAATTTTTATGAGCCTTTTATGTTCTGATGTGGTCCTGGCACTAGGGATATACTCACTAGGGAGTGAGCCATTGGCCTATTGTCAGGGAACTTATACTCTTGGAGATGAAAAAGAAGCAATTACATTCTGGAATGGCATATTCCATTTAGAGGGAAATAAAGGTTATTGAGGGAGTATCTGAAAGGAAACTTAACCTAGACTTGAGGGCCTGGGAGAGCTTCCCAGAGGAGTCATTTTTAATCTGCAATGTTGAAGTTAAGTTGGCCCAGTGATAGGGAAGGCCAGGCAGAAAGAACAGTTTGTGCAGAGACCTGGGGTAAGTAACTCCATCACTCCAAGGAGCTTCCAGGGCTCAGTGTGGCTGGAGCAGAGTTGGGAGCAGTGGATACACATGGAGCTGTAGAGCCCAGCTATGGTCACATCATGGGAACCTTCAAAGTTTGCCTAGACTGACCTGGTCAGATCTGACTGTCCTGTGAAAGGTTGGAAAGGGAGGCCAGACTGGAGCAAGACGACCAGTTAGAAAGATGATGTCCTGATTTAGGAAGGAAGCTATGGTACTCACAACCAGGTAGGAGCAGGACAGATGTGCAAAAGAAGATGCTTTTAAGAATTGCTGGAATTGGGGGCACCTGGGTACCTCAGTCAGTTAAGCATCTGCCTTCTGTTCAGGTCATGATTCTGGGGTCCTGGGATTGAGCCCAGCGTTGGGCTCCCTGCTGAGCGGGGAGTCTGCTTCTCCCTCTTCCTCTGCCTGTAGCTCTCCCTGCTTGTATGCATGCTCTCAAAGAAAATCTTTAAAAAAAAATTACTGGAATTCTGTATATCGTGTTGGATATAGAAGGTGAGAACAAAGATGTTAGGGATAATCTTTAGGGTTTTGGTTTGAGCATTATTCTGGTTATCTATTATTGCATTTACAAACCACCTTCAAAGAGGGGCTTAACACAGTAACTATTTTGACTCATGCATCTGGAGGTAAATTGGGTTCAGCTAGGCTGTTCTTGCTCAGGATCCCTTATGAAGCTGCAATTAAATAGTGACTGGGATCATCTCAAGTCTTCTTCATATGCTTGTCTGGCTTTTGGGCTTGGAACAGCCCAATAGCCGGGCACTGGAAGAGTGTAAACTCCTGGGGCATCTCTCCCATGTGGTGTCTCTACATGCTGCATCAGGGTGGTTGTACTTCTTACATCCAGGCTGAAGGCTCACTGTGAATGTACCAAGGCAGAAGCTGCCAATCTTTTCTAACCTAGCCTCAGCAGCCACACAGCGCCACTTGGACTGCATCTTGTTCATCAAGACAGTCACACAGGCAAGCTCAGGGTCAAGGGCAGGATATGGAAGCCACCTCTTGGTGGGAGGAAGTCCAAAAATTTGTGGGCATCTTTTAAAACTACCACAGGTATAGGGGTGACTAATGGGGTCATGTACTGGGGTAGATAACACTTGAAGGAATGGCGTGATAGGGGAAAATGAGGAATTTGATCTTGGTGTTACTGAGTTTTTGCTACTTGTGCAAAATCCAAGTTGAGGTTTTACGTAGGTAGATGGGAGCTCAGAGATGACTTCTTGAAGTTAAAAAAACAATAGGTCACTTTGTTGTTACTTGCCATATACTGTACTATATTATGTGGGAGCCACAGTGTTAAGTGGTTTTCATGAATTATTCATTACTGTCATCATTTTAGAGATTAGAAAACTGTGGTCCAGAAAAGTGGAGGGTCCTGTCCCTGGTGCAGTGGAGCTAGAACTGGAACTCCGGTCAGGCTAATGTCTGACCTTCTGGTCTTCACCACTTAGATGGTCCCTGAAGCCGTGAACATAACTCATCCCAGGGGAGGATCATGCAGAGCAGGAAGAGAAGAATCCCCAGGAAGCCCAGTGCCTTGGTTAATGCTGGCACATAGTAAGCACACAGTTTTAGTGGATCAGAGAAAAGGAAAGGAGCTAGAAAAGGAGGCTGAGAGAGAAGTGAAAGGTTGGAAGAAAACCTGGGAAGTGTGGAGTCAAACAGGCTGAAAAGGAAGACCCTTTCCAGAAGGAGGAAGTGGCCAGTTGTGTTCAGTTTGCCCAGAGATCCTAAAAACAAGGATGGAAAAGTGGCCACTGGATTCGCGTCTGTGGTGACTTGGGCCACGGTGTGCTCAGGCCTAGTGGGAGGCAAGGTGTTGAGGCTGCTTGCAGTGGAGGTCTGTCAAGGAATTGCACCATAAGGGGGATGGGGACAGAACCAGAGCTGGAGGGGTGGGGAGGGTGAGCGGGCAGCTTTCCTCTTACCCTGGGGCCAAATTTGAGGTGGATAAATGCTGATGAAGTAGAATAGGAAGTCACTTGGCTGATGGGGACTGCAGTGTGGTGGGGGAGGGGTTTGAGCTGAGTAGGATTGAACAAGGGTGAGTGGATGACCAGGGATCCTGAAGCATTGGTCTCTGTGCACTGTTGACATCAGAAGCCATGACTGAACAATGACCCAAATTTGGCAGGGTTGTGAATTTTTTTTCTTCCAGATGTAGCTATTTGGGCGTAGGTTTCAAGAGGTAGGCAGTTAGGTTAATAAGGGTCAGAATTTTTCCAACGTGAGTCAATGAGTGGATAATAGAATAGAGGAATTGAGGACAATGGCAAGACAATGGTTGTAGCGATGGACCATGAATTGAGTTATTGGAAGGAAGGGCACATAGAGGGTACAGGATGCACAAGGGACTGGTGGTCTTGATGAGGCTGAATGACGGGTGTCATTGGGAGTAAATGCTCAGAAAACTGGAGGTAGAGAGTTCAGTGCGGTCAGACAAAAGGTTGTATGAACTTAAGATCGGAGAGGTAGAGCTGTTCTCTGAGGGGAAGCTTTAGTGGGGCTTTGGTTGGAAGTGGAAAGGATGGGAGGTTAGGGGAAGAAAAAATATGACCGAGGTGTTGAATGGAGCATGCTCATGGATGACAGAGTTGCCAGGACCATGGCAGGACTCTGACTGCGAGGCTGAGTCAGATTCAGATATCCTCAGCGAATGAGGTGAAGGTCAGTCAGTGTTATTGACAAGGAGAAGTAAAGCGTGTTAGATACTAGAACTCATTGTCCTTAGTCTTTTTCTTTTTTTTTAAAGATTTATTTTAGAAAGAAGGAATACAGGTTGGAGGAGGGGCAAAGGGCGAGGAGAGAGGCAGTCTCCCCACTTAGCATGGGGCCTGATGCGGGGCTCCATCTCCAGACTCTGAGATCATGACCTGAGCTGAAACCAAGAGTCAGACACAACCAACTGAGCCACCCAGGTGCCCCTCCTTGTCCTGAGCCTGGAGAGGAGTAGGAGTGGTGTGGAGAGCCATGATGATCTCCATAGAATTGAGGTAGGCCACACGGTGGAGGGGATGTTTCACAAAGCTCTTGCAGGTGTAGAAGAATTTCATGGTTCACCTACCACACTGCCGGGTTAAGGGCCTGGCTTCACCGTCTTCACTCTATCTGTGTCAAGTTATTTCTGAGTGCTTCACTTTATTCCTCTGTCAAGTGGGGGATAGTAAGGGTCATCTGCCCTTGGGTTTGATGACGATTCACTGAAATAATACATGTACTCTACAACAGTGCTAACAGCCTCTCCTCTGACGCTTCCTCTTGCTCATCGTCACAGCAGAAAGTGCTTGCCAATATCAACAATGAAGGTATTTTTTAAAGTTGAGGTATAATTGAGGTACACAACACAATGAATGGGTATTTGTATAGATTGCAAAATGAACACACTAAATTGAGTTAATATCTTTACATAGTTACAAATTTTTTTTCCTGTGATAATTTTTTGGATCTGCTGTCTTTCAAAAATGCAATACAGTATCATGAACTAAACCATGCTATATATTCGTCCGTAGGACTTTCAGTTATAAAACTAAAAAGTTTGTAGCTTTTGACTCCTTTTACCCATTTTGCCACCCTCCAAACCCTGCTTCTGGCAACTACTATTCTGTTCTTTATATACGTGAGCTTGTTTTTACCTTTTCTGAGTCCATAGAAGTGAGGTCCTATCATTGTTGTGGTTCTGACTTAGCATAATGCTCTCAAGGTTGTCAGGTACTTTCTAAGGGCCCTATGAGGTAGATGCTAGTATCAGCTTCATTTTTCAGATGTTAAAAACAGACCTAGAAAGGTTAATCAGCTTGCTTAAGGAAATATACCTCAGCAGAGGGCTCTCTGGAAAGGCTAGGGAGGGGGGCTTGTGCGAGGACGGCTTGGAGAGAAGGCACAGAGACGTGGAGGTAAGGGTAATTGTAATGTGAAAGATGATGGAATCAGGTAGGTGCTTTCCCAAAAAGCATTTGATGTAGCAGTTCTCTGGTTAGGTAGTTGGGAGAAGGTTAAGTCTAAGCTAGTTGTGCTATGGAGAGGGTCCCAGTTCAGGTAAAGAAAACCACAGCTCAGTTCTTAAGACCCTCTGCCTATACTTTTCTGCTAAGAGGAGTTGAGCTTCCAAGGATGTCCTGGTACCTGGAAAGAGAGGAGACTGGACTCTCGGGGCACTTGGTTGCTGTATCTGTCACACAAGCCGCATCTCTTTGGGGGGCTCCCAGGGTCAGGGTCCCTGCTGGCACCAGACTCCCAGGGCAGAAAACTGGTGGTCTGAAGTGCTGAGTCCAGAAGCTGTTGAAGATGGCCCAGGCTGACGCCTGCCAACTGGACTGAAGTCTGGTCTCAGCTCGTGGAGTCAGTTTTTCTTATGGCGGCCTGCTTAGCACTGTTTTGCCAGGGCAGCCAGGGAGGTTAGTCTGCTCGTGCAGTGTCTGGAACTGCTGCATAGTAATCTGGATGTGTTCATAAAGCTGAATGGCTTGTATGATCCTGCCCCACCCCCCTCAACTTCTCCCTTTTTAAAATCATCAGAGCTAGGATTGCAGAAATAGTTTTTGGTTGGTGAGTTTCCCCTTTCCCTCCTCGTCTCATTAAGTCTTTTCTTCTTCAGCCTTTCACTGCCAAAACCGAATTGAAGCTCCTTCCAGGGCTGCTCTTGGGGCTGTCTTAGACAATTAGACCCATTGGATGCTGCAGAGGTGCCTGGCCTAGGGGGCAAGTGTGGCTGAAATCCAGCTCCTGCTGGGTTGGCTAAGGTAACCATTGTGCATTGGCCCAGATGTGCTAATGGGCCAGCCGGCCCTGCCTCAGGCCTTGGTTCCTGGATCTGTTACAGGACAAAGCATGGTGTGTCACAGTGTCGGCTGGGTTGTGGGCCTCATTGTTTCCAGAGCTTGGCACACGTACACCAGATGGCTGCAAAGCCAGTGGTTGGGCTGAGAAGCTGTACAGAGAATGGTAAAGGACATAGACTTTGGGGGCCACACTGCCTGAATTCGCATTCTCTAGTTGTCACTTGCTGTGCAGTATCTGTGCCCCACATTCCCCATACACAAAATGGACATATTAATAGTGCGTCCATCAGAGTTAAATTATAGAAAGCATTTAAAGGAGAGTCTAGTATCCCAAGCACTGTTAAAGTGCTATTATTGAACTGTTCTGCAAATATTGGACTGGGACTTTGTATATGAAACAAGGACTTAGAGCATTCCTGTCACTGGAAAAATTCTAGTTCTATTCCATTCATTTTTCCAATGCCAGCTTTTCAAATATCTTCCTGTCTCCACCTAATAAACACAGTACAGAGTAACTGGGCTAAAGATATTGTAGCTGCTCGCTTACTGCTTGAAGTGGCAGCTATTTCTGATTTCCAGGGGTGAAAGGTCCTAGTGTGGCTCATGGTGGCCCACACCTGTCAGTAGGCCAGCTCTGCTTGGAGCTGCGACCTGAGTTGAGCTAAATGAGATGACTCATTTTAAGCTTAGCAGGCGCATTTTCTGAGTCTTTCTTTAGACTATTTTTCCAATAGAAGTTGAGAATTCCAAACCGTTTGAAAGTCCTATTTCTGCTTTTGAGAACTTGTCTCCCCCCAGCATGTGCTTGCTTGGCCAGCTCTTTTATCCCTCCTTCCCTTAGAAATATTTCCGGAGAGGCAGCATGTTGTGTAGAGGACAGAGTACTGGGTGGATTTATTGGATACTGTTGCAGTTCTTTGTCATTTTGAATTTTTCTAGACTGCAGCTGGTCCTTTGTTCAAATCCCTGTGCTGGGGGTAAAAAGCCTCTTGGAATTGTTGAATTTCTGTTTGATTTTGTATAGAAATTATACATCCTGTAGTTTACCAATAAAATTTCCTAGCGTAATATACATTTCCCCATGACTTGCTGAGTTTTCAAGATGTATGTTTTAAAGACTGGGTCAGGGGATCCCGGGGTAGCTCAGCGGTTTGACGCCTGCCTTTGGCCCAGGGCGCGATCCTGGAGTCCCAGGATCAAGTCCCACGTCGGGCTCCCGGCATGGAGCCTGCTTCTCCCTCCTCCTGTGTCTCTGCCTCTTTCTCTCTCTCTCTGTGTCTATCATAAATAAAAATAAATAAATAAATCTTAAAAAAAAAAAAAGACTGGGTCATTTAGATAGGATTATTTGTTCCTGGGTTTCCTTTGCATTTCCTGACCTTTTCAGGGCTCCTGACCTTGGGCTGTGGGCAGGTTTACTTCTTGAGCCTGAGTGGAACGTTCTCTTTCTTTGGGCTCAGACCTCCATTTTTTCTGTGGCCTGAGTGTGGAGGCAGTGGTGTCCTGTGCTAGTGATGTTTCAGTTTTCCCAAATACATCTTGATTTGAGGAGAATGCCTTACTGTATTGGTTATCTTTGGAAATACCCATAGACAAATATTTTTCCAGTCCCTGTCTTCTCAGTGCTCATAGTTTTACCATAATTATATGAGCTTAGTATTCTTTTAAATGGTTGCATAAAACAGACGGAGTGAAATTTTTCTCTTTTGATTCCATGACAAGAATAGACCTTCAGTTACTAATTTTAAAACTCTTGAAATCAGATTCTTTGTTACATAGGAGAACATGAGTATAATGAAACAAGTTGCTAAAAAAGTCAAAATTATAGAGAACTGTGTAGGAAGTGATGCATATTTTAATTCTTCATACAGAAGTCTTGAAAAACAACATAAAAATGCATGATTAGGAAGAAATGATGGAGATGATGAATCAAGATCTAATAAGCTCCTTGATGATTTGATTCTCTCCTCTGTTTTAAAGCAATTCTCTTCCATTTCCCAAATCCAGAGTCCTGAGTTCATGTTGGAGGCGAAGATTATTTATCCCAATTGCTTTACATTATTGCAGTGAGTGATATTAAAACAACAGCAACAAGTGAATATTCTGAGAGCAGATGTGGGAAGCTTTTTCCTCGGTATTCAAAATTAACAAGGAGTTCCATAAAATAATATTTTAATCCATGTTTATTTACTTGAAATGTAACAGTAACTTCACATCCTGGATTTTAATTCAGATGTACAGCCCTGTGTTCGAATACTGAGCTACAACAAGAAAAGGGATCTGTTAAGTTTTAAAATAATCCTTGAAGGATAAATGTCAAATGAGTTTTGGGAGAAGGAAAACCCTATACTTCTTTCCTCCCAAAGTCTCCCTTCCTATCTAATGTTTCTTACTCAAATGCTTATAGCGAGCTTAACGTTTGCTAGGTACTTGGGCACCATGGGTAACCCAGGGATAACTCTAGATCTACTGAACTATATCCCAAAATATCGACTATAATACAATTCTTTGCTTGTGGGCTCCTGTTGGTGGGCTAGAACAGGGTGGACAGACTTTTCCTGTAAAGGGCCAGCTAGTAAATATTTTAGGCTTTGTGGGCTATACAGTCTGTGTCTTAACTACTCTGCTATTGTCACACTAAAGCAGCCAGACATAATTCATAAATAGATGGACGTAGCTGTGATCCAATAAAGCTTTATTTACAAAAACAGGCAGTGGGCCAAATTTGGCCCATAGATTAAGCTTGCCTACCTCTAGGCTAGTAGAATCAATTTACCTCCTTGAGGAGAGGTAGTATTTCATGATATATTTTTGTTGTTATTGTTGGCATCAGAATTTTGGTTTTTGTACTTGCAGGATACCTTTAAAAGGAGACCCTAAGATCAATGGCTTCAGGGCTTTGAAGGACATAAACAATATCTGGTGAATCCTCAGAGGCAGACTATAATGGAAGGGTCAGAATTTGTAGGAAGGCAGGTATTGATTCAAGGTAAGGAACTTTCTTAGTAAGTTTAGCCACTTGGTGTGAATAGGAAATGACAAAGCAGAAGGTGCTTCCTACCTGTAAAGAACATTATAGAAGGGCTTCATGCATTGAGTGAGAAGGCAAAGTCGATGCAATATTTTTTTCGTCTTTCCCCCTGCTTATCAGTTGGTCTTAATATGAGGCCATCTCTGTGCTTTATTTACCATGAGTTACTTAAAATTCATTCTGGGGAGGATTGAATAGGGGAGGATTTCAAATGTTTCTTTTCATTTAAACAATGGAATTCTTTCCAGCCAATTTTATGCAGAACTCAGATATCTAAAACAAACGATACTTTCTTATACGTGGTTTTTACAAACTTATGATTCCTGTCTCCTTATAGTGTGTTCAAGATCAGTGAGGGCAATGAAGCTGTTTTGATAAACACAAAACTGAATTTAGATTTCGATGTTTTTGGGATCCCTGGGTGGCGCAGCGGTTTGGCGCCTGCCTTTGGCCCAGGGCGCGATCCCGGAGACCCGGGATCGAATCCCATGTCGGGCTCCCGGTGCTTGGAGCCTGCTTCTCCCTCTGCCTGTGTCTCTGCCTCGCTCTCTCTCTCTCTCTCTCTCTCTCTCTCTGTGTGTGACTATCATAAATAAATAAAAATTAAAAAAAAAGATTTCGGTGGTTTTTAACTTCGATCTATTTAGATGGATGAGAACTGAAGGGATATCTGCTGGGTTCATTTGGCTCAACATTTCTTTTTTGGGACATTAAGGGAGAATAGGATTGTAATGGAATCACAGTTGCAACACTTACAGATTTTAAAGTAGCTTCATCTTCAATCTCTTCAATCAGAAAGCAGAATACAAAAAAAAAAAAAAGAAAAAGAAAGAAAGAAAGAAAGAAAGAAAGAAAGAAAGAAAGAAAGAAAGCAAGCAAGCATAATACAGCTGGGTGCAGTGGTGTCTGCCTGTAGTCCTCGCTACTCAGGAAACTGAGGCAGGAGGATTGCTTGAGCCCAGGAGTTCTGGGCTGTAATGTGCATGCTGATTGGGTATTGGCATCAATCTGGTGACCTCCCGGGAATGGGGGACCACCAGGTTGCCAAAGGAGGGATGAACTGGCCCAGGTGGGAAACGGAGCAAGTCAAAACTCCCGTGCTGATCAGAAAGCAGGATACAGGTTTTATTCTGAGGCTTAACCCTCCAACAAAAAACGTTACTCTGGCAGGACAGGAGTGTGCGTGGGTGGTCTCCGATGTGTGGAAAGTTCATGTACAGCACATTTGATTATGTTTTTCTTCATTTCAGCCTCTAATAAAAAATCAGTTCTCTTCATAAAAGTAATTTCTTAAGTATCTAGCTGCCTCTTTCTTTTTTTTTTTTTTTTAAGATTTTATTTATTTATTCATGAGAGACAGAGACACAAGCAGAGGGAGAAGCAGGCTCCATGCAGGGAGCCCGATGTGGGACTCGATCCCGTGACTCCAGGATCACACCCTGGGCGGAAGGCGGTGCTAAACCGCTGAGCCACCTGGGCGGCCCTAGCTGCCTCTTTCAAACCCTGTGGGGGTTGTAGTTTGAAAACCACCAGTTTGGAATCAGACCTAGGTGGAAATGGAAGTTGTGTCACTGAGCAGCCATGTGCTGGTAACTCATTCTCAGCGTTTCATCTGAAGGACCTAGAAATGCCCTCCTTGCTCTAGTTGTGAGGACAGAGATGACCGTGCAAAACAGCCAGCACGTAGGAGTTTCTTAATAAATGTCATTTTAAGATAATCACAGTCACAGTTTTATTTATTTTTTTAATAATAAATTTATTTTTTATTGGCATTCAATTTGCCAACATACAGAATAACACCCAGTGCTCATCCCGTCAAGTGCCCACCTCAGTGCCCACCACCCACAGTCACAGTTTTAAATTGTGTGTGGCTCCATATGAATTCAATACTATGGGTTCATTTGTCTTTTTTTCACCATCTTAAAGGAACCTTGACTAGGAACTCTGTCCTCAGAAATAACCATTACTTGCCTAAAGGGAGTGGCTTGCAAGGGGCTGTATGTAGCCCCCCTTATTTGTGGGTTGTGATTCTGTCGTCTGGCCTGAGAGTGAAGAGCAGGGTTTGGGGGAAATCCACCCTCCTAGAGGCAGAGGGATAGGAGTTTAAGAGGCTTGCTTATCCATACAATCAGAAACCAGGGCAAGGAGTTTGCAGACTTTACTGATGGAGTTGGGTTTTGTTTTTTTGTTTTGTTTTTGTTTTCCCAACTGCCCTGTATTTGCCTGTCTCTAATTAATTAGCAGTAAAAACCATGCAGTAAGAAGGGCCAGCATGTACATCTTTGGAGTAGGTGGGCAGCAAGGATGTGAACAGCAAGCAGAGAGGACTTGTGCCATCTGCAGCTAGACTTTAGGGACAGGGATAAAACTTACAAAAAAAAAAACTTAACAAAAAAAGATAGTGTCCCTTGAGGGGAAGGGAACTAGAGCAGAGTCCCTGGGGAACCAAAAGTAGGTAGATTCTAGCCACCTGAGTTGGGCACAGGTAGCCTGGGACTTCAAAGTAAATCCCCAAGTACTTCCCCAGGCATCTTGATTGGTCACTTTTCTTCAGCAAATGTAAGAAAGTGGTATGTCTGTTCATAGAAGTCATGAAGTTGGGGGTACTAGCTGCTGAAGAGTGGCCCAAAGAAACTGGCTTTGAAAGCAGATCCCAGAGAAAAGCTGGACTGGATCCTGTGGGGCCAGGAGGTTATCCTAGGGAGTTGAGTTTCACTTAAGATTACTCTTACACTAGTAAGTGGTTTTAGGCAGGAAGTAATAGGACCTGATTTGCACGTTGAAATCTTGCTCTTTTCCGCAGCCTGGAAACTGGATTATTCAGAGGTGAGGGATGAGGGGGTGAGGTGGGGGATGTGTCGGGGAGACTGTCCAGCAGCAGATGTTGACGGCTTGGCCTGGGCCTCAGTGAGTTTGAGGGAATGTCTTTTCTTTGCCAAGCACCTGATGCTTGTTTACTTGATCCAATAAGGTTAGTAGTAGTCTTTTCTCACTGGTAACTGAGGACCAGTTACTAAAGCTGGGAGCACAGAAGTTTTCTAAGATTGTGCTCTGAATTATTTGAACACAGATTTGTCTAAACTCTAAAGCTCATACTTTGCTTATTTCTCTTACCACAGTCAGAAAAACGAAAAATCCAGATGGTCTAATTCATAAACCAGTAAGCTTTTTGACTCTTTAAATGGTTGGACCACATTCTCCTGTAACTAGTGTTTCTGGGCAGTACAGTTATTTTCATATGGAGGTCTTGATTTAGTGTAAAAGGGCTTGCCCACTTGGATCTTTTCAGGACTTGAAATACATTGACAATATAAGCATCATGTTATGTCCAGGTAGAGGCTTAAAATAGTTCAAAGACAGAATCCCTGACAACAGAAGGGCAGTGCTAAAAGGTCGTATTCAATTACATCCAAGAAAGAATGGGAGAGAGGGAATGGAGGATAAATGTACGTGTTTAAAATAGAATTTTTCTTATGATTCTAACAATATTCCTTCCTAAGTGTCTAGTTGGGGATTGCATTGTCACCTGGATGCCTGTCATTATAAAATGTTGGTACTGAACATTAAAATGTTGTGGCAATCGACTAGTAGAATTTAACATAATGTAGACTAGAACCTGTTTTTATATAGTTGGAAATTGCCTGGCCGAAGAGCAGTATGGGATCTGGCTGAAATGAATGATTTTTGGTTTTTGTTTTTGTTTTTTTGCCTCTGGTGCTGGGTCTGGGGGGTGGGGCATGCTGGGAGCTAAGCCCTCTGGCTTCAGAACATTTCTTCCTTTGGAGAATCTTGAGTTAGTACCCTGGGTGACTGTGTTTGCAATGAGAAGTCATAGTCCTGGAATGTGAAGCAGGATCCAGGGATCCTTAGAAACTGATGGCAGAGCACATCTCCTGAGGCCTCCCAGGTCTGGGGCCCCTGAGTGCAGATGCGTAGAGGAATTTGTGTGCCTGGAGCACAGTAGACACTCAATTTAAAAATAAGCAAACACAAATTTGGAGCTTACTAGGTTTCCTTCTAGAACTCCTTTAATCCCCCTACCTTCGAAGTACTTTGAAGTACTTAGTACTATTATCCTCTCTTCACGAATGGCAAATTAAGATACAGAGTGGTTAAGTAAGTTACCCAGAGTCCCACAAACAGTAACTTGTATGGCTGGGATTTGATTCCAAGAAGCCTGACCCCCAAATCTATACTCTTAATGGCTCTCTGAACTGCTTCTTAATAAGTGTCTGTGAACTATTGAATAGAGTGTCTGATGCTGTGACTTTTCATGGTAGAGTACCATGTCTGCCTACAGCAGGGATTTTTGAAGCAAAGCTGTTGAAAACTTTTCTGCCTTCCCTTACTTTGTCTGTAATATTGTTAGAATTACTATATCTGCTCTCAAAAAGGGTAGTACCCCAAGTCCACTCTCCCTTGCACATTCTGCTCTTACCTTTCTTCATAGCACTTGCCCTCTAACTTAATTTTTTTTTCTTAAAGATTTGAGGAGAACAGCAAGCAGGGGGCGGGGCAGAGGGAGAGGGGGAGAGCGTCTCAAACAGACTCCATGCTGAGCACGGAGCCCAACACATGGCTCCATCCCACGACACCAGGATCATGACCTGAGCCAAATTGAGAGTTGGACGCTCAACTGCCTGCACCACTCAGGCGCCCACTAACTTGCTTGGTTTTGCCTGAATGGGCACTGGGGTGTAAACCCTGTGAGAAGCAGGGGCTCTATGCATTGCTTTAGTCTCCAGCCCAAGAGGACACTGCCGGGCACAGAGCAGGTGCTCGTTACAAATACATATCTATTTAATGAAGATTATTAATGCCACATACACTGCCTTCAACTTGGCCATATAAAATCCTTGCGCCTTTCAAAAGGATGACTGTATTACCATGCTGCAGCAGTGAAACATCCCAGGGACAGGTGGAGAGCTGAAATATTAAGGCTGAGCTCTTCAAGTTGTCACTGCATGTGGACAGTTCTTTTGCTTAAAGGTAATGAGAGACTTTTTACCACCGTACAAAAATACACTGCGGGTCTCCCCAGAATCCTCTGTGCTCTTAGAAATCCATTCCACTCCCTACAAATCAGAATTTGGCAGGACTCTACCATGGGCAAGGGGCTGGTGCCTTTATTCAGTTTCTGGTGGTCATGCACCTTTTCCCTAGGTTCTGGGAGTAGGAGCCTTTCTGTCTAGATAGGCTAGAGGGTCGTGGAGATTTGTCCAGAGCGTTTTGTGGTTGGTAAGTGATACTGCATCAGCTTTTAAAAATTGGCTTTGGTAGAGTATTTGAGCCATAGAATACTTATGAATATACTATTCCCTTTGACTTCATTTGCATTCATTTGTTCTTAATAATTGAGTGTGGGCTCCCAAGTCCAAAAGATTTGGGTTTCCAAATCCTAGGTCTGTTATATAACTAACAGCTGTGGTTTCCCTCTCTGCCTTGAGGAAAACACTAGTGTAAAGTGGTATGCATCACACTTCCATCTGAAGGGACTCTCCTTGTTGAGATGACACGGTCTCAGCAGTCTCAACAACTTATCTGTTGGGTTTGGAATTGCTTGGAAAGTAGTGACTTTGACAGGGGAGATGTGTATTTTTTTCCCTCAGGTAAGTCTGGGAGGTGTTAGGGCCTTACAGTGCTGCTGCTCAGCGTGTGGACTTGAAACTCATAGTTCAAAGTGCTGCCAGAGCTCCTGCCATCACTTCTGCATTCCAGGCTTCAGGATAGAGAAAGTGTGGAAGAGTGAGCCTCCCTTTGGAAGACTTCAGACTTTCTGAAGATCTCATTGACCAGAACCTGGTCACATTGTTATGTATAGTTGCAAAAGAAACTGAAGAATACATGACTTTTTCACTCAGAAACAGTCTTCTCTGTAGCTCTCTTCAGTTACTCTTCACATATTTGTATCTCTACTTCTTGAGATTACTGACAGAGTTAATCTCTTCTGCTCTGTAGATCTCTTTTCTGTGTAGTTTTTTATGCATACTTTTGGCTTCCTCATGAATGTAGGTCACTGTGTTTCTTCATGAAGCTACTTAATAGCTTTGCTTTTCATATTCTGTCAGCTTCACTTCCCTCTGCTAACTGCTTCATCTTCTTGGTATTTTTCCACTTAAATTTTGGAGAGCAAGAATGATTGGCCTCGCCTAGCTCTCCCTGCTGGGCCACACCGTGGTGGTTGGCCACCTTAATGATGGCCAGCCTTGTAGTTTAATAAGCTGTGGCAATCTTGGTTGTGAGCATTTTCAGCTGCAGGGTGTAGAGTCTGTAGAAGAGCAGACTTCATAATGTGACAGTCTGTGCGATCCTCAACAAATGAAACTTCCTTTGACACAGGGAGTTAGAGATAAAAGCTTAAAAGGAGGCTTTGTATATTAATATGAATTGTAGACAGAATGTAGACAGTGAGTACCAATAACAGATTGAGAAGTGATTATTTGAAAATAGGATGTTTAGGCCTATACCAATAGCCCACGGATCCTTGCACGTCCTGTGCTGGTGCATGATTTTTACTCATGTCCCTTCCACCTGCGATGACCTTCTGTACTTCCTTTCACCTAGCTAATTCCTGATCTTTTATAAATCTACTAGAAAGTCTTCATTGGGTTCAGTCTCCCACTGTGTTTCCCTAAAACCCTTTGTACAAAACCGTTATTATGCTGAACACCTTTATATTGCCATTGTCTGTTGCAAGTATGTTAAATTACTCCCTCCTGCATTAGGAAACCATTGATGTCAGGGCTTGGGCTCATTTATCTTTGTATACTCGCCTAACAAAGCCTGTCACATTGATGATGCTCAGCACGGGTTTTGTTTTTTGTTTTTGTTTTGGGTTGAATTTAACCCCATTGTCTTGTAAAAACTGAAGGAATAAACTCCCCAAGGTAAGTGGTATTAATTTTTAATCTGATAAATCAGAAGCACATTTTGTTCCTTCTTCTCATACTTCTTATTTAGAATTTTCAGAAAGAGAACTGTTTTTCAATATTAAGCCAAAATCTGCTTTTGTGAGACTATTACCTGTGACCTTCAGTGCTGTTTGCAAAAGATTAGCCAAACCATTGCTGTGATGAAATCCATAAATTTTGATAGGACAATTTATGCTTGTGTTGGGTTATTTCTGGTACATGACTTTGCAAATCTGAGGTTATTTCTTCTAGTTAGCTTTTCAAATTTTTGTGCTTGAATTTCACAGAAAGATCATGCATGATTTTTCTTTTTCTTTTTCTTTTTCTTTTTCTTTTTCTTTTTCTTTTTCTTTTTTTCTTTTTCTTTTATTCTTTTTCTAGCTGGTGAAGGCAGTGTTTCCTTTTTTTACTAGTTGAACTACTGTATTCCATGGTCAGACAGGTGTGGTGATCGCTTGGAACATGTAGGTGCTCTTGGGATGGTGGTGGCATTTTTACAACTAAAAACCTTGAAGAAAATGTTGAGAGGCCAATTTTGTTAGCTTTGCTTTAGATGCAAATGCTTCTTTCTGGGTTCCTGATCACCCTCTTCTTTTTTTTTTTTTTTTCCCCTCTAGATAGAAGAAACTGTAAGAAATGGTGAGGAATAAAATCCTGTACATTTTGTAAACAGAATTTCATTTTATTTTATAAATATTCATGACTTTTTAAAAAAAAGTTATTTCCTATTTGGGGAAAGTAACTTTTAGAGCATACGGAGGGAGATGTGAAATAATTCACTGTGGATGTTTTCAGTGACAACACTCCCAGAAGGAAATGCTGAGTTCTGAAGCAAGTGGCATTCCCAGGGTTTGTTTCTGTCAGTCTGGAGCAGTGACTCAAAGCATCGGGATTGACATGACCTTTACTGGGGGAGGATTCTAGCCACTTGGCAGTTTGACGCTCCCATGCACCATGGAATGCACTAGAATGGGTCTTCTCTGTCCACAGTTCCCCAAATGTTGCATCTTTGCCTCCAGCACATTTGTTTTGGGATGCTGTCAAGAGAACCTGCTAGATGTTAGCTTTCTTTGGCAAGAGATGAGCCAGGTGTGGGCCTCTTTCGAAGGGGTTTTAGCTGCTGTCACACCTCCTTTCTTGTTGTTCCAGTTCTGAATGTTACTCCTAGTACTCTACAGAGTTGGCTTGGCTAGATTAACCTCTTACTCTCCTCACATGCAGAATAAGAGGAGAAAATAAGGAGACGTGACCATCTTTACATTAGGATGGGTCATATAACACACCAAACTATTAAAATAGCTTTTAGAAGAAGAGAAATTGTGTTTTTACACCCTCTGGAGATGAAATTTGTTATACCTTGAAATCCTTTATGGACTGTTATGGTAAATAACATTTTCTGTCATCTTGTTGAAGATTTTTTTTTTCTCCTTTATTTTCATGCTCACCTTTGAAATTTCTTAGGGAAAACAACAGTAAACTGTAAGTAAACTTATTTCAAATTGAGTATTCTTTTTCTTGATTACACATGTTATTCTATCGACCTAATATCTTAACAGATCTTAACCAATCTATGACTTGCTTTTGACAGAATATCTTTTTTATACTTCTGTTGAGATAGCAAAGAGAGATTGTTCTGAAGGTTGTTTGTGAATAACATTCTTGAGTTCTTAGGCAAGTCTACATGTAGATTTATGAATGCTGATTTAGAGGCTACTGGGTCAGATTTTATCTGGGGTAGAGCTTCATTCTTTAATTGGAAATAATTACTCCTTTTTCATTCCATGCTATGCAGTATCCCATGGGTTTACCATTAAAATGAGTTCTTACAAATAGAGCATCTGTACAGGGAAAGAATATGATCTAGTCATTTTAAGTATACTACTGGTTCTTACACCATGGCCAAAGGAAGTTTGGTTAGGCTTTTAAACCCTTTTTATCTGATTCCCTCTAATGAGAGGAGAGATGCCATTCATGGTGTTGAAAGCAGCTAGAGCTGGATGGTGGTCCTGCTACTTGGTCTGAGGTGGGATGCTCAGCGATGAGGAAGTATTGGTAATGGTTAGAGGGAATGAGGTAATAAGGCTACTCAGAGGAAAACACAGTACATTTAGGATTTTCAGGGTAATGATTTTGGCAATCCCAATAACAGTACTTTTATGTTTTGGGAATGTGAAAAGGTGGGAGTGGAAAGTAGGTTTTTTAAGTAATGACAGATGTCTCCCCTTTTGAAAAGTAAAGCTCTTGAAGAGTCACTCTCTAATGACAAATGCTAGGACTCCTTTATGTCATTGGGGACATCTACTTCTTAAAAATATTGCTCTGTAGGCAGTTAGGAAGTTGAGATATACACCAGTCTATAAACAAGTTCAAGGTTGATCTCTATTTCATGCACAGGGTGTGGAGGTGGATCGTGTGGCAGCTCCACTGTCATTTTGTCCCCAGGCTCACTCATGCTTGGGTTCCACTTCATGTGCCTGTTATCTCTGGGGGCCCTCATGCTCTGAGGTAGTTGCTGGAGCTACAGTAAGTCTCACAGACCTATGTAACAAAGTGTGATTCTACAGAGTGGAAAAAGAGCTGAGAAAGGCAGGAGAGCCAAAGGGTCCCTCTTAGAGTCTGTTCCCTTTGTGCATCCTTTCCTTACATCTTGTTACGGAGAACTTACACGACCATCCCTAGCTCAAGGTATGGCTGGGATATATACTTTTTTTTTATTCCAGGGAACATAAAATAAATAAGTTAATTGTCATTTGGGGAAAAAACCTTTTCAGCTGAGGGTTGTTAAATCAATTTGTACAAAGTACAAATTGGTGTGACTTTCCAAGGTGGAACGGAGGAATGAATGTGGGACAAGGGGTAATGAGCAATTCTCTCTCAGCTCTGAGGGGGCCTGTAGCATTGCCCTGGGGTCTTTTCAGTAATGCATTTCATTCAAAATAAAGAAACCTAGTAGTGTTGATTCCTTAATGAAACATTCCCCAAGATGAAATCATCAGCCACTTTTTTGAACAATGGCACCAGTGAATGGAACTTTCTGAAAGTTTAGATTAAGTTTAAGAACTTTACCCAACAAATTATCTTCTGAGCTTGATTTTTTTTTTTCCATTTTTATTTTTATTTGGAGGTTCATGCATACAGCCTTTGGCTTTCAGCCTCGTCTGTACCAAAGTTCTTTAATCATACAGAGTTTAGTTTCTTACGGATATCTGAAGAGTCAGACTTTTGCAAAATCAATCTGCTAGGGCTTCTTGACCTTCAGAAGGAATACATCTTTAAGAGCATTTTGGCTACCATGGGAATCCGGGATCCTGTATCTCTGCTTCCTCTGCACAACAGATTACAATCACGATTGTGACTTGTGGCATTCTAAGCTCATGCGGAAGCTCTTACTTGATAATAAACCATGAAAACAATGTCAAACTGTATAAAGTTAGGTTTATTTTGACTCTATACCAATTTAATATGCAAAAAAAAATACTTTTCCAGTTAAAATAAATCCATACACGTTTGGTCTGCATGGTTTTTCAAGTGGGCACGAGTTTTAGGAATCTGAAGTTGATTGGGTAGAAGTGAAAAAAAGGAATGCTGCGTGGAGCATTCAGAGACTGAAACCTCCATCTCCTCTAAATGCAGCCCATTCAAAATGTTCAATATTTAACAAGGAGGGTTTCCTTTCTATACAGGATTTTTTTTTTTTTTAAGAGGAGGTTCCAGCAGAGGGAGAGGGTGAGAAATTCTCAAGCAGGCTCCACACCCAGCATAGAACCGATGTGAGGCTCGATCTCACAACACTGAGATCATGACCTGAGCCAAAATTAAGAGTCGGACTCTTAACTGAGCCATCCAATCCCCTACAAAGTTACTTTTCTGTAAGGACTCTAGACCTATATGATCTAGTAAGAATTAAATTAAATAAATGCTTATAAAACTTCTAGCAAAGAATTAAAAATTGGATATTTGAGCAGAATTGAAATTAAGCCATTATAACAAATCCCATTTCTTAATGGTATTGAATTGTTACTGCCTATTGAAGGATCTGCTTTATAGTCTCATGATAAAACACTATGCCACACAGTCTACTATTCAGGTCTGACTTGAGCTGGCCTAAAAAGAGCAGACAGGAGGGGAAAAAAATTCAGCTATTTGCTCATAAAGCAGATGTCAGAGTATAGCAGATTTTCTTTAAAGAGGGAAGCAAGTCAAGGGGGGAGAAGTCAGTTCTGTGGGACAAACATTTAGTTGTAATTTCTTATTCTTAATCTCGTAGAGAATGTCTGAATGTATCCAGACCTCATTTGCTGTTTGTAGAATTGGCATTCACACGGTAAGCAACGTGTATTTTTGCAGTACCAAATGTCATGAAAATATAAATGAAGAACTGAGTGTTGGAGAGCATGTGGAGCAACGGGACTTGACTTGTCCTCCATTGCTGGTGGGAGTGTAGATTTCTATAACCATTTTGAAAAATAATTAAGTTGAATGCCAGTATATTCTGTGACACGGGCAAATCTCCCAAGTATATATCTCAGAGAAATTATTCCATAATTATAAGACGACATATGCAGGGACTGTCCCTGGGAAATATATTCATAACAACACAGTATTACAAATGTCCATCAGTAATAGACTGGATTAATTGTGGAGTTCTAATTTCCTAGTATGTTATACAGCCACAGAAAGAGATAATCTAAAAATTGTACATGAACTGCAGCTATATAATTGACAGTGAAGACATTTTACAAGCGTGATTTTGAATGAAAAAAAAAAAAAAGCCACAGGAAAATACATGCAGTTTGATCTCATTTCTACAAAGTTCAGAAATGTAAAACTAAGCAACATGTTGTAGGACTACATATATTGATAGATACACCATAAAGATAAGCAAAATTTCAGATGTTACCTTTTAGGGTAGTAGTACTCAGCAGTGAGTGATTTTTGCCCTCCAGGGGATACATGGTATTGGCTGGAGACCTTTTGGTTGTCACAACTGAGCTGGGGGTGGGTGGAGTTGGGAGTTGGGGGGTGGTGGCAGTGGTATGCCACTGGCATCTAGTAGGTTGAGGCTAGGGGTATTGCTAACCATCCAGCTATATACTGGTTAAGCACATAAGAATCTGGCCCAACATGCTGATAGTGTTGAGATTGAGAAACTCTACACTGGGAGATTGGAAGGAAGGGGGAAAAGGCTTTAAAAGCTTCAGTAATAGTCTACTTAACTTGAATGGCATACACATAGTGTTTGCTTTATATTTATTCTTTAAACTACATATTTCCTTTATATGCTTTTTTGTACATAGGATGTATTTTGCAGTACAAAAACAAAATCCTAACCCATGTTAGCATTTTTTTTTTTTTCACATCCATCTGTATCAGTTGACTCAAATGCCCTGAGCCAGTTTCTTAATTCAGAAATATGGGGTGGCATCTGTGTACAAGACCATGAAAAGACTTTTCTAGTCATAAGACTCAGTGACAAAAGTTTGACTTTTCCCTTTGAAGGCTTTTAGGGAGAGGGGCTTCTGAGACTGGACAGGGAATACAATGATGTTTACTTCTGAAGACCAAATTATTTCCCAAGGAAGGACTTAAAAAATGTGGTGATTTTTGTATCCCACCTTGCACAGAAGAATTCTTCATAAGTGTGCACAAAAAGTTTAAGGAAATTGTTAAACAGATAAATCAAGAATCCTGAGTAAATGGTATCACCACAGGTTGTAGGATTGAAGGCAGGGATCCTAATTTGTGCTTGCTTGTCCCGGTATCTTCCACGGTAATTTGTACAAGACTGGGACAGGAGAAGTTCTCAGTAGCTGTAGGTTCAATTACAGTCCATTAAAATGAGCAGTTTGCAGTTTTGCCTTAGTTTGAATTTAAGAAGAATCAGATTTTTAACGTATCATTTGTTTTAGCTGCTTATCTCTGCTAAATATCTTTATGTATTTTATATGTTTGTGCAAGTTGCCAGATTTCCATATATAACCTTTCCAGCCTCAAAACAAAATTGGGTGGTGTTTGTCTGCAGTTAGGTGCATAGGTAACTTGGGAGCTAGATGTGTTTACTTTATATAAAGTTACTTCTTGAGCATGATTTTTGTTTTTGAGTCCTTTAAGAAGCAGATGCCAAATTGGGATCCGCATACAAGAGACGAGTTAGGGAAATGTCTGGATGATGGGGGTGAGGGCAGGGAATGCAAGAAGGTAGAGAGCCTTTAAGACTTTAAGACTTCCCACCGAGAGTGGGAAGAAGGAAGGAAGATTGGTGGTGGTGGACCTTTAGGTGGCGAGGAGGTCCTGAGAAAGTCTTGGGGGCTGGTGGGGGCTTCCCTGAGCAAAGCTGCCTGTTGGAGGGGCCAGACTCCAGGATCTTCTGCATACCTAGGCACTGGCTGGCATTGGCCTACAGAGGTACAGCCTTCCATGGAGGACCCAAAGTTGTGGCAGCTAGAGGCTGAAAGTCATCTGTGCTTCTCTAGATGAGAGATCTGAGCATAGCCACCCCAGGGAGTCAACACAATATGGTATTTACAACTGGAACCTATGAATCCTGGCCCTGTTGATGTCAGACATTCTTCAGTTTTTCTTGCATGCCTAGCGCTTAGCCTGGGCCAGGGACCAAGCAGGTGTTTAGTCCCTACTTATTTAATAAAGAAGCTGTGGCTGTAGACGAATTCTAAGGTTGATAAAAATTGTCCCTCAAAGGAGAGTGCTACAGACTGAAATGGTCCCCTCCTCCATTTCTTATGTTGAAGCTCTAACACTCAGCTTGATGGTATTGGGAGATGGGGCCTTTGGGAGATCATTAGGTTTAGATCTAGTCTTGAGGGTGTGGCCCTCATGATGGGATTAGCCCTTAGAAAAGATCATAGTTTGCACTCTTTCTGGGCTATATGCACACACAAGAAGGTGGCCTTCTAGAAGCCAGGAAAATAACTCTTGCCAGAACTGGACCATGCTGGTGCACTGATCTGACTTATAGCTGAAGGAAGACCTAAATTTTAAGTCACCCATTCTACAGTATTTCATTATGGCAGCCTAAGCAGACTAAAACAAGGAGGGGGAAAAACTTGAATTGTAAATAATATAAACCTGAAATCTTCTTGGTACCTGTTGGAAATAAATTATAAATTTTTAAAGAAATTAAAGATCATGGCTGAGTTTATGGGATGAGAAATGGTGTTAGGGGACTTATTTCTGCATATTTCTAACATTGCCAAAAAGCAGCTGATTAAGTCCTTAAAAAATAAGGAAAGAAAAGTCGTAGTTTTTATATATTAGGAATCCATAATGTGAACAAGACAGAAATGGACTATATACAGGACAGATATGCTGCAAACTCCCAAGGTAAAAATATATCATATTCATGTGAATGCATACTGAATCTTAGGCATTAAAAAGTGTAATAAAAATCATTACTGAGATGACAAAAGGTGTTCTACGCATGCCATCCAGTGTTCAGCAACATTTGGAATAGATAGAGCTTTCTTTAGGAATCAAAGGGAAATGCTTATTTAGAGTGCCCTAAATCAGGAGACTGAAGAAAATAAATCTTATGTTGGTTGTCTAGGCAGGAAACTTAAGCCACAGGTGGAAGAACTTAAACTTTCTCAGTTATAATGGCTACCCAACCCCAGAACAAATTGAAACAGTGAAGCAGAAAAGTCTTTCAAACCAAGCCTCTGCTTGGAGGGGCTAGCTTTTCTTTCCCATGCAGGGCAGCACAGGAGATAATGTGTATTCTCTTGAATGTGATATCCTGATGTATTACAAAGAAGTAATTTAGTTTTTGAAACAAAAGGAGTCCTGTTACATGGATCTAGACTATTTTGGGTATTAGACAACATTCACTGGGTTTTGGTCAGGAGGAAGGAGGGGAAGTAAGTGCAGGCCCGGAGTTGACATTACAATTGTGAGTCTATGATTTTGTGAAATCCTGGCAGTGGAAACAGGCCATACTTGAGAATGATTTTTGAAACGAACCTTCTGCAGTCACTTGTAGATTAACTGTGGGCTAAAGGGCATAGTAGGGCTTAGTTTAGGACTTCCCTTTGGAATATCAGGATGAGTGCCCTCCTGGGAAACTACAGCTCTAGGGACTTCTGAGCTGGGAACTGTGACTGTCATAGCAGCATAGCAGCTGGTGGTAGCCAGAAGCAGGATAGAGTGGTAATCTCAGCATGCAGCCACCTTTCTGTTGGAGTGTGAACCCCTTTGATTAAAACTAAGTGAAGGGGCCTGAAGGGAATGAATGACGCCAAGTTAGTTATTCAGCCCCTAGGATGGTACCAGCTATAGCACACGACCCCACTGGCCTATTGTTGCTTCTCTTGTATCCAACACCTGCAGGAACTAACAATCAATGTAGTGATGACCTACATTGATCTGACCTAAAGAATACCAGTAACATAACCTGCATGGTTAGCGCTTTTGCTTAGTAACAGAGCTCTAAAAACTCTAAATTTGTCTGACTTTGCGGAAAGTGCCAAATACTGTTATTTCACTAACAAACATTCTTTAGAACAATAACAGTTCGTAAAAATGGGATCCAGATTCATCCTGAGATGGATTCATTCAGTAATGGGGTAGGGGTTACCATCTTATTTAGCTAGGACACTTGCTTGCACCTGCCACATGGCTAATATTCAACTTATGTGACATTTCCCCCCCAGGAGGGGATAGGGAGAGCTACTTTTGCTAGTACAGTAGAATGAGAGAATAATTGCATATTAATACTACTAACACTGAGTATTTTATTTAAATTCAAGTTAACGTACAGTGTATTATTAGTTTCAGAGGTAGAATTTAGTGATTCATCAGTTACATAAAACACCCAGTGCTCATTACATCAAGTGCCCTCCCTAATGCCCATCGCCTATTTATACCCCACTCCCACCAATTCTCATTTTCTGAAACTGCTTATTTCCATCTGGCTTTTTAAAGGTCTGAACAAATCCTACCCTAAACTTTGATTGAGTTCTTATAATGTACAGTACCACATATAAGGATCCTGCATTGTTCCTTTTGCTGCTGAAACCAATTACTATGAATCTGGTGGCTTGAAAGAACATAAATTCTATTATTGTTTTGGAAGTCAGAAGTCTGAAGTGTAGGTTTCACTGGGCTGAAATTAAGATGTTGGCAGGGCTGTGTTCTTTACCCAGGCTCTAGAAGAGCATCTGATCATCGGCTCTTTGGGCTGCTGGTGGTTGCCTGTATCCCTTGGCTCATGGTTCCCTTCTAGCACTGACAGCATGCCAACTGCTACTTCAGTGGTCACATCTATTTTTGCCATCACAGATCCTTCTTGGACACCTCTAACTCTCCAGTCTCCCTCTATGTAAGGATCCTTAGTGATTAAATTGGGTTCATGTGGATAATCCAGGCTAAACTTCCCATCTCAAGATCCTTGATTGAGTCACATTTGCAAAGGGCTCTGTTGCCATGAAAGGTAACATATGAATGGGTTTTGGACACTGGCACATGGCCATCCTGTGGAGGGGAAGGAAAGCCTTCTCTCTCCCACGGAAACCAAAGAGAAAAGTCTAGAGCGCTCGGTACAACTGCTCATTGTTTCTAGAGGGGAAAAAAAATCAAGGTAGGCAAGTCCTGGTGCTGGCTTTAGGATGTCACCATCATGTACAACACCAAAGTTAAATATTTGTCAGATGGACTGAAAGTAATATATGTGGGATCTTCAAATATTGACTCTAGCAACAAATTCAGGAGCACGTTGAATATGTGACCATGTGGAGAGAACTGGTGTTGACCTGTTGTGCAGAAAACTCCAGCCTAAACATTTGTTGTGAACGGTGTGGGATGCAGTGATGGGTGCAATTATGATAAATGAAAAGCTCCAAGATAAAATGAGGCATCCCTTAAGTGAAGAAACTCAGCATAATTGTAGACGATAATGGAACAGTGGCTAATGAAGATACTGGTTTGTCTACTTTAATAAAGATCAAAGTAACTGTGACTCGAACAGTAAGTTTTTATTTCATGTAAAAATCTAAGCTGGTAGTCAGTTTGGAGGCTAGCCTTTTGCTGCATGAATCCATTAGAGACTCAGACTCCTCTTTGTGCTGCCACTGGCCAGGTTCTTCTGCTCAAGCACCAGCTGAAGACGGCTCACCACTCCTGCATCTTTCTTAGTCTCTGGGAAAAAAGAAGTAGAGGACAAGCAGTTCCCTTTATGGGCATGACCTTGGGAGTTCCTTGCATCACTTACCCTCACCTCCCAAGTATGGGAACTTGAGTCACATGCCTACATCACTACAGAGGAGGCTTGGAAATGGGGCTTCTAGTAAGGATGGAAGACTCTAGGGATTCTGTTCCTAAAGGGAAAGAAAATGGACATGGGGGACAACTTGCAGTCTTTTTTTAGGAGGAAATGAGCTAAGACAGACTAATGGCTGGAGCATAGACCAGTGCAGTGTACCTTCAGGAAAGTTGCCTGTAACCATTGTCCACATACACATTGAGCACACAGTGTGGCAATGAGAATGATTTTGTGTCTTTGTGATGAGTCTAGTTTCTGGTTGGATCAATAATTGAGACTTTTTGGGCCAAGACTTAATCTAATGTTTTATTTATAAAAGTCAACATAGGTGTTTTTGTCCAGACACCTGTGCACGTTTCATGAGCATTGTTCTGGGCAATTTTATTTTGAAGGGTGTAAGTGGGGGGTTATATGCTTTAAAACCTAGGAAAGGGATCCCTGGGTGGCGCAGTGGTTTAGCGCCTGCCTTTGGCCCAGGGCGCGATCCTGGAGACCCGGGATCGAGTCCCACGTCGGGCTCCCGGTGCATGGAGCCTGCTTCTCCCTCTGCCTGTGTCTCTGCCTCTCTCTCTCTCTGTGACTATCATACATTAAAAAAAAAAACAAAAAAAAAAAACAAAAAAACTAGGAAATGAGGGCTAGGATTGTTTTCTTCAATAAAGTAATATTTTCAAGTAAAGTAGGAGTCTCTGGCTAATGTTGCTGGCTTTCCAGGTGGGGAATTTAAAGTTTTACATTTAATGAACCTGTGGAGAGCCACAAATATCCATCCTAAAGTCTGTTTATAGAGAAAGAGTTACACCATGGAATGTTTGAGATGGACAGGACAGACCTTAAATTCTTTTTAAACATCTTTTGCAATTAGAGCCCAGATTAGAGCAAGATAAAATCTGTTTGGGTTAGGTGTTTTATTTTGGGGAATGAAGAATGCATTTTTTCCCTCCTCTCAAGATGGGGACTAGTTTGCTGCAGACCTGAAAGACTCAAGCATAACTCCATTGAAGTGGTCCTTCCCATTGAGTCTGACCCAGACTGAACCCACTCCACCTCTGAAACCCCCCAAGGCCTGAGCTTCCTTCCTTCTTCAGTGACTGGCACAACAGCCCATCCAGTTGCCTTTCCGGGTGCTGTACCTATACCACCTGTAGCTCTATGCTTCCTTCCTGTCATCTCAGGTCCCAGTTTCTAACCTCTCCTCTCTGCTGCTATTCCCTGGCTTCTAGCACCAGCGCTTATTGCCTGGAAAACCCTAACAGCAGCCCCTAGCTGGGCTTCCCTTTCCAGTCTTGCCCGCGTCTTCGTCTCTTTCTCCACTTTGTACCACAGCAGAGTGGTGCGGTGCAGTATGCATCTTCATGGTCTATGAAATGCAGATGTGCTTATGTGGAGAAACTTCTCTGTTGGCTTCCTTTGGTTCTAAAGGGAAAGCCCAGGATCTTTTGTTTAGAAGGGGCCCTGTGGTAGCTGGCCCTACTATCCATGTAGCCTTCTCTCTACCTCCTCTTCCACCTCAGCATTCTGTATCGCGGGCACAGTCCTCTACTCTCAGCCCCTGGTCTGTTTTTAACTTCCAGCACTCTGTGCATGCTAGCCTCCCGGAATGAGGGGCTATATGTCACCTCTTCCGGGAAGCCCTACATGACCTCAACACCTGGGTTAAGTGCTCTTCCTAGGTGTTCCCTGTCTTTGTACCCTGGAACCTTTTCCCAGCCAAGGTGCTTGTGTCTCTCTGCTTTGAGTTACTCTTATGTTTTCTCTAGCTCTAAGCTCTGTGAGGGCAGTGACTGTTACTGTTTCTTTGTTCCCTGACACCACCACCACCACCATCACCATCACCACCCTTCACCCCATCCGATGGCTCTTTACCTTCCATATCGCCACTGACATTTACTGAACACGTACAAAGTGTGCCAAGGCCTTGATAGCTTAACTCCTTTAACTCCACAATCTTGCGAAGAAGGTATGGTTATCCTTTATAGTAGCAGAAATTGGGACATGGCGTGATTAAATCTTTTTCCACGTGATGAAGACAGGATTTGGAGGTAGAAATTGAACTGATTTATGCTGAGTTCTAAACCCTTAGCCTTTGTACTTTACTGCCTTCCAGATAGTAGATATTCTCTGAATTCAATTAGGAAAGCTTATCAACACTTTTTTTTTTTTTTTTTTTTTAGTTCAATGACCTTTTTGGAAAGACAAGGCTAGTTATTTTGCATAACGTTTTTTAGTTCAGATCTGTAATTGTTTGTTCGTAACTAGATGCATTTCTGGCATTTCTGGCAGAACTACTACATAAGTGACATCGTGTCCTCCGCGAAGCTCATCAAGGTGCCTGATGCCATTTTCTCCTCTTTGATGACTGATATTAAATTCATAATTAACCTAAATCTGAGGTTGATATTTTCCAGCTTTATCCAAAACTCAGACTAGATCCTATTTAGAGACTAGCCTGTAGTATCCTTTACACACATAATGCATAATCTGTATCTTTGGATGATAGCGTTATAGCATATTTTGAGGTCAGGTAAGGGACTATCTAAATTCATTATGGCTTGCTCAAGTTTTGGAAAGTTTTTAGAATTTTTTTTTATTTTTTTAGAATGTTTTAATATAGATGGAATTTTAGTATTTTCCCTTACTTAGGTTTGATAAAACCTCATTATTACATTAATAATATACAATGCATTGTATCCCTGGTGGTTCTTTCCAGTTGAAAGCAGAGTTAAGAGTTCAGCTCTCATATGTTTACTCTGTTTCACTGTAGATGGTCCTCCTCAGCTGGCTGCCTTTCAAGTCTTGGTGGTGTGAAGTAATAGCTATAACTGCAAATGTATTATCAGTAGTAGAGAAGAAATTCTAATTATATATTCTTTATTAATAAATTTACATATGAAATGTAACCTTTCTCATCTCCTGTAGATACCTTGACTTTTAAAAACAAAACAAAAAGGCAATAAAAAGTGGACTAGTTGCATGAGGATCATGCTTTACAAAGGGCCATTGTGAAAATTCTTTTGGTAATTATCAACTATAGCTGTGTGGTTGGGTGGAGAGGCTCCTTTCTTGATAAGAAACATTTAGAGTCAATGAACTTGGGAACTGAAAATGTTTTTAATTTTCCAAATTAAATGACATGGTAGCCCTTAACAAAAGTATATCTAATTGATGGAAATTTCCACACTAGGAGAGGTGCATTTTTATGTTGTCTCTTTTCACGGGTGGTTGACTTTGTTTTCTTGAGAAAGGTTTAGTGGTTAGTCCTCAGGACTAGTACTTTTCTCCTGATAGGGGGAGTAACTTGTTTTTGTCAATGATTAAATATTACTTGAGAATGCAGTCGCTATCCAGGATATGGTTTACCCACATTCATAGCTTGGTAACAAAATTGTGCTTTAGACTTTAAGCAGTGCCGGTAGATGAATATTGTGTATATAAAGGAGAATATAATTGACCCTGGTGATTGGTCTTTGCTTTGTAGAACTCAGATTTCTTTAAATACTGACTTAAAATAACACAGAAAGTGAATCTGAACAAAAGGCTTTTTTATGCATATAGCATTTTGGAGAGTCAATCTGTGTCCTCTGTGGTTCGCTGGGGGTTTTGGCTAGGGCTCTGACATGCAGTAGGTGCTCAGTCACTATTCATTAGGGTGGGTATGCAGTGGTTTGAGGTAAGGGGGAAAACTGAGTGCCTTGCCTGGACTCTGGAAGGCTCAGGCAGCTCCAGCAGAGGGACCAAGCACAGGTCTCACAGATTGTGCACTTCCATTTGGAAGGTCCACGAAGGCAGGGAGTTTTGCTGTTTTGGTCACTATTGTGTCTCTAGGACCTGGATACTGTCTGGAATGTTGCAGGTGCTCAGTTAATATTTGTGGAATGAATGACTACAGCTCCAATCAGACTATTCAAATTGGTATATAATATCTGCCCCTGGGATACAGAAGACTTTCTAAGAGTCCTGTGGGCCCTGATAGGACTAAGGAGATCTGTGTCCATCTGTGTAGATTCTTATTTCACTTGCGCTTTCACAATTACCTGGCTCTTCCAGTTAGGAGGGAAAGTCACTGCTCTCACTTTTCTAGTTTATCATGGTGCTTGGCCTTGGGTACAGAAACCTCCAAGGCACAAAACAAAGGAAAAACTCTGAGGCGTTTTCGGTGTTGGTGTTGACAAAGCAAATGGCTCAACTGTGTCCAGGATCAATTATTTTCAGTTCTTTGCTTTCAACAAAATTGGAGGGAAATGTACTCAAATTGTCAGCTGATCATTAAAAGTAACATTGATAAGTCACGATGTGATTTGTCATATAATCAGAAGGAAGTTGAAATAATTGAGTGATACCACTGTAGCAAAAATTTCTATTCCCATCTTTTTATAAGATACAAATTTTTCAGGGCTTATGTCTACATAAAATATGATATGGTTCAATATCAATTCTGAACCATATCTTATTCTAGTGATAAGTAATAATCATCTATGCTCTGTAATAAATAAAAGATAGCCCATCCATCTCATTAAGAGAAAGATTTCCAAAAAGTTGGTTTGTTTTTGTTTTTTTTTTTTTTTTTACAATAGACTTAACCAGCCTTTATTACATATTTGTTTTGAGCAGTTGTAGACCAGGAATAATTTTATGACTCAGTTCATAAGAAAATATTTTTAAATATTTAAAACCTAGGTAATTACACGAATCATTTTCAGGTAAGCATGGTAGAGTAGTAAGAGGTTTTCAAGCATAAAAATATATTAAGATTAAAATTCTTGGGACACCTGGATGGCTCAGCGGTTGAGTGCCTGCCTTCCACTCAGGGTGTGTAATCCTGGGGCCCTAGGATCGAGTCCCACATCGGGCTCCCTGTGAGGAGCCTGCTTCTCCCTCTGCCTGTGTCTCTGCCTCTCTCTCTGTGTCTTTCATGAATACATAAATAAAATCTTTAAAAAAAAATTAAAATTCTTTTGGAGACATGGAGAAGAGATGAATTCTAGAAAAGAATAAAAATGATAAAGCTGAAGAGCTTTTCTCTTTTTTTTAAAAGTTTCAGATCTCTAGTTAGAACTTT
The DNA here is from genome assembly GCF_048164855.1 of Canis lupus baileyi. Classification (NCBI taxonomy): domain Eukaryota; kingdom Metazoa; phylum Chordata; class Mammalia; order Carnivora; family Canidae; genus Canis; species Canis lupus. The sequence continues at coordinate 61,917,412 of NC_132841.1, forward strand.
TATTCATGTAAAACATCAACCGTTTATCCATAAATGTGGATATTTACAAGTTGGAGTTTGAATAGCACTTGAAAGTTTGTGTGCCAGGAGAAATGAGTGGATGGTGTACCTTCATCTGTGACAGGAAACCCACAGAAGGAATAGTTGGGGAACACAGATGATCATGGCTTTAGGTGTAAGCTGGAGGTACCATGTTGGAAATACATTCCTGGAGTCTAAAGGCAATGTTAGAATTGGAAATTTGTAAGGTAAGAGGCTCTGTTTCTTAGGTTCACTGCACTACCCCTGTTGCTCAGAACACTGCCTGATCCACAGTAAGAGTTCAGTAATTTGTTGGATGGGTGGATATAATTTTGTAAGTCTTCCAAATAGAGAGAAATGCTGTTTTACTCTGTGGTTCCATTGGTTCATTAGGTGCCTTTCTTTGATTTCCTGTTTCCTTTCTCTGTGGGGCCGTAGGATTATGGACAATGGGCTAGGAAGCATATGTACATGCATTTTTCTTTCTTATACTCCATGACTAAAATCCTGCCTTTTCCCTTTTAGTGCTTATCTTTTACCATTGTGATTCCTTTTGGCTATCTGTGCTGTGGGGGTAGAAAAATCTTCAAACAGAATTTGCTTCCTTGTATTTCAATATTATTTAATTTTGTTTTTCAGTGACAGTGATAGGTTAATGGGGACATTTGACCTGCCATTCTTCAGCTTTATCTGTTACAGGTTCAAAATGCAAATGATTATAGTTGGGTTATCACAAAACTGCTAAAAGGATTCTTTTGTACTTTTATTTTTTTTAAATGCAAAATTCACTTCAGCCTGTGATAATGTTAAAAAAGAAAAAAAAAAGTGCTATACCATTGACCTGTAATCTTGTAATCTCTGCCTTAACATTTTCCCAACTATCATAAGCAGCAACTGGAAAACTTGATATATTGTTATCCTGCTTTCCCATTCCATTCCCATGATTTCAACCTGGATGAGAAGATAAGCCAGAAGATTTATTGCCCATTGGCCCCCTAATGCCCATTATGTTCCCGAATGTTAACTTGTTGCCAGTGCCTGGCAAAAGGAATTTAAATGCTTGTTCATTTCACTGAATTTCGTCATCTAATTTTCTGTCTAAACTTCTGATTTGAAGAGAACACAAACTGAATTGTTGTGCATGGAGGTGGGCAGAGAAAGCTAATGTAGGAATTAGACTTTTATCAGATTTAGAAGGGGAAAAATGTTCATTTTTGTGATTGCATGAAGAACACAAGAAGGGGATCTCAGCTCTGGTGGGAAAGAAAGAGCCGTATACTTTATTTTATTTATTAGAAATAAGAAAAAAATTGTCTGCTGGGTTCTGGGTTTTGTTTGTTTTTCCCGTGACCGCAAACTCTAGATATGGGATATGAAATAGGAATATAATTACAAGGAGAGAAAATAGATAACTGGAGTTTGGTCTTGTTTGTTTGTTTGTTTTTAAGGGGAGAGGAATTTCTCAGTATGAGGTCCTTAGATTGTTTAAAAGTCCCATAGAGGCAGACAGACTTATGAATTGCCAAGGCAGGTTCTGATTTCAAGCCCTGCCGTTTAGATGAATGATACTGGTCAAGGTATTTTATAATCTGGGTCTTGTTTTCTTCTGAAAATGAGTTTTTTGTTTTTTAAGATTTTATTTCTTCATGAGAGACACATAGAGAGGCAGAGACATAGGCAGAGGGAGAATCAGGCTCCCTGTGGGGAACCCAATGCGGGACTCGATCTCAGGACCCTGGGATCATGCCCTGAGCCAAAACAAAAGACAGACACTCAACCTCTGAGCCACCCAGGTGCCCCGCTTCTGAAAAGGAATTTGAATGAAATTCTTACTGGAATTATTCTCCCCCCCCCCCCCCCCCGCCACCCCCGGTTCTGCTTCTTGTGAACCTAGCTTTGGTTGTAAAGCAGCATTGAAGCCCGAAGCTTAGGTGGTGGCTTGAATCTTAGGAAAGAAGGTTGTTGAAAAGAAGCAGGAATATCCATTTGAATTTAGGATTTCATGTGGGAGATGATGATTTCGGTATGTTGTATGTTCATCTCAGAGTATTTATTCTATTGGCTTAATGATTTTGGGGGAAGGCCTAGTATTGAAAACTTGTATTATCCCAGATTAACACAAAACAGTAAGAATTTATTAAATGTATCAATTTAAATGTAGATTATCCTCTGAGACACATGTATGGGAAACTCCAGTTTGATGAGAACCCAATTTACTGGAGTCTTACTGGAATTTTTGCTTGCTCATTCCTAATGGTAAGAGCAAATGACCCCCTCCCGCCCCAGCTCCATCCAAAAGAGGGTGTGTGTGTGTGTGTGTGTGTGTGTGTTTATGTGTGTGATAGAGAGATTCAGCTCTATAACCTGTATAACCTACCTGTCCTGAACCTCAGCTTTCTGCTCTATAAAAGAGAACTAGACTAGATAGCCTCTGAGGATGTTATCAGTGCCTGTGCTGGATGATTAAAAAGATAATAAAATTCAGGCTTCTGAAGTTCTCTGGCTTTATTGCCTATTTCACTCCCAACATTTCTATAGTCAGGAAACGTCCATTTCAGTTTGAAAACTATGTATTGAATATCTATGTCAAAGTGCTAAGCTCTAGAGGTAAGAGAGCATCCTGACCATTAAGGGATCTATGGATGATTCTAGAAGACCTTTCTGAGTTGGCTTGATAAATTTGAGTATGGTGAGGCATTTTATCAGAAATCTATCTCATTAAGTCATATGGTCCAACTGAATTATGAGCCATAAATACCAAACATTAAAAACAAAATGAAGTCTATTAATGGTTGTAGTTGACAAGAAAGAAAGTGTTCTCTCCTGTAGGATATCATGGTCCATCCAGGCAATCTCCCACAAGATGGATATGGCTGGCAATGCCATGCTGCAGATGACCCGGGTAGGGCTGGGTGGCTTGCTCCTGTCAGGTCTCTAAGGAAAGTCATGTTGGAGTTACCTTCTAACCTGGCAAACACTGTTCCTCACCTGCAGACCCTCATTCCTTGCAGATGAGAATAGGGATTGCTTCTTGTGGGCTGTCTCCCTCAAGGAGATGAGGTCAGAAGCAGGAGAAGCTTATTTCTTGGGCTTATAGGGCTAAGGCCTATCCAGAGAAACACGGGGTTTACTCATTAACTAGGCTGCATTCTAAATTCTGAGCTTGAGAGGCTTGGGATTGGTGGTGTCATTAATTGATGACTCAGATTGGGACTGCAGTGAAAAGTCATGATTGTATGATTTAGGGCACATTTCCTTTTCTCTCCTGGTCTTGATATCATCATCTGTAAAACAGGGGTTTGGACTATGGCAGCTGAAAGTTTCTTCTAACTCTGATTCTGTGTCCAGAAGGATGACCCCAAGTTATTGTCAGGACCTCAGTTTGACAACCACTGGAATTTCATCCTGTTGAGATAATCCTTCACCCTAAAGACAGGAAAAAATAAGCTGTGCATTTTATAAAGAATGTTCTCAAATAAGGGTTTGAAATCAGGAGGATTTTTATTTCTTAAGTAGTAAATCAGCTTAACGAGAGCTCCGTGTTCCCTTGGTGTTCATGTCTACTTTGAGCAAGCATTGTGGTCTTTGGGTTGGGTTAATATGAATGGGACCTTTGGGACTTGAGTTTTAATTAGTTCCTGGGGTACCAAAGGTGAGAGACCAGACTCACAAGTAGCAGATAGCAGATCAGTGTTTCGAAAAGTGTGTTTGCCCAACAAAATCTTTGGATAACCTCTGGGATCTTGGCTTTCCCATTTTGCAGTGCCTCCTCTCCCACCTCCCCTTGGCTCTACGGGCTTTAGGGGTTACTGTGGCCTGCAGTCCCGATGTTTCTCAGCAGCTCTGACTTCACACAGACACTTGGGCAAAACCTGGGTTTTCCATCCCAAACCCCCTCTCCCTGCATCCTGCTTCTGATCTGGGTGGCTTCCATTGTTCCAAATCATCTTAAGCTGCCTTGGGGACTTTGGCTCAAGACAGAGTTCAGGTGCCCTGGGAAATTTGTATGTTCTGTAGCTATTCTAGGGACAGTGTGGGAATTAGATTTGGATTTAGGGTCAGCTCTTGATCCAGAACTTGCAAGGAGAGACGGTAGATGCCCTTAGAGTGTAGTTCTTCAAAGATTGGTAATTTTTTCTTTCCCCAACACTGCAATTTTCTCTTTAATTGTAAGCTGCTTCAGATCCTTTTTTTTTTTTTTTTTAAACGGGGCTAGCTGAAAATAATACATGAATTAAATAAAAACCTGATGTCCTTCTGTGCACATCCGTCTGTAGTAGGAAGACAGGTTGATTTCTGAAGTGCTTTAAGCACCAGCAGCCTGTGGTTCTGATGGTCTCGCTGACTTAGCTGGTGTCTACAAATAGTTCCCCTACCTCCACTTAAGTATGTTTTGCAAATACAAGGTGTTATTGTTATGGCAGCAAATAATGTAAGTCAATACTCCTGTGTTTATATATGGCTCTGAAAAGAAACCAACAAGAGAGAAGAAACCAACAATTGTGGTTAGAAAACAAGTACCTATCCCGGTTTTGCTGGAGGTGCTTTCTTTGTGTGGGCTTCCAAAGAGTCAGGTTTTTCCCAACAGGAAACCAGTAGCCTTTTCTCTGACAAGCAACCAGATACTTGGGTTATTTCTTACCAAAAACATTTTTTTAATTTTGGAAATAATGCATGATGATAAAAATGAATCTGCCAACTTCTGTGCTTCTTTATGTTGAACTTGGTTCCATATGGTCACCGGCTCTGACTCCTCACAACTTAGACCCAAAGCCTTGCAAGCATGATTTATTTTACAAAAAGGAATTCCTAACAGAGAATTTGGGATTTGGGCCAGTTGATCTTTCCAGCACAGGTCACAAGTCAGGGGTCCATTTGCCTATGGACAAATAGGCAATAGGTGAAGTATTGTTTCTAGACCAGTCTGCTGGGACTGGGTTTGGGGTGGGATTGCCCTAGTGGGGGGTTTGGGCAGGATAGGCAGTAATTCAGTTCTAATAGTAAACATTTATTATTATTATTATTTCCTTAAATTACGCTTCCAGATGTGAAATTGAATCTCAAGTAGATCATTTCAAGTCTTTCTTCTCCTCAATATGTATTACTAGAATCCTTCCAGAAACCTCCTTTGCACTTACACTAACTAGGTGTGAGAGTGACTACCCTCTTATATACCTCATCTCAACTCTGGATATGAAATGAAACAAAACCTTTACCACTTAAAATAGCAACATGTTGGTTTTATATAGCTTTTGAGTTAGTAGTGATTTTTATTTTGCCTTTTTTACTAGTGAATTGTTTTTCATGTTTATAGCATGATTTGTGTGCTTTAAATCCTTTCCCCTCTGTTTCTGTTACATTCTTTTTAAATGTCTACTGAAAGATAAACTGAGGCATAGTAAAATTTGAGTTTATATGAGCAAAAATCAATTTGAATCAGGAAGCACCAAAGATTTTTAGAAGAGGCGGAAGCAAAACAAGAAATAACTGGATTGGCTACGGTTTAAGTAGTTGCATTATTTGTGAAAGCCTAGTTGGCGGTTTATGATTGGTTGACCATAGTTAGGCTTTGATTTCTTAACCTTGAAGCATTTCAGGTTCAGGCTTTGGTTTGCTTTCTGCAGGCTGCTAAGGCATTAGGGCTACCTCTGTCTAATGACATTTTAAAATTAATTTAACACTTCCCCTTCCAGACATTGTAAGAGAATAAGCGCAAGAATAAGAAATGATTTGGATTTGTTTGGGGAATTATCTAAAGTAATTATATATGTATCTATATCCATAACCAGCCTTTCCTGGGAACATAAATTCCTAGAATTGAAGATTCAGGTAGCAAAAACAAGGCTACAAAGTCATGGCCTTAACTGGCACAAGGTCATGGTTAGCTTTTCTCTCCAGATTTTGACTCTAAACAGACAGGATAGAAATACATGCAGATCATAATGTGTGTGTGTGTGTGTGTGTGTGTGTGTGTGTGTATTTTGAAAGGCCAGCAAAGAGCTGGGAAGACTGGAAAGGAACTGAGCATTGCTAGTGTCTAAAATGGAAGGGCAGTTTGCTCTAATGCAGAGCAACCTGTACTAATGTTGATTGGCAAATGGTAACTTCGTATTACATTTTGTATCAACAGTTTTGTTAAGCTGTGTCACCTCCTTCCCCTTGCCACCTGCCATGTTGATCTTTTCCAGATAAAGAAAGCAAGGCCAGGCAGGCGGGGTAACTGAAGGACACACATATTCACATGTCTCCATCTTCAGGACAAAACCATTTTCCTAAGGACCTATTGTAAGGGAGGGAGAGATTTCCTTCTTCCATGCACCCCCCCCCACCCCTTCTAGTGTCTGGTTTAGGAATTAAATTGATATGAGATAGGTCAACAGGAGAAGAAAAACCCGAAGTTTTATTTGCACATAGAGGCCCAGTAATGAAACTGAACCCAAAGATAGGAGGACCAAGGCAACCAGTTTTATAAATTTTAGAGACAAATTTGTGAGGAGTTGACAAGATAATGAAAACAAGTATCTGGGAGCTATAATTAAGAATTCTGAGCAGAAAAAAAAAAAAGAATTCTGAACAGGATTTAGGCTGAGGTAATAGATTAGGGGGAAACACCCCCACAAGGTTTGTTTCTATAGCTTTCTTGACTAAAGTCTCTATCTCTGGTGATGAGGATGTCTTTTTTACTTCTCAGTACAGGAAAATATTTTTCATATGGGAGATTTATTTCCTGCTTTCATAGGGACAGAGGAGGGTCTGAGTGTCCTTGTATTGGTATCCCAAGTAACTTCAATTCAAAATAAATATGCCATTGTGGTATATCTTGGGGTGGCCTGCCCTGGGCCCTTAAACTATGTGTCAAGTACCAGGTTAGGAACTGGGGATCAGAAATATTTTCTAAGGATCCTTTATGCAAAACCATCATGAGGGTCTTTATGATATGGAACCATTGAACCAAAAGAGGCTATTTCTTTATTCCTGTCAAGTCCTTTATGATTTATGTGTTCAGATTACCTATAAAAGAAAATATAGACTCCCAGCTTATTGTTCTAATTGGTCTTCAAACTCTAGTGGTGATGGGTCCAGAAGTTAGGACATTTTTTTCTGGGACACCCAAAAATCTTGAAAAACCCAAGCTTCAGATAGTTAAATCGGTTCCTTGTGTAGGCAAGCAATACAGCAAGTACCCAAGTTTCAAATGTGAGCACATTTGGAAATTGAGCACAATCTTGAAATGTGAGCACATTTGGAAATTGAGCACAATCTTGTTAACTCCTCCCACCCTGTAAGTTGGCAAAGGATTTTCATGATCTGATTTTGGATAGTGGGACAACCTCTGTTGAAGACACAGAACGTCAGTGCTCCATGTGAACAGAGCTTAACAGAGCAGCCTGCGTGGTTCAGTGGTTTAGCGTCTGCCTTCAGCCCAGGGTGTGATCCTGGGGTCGGGGAATCGAGTCGCACATCAGGCTCCCTGCCTGCTTCTCCCTCTGCCTGTGTCTGCCTCTCTTTCTGTGTCTCTCATGAATAAATAAATAAAATCTTAAAAAAAAAAAAAAAGAACAGAGCTTGACAATCCCTAGTTTAATCCACAGGAGACTTTTTTTTTTTTTTTTTTTAAATAGAAACTGTGTATGATAATCCCAGTTTTTCTGACTCTATTCCATCACCCCAGCCTCCGTTTCCCAACTTGTTGATCTTGAAAGATTGCCGAAACTTGAGAAGTTCTTTTATCTTGGAAAAATACTGATAATTTCTGTGATGGTTTAACCTTATGCAATTACTTATAATATGTCATTTTAAACGAACTGAACCTCTGCCACAATTATACAACTAACCATAAGTTTAAAGTTTAAATTTGAATTTAAAATTAACCTACTTCAGTTTTCTCTGTGGCTTGGCAAAGCATCTGCTTGTGTTTTGTTGAATGAGCTTAGATTTTAATTCTGTGATACTTTAATCAGGTCTTTAACCTTCCAGCCCCCCTCCCTCACCCACAGCTGGTGTTGATGACATGTTGATTACTGGGGCACCGCTCTTGGCGCCCTGTAGGAGTGGCGTGGTCCAGCTTCATGATCTATCATGTCATTCTGACCAATCTCAATTGGCCCTTCTCACATGACACAGAGCCTCTTAGTGGCTATACTGAAACTGAAGTATGTTCAGGTAGCAAAAACATAGGTGGGGCTTCTAGGCAGCAAATATATTCCTTCTAAGGAACAACATAAGAATCTAAAAATCTGGACTTTAGAACTTTTCCTTATACTCTTTTGCAACTGAAAAAGTTTAAAGAAAGGAACTTTTTTTTTTTTTTTTCTGGGCAGCTGTGGGGGGAGAGTTGTTTTTGGGTTTTGCCCAAACCAGCCTACAGAGACGTTCTCTTCTGCCAAGATTTCCTTTAACTACTAGATCAGTGCATCTTTTGGTTAGTGTGTTGAAGCCCTTTCAATGACTCTTTAGAGCATCCTGGAATTTCCTAACACGTTGTCACCCGCTTAGTTTGGTTTCAGAGCCCTGCCTGATGACTCACATGGTGGCACTGGTTGTTCCAAGGACCGTAACTTCTCAGTTCTATCCTGCATTTTGGTGGTAGTATAGAATAGCATTTGCTTAGTTTGAGTATGGAGAAATTTAGAGAATTAGAAGTTACATGGGCCAGCTCTTTGCATACATAAAATTATGAAACATTAGCATAGCATGCACTTAAATAAAATTTATGTAGAAATTTAACCCTCTGCTTTGGAGGTTGTCAGCATTGACTGGCTGTTGGTATTTCATGGGTAGTTTTTAAAAAGGCTGGTGGCTAGTTTTATCCTCAGAGATTCTGATGTCATACAACTGCCATGTGGGCTAGACATTGGAGTTTTTACATGTTCTCCCCTGTGATTCCAACGTGCAGACGAGATAGAGAACCATTGCTTTAAAGTTGATTGTATTCTTAACTGGGGAAACTCTGGGTTTACCTTATGCTACGGGTATTCTTAAGTAGGAAAGCATGGTAGATTCTGAGGAACTTAAGATAAGGATCTGCTTGTTGGAGTCCTGTCCCTGGAGACTCTGAATCAGTTGGTCTGAGGTATTTAGGGAGAGCTCGTAAGAGTGCAGATAGGACACCATAGGAATTCTGACAGTGAAGTTGATCAGAGGTCTTGGTTTTGTTTTGCCACCCCTGAGAGCTACAGGGAAAACAAGACCTTAGACTTTTCCATATTGACTAGCATTAATATTCATTTGTTTTTTTAAAAATCTGACTTCATGTATGTGGAAAAGCATCCTTACAGAAGAATGAGATAATTAAGTCAAAATACTTAAATGTCTGTCAGAAACCTATAGATATTTATCTTCTTTGCTTCAGTTCAGAACATGCTTGAGTGTTTTTGGCCACCTTAGAACTTTTGAAGTATGTGTTTTATCATAAGAAGTACGAGACACTAATTAAATCCTACATCATTGTTTGCTTTTCTCTTCTTGCCTGAATTGGGAGTTTTTGTTTTGTTTTGTTTTGTTTTTTAAGTGAATCACTTCCTAGGCCTCTGTGCATATTGGCAGTGTTAGGTTTTCTTTAACTTTTATAAGCCATGCTTAGTTTGGGAAAAGTAGATTAATATAATATTTGATTGAAAAGATGTTTGAAGTTAGATTATGAAATATAGTAAAAACTAACTTTGTCACTGTTGGGAGGTAGACCCTATGTTGTATAATTTCAGAGTGAACGGTTTTAGCTGGACTAAAATAGTGGCCCCAGTGACCTTTTGTGTACCCATTTGTAATTCTAGAGCTCTCCACAGCCAGTTTGTTCTAGAAGCAGATGCCAAGTAGAGAGGAACTTCCAGTCCACTCCACAGCCAATGGTCTGGAACCCTAGACTCTACTTTATCTCCAGTGGTCCTGTCACCCTAGCCAACAATTCATCTGAGATCTCTTGGGATCCTTCCATACTACCCATGTCCCTACATTTGCCCCCTTGACACTGTATTTTTCTCCTCAAGACCCCCAGGGTTGCAGGCCTTCTATTTAGTGACCTTCATGTCTTGTCCCCAGAAGTCACTGGACTTTGATCCTTCCCCTTCAGAACTGGCAAAATTGGGATTCACTTCTCTTAATTTAATCCAACTTGCTCCTCCTCATCTTGATTTAGAGATGTTGTCTCTAAATTCTTGATTTAGAATATCTTGTCTCTTCCCTATTGTCCAATTTTATCAGCCACATCCACACATCTTTTTCTACCCTGATCAGCTTGGACCCCTATGGTCATCATGGATTGTATTCCCCACAGATCCAGTCCCCAGTCCTAGTTTCTCCTGACAGACTGCTAGATACTACTACAGCCCCTTGGGCTAGCTTTGGTACACTTTGATTTACAAGCTCTCCAGAGCCCTCTGTTTCTCCTTAGCAATCCTCTTTACCCCTTAGACAACAAGAGCTCTTCTACTTTACCCCAACAACTGTTAAAGGTCTTATCTGTGAACTTCAACCACATGCCTTCCTCCTTGATGCTCAGGAAGTGGGCTTACTAACTCCTTCCCTGAGAACCTAGAGCTAGGAACTCTATGTTTCCTCTCCTCAGAAGTGTCAGTCTGTTGCTTATCTGTTCCTTTCCAAGGCTGATTGGCTAACTGTGCTCTTCTAGTTCTCTCTTGAACTTTTTTCTCTGTTATCTTTACTTCCTTGTACATGTTCCTGAGTCTTTCCTTTTCCATTTGACTCTAGTCTCCTAGTCCAACAAATACCTACCCCACTTGGTCTCTACCATTACCTAACTCACTCTTCCTTTTACTGACAGGACATCCTAAATGAGCAGTCCATTGGGAGTTGTATTCTGTTTCTCCTTCAGCCAAGTGCAACTGGATCATGGCTTTACCACCCCAAATCAACTAATCTAACATACATTTATTTATTTTCAGTCCCCACCTCTTCTCCAACTTTTGATACTGTAGATGTCTTTTACTTTGGCTTCCATAATAGGACTCTATTTTCTTAATTCTTGGCTTGTTTTTTTGGGGGATAGCTTCTTTTCCATTTCTCATTCTTTAAGTATAACCAGTTCCCCAGTGTTGGGCTCCAAGTGCTTGGCCTTTTTTCCTTATTTCTAGCTTGGGATATGAATTCATCCACTCCCATGAAGGCAATCCTTAGTGCCTAACCTATATCAGGCCTGATATAGGTTAGGCACTAAGGATTCAGAGATAAGCAAGGCAAAATCATTGCCTTTGAGGAGGAGTTCAACATTTATAGAGCACCTAGTATGTGCCAGAACTGTTTTTTTTTTTTTTTTTAGAGAGAGAGAGTGTGCAAACATGAGTAGGGTAGGGGCAGAGAGAGAGAGAATCTCAAGCAGGGTCCCCACTGAGTGTGAAGCCTGTTGGCAGGGCTTAAACCCACAACCCTGAGATCATGACCTGAGCCAAAATCAAGAGTTGGCCTCTTAACCCACTGAGACACCCAGGCGCCCCACCAGACGCTATTCTAATGAGTCCCACAAAGTCCCTGGCTTCGTGGATCTTACATTCTAAGGAGGGGGAGAAAGCCCAGAATTAGCACATAAGTAATTGCAAGAATACCAATTGGTGATAAGAACTATGATAATTATAAGGCAATGAGAAAAGGAGTGCCATAGGGTGTGGAAGTCATGAAAGAAATTCTCTACTAATAAGAAACCTAAAGATGCAGGAATAATCCATGTAGCAGTCAATGAGGCAAATTATTCAATCTCTACCTGTTTCCTCATCTATGAAATAGAGAAAATAGTACACCACTTCCATGAGGTGTTTTGAAGATTAGAAGAGGTAGTACTGTCTATGCGAAATACTTCAATACATTGTCTGCCTTAGGGAAAGTTCTATCTCCCATCTACCTCACTCCTACTCTCTTTTATCTTCCACTTCTCAAACTCAGCATGGCCAATGAGCACTTGGCAAAAATTAATAGAAAAGATATACTAGGAATTTGACTTTAAGCAGGTATAAGGCATGAGGGTAATTATAGGAGTTGATTTAGAGGCAGAATTGGTAGCTTTTGGTGTTTTCTAAAGGTTTCAGCATTTTTGAAATGAAACATTTAACTATCTTTCTTGAAGCAGGGTCAATAATCTTCCTATCTTCTACTTCCAAAACATGAGTGTGAGATTGTATAGGTTATAAATATTCATGGTTTTTTTTTTTTTTTCCTTAAAATTGGAGATTGGAAGTGTTCTGGCAATTAAACACAATGCTTAAGGTTTCTTGAGTAGCTTCTACTTCCTCCCTACTTTGTGTTCCCACTATCTCTTTCCTGGAATTAAGGTTTATATTTTGTCTCAGAGTGAAAGCACTTCAAAATGAAAAATCTTAAATTATTTTAAAAATCTGTATTGTTTTTCACATTGCCTATGAGTTCTAAGAAAAACTAGTTGCAGCTTGGCTGGATTTTCTTGACCTGAGAAAGCCCTAATTAGGACATTCTTACAGTTTTAATAATTTAGAATGTCATGAGAAATAATTACACAACTAGAATCTAGAATGAATATCAAGGAGGGAAGATATTTACCTGGAATTTGGGACTAGCAAACTACGTGGATTCAGGACTATTTCTTCAGACTGTGGTTTATTACATGTGCAGCAGAGATTAATAAAGGTCTGGATGATATCTGGGCTCCATCAGCGCTAAGAATCTGTGATGTTTATAATCAGAGCATATTTGTTTTCATTCTTGTGCATTCCTGGCAAGCATGTCAGTGATGCTGATTGTCTCAAGGTGGCTGGGCATGTCTTCTGACATTTTTTGTTACCGATGGGCATTGCTTAAATACTGGTAACGGGAAGCTGTTGATTACCAGGTGTAGGATGTCCTCTGTAGGATTTTCAAATGAGCTGGTAAAACCTCTGAAAAAATGAGGTATGCATGTTTATTAGGAAATATTGTAATGAGTAGACTGGCAAACTGAAGTTCTAAAGAGCAGAGGTACCAGGGATTCTCTTTCAAGACAAATCTTCATCCTGTAAACTCTAGCTTCATCATACTGTGGTTGTTGGAGTTCTAACAGTTTTTCAGTACACCTGCATATTGGAACTATGCTAGATTCTGGGCTGCAAGAGATGGTTTCTGGGAGCAAAGATACATAATTGCAAGATAATAAATGCTGAGGTAGAGGTATGGACCCAGGGTGAGGTGCCAGGAAAGAGGCCAGAGATTCAGGACAGGCTTCCTGGAGAGGCTGTTGATGGAACAGAGGTATGGAAATGTGTTCACAGTCAGCTCAGTGAAAACCACAGGAAAGTTCACTTCTGACAGGAGCATCCCAACCAAGGCACACTCAGTCTGCTGTGCAGAGGGAACTACAGGCCACTTGGTATGACTCTGGATGAAGTGCAAGGCAGGAAGTAGCCCGAGAAGGCTGCAGGGAGAGGCCAGGCCTGGAACACTGCATCTAACGTGCTGAGGAGTACAGTGCAGTGTGGCCAAGAGTGCCCACTCTGGAATAAAACTTTCTAAGGGTCCATTCTTGGTTTCTTTCCCAAGTTACTAAGTAGCATCTCTATGCCATGGTTCTTTCGTTCATGCAATGGGGACATGACTTCTACCTCACAGAGTTAGTCCTAATATACATCAACTATTGCGAACAGTCCCTGACAAGAAGCACTATGTAGGTGTAGCAAATGTTAATACCTGGGAGTTCTTAGAGGCTTTGGAAGAGGGACATGAAACCAGTCTGTCACTTTGCATTTAGTCACATCAGTAGGCTAGTGTGTGGGGGATGGATTTTTGGTACTGCTAGTTTGGTAGTAGAGAGAACTCTAAGAGGGACTTTGGCAGTCTGAGTGTGAGGCAGGGAGGATCTTATACTGGGACATTGGTAGGAGGGATTCGGTGGATGGAGTCAAGAAATATGTAAAAGATAGAAATGATGTAAATTGTGTTGAGATGAGAATGTTAGGCAGGATTCCCTGATTCTGGCTTGGTGACAGTTGGTGGTTGTGAGGTGCTGTGAACTTAAATGTAGAATACACAAGGAGGATGTGTTTGGGGAAGGTCGGTCCTGGATACGTCAGTTTTGAAGTATCTAGCGGTTGTCAGCATAGATGTACACAGTGAGCAGTTTGCAATGAGATCCTGAAGTTTAGAGGAGAGATCAGGGCTAGAGTGAGAGAGTGTGCAGTGCCAGCTTCTCAGGTCCTGCTTAAGTGTGGGAAGTGGGTGAATTTGCTGGAGGGGGTGTGTAGATGAGCGGAGACTAAGAGGAGACTTAGAGATGCATAATAATCGAAGTTCATGAAGAAGATGGGAAAGCACTGGCCAGGGAAGTAAGAAATTACACGTTATAATGACTTGGAAGAAATGGAGATTGCTTTTAAGAAACCAGGATTAGCTTCAGTGTGGAAATGCAGAAGAGCCACCCAGGAAGATAAGGGGTAAAAATTTTCAGACTGTTGGGGTTGGCATTATAGAGGTGGATCAGAAATGATCTTTTTCCTGTAGGATTATCGGAGACTCTCCATTATTGATTACATAGCCATGGGGTAAAAAATCCTGTTCCTCACCAGCAGCTCTCCAGCCCCATCCTTTCTGACAAGTGTGCCCCAGGGCTTCAGGGGTCCACTTCCAAAGCCGGGGATCTTGCCTCCACCCCATAAGCCCCATCATCTTGATCTTTTCTAGGTCACATTATCAACTCTTATTGCTCTATTCACAGCAGTGTTGCTGCTGTTTGTTTTTCCTTTTATTTCATTTTACTTGATTTATGTTTGCCTCTGATCTGAGCTCTTCATTTTTATAGTTGCGCAAGCTGACAAACATGAGCCCATTGGGTAATCTATTGATACTGGGTAAAGGTATTTTCTACACACCAAAAATGTTACAGATGTGATATTTCTCTCATAATTTCACATAGTCCATTTTTTCTGATTGGAGGAATTTCTGGCTTAATTAAAAAAATAGGAAAGGACTAATGTTACTCCTAACCTGCCTCTGTTTCAAAACACATTCAGTGTTGGTCTTTCTTTTCTTTTCTTTTTTTTTTTCTTTTCTTTCTTTCCTCTCCTCCTTTGTGTTTGGGAGTTTCAAAACAGGGTTTGGCAGAGGAAATGGGACAGTGACGTTTTGTTCTCTGGTTTGAAGTTGAGTTTAGCAGACTGTGTGTTCACCGGGTGTGAATTGCAGGATGTAGTTCTGGGGTCCTCCCTACCAGCAGACCCCACTTCAGGGTTATTCTGGGAAATCTTATCCAAAGCTGACTATAAAATACAGGACAGAACTTTGTCAAAAGGCTAAACAGGAAACAGATATAAATAACTATTCAATCTTAATTCAGTCCTAGCTACTTTCTCACACATCTTTTATAATATATTTTAAAAAGCCATTTCCTCTTTTAAAACAAAACCTTTGAATTTTTAAATTTCTAGGTCACTTTTGATGGGAAACCCTTTAATGTTTGTCCAATGGTACCCTCCCTTTAGTAGGGGAAAAATAAACATTTAATCATTTAATGACCAAAATATAAAAATTTTTGAGAACATGAAAACACAAAAATAATTTTCATTTGAATTATCTTCTAGGTTTTGTTGATATGCATTTATATGATCTTTGTTGATAAGGAGCTATAGAGCTTTAACAAATTACACAGAGTAGACAGTCCATTTGGTTTAAAACTGCATTAGTCAACCTTCATTATGCACCCCCTCCCCAAGAACCTCATGAGACTTTTTTCATCCCCTCCCTTCCCAATGGCATCTGAATATCACACAGATACTGTATATGTGTTTATGTATTGTATGGATAGCTGTTCTATACATAAGGTTTTTTTTCTTCCCAAGAATCTACTTTACCCCTATGCGGGTAGTATTACTCTGTTGACGACTTGTGGTTTAAACCACAGAGAAAACTTGTTTCAATGCTGAGGTCTTTTGGTTATATCTAAACCACATGTAAGTTGCTTGAATACATTTATAAGACTAATATTACTGAAAGGTTTTCTTTCATGACTGTCCTCTCCTTTCTCAAACACAGATTTTTCCCTCACTTCCTGAAGGACCAGGGTTTGACTGATAGATGATAGGAGGACCTCTGTTTTCACCCAGATAGTCTTTTCAGGGTGATTGTTTTAACTTTTATCTGTTGGTTTTCAGCCATTGACTGGCTTGGATCAGATATAGTCTATATACAAGGCACTATGCTAGGCTTGACAGTAAAAATGCCAAAGGTACTTAGGACCTTCCTGATTCCAGAAACCTTATGACCTTGTTGGACAGAATGAACACAGTCAAGGGAAATTACCAGAGTTTAAATAGTAATGGAGGACCTCAGGGAATAGGTGGTTACCAAATGAGAATTAGTAGAAAGGTAAGTGGTATGGTTATTTACAGATGGCCTCTCATCTCTGTAAGATGTTCCAGCCAGAGTGGTCCATGAAGCTCTTAAGAAGAGAACTGGGTTGAAGGGGCTGTCCTGTGGAATTGTGATTCAGAGGTGGCACAGGATGAGCCAGAAAAACAGGATTGCCAAAATATGCCCACAGAGTTGTTTGCAAAACTTGATTTTTTCCATGTCCTCTAAATATTTTCCATGAAGATGGCTGCAAGTTATTCAAGTAGTGCCTATTATCTCTTTCTAGGTCCTCAGCTGGTTGTAGTACACAAAAGACTTGGTAGCCACATGAATTCAAGGATTCAGGCAAAGGAATTTGAACATTAGGCTGTATTCCATAGGGAGCCTGACATTTTAAGATTCTTAAGGCCATATTGTGGGATGGGAATGGGAGTCAGGAGTCCAATGAGAAAACTGTTCCAAGTGAGAGATGGCAAGCACCTAAAGAGGATGATAACTCTGTGGATGGAAGGAAACTTACCAGAGTTTGGCAATGGGGTCAAGAATGGAGACAAGGGGGTCGATTAAGAGGTTAAAATGGCCAGCCTTGTTTATTTGGTGTACGTAAGGGAGACGGAGTGGTAAAGGAGAATTCCCTCGTTGTGGCTTGGTGATGCTCATGGTAGTTTGGTGCTACGAATGGAGCTGTAGAGTACAGGAGGAGGAACATGGTTGAGGGAGGCTAGTTTTGCACCTACTGAGTTATGTGCAGATGTGTGCAGCAGACAGTGTGCAATGAGAGTCTGAACATTGTGGGGAGAAGTCGAGGCTAGAGTAAGAGATTAGGGAGTGACATCAAGGCCATGGCTAAATGTAAGAAGTGGATGAGCTCTCTGGAGAGTGTGTGCTTGTGAGAAGAACATTCTCTACAGAGGAGATTCTGGGACCAGTAATCTAGCAGAAGGGGAGGCAGGTTTGAAAGGACAGGCTGGGTCCTAGTTCTAATCAGACATGAGACGCAATGGCCGAAGTTCTAGAAATAGATAACCAGGTGAATGATATGGTTATTAACTATTACTTACAACTCTTTTTTTAAAAAAAATATTTATTTATTTATTCATGAGAGACACAGACAGAGAGAGCAGAGACATAGGCAGACAGAGAAGCAGGCTCCATGCAGGGAGTCCGACGTGGGACTTGATCCTGGGACTCTGGGATCACACCCTGAGCCAAAGGCAGATGCTCAACCGCTGAGCCACCCAGGTGTCCCTACTTACAACTCTTTTTTTTTTTTTTTAATTTTTCTAATTTTTATTTATGGTAGGCACACAGTGAGAGAGAGAGAGGCAGAGACACAGGCCGAGGGAGAAACAGGCTCCATGCACCGGGAGCCCGACGTGGGATTCGATCCCGGGTCTCCAGGATCGCGTCCTGGGCCAAAGGCAGGCGCTAAACCGCTGCACCACCCAGGGATCCCCCTACTTACATCTCTTAAATCAGAAATGGGCTGGGTTACTTGGTTCAACATCTCTTCCACACCTGGGATGGATATCGTATTGGACAGCCCAGTGATTTCTAGAATTTCGAAGAGCAGGTGTCCTCTCATCTCTCCAGAGATTTTTGAAAAGTTGCCTGTTTATATCTGTCTCTGGGTTGTCAGATCCAGAGACTGATTTCTTAACGTCTTACTCAACAGGTATAAGTGGTGTCTATCTGGCATGATATCTGCCTTGGTGGTACTTGAGAAAGATTTTTTAGATGTATAAATGTGTGGATGGATGAATGATCAAGGTCCTATGTATCAGAAAAATCCAAGAATATGAAGACTGAGGAAGAGGAGTTTGGAATCTGAGTATTTATAGGTCATTAATGACCTTCAAGGAGGTCAATTTCAGATTAAGGACAGAACTCAGAATAAGGGGAAGAAGGGTGTGTGAAGTTTATCTGGAGAAAACGGTTTTAATTTGGCAGTGAAAAAGAACAATATGGAGTGGAGGCAGTCTTGTTTCAAAACAGTGAGTGAAGATCTCTGTAGATTTTGTACACCTGCTAAATTTGAGTGTAAAATAACACTTGGCTCAGGAAATGTCTCTTCAAAGAATCCATCAATTTTCTAGGACATGCCTAATGTTTCTGTGACATTGTTGTGATTTAAGGGATTAAGACTCCGCAGTCTATCAATTCTGCTTCCCCTGGGTGGATGTAGAAATGAAGAACTGACAAAGGTGTGCGGTGTTGATAATCCATTAGATCTATTTTAAATACCACATGAATTAGATACAGTGTTATCAAAATGGGCCTCATCATAGAGTTTATAGAATAGCCATGGACGGACTTTAGAAATCCAGATCCTCTTTTCTTCCCTGGTTAGGACACAGGAGACTTTTTAGAAGTTTCCTGAGGTTGCAGGATGTCATATCACAGCATCAGTACCTAAAGTCCAGTTCACCACGCTTTGTCCTGTTATCAAGAGATAAAAGTGTCAAAGGACACCTTGTGTCTTTGAACTAATTTTAAAATCTAGGATTTTTTGTATTTGAAGTTTCTTTGCTCATTTAATTTCAAGAAGTTTAAAGGTTTTTTTCATTTAGTCTGACTTCTGCCCAATCCAAAAAGACAAGAAAGATATGTCAGTTTGCTTGACCACTATCTGCTCTGGAGACTTTTAATAATTTCTTGTAAGATTCATTGGCTGCTAGTTACATGTCCTGAATGACTACTTTCCTTTGAATATCATCAAACATGCTTAAAGATTGCTTTGAAACCTTATTTGAGAGAGACTGAATAAAGGGATGGAACACTATCTTCGAGTGATATTTATAGAAAGATAGCAGGAGGGAAGATAGAAGTTCATGAAAGGCAGCCTCAGACATAATTACAGCTAGGCAGAAGGCAATCCCTCAACTCCTGAATTCAGTCTGCCTTCATACAGAAGATTTATTTGGGATCATTATTAGATGATCCCATCTTTGTTGATTTTAGAAATATAGTGTTTGAAAATTAATATTAGGATTAATAGCATTTACTGAAATTTCATGTTTCATTTCAAAACTGAAAATTTATTAAATACTGAAAATGCCTTAGTGCTATGATTTTTTTAATACCCATGGTTAACCTTCTGATATTTTTATGGCTGCCTTTTTCTTTGTCTAATTGTGTGGAATTAAGGAAATCATTAATGGGGGGAAACGATGGGGAAGGACCGTGCTGGACAGAGGCAGATAGTGCCCACCCTGAACTCAGTTTCCAGGGTTTTTGGATCACGTTGCATTTCTGATTTAAAAGCCCTTCTTTACTCTATAGAACAGGAAGTGATGGTATTGCTGCCAGTGTAGATTATTTCTTAGCTTGACCTTTATTGTGTTTGATTTTTGTGATCTCAACTTTTTTTTTTTTTTTTTAACTTTTGGGTGTAGACCGGAGAAAATCCCTTCCCATGCTGTAGGGAGTGGTATTAAAACACACTGATTTTGTTCAGTAGTTCTGTTTCACACTTCCTTACGGATAAAGATCCTTTCTGTGTGTTTGTGACAGTGTTGAGTTTGGGTATGCCTTGCTCTGATGACATTTGACATAAAAAACTTCATAAAAATTCATGAAACTACTCATGACACAGGTCCATGAAGCACATTTGTGTCCATTTTCATGCAGACTAGTCTTGTTTCCCAGTGTGAACAATACAGGTAGGTGGGTGTTTTCCCTTTGTAGTTTTTTGTAAATTAGATATGAGGGACATCTAGAGTTTTTCCCTTTTAAAGATAGTATTTTAGGGAGTTATTATGGAAGGATGAATCTGTATTACAGAAGGGAACTTTCATACCATTTATTACTGTTGTCATTGGGTGGAGACTAAGGCCTGGAGAAAGAAGATGACTTGTCCATGATCTGAGAGTGAGAGCCTTGTACCTAACTCCTCAGATATCTGCTCTTTAACCATTTCGTAAATGCCAGCCTGCACTTGTCGGTCCTTGCTTCCTGTCTTTTTAGTTCTTGGCCTTTATATCAAAAACATGTGGCCCAAAGGCCTCCAACGTATTTTGCTTGACCCACATACTGTTTACAATTTCTTAAAATTTGTTACCAACATTTGAGGGGATTTCATATAAAACTTCAGCTTTCTGGCTTCTTTTGAAAAATCAGAGTATTGGGAGGTTGCGTAAGGTCGGGTCCGCATTCACGAGTGACTGCTGCCCCCTTTGGATGGAACTTGTACCTTCAGGCTCCTCACTTGGTTACCGGTCACCACTTGTGCCCCTTCTTGTCTTCTCTGCCTCCAAGCTGCAGGCATTTGCATTTGAAACCTGCCCTAGTCCTAATGAGATCTAATTCCTGGTGATTTCCTGCCTTCCACGGGTTCTAACGTGTATTATGTCCCCTTCAAAATTTTATGTCTGTACATAGAAGCATTCTTTTTCATGTATCTCTCTGTTGCCGGAAAGGCCCACGAACTTTACTTCCAGAGCCTAGAGCAGAGTCAATGATCAACAAATACCTAGAACCATAGAACAAAGGATCCTTAGATTTTTCTGTAATGCACCAGGTACTAAATATTTTAGGTTTTGCAGGCCTCTGGTCTCTGTTGAAATCATCCAACCCTGCTGTTGGGGTGTGAAAGCTGCCAAAGACAAAACCAAAAAAGTGGATATGACTTGCAGTCCAATAAAACTTTATTTACTTAAGCAGTAGTCCAGATCTTGCCTATGGGCTATAGTTGAATGACATCTGCCATGGAACTTTAGTAAACTTTTAACACTTTAATTTACCATGTATTTTTCTCCTTATAATGCATATCTATTGTCAAGCCTTTATAATATCCCCCATTTTTATGAATCTCAGTTGCTGTCTATACTAGCAAGAATTTATGGACAACAGTCTTTCTGCTAGTGAGAAGAATAAGGAAGGATGGATAATTTCAGCTCAGCTTAAATACATATTAGTACTCACATAAATAACAAGCTTTTGTATTAGCTCTAAGTTACTTTAGACTATTAAATTCCCATTAATAAACAGCATATTTTCAGAAATTCTCTGATACCTATTTTCTCAAGACACTACCAGGACAATTTAATGATACTAATGGTTTTAAAGAAGTGAGTTCTCCTGTTGTCTCCACTGGTTTGCCACTTGTTTTTTAAAAATCTTTCTGACCCTAACCCTGAGCAGGTAATATTCTATCATTGTTATTATTTGACCTGTTCTTAAAAGAATTAAATGACTAAAAATATCTTTGTAGCTATGTTTGCAAGATGGTATTTTTTGTACTGTGAGGGGTACTCAGATTCCTAAGTTCATAACATTGTGTACATCTAGATATGTGCATCCAGAGCTTCATTTATGTAATCATTATATTGAAAAGGTATGGGCAGCTTTCCCCCTCCTTGGGAAAGATCATAATCTTAACTTTATTGGAAAGTCCTAAGGAGAATGTATTAGAATTCTTGCTTACAAAGTTATCTAAGAAACAGGTAGTTTTCGCTTCAGGCATTTCTGGGTTCAGAAGCACAAACAGAGTCATTAGAGGTGACTTGCTTACCTCCCTTTTCAGCCCTGCTTTGCTTCGTGTTGGCTCCATCTTCAGCCAGGACCTACCCTTCTGGTGGCAAGATGGCTACCAGAAGCTCTACATTTGTATTCTGGCCTCTACACAAGCCCTTCCAAGAAAACACTTGTTCCTTATAGTTCCAACAAAAGTCCTGTGCTGGAATCTCATTTCCTCTGATTGTTCTGGCTAAGTTTGTTCATCTATGAACCAGCCGCTGTGACCACAAGGTATGAGGCTATGATTGGCCAGGCCTGCTTCTTTGCCCATCTCCAGAGCTGAAGATAGGCTCGTCTTCACTCAAATCATATGGATTAAATGGGGGAAGTGATTTGCATGATAAATCAAGGTATAATTGCTGGAAGAAGAATATAGAAGGTTTTTCTCAATGTAGGATTGCAAAAATTATTCCCTATATTTTCCCCAAATACTACTGTTACTGAAATTGTTTTACTATTTAGCCCTTTAATATATCTGGATTTAATATGTCATTTAGAACTCAATTTTCTATGGTTAGATTTAGAACTCAATTTAGATTTGATTTAGAACTCCATTTTCCCCAGTTAGATTGTGTGTTCCTTTAGAGCAACCCTTTTAAATCCTCCTCCATCTGCCATTCTGATATACAGTAGGGGTTCAATAAATATTTAGACTCAAAGAATTTTAGAATTGGAAGGAATCAGTTATTTCCCTGGTAAATATTATTTTAAGCCTAACAGCCTTATTTTACAGATAAGGAAGCCAAGTCTTTGAAGGACACTCAACTTGCTCAAGGACTAGGTCTCATTAATGCAAATGTTGGAACTCAAACCCATTTCTTCTAGTTTTTGTGACAATAGGACTAAAGCCTGGTTCTTGAATTGAGTAAAGAACCAAATAATGCATTATTTTCTAAGGCCCAAGATGCTTTTGGTAACAAACCAATAATAATAAAAACTCCTCTGTTTTCTAAGTTTGGATTACTAGAGACCTATTTTTATCATGGACTGAAACTCAGCAAATCAGTTGGTCAATTATAGATGGGAAGTCTACGACCCAAATGACAGATGAGTTGAGTACAGTTGTCTAAGCATGACCCAAGGAGGATCTCTGCAGATGGAGAAGCAAGGGAGGATCTGAGAAATGCCCAAAGGGAGAAAGGGATAAGAATGGGAAGCTGTGTTCTCAGGAAGGTTTAGAGGATCTTTGTGCTCTCTGCTACATGGCTGATGGTGTAGGACTCTGTCCTCTTGTGGTAGTGGAGTCACAAGAAGAAAGGCACACACCTTTCGCTGGCCCTACCACTGTACTGTAAAACCTTGAGGGACTTGAAGTGGGGATATGGTGACATGGCACGCCCCCCAACACATCTGAAGGGACTGCAGCCTGACTAGGTGTTCTGAACACATCATACAGATCAGGGTTTGGCAATGTCCTTGAGAATGGAGCATATACCAACGTTGGCAGAACAGTTAGAGGGAAAGAGGCCCAGCTATTGCATATATACGTGTGTGTGTGTTTGTGTGTATAATTGTGACCATGAGCCTGAACTTTTTCTTTACAGATTTATTTTTCCCCCCTTTAGAGATTGGTAGAGGACTGATAGAATGAGAAACATGAGAGGTGTGGGAATGGAAATTCATCTTTGAGAGATGTATCTTTGGCTGTGGGCCTGTTGTATTTTAGAAAATGGTGTACATTCAATAACAGAAAACAGTTCAAGATAATAGTTGAGGTAATTTAGTTTCAATTTTCAGAATACATTTACTATATAAAAAGATTACAGGAGAGAATATAAGGTCCAGACTAATGAAATAGGCTTTCCAGTGCTAGGAGGGGTGTGCAAGGCTCAAAGACACAGGCAGGCAGGGAGGAAACTAACAGTGGTTCTGTTCTTAAGTCCTGGGTTGCGAAAGTCGTATACCTGTGTGTGTACTTGTACAGTGGGATGAAGTCAAGTTGGTCAAGGATATGGAGAGAAAGGAACCCTTCTACTGTTGGTAGAAATGTAAATTGATGCAGCCACTGTGGGAAAGTAGTATAGAGGTTCCTCAAAAAATTAAAAGAATTATGGTATGATCTGGTAATTCCACTACTGGGTATTTACCCAAAGAAAATGAACTTAATAATTTCAAAAGATATATGTACCCCGTGTTTGTCACAGCATTATTTAGAATAGCCAAGATCTGGAAGTAACCCAAATAATCATCAATAGATAAAGACATGGTGTGTGTGTGTATATAAAATGGAACATTACTCAGCAATAAAAAAAAAAGGTAGTCTTGCTATTTGTAACATGAGTGAACTCTAGAAAACATAATGCCAAGTAAAATAAGAGAAAGACAAATACCATATAATTTCACTTATATGCAGAATTTAAGAAACAAAACAAAGACAAAACAGACTAGAATAGAGGAGAAACTAGTTGTTGGTGGGGAGCGTAAGTGGAGGGAAGGGCGAGGTTGATAAAGGAAATCAAGAGTACACCTGATGAGCACCAAGTAGTGTGTAGAATTGTTGAATCATTATACACCTGAAACTAACATAACACTGTGCTAATTATATCTAAATTTAAAAATGAGTCCAGAGAGGGTTGGCTGGAGAGTCAGAAATTAAAAAAAAAAAAAAAAAAAACTTGGAAAAAAACCAACCTGTGATTTAAGAATAATTATCTTTATTCTATATGAGAAGAAATAAAGCCAAGCAAAATACATTTAGAGAGACTATCTAAATATCTAGAGTAGTTCATTTCTTTGATTCTGAATAATGTAGGATCTTTTTATTAATATAACCATTGAATGAATTATATTTAGATTACCAGACATGGTTGCAGTTTTGCAGGCTTATTTTTGAAAAAAAAATTTTATTGAAGTATAATTGATATTCAATGTTATATTAGTTTCACTTGTACAACATAGTGATTCAGTAATTCTGTACATTACTCAATGTTCACCATGATAAGTGTAGTCACCATACAATGTTATTACAATATTACTGACTTGTACTCCCTATGTTATATAGTCTTTATCTCCATGACTTATTTTATGACTGGAATTTTGTACCTCTTAATCCTCTTTATCTATTTCTCCCATCCCCCCCCCCACCTCTCCTCTGACAGCTACCAATTTGTCCTCTGAATTTAAGAGATTGTTTTGGTTTGTTCATTTAATTTTTTAGACTTAACATATAAGTGAGATCGTGGTATTTGCCTTTCCCTGACTTACTTCAGTTAGCATAATACCCTCTAGGTTCATCCATATTGTTGCAAATGGCAAGATCACATTTCTTTTTTTTTTTTTTTTTTATGGCTGAGTAATAGTCTATATATTCACCACATTTTCTTTATCCATCTGTGGATAGACACTTGGGTTCCTTCCATATCTTGTCTATTGTAAATGCTGTGATAACCATAGGGGAGCATGTATCTTTTCAGGTTAGCGTGTTTGTGTTCTTTGAGTAAATACCCAGTAGTGGAATTCCTGGGTAATATGATATTTCTATGTTTAGTTTTTTGAGGAACCTCCATACTGTTTTTCAATGGTTGTGCAATTTATATTCCCCCCAACAGTGCATGAGGGTTCCCTGTTCTCCATATTCTCACTAACATCTATTATTTCCTGTCTTTTTGATACTAGCCATCCTGATTAGTGTGAGGTGATTTCATTGTGGTTTTGATTTGCATTTCTTACAGGCTTAGTTTGAATAGAATAATTAAGGATTGGGGGACTTTTGAGTATCATTGATAGTATTTAAGTATCACCAGTAATTCTGAAGTTTGAAGACTCTGTTAATGTGGCTGTATATTATCAGATTACTGGTGGGACTGGGTGGTTTCCAACTAGTATTGCTGACTTGAAAGGAAGGCTTGTCCCAAAAGACCAGCATTTAGCTGTTGAGCTTGGTAATTCTTTATTGTGTTGTTATAATCAGTTATGTTTTCTACCAGTGAAGAATACTTTAAAACACTCTAACTTCCTAACAGATATTTAAAACACTACCTCAGGGCAGCCTGGGTGGCTCAGCGGTTTAGGGCCGCCTTCAGCCCAGGGTGTGATACTGGGGACCTGGGATGGAGTCCTGCTTCGGGCTCCCTGCATGGAGCCTGCTTCTCCCTCTGCCTGTGTCTCTGCCTGTGTCTCTGCCTCTATCTCTCTCCCTGTGTCTCTTGTGAATAAATAAATAAAATCTTAAAAAAAAACAAACTACCTCAGATAACCTGCAGTAGAGAAAGAAGACCATAAAAGCTTTCTGACCTGTAAGAAGTCAATAAAATATTAGATGACTATAGACAACATTGAAGAAACAGATTTTAGTTATGTGGGTAAAATAAAATATGGACCGTATCTTTAAAAACACTTAAAAGTTGGCATTTATTGTAAGTGTAGGGTTTTGAGAGTGATAACTAATAATTGATGAAATTTTTAATATTAAAGAATTTTTATAACCTTGCTTTGAACTATAAGGTGAAGTCTTCAGTGAAAAATCTTAAAATTTTAACAATTCTTAGGGAACCAAGTGTTCTTGTTAGCATTTTTATATTAGAAATATATATAAGAGAAGACTATAAGGAGGGATTTAAAAACACTTTGACAAAACAGAGTGGTTCAGTAATGTAAGAAAAAAAATCAAGGGGAGAAACTAGGAAAGGTGGAAGTTGGATTGTATTTAGAGGAATACACAGAAAGGCCACAGTATTTTATAGGAGCAGGAAAGCCAACCCCAAAGAAAGAATTTAAACTGATAAAAGGCAAAAAGGCAGTTTTTCCACTCTGATTCCAGAGGGCAGCATTTCCCTCAATCCTCTGTGGTAACATCAAAACCCATTGGATGGGTTCTCCTTCTCTGTTCTCCTTCCCTTCCTTCTTTGAAAATGTCAGTTGTTACATAAACTGTGGAGGTTTTATTTGTGTACACAACATGTGCCTGGAATCTATCCCAGGTGGATCTGATTTAATAATTTGGGGGGCAGGCAGGATCCAGAGATTTGCCTTTCATTTTTAAACATTGCCTATGGTCAGGAACCACTAGAGTGAGCTCACAACTCAGTATCATATCTAACTAGTACTTGGAGAGGATTTCAAATCAGTTATTAAGGCCAGTCTTTGACATGTTCTATCATTCCAATACATTTTCTGAGTGTTTGCACTGTGTTTGGCACTATGCCAGGCATTAGGGCTTTGACTGAACCGAGAGTTTCTAGTCCATTTAGCAGAGAGAGGTGAGGTGGTCTGGATAAACTCCTAAACAAACAGAGTACAATGTTCCACATATTGTAGAAAGGATACAGATAAGGTTGTTAGAGCCTTGAGGTATACCCACTATTCTCCAGAGTAGGGATTTTGATGCCGTGTAATCTTGCAACAGACTCCTGCATTCTTGATGCATGTGCTTTTAGAAAACATTTATTTTTGGATTTAAGGGAAATTAAAATTTTGGTAATTTGATGCCATCTTTTGAGATAATAGAGATGTTTGTATGTTGCAAAGTAAGAATCATGGGTGCAATATCGGTTAGAATTATGTTCTCTCCCATGGATAGCAGCTTTACCAAGTTAGGTTATTTCTGTCAACAGAAGTGGAGGTAAATGGTCTAGGGGGTGCTAATCTGGTGGCCATCATATTCCATGATCCAGCCTTCTATCTTGTTGCTTCGTCTGCAAAAACATGGCTTATACCTCATTTTACCAAAATGGCTACTTGAGCACAATCCATTTTGCCTGTGTTTCAGATGGTGGGAAGAAAGAAGGCGAAGAATGTCCTCTTCCTTAAAGGAAACAAACTAGGGTTTCATCCCAGTTTTGCTTCTCATGTTTCAGAGGTTTATCACATGGTCTTACTTAACTACAAGGGAGGCAGGAAAATGTAGCATTTTACCCAGAGGGCCATGCACCCAGTTCTCTTACTAAGGAAGGAGAGAGGACTTTATATAGCAGAACCCCTGACAGTCTCTGCTGGAGGGTCAGATTCCCTACATCCCAGAGAAACCAAGGACTTTGAGAACTTTTTTCCTTAGGTGATTGTTGACCATATAAGTCCTCTTACCATGTATATCAGCTTAGCTTCACTCACATTTGGAGTAGAAAAGGGAATTTTTCAGCTGATCCTACCAATATTTTACTGTAGAAGGGATATTTGAACTGTATATGCAACATTTTTGTAAATCAAAGCTTTATGTCTTTGATAAGGCAAGTTGCTTCTAGATTATAGGATGTGAAAAAAATTCTCAGAAAAAATGGCATTAATAAAAGTCTTTTTCCCTAGCTGCTGTCCCAAGATAATTGTTTCTTACCAGTAACAGTTGTGTATCTAGTCTTCATATGTTGTTACAAAATGACCACTGAGGGTACCGTCTCAAGGAGCAAAAGGCTTCTGGTCTTGGAGTTGAAAGACCAACATTTGAGTTCTGATTCAGCTACTTAGTCACCTAATCTTAGAAGAATCATTGATGCCCTACTTCCCCATTGATAAAAGCACTGCAATATTTTATTTCAGGATTATTGTTATGAGTTAGACTAACGTTTGCATCTTTAAATTTTGTCATTTGCCAGAGATAAACATCAGGCCCAGGACCTTTGACAGTCCTTCTGTTCAGTGGCTCTTGGATCCAGTGTTCTTATCTCTTAAGAATACCTTTTTGGCTCATGAAATGTGTTGATTACAGTATTCCTTATTATAGTAACATGATCTATTTCATTTGTGGGTGATTTGGAAAACACTTGACATTTCACCTTTACTCAAGGTTTTTCTTGTTTTTTTGAAGTGACAGTTGGTTTATGAAGTTGGCTTAATGTCAAGGTCAAATTCTTGAGTCAGAACTGCCAAAGAGTGTAACCTTAAGATTACTGTAGAGATAACCACTTATTCTAGTGCCCCGAGTTCCTGAAACATATTCTTTGGTGGAATAACATAGGAGGAAATGGGGCATCCTTTGTGTCTCATAGTCTTGTTGCCGGCTGCTTTTAGAAGTCAGGAAGGGGATACTCATTGTCGGCTTCCTTAATGTTTCTGGATTCCTTGTTATTGTTTTTGTTGTTTGTTTTAAGACCAGGTTTGGGTGATATCTCAGGCTCAGAATTTGGAGCTGGCTGTGCTGGGTACTGGGAAAGTGGACACATGCAGTGCTTTCCTGGCACAGAGGGTCACCCATCCCCGAGTCTGGGCTTTACTCTTGGCTGAAAGAACTAGCGACCACATTGTTCCCTCTTCTTAAATTCCTATTTTGGTTAAGGGTAGGTAAACATCGACGACAGGGACGTCGGGCTAGTTGCTTTCTTTTCATTCTTAGTTCTTCTACACCTCTAAGAATATAAAGATACTGTTATTATTATTGTAATTATTTTAATTATTATGTCCTCTGGGGCTCCTGTGTTTACTGTGTTTTTGTTTTGCTTTGTTTTTTACATTGAACATTTAGACCAAATTGGACTTCATTTGGAAGTAAGTTGGAAGCTGGACTACAACTTGATTTGTTTTCTCCATTTGGTTAGTCACCACTCAGTCCCGTTTGCTGAATTATTCCACATGTTCCCACTCTTTCAGATGCTATATTAACCACAGGTGAAACGGGCTGTTGCTGATTAAAAATATGTTTTAAAGACTTTGCATATTCAACATGTTTTGCAGAAGACCACCTCCAATTCTCTTTTTTCTGTTTTTATTGATCTGTCTCATGTGCCATCAGCATACTGCTTTAATTTTGATAATTGTATGTTTTAATATTGTAGGATACTTCTCTACTGCTAGAGAAGTAAAGAGAGTAGAAAGGGAGGCAAAGAACAAATTTCATTACAAGCAAGTGACAGGGAAGTTGCAAACATCACCACTATTCACAAAACTAGCGTGGTGTGGTTGCATTTGACAGAGAAAAAGCCTGGAAACTGTTCTCTAGTTGAGGAGCCATGACCAGCCAAATTCTCTTAAGGAGAATTTAAGGAAAGAATTTTAAGGAAAACACAAGGGTTCAGCATGCTCTTGTGGGCACTTTGCAGTTTGAGGAATCCTTGAAAGTCTGGTGAAGTCAAGTGTAACTTGCCTGCCATTGCTCTCAAAACATGCTAGCTGCCTCTCACATGACATGGGATCTCACTTCTCCAGGGTTGGGGGTGTGCCCTGTGTGTATCTATGTGTTAAGCCTTCAGGGAAGACTGGTTAGCAGTGGCTCTGCTTTTTTGACCCCAGTCTTAGTATTTTGATCTCTGAATGCTTAGGAAAAGGCTTCAAGTGGAGGAGAGCTTGTACAATCTTGCTGCCTTTGTATTGGGAGTGCCAAAATTTCCTGTACTTTTCATAAATGCCACTCCTGGCCAACGTAATTTGTGTCAATCACCAGGGTCTTTTCACTGATCTCCCCAACCTTAGCTTTAGTTTCCTCACCCACACCCCCTTGTCATTTTTTGCTACTTTTTGGATTTCTTTGGTTATTTTCATGTAGAGCATATTTGTAAGCCTGTTCTTACTTGGCCACCTTACTTTGCAGTCTTTATTCTTATTTTGGCATAATTTCATGTAATTTCCATGTTTTTATTTTTTCCATCTTTGAGATGTAATTAACATGTGACATTGGTTATAATAAGTTCTGCGACGTGACTTGATATTCATGGATATGGGAAATGATTACCACAGGTAACGTATCCGTGCCCTCACAGAATTATAATTTTTTCATGGTGAGAACATCTAACACTTTTCAATGTATAATACAGCATTGTTAGACCTTTTTTGTTTTTTTTTTTTTTAGATTTATTTTAAAACGTATAAAACACCCAAGAGGGGGTGGGACAGAAGGAGAAGGACAGAATCTCAAACACGCTCCACACCAAGCATGGAGCCTGATATAGGGCCCAATCCCATGACCCCCTGAACGTGACCTGAGCCCAAACTAAGAGTCAGATGCTTAATTGACTGAGCCACCCAAGCGCCCCAGAACATGTCTTTAAGAAGGCATGCTGGCATGCCAAAACTTACAGAGACATTCTTATATTTCAGGTTGAGAAGTTGAAAGGCAATTTCAAAAGTACTAAGAATGTGCCTTAGGAGGACAGCTGAAAATACTGTAACAAAGTTTATTTTCCTTTATCTCTGGGCCTGATACCTGGGGGTACCAATGTTTACATCATAGTGAACCCCAGACCAGTGGTAAGGAAGTGTTACAAACTAGCAGTTTCCCATGTAACTTGCACACAGTTGGGAAGGATTGAAAATTGAATCATGGTTCGTATATTAACCACTCTAATCCTTTTTATTAAGATACAATTGATTAAAAAAAAGATACAATTGATATATAACATACTGGTTTCAGACGTGCAACATAATTTCCTTACACCATATACAAAAATAAACTCAAAATGGATTAAAGACCTAAATGTAAGACCTGAAACCATAAAACTCCTTGAAGACAGTAGTGTCTCTGACATTGGCCATAGAGACATTTTTCCCAATCAGTCTCTGGAGGCAGGGAAAATAATAGCAAAAATTAACAGTTGTGACTATATCAAAATAAAATTTCTGCACAACAAACAGTCAACAAAACTAAAAGGCAGCCTACTGAATGGAGAGGATATTTGCAAAGGACCTCTCTGACAGAGGATTAGTATTTAAAATACATAAAGAACTGACACAACTTAGTACCCAAAAAACAAATAATCCAACTAAAATATGGGCAGAAGATATGAACAAATATTTCTCCAGTGAAGACCTACAGATGGTCAACAGACACATGAAAAGATGTTCAACATCACTGATCATTAGGGAAGTCCAAATTGAAACTACAATGAGAGATCACTTCACACCTGTCAGGATGGCTAAAACCAACAACACAAGAAGCAACAAGTGTCAGCAAGGATATGGAGAAAAAAGAACCCTCCTGCACTATTGGTGGGAATGCAATCTGGTGCAGCCACTGTGGAAAACAGTATGGAGGTTTCTCAAAAGAATACGAATAGAACTACCCTGTGATCCAGGAATCACACTATTGGGTATTTACTAATTTGTGTGCCCCTGTTTGTTACAGCATATTTATAATAGCCAAGGTATGGAAACAACCGAAATATCTGTAGATAAAAGAATGGATAAAGATAAGGCATATATGTACAATGGAATATTACTCAGCTATAAAAAAGAATGAAACCGTGCTACGTCCAGTGACATGGATAGAGCTAGAGAGTATAATGTGAAATAAGTCAAAGATACCATATGATCTCACTCACGTGTGGAATTTAAGAAACAAAGCAAGCAAGCAAAGGCAGGAAGAAAACCCCAAGAAATGGGCTCTTAAATGTAGAAAACAAACTGATGGTCACCAGAGGCGAGGGCTGGGTGGTAGGCAGGGGAAACTGGGGATAGGGATTAAAGAGTACACTTATCACAATGAAAGAAAGATCCCAGAAAAAGAAGAAATTTTGTTGAGATGGATATATCCAGTGGTCAATATATGAGAGAGTGAAATACTGGCACATTAAGAGGGATCAGAATTTCACAGGAGTATTGACAGCAGATTTCTTCTTGGCCAGTCTGCCCCATCTGTGTAAGTTACTGCCTTGGAAGTACTGTGTGTTCAGAGAAGAACTACTGCTGGAGCAAACCTATCCTTTATTTTGTACCTGATGCTCAAATTATAATTGGAGTTGTGTGCTCCTTCATGACTGTAGTTTGGTAACACCACTGAATTTCCTGTTTTCAGACAACCCTGCCACTTCAAGTTGAGATTAATGATGCCAGTTATTCACCTGAGGACTACCAGGCTGCTGTAGCTGAGGCTAGCTCTATAAAAACTCAAAGCTGGGAAATGATGCCATGCCCAGGCTGGCATTTCAGCACTTCATAGGTCGTAGAATTAAAGAGTTATTAAAGGAACATCATGACCAACGAGTCAAATATCAATTGGAAGGGAGTTACTGTGCCTGCCAGAGTTTGGGAAAATAGCCAAGAGGATTGTATATACCCTTACAGCTTATGTCGTCATTGAGGGAATCAGACCCTATGTGTTCTGTTGATGAATGAATTTTAAAAATTCCTTTCTAAGTAATAGTCTCGTGATTTAAAATCTAAACAGATCAAGTGTGTTATTACTTAAACCTTCTGATTACCCTAGTTGATGAAATAACTCTTTTGTTTCATGAGGTGCTTTGAATCACTTATCCCTATAACTTCACAAAAATGCCCATCTTATTATTCTGAATTAAAAATGTTCATAACATTTAAACGGTATAGAAGTATATATAGTAAAAAGCTCTCCTGTTACTTTTTCCATTAATTCATATTCTTATAAAAATGTCAGTTTATCACCTATTAACATATCTGTGCTCATAAACATAGGTGTACATTTGAAAGAACATAGATTAGTCTATACCACCCATTATTCTGTAACTTCATTTTTAAGACTTAACTATTTCAGGCATCTTTCCTGATTAACTGATTATTAACTGAAGAGTAAAGTTGCATGTATTTTCACTTCTGTCCTCTTAAGTCCTTCTAGAGGAGAATGAAGATAATTCTTTTAACATATATACATATATATGAAGATATACCCCAAATGTTGGTTCTTATCCTTTACCAGGCCCTTTTCATATTTTTTGATAGGTCATTGGAATGCTGGGTTTGTGAATTGAAGGGATATTTAATTATCTGGAAGTTGAACTAATTTTAATAATCCTAGTTTTATCCATCAGTGTTAATGTTTCTAAATATGTTAAGTTATAATTAATTTAAAAATATTTAAACATAGTATTTTGGATATCTGTTATATAATCAACTTTGCAGTACGTGCGTAGAATTGTGACTTCATGGACGCCTGGTGGCTCAGTTGATTAAGCATCTGCCTTTGGCTCAGGTCATGGTCTTAGGGTCCTGGGATCCAGCCTGACATCAGGCTCCTTGCTCAGCAGGGGGGAGCCTGCTTCTCCCTCTCCCTCTCCCTCTCCTCCTCCCCAACCTGCTTATGCTCTCTCCCTCTCAGATAAATGAATTTTTTTTTTAAATGTGGCTTATGGTCTATGTTTGCATTTAGTTATTGATCAAGTTCAAATGAGATTTGGTTTCACACTGTCTTTTTAAAATATGCCATCAAAAATTTAAAGTTTAGAATTTTCCTGTGCTCATAGATTACTGTTTTATTATCTGAATCATCTGGGATAAGGCCTGCCAGAATTCTGGCAATCCAAATTTCTTTCGTGTTCTGAGCTTACGTGTCCACTAGAGGGTGCATTTTACTCTTTTTTGACACAAGATTAGATGTTTAAACCTATAATTTTTTTCCCCATGGAGCTGCCTGTGTTAACCATTAGAAAGTGAATTCCTAAAATTCTTAAACACAGAGACTAAGAGTCTATCATATAAAATACAACTCATTAATATAAAAGCATATAGCTTTTAAAGTAATGGCTTGGCACTGAATGCTTTAGGGGAACACGGGCAGGGGTCAGTGAGGGATGGTTCGGGAAGCTTCATGAGCAAGCTAAGACTTGATGTGGCATTGAAAGACCAGCTGAGGCTGAATAGGGTAGTATAGTGGTTCTCAAACATTTTGGTGTCAGGGTCTCTTTACTAAAAATGAAGGCCCCAAGGAGCTTTTGTTGATGTGGGTTGTAGCTATCAATATTTAATAGATTAGCAAACAAAACAGACACCTTGAAAATATTTACTAATTCACTTGAAAATAAGCTATTGCCTATTTATATGAATAACATTTTTTCAATGAAAAATATACTTTCTAGGGATCCCTGGGTGGCTCAGCGGTTTGGCGCCTGCCTTTGGCCCAGGGCGCGATCCTGGAGTCCTGGGATCGAGTCCCATGTCAGGCTCCTGGCATGGAGCCTGCTTCTCCCTCCTCCTGTGTCTCTCCCCCCCCCCCCCATGTCTATCATAAATAAATAAATCTTTAAAATAAAATTATTTAAAATATATATATGCTTTCTAAAACAAACAAAAGTTAGTGTGAAGACTGGCATTGTTATATATTTGTAAAAATATCTCTTTGATGTCTACCTTAATAGAAGACAGGTAGATTCTCATATCTGCTTCTGCATTTGTGTTTTGCTTTGGGTGAAGTATGTGAAGAAAATTCAGCCCCTTGCAGAAATGAAGTTGGAAAAGGTAGGATTATTTTGATAGCCTTTTCTAATAACTGAGGATTATTCCATGGCTCTACACTAACTTTCAAGTGGCCCTTTCCTAAAGGTTAGTTACAGTGTGGAATCTGAAACCATATCTGGAAACTTAGTCTGTTTTGTTAAAAATCCATAGGTCTGTCTTGGGTTTTGAAAGGATCTTTACTCATGCATGGTTTTTTAACAACTATTGATCTTGGAAAATATTGGCTCATTTAGTTATGTTAATCTTCCAAATGTTGACACAATATAAGAAAAATTGTATTTGTTGATATCACTATTAGTCTTTTCAGAAAGGTCTTTTCATAAGGTTCATGATGGCAAGTACAGGTTTTCCAAAAATTTATTTTCATTTGAAAATTTAGATTTTATCACTTGTAACAAATGCTTAGTTTTTCTTGAGTTGACTGGCTCATGTCATTTATTTTTGAGAAAATATTTATAAAATACCCAAGTTTGTATAATAGTAGTTTGCCTGTGAGTCATTCTTTCAGGTCACAGTAGTGTTCTGTGAAAAAAGGTGCTAGGTCAGTTGATACATACTTTTCCTTGAGACATTCCTCATGCTTTGGTGTACAGCAAAAATGCTGCATGTGTATTTCTCATTTTATCATACAGAATAATAAAGTAATAAAATAAGTAATAAATATGTAATAAAAACATGCATGACACTAATAAAAAGAAATAATAAATCATGAGTGGGTAAAAGATCCTTTCAAAGTCTAAGACAGACTAATGAATTTAACAAAATCAATAATGTTTACTGTTTCTTCAAGGCCATTCTTAAGTGAAACTGACCTCTTACCAGTACATGGCAGTGAGAAACACAATGGCTGTTAGAGTTTGATGTTCTTGCCTTGATTTGTGCCAAGGGGCAGGGAGTTTTATTCACTTGTTCTTCTGCATCATCAGTGCAAATGTCAACACAGTGTAAGAAGTTAAGTATGGTCCTGGTACTGATGTGAAAATAGTTTTGACCTTGCATGTCCTTTAGAAGGGTCCTGTGGGAGCCCCCAGGAGTCCAGAGCCTGCACACTGAAAATGGCTGAGCTGGTGAAAGAGTAGAACTGGGTGTTTGCCACTGCAAATAAGGACTGTGTCTAATGAAAGTGGGAGAGCAGGCATGAGCTGAGCAGGGACCCAGAGAGTGGACTACAGTTGTGGGGTCTTGTGGGGAAGAGAAGGAAATCAGAGTACGAGAGAATGTGTCTTAAAGGCGGGGCAGACATAGAGGTACTGAGACTCTTGAAGCAATTTTCCTGGTGGAAGGGCATACATCTTTAATCGAACACCCCCCCCCCTTCCCACACCACCCTGTTTCTATTCTGCCTATCTTTTCATCTATTTTAGGACTCCCAAGGCAACACAGACCCTGCTTTCTTCTTTGTAGGCCTTAAAATATGAACCTCAGGGTCTTGGCTTCCAATGCCAAGCTAAGGATTGGACCTTCTACTGTAGACAGTGAGGATCCCTTGCTTACTCTGAAGCTTACTCGTCCTCCCTTCCTGAGGATGGCACTGGACAGTGATACTTACTGAAGGTGTCCTGGGTGGTAAATGTTAAGGATACAACATTGAACAAGATGGTGCCAGTACTTGCCTTCATGGAGCCATAGGTCTAGTAAGGGATAGAATCAAATGTCAGTGTTCTGGGAGCCCACAATGGGAACCTCTAATCCCAGAGAAGGAACAGGGTCATAGGTGAGGGCAGACTTTCTGGGGGAAACGAAGGCTGTGTAGGCTGAAGCTTCAAGAACAAGAAGGAGTTAGTCAAGCAAAGGAAAGGGGTTAATAACGGAACAGAAGGAGGAAGAGGAGTGGGTTTCCAGAGTGTAAGGAAACCATGCAAAGGCACAGTGTTAGAGGCAGCACAGTGGGTATTGGTGGGGCTGGAGTGCAGAGTGCTAAGAGTCTGGAGTATTCTGTGACAGCAGCCTGTGCTGTGACAGAGAACTGGAAGGGGCCCTGTCAGCTTTGTACAAGAGCTTGGTGTTGACTGAGGTGATATAAGCGACCTGGAAATGTTGTAGGAAGCAGAATGGAATGGACTGGGGGTGCGCAGAGAAGTGTGAGAGGATAAGAGAGTGGGACCTTAGTGGGCTAGACAGGGTAGCCCCACTGGGTACTGGGATTGAGAGAAACTGGTTTCTGGAAGTAGTTTAATAGTTAGGAAGACAGAAATTACTGACTGGATGAGTGGGTGAAGGAAGATGCAGAGTCAAGGACCTCGGGTTGCTGACATTTTTTTCACTGACCTCGGGTTGCTGACATTTTTTTCACTGAACTGAAGAACCCACAGGAGTGACAAGTTCAGAAGAGCGGAGGATACATTTGGTTTGGGAGATGTTGCCTTTAATGTGTCTGTGGGGTACCCAGGTAGAAAAGTTCACTAGGCAGCTGCTTTACACAGCTCTGGAGCTGTGGGGAGGTGGGGAGGGTGAGGGGAAAGGCGAGAGAGGGACAGGACACTGATGGTGATAGTGTTGGCTGGGTTATTCTGGTGGCCAAATTGCTTAAACCTTCTGAATGTCTCTTTCATCTCTTGTCAAGTAGAAACAGTATTTTCCTTGCCTACCTCACCAAGCGGTAATGTCACTCAAAGCTAAATTAAGAAAATATAGCAAAAGCACTTAACTGCAAAGGACAGGGCGCACTTGAGTAATTATTGCCCAGGAATTAATTTTTTTTATTATTTATTTATTTATGATAGTCACAGAGAGAGAGAGAGAGAGAGAGGGGCAGAGACACAGGCAGAGGGAGAAGCAGGCTCCATGCACCGGGAGCCCGACGTGGGATTCGATCCCGGGTCTCCAGGATCGCTCCCTGGGCCAAAGGCAGGCGCCAAACCGCTGCGCCACCCAGGGATCCCTGCCCAGGAATTAATAGGGACAATGCTGGCCACTTGAGAGCACGGAAGAGGCGAGGGAGTGAGGGCCTGGACGAGGGTAGCACAGAGGCAGAGAGCAGGGGCCCAGGGAAGACTTGGTGATACCACACAGGGAAGGGAAGGGTCTTGACATTATTTCCCAGTTCAGCTGGCAGGGAGGTGATCATTTCCTCAGGAGAAGTAGGAACGTCAAGAGAAGGAGCTGCTTTGTTGGGAAGGCAACATCTTAAGAAAAAAACTTGGGGCACCTAAGTAGCTCAATGGTTGAGAGTCTACCTTTGGCTTAGGTCGTAATCCGGGGTACTGGGATCGAGTCCTGCATCAGGCTCCCTGCAAGGAGCCTGCTTCTCTCTCTGCATATGTCTTTGTGTCTCTTCTATGAATGAATAAATACAATCTTAAAAAAAAAATTTAGTTACCTTGTGTTTGTGGTGGTTTTGAGACATCTTGGGTGCCTGTGTCCATGGGATAGACGGGAAATGCCCTTCAGGGCATGTGTCTTTGTCCTCTTTCTGTTCACTTTTTGTTTTCTGTAGCACAGAAAACAAAGCTGTACACATAGCTGCCTCAGAAATGTTGACTGGCCAGCAGCACAGCATTAACTTTAGAAAATGGAGTTGGAATGCCTTTAGGAGGGTCATGTGCACTTCTCTTCGCCACAGGCCTCTTGGTTTCCCCTTACCCCTTTCTCCCAGTTGCTGCTTTGCAGATGGAGCTTTTCAGGCCTGCCCTGCAGGTAGGTGCCTTTCTGGACACATGTGTACACTTGTGCCCAACTGCTTGGCCTAAGAGCACAGATGGTGAGGTGGGGAAAAGGGAGGATGGGGTCAGAATCAGAGCCAGTTAAGGGAGTGCCAGAGGGAGCCCGTGGGGTGGAGGAATGATCACTGGGGTCAGATGAGAATGGATTTAAGCTTCCTCTCTCCCCTTGAGAGCTGCAGGATGTGGGGCAAGTTGCCTAACCTACCTGAGATTTGGTTCCTCCCCAGTAAAGTGCACCTCCTTCAGGGTTGCTGTGGGAGGACCACACTGGGAAACACATAACACCATGTCTGGCAGGTATGCCGCCAGCAAATGAGAACACATCGCTGGGTGATTTGGATTGGAATGTGAGGTTGAGATTTTGAAATCATCTAGTAATTCAGGCGGGATTGTCAGGAGTTAGGAAGGCTCCTTGGTTTTTGTTTTTTTTCTCCAATGCAAACTGTTCATATTTATTCAGCCTTCCTAGTGGAGGTTCCATTTACAAAGTGTGTGGCCTGTAATTACTACATAGTGCTTATCCAACCCTTGGCTTTTATAAATCTTGACCAAATATCACTAGGATATTTCCAAGGGGCAAATCTAGGACAACATCCTAGAGCTCTTTCAATGCAAGGGATTGATGGACACCATCCAGTGCCCTTAGTCTTTTGTTAAGCCTCTCAACCCATTTGGCTTTAGAAGTTCTATACTCCAGTCTAACCCCCACTCTACTCCATGGATTTTTTTTTCCAAGGCTATTCTTTTCTTTTTTTTTTTTCTTCCCCCAAGGCTATTCCAAGAGGGAGGGCCTGGGTGCCTGTTTTACTTTGTGTATGTGTGTGTTGGCGGGGCGGGGCAGGAGGGGATCAGACCATTTTGGTATTTTCCAAAAGTGCCCCAAGGGAGTATATTTTTCAAATACTTATTTCCCAAGGATAAGTTACTGAAAAATGAAACTGCTAGTACCACTTTACATCTCCTGTTTCACTGAAGGAGTAGGATATAGAAGATTAAAAGAGGTTGGATTAGAGAGGGCTTCCCACTAAGAGAAAATCTCTTCTAAATAGCTCCTCCTATGCATGGGTGGATGCTTTCCTACCTGTTCTGTTGAGTCTGTCTGGCTTGTCCTGAAGTCTACTCCTTCTATTAGATCTTTGTTAATGTGGCCCTGGACCCTACTGAGGAGAGGCATGAGTTTCCAAAGTTTCTTTGTCTTGAGCAACTTGTATCTTTACCACTAGGAGTTACCTAGCCCTAACCCATTCTGTGTAACAATTTCCACAGTGTAAGTTGCTGAATAATTCCTTGGGAAGGTTGAGAAAATGCAGGTTATAGGGCTCACACCTAGGGATTTTGATTTTGTGGGCCAAGTTCAGAGTCAGATTCTGATCCATATGGCTTTTGAATACATCCTTAGAAACCTTGTCTTAGACTGGTGGTTCTGAACCCAGGCTGCACATGGGAATCACCTGGAAGCTTTAAAAAAAATACCAGTGCCTGGATTCTATCCTGAAGATTGTGATTTAATTATCAAAGATAAGAGTAGGTCCACATAGACACCTGACACAGTAGTAGTTAATAATTCAGCATGAAGGACCCAGGTCAGTATATCTCAAGACAAGATCTTGGTGCTTTGTGCCTAAAATTGTCTTGTATCTTTTTAATTTTTTATTATGTTTTCTTCTATTTTGTAGGTCTTCATGTTTCACCATAAGATTTTTGATTTATGAACTTTCTTCCATCACTTCTTAATTCACTGTCTCAGAGTCTGTTGGATCTATCCGAGGATCTCCTACAGAGTGTCCTTCACCCTGCCACCCACCAGGGGGCAGGCACACTCAGTCAAATACTTGGGATGTTACTGTCCTGCATGTTGTAGCTGGCAGGGAAAAAAATACTAAAGAATGGAAAGGCAAACCTTTTTAAAGAGATCCTATTATGGCTTGAGTTCCTTAGCTGATGATGGATTTTTGTTGCTGCCCAAGGATTTTTTTCTAGAAAGGCCATAGTTGGGTAGTTGAGTCTAAAAGATGTGTCACGGTGGTTGAAGTCTTGCCCAACAGCTCAAGGAATGTTTAATGAATTGAGACAACTCATTAGAGCAATGAAAAGTAAGAAAATATCTGTGTGCTCACTGACAACCAAGGTGACAAGAGGGGCCCTTGCTTTCCAAGAGTGTCACACATGCCCTCCCTGTCTCCACCTCACCTCCTCCCCCACAAAATAGAAAAAGCCCCTCACAAATATCTTGAAATGCTTTTCCCCAGAATAAAGTTATTTTTAGGTGGTGGTGTATTTGGTGATTTTTAAATTAATACTGCGGCATCCTTTTTCTAAGATGCAGTTTGTTTCAAGGAGATGAGGGAATCAGGAAAACAGACCTCTAATTGAAGAGGTCTTAGAATCCTTAAAATGGGATCTGTGAACATTAGTTATCTAATTCTAAAAATTCATTAAATGGGGATAGTTTTCTTACCAGTAAAGTGAAAGTTGCATCATTGGTATTTACATGGGCTGGGGGAAGAGAATGAACAAATGAACAACTTCTAGAAGAGGTTAGAACTATTTCTGATACCTGTAAGTTTTTATTGTAAAACGTGATTTAAAAAAAAAAATTAAGAAACGGTAATGAAAGAGGTGAGAATGACACCTGATATCTCCTTCACTGACTTTCTCTTATGTCGTTGTCTTGGGGTAGAGTCCCTGCGGTGTTAAGGGACCCTGAACATGGGAGCTTGCCCTGGGTATCAGGAACGCATCATTCTTCTAGTTCTGAGCTGTTCAGTTAATCAGGCTCTTGTCTCTTAGCCCCACATCTACCCTTCTAGATGGAGCGGCACTTCTCCCTGCCAGGTGCTCCACAGTAGCAGGAGGGATTTTTTCCTCCTTCCTGTAGCAGGAGGGATTTGTTCCTCCTTCCTGTTTTCTTCCTGTTGACTCCATCACCCCAGCAGTGGCCCTTTCCCTTAGCAGCAGTAGTTGGTTTAACATGCTTCTAGAACTAGTTGTCATATACCCTATCAGAGGTCTTGTCCCCAGCTAGCAGAGCAGGGCCCCCTTTTCAGGCTGCACATGGGAATCACCTGGAGTCCCTGGGGCTCCTCCAGGCCGCTGAGGGACCGGCAGCAGCTCAGCAGAGCCCTTCCTCAGAGTGCTCCCCAGCTCCCTGGGGTTGCTCCAGGCTGCTGAGGGACCGGCAGCAGCTCAGTAGAGCCCTTCCTCAGAGTACTCCCAGCTCCCCGGAGCTGCTCCTCCAGGCTGCTGAGGACCAGCAATAGCTCAGCAGAGCCCTTCATCAGAGTGCTCCCAGCTCCCCAGGGCTACTCCTCCAAGCTGCTGAGGGACCAGCAGCAGCTCAGCAGATCCCTTCCTCAGATGCTCCCCAGCTCCCCAGAGCTGCTCCTCCAGGCTGCTGAGGGACCAGCAGCAGCTCAGCAGAGCCCTACCTCAGCGTGCTCCCCAGGTCCCTGCACCTAAGTCATCTGTCGCCCAAGTGTCCTTGCCTTTTCAGTTCTCTGGTCCCTGCTTAACTCCCTCTTCATTGACATTCTCTGTCAGGATGAGTATGGTTTCTGTTTTTCTCCCCTCTCTCTCAACAAGGTTAAAGTTTTAACTAGTCCTGATTCTGTGTTTTAGTTTCAAGTTCTTCTCCAAACACCCATGTGATAACTTTCTAATTACACATATTCTTTTTTTTTTTTTTAAGATTTTATTTATTTATTCATGAGAGACATAGAGAGGCAGAGACACAGGCAGAGGGAGAGAAGCAGGCTCCATGCAGAGAGCCCGATATGGGACTGGAACCCAGGTCTCCAGGATCAGGCTGGGCTGAAGGTGGCGCTAAACCACTGAGCTACCCGGGCTGCCCCTAATTACACATATTCTTGCTCTAGTCCCCTTCATTGATGGAAGCAAAACTGGAATTATCACCAGAAAGTGGAAATATCTACCAGTTAGGAGGACAAATTACAGTTTAATAAGAATTCACTGGACAGAAGCTGGATGTTCAATTTCTAATAAGTCACAATGTGAATATTGGAAAAGGAAATTTAAATGGATCACTTTCCTCAAACTGTGTTTATTTATTTATTTATTTATTTTCAAACTCTGTTTATAAATACGTAAAATAATACTCATAACAGCGGGTGCATAAAGGTGAGAGGTTTTCCAGATCTATATGAGAGCAAGCAGAGCTGAGAGACAACACCTGGATGTTAGCCCGCAGAGGAAACCACGTGTCCCAGTCAACCCAAAGGGAAAGATGAATTCCGAAGTAAGGACAGAGAGAGGAATGGGGAAGTGGCATTTTCTAGAAAATTAAAATGAAACCAAAAAAATACTGCTGAAAAAGATTGTGTTTGAGAGATAAACTGGCATCTCTGGGGATATAATTTTTTTTAAATTATTCATCTACCATCCAATTTACTCATAAAAGTGTGCAATTCACTGGTTTTTAGGGTACTCAGAGTTGTGTGAGCCTCATCTGCTAAGACACTTCTGCATACACAGTGCCTTAGCCTGTCTGCCCACCATCTTTTTTACTATTCACAAAAGATGAGATTTGCCTGTGCACGTGTTAATAGTAAAAGAACCTATTTAAACTAACACTGAATATTGAACACACTCAATCCTCTGTGCAGAATTCAGTTATGGTTCGAGATCAACACTTCTGTAGATCAATAGTGTAACCTTGCCAGATTGTGTGTTCTATGATAGAATTTGTCCGGTCACAATATGGTTTGCCAACACAGGGCTGGCTTTCTGTGGATATTTTTTCTTTCTCTCTTTTTTTTTTTTTTTTTTTGATTTTTTTTTAAAATAGGGTTCAAAGATGGAATGAAGCAGAGACTAGAAGCAGATGTGTTTGGAACCAGATGCCCTTTAGGAATGAGCTCTCTGATAATTTCTTTTGTGCTGGTTCTCATGTAAGAGAAAATTACATGGGTCTCTGGCTCTAGAGATCTGTGGGTCCCAAGTTCACCTCTCTACCTCTGTCTTGTCTGTCTCTTGATTTGAGAAGATGTTGTGATTTGCTTTTCATAGCACCCCCTCCCGCCCCCCATCTCCTGCTTCTGGCTGGGTCGCTTCTCAGAAAAGTATTACTCTGAGGAAAAGTTTATCTCCTTCTCCTTCTAGCACACCCGGGGACCACTTTCCCGTGTTTTGTACCTACAGCTTTGAGGTGGTAATGCTGTTATTCTAGATTTCTGTGTTGATGCTGGGTTTTCTTGTCTTCTCGCTGACGTGAGCACATTGACGGTTGTTTGTGCACTCTCCGTAGAAGGTGTCTGAAGTGATGTATCCCTGAGGAGTACTTGATGAAGCTTCTATTGCCTATAGCTGCCTCATGTGTCCTTGAGAGTGACCTTAGAGCATTCAGGCCTCTGTTGTCGTGCTTCAGGAGGAGAGGGTGACACCTGGCACCCAAGATTTATAGGGCACGGCAGACCTCTGTCCACCTCCCCTATTTACATGGGCATGAAAGGTGGAGGCCATCATGCTGAGGGGATTGCTCTTCTGTTTGTTCCCCTGAACTCTCCCTCATCCATCTGGGCCCTTGAGTGACTTGAGGCAGCCTGATTGAGTGGAAAGTGCTGGATTCTGGAAGACTCAGTAACTTCGAGCAAGTCTTCGAGCCCCAGAAGCCTCCCTTACAAATATGCTCATAGCCATACTGGCCTCCCAGAGCACCTATGAGAACTAAGAGACATAGTAAATGTGGAAGAATT
Organism: Canis lupus baileyi; assembly: GCF_048164855.1. NCBI lineage: Eukaryota > Metazoa > Chordata > Mammalia > Carnivora > Canidae > Canis > Canis lupus. Next base: position 61,961,684 of record NC_132841.1, read on the forward strand.
GTGTCAACACAATGGAGATGAGGTCTGTGTTAGTCACGCCATCTTGTTGGAGGTGGGATGATGTGTGAAGACATCTTGACTTTAGGAGGCCACGAGGATCCTCTTATTCTCTTCCCTCTTCTCCAGTGTGTGAAGGAGAGGATGAGCTCAGGTGACTTGATCTCAAGTGTTGACAGAGTCGGTGTTCTTTCACTCTGTTGCTGTGAGCACTCTTGCCATGTCATTGAGATGGGTTGTGGTATAGAAGGAAAAAGTTTGGATTCCTTATATGTCTCCTTTCAGTTGAAGGCATATAAATGACTTTCCCTGATGTGGCTTTGATTTGAATTAGATTTCATTCACATTAACTTTAAGAAGAAAAAAAAAAAAACCTTCAAACAGACAAAAGTGTTATCTAGAAGAACAATTTTAAATAGTTTTTTAAATTCTATTCAGAAAATTTTACATCTGTTTCTCCTGTTGTCTCCTCCTCTGACTGTTTCAAGGTTCTTTTTCTTGGCCCTAGTTGGTCTTCTAGCATTGTAGGTAACCTCTCCTCCTACTTTCATGACAGGATGATGCCTGGCCTCTGCATCCTCAGAACATCTCCATTCCTCTTAATCTGCCAGCTTCTGCCCTTGTGTGCCCTGGACTCGTCTCATTCCCGAGGGTCTGAATTCTGAGCTTGCCCCTTGTTCACAACATCCTGTTATTTTACTTCTACAGTCCTTTACTGCCTCTAAACCCACCTGTTCTTCATAGTCAATCTAGTGAATGGTCATTTGTCTGTCCCTTTCTTCTATCTGTCCCACTCTTCTCTTGCCTCCTCCTTCAGGCCTGAACTCTAGAGTGCACCATCTCAGCTGTTTGCTCACTGGCGTGCCTGGAATCCCTTGATCCGCCCCCCTTTTATATCTGTAGCCGCCCCACCCCCACGGTGTAATTGACATATACCCTTGCCCTTCTGACTTTTTATTTATTTATTTTTTAAATATTTGTTTATTTATTCATGAGAGACACACAGAGACAGAAGAAACACAGCAAGAGGGAGAAACAGGCTCCCCGCAAGGAGCCCAATGTGGGACTTGATCCCAGACTCCGGGATCATGTCCTGAGCCAAAGGCAGACGCTCAACTGCTGAGCCACCCAGGTGTCCCCCTTCTAACTTTTTCTCTACCTCTGTTCTGTCCTCTCCCAGTCGCTTTCCCACCTCTATTTCTACCTACCAGGCCCTTGGGCGGGGGAAATCCCATTCCTGGGCCAAAAGCTTCTAGAATGGATGTTGGTCCAATGGAATTTCCTCAGCCCTTGTTTATACGTCACTTTATCCACATTTTCCACACATTTCTCACCTTTTCCTGACTGTGTGTCCTTACTCCTTTCAGGTCAGCCTCTCTCCTTGGGTACCCATGCATCTCCTATAGGACCTCACAGTTAACCCTGCCCTCTCTTCCTGGTCTTCACTCTCTTTCCAGAAACTCTCCTTCCTTCATTCATGATACACTTAACTATGCTAATGCCTTACTTTTACAAGAGCCTCTGATCCCCTGGGTTACAAATTTCTCAGTAGACCTCCTCTTCTCCCTTCTCCACCTCAGCCCTCTGGCCAAGTGGCATCCTTTCCTGCTTCACTGGATCTGTTTTCTCAAGTCTTCAAGGATCATTTTCCTAGTTGCCAGAGAGTACTTGTCAGCCTCTCTCCCACCTTCGACAGTTGTCCAGTCCAGCACATCTCAGGTGGTTAATTTCTCCTGAGTGGATGAAAGAAAACTTTTTCTCCCTTGGTTTCTTTCTTCCCTTGATACCTTCTTCTTTCACCTGCAGTCTCTAACCACATCTTTTCCAGTTTTTTTTTTTTTTTTTTTTTTGGTCTGCTTGACTCTTAAATTTTGAGTTTCCCCAGCTTGGTAGAATAATTGACTTTTAGGGAATCTTAACTGAGCAACTAATGTGTGCAAAATGCTGTCCCTCGGGTACTTTCTAACTGTACCGACTTTCCTGACCTTTACAACAATCATGTGAAGTTTTGTTTTTTTTTTTCAGTCACATTTCTAGAAGAGAGCAGTTAAACTTGAGAAAATTTAAGAGACCCATGTCTATATTAGTCTGTGAAAGAGCAGAGGTTTGAATCCTGTTTGATTCCAAGGCCTTTGCTTTTCCTGTGGGACTCTCACAGGGCTCAGGTGGGGCTTACCTTTCTGTTTTACACCCTACCTAGCCTAGTCCTCATAAATATTAAATATCCATTAAATATTTAAGTAGTAAATTTCTGATACCGTCTACTACTGTGGCTTCAGTCTCCTTGCATTTTTATCTTTAAAAAATACTGACTTGAAGAAGTACTATGTGTTTGATAGAAAGTACAAATGAAAGCATATTATAAAGTTAAAAAAGGAAAAAAGAAAAAAAATTCCTTCCCTCCTCTCCTCACCCCTCCTACTCTCAAGGGGCGGTGACAACTATCCTTTTTACACTGATGTCCAAGTTTTCAATTTCAGTCTCTAGATTCCTCTTGAGTTTCACAATCTAATCTCTAACTGCTGAGCCCAGATGCCAAATTATAGCCATTTATATTGTTTCCATTTAATTGTCTGCATTCCCATGTTCGAACCATTTGAAATTGTTTTGGATAGTGGCAGATGTGAAATCAGTCCATCAAGCAGTTAATCTCTTGTTCTGCCCCTTGGCTCTGTGTATGTGTATGAGCCACTGGCCCCTCAAATTCATATTCTTCACAATTAAACTCCTTTTCATTCTTTAATCTTTCAACTCTATGTCCTTTGCCTTAGTCAATTGCAATGCCACTTTGCTATCATTCTTGTCTCACCCCTCTTCATATGGTCATCCAATGCAATGGCAGGTCCTTCCGTTGTGGGGGATTGTCACAGTGCATTCCTCCTGCTGCTGTTGGAGTTCAGCCACATCTCCTCGGGCTTGGACACTTGGCCCTGGCCCCCTTGCGATCACCTTCTAACTCCACTCTGCTGAGATGAAGCTTCCTAAAACATAATGGCCGTCCCAAAACGTAATGGTCATTGTGTCTCCTCATTGCATTGACACAAGCATACTTTATCCTGGTATAACTTAAACTCTGGCCACATTTGTTTCTGGACTCTGCCCTGAATTTTTATTCATTACTTCTACTTAAGCTTTGCTCTTTGTTCAGAATGCACCCAAACATTCAAGGCACTGTGCAAATGCAACAGCATTCTGCTAACCTCCTCCTGAAATGCCTCCAATTCTCCAGGCCAGGGAAGCTCTCGTTGTCCCCTGTGCTGTCAGAGTTGCTATTTATTCTCAGTCTTAGCACTTGATCCATTTTGCCTGGTGTCAAGTTTGTAATCTAGATCTATTGCCTCCTTAGATAATAAATTTTTTGCAAAGACTGTGTTGCAATTAAATGGGTGTTTTGTTTGTATGTAATTTCTCAGGTCAATGTTGAGACCTTAAAATGGATCAAGTCTGTATTTTCCACATTTAGGTAATGCAGTTCAGCAAGTTTATTTCTGAAAGCCCCAATAATCTAAAAAATGGAAGTCTGTGCCAACTGGTCTAAATAAATTCCTATCAATTACTAGTAACTGGAGTTTCTTATGTAAGAGTTTTAGAATGGGAATAAGATTCAGCCTCCCATGCCTACTGTGTGTGACTGAACTCTCAAATGCCTCAAGCAAGGTACCATTAAAGTATTGAAAATACTAAGAATTTTGATTTTTAATCCTAACATAGACATATCCAACAGGGCCTTTTTAACCAAGCTATTTGAATATAAAATTTTTAAATGGGGGTGCTTGGGTGGTATAGTTGGTTAAGCATCTGTCTGGCTCTTGATTTCAGCTCAGGTCATGATCTCAGGGTCCTGGGGTTGAGCCCTGAGTCAAGCTCCACACTCAGCAAGGAATCTACTTGAGATTCTCTCTCCCTTTCTCACTTGTGTGCACATGCTCTCTCTCTCTCTCACATACACAAATCTTAAATCATTAAAAAAAATTTTTTTAAGTACTAATTAAAAAATGTGGTAGTTTCAAGCAATAATGGGAGGATGGTTTACTGTTCTAATGCAAAATAATGAAGCCTCTTTATTGTCATATCCAACTGTCTTTAGATAATATGGTGCATGATAATTTCAAGGCCCAGCCTCACTCCCAAAGGACATGTCTCCTTTCGTGAATTATAGGCCAGTCCTTGAAGTAAAAGAACGGGAAGGATTTTCTCATTTTTCACTAATACCTTCCAATTTTATCCCAATAGGTAGATGAAAAGGTTCTTACTGATCCCCTTCTTTGGGAAAATAAGAAAGCATTTGGTGGAAGGTAGAAAGAAGGAATATCTATCCCTGCTCCTTCCAACTCCCATTCCTTACCTTTGAACAGTACCAATACTTTAATACCTTTTAAGGTGATGATTTTATGTGCTTGTAAGAGAAGCAGAGCTTTGATTTATTGCCGACCGGTAGTGTCAGTGTTAACTTAGATGAGAAGCTCCTAGAACACCATGATGACTTTGGTAGAAAAAGCACTATAGTGTCCAAATTCGGCTTTAACTTTTGGGTTTTGTCTTGTTTTTTATGAGGTGAGCCCACAAAAATCATTTATAAGCTGGACATCAGATTTCAGGGTTTGGGGGATTTTTTTTTGAAGCATGGTGCCCCTCCATTGCCATACTCTCTCTTCCTAAATTTTATAGGTGAAAATAATCAGTATCCCCCCCCCTTTTTTTCCCCCAATAAAATACCAACGAACTGACCTAATTGTGCTGTCTCTTTAAGTTTTTGTCCACAGGACACCTCAAGTAACTGAATGGTGCTTCTCAGAAATGTGAGAATCATTTGGGTTCAAGAGAAACTTGCTTACTTATCCTTTCAGGATTGAGCTCTCAGTTCCACTGGGTTTGTGTTTACTTCCCATCCGTTAGTATGTAAAATTTGCTTTTAGATTTTATTTTGTTTACACTTATTTGGCGCAGGAGGAGTATTTTCCAAGTCCCTTGAATTTCTCCTGCCTTTTCATTGTTCAGAACTGTTCCAAACTTCTAAACAAAAACCATTACTGAGGAGGCATGTGTACACACACACGTGTGTTTCTGGCCAAATAACATAAAAATTACTTATTTGGGCCTCCATGACTTTTGGGGGTGTCCTGTTGTAAGCTTGTCAGAGACTTCTTATTAAATGTGGTTTGTTTATATCTAGTTCTTTGTGTGAAATTCATGCTTAAGAAGAGTGGGATTGTTTTAGATATATTTTCTCTTAAGCCAGCTAGGCTCATATTAACCCTTGTTTGAAGATGAGTGTGTGTGTATGTGTGTGTGTGTGTGTGTGTGTGATTTATATGTGGAGGGGGATGCAGAGGGTGTGTACACATGCCCGCTTTTTGAGTAGTTCTTCAGTCGTAAGATTCGAAAGAAAGAAAAGAAAGATTGCTGAAATAGGACAAAGGAATGCTCTTCTGAGCTGGAATTGAAGTTTGTGTTTCATTTAAAATGACAAATCAGCAAATCCCTCTTCAACTATGTTGCATCAAGGTGAATTTTCCCTTCATTCTGGGCTTTGGACACTGTTTGCCTGGACATCTTCCCAGGAAACCCCCTGTGTAAAACCCCTATTAAAGCAAAGTCATTATAAAATCATTTCATTTTTGTAATGCTTGTCTTCTGACCCACGTGAAATGTACCACAGCTCTTGAGGTGCATATTTTGGGTCTTAACCTCACTAAACAAGAAAATGAAAAGGGAACACACAATTCTCATAGATGCCCAGACTGATACGATATGCAGATAAAAGGTAGTGATTCTTTCCTTCCATATGGTGAAGCAATTTGGGGAGAGAAATTAGAGTTTGAGCAGCAAGACAATGTTAAATTTTGGGGGGCAGTGCTGAAGAGAACACTTTTTTTACTACTCTCAATTCTGGAGTCTTACTCAGAATTAAAGAAAAAAAAAAAAAAAAGACAAGTACTATGATTTTACTCCTAGGACTTATCAATCTTGGAGCTGAGGCTGGAGTCGGTTCTGTGGGTCTCACCAAAGCAGTGCAGTTGATTCAGGCAGACAGCACAGCTTATTGGCCAACATGAGTTCCCCCAAACTAAACAAAGAGTAATAAATGACATGATGTGCATTGTTTCTTATATCTTGCTAGAGTCTGTTGCTAATTTCGAGGGAAAGTAAATGGGGTTTACTCTTTTGTGTGATTACAGAATAAGCCCCATTTAATCCCACTAGTAAACATGTGGCAAAATAGAAGCAGCAGAGTTCCCAAATCTTTGCTTTTTAAGGTCTCCTACTACCTAGAGTGCCTCGCAATATGGGATGGGGGTTAAGGTACTGATTACTGTATTTAAAAATTAAGAAAGAAGAAAGTTTCTGACCTAAGGCCACTGGTAATCTGAGTTCCATGCCAGAATATTTCAAAGTAATGAAACATGTCAAACAGAAACTTAAGGGAGAACACGCTTGGGTGGGTGGGTGGAGGGCAGCTGAATAAAGTTCAGTAGCAGATTCCACTTAGATAAACCATCAACTCTGAAAAGCTATATATCTCCTGTGGAAGCTTCTATGTTTCCTCCTTTCATCTATAGCAAAAACAAACAAAATGGAGGAGAGGGGAAGATAATCATGTTCATATGCTAGATCAATTTTGAAGCCAATTTTGACCTTTGTAGCAAACTGTTTTCCACACCTGCTGACCACAAATGTCTACATATGGTAACAGGTAACTTGCTTTAGTACCATATAATCTGAGAGACATAAATAACTAGGCATTGTAATTACATGGCAGTTACCATACAGTTGGAGTAGTTACATGGTTATTAGTACTCCATAAAATAACGCGGTTGTGTTTTGTTTTTATAATCATTACAGGAATTTCTTCCCATACTGTTAAAGATCATAAATAATTTTGGGATGCTTCGACTTTTCAATGAGGGCACTACAAAGAAAGGTGGCTGTTCCTCTAGGAGAGACCTATCCTCTTCCTGCAGAAATTAATATGAAACATGGAAGGACTAATTTTGTGTGAAGTATTTGATTTTTGCTAGCTGGTCACCCATAGCTTTGGAAGAATAGTCAGTTCTTTAGAAATTGAGTTTAGTCATTTTTTTTTGAAATCCCTAAAATCATGTTATGAAATATTAGTAGATACCGTTATCATTCTGTTTTTTTCCCCATCTTCCTTTACTCCTCTCCCTCCTCCCACTCTTTTTCTTTTTGTGACCATTGCCGTTTTTCACAGAGAAACCAATGCAGTCTGTGTCATGTTGGTTAAAAACAAAACCTAGGCTTATAAAAGGTCCCCCCAAATAACTTGTATTTGATTAATATGTAATTTAAAAATGAGCTCCCCGCCTCTTTCTTTTGCAGATTGTCTTGGTTCCTGGTTCCTGTTTTTAAACAGGGAAAGTTTTAGACCTTCTTGGTCCAACTTCTGTTGTATGGTGCACACCTCACTGTTTCTACCAAAGAGGAGCATTGAATTTGAGATTTGATGCTTTTACTCCTTTTTGTTTTCCTTCCACTCTGATCCTCTATATGTGGCTTCTTTGCAAAACAGTTTTGTGCAAGCAGACATGACTTAACTCCATTCCCTACATAGAGAACTATTCAACTTTACTTTTATGTGTTTTGAATACTGCCTCATCTGAGACTGTGACAGCAATAAAGTATGCATGGCCAACCTTATTTTAATAGCGCAAGAGAGCTGCTTTTAATTAATAAGTGGATCTCTTTATGTCTGGGGTTTTCGGTTTATTTTGTGGTTCTTTGGAGTTCTGCAATTATGTGGCCTAAAACGGCTATGTTAGTGGAGACTTAAATCCTTTTAAAAATCTGTCACTTACATGTTTTGTGTCTGTAATCTGTGTTTTCGGATTACTGTCTTTAAAAAAGAAAAAAAAAAGGAGTAGCAGTTTCTCTCTTAAATGTTAAAATCCATAGCCCATACTTGTAGATATTTTAGCAGCCTAATGTAGCTAATGGAATGCAGCATCCTTGTACACGAATAGAAGAACTAGCCTCTCTTGAGTTGTTACATTATGCAGGTCTGAGTTACTTTAAAGAACCCTCATATTGTGTATTTTCTCACTTGACATATACTTGTGAACTACAAAAAAATCGGTAGAACCTGTATAAAGCCTCCACTATGTATCTTCGAGCATTAAAAAAGTGTGCAAAGGTTCTTCCGCGATGGTGATGTCATTATAGGCTTGTCTGATATGCATGGATTTTTATTTAGGTCAGCCAAATCCAGGATTTCCATGTGCATCATTGCTGCCTCCCAGAGGGGCTTTTAATGGTACCACAGGAATCCAGAGCCAGACTGGGATCCACAGTGACCCCAAATACCAAATACAGGGATAGTAATACGGAACGCTTTTATGATTGACATATGAATGGTGACATCTAGGCCTGCCTATGCTGGTTTGTGATCTACATTCTTCAGAAGATGTATCCCTTATGCGGAATGAGACTATAATATTTTTCTGGCGGTAAAAAGAATTATCAGTAGGAGCCATGAGCATTCCACTCATGACTGTTTTCTTGACTGGATGGATATTCACTACTAGGTTATAGTTTAGTCTGTGTGTCACTACATTTAAGATTATCAAAAATAATAAAAAATACTGGTGTGTACGTGTTAAGAAAAAGAGGCTACCTTTTTAGAAAGTCAGGCAAAACTCTGAGCCATCTGACACTTGCGTATTCTTTTTTGGTTCCCTTTGCAAAGTGAACTGAAGGCTTTGGTCAGCTGTGATGGGAGGCTGTCTTTGGAGATACTCGGCAGGCACTGTTCAGCAGTTGCCAGTGGATGGCAGTACTGTTCCACTACAACATTTCTAAATTCCTCCAAATGCTGCCTGACATTAAATCCCCATCCTAATTTTGAAAAAGCCTGATTAGCTACATTAAGCAATGTTTGGGTGATTTTTTCCCCTTTTTAAACTTACAGAATTATAGCCACAGCCTGAAAGAAAGCCATTACTGCTAGACAACATGATTATCAGTTGTAGTCAGTCCAAAATGGGGAACAGCATAAAAGTTTTAAACTATATTTGTAAAAAGTCTATATAACTCTATAAAATGGTTAACAAGCATGATTATGATTTCTCACTTATTTTGTCTCAACTGTTTTCCCTTAATTCTATCTAGGGTAACATCTGATCATTATGGTGGATCATCTGAGATGTGCATTTGTGTGTAAATGTTACTTCTTTTTATGCCTATGGGTCTGCACATATGCTTTGCAAATGAAATATATTTAATCCTGTTAAGATGTCTTGGTGTGTATTAACTAACTTGTATACCAAAATAGCAAATATCTTTACAGTTTATTTATTTGGAAGTTCAGGGAATAAGGCTATCTTTGGGGATGGGTAAATTAACCTTCTTGAAGTTTCTTTGCAGTCCCTTTATGGAAACCTGTAGTACAGAAAAAAAAAAAAAGGCTGTTCTGTTTTTCTTTGTGATCCAGATTATTTCATAATATGTAATAATAATTAACTCTGTATTTTAGGTTGAACATAAAATAACAATATATAAAAATCATTTACACGAAAAATTGGATGGTTGGTTGGCAGAGTATATTTCCTGAATTTTTAAGATTTTAAGATCTTTCTAGGGACAATTTCATACAATGGGAGTGTGAAATTGGTGGTTTTTCCTTTTTAAGAAACAAAAGCATTGCTACTAATATTCCATTTGAGAAGAAGATAAATATATTCTGTGGAATACTTGGTGAGAAGTCTTTTAAATTGAACTGAATTTTAGGAGAACTGTCGCTTAACTGTTTACCTTTCATTTTCTCTTTACTGAATTTGTATCTAGAATGGTAAAATAACTAATTACATACTTGAGCTTTTTTTTTTCCTTAGTTCGACATTTTACAAATTGGAATGTAATGTTTTATTCTTTATTACCTTTAAAGGCTTTAGCAGGTAGAGAGAAAGAACACAAACATCTGTGTGCTGCTAAGTGTTTTAAAAGCCCTGTTTCAGTTATCATCTTTTGCTTAACTTGTATGGATATTCCAGGAGTCTTAACCACCGTATAACCTTGAAATTTGTAACATGCAAGCCATGATTAGATAGGGCATATAATTCCCTACCAGTTTTGTCATTAATATTTTAACCCCATGGCCTGATTAATACATTTAAAAAAATTATTTGTGGTGTATGTGTGTGTGTACATGCCCATATACCTACATATGTGATGGAGAAACAACTATTATTACGGTCATAAAATATATTGGTGGGCATTTGTGTAGCTTACACTTAGTAGGTATGAAAACTAGGGATATGATCTATTTAGTGTCTCCCAGCAAACAGATGAGTGTACTAGTAACACATTCATAAGATCGTGTTAGTTGTCTTCTTCCATCAGATACGAGCCAGCCAAGAAGCAAATAAACCAGTTTCTTGTAGTGGTTCACAGTGGAGCCAAGCGCTGGGTGTAGGGAGAACTTCCTACCTCCCTGGGAAGTTTGGTTCACAGGGTGGTGAGGATTAAACAGTGCTTGTAGCTTTGCAATTGATGTGGTGCTGTTGAGTGATGCGTTTTGAAAGGGTAGCTTAAAGTTTCGAAGGAGTAAGATATTGACCAAAAATTTCCGGTCAGAGTGAAGAATTCCTAAAGACCCGTATTCATTTCTGCCTTGTGGAGTACCTTGGGCCAACTCAGGATTCTTCCCATTTGACTAGCAAGGAGATTTCTCAAGCGGTGTTTCTCTCCAGCCAGCTATATAAGATGAGGGTGGACCAAAAAAAAAAAAAAAAAAAAAAATTGGCTTTGTTTCTATTTTATGCACAGCCAGACTTGCTCTTATGTTTGTAATATTTAAAGGAGTTCAATAGGAGGCCCTTGATTCTTTGATCTAATGCCACAGTACTGTTTAATGAGAAAGGTTTTTAATATTGTGTACAATATTGAACATTTCTGCCAGTTCAGACCAATGTAATATAATGTTAGATTTACACCTTGGATCCCTTCTTTATTTCTTGTCATGAATCCGCCGTGCCCCCCCCCCCGCCCCCGCCCCTCCCCGGCTGAAACAGGTAATTACAAAGGTCCTCAGATCAATTTTTGTAAAGGGGCACCCTGACGGGTACCATGACTGAAGTGTGACATGAGCCTTTTCCAATACAATGGGTGGCCTCACATTCCTCGGGAAGCCCAAGCTCATTAAATATTCGGTTCCTTTTTTCCCCCCTCTCCCCCCTTCATGCACTTAGCTTGAGTCACACTAAGTCTGGGGTTTCTTCACTGAAGACTTAGGAAAATTGCTTCGAGTTCTCAGATTGAATTTTTTATGTGTATGACTTCATGATAGCATTAGCATGTGCTTTGATCCATGTGTGAATGGCGCTGGGTCGGCGCTTATTGCCATATCCAGATGGTGTTACAGGGAACAAACAGTTGTGTTTTAGGATTTCTCAATAGGCTGTCTAGACTGGCCGCGCAGCAGACAGATACAGCCACCCATCAAATTAGCGTTTGTCAGATTTATGGTAATGGTTCACCAAAGCCTTCCTGTCATTGACATTAAGATTTACGCCTCCAAAGTTATTTTGTCTTCCACAGAATATAGCTTGTGATTGCTTGGATTTAAAAAAAAAAAAAAAAGTTTAAGACAGAAAAGTCTTACTGAATGTGAGCTGTTTCTGAATGAAAAGAAAAATATAAAAGGAATTAAACAGTGGCTGTGGCTCAGGGGCTGTATTGATTAGGGAAAGGCACCCTTCCCACCCCCAGCCACCCTCAAGTGATAAGAAGGATGTTCTGTTCAGGTCAGTGTCTCCCATTTGCCCTTGTTGGAAAGAAAAACATGTATGTGGGTGACTCTGGCCAGATTCTACCCTTTCATGTTGTTACTCTGGGGTAACGTGATCTGCTGCCCCAACGCGGTGGGAATAACCTTTTGACAGGCAGTATGTCCATTCTCAGTGGAAATGTTTTCCCAAGTCTGGCCAGGCTGCCTTTGATCATACCTCCTTCCAACGTGGGGTCACAGCTACTATGCTATGCAAGAGTCCCCAGTTCCTGCGTGGAAAGTGAGAGACGTGAGGGTTTAGAATAAATAAATAAATATGACCCAAACCCTCTTAAATTCTCAATCATTGATGTGATAAAGCTGGAAATGGAAAAATGGCCCACGCGGAGCATTCAGGACATTTCAGGTTAAACTTCAGTGTGTGTGTGTGTGTGTGTGTGTGTGTGTGTGTGTGTGTCTTTCTGCATAAATGGAGTAAGCCATGTATTTTGCGCATTTTGACCAAATCGGTTTGAGGGGTGTGAGGGTCCATCCCATCCCTGGCATGCTGAGGCATGTCTGAAAATGTGTTTTCCTATTGTATGTTGGTGTACATGACAAATGGTGAAGAGGCTGGGGGTTGATTAAAACTCCCAGACGGCCATGGCAGACAATATATAGGGAAACAGGCTTTGCAGAGGTGAAAAGCTCCAGCATTTTTCAAAGGAAGCTTTTTCATCTGTCTGAGAACGGGCATTTGGGGAAACCCCTGCTAACCCCTTTGGTATGTCAGGATTGAGAACTGCTGCCTGTTCTGGTACAGGACGGAGTCCTCCCAGAATTCTCACTCCCTGGCTATCCCTCATCCAGCTGGTGGCTGGCACAACGTGAGCTCCAGTACTGGGGAAGGCGCTCCCTGTCAAGCGTGCCCCAGACCGAAGGCTTCCTGCTCACCTCCAGGAGTCCCTGAGCCTCTGAAGTGGTTTTACTTCCCTTCCGTCCTTCCTTCCTTTGGCTCTTGTGCCATACAGTAATCATTTGATAGACTCTGTTAGGCTGCTTATTAAGGCTTCTCACTCACATACGTGTTCAAATTTAGTGGTAAGTGTATTTTAACCACCGTAACAACAACAACAACAAAAAAAATGTTGGTGTTTTGTTTGAGCACCAGTTACAGGCCACATTCTCTCCAATATAATATGATGGGTTTTCAGTTCTGCCCATTTCTCGGGTCTTCAAATATTGGATGAAGTACACTAAATTAGAATAGTTTTCTATATTTAAGTGTTGTTAAAGCATTCACTTAGTTTGGAGTGTATTCTTTTTTTAATGGAGTTATGACCAACTTATTGAAAAGAATGATCTCTGTTACATAGATGTGAAACTAGATTTCTCAGAAAAACACAGAAATATGTTTGCTACACAGAATTTTCCTCCAAAACTTCCTCTCCCCGTCCCTTCATATCTCTTCTTCCTTTCTTTCCTGTTGTGCTCAAATTGCTGAGAGTTATTCGTTTGGATTCCTCTTGCAAAGCATATTTCTTAAGGACTCTCAATGGTTTTTGCTTTGTTTTGATTAATTTCCAATTTATTGGTAAAAGGGTGATCATTTGAGCAGTGTGCCAAAAATCTGATTCCTGCCTTATCTTTTGCAATGCTTAATGAGAGTTATGCCAAAAGGGGGAGGCTGTTACTGGGGGGTGGGGGCATCCTACATTAGTAGTCTATCTAGAACGGTTACTGTCTTGGACTTGAACTATTTTAAGTTTGTTTTAAGAAACAGTATAATTTTTACAAGACACATTTATAGTGTTTTTAAAAAGTTAACTACCCTTCTTACACGTGTAGTTTTCTTGGAAGTTGGAAGGGTTGAACATAATGCCAGTCTTTTAGCAACATGTGAAATGTTATTTGAATAAAATCCTTTTTCTTTAGTAAGATTTTACTCTCTCTGGGAATCCTCTACATTTGTGATTTGGGTTTTTCTATTTTCAAATGAAATTTTGATCAAATAACATATTTAAAGTACTCATAGGATGTTAGACCTTAGAGAACATCTCATTGAACTATCTCATTATTCTAGTTGAAGACTAGAAACCTTTGCTCGGGTTGCAAGACCAGGCTGCAGGACTGTCATTCAAGTGTCTTGGTCTCTGCTTCCCTATTAAGTCACTACTTTTAGGGAGCCAGAAATAGCTTCACTTTGATTTGATTTTTCCCTCCCATCAGACATGCTTAATCTTAATCTCCATTTGACTAATTACTTCAAAGCTAAGAAAGCACACTTCATTTTCTTTGAGCAGATTATACCACTAGAGAAAGTACAAAAAATAAAGTCCAATGTGACGAATACCATTAATTGTATACCCAATAACTGTTCATCCATTTCTGGTGTAAGAACCCTAGTTTTACTTGAGGTAGCAGTGTGTCTAGACCTAGGCAGTGAATCATGATTTGTCTAAGATGCTTATGACTCGGGCTGTGCCCATCTGTGTTGCTTTGTTCTGACCAATGATAGGGTTAGGGGTGGTGATGTCTGCTTGAAGTACTTTTGGGAAAACTTTTGCTTTTTTTGTGAAAAAGGACAGATGTGGTTATCTCAGCCCCCACCCTCACCCCCCATCCCAATTGCTTTTCCTCTTACTTTGAAAATGGATGTGACATCTAGAGCTACTATAGCCTTCTTGCTGTCCTGGAGTGGTTTTTTTGGTTTTATTTCTCTCTCTTTATTATTTTTTTATTTAAGATTTTATTTATTTACTCATGAGAGACAGACAGAGAGAGAGAGAGAGAGGCAGAGACATAGGCAGAGGGAGAAGCAGGCTCCACACAGGAAGCCCAATGTGGGACTTAATCCTGGGATTCCAGAATCATGCCCCGAGCCAAAGGCAAACACTCAACTGCTGAGCCACCCAGGTGTCTCTAAGTCTCTCTTTTTTTTTTTTTTAATTTTTATTTATTTATGATAGTCACACAGAGAGAGAGAGAGAGAGGCAGAGACATAGGCAGAGGGAGAAGCAGGCTCCATGCACCGGGAGCCCAACGTGGGATTTGATCCCGGGTCTCCAGGATCGCGCCCTGGGCCAAAGGCAGGCGCTAAACCGCTGCGCCACCCAGGGATCCCTCTAATTCTCTTTTTAAACCAGAGGTTGATATTTTGATTAAACTGATGGTTGGCAAATTATGACTTGTGGGTTGCCTGTCTTTTTGGGTAACTGAGGTATTATTGGAACACAGCCACACCCATTGATTAGGTATTGTCAGTGGCTGCTTCCATGCTACAAGGACAGAGTTGAGTAGTTACCACAGAGACTGTTTGGCCCACAAGCCTAAAATGTTTACTCTCTGGCCCTTTTAAATTTGCCCTTGATTTAAAGCACCATGAAGTGAGTTTTCAGTTACTTGCAGCCAAGCACATTCCTGGTGGAATCAACCAGTAACCAAATGAGAGCCACACATTTGTGACTCACCATTTCCACCTATTGAGATTAATCTTGTCTGGTTAAGCAAGTCTGCTCCAGATGAGCATGTTTCTCATCTTGGGTTTTGTCTAGTAATCTCTCCTTCCTTCCTTTAACTTTGGTTGTCTCTACATTCTCATCTTATTTTTAAAAAGAAAACATGAACACATTTCACTGAAGTGCAACCTAAAACTCACATCAGCCCTTTAATGTTTCAATATTATAACTGTCTAAGGAATTGCTTTCTGGAGCATAGATAAGGAAGATTTCCTCAGTTTTCACTCAGTGAATAGGGCCTATTGATGGATCTGAAAGTCTTAACTGATATGACAGCTCCCTGCCAAACCTCCCCTCACCCCCCGCAACTTGTTGCCCCCTGTGATCTAGTAGGACCAGAGAAAACTGGCAGTAACACCCAGGCTGTGACCATGTGTCCTACTTAATGCACATCAAACAAGTCACTAACCTGATATGGGAAGATAACCTGGAAATACAGGTCTGGTTTCAATAACAGCCATAATTGGACAGTCTGTCTTTTAAGCAGTAAGCAGAATGCTGGTTTGATTTATGCGTGAATACAAAGATAAAAGTTACTTAATAAAAAATACTTTCCTGCTGGTTGCTTAGAAGTATCTAGTAGTAATTGTATTGGTTTTGCACATTGTCTCATATCATATTGCAGGAAGAGCACTAGATTGGGTTCCAGGAGACCCTGGATTTACCAGGAGTCTTGTCAACCGAGTTAACTTCTCTGTGCCACAGTTTTGTTTGTTTTTTTTTTAAAGATTTATTTATTTATTTATTTATTTATTTATTTATTTATTTATTTATTTATGAGAGACACAGAGAGAGAGAGAGAGGCACAAAGATATAGGCAGAGGGAGAAGTAGACCCCACGCAGGGAACCCAATGTGGGACTTGATCCCGGGTCCCCAGGATCAGGCCCTGGGCTGAAGGCGGCGCTAAACCGCTGAGCCACCCAGGGCTGCCCTGTGCCACAGTTTTATGTGGACAAGGGAGAAATTGGATTTATAGGGTATTTAAGATTGCTTCTAATTCTAAGATAGTTACACTTCTGATGGTTAACTCTAAGGTGGTTACATTCTTCAGAGTGGTTGGAAGCCACTTAAGGATTAGTCAGTTCAAACAACAGAACAATGGTAACAAAACTCTTGGGGAAAATCAAAGTACTTTCTTCAGAATGACCCTTTAATTTTGAGTCTCAGATGCCTCAGATTTTGCCATTGTTTGGGTATCCTTCTGCATCAGGAATTTTATAGAAATGGAAACTTCTGGGTGAATTGGGTTCATTAATGGCAATTTGCAATGCTGTATTTTGACAATCAAATACAATATATTTCACAATTTATTTTTTAAATAACCCATTGAGTTCCTCCAAACCACTGTATTGAAAGTATACATTATCAAGGAAATAATGGAAGCAAATTAGTCAGGAAGTCTGTGGAGTCCAATAAAAATGGGTAATACCAATACATGGTTACTTCAATCAAAATTCTCTTGCCTTGCTTAAGAAATGACAGACAAAATTTTAATTTAGGAATTTTATGATTATAAAACCCGTGTCACAGAATCTTAATAACATTTTGAAGTAGGTATGTTCAGAAATTTCTTGTGTTTTAGTAAGAATTACTTGGTACAAAGAAGAAACCTTTATTGTGAATTAATGCGTGTTTTTCTTTGGCTTTTCGGTTTTCATGGAAGACATAAAGGGATAAGCACTTTGGTGTAGGATTGAAGCTAACATTAAGAAAGAAAAAAAATTATTTCTATTACCTTTGTTCCTTTTTCAGAGAACTATCTCTTTAGCTGTTCTGGAAAGCATGTTCTAATTAACACTCCACAATGCCCTAACTCACTGTGTATCTTTATACTTTTAAGAGAAATTTGTGATGTTAGAAAAAGTTAACTGACTCCTTTGAGGGAAAGGTGGGTTATGAATACATAAAAGTTAAAAAAAAAATAAGGCTGCTAGTTTGAAAGACTGAAAGAATGTTGACATTGCAAATAACTGTTCACAAATTAGCCATTATTTATGCGGCATGTCTGGTCAGTGTCTAGGTACTAACAGATGATCCCTCGGAGGTGAATTTTTTTCATGAAATGCACTTTTGAAAAAAGTCCTCAGAATTGTCACTTAATGGGATGCCCGGGTGGCTCAGTGGCTGAGCATCTGCCTTTGGCTCAGGGCATGATCCTGATCCCGGGATTGAGTCCACGTCAGGCTCCCTGTGAGGAGTCTGGCTCTCTGTGTCTCTCATGAATAAATAAATAAAATCTTTAAAAAAAAAAAAAAAAGAATTGTCACTTAAAAATAATAGCATCACCTGTGCTATAAAATAGAGGCACACATATTTTTCTAGTATGATAAAGAATACAGAAGTGAATATTGGATTCTGTACTGTATCTCTTGCTTTTTTGTTTAGTTTTTGTTCCTATATAGCTCTGATTAAAAAAAAAAATCTTAAAAGGGCCAAGTAATTTTTTAAAGCAAATTATGAAAACAAGCGGTGACTTTTTTCTCCCCTTCCAGGTCCCTCTGACTTTTCTCTAGTTTTCTTCACTTTCAACTATTTTGCTTTGTATCGTAGTACATTTACATCTATCATTCTAAATACTGTGCTTGTATGGCTACTTCTTGATTTTTCAGTTTCTGGTATCCTCTCTTGGCTTCTCACTTTGGAAGGTGAGAATTCTTTTTCCTTCCCATCTTATGTACCCCAACACCCCCTTGCAGCCCCACCCATCCTTATCCTGCCAATGTGATGTCCTTTTGAGTAGATGCACAGGTTCACAGAATGGCTTTGTAAATGCTATTCATGGCTGTTGTGAAATATATTAGGATTACTCTTTCTTCTTCTTTTTAATATTTTATCCATTTATTTGACAGAGAGAGAAAGAGAGAGAGCGCACAAGCAAGGGGAGCGGCAGGCAGAGGCAGAGGGAGAAGCAGGCTCCTGAAAGAGCAGGTTGCCTGATGCGGGCTTGATCCCAGGACCCTGGGATCATGACCTGAGCTGAAGGCAGACACCTAACCAACTGAGCCACCCGGGCGCCCCAGATTACTCTTTCTTCTTGTTCAGGTCTTCTTCCTGGAGTTACTGGTTGTCCTGTCTTGTCACTTAATCTACATTTGCATCAATTCATTCCCCATTCCTCCTTTTAATAATTGCAAACAGGTATGCTGTGCAATTGTGTCTGGTCATCCTCTCCCAGAGCTCCCCATCTGCTTCCACCTGACCAGCTGCTGTCCAGGCTGCTGTGTGGCTGACCTCCCCCAGGGCCCCTGGATTTTCAGGCCGGGGAGTCCCCTGTCTTCTTGGCGTAGGATCCCTGCTGGCCTGCTGGTCTTCGCCTTCCTTGGCTTACACCAGGGTGCATTGGAGGTCAGTTTTTTGACATTTTGCTTATCGAACTAATGACTGATGGTCTGGTTGGTGTAGGATTCTCAGTTGAGGATAATTTCCCCTCATGATTTTGAAAGTATTGCTCCATTTGCTTCTAAGCTTCCAGTTTTGCTCTCTAGAGGACCAATGTCATTTTGATCCTGAACTCTTTGTATCTGATCTGTTTTTTTGTGGTGGTGGTGATGATGGTGATTTTTGTCGTTGTTGTTTGTTTCAGAATCCTGAAGTTTGGAAACTTCGGTCTTCAGAAATTTCATGGTGTCTGCAAACAGTATGACTGTTTTCATAGCCAGATGTGTTAGGCTCTTTCTACTTAACTGAAATTCTTCAGTTCTGTGAAACTTTCTTGACTTTTTTTTTCTTGTTTGGGTCTCCTGGAGTGATCCTCTAATCTCTGTGACTTGTATTTTTCATCTCTTTGTTCTTTTGCTCTGTTTCCTGGGAGATTTTTCTCAAATTTATCTTGTCTTTTATTGAGTTCTAAATTTCTGCTCACCCATTTTTTCCCCCTACTTCAACTCTTTTTTTTGTTTTGTAGCATCCTGTTGCTGGTCTTTCATGAACACATTATCTTTTAACTTTAGGCTTTTTGGACAATAATATGGATCTGTTTTCATCTCCCTGTACAGCTCAGTTTATCTTCAGTTGCCTTTTGTTTCTGTTAGATTTCTATCTTTCATATTAATGCCTTTTCTTAGATGCTCAGTGATTCTTGTCTGCTTGTATCTTTAAAAGTGGGGCATATAAAGCTAATTCAGTTCTCTGTGCTTAGGTGAGACTTGTCTGCTCTGAGTTTCACCCCAGGAATATTTGGTGATTTTATCCGGGAGGCTCCAGTAATCACACCTTTAGGTTTTCTCTCTCTTGGGCTGATCAGATACTCAAAACAAAAAACTCTCAAACTCCCAGCTGGAGAATAGAAGCTGAGTTCTCAGTGCTCACAGAAGCATGTAGGCCAAAGGGCCCAGGGATCTGACGATTCACTATATTAAAGCTTCACTTGGTTCTCTTGGGCACCTGGGTGGCTCAGTCAGTTAAGTGTCCTACTCTTGATCTCAGCTCAGGTCTTAATCTCAGGATTGTGAGTTCAAGCCCTATGTTGGGTTTCACACTGGGTGTGGAATCTACTTTTTAAAAAAATGTTTCTCTTGATTCTCCTTTTCTGTGCATACTCCTGCTGTAAGCTGCTCCTGGTGCTCTTCACTTCCCCTCCAGGGAAGAAGCCTATTGTCTTCTACTGCAATAGGCAGGGGCAGTTGCCCAGGTCATGAAATGGGGAAACAGATCTAGAACTGCAAGTCCTTTTTTAAAGTAATGGAAACCAGTCTGCCTCTTTGCAGCCTTACTTTCACTCTCCCTTATAAGGTATCTCGGATTCCACCAGTCCCTAAGCTGCCCTGGGAATCCTGTGAGCTTGTGTTGTTTGACCCTTCCCCCAACGCCTGTGTAGATTGGCTTCTTCTGGTCCCCTGGATTACTGTTAATGCTCCTCCTTCTGCCATGTACTTTCCCAAATGTTGTAGTTATTTTCTTTGCCGAAGTGTGCTTGTTGTTTGAAAAAGATCTTTTAGTCATTTCAGTACAGTTGCAGGTGAAGGTAGAACTAAATGATTATGTTCAATCTACTGTTGGAATCAGAAGTCTTTCCTCATTTTTCATAACATATGGATTGCCTTCTCAACAGTTTGGTCAGAAAGTCTATGTACAGTAGGAGCCATTACACAGAACAGAAGAAAGACCAGATGGAGGTGATCTCTGCCTGTGTTTAGATGCCTGTGCCTTTCACTTTCTTTTCTTTTTTTTTTTTTTTTTAAATTTTTATTTATTTATGATAGTCAGAGAGAGAGAGAGAGAGAGAGAGAGAGGCAGAGACATAGGCAGAGGGAGAAGCAGGCTCCATGCACCGGGAGCCCGACGTGGGATTCGATCCCGGGTCTCCAGGATCGCGCCCTGGGCCAAAGGCAGGCGCTAAACCGCTGCACCACCCAGGGATCCCCCTTTTTTTTTTTTTTTAAGATTTATTTTAGCACAAGTTGGGGAAGGAGCAGAGGCAGAGGCAGAGGGAGAGGGAGAGGGAGAGAAGGAGAGAGAATCCCAAGTAGACTTGGCCTGAGCACAGAGCCCAATGTGGGGCTGGATCCGACGACCCTGAGATCTTGACCTGAGCTGAAACCAAAAGTAGGACACTTAACCAACTGTACCACCCAGGTTCCCCTGTGCCTCTCACTTTTTAAAAAAAGAGGTAACTTTGAGGTACAATGAAATGTCTCTTTCAGGAGGGTTTTCAGTGATGTGGGCTATTTTCTTACTCTCCCTGGGCATATGATACCCCCACTCTGGCATATTGAAAGGAACCCTGGGTGTAGGAGTGTGCCACGTCCTCTGCACTTACTCAACAGTGGCTTTGAGTCCCTGTATGCTCTGATCATGTGGGCCCTGGGAGAGGGGCATGGTTTCTCTGAAAAAGGTCAAGGAAACATAACAGCATCTCACGCGTGGACCTCCT
Source organism: Canis lupus baileyi (assembly GCF_048164855.1). NCBI lineage: Eukaryota > Metazoa > Chordata > Mammalia > Carnivora > Canidae > Canis > Canis lupus. The sequence continues at coordinate 61,982,795 of NC_132841.1, forward strand.
CTCTTAACTCATTTGGAGGGTTTGGGGTTTGTTGGATTAGATGAGCTTTTCCATCACTTAAGCATTTTGAAGGTCAATTATTTAATATTGCTAATTTTCTCAGATTTGGGAATTTAGATATGCATCATTTGTCTTTATCTGAGATGTTGAATATAGACATTTGGAGCCTATTTCCGGGGTCATTGGAAGGTTTTTGGTTCAGATGTAATAGTTTGCCTGCCCTTTACCTTCTCTTGGGACTCTTTTTTCTCTTTTCCCCGGTGGCTACTTCACTACCACATGGGCCTTTTCAATTTCTTTCTTTCTTTTGTTGTTGTTGTTTTTTGTTTTGTTTTGTTTTCAATTTCTATAACAAGTCAAACTATTTTCTTCCTCAAGGCTTACACAACTACAGCTTCCTCTCCATTCTTCTCCTTGTTCTTAGTCTGGCTAACTTATGTCTTTCAGCTAAGTTGCCTCCCTCCCCCCCCCCCCGCCCCCCCCACACACACCCCAGGTATGTCTTCCTAACTCCATTTAAATTGGGCTACCTCTGTTAAACTTTTAAAAAGCACTCTACTGGGGCTCCTGGGTGGCTCAGTTGGTTAAGTTAGTTTTGGCTCAGGTTAAGATATCAGGCTCCTGAGACTGAGGCCCACATTGGGCTCTATGCTCAGCACACAGTTGCCTTGAGATTCTTTTCTCCTCCTTCTCCCTACCTGCTCTGTTCTTCCTCCCCCACCCCATTTGCATGTGTGCTGTCTCTCTCTCTCTCTCTCTCTCTCAAATCAATAAATAAAAATCTTTTAAAAGCACGCTGTTCTTTTCCTTCGTATCATTTCTCACTGTCTCTATCAAAATGTTTGTGTTCCTCTTTGTGTAGTATTTAACTTCCTCTCTGGACTATAACTTTCATGAAGGCAGAGAGTATGACTACTTGTTCACCTTTGGCACTGGTGAGCCTTTATAAGCCGCATACTTTTCAGAGTCCTAACTATTGTGTTTGAGATGCTGGAGTTTGCTTTTGCCACTGTAAGTCTTACAACTGTACATAAATGATAAAACTACTAGGGTTAAATGGGCTTATTAGACTTAGGCCAATTCATTGTAAAACTCAATGTCTATTACTCCCACCATTTGCTTTCTTTTCTTTTTCCTATTAAGTCTCTTAATTTGGGGCTATTCATCTGGAGTCTCCAAAGAACAATTGCAAATGGAGGAACAATTCATTCTGCTCCACTTGTTTTTTTTTTTTTTTTTTTTTGAGTATTCACCAATGCTCATGTTCTTCTCCATTCTCTAGGCAATTATGAATTTGAGGGAAGAAACAAGGAATTTAATAGTGACCATCAGGTATCTCTAGTGGCTGTTTCTGGAGACTGTCTACTTCATGCCTTTGTCAGGATGTTCTTAGAGGATAAGGAGCTGCCTTTCACATATTTGTTTCTGCATTGCAAAATTTCAGTTGCTTTAACAGTTACCTAAATATGGCAGTGCTCATGTAAGGTGTGTTGAATGATTAATCATATGTAAGATACCAGGTTTCAGTTCCGCACTGGATCCTGGGTCTAAAAATAGTTTAAGTAGCATGTCCCTCAGCTCCTAGAAGATTCCATCTTATAGTCAAAGAACAGCTCCTCAGTATGTTAGATGGGCCAGCCAGTAAAGATAAACAATAATTTCTGGGGTAACTGGTATTTGGGGATCCAGTGCCAGTCACTAATCTTCTGTTGAGACAAAACAATGTAGATAACTTTGTTACCTGCTGTCTTCCCTAAGAGGCAGTATAGTGCAGTGGTTAACTTTTTTGAAAGCAGATTAGACCTGTGTTCAAATTCCAGATTGTGTTAGTTGTGTAATCTTGGGCAAGTGTTTTCTCTAAAGTACAGTTTCCTTCAGGTCACAGGGGCTGATTAAAGTGCATACCTCCCAGGGGAGTTGTGAGGATTAAATGCCATAATCCTCCTAAAGTGCTTGGGAAGTACTTCACCCAGAGTGAGGGCTCTCCACAATGTAGCAGTTACTAGATTTTTCAGGGCTGTGCAATCATGGAAGTTAGAAAAGTACATGAGAATTGATAGCAAAGATAATTATTAGTAAATGACTCAACATTTCTCTGCATATTTCATAAAAAATATTTCACAAGCTACATATAAGTGCATGGATTCTGGGTGCTAACTACTAAATGAATTTTGCTGGCTCTAAAATTAGGCAGAAATGTTCAGAATAACTGCTTTAATTTTGACTTTTGAGTCGCGATACTGAAAGAAATTTTAAGTGTTAAATCTTAACTTTATAAATCTTATCATGTCTGGACTGCCATTTGAAGAGGTAGGAAAAAAGTACAAAACTTGACTTGAAACTTCTTTACCATTATCAAAAACTTTAGGGTGTGTGCATTATCATCAGTTTAGAAGGAAGACTGGGTATTGGATAATTTGTCAGGGACTTTAAGAAGGAGGTCACAGTCTGGAATCAGCTTAAAAAGGAACAACAGAAATTCATGTTAGGTACCATAGGTACTGATGAACAATTCAAAGCAATGTTCATCTGCCAAAATGTTAACTCATTGGTCATTTAAGACTACATTCTTTGCAGAAGGGTTGGGAGAGAAAGAAAAAAGTGAAAGTCTTAGTTCTTGAAATTATGGGCAGTGTGGAATTTATGCAAGTCTCCTGTGGGAATTACAGCGAATACAATGGAGTCTGGCATAGATGATGGTCGCATGTGATTTGTTTTTTTATCCGTGCTCATAACTGTGGATGGAAAAGTTCAGTCTTTAATTATCACAAAGGGCATTTTGTGGTTTGGTTAACATTTGACAAATATATTGATTTCCTTCTCAAAATGAAAACTGTATGTAACTTAATATATCCTTTACTATTCAACTTTCCAAAGATTTTTAGGTAGTAGCTTTCAGATTTAGGGGTTTTATGGAACATAATATTAAAGACAAAAGCCTGGGTGTAGGGCTTTACTTTGCTTACAATAAAGACATTAGAAAAGCAATACTTATGTACTGTCACTTAAATTCATTTCATGACGAAGAAAACTTTCACCTCTCCTACCCCACCATCTCAGTAGCAAGTTTATAAAAGCAACTTTATAGAAAGAAAAGCCCTATATTCTTAACTTTCTCAGTTCTCTGTAAATCACTAAACCTCTTTCCTGACCAGCAGTAGTTCACAAAACAGTTCTGGGGATGTTTCATTTGTGTATGGAATGGTCCTTGTTGATGGCTCCACACATACAAAAGGATTGCTGTGATTAAAATTGTCTACAAGAGTCTCAAAATCATTGTTACTGAGCCAAATGTAGAAGCTTATGTATATAATTTGTAGATCACCAAAAAAAATACCATAGAATTGACAATATGAAAATCATTGGATGTTGGCTTATACTGTCACAGACTTATATTAGCAAATAGGAACAAGGTATCTAACTTGTGCTTTAAGAAGAGAAATCATATGGTGTTGAATAGTTTGTCATCCAGAAATCTATTCTAATGAAGGGGAGTTGTGATACTAGGAAATACTCGGGAAGGTCATCCTCTAACACCACCCCGCGCTCAACTTACAATCATTTATTAAGTACATGTCATGGGATGCGTGGGTGGCTCAGTGGTTGAGCGTCTGCCTTCAGCTCAGGTCATGATCCCGGGGTCCTGGGATCGAGTCCCATATCAGGCTCCCCGCAGGGAACCTGCCTCTCTCTCTGCCTGTGTCTCTGCCTCTCTCTCTCTGTCTCTCATGAACAAATAAATAACATCTTAAAAAAAAAAATAATAAAGGTACATGTCAGGTACATTCCACCACAAAACATTTATCTAGCATCATTGGGATTGGCAGATCTACATGGGTAACCAATTAGATGGAAAATTTTTTCAAGTTTTTCTCACATATTTACTCTTTGCAAGAATATACTGAAGATAGTAATCAGTTACTGCGCTATGGTGCAATGTTGATATAAGAAAAATGTAGTACTTTAAAATGGGAAAAAAAAAAAAAGACTTTCAGAGACCCTTTGAATGCAAGAATAACCTTTCAACCCTGTCTGGGGGGATTTCTCTACATAAGGGCCTGGGTTTTTTGTCTTTCACTGGACTGTTTTATAACTCTGTGGAACTAGAAGTCGTAGAAAATTGAAACCAGCACAGATAATTCTTGTCCATAGAGATGCAAATTAGTTATATCCTGGGGAATGCAGTTGACCAGTGTTTGCACATTTGTTTCAGCCTGCCTTTGCTACATTAAATTTGTGGTTCTTTGGCTGCTTTTTTGAACTGGCTGTGACATCTCTTTCCATTCCCTCATTAATTAACTAATGAGTTAAACAGAACCTTTGATACATATTTTATATCTGTAGGAGTCGTGATTTTACCTTTTTTGAAAAATACTTTTTATATAGGGATGCCTTTAAGAGATTTTTCAGTAATGCATGATGATTTTTCAGCTTTTATGTGACCCTCTAGAATGGTGTTCTTGCTGAAATAGTGAATTTGTGTTTTTGACACATATTTCAGACCCTTGGTGTCAAGAAGCAGTGTTTGATGTTGACTTTGAGATGATACAGTTTAGTGGAAAAATAATTAATTTATGAATCAGATGGAGAAAAGATTGAGTTGTTTTCCTGTTCATATATATGTATGTATATATATCCTCTTTTTTTAAATTTTGGGCAACTTAACCCCAGGGAGAGCAAAGTTGCTGCTTCTGTGTCAGACCAGGTGTTCAAAGTGCAAGACACAGGCTTAGCATTTGGTAAAAACTCCGTAAATACATGTTACCTTCCCCTCTTTTTTTCCTTTTTTTTTTTCCTTAGGTGTCTGTCCCTAATCTCTTAGTTTTTCACCCTCATGTTTTGAATCTGCTGATAATCTAATCCGTTAGAATTATCTCTAAAATGATGTTAATGTTATTATTATTAACATTAACTAATGTTATTAGATTGTGACTAGAGCCTGGGGACTTTTACTATGAAGTATATAAATGTACAGTTGATAAACGTTAGCAGATATACTTTGACTACCTAGATTCCTCTTTTCTCCATTTTATTTTCTTGCCTATGTCTTAGATATTTGAGGTTGATGGTTAGATGACTAGAAGTCAGTGTTACCTATTTGGTTTTAAAATACATTAACTTTTTGTATCTAATTGGGGATAATTGTATTTTTTCTTGGTTGATATTAAATCTGTGTGTCCCCTAGAGGTTTATACCAAGTGAGAGGTATGTGTATGAAAAAGAGAAGAAGGGAAGATTAAGTTACATGTGAAAGGTTGAGGATTTAGAACAGTAAGGTGAGGCCACATGACAGGGAGGAAACACTGGGATTTTTTTTTAATTTATTTATTTTTAAAAGATGTTTGGGTAAAGTGTTCCCACTTGAGGTGAATGCCCATGGAAGATAGGGAGCCTCCTGAAGCTGTGGCAGAGAATGAGGAATCACATTAACTTCTCCTATTCTTAGAATGGACAACCACCACTTCTCTAGGATTTCCAGTATATTGCTTTTAAAATCAGAAATATGTTATGACTTCTTTTCTCTTGATTTCATTCATAAAAGTTGATATGCCAGACATTAATCTGATCTTAGAAAACCTTAAGGAAAGTGAACACCCTTTCTTGCAAGTACTTCAAGGATAATTACATACAAAATGATCTTCTGTATAATTTAAAAGAAGAACTGGGCCATTCTTCTTTAGCATCTCCCTTGAGTTTTCTATGGCCACTTTGACAGATTACCACATACTTAGTGATTTGAAACAACATACATTGATTACTTGATGGTTCTAGAGGTGAGAAGTCTGAAATGAGTCTCACTGGGTTAAAAATCAAGGTGTTATTGCAATGGCATCCTTTTCTGAAGGCTCTAGGGGAGAACCTGTTTTCTGGCCTTTTCAGGTGTCTAGAGGCTGATTGCCTTGGCTCCTGGCCCTTTTAATCCTCACAGCCAGTGATGACTAGCCCTTCTTTCTCACATTGCTATGTCTCTCATCTTCCCTGTTTAAGGATCACTGTGATTACATTGGGTCCATCTGGATCAATCCAGCGTAGTCTCGTAGAGGTCAGCTGATTAGCAACTTCCTATCATCCACTTTCCATGTAACATAACACATTTACAGGTTCCAGGGATTAGGATGTGGGTATACTGGGGGCAAGCCATCCTCTTCCTCAGCACACCTCAGATCACACAGATCTCATTTTTCTGCCTTGATTGTTCTACAGCATGGGAAGATGCTCCCTTGTTGTACCTGGCTAAAAAAATAAGTTAACATTAAACCTTTAGGGGTTGGAAGTCATTAAACTGGGGAAGGAGAACTCATTGATGTGATTTTTAAAATAACACATTTAGAATTCGTTTGTATATACTCTGGCTGATACCAGTGTTTTGGGCTGTGAGGGAATCCCTTCTTGCTTTGAATTTTTCACCAGTTACATATCTTGCTTGCCTGGTTATAATCCACGTGACTTGAAATTCCTGGCTTGAAGCTTTCTGAGGAGCCCCAGTTACTAAGATGAGAAGGTCTGGGACTTTGGGTTACCTGACACTTTTGTGTCTGGAAAGCTATAGATACGGATCAAAGAGGAAACCAAGGAAAGCTGTTGAGGTGCTGAGAACTACTAACACTTGTTTGCCTCCTCTACTGACTTGGAGCCATTGAAGTGGAGACAGGGGCACTGGGGTTGTATATCCTGTGATAGGCAATGGAGCTGCAAAAAAAAAAAAAAAAAAATGCTGAAAGGAAATCCAATTTGGGAAGGCAGGCAGGATTTTTGATGTTCTAACAGGTAATATTAAAAAAAAAAAAGAAAAGAAAAGAAAAACCCTATGAGAACTATCATTGTTGAAGTAGAATGTTATTAGCTCAAGTTATTAGCTGTTGTTTGGGCCCCTCTCTGAGTGTGGAGAGGAAGAAAAGTGCATAGTAAGCTTGTCCTCAACGGTCGGAGGTTGTGTTGCAGGGGTGAAATGTATTTCCCGCAGCATCCAAGTCAAGGTAGTCCCTGTGTTTTCCCTTCAGTGACCCAAGGACAGCAAGACTGACTCTCCCTAACCCGAGCATAAGGTCACCCTTTTAGAGCATTGGTTTATAATTGTATCAAGTATTATGTGAAAGAGGTTCCCCACCCCTTCCCCCCCACTGTGTAATTTCCAGCACCCTAAACTGGTTGGTAAACATCTGTTGATGCTACAGCCTGTTTCTTAATGCAAGTCATAGCATAAGTTTTTCCTTCTCTGGGGTTTTCATGTCTTGGCTGTGTCTCAGAGCTTGAGGTAAGCAAATTTTGGATGCAGGGCCTCTGATGAGGGCTTGTCATTTTGTTACACCATTATGCTCTGTGTGTTCTAAGCCTTTTAAAATAGCTGAATGTTTTCAATAAGCGAATGAGCTGCTGCTGTTGGGACTTGCATTTTTCTCCCCCAAATGTCGAAGTACTGATGGAATCTTGTCGGTGCAAAGCATCCAGACCTTTTTTTATGTGCTGCCGTAGACAGATTGCTTGTAAGAAATGTAGGCAGGTAAAAGGATTAATTTTAATTATGCTCAGAGCTAGTGTGATCATGAAGCAGGGGCAACCCCTCCTGTTTAGGTGCTTTTCTGTGACACCGACCTTAAGACATTCCCTGAAAGGCAAGTTAAAAGAGCAGTCGCTTAAAGTTCTTTCCTTGGCATTTGTGAGATGTTTCTCATTACCTGGAAGGTACACAGGCAAGTTCGTGCTGCCTTTTCATGATGAAACTCCAGATTAATATTTCTTCCCCCTTTCCTCTCTCTTACACTTTCGTGATTCTTCCATCGGCATGGTTCCAGAGTGGTCTTCTCATGTGAGACAAAGATGGGATCAAATTGAATTGCTCCGCATGTATTAACAGAGTAGGACTTGATCACCAAAAGCACGAATCCACTCAGGCCCCCTGGAACGACCCTGCCCTACTTGTTCTTGTCTGCGTGCTCCTCTTTGTGGAACACAGAGCAAGTTCAGTTCATGGAAAGTGGGATGGAGTGAGACCCAGACTTGATCTTTTCCAATTTCATGCTTGTTTTCTTTCCATTTTCTATAATTAAAAAAGACTATAAATTAAAATTTTAAAGAGCTTAAATATTGCAAGGCTGGGCCAGCAAGTATGCTCATCGACCACTCTATTATTTCTTATTGCTGTTGATCTATATTCAAAGTGGAATTTCCCATGATGTCACAAGAATGTTTAACTGCTTTTTCTTTAGGGTCCAAGCTATATAATTTTAACAGTCGAGGCTCATTTACCTGATTAGGGGGTACAGGCCTGAGAAAGAAATATGGTCTGAGAAATTTTAACCTTTGATCTGAGCCCTTCTTGACTTTTTATTGCCAAAGATTCCTTTTGAGAAAGTTTTGAAAATGTCCCCCTTATTCTTAAATATTCAGATTTAAATTTTAAATGGCTAAAGTGACTTTTAATGGAATAGTGATGAGTTCAGTCTAAAATAAGTTTCCTTTAAATACCTACTTGACCTCCTAAATTTTAGTCTTGGACCAGCCAAAGGCTCTGTAAATTTTAGCTTCAACAAAGAATTTGTGTTAAACATGCTCTCTTGGGCCATTCTGGAAAGCTACATACTCAATCTGTTAAGTTTCGAAATAGCTATTTTGTTTTATTATTTTATTTTATTTTATTTTATTTTATTTTATTTTATTTTATTTTATCTTATTTTATTTTAGAAAAATCTATTAGATCATATAAAAGCAAAAAGTATTCTATGACCTAAAATTCCATGATTTTGAACAATAAAGAAAAATATGACATGTAGCTGATAGGGATATGGAAGGGGAAGAGCATTAGAATAGATAACTCTGATCCTGGTGGGGTTATTAGGCTTTGCCTCACAGATGTATAGTGTTTTGCTCTTGCTCTTAAAAAGGTGTTCAAATAATTTGGACTATGTTAATAAACTTCAGTCTGATGTGTTTGAGGTAAAAAATAAAGAATAAAGCAAAACCAGTAATACCACCAATATTAAAGGAAGTGTAAATCTTACCAGTCACAAAGAGGTAAAAACCAACATAGGAAACCAGTAACTCTAACATAAATAAATGTTTATTCACATTTGTAAGAGTTCTGTTTCAGTTGGATATACTTAAATCTTCATGGCTTATAATTCAATATATCTCCGTATAGCTGTTACGTAATTTTACATGGAGATAACATGAACATATAAATACCAAAATGTTGAATAATAACCAGAATCTTGACGTTTTCTATTTTATCTATACCAAGAACAGAGTTTTTTTTTTTTTTAGAGATGTTATTTATTTATTCATGGGAGAAACAGAGAGAAAGGCAGAGACATAGGCAGAGACAGAAGCAGGCTCCTCACAGGGAGCCTGATGTGAGACTCAATCCCAGGACCCCAGGATCATGACCTGAGCTGAAGGCAGACGCTCAACTGCTGAGCCACCCAGGTGTCCCTCAAGAACAGAAATTTTAATAATTGTGTAAAATAAGCTTGAAGCAACATGGTATAATGCTAATAATAATAGCAACAAAAATTGTCTTGGTTTGGGCTGCTATAACAAACGACTACAGAATGAGTGGCTTAAATAACAAACATTTCTGTTTTTTGTGGTTCTAGAGGCTGGGAAGTCCAAAGTGAAAGTGCTAACTATTCAGTGTCTGATGAGGGCTTGTTTCCTGGTTCATACACACCCCATTCTTTTTGCTGTGTTTTCACATGGTGGGAGGGACAAGATTGTTCTCTGGCATCTCTTTTATATAAGGGCACTAATCCCACTCATGAGAGCTCCACCCTTAAGACTTGATCACCTCCCAAAGGCCCTACTTCCTAATACTGTCAGATCAGAGGTTAGCATCTCAAATTATGAATTTGAAGGGAGAGATGTAAACATTTAACCCACAATGGTTGCAACTAGCACTTACTGCTTTTTTGCCAGCATAATATTCCGAGTGCTTTGCTTTATAACAAATTTAACTTGACAAAAACAGTATAATTATCACCATTATTGAATTAGAAAACAGTCCCAGAGAAGTTCAAGGATTAGCAAAGGTGGCTCAGCTAGTGATGAAGCTGGGTGAGCATCAAACCCAGAAGACTGATGCTATAGTTTGAGCTCTCAACTTCTAAATAGTAGAATAAGATGCAGTCCATTCCCCAACTCCCTCCAAGCAAGCCTGTAATCTTTTTGATTAATATGCTTCAGTGTTTTGATGGTTAAGTATTTTCATCTTTGAAGTGACAACTTGGTACTCTTTACAGTCTTTTCTAGCTCTAAAATCTAAATTCTATATAGTTCAAACTTAATCATGTTACTGGCCAGTTAGGGACTGGTTAAATCCATTTTGGGATGATTATACAGTGAAACTCTGTGCTGACATTAAAAAGAACCAATTGTTGGGGAATTGTCTATGATAAATCAGAGAAACAGTGGGTAAGTAGTTGCATAAAATGATCTTGTTTTTGTGCAAAAAGAAAAAATGGTGTACGTACACTAGTGTATATGCATAACAAAAGTTGAAGAACTAAACACCAATAATCTCGAGGAGGTTAGAGTATGGAGGGATGTTTACGTTTCTCCCTTACACGTTTGATTAATCAAATTATTTTTTACAAGTACTATAAGCATCAGGAAAAAAAATAGAAAATCAAATTCAATGTACATCTGTGTGTGCCTATAACTGGACTAGACACAACAAGTTTTCCTGAAACATGAGGGGTTGGGCCAACCTTTAGATTAATGGACACAGCAAATTATTTCCTTCTCTAGCCTGTGAGAGAATTTTATGGCCTCCATTTGTTTTTGTAGCTCTTTAAATCATCCTATTTTCTATCCTGTTAAAATTGTCTCTGCAGGATTCCTTATGAATAAAAACAAGGTAAGGGGTGGATTCATTTTATTCTATACTTTATTGATTGTCTGAACATAAAATTTTAATTTCTCTTTGTGTTGAAAATAACCCTTGGTATATATTGACCACAGGTTGCTTGATTTTGAGAGAACACCTCAATTTTGAGAATGGGGCTTATTATAAGGAATGTACAGCTCTGACTCAAAACTCCTGGTTCCAGAAGCTTTCAAGCAGCTTTATCTTTTATATTTATATAAATCAAATGATTCCGACAATGAATGGTTTTCATTCTTACGCCCAAAGAGCAGTTAGTATGTAAGTGTTCATATCTCATTCAAATTACTGTTCTTAAAATATACTTTAGAGTGAATTCCCCTGCATCTGTTATTCTTACTAGATAATATTCAAAGTCTGAGACAAGGAAAAGATTAACCAGGATTAGTTTTGTCCATTGATTGACATATTTCACAAACACGCTGTTGGGCATGATGATGCAAAGTTGAATAAATGATTGAGTTAAACCATAGATGTAATTGGGGAGATAGACATTCAGTCATATGTTGGCTCTAATGCAATATAGTAAGTAGATCATGAGCAACATGAAATAATGAATGTACAGAGTGTAGCCTTGAGCTGGGCGGGGTGTGGGGGGAGGGAAGGAGGAGTCAGAGGAGTTAGTGGTCCTGAGAAATGAGAACAGTATTGCCTCTTGGACAAAAGGAATATGAATTTTCTTTCTGAGTAAATATCCTGAGTGACTTGAAGGATCTGTATAGCATTTCCATCCACTATAAAGATGGAGATCACCCTACTGTGTGGGACACCCCGCTCTAGGCTAGCCCTTTGGGAATCAAATAGCAGGACTAGAGGTGCCCTTGGCAAGTTTGTACAGCTGAAAGTAAAACTCTTCTATGGCACGAGTTAGATAACAGAGGATCAACTTTTTGTGTATGATGTATCAGGTATGATGAAGTAGATTCTTTCCAGGCTTTGGCCTTCTAGGCTGTGTTTGGCCTATAAATAACAGTGTTTAAAACTATGTAAAGTCCTTCTATCTTGTATTATCCAACTCCTATCCTCACTTTGACATAAAGGTAGATAATGCTTTTTTTCTCTCCCCTTGCCAGGTCAAAGATTTTTATTAGAGTAAGACTAGAGAAAGATTTTTCATTTTAGGTGGCTGGAAAGTACATCCAGCTGAAAACCATCAACCATTTAGACTACATGCTTCATTTGAGTTGTGTTTCTGGATGCAAGTCAAGTATGACAACTGCGAGTTTCATAACTTTCCTAACTTCAAAAATGTTTTAGAGCCAAAATAGTTCTGAGGTCTTTTCTGTCCTCTCCTGTTGAGGCCTTCTGAAGGTTATCAAGGTCAAACTATGTTGTTTGGTCTCAGAACATTTCAGGAAGTGAGCAGTCATGAGTCTTATGCTGCATCCTCTCCTACCTTGCCTTTGTTCTTCCAGTCACGACTTGTCACTTCTTGTTCAAGACGAACATCTCATTGGGTCCACGTCTTGACAAAGAAACTAGTAATGTGTTATATATTTTATCTGCCTTAGTAATGCTTAGTTTCTTTCATCGGAGTTACAATTTGTAGACAATGGAGAGTAAGTTAGGAAGGGGAAATACTTTGTGGAAGGTTGAGTGGACAAGAAGCAACTATGGAAAGTAATAGAATAATTACAAAGAGTGACTGTCACAGTCAGGATTCTACAGGGTTCACAACCATAATCTCCCAGTGAACACTCAAATCCTGATGCCCCTATTTGGCGCTTTATTTGTGGTAACATTATCAGTTATACCTCATCACCAGTATCTCCAACTGATATTATAACCATAAATCTGAGCAACTTATGATGAAGCTGAATGAGCTACTTCAGTGAACCAAGTAGTTGATTCAGCACCTGTGATATGCTAGAGGTAGTACTTATGTTGAAGTATAGTTCTGTCAATAAACAATGAAGGCTCCATTGTAATATAGAGATAGAGCATATACATATCGAAGAAATATTTAAGAGGTAGGATCAACACAAGTGTGAGCCTTCATGAATTGTGAACAGTATAAAAGAGAAAAAGGAGTGAGGATGTTTAAGTGGTTTCTAGCTTTAGATGGTGACATATACTAAAGTAGGACATTTAAGAATGAGGAAAAAATGGGTGAGAGCACTAATGACGAGTTTGAATTTTTGAGTACCTAAGGGATATCTATATACAGATGCCTAACAGAAAACTTAGAAACACTGGCTTGATTCTCCAGAAAGATATGGAAACCTATAGATAGAATTTGGAAGTCATCAATATAGTTGACCAATGAGAATTGAGGAAAACAGCCCACAGAAAACACTTCAAGTGAGAAAGAGCATATTTGGATGTAAAGATACATTTCTACTATTCCCTTGAGATTGTCATGATTACCAACATCCTGCATGTTTCCAAATATAATGGTTATTTGTGTGTTCTGATCTTAAGTTACTACTTAGAAGCATTTATCTTAGTTGATCACCTTCTTCTCCCCCTTGAAGCACTTAATCTTTCTTGACTTTTGTGACACTTGTTTCTAGTTGTTTTTTCTCCTCATCAGACTGCTTGGTTTCTCCTTTTGTGCCCAACATAAAAAGGTTGGACAGCTCCAGGAGTCTGCTTAGGCCTCCCACTTCTTTGTCATTGGCATGACATTAGTGTTGTAATTCTAGAGAAAGACGAAACTTCGTAAGTCAGGTAAAGGTATATGATACGCCAAAACCAGTAAGATGTGATTTAAGAGGAGATATGTGTCTGTTCAAGGAAAATATGGATAGGATATAAACTCATTGACCTCAATCTAATATGAGATTAGGAAATAATCCACATGCTTTAGAGAATCTATGGAAACCATTCAACAAATCAGTTTAAAAATATTTATTGGGGGAGGGGTGCCTAGGCAGCTTAGTCAGTTGAGCCTCTGACTCTTGGTTTTGGCTCAGGTCATGATCTCAGGGTCATGAGATTGAGCCCCATGTCATGCTTCTCATTCAGTGTACAGTCTGCTTGGGTTTCTCTTCCCTTCTTGCTCTGCTCCTTCTCACTACACATGCTGTCAAATAAATAAATCTTTAAAAATAGTAAGATAAAAGGGTGCCTGAGTGGCTCAATCAGTTAAACATCTGCCTTGGGCTCAGGTCATGATCCCGGGGTTCTGGGATCAAGCCCTACATCCTTTTGGAGCAGGGAGCCTGGTTCTCTCTCTCCCTTTGCCTGCCGCTCTCTCTAATATAAAATCTTTAAAAAATAGTAATAATAAATATTTGTTGGATGTGTACTCTGTGCCACATAGTTGCTAGTATGCATCAGTTAAAAGGCTGCAAAAACTCCTGCTCTGATAGGACTTCCATTCTAGTGAGGGGAGATTTCAAACCAACGAATAAGTAAATTATTGAATATCTTCTTATGAAGATAAGTGTTATGGAAAAACAGCAGAAAGGGGGATAGGGAATGTTAAAAGGAGGGAAGGATATACTTTTTAATAAAGAGTAATTAGGGCAGTTGTCACTGGAAAGTGATGATAAGCAGAGACGCAAACAAGATAAAGGAGTACCTGAATCACCTGTATATCTAGGGTGAGAGATTTCCAGGCAGAGGGAATGGCAAATGCAAGGGCCGTGAAGTAGGATTGTACCTTGCATGATCCAGGAACTGCTAAGACCTCAGTTTGCCTGAGCAACTGGGGGATGAAATTGTAAGAGGGGGTAGGGATGGGAGGGACAGAGGTGGTGGCAGATTTTATAGGACCTTATAATCCATTATAAGGGCTTTAATTTTTATCCTGAGTTAGATTGGCAGCCTGAAAAGACTTAGAGTGGAAAAGAACTATGCTATGTTGTTTTTTTCTTTTTTTAAAAGAATGTCTTTTTTTTTTAAGATTTATTTTAGAGATCTTGTGTGTACATGTGAGCTGATGGCATGGGGGGAACAAAGGGAGAGGGAGAAAAATTTCCAGCAGACTCCTTGATGAGTGAGGAGCCCTACACAGGGCTCAATCCCATCACGCTGAGATCATAATCTGAGCTAGAGTCAGATGCTCAAACAACTGAGCCACCCAGGCACCCAGAGCTATTCTACATTTTAACAGGACCGCTTTGGTGACTGTATTTTAAACAGATTCTGGGGGAGGCTGGAGTAGAAGCAGGAAGCCAGTTGTGAGACTACATTGTCTACCCCTTAGCTTTGGGGATACAATCCAAGACCCCCAGTGGTTGCTAGATATATTTACCTCAGATAGTACTGAACCCTGTATATATGTGTTATATGTTTTTTCCTGTACGTAGATACTTGTGATAAAGTTTAATTTATAAAATCAGCACAGTAAGAGATTAACAACTAATAATAAAATAGAATAATAGTAGCAATATACTGTGATAAAAGTTATGTGAATATGGTCTCTCAAAATCTTATTGGACTGTACTCCCCACCCCACCCCCCTTGTGATGCTGTGAGATGATAAAATGCCTACGTGATGAGATGAAAGGAGGCGAATGACAACATAGGCATTGTGATGTAGCCTTAGGCTGCTGTTGACCTGCTGAAGATACTTTTAGGAGGATCACTTGCTTCTGGAGCATGGTTCATAGTGTATAACTGGAACAGTAGAAAGCGAAGCTGTGGGTAAGGGGAGAATAATCCAGGCAAATGATGACTGTGGCGTAGGCCAGATTGATAAGAGTAAAGCGTAAGCAGTAGTTGGATTCTGTATATATTTTGAAGCTATTACTAGCAGAACTTCCTGATGGATTAGATGTGTGGTTTGAGAGAAAAAGAGATACCAAGGATTATTCCAGAGTTTCTGGTCTGAGCACAAATGGAGTTGTTGGCTAATGGAGGAGGAAGAGGTTGGAGACAAGTTAGGAAGTACTATTCAGGGAATGTTCAGTTTGAGACTCCAGTTAGATATCCAAGTTGGAGATAGATGGAGTAATTTGCCTTTGAATTTAAAGATCCATGCTGCAGCTGTAAATTTAAAGTTAAAAGCTTCTAGAAACCTGGAAAGCATGTGACTGGAAGAGATGAAGCATGTGAGTGTAGATAGAAAAGAAGCTTTAAGTTAGCTTCAGATATTTCAATGCTAAGAGGTTGGTGAGATGAAGCAACTAGAGAGGTACCCCCTTTTCGGTAACATAAAAGAAAATCCAGAAAGGTGGGTAGTGTCCAGGAGTAAAGTGAGAAAGCTGTAAAGAAGAAATGGTGAGAGTTATATTAAAGACCAGGGCTGAGATTTGAC
The DNA here is from genome assembly GCF_048164855.1 of Canis lupus baileyi. NCBI lineage: Eukaryota > Metazoa > Chordata > Mammalia > Carnivora > Canidae > Canis > Canis lupus. The sequence continues at coordinate 61,998,880 of NC_132841.1, forward strand.
CACTGGGTCTTGTCCTATGGACATCATTGATGACCTTGAGAAGAAGAGAGCATGTGGTCAAAGCCTAAAAGTGGGCTGGGAAGAGAAAGGAAAAAGAGGAAATAGAGATGATGCTTTTAAATGGTTTTGATCTAACAGAAAACAGAAATGGAGGAAGAAGTGGGTCCTGGAGGGAGTTTTGCCTTTCTCCCCTTCCTTCTACTTCCTTCCCCCTCTTTTCCTCGAATCCCCCGAATCCCCCCGTTCCTGGTTCAAGAAACAGCAGCATGCTGTATACTGGTGGGAATCACCCAGTAGAAAGGGGAATTTGGGGACATGGGAGAGAGGAGGACAGCTATAGTACTTTCTTTGAGTAGGCTGACGGGAGTAGAATCTGGTAGGAAGACTGGCTTTTGAGAAGAGCAATATAGCAATCCACAATATTGGCCTTAATGTGTCCTTAGAGCCATTAAAATGCAAAGAAATGCAAATCCGGTGAATTAAATAATACAGGTGCAACATAGGAGGGATGCTGCTGATCCAGATCTCAGGGAAGAATTATGTGATATTAGCTTGACTCTGGGGTATATGCCCCTTAACAAAACCATCTTTAAAGCCTGTCTTTTCCATTATACGGACTTGAAAAAGAATTCTATACATGATTGATTGATCTCTCATGGAAGAATCCAAATCATGACTTGCTGTCAGATATCTTTGGTTGAAATTTAGAATTATGTATAGAGATGAAGTAAATCAAACTCTAATTATTGATATTTTTATGGTAACATTTAATTTTTGCAATTAAAATAGTTTTCCTGTAATCATAATTTGTGATTCCAATTAAAACTATCAAATTGAGTAATTTAGATATGTGATCTTAGTATAAATGTTTTTGTAATCAGAATTGAAATGTTTGAGAACTTAAGATCTACCAAGTTTTAAGTTTGATTTATTGGTGGTAAAAAGAATTTAGTACTTGGAAATGTTTGTGTTAAGCAATGGAAGTGCTTTAAAAAGAAAAGTAAATATATTAAAATGTATAAATACAAGTTAAAATTAAAGGGAAGTTAATGAATTAAGTTTGTTAATGGGACCAAATATTGAAGTCCCCATTTAATGGGGGGGGGGGACTGTAATTGATTGCTGTAATAGGCTAAGTTTATAAGTACAGTGATGGGATTTGTAAGACAAAAGCATAAGGAACAGTGAAGTTTTTTACATTTTGGCTTTAGTAATTTCAACATTAGTTTGCAAAAAGGAGTCATTTCTTACAAGAATACCAAGAAAACTCACACTCCCCTCAGTATGTACAGATTCCCTAGGTGACCTCATCCATGGCTTAAAAACCACCCAGTGATAACTCATATTTGCATCAACACTGACCTCTCTTTGAATCCCAGACTAGAAATGAACTAGGGGTGGTGGAAGGGGAGGAGGGCGGGGGATAGGGGTGAATGGGTGACGGGCACTGAGGAGGCACTTGATGGGATGAGCACTGGGTGTTATTCTGTATGTTGGCAAATTGAACACCAATAAAAATTAGATTTATTATTTAAAAAAAAAAAAAAGAATCCCAGACTAACAGGCATCTCAAAGGTAACTAAAACCAAACTCATTGATTTCTTTCCCATCCAATATCCAATAGCCCCAAACCTTAATTCCTTAGTTGTTAAAGCCAAAAATCTAGGTGTCATTCTTGATTTCATTTCAGTTGCTAAGAAGACTCCATCAGGGTCCTGGCAGGCGAAAAAAATGGTCTATCTTTCAAATTACTCAATTTGAATAGCATCAACTAATGAGAATATACAAGTGTGTGGACACTGTTTGAGGAAAGCATCCCCAGTCCAAAGGATCAAAGTGAGGGAGCCCTTATGGGAACCCAGAGACCAAGAGGGCTGAGTGGAGGGGCTGGCCTGATAGGAACTGTGGGTCTCACTCTCAAGATTTGGCTGGCCCTCACTGGCCTTGCAAGGGGAGAGCTGAGGGAATAAACATCCGGTTTCATTCTTTCTCCCGTCTCTGCCTCCAGTCTGTGCAATCTGACCAGCAGCTAAGGCTCGGGTGCCCATATTTGCAGTCCATAGTGCTCAGCCTGTGGGCCTGGGCAGCAGGATGGACAGAGGTGGGCGGGGGATGCTCACACGGAAGACACCCGCACAAAGGATAGTTGTGGCCTGAAGTACGTTATTTCTGGGATCAACCTCGGATAGTTTTCTAACCCCCTTTGTGTTTTTGACATTTGGTGTCCATTTCCTATTAAAGATATCTCTGAACTCTACTTTTCTTCATGGTTTATGACCCTCTTTCTGTTGATTCTTTTTTTTTTTCCTCTTGAGTAATGGTGGCCCCCATCACACCTTAGGGTCCTACTGTCTGCTGAAACACTCTCCTAGTCAGGCAGAGGTCTTGGAAGGTTAGCCAGAAATTTTGTTAACTAATATCCTTTTTATAGTCAGATAATTTGAATGTTAAGTTGTTAGAAATTGTATTAAGCCTGAATGAACATATTTAAAGTGTAGTTATTAGCAGTTGACATTTTAGTATTGTTTGCTTTGTTTTCTAACTCTTCAATCCTTTTGAAATTTCATTAATTGAGTAAAATAAATACCAGGTTTTTAATTGAAGTGTAGAAAATTCTCAAGCTGAGATTTAGTAGATAATTTGAGGTGGCAGTTCCAACTGCCACTGAAGCCATGTCTTATATGAAGTCAGAGAAGAGCCAAATTATTAAGTGCTATCTGCATGATCTCCCCCTTTTTAACTGTTCTTGCCTTTCCGTCCTTGGTCTTGGAAAGTTTGAAATCCCTACTTTAACCTGAATTGAATGGAATTTATGGTATATCTTTTGCTCCTATTTGATCACATTTTATTGGGTCTCTTTTTATTACCTCATTTACTTCTCATTTCTTTCAAAGAAGTACTAGATGGGGCTTCCAATAAAAAAAAAAACAACTAAGAAAGCATGTAAGAAATACATGATTTAACATTGTGTAATGTAGCATTTCAAATATCTCATGGTTTAAGAATAAGGGTGAATAGAAATGTGCACATTGTAGAAAATTGTAAATTACAGAAAATTAATAGGATTGAAGAGAGCTGTGGTGTTTATTGTATAGTTGATTTGGAAGTCTTGCTAGTTAAAATCTCAGGACATTTTTTTATTCTTCACCATACCCCACTGCCACCAGATTATGTGACAGTGAGGTCTTTAATATATACAGAATATGTTAAGACTGAAATTCTTTGTTTCAGATTTTTACAAAGCAGAGAATACTTGCATTTTTCCAGTGATGTCTTATTCCCCTTGTGATTCCCAGATGAGCCCTCATCCTCTCAGATACATTTTATGTACTCTTTCGGTGATGAATATTTTATCTCTGCCAACACTGTCTCTAATTTGTCCATGAACAATTCCCTTGAGGACCTTTGTATCCACTATTATTGTAATTATAGAATCGATTCTAACACTAGATTCAAAGAGTCATGAGTGTACCCTTTCTTGCTTAGGGAGAGCCATGGGAAACTACAGAGGCCATTGAGATGGAGCCATAATTCCTTGTACAGAATGCCACAAATTAGTTCCACAGATTCACCAAATGAGACAAAATGTCCTTCTAAAAAAACAAACAAACAAAAAATGCCTTTATCTAATGCTTTTCCTTCCAACCTCATTCTCCATACTGTTATTTTAGTCTTTAACATGCTCGTTGACTGCAAACATTCAGATTTTTTTCTTTTTGGGAAAGCTAAATTTGTCAGCCAAAGACCATGGTTTTAAAAAAATTTTAATTTTTTGCAAGCCATAAATGATTGCTCTTTTTGTGTGTGAATGTTCCAGATGAGTAGTTTTTTGTTGTAACATTTGCTTCATGATTATGCTGTGATTTGCAAGCCAGAAAAGGGAGACTTGAAAGATTATACATTAGACAAATATGTTGAACACCAGAATGGTCTATTAAAAAATAAAAACAAAAAGCACCCAGTCTCACATCCTTAGGGGGTTTATGTTTCTAGTGACAAGCTATAGCACAGATGACTACCTGATTTTTTGTTTTTAATTAACAAAAGTTAGGTGCTGTACACATGTCTAAGTCTGCCCTATCCCATTTTTCCACCAAGATATTAAAGAGAAAGAGAAAATGAGAATATGCAAGTATGGACATCAGAGGTGCCAGGCATTAGCCTTCTACACATGCACAGCCAGCCCCATCTTCTTACATCTAATAATTGAGTGGTAGGAGTACGGAAAGAAAGCAGAGAATGCATGTAGAATAGGAGAGCTGAGTGTATAAGTGGGATGGTAAGAGGGCAAATGTGTTTGTTCAGAAAAATCCAAGCCAGATTTTCTACTATCTCCCATCCTGCCCTCTACCTTGTGTCAGCCGGACTCTTCTTGGCCATTCCTCAGACTCGGGCAAATTCTTTCAGAGTAAATCCATGGAATTGGAAGATCAACAAATGCTGTTGTATTTTATGTTCTTTAAATTGTAATAATAGAAAAAGTCTGCTGTCTGTCGGGCCCAAGGACAAAATGTGTAGTTGTATTGTTTTTGGCTGCCTTACAAATGAATGCTCTATTTGCAATCCCATGGGAGCTTGGCATCAGGGCTCCCTCCTTTCATTGTTGAAGGTAGGGGACAGCTATTTTTGTTCTCTGCTCCCTGGCAGCCAGGACCCCAGCATGAAGCCAGGGTTCATCCATTTGGATACTCCATCCTGAAGCTCATTGGCACCTGGCTGGAGCAGTCAGAATTCATTCTTATATTGCAGAGTTGGGTACAGGGTACCCAGTAGTTAGTACAAGTGACAACTCCAAACTAGTGGTTGCTGCCATGTCACCATGGGCTGCTTTGGTTCTTGCTGTTCTTTATCTTCTCATCCAGTCTATGAATTATCAGTATCATTCTATTTACACCCAGACTCCTGACTGGTATAAAAGAAAAAGGACACTCCTTCCAAAAAACACTTATGATGTTATTATCATATTTTCTTGGTAGCTTGTAGCTTGAGAACTCCTTTGATGGGAGTTTGTGCCTTATTTAACCAAAAAAAGTTGATCAGACTTTATTGTAGTAAGACCCCAGATAAATAGGTCAGGCCCGTAAATTCCTCTGATATCTTCACCAGTCTGTTAAACGGGACCCATATTATCTATATGGGGACATGATTTAAGGCATTCGTGCTATATTTCAGGGACCCAAATAGAGCAAATAATAAAAATGTTTTTAATATAAAGTCCACGTGCTTCTTCTGATATGCTGAGGGAAGAGAAGATGATTTTTGTTGGTATTTCATTTTTGATCAGTGATTTGTGGGTGCTGAAAGAAACCTGGTGACAGCTCCAATGACCTCCAGGAGAGCTGCCTCAATCTGCGCTCAGCCTTTGTGAAGTTTGACAGTAGTCGGAAAGCGCTTCTTTAATGAAACACACCTTTAAATAACTCTCTCAGATTAATTCCAGCTTCTAAAGTGAGAAGATGGCTTGAACTACCACTGCTGCCAGCTCAGCTGTGGATCTGAAATATCCAGCTGTGCCCTCCCCTCCTCTCTCCTCACCAGCGCAGACTCTGCAATCAGAATCTGTCTGACACGTGTGTTGATGTGTGAGGCGAGATCACATCTCGTTCACTGTATTGGTTCTTCGGCGCTAGACCGTAGTAAACATTCATCTTTGTCAGCAGTTAACAGCAATGAGATTTGAGGATACACAGGGGTTATGGACCCTTTACTCCCTATTACGCTTTTGTCTAGATCCACATAGACATAGAAGGAGATTCACATTCAGAGAATTGGTTTAGCTGTTAAGATATACCAGTAATGTTTAAAAGCTGTTTTGTAGGAGTTTTTCTCCTCTTAGGTGAAGAAAAAAATCCAGTAATGGCCCCACTATACATCATATCATGATCCCTTCTGCTACTACTACTACTACTACTACTACTACTTCTTCATTTTAAAGGTTTTATTTATTTATTTGTAGAGACACACACAGAGAGAGACAGAGACATAGGCAGAGGGAGAAGCAGGCTCCCAGTAGAGAGCCTGATATGGGACTCGATCCCAGGACCCCAGGATCACAACATGAGCTAAAGGCAGATACTCAACTACTGAGCCACCCAGGTGTCCCTCATGATCTCTTTTAGTAACCGTTATTATAACAAACCAGAGGACTATCTACATGTCCTTAACCACTGTTGGCATTTGACATATTATATCAGAACTTTGATCAAATGGGCAATAAAAATAAATCCAAACCTGAATTATCTTTATCTACACTGAGAGGAATGCTGATAGGTAAAAAAAAAAAAAAAAAAAAAATCCATTCTCTTTAGGAAAACCACTCGGTGAGAAACCTAATGAGTCATGATGGTAATACTTGCTGATTGAACACTTATGAGCATTTGGAATATAGTACCTCATTGATTACTCCCAACAATCTGTAAGATGATCCTCACTTTCAGATTAGGAAACAGATATCTGTGAAATAACTTCTCCAGATTCCAGTGGGGCTCCATTTCAGCCTTATCTGACCATGTACTTAATAAAGCCATGTACTTAATCACTGGGGAGCTCATTTACCACATTGGTGGATGGTGTGCCAGACACTCAGGTTCCAAAGCAGAATTAGAAGTGGTGCCTACAGTCAGGTGCTCCAAGTCCAGTGGTGGGGGAAGATGGACTGGAAATCACCTTCACAGAATTGGAAGGTCATGACATTGGGATAGAAAAGGTGCTAGGGGAGTTTAAAAAAAGATTATCTAAATTAGACTGAGGCCACAGAAGTCTTTCTGGAAGAAAAGATCATGAAAATGAGTTTTGAAGGATGACTAGGAGCCAGCCAGAGGAAGATAGTGGAGGAGGATGTGTGGGGAGAGGGCCAGCTCCTTGCACTTGGAGCACTAAAGAGACTGGAACAGCACCTGCACACACAGATCTATGTGACTGCCATGGGGGTCGTGTATATGGGGGAGAAAGTCTCCCATGTATTATAAACTTATAATTTTAAGTTCTGTGTGTTGAACCCTGGTTTAGGTGCCTTATAAACATTATATCCATCATCTCCTGCCATCCCTATAACAGCCATGGGAGACCACAAATGAAGACAAAGTCCAATCATAAGGACCCTGCCTATCTTCTCAGATAAGGAGCTTGGACTTTATCTTGACAGTTCTAGGAGGTCATGGAAAGATTTGAAATCTTGAGATTGACTTGATGTGTTTAAGAAAGATCATTGTTAGCATTTTGGAGATTGAATTAGAGTCTGGTAAACCTGAGGTAAGGAGACCAGTTAGGAGAACAGACTGTGTTATCTAGGAGATAGTGGTGATGTTTTGAACAAAGGCTTTAGGGCCAATCTCAGCAGGGAGATCACAGAGACCGAGTGGGAATTGGTGCTGGATGGGATATGTGGGCCTGAGGCCCATCTTTGTGGAGCCTAAAGATTGTTAAGGAATGTTCTGTTGTTTCCCAAGATCTGGGAATAGGATTTCCACTGTTATGGGCTGCCAGAAAACCAACTTGAGTTTGATTTCTTTTGCTCTCTTCTTTTACAAGGCTCCCCCACTCCAGTTCCAGAAGCACCAAGAACAAAGAGAATTGCTTGGTTGGGACCTTTCCTGGGGATTTTTACAGGATTTTTGAAGGTCTACTTTTAGGGATCCTAGTTCTTTTTAAATACCTTCTTCATTCTCTGACTCTTCATAAGTATACAAAGTATAGAAAAATGGCTTTGGTAAGGAATATTAAAACCATTCATATATTTTTATGCCCCACTTCCCCTCTAGAACTGTTCTATTCAGACAGTGACCTAAAATGAGGTTGGATACAAAATGTATTAATCATTTTTAGCTAAATTATGCATTTCTTTGCTCTTTAGGAAAAAAAAAATACATGGTCTGAAACTGACCCAGGTGAAGCCCTGATTTGAGTACATTTGTGAAGATGCATATAAAGCTTGGGTCTCATTACACACAGTCATGCCTGGGAAATTTTCTGCTGGTTTTATTGGATAATTATGTTATTTTAAGAATCAATAGTTGAAATGAGATATTCCATCTAGCCATTTTAAGAGAAGAATTACCTGGCAAAGATAAGACCTTTATCTTCTACTTAGCTACCTCTTTGAATTTCAGTTTCAAAAAAAATTAAAAATCATCTCCCCCTTGATCTAGTTTCAGTAGGAGAAGTCCTGAATTTGTGGAGCTGCAGGAATATAGGAGTATCTTGAATGAGAGTCTTTTTACATCTAATTATCAAGACACATGCCCTAACTTTTAAAGCCCTACTTTTGGCTCATCTTGAGATGCTCACACCAGGACTGGTGAATGCCGCCCATCAGGGATGACTGATGCCCAGGCTGTGAGCCACGTGGGTCCCTGGTCTGGCTCAGCACAGCGGCACTCTCTTCATTCAGGGTCTCAGATGTCTGCTCCTCTGCAAAGCCGGGAGGCCAGTGTCTGTAGCTGCTGAGCATGAAATCCCCTGCTTCTGTTTGTTTCTTTTGTTGCCACGAGTTAATAGGGACAGAGACAGGAGACAGCTCAGAACAAAGCAGAAATAATGGAGTATTTCACCCCAAAAAGGAATGTGGATTGAGAAATACAAAGGGTAAGGCAAAGACAGACTTAGTGTCCCGAGGCAGTGTGATGTATTGGCCAGAAGCCTCAGCCCTGGGACAGTTCCGGGCCAAAGCCTTCATCAGTGAGCTTGGAGCAGCCCGCACGGCCCAAAGGTTTGACCCATCTTCTGTAAAAACAATTTATTGTTTTTCCCACTGGGGTCTTAAAGGGCCGCGGGATTTTTCACCTCAAAAAGTGGATAGCTCTGGTGAGGTGGGGAAGAGTCTTCTGCTGGGATCTGCCTGGTGCTCAGGGGCCTCTTCGTAGTCCACACCGACTCCCTGCCCCTTCGGCCTGTTGCTGTAGGTGTCATTTGAATTTCCACTCTCTTCACTTGTTTGCAAGAACCGCTGGTTACTCCAAGACATCGGGGCACCTTTGAAGTTCATTTTTCCTGCAGCTAGAAGGAAAGGATTAGCTAAGGGTTGGCATGTTTGTTATGGACTGTGTCCTTCACGTGTATTTCCACACAGCCCAGCTTCTCCATTTCCTCCATATTCTCCCCTAGTACAGTTTATTTGGTTGCGTATTTGCTTATGCATTTACTTTATTGAGGGATAATTTGCATATCCATATATTTTAAGGGGGAAATTGAGGACTGTTCTTGAGAGATTTTTCTCCCCCTTGCTACCGTGCTTAGAATGAGAAATCTCTGCAGCCAGCGTGGGCTTCTCTTAATAGACAAGCTTTGTCCTTGCCAGAGGACAAAAAATGGTTAAGTGAAAGCAGCAGACAGCAGGGCAGAGAAGCCAGCAGCTCTTGAGGGCCCCCTCGCCTTCCTCCCAGCCAGTCCCCCGTCTCCTTCTCTGCTCCCTACTTCAGCCCTGCAGGAAGCAGTTCCTCTAGCTCTACTGGGAGGAAGATGCAGGCACTTGAGCCATAAACTTGACTGTGCAAGGGAGGAAGCAATATCAACACTGGCGTCGTCCCCTTCCTCTGCCAGGTTCTGTTCTCTCACCCAGGCCGACTGCCTTAAAGCACTCTCATTCCCTCGAAACCACAGAAACATTCCACCCCTGGGACTCTGATCCTTGAGTCTGGCCTCGGTAGTACCATGGCTGAGAGGATATGGGTAGGCGCTCTGGAGCCAGGCAGCCCTGGTCGGAATTCCAGCTCTGTCACTTCGTAGCTCTGGTGCATTTTCCTATCTCTGTGTTCCCTCTATGTGGGTGCAGCTAATGTCTCCTCCACATGGCACACCCTCAGACGTTGGAGGCTTCCAGTCCTGGCTCCACTGAGGCAAGTTATTTATGACTTTTAGGCCTCAGTTTCCTTATCTGAAAATGGGAAGCATCTAGTGACTTTCTCAATGGGTTGTTCAAGGAGTAAGTGAATTAGTACACATACGTCCCTTCTATAGGGCACTAAATGGCATTGGCGACATTTGGCTCCGTTTTTAAGTTTTGGGAGCACCCATCCTTCCTCGTGTCTTTTCCAGAAGTTTAAGTGGCTTTTATGAGCCTTATGACACGTTTTGGTTGTAGTTTCCAAAGACAGACCCACATTTGTCTATTACAGACATGGGGAATATTTTATTTTAAATCCCACAATTTTTAATGTTTAAACACTAAATATCTCATTAATTGGATATGGTTAGCATTAAAAAACACTTCTAAAAATTGACTTCCTTTTAAAAGCTTTTCATTGTGAGAGAGCAAGGGTCAGAATGTACAGGTGCCTCTTTTTGGTTTTAAAACCCATCCAAGAAATCACTTCAGATTATGGGTGAATTGTCTCTTGCCTTTAGGTACCAACTAATTGGTATTGTTTTAATCTGACAAATATCTATGGAATGCAGTGACAGGACCCACCCTAGGACTCCACCAAAAGACTTGATTATTTGCTATCGGAAATCTCTGGTTTTTATTTGGTAAGTCCTTTATTTAAATAAGGAGGAGATGGTGTGGCATTCGAGCAGTGACTGCATGGCCCTGGGGAAGTCCCAAAGCTGGCTGAAGAACATTTTCCAGCAACTATACAGAGCTTCAATCAAATCGAAATCATGCTCAGAATAAAATCATGTATTCATGATGACAAACAGAGCATCGATTGAAACAAATGCCATGTTCCCAAAGGCTAGGGATTCAGGGACATGGGATGGTAGGAAATCCTGGCAATGCAGGGGCCAGTGCCAGAGGGGGAGGATTTTGAGTAAGACTGTGTCCAGAACTGAGAAGTTGTAGGACAACTGCTCCTCTGCTTTGGTGCCTGGCTGCCCTTGGTAACTGTAAAATTAGACTTTATGAATGAAGGATAAATAAGTCTTTGGGTTGATGCTGGTAATTTTATCATCTACTTAATTCTTAAAATTAGAAGAAAAAAATAACCCCAAACACCTGGTATTTGCTACAGCGCTAGACATGTGTATACAGACCAAGGAGTGAAAGAAGGGATTAATCCTCTTCGGGGACTGGAGAAGACTTTCGAGAGGAGGTGCCTTCTGAGCAGAACTTTGAATAGGAATTTGCCAAGTAGAGAAAAGTGGGAAGAGCTTTTCCTTCTGAGGGCACACAGTCTGAGCACAAAGTACCCAGACTGCTGGCAGAATTAGTGAGTGATTTGGAGGGTAGCTGTAGTCATTAAGGAGGAGATGCAGAGGGAAATGAGATCTACAGTTAAGTGCTAAATTAGTGCTTCATAGTGCCGGTTGGTGGAGCAGTTATTCACTGTGTACCTATTGTGGATGGTGCTCTACCAGACTTACTAAGACATCTGCTGCTGTCCCCAACACAAATGACTTTTTAAGGCCATCTTGCTGCCATGGTGCTAGGCCACCCATCTGAAATGCGAGTCCTCATTTGACCTTCACTATTTAATCTTTGGCTTTTTTTCCCCCCTTTAGCACACGTGATCATTCTCCTTTGAGCAAATATTGCTAAATCTTTTGTTTTTTTTAATCTTTTTAGTGAATCCACCTTTCAGCCAAAGGTTATATGATTATGTGATTTGTCCAAAGTCTATGACACAGATGTCTCTGGTGATTCCGGTCATTGCTATCTCTCAAGACCTTGGCACCCCATTTCCTCACATAAAACATTGGTAGAAGCTTACAGACACATGCTAAGGGGAAATATCCTGCCTCCCAGATACACTGGGTCCTTTTGAAAAGGAACAAGTCATAACAGACCCCATGTGAAAAGACCTGTGAACTGAAGCAGTCTAGACAAGAGACCATGACCTTGGTTGCACACACACACACACACACACACACACATGCGCGCGCACCCCACCCCCCACCACCACCATCCCCTCGCAGCCTGCCCCATGGTTACAATGCAGACTCACCCTGTTCTCTATTCCCTGCCACAAGTGAGGGCCAAGGGTTGTGTGTCTTTGGTCTTGAGTTGGAGTTAGAAGGGGATGGAGCTTGTGGACGCTGCTGTGGGCTGGCGAAGGAAGCACCAGCATGTGGGCTGCCGGGCCCTTGCCCGAGGAAACTGGCGATCACCTAGGATACGTTAGGATGATAAGCATCCTGATGAGCAGTTATTTATTTGTATGGTGCCTTTCTTGTAGCAAAATGCATTGAACTGATGCCTCATAACATCCTCCTGAAGAAAGGAAGTGGCAGATAGTGTTAAAACGTTACTGGTTAATCACGGGAAACTGAAGCATGGATAGGTTTACGGAGCCTGAACAGAGTCACACAATGCCTTAGTGTCTGGCCTGGGAATGAAGCCTGAGTTTGCCGCTTGCTGTCAGGACTGCCGACGGCATTGTGTTTAGCATTGTACAACAGTGAAAGGGGCTTACTCTTAACAATGCGAGAGCTGCTTTAGGAGACAGACACAATGAACTTTGGTACAGTATAGTCTAGAGGCCAAAATGAGTAATTTTAAGTAAATTGACTATGAGATCCAAAGCTTCATTAAGTTTTAAAATGAAAAACAAGTGAAGACTGTACAGTTTTTAGGAACTGACTCAAAAAACATGAACATTCTTTTCCCGTTTGAAATAGCATATTTTTAAAAGCCTTATTTTGTTGGCTCCAAATCTGACACTGTTCCTGCCAAGCATAGGATTTATTTATTTCAAATAAATATTCAGAGGTTCTGTGATTTATTTCAAAGATTCTGTCTTGTAATGATTGTCAATCTAACCTTTATGCCTTTTATGTTCCAAAGTACCTGATTTCCATAGACTGTGTTTTGGGGGCAGTGGGGGAAGGCTTTTGTTTTATTCAGATTTAGTTTGGGTTCTTCTAGACCAGTTGAAAATACAGAGCCTGGAATTCAAGAAAGAAACTGAGGGGCAAGGAGAGATGTCATGTTAGGTGTCTTAACCATCACTGTGATGAATCTAGAGAGACAGATGTGCGGATTACAGTGTCACCACTAAATTGCTTCTCATGTCAGTAGTGTCTTAGTGACTTAGAGAAAACTAACAGGTGATCTAGATATTAGTGAGTTTGGCTGCAAACGTTTTTACATTCTGGATTTTAAAAACAGCATGAAGGTGAAGTTTTGGAACTTCTGGCCAAAGTATTTTGAGTAATACTGGCATATGGATAACTTAGAGTAAGATAGCCATCAATCACCTACAGTTTTATCTTGTATTTAAGATTTGATTGTTTTGACCAGGATAGATGGGCCAGTCTCCTTCCAGGAAGGTCTGAGGGAATTCTGGGAGAGGAGCTGAGCAAGAAAGGGGCAGTTGGGAGCAAGAATTGGGTCTGTCCCCTCTTTCCCTAATGAAGATCAAAGTAGTCCAATAGGAGAAACCACAGTGTGATTAGTGGTGTTGCCTGATGTATTGCATAGATACAGGCACATATACATCTGCCTCCTAGAAAAACTCACCGTGAGTCCAGGAGACTCGGGGATAAAGTTGGCCAAAAGTCAGACCCTACCAACCAACCTTCATGCGAATCCAGGATGTGATGGGTTGGTGTCTACGGTGCTCTTTATAGTTGTGGTCATCAATCTTGTAAGAGAAGGCATAATGGAACTCAAGTAATGCCAAAGAACAGCAACTAAGATGAAGGGAGTAGGAGGGGTTGCTGTATGCAGGCAGACTGAAACAATTAGAGCTCCTCAGGCTTGAAGAGACAGAGCGGAAATATGATTAGAGTTTAATAAATTTGTGAAGAATATGGATTAGATGATCATAGAATGGTTTACCAGAAGTAGGCAGAACCTCTTAAAAGCCAAGGAGAAGTGAACTGAGGTTAAAACAAAACAAAACAAAACAAACCCAAAACCTCTATATACTGAGAAAGTAGACCCTGTACAGCAAAATCTTGAAAACTGGGCTCCTTTCTGGCAATGAAGGGAAGTGGAAGGGTCAAGAGTTACTCTTATTTTGATGCAATTTTCTTGAAATGTTGAAAACTGGACTACTTTCTGGCAACTGGACTACTTTCTGGCAATGAAGGGAAGTGAAAGGGTCAAGAGTTACTCTTATTTTGATACAATTTTCTTGAAATGTTAGGCAACCAGGAGAGAATAGATGAAGCTTCCTAGTAGTTTTCACATTTTCTTTTTTCCTTGGGTGAAATGCAAATGTTGTGGATTCTTCATTCAACATTTATTCCTGGGTGGTAGATTCTATGCCATGTCTCCTGCTATGCCCTTGGGACACTGGGATGAAGATGGAGAGGGATGGTTCCCACAGTTAAGGGGTGAATAGAAAACTGTAATGATCAGCATGATGACTTGACAAACATGCTGTGAGAGCTTAAAACAAATTGCTAACATTCTCCAGGGATCAGATCAGGTGCCCCTGGAGAAGGGATGCCAAAGCTGAGACCTAAAAGTTGACAGGCTCTGAGTCAAGAGCTAGGGGAAGAGGGAACAGCATAGGAGTGCCTGGAGGTATGAGAGGGTCCGTACGTCGGGGGCTGGAGTAGAGGGAACAGTGAGTAGAGAGGAATGGGAGAGCAGGCTGGAGGGAGTGGCAGTTGGTGGAACATATTATGGAAGACCTTGTAGATCAAAAGGGTTTAGACCCTAGAACAGTGGGAATAGTCACTGAAGGGGGTTAAGCAGATTGGATTTTGTTTTTATAAATAATCATGGTGGCTGCCATGGAGAATAGAGAACAGAGAGGGCAAGAGCAAATATGCTAGGACCAGTGGGAGAATGTTGGTGTTGTCCAGGTGATAGTGGCTTGGACTAGAGAGAAGTGGACAAGTTCTAGAGTGATTTCAGAGGAGCTATGGACTAGACTTGCTGACTGACTAGATGAGAGGTGTGAGAGAGAACTAGTCAAGCTTGACTTATGAGAGCCCATAGGCCTCAGATTTTATCTGAATGAGACCACAGGCTTTTTCTAGGTCTTTTCTCTCATGATCTCCAGATAATCTAACAGTCAGTAGGCCTCCCTCCCTCTCCCTCTTTTTCTCTCCTGAATTATTGAGAGCCTAAATATTTCAGGCTCTACAAGTTGACACATAACTGGTCCCTAATAAATGAACGTTAGGTAAGTAGAAAGACCACAAATGGCCTGATTTCCTGTCTCCTAAAACTCCTGGCCTTTAATTCTTGCAGAGCAAACAAGTTCCTGCCATGCCCAAACTGCTCAGTAGTTCATGGTACCCTGAGGTCAGATGACCTGAAACAGACTTTGGCGCAGATCAAGATGGCAGTGACCTATACAGGGACTCTGTTGAATGATCTATAAAAGCTTTTTATTTTCAAATAGTACCAGAGTTTTAAGGCTAATACAAAGAAATTTCCCATGACTCTCCACTTCACTGGCCATTAACATTTTACCATGTTGGCATTGTCACAGTCCTCACCGTATAGAGCTGATGATGGACACAGATTTAGAAATTTTTTGAACCAATTAATTATGGATGTCAAGACCCTTTGTCTCTAAATACTTGATTAGGATGTGTTTTCTCAGAACAAGGGTTTTCCTTTTATTAGCCCAGTACAGTGATTAACTTCAGGAAGCTAGTGACCTCATGCAATACTGTTATCTATTATTGGTCCCTCACCTGTCATCCCACTGTCACTTCTGCTATTTTTCCTCCACCTGTTCCAAGGGTCCAATTCAGAAGACATTGCATTTGGTTATCCTGTCTCCAATCTTCTCTAACCTAAAACAGTTCCTCAGCATTTTTTTGACTTTTAAGACATTGAGATTTTAGAGAATGGGCCAGCTGTCTTGTGGAATGCTCCTCAGAGTGGTTTTTGTCTGAAGTTGTCTTGTACTTAGATTCAGACTGTGCATTTTTGGCAGAAAAGCTGAGCGAGGATGTCTTGCCCCTTGCAGGGTGCCTGTTGCAGCAGGAGGGGAGCCGTGAGGTCCACATAGGTCTCATTCCTAGGGATGTTAACTTTGATCACTTGGCTAAGGTGGTGTCTTCTGGGTTTCTCCACCATGAAATTACCTTTCCTCCTTATAATAAATAGGTTATTTAATTACTTCTTAATACTTAGTCATTGTAAATGTTACTAAACTTTGTGTCCAGTCATATTTAAAAGAGCCTCATTTCTCCCCTCTCTTGGCAGTGTTTTAGAGCACTCTGCTGCAAGGGACCACCGCCTGCACGACCTGAATATGACCTGGTTTGCATAGGCCTCACAGGTTCTGGCAAGACCAGTCTGTTGTCAAAGCTCTGTAGTGAAAGTCCCGAGAACGTCGTGTCAACCACAGGTGGGTACTGTGCCAGGGTTCTATCCCTTTCTCTTTCTCACCCCCAAAATGTTCCAGTTTCTTATGCTATTTGTGGGAACCATCCCTTCTATTTGTGATTAAATGCTTCAATTAGTTTATTTTGGGGTGTTCTCTTTTTCAAAATAGAGTGGGGGATGTTAGTAGCATTAAATTTCTATACCCTATATCTCTCTAGTTGGATTTTTTTTTTTTAAAGATTTTTAAGTTATTTATTCATGAGAGACACACAGAGAGAGGCAGAGACATAGGCAGAGGGAGAAGAAGGCTCCCCGGGGAGAGCCTGATAGGGGACTCTATCCCAGGATCCCAGGTTCACGACCTAAGCAGAAGGCAGATACTCAACCACTGAGCCACCCAGGTGCCCCTCTAGTTGGATATTTCAATGCCACTGAACAAGTCAAGCTCAGGAGAATATTGGTACAAACTAATGCTGAAACCTGGAATTCTAGTACTCTAACAAAATGGCTTTATCTCAGGCTCAATGAGTGCTAGTCTCCCTTGAGGAGTCACTCTAGCCTATTTGTGTTAGTCATACATTCCCTAAATAGTGCAGCTGGTGGTCTGAATCTTCTTTCCTCAGAGCTCCCATCTGGAGGAGAGTCAGTACAGGAACCATTGGTCAGGTTATGTTGTTTTCTAGATGTGGCCAAGAAGTCAGTCTAGGCAGTGGTTCTCAATCAGGCGAGATGTTGGGTTGTCACAACTAGGAGAGAGGGCTACTGGCTTCTGTTGGGTAGATGCCAGGGATGCTGCCAAACATCCCACAATGAGCAAGACCGGCCCTCACCACAAGGAAGAAGAGTGAGAGCACACTTAGTGGCTGGTTGGGTTTGGAAGATGAGCAAGAAAGAAGCCAAAGATGATTCAAGTCTGGTCCAGGTGATAGGAATATGATGGAATCATTAACTAGGACTTCCTAACAAATAAGAGTAATACTGACGACCAAGAAGAGCCTTACCTCAGTTAGGGTCAAGATTTGCCACTAAATAAGTTGGGGATTTGGAGCTTTTCAGATTTTAGAATTTTAGTTTAGATGAGAAACTATGGACTTGTAAAGCATTAGAGGCCTAGCATCATTGAAGGACAAAGAAAAGAGGGGCGCCTGGGTGGCTCAGTCGGTTAAGTGACTGATTCTTGATTTGGGCTCATGTTGTGATCTCAGGGACCTGGGAACAGGCTCCACACTCAGCAGGGAGTCTGTTTGGGATTCTCTGTCTCCTCTGCCCCTTCCCCACCATCCATTTGCATGTTCTCTCTCTCCAGTAAGTACATCTTTAAAAATAGAAATAAAAAAATAAAGGATAAAGGAAAGAATAAGGGCTTCATGATCATTGGTGAAACAACTGAGGCTGAGCAGAGCTCAAGCATGACCTTTCATGTGAAGTCATTCCTGACTATTGTCCTTTTCCCCAAGACAGAACTGAGCACTCCTCCTCCTCAACTGCACATGGTCCATATTCCTATCATTTGGTGCCTACAACACTGCTGTCTACATTTCTGTCCCCAACTTGGGATGTAAGCTCCTAAGGGCAGATAAACACATTTTATTTGGCTATATACACCCAGAACGTAGCATAGGATTTGAGCATAGCTCCAGATGTCTATGAGTGAGTAAGAGGCAGTCGTAATTTGAATTCTGTTTTGATTCTGTCTTTAAATCATCTGAGGCTCAAAAGTATGGTGACATAGCTAGTGATAGAAGTAGGGTGCCAGTTCAAGTCTTCAAATGAAGTTTGGTGGTACCAAAGACTTAGGATTTGTGACGAGAGTAGTATTTGCTGCTTGTTGGTAAAATTGTGGGTATCTTTGGAGAAATGTAACTCATTATACAAATCTTGTTAAGTTAGTAATTCTTTTCAAGCAAAATAGCTCTCCATAAAATGTCAATTGTTATAAGTTTTATAATCTTAAAGTTTTAATGCTTTGCTTTTACTGGAACCAATAGTAACATCGTGTACTAGTTGATTTTTCTGATGCTTTAGATGTTAGGTTGCCTGACATTTTGGATATGAGTTGTCATTATCCTGAGCCACATACAGTGACTTCTTGGAGGCCTTTTTGAAGGTTGCTGACAGCAAGAAGTTTACACCCAGGTTAGGAAGATGAGTTTCTAATGACAAACAGTTGATATGTGTTGCATGTTTAACATATGCCAGGTGCTAAGACAGCATGATGTGTGCTGTATGTGATGATAAAAACGAGAAAGCTAAAAAGGATCATTTCTAATGTGAGGAGTCAAAGAATTCATAGGGGATGTTAAGTGTGAGAAGGGCTTGGGATGACTAATCCTTGAGCAGAAAGGAATGGGGTGAGGAGAAGAAAGATAGGAACCATTCATAGAACAGCGACCTTACTGGGTTGAGACCAAGGACGCAGAGTCTAGGGTGTGTTGTGACCTGACACTGAAGGAGCTTCTGAGAGAGACCTGTACCATGAAGAGCCAATCCAGTAGGGATTGAAATTACGGGGATGGAGAGTTTAAGGCAACTATGATTGATCCTATAAGAGTGACAGCCACATTGGGTAACATGGAGGAAAGGAAGAGATAGGAATCAAATGTGCCTTAAGTTTCTAGCCTAGTGATGGCATGCATTGTGAAAAGTAGGAAGAACATGACAAGCAATTTTAAGATAAATGATGAATTTGGCTTTGGACATGGTAATTTTGAGGTTTTGGCAGTACTTTCAACAATGACCCAAATGCCAAAAGACAAGCTGACTAGAGAAAGTTTGGATCTGGATTTGGGAGACAATTGAGTTGTGGGTTTGGAGATTGTTGAGGAATAATGGGCGGTAGAAGGAAGAAGAGTGCTAAGCATCAACTATGTTTCATTCATTCTTCCCATATGTGTTGAATACCTGTCACCTGACTGCCACTGATTTAGGCACTGAGTATGCATTAATGATAACCGTTGGAGTTTCCATTCTAACATCTGCATCAGACAGGGAATCCAAGCCAGGCAGTTCTGTATGGTACCATATAGAAAAATATGAATCAGAGACCAAAGGAACTGGAGTTAAATAATCATCAGTCTTAAGTCTGAGAAAGGGCTGTGGTGACATTATCATTGTTAGCGAACAGTTTCAGTGCAGGGTATTACTAAAAACCAGCCTGGGCAATGAAGGGGAATGGTGAACAAGCAGAGGAAATGACAATGTATAGACTGTCCTTCTTATTCCTTGGCCCCTTAGCTAAGACTATACATAGACTACTCTTTCAAGAAGGTAGATAGCAATGGAGAAAGCCGTGTCTAGGGAATTTATTTTTACAAGGATAGGTGCTGTGTGGGCATATTAGTAAGTAGACAGAGGTACTAGGGCGGTGGTCAGAGAGAAGGAAAGATGAAGATGCTAAATAGAGGCAGTGACAGCAAGAATGAATAAGGATTTCTGATTTTGTCAAAACAGAATAATTGGAATTCTGTCAAAACAGAATAACTGGGGGGCTTAAGGGACAGACAAAATCTGAAACTGGTTTCAAGAGCATAAATTTATCAGGCAACAAAGCATAGTCATCTGAGCGATCAGAAACAAAGGAGACGAGCCCTGCATTTGCCCCAGCTTACTGCCTTGAGAGATTCCTTGGCTATGGCACACTGCCAGGGGGAACTGAGGTATTGCTCACTGGACTCCCTACATTATGATAGATCCAAGAGTTGGAGAGACCAAAGCAACTAGGACTCATGGGACACAGTAACAGAGAGGAAAAAGTTGTACAGCAAGAGAACCCTGGAGATCTATAGAGGGTCTCCCTTGAGCATCCAGGATACTCAGTAGTTAGCCCATATTCATACAAGGCTAAAAGTTATGGCTGTTTCCTCCAGCCAGATTGGAAGTCATAATTCACAAGGTACTGGGTACTCAGGAGAGTCTTGTCTCAGGAATCAGCTCAAAGCTGAGCACTGCTCTAGACTCACCTAGGAAATCATATTAACAAGACCAAAGACTCCAACAGTTTCCTACCAACTGTAATGCATCCTAGAACAAAGTTGTAGGAGATTTACAGAAAACAATTACCTGGCACTTATTGTAAAATTCACATGTTAGACGTTCAATCAAATATTACCAGCCATGGTATAAACATGATTTATAATGAGGACATGGAATAAACATGATTTGTAATGAAAAGAAAAATCAATTGACTCTGACTCAGAACTGACACAGATAAAGGAATTAGCAAAGAAAGACTTAAAACTGTTACTATAAGGAAATTCTCTCTGTTCATACAGATAAGTAGAGACATGGAAGATTTTTTAAAAGAACCATATAAAATTTCTAGTGGTGAATACTATAATATCTGAGGTGAAATATGTAAACCAGGTCAATTCATGGTAGATTACACATTGTAGAAGTGAAAAGTAATAACCTTAAAGGCCATTAGTATTAGCGACCCTCTAAAGTATTGAAAGAGTGAGAAGAAAGTGGAAGTGCAAAGAGCAACACGAACTGTGGAAAAACTTCAAGTCCCCAAACATGGGTCATTGGAGTCTATGAAAGTAAAGGATGGAGAAAGGAACAGAAAAAAGATTTGAAGACATAAGGTCTAAAAGATATTTAAACTTAAAACTATCAACAACAAATCCAAGAAGTTCATTAACCTCAAGAATGAGATATGAACAAACTACATGAAGACATATAATAAAGTTGCTCAAAACCAGTGATAAAGTGTGAGGATTAATTTTATATTTTCAACCTGGCTGGGCCAAGGTGCTCAGGTATGTAGTCTAATATTATCCTGGATGTTTGTGTTTTGGGAAGAGAATATTTAAATCAATGGACTTTGAGTGAAGCAGACAGCCCTCTATAATGTGGGTAGGTCTCCTCCAATCAGTTGAAGGCCTGAATAGAACAAAAGGTGACCATCCTCCATCAAGGAGGAAATCTTTATCAGGTAGCCTTTGGAGTTGACCTGCAGCCATTAGCTGTTTCCCGGTTCTCTAGCCTACCAAATTTTAGACTTTCCCAACATCCATAATGGAGTAAATTCCTTAAAATGTATCTATGTATACATAAACCTTCTATTGGTCTGTTTCTCTAGAGAACTTTGAATAAAACAAAGAATATCTTAAAAGCAGATAATGGATGTTACAAAGGAACCATGATAAGAGTGACATCAGATTTCTCACTGGAAACCATGCAAACAAGTCTGTGAAGCAACATCATTAAAATACATCATTAATATAGCAACATCATTAATATAGGGGAAAAAAGTTATCAACCTATACCCAGCAAAAATATCTTTGAAAAAGAAAGTTACAGACTTTTTCATTATACCTTTTTATTATACTTTTGTCATACTTTTTCTAGCATGAAAAATTGTTAAAAGTCCTTCAGGCAGAAGAAAAATGATTCCAGATGGAAATCTGGATTTACACAAAGAAATGGAAAGAACAGAAATGGTAACTACAGAGGTAATTATATAAGATTTAGTTCTTTTTTTTTAAGATTTAGTTCTTATTCAAATCTATTTATAAGATAATTGTTTAAAAATGTGAGGTTTATAACATACGTGAAGTAAAATGTAGGAGAATAATGGCATAGACGACATAGTGGGAAAAGAAGTATACTATTGTAAGGTTCTTATATGTGAATTGGCTATAATAACACTTGAAGGTAGAGTGTGATAAAAGATGTACTTATATAACCCTAAAGTAACCACTGAAATTACAGAGTGATGACCAATAAGGCAACAAGAGAGATAAGATGGAATTATCAAAAATTATCCAGAAAAAGGCAAAAAGAAAAGGATCAAGAATAGATGGAATAAATAGAAAACAAGTGCTAGGGTGGTACCCTAGAACCTAACTATCAATAAACAAATTAAATGTAAATGATCTCGACTCAATTAAGGGACTGAGACTGACATTAGATTGAATAAATAAACATACAACAAAAAATGGGTCCCAACTACATGCTGACTTGAAACAAATCTTAAATATAAAGACAAAAATAGGCTGGAAAAAGATGTATCATGCTAACAGGAGCCAAAAAAAAAAGTTGGAGGCGGTATGTTATCAGAAGAGACAGATTTTAGAGCAAAGAATAAAGCTGAGAATAAAGAAGTTCATTTTATAATGAAATCACTTAAGAGATTTTAAGAGTACTAAACATTTATGTAACTATTAACAGCTTGAAAATACACAAAGTAAAAACTGACTGGAACTCTAAAGGGAAATAGACAAACCAACATGTCAGATTTTAATACTCTCTCAATTATTGACAGAACATGTAAGAAGAAAATCAGCCAAGATAGAGTAGGTTTGAAAAGTACTATCAGCCAACTTGACTTGATTAACATTTATAGAAAACTCTGATAGTGGAAGACATTCTTCTCAAGTGGATGTGGAAAATTAATCAAATTAGACCATATTCGAGGATATATAACAAGTCTCAATAAATTTAAAAGGACTCAGGTCCTACTAAATATGTTCTCAAATCACAGTGGGATTGGATTAGAAATCAATAAGATTTCTGGGAAAGTCCCCAAGTATTTGGATACCAAATTACTTCTACACTTGATCTTAGCCAAAAGGCTAAGCGATCCCAAATTACTTCTAAATGACCCATGGATCAAAGAAGAATGCAAAAGAAATTATAAAGCATTTTGCACTGAATGAACGTACAACACATTGGAATTTGTGGGATGCCTCTGAAGCAGGAGTTTAGAGGAAATTTATAGCACTAAACACCAATGTTAGAAGAGTTTCAAGTCCGTGATCTCAGTTACTACCTTGAGGAACTAAAAGAGAAGAATGGATTAAAAACAAAGTAAAGCAGAAGAAAAGAAATTATAAAGACCAAAGTAGAACTCAATGAAACAGAACAGAGAAAATAATTGAAACCAAAGACTGGTTCTTTAAGATGAATGAAATTTGTAATTATACTCAAATAGATCAGGAAAAAAAAATATTAAGACACTAATATCAGGAATAGTAGTTATAAAATGTAGATTTTATAAATATTAAAAGGATAATAGAATGTTATGAACAGCTTTATGCCAGTAAATTTGACAACTTGAAACATTTGTTGAAAGACAAACCATCAGAGCTCATTTAAGAAGAAATAAAAAACCCGGATAGATCTGTATTTAATGGAAATGAAATGATAGTTAAAAAAAAAGGAAAGGGAGAAAAAGAAAACTTGAAAACTAGTTGGCTGTACTGGTGAATTCTATCAAACATTTTAATAAAAAAATAATGCCAATGCTACATAATACCTTCCAGAAAATTGAAGAGGTAAGGAAACTTACCAACTTAGGCAAGACCAGCAAGTTTAATGCCAAAACCAGAAACACATTACAAGAAAACTACATATCAATATCTCTCATGAATACAGATGCAAAAAGTATAAATATAAATTTAGCAAATCTAGTATATCACAAAGTGACATTTATCCTAGGAATGCAGGATTGATTTCACACTCAAAAAAAAGAAAAATCAGTGAAATTTAATTCATAATATCAAACTAAAAAAATGTGATTCTCTCAGATACAAACAAAAAAATCTCAATTTCTGATAAAACTCCACAGAATACGAACAAAAGGGAATTTTTCGCAACTGTTAAAGGGCATCTGTGAAAACCCTACAGCTACTCTCATTCTTAATGGTGAAAGAATTCTTTCCTCCTCGGATCAAGAATAAGAAGACAAGGATGTCCGTTGTCAATACTTTGATTCAGCATTGTAGTAGAGATTCTAACCAGGGCATTAGGCAAGAAAATGGAAAGGCTTCCAGATTGGAAAGGAGTAAGTAAAACAGTCTTTATTTGCAAATGACACAGCCATCTATGTAGACAATTTGATGGAATCTACAACTTTATATCAGTGAATTAGAGATAGCAGAATTAGAGCAGATAATCTTGGAGATCTGAAAGTTTGGAGAATATCTTGGTCATTAATTTAGAAGAATGTTGTCCATAAGAATAGAAACAGGAAGATTGTGGTGTACAAATGTTAGCCAAGTATTGAATTAATTTGGTTAGATGACCAGACTCTCTGAAAATTGATAAGTGGAAAAGCAGAGGTCCATGTATAAGTAGAGGCCACAACTTAAGGTGGAAAATTATTAACAGATGACTATGGTGAAGTGGTCTAAAAACATCATGAGGACTGCATGCTTGTCCTGAGTGGCACTGTTTGGGAAAAGAAAAGTTCTGTTGACTAGTGGAAAGAGGATGGAAAAGTGCAAGAAAATGTTGGACCCTAGAGAAAACTTTTCTTAGCAGTGTCCATATGACTCAGTGAAAGAGTTCCAAAATGTTAAAGGAGAAGCTGGCTTGAGAATGAGAGGCCTGAAGTAAGGATATAGGAGGGAAGGAGATGCTTATTGGCTGAGTCTGTGTGTTCACTGTAGCCATTGAAGGTGGAGAAGAGATTGGAGAAACTAATTAGTGTTGGACTGAGGAAGGGGGGAAGGAAGAAAGGTAGCAGGGAAGAGCCAAGCAGGTTGATTTTAAGTTGTCAGTGGACCCACAGAAACCAATTCCCACAAGAGTTCCAGATAGGCATGGTTGGTGTGTTCAAACCTACTTCCTGGTTCTTTTTTTGTTAAGATCAGATGTGTGTGTATGTATGTAATTGAAGAACAAAGGAGGTGGAAGGAAGGTCCTAAAATAAATGGCAAAACCTAACAGCAAGAAAAGATAACTAGGAGAAAAAATGAAGGGAGACAGCCACTCATTACATGTGAATATTTAATGTGGAAAATGAAGAACAGCTGCAAGAGGCTAAGAATGACTTACACAGGAAAAGACCAAGAACCTTAACTCTAATTTTCCAGTAATTCTAAATGTTTATCAACAAGACAGAATGTCAGAAGAACGATACTGTTTTTGTAACAGGTATTAGAGTATACAGCTGTCCCACTTGGAGAATTCAGTCACAGTTACAAATAGTATCTAGAATCCAGTTGATAAGTGAATTAAAAGAGATATTTCATAAAAAGAATTAACAGCGAAGAAATAAGTGGGAAAGGTTCCACTTTGCCATAAATTCAGCTTTACTAGAGAATAAACAAGAAAAACATTAATTTTATACTCGAATTGATTAATATTGCTTTTTCTTTATGATAAGACTCAATGCTTTGTAAGGTCATGGTAGCATGCGTTAGTGGTGGCCTTGTGCTTGGTGTTGTCCCTTTTCTTGGAAAACGATTATTCATATAAATCAAAGGTTGTCAAAACATTCACATCTTTTGACCTAGTAATTATGCCATTGGGAATTTACTTTAAGCACATAATTTTAAAGAAACCATTCACACAAAGTGATTCCTTGCAATACTTATATAACTAAGATTTAATTTAAACATCCTTATAGCAAGGAAGTTTATCAAATTGTAGGCAATTCTGTGGAAAAAGTTATAGAGTAGAAAAAATAGTCTTCCATTGGAGAAAATTTACATTTGTTTTTAAAATTAAACTGTGCCTTTGAATGAAAAATGGGAAAAGAACATGTAATAATAACGGTGCTATGGGCGGCCCGGGTGGCTCAGTGGTTTAGCGCCACCTTCAGCCCAGGGCGTGATCCTGAGATCTGGGATCAAGTCCCACATCGGGCTCCTTGCAGGAAGTCTGCATCTCCCTCTGCCTGTGTCTGTGCCTCTCTATCTCTCTGTGTCTCTCATGAATAAATAAATAAAATCTTTAAAAAATATATTTTTAAAATGTGCTACGATACAGCTGAATTATTTGTGAAATTTTGTTCTTTTAAATTATTTCTTTATAATGACTTGATAGCAAGCCAATTAAAAGTAAAATATTTGTTGGAAGAGTTGGGAACAACTGAAAAGAGAATCTGCCTTTGAGAATTTGTTTCTTAAAAGCATCACAAGAAAGATATGTCCATCCAATTTTAGCAAGACAAGAATGTCTGCCTTTTCTTCAGAAGCAAAAGGAGTCCAAACTTTATTGGATTGCTAACCTCAGCAATCTTTTACCTTTGACATAATTTTTAGAAGATACTTAAATTGTCAAAACTTAAAGGGCCAAGAAACCCTCCAGAGAGTGATTGGAAAGCTTGCACCTTGGTTGAGAAACAAAAGTGATCTTTGTCCCTAGTGAATTCCTTGACTGGAGATGCACGAGGAATTTGTTGATTAAAAAGGGTTGTTAACCTATAGATTACACAAAGACTCTAAACTAGAGGAATGGAGTCTAAAGGCTTAGGATAATATATTGACATAACCTGGAGAAAGCAGAGCACCTGGGAATTGAAAAACGTTGAACATCTCTTCTAAGGATATTTCTTATTACACCTGGAAAACAGTCGAGTGGGATGCCATTCTGTTAAAATAGAAAAAGATCATGATAATTTGAAAGAAATGTACAAAACGTTCATGAAAAATTAGAGTATTTTAGAAACTTAAGTATTAGCTGTGTATGTGTTAAGTCAGCAAGAGAAGTTAAAAAATCCAATTTTGTTATCTGCTAAAGGACTGTTTTATAAATGCCTATGGATTAGATTTGCTTTTAGGGTATTGAAATCATACTTAGAAGAATCTCATTAGACTGGAGGAATTGTCCCAATGTCACAAAATTACCATGGCGTAAATCATGCCCTGGGTTAAAGTCAAGGCCACCAGCTCTGTGGAATGCCTTGCCCTTCAGCAGTTGTTAAAATGATCCAGGGATTTCAGAAGTACACACAAAGTATCCATGTGCAAGTGTGCAGACTTGAGTATTAGGAGGGTAAGGGGGGGGAGGAGTTGGTCTGTAGATCCAAGTTAGATACTCATGTGTTCCACCCAATGAGTAAAAATAGACTAGTCTCACTCCCCAGACTAATTTTGTCACAATTCCAGGAATGCTCTCCCTGCATAAAAAAATTTCACATCCATCTCCCTTGTATCACAGGTTTTGCTGAATTTTAATACTAAAAGTCAAAAACTGAAAGTCTATGCAAACAATTATTTCCCCAAAGAGTTATTAAGTCATATATTTATTAAAATTTGTGGGGTTAAATCTTCAGGGAGGTTTCAGTCTTACCGTTGTAGCTTTGAGAGGCCAGGAAAAAATGACTGCGTCACTTAGACTGCAGCCATCAGCTTGTTTGAGTGGGATCTGGGGAGTCCTGCCCATGAGGCCTTAAGCCAGATACTGGAGGCCATTGATGATTGACTCAGTTGTTACTGTCATTTCCTCTTTTTTGTTTAAATAATGGAATCCCATTATAGAAGACACCTTAAGGAGCTTATGTAATCCACCCATTTTGCAGATGAGGGATTCAAGGTCAAGAAAAAATATGGCTGGTGAGTCTAAGAGCTGTGGCTAGGATATGTGGGACAGTCCTCTTATCACATCAGCACACTGACTACCTGTGGAGACATCAGAGGATGCCTATTTTGTGGACAAGGAACAGCGATCAAGCCTAGTGTCATGGCTGAGTCAGTTGAGCTTTTTCTCTCTCCTGCTAAAGTCCTGGTTTTGTTAATAACACCAATAAAAAAGTACTTTCTGAACTCATGCTATTTTCATTCCATTAATATGGCAATATCATGTGAGCATGAGAACACCTACTTTGGTTCTTTGTATTGCATTATTTATAGAGAGGCAGAAGAGTTTTGAAGATAGCACTTAGTACTCTAGGTAGGGCACCTAGCCCTTTCTTGCTCACTTTCCTCCTGGGACAGTAGTACTGATGTTAGGATTGTTGTGACAGTTAAATTAGGAAATAAATATAAACCCTCAGCATAGATCTTTAAAGAAATACTGAGATCATATTATATGCCTATCACTGGCCTAAAGGATATACTGCACTCTTTCTCCAGGCAGGATTCTTGCAGTCTAACTGGGGAACAGATATAAAACAAAGAAACGGGTATGAAACTATAACTGAAAATTTCATGGAAGTACTGAGTACTGGAAGAACATAGATCTCCAAAATCAGCGTATTTCTTTTTCTTTTTAAGATTTTATTTATTCATGAGAGACACACGGAGAGAGGCAGATGCATAGGCAGAAGAAGAAGCAGGCTCCCTGTGGGAAGCCCAATGCAGGACTCAGTTCCAGGACCCTGGGATCATACCCTGAGCCAAAGGCAGATACTCAACCACTGAGCCACCTGGTGTCCCCAAATCAACCTATTTCAAGAATGTCATGGAAAACTTGCCTGACAAAGTGGAGTTAAAACCATACCTGAAGGATGAAGAGTTTGCCAGAGGGGCAGAGGGCACAAATGGAGCAGAATGTGCAGAGGCCCTGAGTTGGAAGGGACATAGCTTGTGTTAGGAACTCGAGGAAAATAAGTGGGAAATGATACAAAAGAAAAACTGGAAAAGGAAAGGACCACCAGACAAGATCGAGCCTCATTAGGTGTCTTGAACTATATCCCGAGTAGTGAGAAGCTATCTGAAGATTTTTAACCAGGGGAGTGATGTAAACAGACATGAATTTCAAGATGATTCTAACTGCTGCTAATGTGTGGAGGAGACTGAGCAGGCCAATACTAGATGCGAAGGGTTGAGTTTAGGAGGCTCTTGAAGTTGTCCAGGTGGTGGTGGTGGCTTGACCTGAATTATGGAAAGAAGTGGATATAACTGAGAACTATTTCATAGATAGAATTGACAGACTTTGTTGACTAGAATTAGGAAAGAGGGAAAGGAAGTGCTATAGAAGACTCCATATATTTGGTTTATAGAAGTCCTCAAATGTTTTCGATTCTATAGGTTTAACTTTTATCACTGCTTTCATGATAGATCAGCCCTTGAGATCACATGTGATTTTGACTGGGAGAAATTTAAAGCCTCTAACAGTTGGTGACCATTAGTATTCAGAAATTTTGGTTTTATTTACTACACATTTTATAGCCCTGGGTGCCATTTGTTCTCATTTACAGATGAGGAAACTGAGGCACAGGGTGGGTTAAGTAACTTGTTCAGTTGATAATGGCAGAGCCAGAATTGGAACCCATAGGTTTTTTTCTTTGAAGCCCATATTATCCTGGTGGTTTTTATTCCTCAGAGCAACTTTCGGGAAAGGTGTTTTGGTGATTTGACCTTTATCTCCCTTCTAAATATTAATATTCCCCCTACCCCTTGACCTCATCCAACCCAATAGAAAGGAAGAAAGTAAAGTTGATCTGATAGTTACCCTTCTTGTTTGCCCTTCTGGTGAACTGAAAGTGTGGCTTTAAATTTTAATTCTTTTTAATCCTCGCAAACATTTGGAATGACTAAAAATTTTTAACAAATTGTTTCTTTGCCATGTGTAGTACATTTTTCTTATTTTCTAGACTGATTACGTAGGCTTTGTCCTCTGAACATTCATTACCACAGCTATACTGTAAAAATATGAAGACAGCAAAATGGAAGACTGTATATACCTTTGCAGTATAAATCTAGCCACACATGTTCGATTTGGAGAGAAAACATGTGTATTCTGCAGAAACATTTATATGCCTATAAATAACATTGCTAGGTTACTTGGCTTGTGTGAACATCCGAGGACATTTTTGCAGTCAGTTTATTATATCTGTGAGGATTAAAGAGGGTAACAATGATAGAATCTGCCCATTGGATTATAAATTTCAAAAGCCGTATTTTGCATATGGGTGCAGCAATTTCTGGAAGAATATTCCTTTCCTTAGGCACCTGCATATTGTCAGCTTTTAAGAATCAAAGCAAATTAAACATTGTTGGTGTGCTCTATAACTCTGTCTTTTTCAAAGTCAGGGCCTATCTTATTTCTCTGGAAAATCCATACTTAAGTTGTCCTGAACATAACCACTAATAGACTCCTGAGTATTTGCATAGCTTTTCGTTTTCAGGATTTCACAATCATTGCCTTTTAATCCATACGACACCCCTGTGAGGTGGGTAGACACATTCAAACATCCAAGTCTCCCGCAGGCAAATTTTGGTGCCAGCAGGAGTATTGTGATTGGCACTGACTTTCCTTAATTTCCCAGAGGCCAGACACCTGGAGAGGCTTTTCTGCAGCCCCAAGTACATGCCAGTGCTTCAGCCACATGGAGCTGCCTCCTTGTTCCTTCTGCTTTTTCACTAAGATTCAGTGACTGCATGAACCATTAACCATAACGCTGTGGCCACTGTGTCAATCTGCATCAAACCTACCCAGGAGGGCTATGTTTTGGAAAATTCTAGAGAGCCTGATGAACTTTTATACAACAAATTTCAACTGTTCACACTTCTGTCACTCTAATAAGGGTCCTTTTCATTCAGTGGTAATATCTGTGGCTCCAACTATGTATTTATTATTGATAAATACATCCCCAGGATTTCTCTTAAGAGTCTATAATGCGTTCAGGCAGGCAAGAGATAGCCGTAGCTAATGATGAAATCAATACAGAGCTAATTCATATAGAATGCTAGCAGTCATATATTGTGTGCTTATTTGTATCAGGCACCGTGATAAACATAATACATAAGTTGTATCATTTTTATAATAACTATATGAAGGAGAGTCTATCATTCCCATTTTACAGATGGCGAAAGCCAAGGCTAGTAGGTTGCCCACAGTCACAGAACTGATTTAAACCTAGTTCTGTCTGACTCCAAAGTCACTTTTTAACCATTAGATGATATTTACTGCCTTAGGTGGAAGACCCCATGGAACTTTAAAGTGCTAGCATAGGGGATCCCTGGGTGGCTCAGCGGTTTGGCGCCTGCCTTTGGCCCAGGGTGTGATTCTGGAGTCCTGGGATCAAGTCCCATGTCAGGCTCCTGGCGTGGAGCCTGCTTCTCCCTCTGCCTGTGTGTCTCTGCACCTCTCTCTCTCTCTCTCTCTCTCTCTCTCTTCTATCATGAATAAATAAATAAATAAATCTTAAAAAAATAAAAAGTAATAAAGTGCTAGCACAACATAGAGCAAAAAAGTAATAATAAGGTAAGATATTAAAAAGTGCATATTAACTTCTATTTTTATACAGTGAAGCAAGACCATGTAAAAGAATTGTTCTTATCCACAGCATATGGTGTGTCTTTTCACCTTTCCAGACACCTATCATAACTTCATAACTGGCTTCAAACAGAAAGTATTTCTAGATCTTACACTCTTAAGTCATTATCCCCTTTTCAAGAAATGATCTTAAAATTGCACATACTAATGTGTAAAACTTTAGATTAATTGGGTGGTAGAAATTACTGAATAAATTAACTTTTAAAAATTAGTAGGGCTTTTAAATGAAAAAGTACTTGTATATAGCAAAACATTGAAATAAAAAGAATCTTCTCTTTAAGACCTTCACATCCCCAATGGTCCCAAGAACCCTCACTAGTCTGTTTCTTGTGGATCCTTTCAGGAATAATTCATGGGTTTGTTGGCATGTGTGTGTATGTGTGTAGGAATATATGCATGTATGTTGCAATTGATAGGCTTTTATACAAAAACCTGTGAATCAAATATGTTGAAGTCAATCATGACTTGAATGATAATAGTTAAGTCTTAAATACATAATTTAAAAAACTATACTCTGAATATATTTTTATTAGAAATCATTTACTGCATATATTATAAAATGTGCGTAGACAATTATCACACTTTTAAGAAAAATGTATAGTATTAACCATATTCTTAAAACTCTGACATAAATCCTATATAATTTTAATATATGATAGTTATAATTTAGGTACCTTAATCTCTAGAGTTGCTAAATTATATGTGAGAGACAATTAACTTTAGGAATAGGTGCAAAGGTCCTAGTAGATCTAATATTTTCTTTGAAGTTTCTCTGTACTTAAAAATGTCTGTCTTACAACTGATAAAATTTACAAGTGATAAAAAATATTAAAGAATAGGGTATTATTCTTATGGATATTTTGCCATAATACACAGCTATGTTTTGCAAATTTGAAGAGGATAATGTGTTATCAATATCAAAAATATTAAAGAATAGGGTATTATTCTTATGGATATTTTGCCATAATACACAGCTATGTTTTGCAAATTTGAAGAGGATAATGTGTTATCAATGTATCTTGAATTGTGTTTCCAGCATAAATATGAGCTATGAAAAATAGCTTTTAATCTGCCTAAAAAAGGCTGTGAGCATTTTATGCATTTTTAAAAGTTAAGTTGCTAATTCCTTTTTTATGTCTTTGTTTTTTAATTTTAGGTTTTAGTATAAAAGCAGTGCCATTCCAGAATGCCATCTTGAATGTAAAGGAACTTGGAGGTATAACATTTAAAATCCTTTCTGTGTCTGGTTTAAGCTTGTACTAATTTGGTATTAATGTTACATATAATTTAAAAATTATTATTCTAGCAGAGGATTCATTTTAACGTTTTTCCCTTGGTGACAGAGATATTTCTTTCATTTTATATATGTTTTAAAGGTTGTCAGCATTCTAAGTAATAAGCTTGTGTGTTTTTGTTTTGTTTTTTTAATTAGAGAACCATGCTGTTGGTTCTGTTTGATATGCTACACATTCTTTGGTTTTACTTGTTCAGAAAATGTATTCCTGATCGAAAGGTATGAAGGGAATTTTAATATAACAGAAAGATAAGTCATATATTATGCAGGGCAAAGAACTGTATTTTAAAGTAGTTTGTATTCATCCTGCAGGTTTTATTGTATTAGATCTTTTTAGAATGTATTTGTTCCGATAATAAATCTTTGCCAATGGATTCTTTGCTGGTCAAGCACATTTATTGGATAGGCTGTACCCCAAACTATACATCACTCCGTCTTTCATTACACTCTGTGTCTGGGATTTTTTTGGTTGTGTTTTATGTCAGTCAGGGTCTTAACCCATGTAAATAGGTTAACAAAGAAATCCGTCAATTCAGTGAACCTACTAAATTCTCTAATGGCACAGGAAAATGGTTAAGTGCTCTGAAGTTCAGGATCATATTGGTGAGTTTAATGACTTAGAAGAAAGTTCTCTTCCATCTCTTTAATCACTTTGTAATATTGACCTTCCCCCTCCTCCCTCACTTTTTTCTAAGTTCATTCTAACTGACCTATTTTTAACTTGATGCAATTGAAACACAAACTTTATGCCATTTTAATAGTGCTTAATGCCACCTTATTTTTATCTCCTTAGTGTATTAGTTCATCTTCTCAGGTGTTGTAAAGAGTTGTATCTAGAATGAGTTTATTTCTGCCAGTCTTTTTTATAGCTATTTTTGACTTTCACAGCATTAATATCTAAATCAGCCATGGTTGATAAATTTTGATTTCCCTTTAAGGCGTTTGATTTAGTCATTTGGGTACAAAAATTCTAAAGTGTGAGTGTTTTGTCATGGAATCATTTTTCTACATAAAATTTTTAAAAGACTGCTCTTTTAGGTTGAATATTTTAATAATCTGTGTGGTTTCTAGTGCCTCTGCTTCTCAGTGACCATGTAATTATAGTCAGGAACATATTGTAAAAGTCCACGGAATCAAAATGTATGGCTTGAGAATTTTATTGGTTTTAAGTGTGGTTGATACTTCATAAGGATTTTTTTACTAGGCTAGACCCAAAACTTTTATTGAACCCCCTCCAGGTGTAAGAAACTATTGATTAATTGATAAGGTGTTTATTAGAGATGTTAGTTGGATGATACAAATAGTGAATGTGCCTGGATAACTGAAGTGAACCCTTCAGGGAATTTTTGTAGCCTTGCCTCTGTGCCACTGTAACACTGAAATTCAATACAATAAAAGAAAAATTAGGGGACAGGAGGTATAAGATGGGAATCTGTCTGTTCCCAAGCCAGGTTTCATTTTGCTGAAAACCCTCTGCCCTGACAATTGCAAGAATGGACATTGCAGTGAAGACGGTACCATAGAGTTCAATGGTAACATTATAGTTCATGTGATGGCTATTCTGTAATGGTTTGAGATACAGGTAAGAGATAAAACTGTCAGGATTGGGACAGGTATGTGAGTTCCAGGCTAATGATAATGTGTTTGTCATGCAGTATTCTACTCCCCTCAATTTTAGTAGTTCTGTTCTCAGTCGAGAGACCGTTTCAAGGAGAAAGTGATTTTTCTGAGTAGAATCTGATTGTGCATCCTGGTTGAATGCTCAGAGACTAGCTGTGGAGGGAGTTTATTGCTTTGTTGTGCATTCACGAAGTCCTTTATTTAACAAATATTTTTTGAGGGCCTCTTCTGTCTGGAAGAGGACTGGACACTAGACTGTGTCTCATCTAAGAAGGCAGGAAAAGTAGGCTAAAACACACAACAGAGTGTAGCTTTCCAGGATTCAGGGTATCTCTTAGGTGGTAGGAAGTGCATCTGAATGTAAGGTACCTATGTAGCGTTTAGGGAGATTTGTAACCGAGTGAAATCAAGGTGCTTGAGAAGGAGGTAGCTTATTGAAAATTTCAGGAGGAAAGAGTGGCATGTTTTAGGAATGATGTGTGAAGATGCAAAGCCTTCTTATACCAATAGAGGATTTCTCAGAAGTCCAATCACGTTGCATTCATCCAGGGAAAAATCTTGAAATCAGGGGAGAAATTCAAGAAGATAGATGGTAGAAATAGCAGTACTGAGTGCCACAATGTGGCCAGCATGGTGGGATGCTCGGATGGTTCTGCTTACTGGAGGGTTAATTCAAGAGATGAGCATCCCCCGTGATCCTCCCTGCCACAAGCTCCCTGTTCAGATGGCTCCGAGGCTCTCCATCATCCCCCTTCTCAACCTTCACTTGAATTTCTCACTTGTTCAAAATAGGAAGAGACACGAACTAGTGTTCCTTATTTAATAAGAAGAAACAGAGTGAAGTGAATTAACAGTGACCAGTGGAGTTGAAGGAAAATCACTTTGGGGAGATCTTAATAAGAAAATTTGTTTACTTACACAACTGATAGTTTGTGTCTGTGCATATCTATAACTTGTATGTATAACATATACATAGATCTGTGTCCTCATCAACTTCCTCTTTTGCAAGGGTGTTTCCTACATCTCTCACTCTTAAAATTTTCACTCATGCACATTTTTTTCTTGTGGCCTTTTCTTACCATTCATGCCATCATCCCAGCACAATTTATATCAAGCATGATTCTAGTTGCTGAGAATAAAAGATATTTAAAATATATCCCCTGTCTTCAAGAAACTTGTGATTTTTTATTCCGGAGACATTGTTTGATTTCAAATATTTGTTTTCATGAAACTTTGGAAAATGAAATTAAGGGGGAGAGGAATAAGTTCAAGATAACAGGTGATACCAATAGAGATATAATCAGTCCAGCCTGGTGGTTTATGGGCAAGTTCTGTTTTCACTATTTTGAGAATGACTTGCTCTCCTTACCTTAGCTGTCATCCCCACCAAGGTGCACTGATTATGCCTATATTTATGTGAAATTGGAACTCTAAATATTTTTTCTATTTTTTTTCTTAATCCCATTTTTCTCCCTCCAGTTAAGTTCTCATTTAACTTTTGCAGCTTTGTGCCTAACGGGTGCTATTACTCTCTCACGAGTAATGAGACTCAGGATGGCCAGGCACAGAGATTGAGTGACTTGATCAGAGTTATTTGGAGAACGAGGTGGATGTCCATTTGAGTACTTACCCAGTGTGGAACATTTTATCTCGTGCCTGGCACAAGAGAAGTGCTTCCAATTGTTATCTGCTACTGCTTTTATCATGATTATGTGCACAATTTAAAGTCTTTACATGTTGGTATTATTTTGTGTTGGTATTTATTTTGTTAACACTGTATTGATAAAACACGAACACTTTACTCTTTGCTCAAAAACTTCTTTGGGACTTAATCTCTCTAACTATTGCAGCTGCTTTTATTATTGATTTTTCTATCCCTGACTCTCAAGTCAATTCTTGTTCACTTATGGTTCTGACTCCACTGTTGTAGTCCTGCTCCCCTTCTGATCTCTTCAAGAGGGCTTTTGAATCAGTCTTGACCTCAGCTTTCCAGTCTATCTTGAGTTTTCCACAAACGCATCATTTTCATATTTTTATTCTTTTTAATTCATTTATTCAACAGATACTTATTATGTACATATTACATGTCCAGGCTGAGTTCTAAAAAGTAGCGGTTATATTGGCAAGAGAAGCCCAGTCCATGCATAGACTAGCTATTGGACACAAGGGGAGACTCTTGTCGTGTACTTGTCTCCTTGATTAAAGCCAGATATTACTATTTACAGTCCTAGAATGAATTTCTAGATTAATCCCTCCAGTACTGGGAGGGATTTTTTAATACCATCCAGCATGGCTGTTCAGATCTCTACAAAGGACATTCTGTAGTATTGTTCAGTAAATTGATTTTTCTTTCATTTGGAAGGTTTTTATTGAAACTAATCTAAATCCTTTTTTATTTTTAATTAAGTACTCTGCTTGTCTTTTGCTATTTATTATTCTGGATGTTGTGCAAGACACCTAGTAGGATCCTGAACAGACAGAAAGATAAATCTTTCAACGAATTTTCTTTCTTCCTAGTAGAGGAAGCCCAGCTACTCTGTATGATTCTAGGCAAGTCCATTTTCCTGTATCTCTGCTTCCTTATCTGTAAAATGTAGTAATAAGAGTTCCTGCATTATATAACCATTGTGAGGGCTAAATTAACATAGGTCAAGTACTTAGAGATCCGTCTGGCCCACAGCTAACATTTTTGGAAGATTTACATTATAATTATGCTCTCCCCCCCCCCCCCATACCCCTCCAAAAAACACCTTTCAATAAAGCCTCGGCCCCTCCCCATCCCCCCCGCCCCCACCACCAAGGTCTCTAGAAATAACCCAAATCATGTATTGATTGTTTTTTCTCTTTGTGGTCATGCCTTGATCCCTTGTGGTCAAGATGATCATTTTATTTTGTTTTACCTGTTTAAACTGAAACAACAAAGGGAAGGGACCTCCTTGGAGTCTTTTTGTTAGCAGCCTAGCATAGTTTTTGGTAGTACACACATGTTAATACTAAATGTTTTTGTCCCATCTACCTTATCACCTTTCCCTCTGTTTTCAGTTTCTACCTGAAAAATCTCTTCTATCACAATGCCTCTTAATTGCTTTCATTCTGTTTGGCTTATGTATTGTAACCACATTCCTAAGGTGAAT
The DNA here is from genome assembly GCF_048164855.1 of Canis lupus baileyi. Taxonomy (NCBI): domain Eukaryota; kingdom Metazoa; phylum Chordata; class Mammalia; order Carnivora; family Canidae; genus Canis; species Canis lupus. The sequence continues at coordinate 62,036,054 of NC_132841.1, forward strand.
GAAGCATCTGGCATCTTTCGCTGAGTTGAAAGCACCAGTCCCGCTCTAGTGACTTTACAGCTTTGGTAATTTTTCATTTTAGAAATTTCCAGTTCTTAAATCTACAGATTTGTATGCATTCAGGGATATTTTTCTCTTGATTTTGAAATTTCATGTGTAAATCGATAGAACCCAGAGAGGAAATTTTCATTTCTTAGCACTTTTGGTTTGTTACCACGAATGCATAAGGATCCAGACATTATAATATTCCTTTTTCTTTCCCTAACTGAATTCTGAAACCACAATCAGTTTTGTCAAATGACTTGTTTTCTCCCTTGGATATTCTAATGAGTTGTGTCTGAGTTGTTTCCCCACCCAGTAAACTCATTGGCAGTCCCATCTTCCCGGTTGACACTAGGAAAGGCAAAAGCTAAAAAGCAGTGAGCGGTCTTTTATGCTTTAGTATTTGCTGCTAGTTGTCAATCAGAAAGGAAGTTCATGAAGATTTTTGTTTGGACTTTATTTTTTTCCTCTAAAGACGAGACCACTTTTCTTCTTCACAAGGTGGCGAGGGTAGTGCAGAAAAGTGCAAGTTGGGTTCATTTGCCCATTTACTTCAGCCCATGCAATAGTGATTGAATGATTTTTGAGGATTGTCAGCTAAGCCATTTTTTTTAAAGGTTGCTTCTTTCAGCAGCCAAGCTGTTATATGAAACAGATGTTGACTCTGTCCTGTTTCTTTGTTTGGCTGGAGGAATACACCGCCTCCTCACAGTGAAAGGTGCTGTTTCTTTGTATCCTGCTAGTTATCTTCGGGTGCCGTTAATCTGCCCAGGTTATTTGCATTTCTTAATTTCTCCAGAAACTGTACAGGGCAAATTTCTTGACAGGCAACCCAGGGGGCACTGCTGCCTGCTCCTTTTTCATTTCTGCTGTCTGTACCCAGGCCATTGATGTCTTTCATGAAAATAAAGCTTTCTTCCTTCAGAATCATGCATTAAAAATTTATTTTAGAAGGAAGAATGGCTCTTTAATTTTTATTTGCTGTGTTCTCCTAGTCCTATGTATATTATGATTATTGCCTTCGTATCCCCACTTACTACCTCCTATTAAAAGAAATCCAGCTAGGGGCGCCTGGATGGCTCAGTAGGTTAAGCATCTGCCTTCAGCCCACATCATGATCCTGGAGTCCCAGGATTGAGCCCGGCATCGGGCTCCCTGCTCAGCGGAGAGCCTCTTCTCCCTCTGCCCCTCCCCTCACTTGGAAGCTCTCTCTCTCTCAAATAAATAAATAAATAAATAAATAGGTTTTTTTTTTTTTTAAGAAATCTGGGTAAATAACTATGGATTTAATGTCACTGCCTCTGAGAGTCATGCTATCCAACAGATACAGGGAGGAACCAAGACCATAGAAACAAATTGGTTGTATATTAGAAACAGTGTAGGTAGTCTGGAAGACATTATTGCCACATTGCTTTAAGTGACAAGTGAAGTTAAAAGATTGCTTGTTGGTGTAGGGGAAAACAACTTGCCATTCAAAAACTTTTTTAGACCTCTCCAAACATGGAATTCTCTGGAAGAGGTGGCAAGAAACCATGACCCTGGCAAAGGAGTATGACAGCACAGAGTGGGGGGCCCAAGAAAGGCCAGGTCCACAGCAAACCTTACAACCATACTATAAGCTAAATTATAGTCAGCTACGCACAAGTAAGCATGCATGTTCCATATCTGTTATATAATTAGAAGGAAGAAATGAGGTTCAGCAAGTAGAGTGTAGCCTCAAGACACTCTGTCCCTCTGCATTTGAACTTCTTGTTGTTGTTTTCTTATCTGCAAAATGTAAGTTTTAATAAATCATCACTACTTATTTCCCAGGGGGTTGGGCTGGAAAAGAAAAGTTCAATTGCCTGAAGCTCCTCAAGAGATCCTTTAAGATAGACAGTGGTATTTCCACTAATTCTGTTTTTATAGTTGTGGTTCCAGTGTGATATGTAATATTGAATGATCGAAACTTCTTGATATAGTATTGTTTCCTTATCTAGGAAAAGAACCAGACCTTTCTGGAATGGGAACAGCCAGTTAACTCCTGGCTCTCTGAGCTGTGTACTTTCTCACTTAGGCTTAGGCTCTACTAGGGGAAATGATATTGGTATAAAGCCAAGTCACTTGGATGAGAGTTGAAAGGCCACAGCTATCTGAATTGGTTGAACAGGATCCCAGGGTGGTGGTGTTCAAGCGTTTTTTACACTTGCTAAGGGAAAACTGAGCCAAACAGTCAGCAGAGCCAAATAAATGAATCTGGGGGCCCAGAAGTCTGTTACTGGCTGATGTAGACCTGACCTTAATTTTTGTTTTCTTCTGGAGAAATGCCCCAGAAAATTTTTTTAAAATTTGCCTTCCCACTCATAGTTTTGTAGAGTACTTAACAATTAACTCTTCTAAGACTAAATACGCATACACACATACACACGCATGTACACACACACATATAGAATGTTCAAGAAACTAATTTCTTGGCCTTTTGACACCCCCCCCCCCTTGAGAATAGGTCTCATGTGCATATAAGGTAGCTCCCTCACCATTGATTACTGTTGGGGAGTAGCCAGGTCATGTCATATCTTCCAACTCTACCGAACTTCCTCATAGAACATTCATTCTAGGTTCTGAGCTTCTTAACTATCACAAGGGAATAGATATTTCTGTTTCTCCCAGGGGTTGCCATAATAGCAACTAACTTTCATTGTGTATTTGGTTTCAGCGTGGTATTGCAGCAATAGCACTGAAAGTTAAGAGACCAGTATTTTTCTCTATCAAAACAAGCCATGGGACATTGGGCAAGCCTCTTAACTTTTCCAAGGCTGCTTGCTTTTCTAGCAGCTGAGGATGCTGATAGCCATTCTCCTATTTGATAAAACAGAACTAGTTTATTTTTATCTTGAAACCCATAGTATCTATTTCACTTTGATCTCTAGGAATCATAGGGCCCACCTTTAACAACTATGCATGATTATAATGTTTTTTTTTTTTTTCTATTTTCATTTAACCCCAACTTCCTCTTTTTTGGGGGGTATAGTAGACATCTCAATAAATCTGTTTTATTTTTATGTTTGTCGTGTGAGACAAGTATATGTGCATGAAATAATAACTAATACTAAGGGATGCCTGAGTGGTTCAGTGGTTGCAGATCTGCCTTTTGCTCAGGTCATGATCCCGGGGTCCTGGGATCGAGTTCCACATTGGGCTCCCCACAGGGAGCCTGTTTCTCCCTCTGCTTGTGTCTCTGCCTCTCTCTGTGTCTTTCATGAATAAATGGATAAAATCTTTAAAAAAATAACTAATACTAAAAGCACTTGTCACTGTGCTGTTGATTTCAAGTAGCATCACAATCTGGTGTTAGAAATACTGTAACAAGGATTGAATGCAAGATGCCATTAGGATCATATAGAAAAGACAAAGGAGACAACACAGAGGAAAAGAGTTTACAAACAATCTGGGACAAAAGTCATGGAAGTGACAGTGGGTTTGGTCTAATCTTGTTTCACCCGTAAACCAAGTCCACTGTCAACTCCTTGACTTTTGTCTCCTCTGTTTCCTAGACTCTTTGCCTCTGTAATATCTCTTTGTCCTTTCTGTATGATCTTAATTGCATCTTGTACTCAGTCCTGTTACAATATTTAGCATACCAGAACATAAAGTTAGGAAGAATTGAAAAGCACACTGTAATCTTGAGGGTTTATTATATTGTGATATAAAACATATCTATGGTAACAAGTGGAGAGAAATCTGTGAAGTTATGCCCCTAGATACCAGAGTAAGGCTAGACCCTTGAGAAGCAAAATGGTGTTTTGTTTTTGAATTCATTTCAGTGAATACTTAATAAATACTAAGTATATGCCATCACCTAAAGATACCATCTGTACATGGGTAAGCACACAATCCCGTGCCCATTTCTTTGGATATTTTGATGGGAGAGTAATATTGGTAATAAATATTATGGAAGTTCATAGAAAAGATTAAACAGCTTTACTAGATTTCTATAATTAGAATGACAACTTGACAGTTGTTCAAGAGATAATGTATTTGTAACTATTCATTTCTCACCAGATCAGGTTGGTTCTCTGACCTCTCCTAGGACTGAACAAAATGGAGCTGGTTAGATTTGTTTTGAGGTATTGTAAATGTGTTGCTTTTAATTTCTTATGGCCCAAAATATTGTCAAAAAACTCTACTGAAAATAGCTTCATCATTTTAATCTTGAAATTCTTTGATATTTTATGGCATCGTTGTGCGAAGTAATGTGAAGTATTTATCATAGAAAGTTTTTAATACATATATTAATATATAATACTTATGATTGAAAATTGAAGGTTTGTATTTTTAATGTCTATTCTCCCTCCTTTGCCAAAATCTCATAAAATGACAAAAATCAGAAAAATGATAAGTTAAATATATAACACAGATTTAATCTACAATGAAAAAAGGAAAGCATGACAAAGACTGAGGTATAGGCAATGGAAACATGAAATAGAAGGGGAATTCATCAAGATTATTAATCAGCTTATCAGGGTTATTAATTGGGGCTTTACATTTGGAGCCATGCCTTTATTTTTCTTCTCTCCTTGTGTTAAGTAGTGGATAGCAGCTGTGTTTACCCACAAACTAAATCTTGGAAGTGGGTGCTAGACTCAGGCCAAGTCAGTGTCCTAGTAATATACTGACTGCCAGGTGGGTTAGGAAGCCCACACACACAGGAGAGAAGCCACTTGTCTGTCATTTTAATCACTGAAAGTAGGTAGTGGTAAACAAAAGAGCTGGCAAACGTAGATTCTTGAACAAAAGGTAAGCATATAATCACAGCATATGACAATATGAGGGAAATCAGCACCATCAAAGAAAGCTTACCCCATTGAAAGAAAAAGTATCAAGGACCTAGAAGTAATAGAGTGAACAGAAGAAGACATTCAGAGAGATAAGGCTTTTGTATTCATGAAAAGGAATCTTTTTTTTTTTGTTTTTTTTTTTTGTTTTTGCATGAAAAGGAATCTAACAGAACTGGGGAAACAAAAATTTGACTTCAAAATTTAAAGCAAAAATGTCAGTTGACAGAACTCAGATGTAAATTAATAAAATGAAGGATTGAGCTAGGGAATTTCCTCAGAATGCCCTGCCAGAAGGACGGCTCTGAAAGTAGGAGAGAAAATTGAAGAGACCAAAGGAATAGTTAATAGTAGTTCTAATATCCCTCTAAGAGGTCTAAAGGGAGAGTTAAAGAGAAGCTATGGAGAATAAAATAATCAAAGAAAATAGAAAAACCTCAAATATGAAGAAAAGATTATTCAAATTTAATGGGTCTTCTGAGACCCAAGGAAATACTTCTACCTCAACATATTGTGACAAAAAATAAATCATTAACTATAAACACAGGAACACACAAGTAAGTTATTTCTAATTTCAACATGAGAGATGTCAGAGAGAATCCAAGGATATATTTTTTTAAATTATAGATTATAATTGAAGAATTGAAATTTGAAGATATATCTTTAAGAATTAAGAGTAAACTTGGGGATCCCTGGGTGGCGCAGCGGTTTAGCGCCTGACTTTGGCCCAGGGCGCGATCCTGGAGACCTGGGATCGAATCCCACGTTGGGCTCCTGGTGCATGGAGCCTGCTTCTCCCTCTTCCTGTGTCTCTGCCTCTCTCTCTTTCTCTCTCTCTCTCTCTCTCTGTGACTATCATAAATAAATAAAAATTTTAAAAAAAATTTTAAAAAAAGAGTAAACTCTAACAGAGTAGAATGATATCTACATAAATACATTTTTAAAAACCCAAAAAGTTGCATATATTCAGCTAATATAAAAAATAATTATCTTAGAGAATAGAGTAAGTTCACTAGAATCGAGTAGAATGTTTTTTCTTGTGTGGACTTTATTCATGAGAATTTTTTTTAAAGATTTTGTTATTTGAGAGAGAGAGAGAGAGACTGAGACAAGTTGGAGGGATAGGGAGAGGGAGAAGCAGATTCCCTGCTGAGCAGGGAGCCCAACTTGGTGCTCCATCCCAAGAACCCTGAGATCATGACCTGAGCTGAAGTCAGATGCTTAACCAATTGAGCCACCCAGGCTCCCCATGAAAAAATAAATTTTAAGAAATAAACTTTAATAAAATACACTTTAAAGATAGAAAGCTAAGGATGTTTGATAAATTCAGCAAAAAGCAAACATGGAAAAATAGCAAAATTAATAGTCATGAGACATAGAAAACATCTATATATCAGTAATCACAATAAATATAAGTAGATTAAATTTCCCTTTTAAATGAGTGGCATAAAAACTGATTATAATCTATTTAGCTATATCTGAGTATAAGAGACACTTTGCAACAAAATGTAGCAAGGTGGAAATAAAGGGATAGAAAAGGTATCCTTAAAGACCATTGAAAAGGAAGTACTGGGAGATGAATTTCAAGCAAAGAACATTAAGAATAGAGATTTTTTATGTTAATCTATTAAGATAACTGAGAAAGCATGAACCTTTACATATTTACCCACATAATTCTGAACTATATAAAAATGAAATTAAGGAAAATGTAAGAAAAAGCCAAGAGAATCCACAATCAAGACTAATTCACCTACTTTCTTTGTAAGATATTGGATCAAATAAATAAAAATATATGAAGGATTTGAATGGCCAATTAACAAAATTGATCTAATTGATAATTATATTTTCTATTTGAGTGTAAAATTCTATGTGTTCTTTTAAAATACACATGACATTAATAGGAGATAGACAAAAATAACAACACATGAAACAAGATTTAAAATAAACTTTGGACACCTAGTTGGCTCAGTCGGTTAAGTGTCTCCCTTTGGCTCAGGTCATGATAGAACCCTGCGTTGGGCTCCCTGCTCAACAGGGAGTCTGCTTTTCCTTTTCCCTCTGTCCCTCTATCCCCTCCCCACTTGTGTTCACTTGCTCTCTCTCAAATAAAAATTTTTAGGAAAGAAGAAAGAAAGAAGAAAGAAAGAAAGAAAGAAAGAAAGAAAGAAAGAAAGAAAGAAAGAAAGAAAAGAAAGAAAGAAAGAAAGAAAGAAAGGAAAGAGAGAGAGAGAGAGAGGGAGGGAGGGAGGAAGGGAGGAAGGGAGGAAGGGAGGAAGGAAGGAAGGAAGGAAGGAAGGAAGGAAGGAAGGAAGGAAGGAAAAAGAAAAGAAAGAAATTACCCTAACCTTATACCATGTTAAAAAAAAAAATAGATCATATACTTAAATATAAAACCTGAAACTATAAAACTTCTAGAAGAAAACGTAGATTATCTTTGTGACCTTGAGTTAGGCAAAGCTTTCTAAGACACCAAAAGTATGATCCATGAAAAGAAAATTAGTTAATTGGATTTTGTAATATTAGGGAATGAAAAGACCATTTTTTGGCTAGGTAAACATTATTTGAAAATCATGTATCTGATAAAGAACTTGTATCCAAAATATATAAAGAACACTCAAGAATAAAAAGAAACATTTAAAAAATGGGAAAAACTTTGAATATATCCTTTATGCAAAAGATGCTTACCATCATTAGTCATTAGGGAAATACAATTTAAAACCTCCTCACATGCGCATTAAAATGTCTAAAATGTAAAAGTCTGAATATATCAATTATTCTGCAAAGAATATGGAAGAACTAGAATTCTCATTCACTGCCAGTAGAAATGTAAAATGGTACAACCACTTCTTGAAAACATTTTGATAGTTTCTTAAGATAAATTCAAACCATTCTTATAATCAGACCATTCTACTCTTAGGAGAAATGAAAACCTATGTTTACACAAAATCCTGTACATAAATGTTCATAGCAACTTTATGATAGGAAAAATGGAAACAACCCAAATGTCTTCAGTTGGTGAATGGGTAAGCAAATGTGACCTATCTATATAAGGAAATAGTATTCAGCAATAAAAAAGAATGAACTATGTGTACATGCCATAATATGAACGAATCTCTAAGTAATTACACCGAGTGAAAGAAGGTAGACAAAATGGAACATATAAGGTAGTATTCCCATACTGGGATAAACTTCCATTCCATTTATAGAAAGTACTAGAAAATGCAAACTATTAATTAGTGACAGAGTGTTTTAGAGGTTGCCTGAGGGGATAGGGACAGGAGCCTGGGAGGGATGGAATGGAGGGATTTGAAGGGTCATGAGAAAATTTTGGAGGTGATGGACAGATACACTTATTATCGTGATTATGGTCATGGTTTCCCAGATGTCCATGTTATCAAAACTTATCACATTGTATATTTTAATATGTGCAGTTTATTATCTATCAATTATACCACAGTAAAACTATTAAAAATATTCTATACTTTTAGAAATATCTGTGGTCAAAAGCATTGAAAGTATGTTTTGTGAAGACCTTATGGTCCTTTTACTTGGATTGCTTTCCAATAAAGAATTATTTTAAATAGGCTAAGTTAATATGCATGGTTTTAAAAAAATAAATGTGACTAGGGAAAGATCTCACAGAGAAAAATATCAATTTTTGGATGATCATATGTAGTTGAATTATTAAAATTAAATATGTAAGCAGTTAAAAACTAAGATTAAGATGTTACAATATCTATCAACTTAATGTGTAGATTTTAAAAATCTCATTGCTAATAAAAGAAGACAGATTGATCTGTCTGTGCACAGCAGCATCAATTAATCAAGGAAATTCATATGACAGATTCATTATACAAAGAGTGAGAGATTTCTTAGAATAAACCAGTTGTGGTTCATTCCATAGGGATGCTCAAAACCATAGTGATATAATATTCTCTTTTCAACCTTAGCAGTTATATTTATGAAAAATACTCCTGTTGGTGATTATGCAATGGGTAAGACACAGGTCTTACACAAAGTTGGAGATGAAGGGGAAAAAACCCCACAGTAACACTAAAGCAAACCAATATATTAGAAAACCTCTGATTACAAACCACATTGGAATAACTTATTTTAAGAACACATTTTATGTGTGTGGGTGAAATAGGCTATTTTGTTCAGGAATCTTTACAGCTTTAAATTATCTGCTCAAGCTGCTCTTAGGCCATCCAGATTGTACCCCAGGTTAAAGTTTTCCAAGCAGACCTTAATTTTGGCATAAAAAGTAATATATTTTTCTTTGTTTCATTTTCAGAAGTCTGAGCAAAATGACTAGTTAAGATGGATATGGGTATGGTTGTTGGTAATATTCTATACATAATATGCTAAGAGAGTGGAACACAACCTATTTTCTTTCTCTATACTTTGCCATGGCAATCCCAACAAGTTCTTCTTGGGTCAGCCGTGTTCTTTTTTTTTTTTTTTTTTTTGTAAAGATTTTATTTATTTTTTCATGAGAGACACAGAGAGAGAGAGAGACAGAGACACAGGCAGAGGGAGAAGCAGGCTCCATGCAGGGAGCCCTGCATGGGACTTGATCCCAGGTCTCCAGGATCATGCCCTGGACTGAAGGTGGTGCTAAACTGCTGAGCCACCAGGGCTGCCCTGCCATGTTCTTTAAGGTGATGCTATTTTTTAAATTTAGGGCATGTAAATATAAAACTTTTGTTTGTTTGTTTTCTTTTTCTTCTGAAGTCCTCTAAATAGATTTAGGTGTCAATGAATTTTTCCTCTTACTATTCCTCTTACTATTTAGATTGTATCTAATAATTGTGGGTTGTTTTTGATGCTGTTAATCTTTTATATAGGATTGTTTATTTTTACAAACATCTATCAGGTTGTAGGCGTTAGATCTCCTTAATCAGTTGAAAAATCTGCTTAAATGGTTTGATAAGATCCAAATAATTGTGCCTTAAATTTAAAATCTGGAAAAATACCTGAATGTTTTAAGTGTATTTTGAACAGATTTAAAATTTCCTGGTTATTCTAGATTCTACTTGTGTCCATTTAAAAAACCCTAAGAGACTCAGGCTGAATTCATTTGACTCTAGTCTTCTTAGTTCTGGGTAAGAATGAGGATGGGCAGTTGCAGCTGAAATTTTAGAAGGGAAATGTTGGATTGCTCCCCATCTTCCAAAATTGGTAAATACAAATTCATTTTCTCAAGGTTCCATAAAAAATTTGTTTTCCCTTTCTGAATTTGTTATGTGGTTATTACTACCATGCATTTTAAACTCTTGCTAGGGATTTGGATGAGGACACAAAGAAAAATCAATTATGCTGGGGGGTTTTTGACAGAGGTGTATCAGGAATTGTACTGTGAATAAAAAAGCAACATCAAACCCAAGAATCTTTTTACCAGTGATTACTTTTTAAAATTTCTTGGAGGTTTCTTTTTTTTTTTAGATCTTTGAAAGAATCTGTGTTCGCAAGAGAACTGAGAGGGAGGACCCCAAATCCAATCCCATGTTTCTACCTAAAATGAAAGAGTAACCGGGGCAAAATAAATGAGAACACAAACAGATGAAGTCCAGATACCCAGGAAGAAGAACCTTTTTAAATTTTTTTTTCTAAATATTTAATTATCAGCCTTTGGCATGGCTCATGTGTTTTTGTTTTTGGTTTTTTTTTTTCAAGCAACTTCATCTCTCCTCTTTTCAAGGTCAAATGCCTTCTCCTAACCCTATCCTAGGTTGGCTTGCTGTTTTGGCGTGCTGTGCCTTCGAACTTGTTCACAGTAGTCCTTTGTATTTCAGGTATTAGACATCTTCTTGACTTCTGCATGGGACCCTAACTATTCCTTTGTTCTGTTTCTTCCTGGAAGTCAGACAGCATACAGCTTGTTTTTGTTTTTGTTTTAAAGATTTTATTTATTCATGAAAGACCCAGAGGCTCCTGCGGGGAGTCTGATGCATCACTTGATCCCAGGACCTCAGGATCACACCCTGAGCTGAAGGCAGACGCTCAACCACTGAGCCACCCAGGCATCCTAACATATAGCTTTCTGCTGGGATGAACCTTTCCACCTCACGTCTCCCTTCCCTTCAGATTTTAAAATTGTGTTTCCCTTCTGATCAGCAGAGAAAAAAAAGGAAAAGGAAAAAACATCAGGGACCTGTACATGTTACTTTTCCCTGATTTTTTTTTTTCCCATTGTAATTTGAAAGAGATTGTAAGATAACTATTTTTGGGTTTTCTGTTCCATCTAATTCTTCCTTTCTTTAAACTGATCACAATTTGAGTATAAAGGGTTTATTTCATTTATTTGCATTAGAGAGTGAGGGTGTGAATTTAATGAGTCTTGAAAGGTTTTATCTACCAAGTTTTTATTCTGAGACTGATAGTCAAGTTCTATCCCTAATACTTCAAGTGATTTAACAAAAATAAAACAATTTGAAAACAAAGTTAAAAAAAGAAAACAAAGGTAAATATTATATGTAATACATTGTTTACATTATTATATGCATATGATTATGTATTATGTATATTTTACACTGCCTTATGCAAAAAGCATTGAGTGCTGCCCAGATTTAAAGATCTAAATAGTTTACTTCATTTTGATTACTTGCATGCAATACATTGTTGAAAAGAATTCTTTTTTTAACGTGGTGCTGGGATTTTTTTAGGTTGATGTGATTTTGACACCATCATTATCATCCCTAGATGCTGAGATTTTACAAAAGTCAATAGAGGGATCCCTGGGTGGCGCAGCAGTTTGGCGCCTGCCTTTGGCCCAGGGCGCGATCCTGGAGACCCGGGATCGAATCCCACGTCGGGCTCCCGGTGCATGGAGCCTGCTTCTCCCTCTGCCTGTGTCTCTGCCTCTCTCTCTCTCTCTCTGTGACTATCATAAATAAATAAAAATTTAAAAAAAATACAAAAGTCAATAGAATGCTTCTCTTCTGTCATTTACAGTATTACTGAGGTTTTTGTTTCAAGACGTGTATATTGTACTCTGCTTTAAGAAAAATCTATGTACAAAAATATAAATATACATGTTGGTAGTTTTTATTAGATAACATAATAGTATTATGAAAGAGTTATGGGTTTTGTAAAAGGTTTCACTCCAAATTTTCTTTAAAGTATTGAAATCCCAATACACTTTAGGTTTTTTGATTAAATATTGTCAAGACTGTTTCTAAGGCATAAATTGACTCTGGAATTCTCTTTTATAAATCATAGTCACCACAGTGTTTTATTAATTGCCTCATGCTACTTTTCTTTAAAAAACATACTCTCGGGCACCTGGGTGGCTCAGTGGTTGAGCGTCTGCCTTCAGCTCAGGTCATGATCCTGGGGTCCTGGGATCGAGTTCCGCATCAGGCTCCCCACAGGGGAGTCTGCTTCTCCTTCTGCCTGTGTCTCTTCCTTGCTTTATGTGTGTCTCATGAATAAATGGATAAAACCAGTAAAAAAATAAATAAATAAAAAGCATCCTTTCTTAAAAGGTTGGTAGTCCATTTTACTGAGTTTGAAAATCATTGCAATCTACTATGTGCAGCTATCATGTACAACTTTACCTTTGGTTAAATTGCTTTGGGAGAATTCTCCATCAGTCATAATGATATTAAAATCATATATATTCTTTCATTCATCATTTTGGACAGGGTGTCTCTGTGAAAGAGGAAAAGAGGAGCAAAGAAATAACGAGTACAATATAAGGAAGTCTAGAGCATACAAACTTTTAAGGTGAAGCCCTTTTTTACTCTTATATTTGTATACCTCTTATCTTAACAACTACCCTGGTCTCACCTTGGTTTGTTAGATGGAGAAGTTGAATTGTAACCTTGATGGGCAGGAAGGCTATTAAAGCTTTTATTTGTACTTTCAGTTTTCAAAGTTTTGTCTGCTATTTTTTTGTATGGCTCTTAGATAGGCGAGGGCTAGGGTGCCATTTTATTTATTTTTAAGATTTTATTTTATTTGACAGGGAGGGACGGAAGAAGAGAAAGAGAGAAAGAATGCATGCAAGAGCAGGGAGAGGGAGAAGCTGACTCCCCACTGAGCAGAGAGCCCGATGATGTGGGGCTTGATCCCAGGACCTTGAGATCATGACCTGAGCTGAAGGCAGATGCTTAACCAACTGAGCCTCCCAGGCGCCCCTGGGATACCATTTTAAAGAGAAGTCATCTGAGAACTGAGAAAAATTTGTGGCTTGCCAGATTGATTATACCCTGAAGTGTAGAGCCCCATAGAAATATAGTGTGAGCCCTGAGGCAGAAGGGAAAGACTCAGAGGAACTTGTCCTTGCCTAGAGTCCCTTTCTGGGAAACGTGTGCAGGGAGTTCAGTGGGGCAGGTCACCAGAGGAGGACACAAGGGGGCAAGTACAGGACAGCCATGTGCATCATTTGGCCCATGTGCTGACCATATGAAACCTTCTTTGGGACTAGAAATTGCCTGACATGGCTAACCTAGAATATATCACTTTGCTGGTTCCTGGCACCGTCCTTGTTTTTAATGCGCAGAGGATGCCGCGGTGCTGTTCGTACACTGCGGCAGCTTGCTGACGTGGGGGAGCTGAAACAACACAAGTTATCTGCTGCAGTTCTCAGTCGAGTTTTAAAACAACACATTTTAATATCTGTAGCTGGAAGGGAAACTTTTGGAGCTTTGTAACTGGCAGGCAGGAGTGAAGCGACCAAAGAAGAGATGATTCTGGGGCCAGTTTTGGACACAAACTGAATAAACTAAAAGGAACCCAGGCAGGACAGTCTCCTGTCTGACTTCCCAGTAAAGTCAGAGGGGACAGTCCTGGCAGTCCTATGGATTTGTATGCTGGGATAGATAGAAACAGCAAAACTCTCGACCCTGTGGCTATAAAAAGAAGTATTTTTTATGATATATTCGTGGTTTAAGAGCAGGCAGTGAATTTTGTTGAACATTTATTCTTGCGCAGTTCAAAAACCAGAATTCTATCTGCTTGTGCGCTTAAGCTCTTTCAGATGTTTTTATTGTGTAACATTGTCTCCAGATTCTTCTTTCAATATATGTTGGGGTTTCCCACCCCCCTCACAATCTGTTAAAAGATCAGTTTGTGTGAATCTTGACACTGGGATGCTATTTCATGGTTTTAATTTGAACGTGAGTTGTTGCAGCTGGAAGCATATGATTAATGGCACAGACTTGTTTGTCACAAAAACAGATGATATTTTACATTTAGTCAAGATGCGTTGAAAAATTGCTTATATTACACTGGATGTAAGTCACATTTTAATTCACTTTTGAATTCCTGTAATTTGAATTCTTCTGAAACAAGTAGATGTGTATTTCTGGTGATATAACTGGTTATTGAAGATATTTGAATGGTGGCCTGAGAAGTTGTGTATTTTATATATTTATAAATGAACTCTGTTGTTTGCTCATGCTTCTTTATAGAATATAGAGGTCATTAATTAGCCAAAGCTTTTTTTGCTGAAAAATTATTTCAAATCAGTCAACAAGTCCAGGAGTCAGTGTAAAAAAAAAATGGAGGGTATGGTTATAGAGTTTAAAAATTTGTTCTTCTTGATTGCCTATGTATCTTTAGATATCTTGATAGTATGTCTACATAATAGAGTAGAGCTCCTAGTTTCCCTTACCTGCTAGCATGTGGAGAGTTCTGGTCACACAAACCATGGCAATGTCTTACAGCTCCTCTGCCATGACTCTGGGTTTGGGTGTATTTGCTGCAGTGACCCAAGAGTTGTATATGCAGTTTCCTTCAGGAATGAGTCTCACAAGTCATTCATGACCTGTTACAGAAATCTGCCCTCCAGTTCTTTCACCATAGAAAATAACATGAAACCATACATGTTAAATCAGATGTTACTCACTCAAACTGGTTATACCAGATAGGAATTAGCTTTTTTCAGATCCCCAAAGTGTGGCAGTACAGCGTCAAATTGAGTACTTCCATTGTGAGCAAGTCCACATTTCAGAAAGTATATGTTTTTGCCATATTTGAAGAGTTTTCATTATTACAATTCATTATAATCTGCCAGAGTTGAACTGTCTGCTTCTTTGCTAAGATGAATCCAGTTCTGCTTTGTGGAGAATACTCAACAAATGATGTGTCTTTTCTAGACAGTAATTAAAAAACATGAAACTTTCATATATTTTGGAAAACCATTTTCCAAGCTAAATATCTTTCATTTCTTCAACCATTTTCCATATTGCATGGTGTCCGGGTTCATCACCATCCTGTTGCCACCTTCTGTGGTGGTCTCTTGTAAAACATGTATTCAGAAGCTTGGTGTTCTAGATGTGGTCTGACCAGTGATACTCTCCTCTTTTCTTGTGAGTAAGAAAACCAACAATCTGAGCCACAACAAGCCCATTGGTTCATGTTGGATATGCTGTCAAAACACCCAGCTGTTTTAAGTCAGAGCTCTTCTGTTCTTGCACAGTTGATTTTTTTTTTTAATTCCAAGTTCCAGACATTACTTATATCTCTATTAAATTTCATTATGTAAGCACTGGCTCATTGTTCCAGCTTGTCAAGAACTTTTTGACTTTTCTCTGTCATCCAACATACTCGTGGTTTCTTTCAGCCTTGTGCCATCTGTAAATCTTGAAATGATACCTTTAAAGTTTTTATTTAATTAAAATGTATAAACATGTATCAGATTGTCTACTTTGTGCCAGTCTCATGCTCTCTCCTAGGGATAAGAAGACTAGCATGCAATCATTCCTTTGGGGAGCTCACAAGCTGTGGGGAATAATAGACATGTAATTATATAACTATAATGCCCTGTGATAATTGCTGTAATAGAGTTATGTGTAAAGTGCTAGGAGGACCAAGGTTGGTTACAAATCATAGAAGACCCAACACCTTCCCTGGCACAGTTCCATGAATTTTTGGATATGGCTGTTAAATTGCTTATAATGCTGCCTAACTACTGTCATCTGATTTACTTTTTCTTGCCCAAGGATACAGCAAGAGACTTGTTAAATATTTTGCTGAAATGATTTCATACTATGCTATTCCCAAAATGTA
The DNA here is from genome assembly GCF_048164855.1 of Canis lupus baileyi. Classification (NCBI taxonomy): domain Eukaryota; kingdom Metazoa; phylum Chordata; class Mammalia; order Carnivora; family Canidae; genus Canis; species Canis lupus. The sequence continues at coordinate 62,051,926 of NC_132841.1, forward strand.
CCAACCTGGTGAGCCAGTACTAAAGGAACTGAGAATTATTTTGAAAGACGTCTTAGTGACTCTATGATGGCTCATGATGATACCATTTTTAAAATCTGGGTTGATATTTGCCTATCTTCAGTCTCCTGGTAACTTTCCCATTCTTCATGGTTATAGCACAGGGCTTGGAGGAGTTTTGTGATGTCTGAGTTTTTCTGCTATCTTGGTATGTAATCTGTCTGGATCTGGAGACTTGCATTAACTTAAAGAAGCTTGATATGCACTTTCTCCTCACTTTAAATTTACCTTCTCTTAACTCTTTCCAGATTGAAATAATTCTTTTTATGCCTGCCTACCCTGGTTTTTTTGCTTATCTGTTCTTCATAACATTTTTACCACTATAAATTTATTTTGGCCTCTATACTTTGCTCTTTTTACAGTTTCATCTTCCTTTGAGTTCAGGGGCTGGTTTTTCTCCTCCTCCTCCTCATCTAATTATGTTGAAACTCTAAAGTGTAGCATAAATGACCATCATTGATAATATAGTCTCTAGAATAACATATCCATTCTTCTTTGGTCACAATGCAGAGATTTGAACTCTGTTTTTTGCTTCTTTTGCCATGAGATTGTCAACCAAATAAGATAGATATTTATGAGAACTGAGACTTTTTAGTAGCCATGTTTTATGGCATCTAGGTATGATAGCAGAACTGACACCAAGACCAGACAAGTCATGTCTTTGGCCATGAACAGTACTCTTAGGGTGGCTGCCAACATTTACCACTCTGTGTCCTTGGAGTTCAATCACTAATCTATCTCTCTTTCTCATTTTCCTCAATACTACTGATAATCCTTCTAATTCAGTCTGATCTGTGTGTAATTTTGCCTCTTTAATGTGGCTTGACAATTTCTAATGATTAATGATAAAATAATTTAACTCTGCTTCTGTGTCCTTGATAGAGCTTCCCAGATGCCTTATATGCCTGTTATCATATGTATTTTAATAAAGATCTGACTTTATATCTATTCTGATTATTTTATGAAGCTATATATTTTTGAGTTACTGAATATTTTTTCAATATGAAAAACAACTCAGTATCAAAACATTTTAAGGCTCTTAATTAATATATGATACAAAATTACTTTATAAAAAACTTGCATGGATTTACATTCCTATGTAGGAATTGATTCTATTATCTTATTGCATTTTTCCTGATGCTGCAGACCATCATTTAGACTTTTTAGGCAATTTGATACTTGAAAAATGGTGCCATATAATTTCAGCTTGAATTTTTTTTGATAACTGAGATTAAGTTTATCACCTTTGTTATTGTTTTGTATCTTTATCATTTTGTTTTTTAAAAATAAGGCGATTTTTATATAATAGTTATTCCAGGTGAGTTTTTGAGTTGAAAGATTCCCTTGAGATTTTGATCAGCAAAGCATGAAACTCACTAGTAAATTTGTAAAGAATGGAAATACTTATTATATTTAGTCTTCTCAACTAAAAACATGATACAGTGCTTTATTCATGCAAGTATTGTTGGTATCATACCTACAAATATTGGGATTTTTCCATATGTTATTGTTATTGCATGGGTTTTTAAATATTCAGTAGTAGTAAAAAGATTTTAAAACATTTTGTTTCTAATCACCTTATAGAACCATGTTATTCATCTTAAGTTTTCCAGTTAATTGTCTTGGATTTGTAGGTATACAGTTATCTGCAAATAATGATCATTTTGCCTCCTTTCAGTGCTTATTCCTCTTCCATCAATTTCTTGCCTTATTGTGTTGGCTAGAACGTTCAGGACAATTCTAAATAATTCTGATGATGGTAGGACCACATTCATTTTTATTTCTCCACACCTAGTATATAAAAGGTATTCAGCATATAAAAGGTACTCAGAAAATGTTTGGAGTGACTTTACTTGAATTTAGCTGTCAGAGCTGTGATTCTAATTGGCAAACTAGAAACTGTGCATAAATAAAAATAGTACAAGATAGAAAGTTACACATGACATTAAAAAACTACAGATAATTACCCTTCAGTGGAGGAAAAAGATTATGGACAAGTGCAGTGAAAGGAATGGTTGTGGCACAGGTGGCATTTAATGTGGGACTTAAGAATAGATTATGTTCAAAGATAGATTTGGGAGTCAGGAGATTGCCAACCTAAGGAAAAGTTATGAGCAGAGGTGGTGGCATTTGGAGGACATGATGTGAGCAATTTGTTTCGGCCACTGTAAAGGTTTCATCAGTAGTGTGGAAGGATTTGAGAATAGAAAGGCCACTGGGTCAGACCATCAGGAGCCTCAGATCACAGGCTACACTATTTTGACCAGTGCTTCCCAAGATTTTTCACATCAGATGCATGGAAAATGGTATTTTTACGACATATTGGGATAAGCAGAAACTGCTTACTGTGAGAGGTGATGACAAGAAATGGGGAAATTACATCCTGGCCCCCACAGGACACTCTAATGGCTATAGGAATTTTAGCACATCTGCAATCCTTCCAAGGTACATACATGTTAAGAAGGTGAGATTTTTCAAGGGATACTTTCTCACTGATTTCACTTTAAAGAGGTTTTGAACTTTCTGCTGAGCAGATTACCTCTTCTCTCTCTCTCTCTCTCTCTCTCTCTCACACACACACACACACACACACACACACCTCACATATTTCCAGTTCCCAATTCAAGTACTGATAGTCCTATTTATTTACTTTTCCTTCAAAACCATAGCTTCTAATTGTAAGGAGAAAATACCAATCTCCCTGTGTTCCAATTCTTTTAGCTTCCTCTCCAGATTATGGTTAACAAAGATAAATTCTAGATTTCTCATGTGTGTATCATTATGCTTGTTTCATTCTACTCACTTTTTAAAAAAGATTTTAGAGAATGAGGGGGCAGTAAGGCATGGGCAGAGGGAGAGGGGAGAGAAAGTCTTTAGCAGACTCTACTCTGCAGAGCCTAAGGCAGAGCTCCATCTCATGACCCAAAAATCATGACCTGAGCTGAAGCCAAAGCATGGAATACTCAACCAACCTTGCCACCCAGGTGCCCCCATCCTGCTTCCTTTTGAAGGATAATTACAACTTAGTACCAGTACAACTAGATTGTGACATAAAATTCTCTCAAGGTTACCTATGGTCTCCCAATAAGTAAATAGACCATCCCTGATCATTTCAGGGAACTAGTATATGGCTTTGAAATAATGAATCAAGTTGTTACACTTCAAACCTGTAAGAGCTATTGTAGACTGTAAACAAAATTATCTTAACAAATAGTTTTTCCATAAAAGATCTTCCTTTAAACAAGTTTAAAATACTGCAGTACCATAATTTGACAGTAACATTTCCATTAGCTGTTGCATTAGCAAAGAAGGTGTTTCTTAGAACACTTACTGTATCTCACTTGGCGTTTAACCAATTAAACTAATTAAGAGAATAAAAATAGATTTTGATGAAATATTAAGACATTTTAATGCTGAGAATGGATTGAAAACCTTATAATTTGATTTTAAGACTTTGAAATTCCTATATGTTATACTTTCCTCAGTAGTATCTCACTTGGACATTTTGGAAATAGCTGAAGATATACTTGTACTGAAATGTTATTTGAACAACTGGAGATTTGTTGTTAATTTCTTTGAGAAGTGATGATATTTTGGTTATGTCTTTGAGAATCCTTATCTTTTTAGAAACATAGACCAACATATTTGCAGATGAAACTATATGATGTTTGAGACTTGCTTCAAAATAATACAATGGCGGAATTAGGGTGAGGCTGGATTGGCCAGAGTTAATGGTTGTCAAGGCTGAGTGATGGTGTTCATCATACTTTTTTGGTTATTTATATATGTTCAAAATTCTCCATGATAATGAAGATATCAGGAGTATAATACATCGTGTATTTAATGAACATCAAAAACCCTATAATACTGTCAAGAGGGCAATGGGTGGGTCTTCCATGCTGCATTAAATCTGAACTGCTGGGCTTTTTATTTCTAGTCTTTGCCTTTTTTTTCTTTCATAATTGTTGATCTTGCCTTTTTCTTTTCAAATGCTCTAATTTTTTTATTTGGTTTCTTTTGTGGCTGTCTCTTCCTGCTACTGTCCACATGCCTGTCTCTGGTGGTTTTTATTTCTCCTCTGTCTTCCACATAATGATTTACTACTTCTAATATGCTCTGAGCAGGGAGCCAAGAAACTAAGTGTGATCACATTTTTTTTCTAGGCAAGATTTTTGTGTGGGCCTAAGGGACTTTTTAGAGTGGTTAAGCATGTGAGCTTTAGAATGTTAATTTTGGGCCCTTTCTGTTGGCTGCCCCATGGCTCCTAGTTTTTGGCTGTGTTCTGGATAGTTGAGGTATCCCATATATGTTTAGTATATTGTATAGTCATATGCCTGGAGACTGCAAGGAGGGTTTTGTTTTTGTTTTTGTTTATTTTAAATTAATGCAGTGATGATGACGTTGGAAGTAAAATAATTTTATTTACAACTCATCCAAAGAAACTTAACTTTCCAATTGTTATTACTTTAAGGATCAGAAGAATAAATATGCTCTTATGGAAAATACTTTTCAGCATGTGTAAATTGAAGCTTAAATGACATAGTGTCATAAAGATATCAATTCAGTGACATGCGAGACCATGAGCTCATGAGTCAGACAGGGGCCACACCTACCTAGTTGGCCACTGTTATCCTGGTGCCCAGAACTATGTCTGGTACATAGAAGCCACTCAGTAAATCCTTGTTTGTTGATTAAGTGAATGAGTAATATAAATCAGATGGCTATTTTTAATTCAGCACATGTATATTAAGAACTATATGTCTGTTCTGATTCTAGGTCTGTGAAGTATACAAAAGAATTGGTCTCAAAACACAAGTAGAGATTGTCAATCCAGGGCAGTCATAAGGAACTAGACATAAAAACACTTTCATTGTTGTTAAGTATCCTAACATTGGAGAGATGTACAGTTTGCTCTAGAATAACAAATGATGGAGACAGCAATTTTGTAAAAATTAAGGAAGGCTTCACTAGAGGAGATGTTTGGATATAGACTTGAAACGTGCATAGGGTTTTTTTTCCCAGTAAGACATGACCAGAGCAGGGGAAAAACAGCCAGAGGAAAAATGTATGGTGGAGTTTCAAAGTGTCCAAGAGCTTGGCAGTTATGCAGAGTGTAAAGTTGAGTGATTGTTGACTGACTACTAGGAAAAAGGGGTAAAGAGTTAAGAATGACTCTGAAGATTCATGGTTTGGGTAGCTCTCAATTCCCAGATAGGGAATCCAAGAGACTGGTTTAGAAGAGAATGCATGGCAAGAATGAGTTCATATGGGGACAGTTGCAATTTACCTGGGAAACTTCTAGAAGGGAATAAAACATGATAGATAGACGTAAGAAATAAGAATATTAGGGCTTTGGAGAATATTAGATAAGAACATTTGAACTGTCTTCAGGATATTAGAGGTAGCTGAAACAATAAGTAAAGACATTCCCAAGGAGAACATGTAAAGTGAAAAGAAATTCTGGGGAAAATCAGAGAATTCTGTTTGGTTTTGTTTTTAAGATTTTATTTAATTATTCATGAGAGACAGAGAGAGAGAGAGAGGGGCAGAGACACAGGCAGAGGGAGAAGCAGGCTCCATGCAGGAAGTCTGATGTGGGACTCGATCCTGGGGCTCCAGGATCACGCCCTGAGCCGAAGGCAGATGCTCAACCACTGAGCCACCCAGGCGTCCCAAAATCAGAGAATTCTTAATTGGAAATCTGTGCACTCTAGAAGCAGAGACCATGTCTCTTTATTTTCTTACTTGTACAATAGAGAGTGTAGTACGTGGTACTCAGTAAGCCCTCACAACAATTTGTTTTTTAAATGTTGCCTTTATCAGGCACCTGGGTGGCTCAGTCAGTTAAACATCTGCCTTTGGCTCAGGTCATGATTTTTAGGGTCCTGGGGTTGAGCCCCTGTAGCTGGGTTCCCTGTCAGTGGGGAGCCTGTTTCTATCTCTTCTTTTGCCCCTCCCCCTGCTTGTGCTCTCTCACTCTCTCAAATAAATAAATAAAATCTTTTTTTTTTTTTAATGTTGCCTTTGAAAGAAACATTTTGAAAAGTCAGTAGGTGCTATTTACTTAGAGCAATAATGACTTGTCAGTAACCCCCCCACACACACCCCCACCCCCTGATTTAGTTCATTAACTCACATTCTGGAAGTTGCTACCTAGCTGCAGGCTCTTTAACTTTGTTACCTATTCCTGTGTTAACAATTTACTGGAAACTTAGAGACTTATCAAGGAAAGTAGGTTGTTTGTTTTTTTTAAGTTAAACATAGAATTACCGTGTGACCCAGCAATTTTACTTCTAGTTATATACTCAAAAGAATTGAAAATAGGTGTTCAAACAAAAACTTGTACACCAATATTTACAGCAGCTCTATTCACAGTAGCCAAAAGGTAGAAACAAAACCAACATATCCATCAGCAGATAGACGGACAGAATGTGGTATATCTATACAGTGAAATATTTAGCCATAAAAGGATCCCTTTGTAATGTCTCATTTTTTTTTTTGGTGGATTGCAGTTCCTCAGGGATGTTTAGACTGAGAGGCTCCATTCCTGGCCACAGTGGCCAGAAGATGTCCTTAGATCCTGGGCACATGTGCTTTGCCGTATGGCAGTTGTTTCATAAAAGCATCCTGACTGAAAAGGCCACAGAACTAATCTGTTAAAATGGAAGTTACAGTCTTTTGTAACCTAATCATGGAAGTGACATCCTATCACCTTTGCCACATAATTTTTTTTAACATTTTATTTATTAGAGAGTATGAGCAGGGGGCAGGGGCAGAGGGAGAGAGAGGAGCAAACTCCCTGCTGAGCAGGGAGCAACACACAGGGCTCCATCCCAGGACCCTGGGATCATGACCTGACCAGAAGGCAGATGCTTAAGACTGAACCACCCAAGTGCCCCCCTCTTTGCCACATTCTGTCAGTTAGAAGTAAGATACTAGACCAGCCCACACACAGGGAGGAGATTGCACAAAGACCTCAACACCAAGAGTGGGGATCACTGAGGGCCGTCTTGGAGGCTGCCTCCCATCATGAGGAGCCTTTACTGTTAATGTCTCTGTGAGGCTTTTGATTATTTCCATTAGGATGATCATATGCTTTTCTTGACTGAACCTTCCTCATGTAACTCAAAGGTCATTTGAGTACCTGTGACTCCATTATGGCAGGTATCAACAAAGAGAACTGTGGTTCCTGGCTTTGTGAAAATATAAAATGTGGGTCATTCTTTTAATATTTCCTACTTTGTGCAGAAATTATTTCTTAGACATGGGTTATTTACAAAGATACATAACCTTAGGGCAGCCCTGATGGCCCAGCGGTTTAGTGCCACCTTCAGCCTGGGGTATGATCCTGGAGACCCAGGATCAAGTCCCACGTCGGGCTCCCTGCGTGGAGCCTGCTTCTCCCTCTGCCTCTCTCTCTCTCTCTCTCTCTGTCATGAATAAATAAATAATAAATAACGATACATAACCTTAGATTGATTTGTATACTAAGACTGTGCTCTTATGTGTATGCACATAGAGTGTGTACTGAATGAAATGATCTGATTTTTGAGGTTTAGAGCAAGGCCATCATTTTTCTAATTAAAAAAGGGATAGATCTTGAAGGATTCAAACCAAAGAATGGGAGTGGAGTGGATAGTGTTTTCTCTCCTAATTGCTGTGTGATAGTTTAGCCATTTGTATATAAGAGAAACTCTTCAAAATAGCAACAAGTATATGATAAATGTGTTGAAAGTCTTTTTTTTTTTTTTAAGGACACTGATCTTATGTCAGATTGGCATACTTTTATACACATCTACTCTTAATTGTTTCACTTACCTAAAATATGAAGGACATGAATGGAGTGACAGGTCCTCATTAGTCAGCTCTGAAAATAAGCCCTAATATGAGATCTTCAAGAAAACTCAGCATTGTGGAACCCTCCTGGATACCTAATAAATGTTTCTTTTCATATAATCTCTTCTTTATCTTCAAGAAAATATATTCTTTAAAAAAAAAAAGATTTTATTTATTTATTTACGATAGAGAGAGAGAGGCAGAGACACAGGCAGAGGGAGAAGCAGGCTCCATACCGAGAGCCGGACGCGGGACTCGATCCCGGGACTCCAGGATCGCGCCCTGGGCCAAAGGCAGGCGCTAAACCGCTGAGCCACCCAGGGATCCTCCAAGCAAATATATTCTTTAACCCAGTCTAAATAAAACTTAGACATTAGACTTAGCACCGTTTAAATTGTACTCTTTTCTTTTGAGGGTGTTCTTCATGGGAAACTGTATTTGGAAATGAGGTGCTTGACCTCAGTCAGTGTTTCAAACTCCTTTGTCTTCTCTTTGGCTAGTGCACTGATTCCTAATCTTTTTATCCTGTGACACTCTATTTTGTGTAACCTTCTGTCCCCAAGTGCTGGATGATACATACATACTTATATCTTGAAGTTAATTAAAATTAATTTCATTTTGAAAGTTCCACTTAAAAAAAAAAAAGAAAGTTCCACTTGCCTCTTGATTTAATTTTTTTTTTAAATTTTTATTTATTTATGATAGTCACAGAGAGAGAGAGGCAGAGACACAGGCAGAGGGAGAAGCAGGCTCCATGCACCGGGAGCCTGACGTGGGATTCGATCCCGGGTCTCCAGGATCGCGCCCCGGGCCAAAGGCAGGCGCCAAACCGCTGCGCCACCCAGGGATCCCCCACTTGCCTCTTGAGATAATCAGAGACATCACAGAGCTTCAAAGACAGAAGGTGGCAATTATTGATTTGGTGATGTAGCTACACATGAAGAAATCTGTTTAATGGTATATGTGATGTGGTGGGCTAATCTCATTTAAATATAGTGTGTAAAAATAGGAAGTCTGATTACCTTAAGGACATTTTAACTAGTCATTCATCCAGCCATGGTTACAGAGTTTATTCATTTGTAATTGTCTGAAGTGGAGTTATCTTATCACTAGTATTCCTTTTATAATGGCAGTTTTGAAAGACAGAGGGAAAACCTGCTTCTGACGACAAAAAAAGGAACTGCTCTGCTTTAGAAAGAAGCTCAAAAAGGAGCATTTCAGACTAGAATTAGAGAAGGAAGTGAGGGAGGAGGGCTCAATCAGTTAAGCGGCTGACTCATAATTTCAGCAAAGTCATGATCTCAGGGTCCCGAGATCAAGCTCCCCATCCTGCCCCATGCTCAGCAGGGAGTCTGCTTGGAATACTCTCTTTCCCCCTCTCCCCACTTGTGCTCAATCTCTCTCTCTAAAATAATAAAAATAAATATTTTTTAAAGAAAAGGAAGGGAGCCATGAAAAATATTTTAGACTATATAAAAATGAGACTGCTTATACTCATTCATGGGCAAATAATGCATGTGTTCATCCTTTCATTCACTTATAACTTCATCAACAGATATGGAGATATGCTCTGTGCCAGAGTCTGCATAGACACCTGGAGACGTAGTAGTGAACCCTTTGAGCAAGGAAGATCTTGAGTCTACTTAACAAAGTTAATTGATAGAGACCTGATGAAAGTGGCATGTTTATATAAAAGCTATGAAAAAGCTGTGAGTGTGAGAAAGTAGGTTATAAACACATACAAAAATTCCTGAGAAAAAGAGCTCATTTTGGACCTAGTTTTGCCTGCTTTTCCCTATTCGTAATCCACTTACATTTTATTTAAAAGTGGTCCCTTAAAGGGATCCCTGGGTGGCGCAGCAGTTTAGCGCCTGCCTTTGGCCCAGGGCGCGATCCTGGAGACCCGGGATCGAGTCCCACATCGGGCTCCCGGTGCATGGAGCCTGCTTCTCCCTCTGCCTATGTCTCTGCCTCTCTGTGTGTGTGTGTGTGACTATCATAAATAAATAAATAATAAATAAATAAATAAATGTAGTCAATAAATAAATAAATAAATAAATAAATAAATAAATGTAGTCCCTTAAAAAAAAATACACTTCCCCCAAAATGACAACCCTTCCTTAACCCACACGTCTTGAACTCTAGCTATAACAGTCATATGAGTTACTGAATAAATGCACCAGTTTTTGACTTTATAACAAAAGGGAGGGACATGTAAAGTATAATAATAGCCATGTGTAAATCCACCATACATCACCTTGTAGGTAACATCCACTCCTAAAGGTACACAGACACATGTGAGATCAGTTTGTAGTAGTGACCAGTTGGAGTTTTCTCATCCTATAAAATGAGAGTGTCATCTTAGTGTTAAATTGATAAATCACACTGCTGCTTTTAAAATATAGCTTAAGACTGCTTGTAGTAAAGGAATGTGCATACTTATCTGAAGGTGAGAAGTCTTTTTGATGTTTAGATTTCTTCCCCACCCCCCGACAACAATGGGAGAGGAAGAAATTGGGGAATTTAAATTATTAGAGGCTTTGGGAGATATAGGATAAAGAAGAAAGGGTCCATCTCAATGATTCTATTGGTACCTAAGTATTATTACTCTTCCCTTTTATGAAAGGGACACCCCAAGGCTTGGAACAACTAAGCCAATTACCTAAGGTCACTAAGATGACATGTGGTGGAACTAGAGTTTGAACCCAGTGAGTCTGATTTCAGGATCCATGTTAAATCATTCCACTATCCTACCCTCTATCTGAGCTAACTTGCCTCTTACTACTAAACCCAAGGTTTTACCAAGCCAGTGCTTGCCTTACCTTCAAGGAAAATTGTGTGTACTAAATTCTGAAAAAATTGGGGCCATTCAAAAGTTTTAGAGCCTAATTGATCCTTACACTGACAACAGCCCCTATTTATTTATGATTTGTAAAGTATATTGACTTGTCTAATTATAGAATTCAGATTATAATGTATATTAGTTGACAAACATTATTAAACAATGGTGTCATTTCCCTAAAGCTTAGACTGTTGGTGTTTTGCCACTTGCTCTTTTATGCCTGAGCCTAAACATGGAAGCTCACCAAACTTGTATAATCCATAGGGTGGCAACAAATAAGAGTCCACAAGAGAAAACTTAAATCTCCCTGTAAGTGTTGTGCTAAGCATTTCCATCAAGAATGACAGAGTATTGTGGCACCTGGGCGGCTCGGTCAGTGAAGGCTCTGCCTTCAGCTAGGGTCATGGTCACATGGGGCTCTCTGCTTGCCAGGGAGCCTGCTTCTCCCTCTGCCCCTCCACCCACCTCATGCACACGTACACACACACTCTCTCAACTCTTTGAAAAAGGAAAGAATGATAGTATTAAAACACAAAAGGATGGGCAGCCCGGGTGGCTCAGCGGTTTAGCGCCGCCTTTAGCCCAGGGCCTCATCCTGGAGACCCGGGATCGAGTACCGCATCGGGCTCCCTGCATGGAACCTGCTTCTCCCTCTGCCTGTGTCTCTGCCTCTCTCTCTCTGTGTCGCTCATGAATAAATAAATAAAATCTTTAAAAAAAAAAAAAAAGGGTAAATAGGAGTGGGATCAAATAAATGTTGTGGCCCAAGCAGAAACCCCTTAAGGTTTTATTACGTGAGTAGGTTATTAGTAATGTTTTGAGGTCAAATTAATCACAGAAAAGACATTACAGTTAGAGTAAGAGCCTAATATTCTACCTTTGAAGGTCAAAGCTTATAATCTGTTGTTCTAATTATTCTTTATTGCTATGTAGGATGAGACATTAGATGGTTTTAAACTTTTTTTGTGGGCTGTGAATTTATGTTCATCTAGAACCTCATGTTGTTTGCTAATTTTGTCACATGGTTGGTGTAAGTTAAACTTTACAATAAAACGTACTAGGGTGGGGAAGAATGGTAAGCTACAATAGAATGCCATTGCCTTTCCACAGTATTAAAAGATTGTATTTCACCCCGAATATAGAAAAAGTGCCTTCTATTTCAGCCAGAAAATTCTCATTTGGCTCTTCCCAATTTGTTGCTTTAGTCAATGGGAATTGCAACAAAATTGTTCCCAGACTAGCTCTCCCAGTCTGGCCCCCAGATTTTCCACAATACTACAAAATGTGCTTTTTGCTTTTTGTGTTAGGCCAACAGCTCAGGAATTTGCTGCTTAGTAAACATTTGGAGCTATGCAAATAGTGATCACCTTGGTTTTGTGGGTCTTCTAGGCAGTAGGCCCTTGGCCTTTACGGGAGTACAGAAGGGAACATTTTCCCACAACCCTTCCCACAGCTTTTTCTTTCTACACTTTCATTTTCTCATAGCTGCTTGTTCCGTTGAGCATCAGGACAGTCTGACAGATCACGGAGAGCACAGGGTAATACTCTCATTTGTGTTTTAGTACAGTGCTTCACACATGCAACATTATAGCTGCACATTTTCAAATACTAAAGCCTAACTCTGAGAAAGGCAAGAAGCTGTGAATAGAGTGTAATTTTATTGTGCATGTGAAATTAAAATTTTTTTAAATGGAAAATGTCGGGTGAGCAATTCCTTGCAGAGCAGAGTATGTGCCAGAAACATAAAAACTATGTGCTAATAACTATAAGCCACAAACTACCACCAGCCACCAAAAAGATAGCTTATTTCTGTATCATGAAATGTTTTGTAAGGTAAATCCTACCTTCTGCATGTAAGAAATCTGAGTATACATTTTATAAAAGATCACCTAGGGCAGTCCCGGTGGCTTAGCGGTTTAGCGCCGCCTTCCACCCAGGGTGTGATCCTGGAGACCCAGGATCGAGTCCCACATCGGGTTCCCTGCATGGAGCCTGCTTCTCCCTCTGCCTGTTTCTCTCTCTCTCTCCCTCTCTTTCTGTGTCTCTAATAAATAAAAAAATCTTTAAAAAAATAAATAAAAATAAAAGGTCAACTAATTCGTTCAAAAAATAGTGATTGTGTAAGACTGTGTTAGATGCATTCAGAGTGTAAAAATGAATGAGGTACACAAATACACAGAACTCCCAGATGGCTCTTTCAGTCTAACCGGGAAGATGAAATGTATATTCAGATAACTATGCTACAGAGTAAAAAGTGTTCATGAAGAGCACCAAAATAAATAGATTAAGAGTTTCTGAGAAGTTCTTTCCAGCTGGAAGACTGTTGGAAGGCTTGGTGAAGTCGGTGATCTGGCCCGTGAAGGGCAGGTGGTGATTTTCCTGTATAGGAGCCTGACATGGCAGGAACTCCAGGCAGGAGATGATACAACCAACGGCATGAGGCTGAAAGTCTCATCTGGTCCAGGAGAGAGCAAGTTGCATTTGTGGAAAGGAATAAAGAGATATGGTAGGAATGGCCAGTTGGAGCCAGGGCACAGAAAACTGTTAATGCTAAGTTGTGTAATTTGGGAATCCAAATTTTATAGGCATTTGATGTGTTTAAGCAGAGTGGTGATATAGCATGAGCTAGTCTCCTGGATCAGTATTAATAAAATCAGAGTACTTCCAGGACAGAGGCAAGGAGACAAGTTAGAAGGCCATTCTGGTGATCCTGATGGGAAGTGGTTGAGGGTGTGGACCAGAATGAGAATGTAGAGGAGGCCAAGATATCAGATGGAAGGCAGAGTCCTCAGGTACGGGAGTTAGAACTTTACAATGAAGGTAATGATGTGCAACTGTGCTTTGAGTAACCTGGACCCTCGGAATACTTGTGTGTGGGAGGGAAGAAGTGGGGGCGGGGGGAATAAGGTGGGAAGAAGGCAATCGATCTATCAGGTTTTGTATAATTTGGGGCATTTTGTTTTGTAAAAGGTGGGGACCAGAATTTTCAGAATTTTCCAGGGATGTGCTATTTGAAGTTCAGATTCCAAGGCTGCACATGTTTAGACCCTAAAGCGTGTGACATTGAGTGAGAATTCCAACATAACAAGACCAAGGAGATTAGTACCACTCCTATATAGACCTCTTAATTTTGCAATTACGCTCCCAACTTTGGCTGACCTATCTTTGGATATGAGTTAGAGTAAGTATAAAGATAGTTCAGTGTAACACGTTTATTTCTGCTGGAAAACCACTCCAAATATGCCTGAGTTTTGGATCCCAGGGGTCACTTTTGCATATTAAAGATAACAAGTACGTACAATTCTAAAATCCCTATGGGGTCTTAGGCCTTTCCCTCTCAAGAATTATTGAGACCTCAATGCCTTGGCAAAGCTAAAAATGCTAGGAAAATAATGTGCCATCCTCCTCAAGCAACCACTAGTGGGAGGTAGGTGGATGAGGCCCCAAATGCTTCACCACTGGTGCCTGGCTCTCAGTTTTAGCATGACTAGTTCAGGCTACCCACAGTGGTTGCTGTTTGGATAGCTCATTTCGTGGGTTGTCTCTTTCCCTCTCCCACTTCCTCACTCTGCCACTAGCATTTTCTGCCTTTGCCACTTGAATAAACTCTTTACACTGGAGGAATCCAAAATAAGGCAGAAACCATTTGTTAACATAGTTCCTTTACTGACTCTCTTACACCCTTTGGGAGAAGGAAAAACTTATTCTTTCTTGCCCACATTTTTTTCATAGATTTCTAATAAATACAGGATATACCTTACTAAGCAAATCTTATTCAAGCTATGCATTAGCTATATGTCCAGGAGTGTGGAGAGTATTCATTTTTTAGGTTTATGAAATGTAGAGGCTTGGCATACCTGGGTGGCTCAGTAGTTGTGATCCCAGATCCTGGGATCAAGTCCTGCATCCAACTCCCCACAGGGAGGCTGCTTCTTCTTCTGCCTATGTCTCTGTTTCTCTCTCTCTCTCTCTCTCTCTCTCTCTGTCTCTCATGAATAAAGAAATTTTTAAAACTTAAAAAAAAAAAAAAGAAATCTAGAGGCTTGGCCCTTTAGCACTGGAAGAAGCTCTGCTATGAGCAGGTAATGCCATCTGCCCTAAGTACTAACAGGTAATGCCTGGTCAACCCAGTTAATGTCCCTCACGGCTCTATAATACTCCTCCACTTACTTCTGTCTTCAGCCCCGACACTGCCTGACTTACAAAGCCATTTATATTCTCTCCTCATACTGGTCATTACTTGTCGCTAGCTGAGATTTCTTATCTCATGTTCCTTCTCTTCCACTCTGGGAAACAGCACCCATGTAGTAGAAAAGCATACATGGTCTTTGGCATCAGTTCAAAATTTGGATAGCACATTTGCTATTTATTAGCTGGGAATGGAGAAAAGTGCTTAAACTTTCTAATTTCTTAAACTTTCCCAGTTTCTTCATCCATTAAATAAGGATAATAACTCCTAAAAAGTTAAGTGAGGTGATGTATATAAACACCTTTACAAGGTTAGGTGTGATGTAATATGACGGTGAGGTGGGGGTGGATGATGACTAGGTATTAATCGTCTTTTATATTCTATGTGGGTGTTCTCAGTGCATCTCACTGTGTGCCTGAGGACTTTGGTCTCCTCCAGCTTAACAGTTGATCCTGTTTAGTGATGCTAAAAATCATAAAGATCTTTTTTTGTTTTTCATAAAGATCTCATTTTTCTAAAATTCTTTTATTATCTAGAGTGGTTTTTGACTTTGAAAGCAAAATAGGACAATACAGCCTCTCTTAGGAGAACTTGATTTTGAATCTTCACATTTTTATACTTTGTATTGACCATTTAAGGAGGGCTTAATTTAAGATATTTTGGCTTTTGGGAAGTGGGGGTGTGGGGAGGTCCATAACAAAAGTTTGAGTTTAGGCCTTAATCTTCTTAGTATTTCAGTTTTTAAAAACAGGTTGAGTGAGTCTGATGGAGAGAAGATGAAAAGAATTAAAGGAACCACCCATCAGAAAGACCAAGACTCCACAGATGGGAGGGGTTAAAAAAAGAATTTAAAATTATTACTTATCTATCTTCTCTCCCATCTTGCTCGTTCAGCGTCTTCTCCCCATGCTGGATACCATTCTTCTTAAAGTAATACTCCCGAGGTGGCTTTTATTCCAAGGATATATCCTCCTTCACTAAGATTTGAAGAATTAATTTACAATTAAAATTCTCCAAAATTGGCTTCATTTATGGGTTCTCCAATCTCACTAAGTTTTCCAGAGGGAAAATATTCTTATTCTCCTTCATTTTCTTAAGACTATGGTAAGAAGATGGAAAGAGTAGACAATCTTGAGTCTTCATCCTCACTCTATATACCATGACAGGGTGGCTGACCAAAATGGATATTTTTTTTTTTTTTTTAAAGATTTTATTTTATTTTTTTATTCATAGACAGAGAGAGAGGGGCAGAGACACAGGCAGAGGGAGAAGCAGGCTCCATGCAGGGAGCCCGATGTGGGACTCGATCCCGAGTCTCCAGGATCACACCCCAGGCTGCAGGCGGCGCCAAACCGCTGCGCCACCGGGGCTGCCCCAAAATGGATATTGTCATCCTAGTTAGCCTGGCTAGCTACACATAGCCCTTTGGCAAACCATCTCTTTGGATCAGACTGACCAGAACTGCACCTATACCAGCATGGCTGCGTACTTTTCCTGTCAGAGATAGGATTAGATCTGTAACTATTCTGTTCTAGGGGTTTCTAGCAGTCAGCAATAAGTTAGAGGACTATCTAGAACACACAATCCAGTACAGCAGCCATCAGCCACATGTGGCATCTGAGCTTCAAATTTAAGTAAATTTAGATAAAATTCAGTTCTTCACTTGCACTGGCCACATTTCAAATACTCTATAGACACAGTGGCTAGTGGCTACCATATTGGAAAGCACAGATACAACAATTTATCACAAAAAGTTTAGTTAGGTATCACTGGTCTGGAGATCAGATTTTCCATAGGGACAACACTCCACCTCCACCCCCCGCATAGGGACAGCTTTGAACAACTGTTTTTATTGTTGACTCCTGTATTTCCCTGTGTTTTGTTTTTGTTTTTGTTTTTTAGCTCACTGGATTTATCTTTCAAAGAACAACTCTTGTAAGAAATTATTTATGGCCTCTTAAGGGAACTAAGCATTTTTTGGCTGCAAATAACAAAATATTTCTAAAATTGGCTTGAATAATAGGCATTTACTGCACTCCAGAATAAAGGGTCCTTATAATGTAGTTGGTTGGTACTGCTGTTGGGTGGTGTTCTCGAGGACCCAGGCTCTGTCTTCCCATTCTGACATCCTCCATATGTTGGTATGTCTCCTTCAAGATGGCTAGAAGTTTAACACAGTCCAAAGTGTCATCTTCTTACCTAATAAGATTAAAAACAAAACAAAACAAAACTAGGAGAGGCGGTTCTCTTTTGGCATCTCTTTTCATTGAGGGACACATTTTTTCCCCCAGAAGCTCCCAGCAGAACTGTGTTGAGACGCAGTTTGCCAGAAACAAATCAGCTGTCCATACCATGAGAGAGAGGTTGGAAAACAAATACTTGGCATTTTTAGCCTCTGTAATGGTAGATTGACTCTGCTGGTAAAGAATGTAAGGACTATCAAGACTGAAGTTTTTGTCTGTTTTGTTTGCTACTATGTCCCCAGCACCTGGGATGGTGCCAGGTGCTCAGTAAATGTCTGTTAGATGAATTAATAATAAGAGAATGTTTCATAGTGTACCATAGAAAAGCTGTCCATAGTTGCTGTAATGTGCCATAAAAAAGAACCTTGCATAATGAAGATGTGTTATGTTTGCCTTGTAATAGCTTGAACCAGGCACTCTGGGTTAACTAGCTCTCAGAATGAACTCTTAGTTTACCAAGAGCTCCTTACAACCCTTGTAAGGCAGTATCAGACCTTGGGCGATTAGACACTGGGTATCACTTTCCACCCAGCCTCTCTATTGTTAAGATGCCGCTTTGTTTTTTAATCAGTGTACAAAATATAGGCCAGGTTTGAGTTGAGTGTTTAACCTTTTTATATAACAATTTGAGACAAAGCATGCACTATTCAGTCATTAAAATGAGTGACCCCAGACCACTGTTAGATGTGATGTCCCATATTACATTACTCTCTTTGGACTCAGTTTATGGGTGGGGAATGTTGGGATGTGGACATCAAATGGGTGTTCGAATTTTCCCAGTTAGGCTCACTTCTCAAAGCACCTGGCAGTTGGGTTAATGGCTTATCCATTTCTCATTTCAATCTGATGGCTAAACTAAGATCCACTCACCCAGACTGACCAACTTTATACAACCCTTTACCCAACTCCTGGTTTCCTGGGCCCGAATCTGGGTCAAGGCTTCTGCTAACCAAAGCCATTGGGCAAAAGGCTGGACTTCAACTCCAAGCCCACTTTTTGTGATGAACTGCTAAAACTAGGCAGAAATGCTAAACTGCATATGCTAAAACTGGACAGAAAACCAAGTGGTAGGTGACTAAAGTAAAGGGTCTTTGCACCATTAATAATGTATTATTCAAAAAAAATAATGTAAACTGCATATGCTAAAACTGGACAGAAAACCAAGTGGTAGGCGACTAAAGTAAAGGGTCTTTGCACCATTAATAATGTATTATTTAAAAAAAATAATGTATTATTCACATATTATGTTGTAGAAGGGACATTTTAAGAAATTATGGCATTTCTTTTTCTTATTGGACTCACCATCATTTGTCTATTTTCAGGTGTCTAATGTGTTCCTAAATGTGGCAGATGGGAATAGTTTCTTGTTAAAAGAGATGAATCTCATGAGTTGGATTTTGCATATGTCCCATGTATTTCGAATGGAAAAATTCCATTGAAACATGCAATCAGTATTCTTCTCTTTATACTTGATTCTCTGCACACCTTCTTATTGTTATGGCTGTATTTATTCCCTCTAATATATGTACAGATTTTGTTGTAGTTATTATTACTTAAAAGAATTTGAGGATTTGATCTAAGAGGAATAATGGATTTTAAAATATTTTTTCTAGGTTCTTGCTCAGTGACTTGTATAGAATAATACTTTATAATTCATTGAATTAGTTGGCTGGAAATGTTCTTGGACATGTTCCTACTCTGAGCATTAATACATATAGGTACTTAAGTACCTTTTATTCTAACAGGTTGCTTTTCCCCCCTTGGTTTATGCAATAGAGTTCTTTATTTAGTTTTATCACCTTCTTAGTCCATGATGCTTTTATTTCAATCACATTAGACTTAAATATAAGTCTTAAGTATGTAACCTTGGCCACATCATGTAATTGTTTCGTGTCTTAGTTTTATTATTGATAAAATCAGAGCCATAAGAGTATCTGCTTCTTAAGATTGTCAAGGGTAAATGAGTCAATACATGTAAAACACCTTAGCACAATCAACATTTATTTTGGAACTATACTTGGTCAATTGCAACTGTTGGTTGACTATGGATACAAAAGTTGGGCAAAATCACAAAACCATTTTGTGAGTATTAATGAGCTCTATAGAATGTCCAGTAAAACATGTCACATATATTAGATGAAAATCATGTGCCACATATCCTTTAGTAAGATTTATAATAGATTTATGTACAGATATGTATACACACAGTATTTTTGTTTTAAACATTTACCATCAGGTAACATTGCTGCTACTTTTGCTCCTCAAGCTTATGGATGGTTCTCTAGCATATGGATAATGTCTGGATGTAGCTTGTAGCAGATGCTGTTGGTACCCTACCCAGATCTCCTTTACTGGGCCAGTGCATCCATCTCCCAGCTGCTGCGAGTATTGGCTGCTAATGACTCACACCTGTACCCTTCTCCAGAGGCCTGCCCTTGGCTGACCGTAATTGCCTCAACCAAATATGTCTGGGAGGGTATGAGATCACACCCCTACCCCCTCCTGTTCCCTAGGGGTGGCTCATAGCCAATGACTGTACTGGGGTATAGCAGCCCAGCCCCCTTGCCTTTGGACTGGACAACTTCTGTGGTTCAGGCCATGCTCTAGAGCTCCTCGTTGGATCAAGCTGAGGCTAGATTTCCGAAACCATATCTTTGCCTAGCTCCTTGCCAATTCCAGCTTGCTTTTTTCGCTGCTGGATTGTCCTAATAGCACGTCTGTCTGTCATTAGGTGTTCTAGAAGTGCCGCCTCAGACTCTGCCTAGGGAGCCTGGCCTAAGGTGTTGTTAATTTCAATTCCTCTGTTGTTCTCTTAGTTCAACCATCACTTATACAACTAACTACTTATGTTAAATAATCTCTGGCTTAATTATTTTTTCTTTTGTTTTGTTCTGCTTTCTTGGTTGGATATTACCTGATCTATATCACCCCTATTCACATCCCATGTCTTTACATATTGAAGGTTACTCAACATTAAAAGTCCTTGATCTTCTTTTATAGCTGGTTATTTCAGTTAAGTATTATGATGAATACCTTGGATTTTAAAATTTGAAAATTAATTTTAAATTGTGAATCAATTACACTTCCCTGTAGGGTGATTGTAAGAATTATATGAGCTATTCTTTTGAAAACACCTAGCATGTGCCTGGAATATAGAAAGTGGCTTAATAAATGGTAGCTGTTTGGTAACTGATAATTTTTAGGAGAATTGCACAGTCTGCTTGAGATGCCTCAACTGTTGCTCTCTTACTGCCTACTAAGTACCTCTATCACAGTGCTTTATGACTTTTTTTTCCTATTTCTCCTAGAAAAAATGTGGGCTTTTGAGTGTCATCCAGTAGTGTGTTGGTCCTCAGGGGAAGAAAAGACCTGATGATTGCTTTTGTTGATTTCGATGGTGAAAATATTCCTATCCTGTCCAGTTTCGAGCTCCCAGTATGGTGAATGCAGAGTTTGGAAGAGATGTACACATTTGGCTGTTTCCACTGCATGCCAAGTCCAGTCTCTAATCTTTGTAAGCCCAGGATTTACCACAGTATTTTCAACATAGGAGCTAAATATTCAATGGATGGCTCACATGTAGTTACTACTGGTTAATACTTGATCATATGCACTAAACTGATGAAATACCTTTATCTAATTTTTGTCGTAGAAAGAATAATCCTACCCCCCATCTCCATCACCCCCCATACTCACACTGCCCATGCTATTCATGAAGCAAATGAAAGTAAAGGAAGCACTCTCATCATGATGTAGTAGAGAATGCCCATGCCCTCCCTAGACAGGTTGTCTACTCAGATGCAAATCTCAATTCTGTGATTGACTAGACACTTGAATGGGGATTACTCACTTCACCTCTCTTGGCCTCAATTTCCTCAGACAGTTGGACTGGATGGACAGTCTCTCCAAGTCTTTCTAGTCTCAAAATCTATAAAGCCTAATTAGTGTATAATTTCACTTCCTCCTTTCCTCATTTCTCTCATTCCTATAGTGAGCTTCAAGTTATATGTTTTGCTGGATATTGGGGATACAAAGAAGAATAAGGCATGGCCCTGGTTGATGAGAATCTCAATGTCTTATTTTGTGAATACCTGTCATACCAAGACCATGAGTATGCACAGTGCCAAATGTGTTTATGCAAATGTATCAAGATTTTAATTCATCACAAATTTTAGCACTTTGATCCATAAAAGTTTTATTCTAGTAGTTTTCACTTTCTAGATGAAATTAAACAAGACTGCCCTGACCTGCAAGTAGTTCTTTTAGGAAATATCAAGATAGTGTTCATTATCTGGAAAAAAACTGTGAACAGCTAGGTGACACTGTTCTCTGAGTTAGGCTCAAACTCACTTTATAAAGAGTATAATTTATTTAGGGGCTAGCAAGCAAAATCTAAAACACTTTTAAGTTTCAATCTAAAAAGTATTTATCCTGCTTTTTATCACACATTTTTTTTAAGATTTTATTTATTTATTAATGAGAGAGAAAGAGAGAAAGCATGTGGCAAAGACATAGGCAGAGGGAGAAGCAGGCTCCATGCAGGGAGTCCAATGCAGGACTCAGTCCCCTGTCTCCAGGATCAGGCCCTGGGCTGAAGGCAGAACTAAACTGCGGAGCCGCCCGGGCTGCCCTATCACATATTTTAATAAGAAAGGTGTGTTGAATGACTCCTAAACTTTGGGCTTCTTCTCCAAGGCCACATCCACCTGTTCATGCCTTTGTTCTCATCAACCATGTTTTCTGCACTGAGTTTTTAAACACTACTTTGGTTTCCAGTAGGAATTACTGTTGGGTGTTCCCAAAAATACTGTTAAGTGTTTTCAGTTTCTGAAAGCTATTTTTAAAAAAGAAAATTTGTTTTGTTTTTGACAGGGGCTGATAATATCCGGAAATATTGGAGTCGCTACTACCAAGGATCTCAAGGGGTAATATTTGTATTAGACAGTGCCTCTTCAGAAGATGATTTAGAAACTGCTAGAAATGAACTGCACTCAGCTCTTCAGCACCCACAGTTATGCACTTTACCCTTTTTAATATTGGCCAATCATCAAGACAAGCCAGCTGCTCGATCAGTCCAAGAGGTATGTCTCATTAACGTGACAACTCTTTGTCTTGTTTTTGTACTTATGCTGCCACATTGGAATCTGAAAACTTGCCTATGATTAGGGAGATGCTGGTTGTGTTGTTTTCCCACATAAAACCTTAAAGTAGAAAGACTATATCGATATATAGAAATTATTGATTGTATATCTTTCTCCACCTGGAAAGCACAGATTTTTTAAAAACTGTTTAGTCAAAGTTAAAGATTTATCTGAATATTTTTCTCATCTATTTTCTCATTTGAAGGCCTGAACATACTGAACATTTTTTACCCTGCCAGCTTACTTAGTTCATTCTTTTCTCCAGCTTTTCAAGGAATGCATCGTGCGTATTACCATGCATCACTTGCCCTCAAATGTCATGTTCTCGTCCCTCTGAAATACTCACTGTTGACTAGAAGCAATGAGTCCTATTCTGTAATCAGCCAGGCTGAAAATTGATGTCTTATCTTGCAAGTTCCATGGTACCAAATACACTTTAATATGGACTCATTTTTTATCTTCCTCATTTAATTTCACTTCTTAGCTTGTATCTCACCTATAAAAGCATGAGTCTAGTTCTGGACCGAAAAAAAAAAAAAAAAAGAATCAGTGTCTCACCCAGCAGAGCTTCTGATTCATGGATACTGAAGGAATAAGATAGATGAATAATTGTTAAAGCTTGGATTGTAGTGAATTTTAACCTTAAGTACCATGGAATCAAAACTTTTCATGTATTCCTTTACACCTGTAACTTTCAGAATCGGTTTCTTACCTGTCCTGCAGAAAATTGGGTGCTTCCTTTAGTGACTTTGGAATAAGATCATTAATAGGAACAATGCGGCGGCCCTTTAGTCTGAAAAATTAGATGAGGAGTAAGGACATGAGATGTTCTAACTTCCAGACTTCTCTCACACTTAACATGGGACCCATGCAAGGAGCTTTGTTCCTTTGCTTGTGTTCTCATCGGCAAGCTGGCAATCATACAGTTGTTTTTGTTTTTTTTTTAAAGCGAGTGGGATGATTTTGGATAGTTCACTTTGAAGTTTAAAGTACTAAGCAGTAGAAGACGTACTACATAGAGAATTTTCATTTAAGTTTTAGGGAAATAGTAAAGGCAAGGGTTTCTTATTAAATAGAATTCATATCTATCCTCTGTTGCTTCATGCAGTGTTAAGTAGGCATCAAGCACCTTTTTTCTTCCTAGGTTTTGTGAAATATAGATAATATTAAGTAATTAAGATAAAAATAAAGCAATGCAAATCTATTCAGAATCGTTAATGTGAGCATCTTTGGCATTGTAGTTGTGGTGCCTTCCTGATCTGTTCTTCAGGCTCTTGGTAAATCTTGTAACTGCTCAGCACCAGTTTTTCTGTCTGTAAAATGGATATAATAGTATCTAATGATGGGTAGTTATGAGTGTTATATTCGTTTATAATTATATGGTACTTGCTGAAGGTGCATTGTTCTGAGATTCATTGTGGGAAATACAGGTATGTATTAAGAATACAAATAGACTATAACATTTTGTACATAAATAATGTGTTGCATCCATAATAAAATATACGAAATACATAGACAAATGACCTTATAACTTCAAATCCCTTTACTCAAGTTATGTACAATAGCTGATTTTTTCCCCCTTCAACTTTAAGGAACTTTTTTCCTTAGACACCATAAAATAGAAACTAATGTTTTTTAGAAACCCAATTCATAGCTCGGGGTGATCCTCCTTAAAATCGAAGACTGTCACATCAAAGAAAGGAAGCTTTTAATAGTTAATTACTTTGGAATATGCTTTGTGTGTTGGCTAGGTATCTTTTGTAGGAAATGGGCAAATATTTTTTTATCATTCATCTTTAGTGAGACAGAGGCTATAAATGTAGAATAAACAGAATGATTTGAGAATTATTCAAGACGTGTATATACTAGAACATGTATGACTTTGATTTTCTATTTATATCAATTTTAAATGAAATTCGCTCAATTTTTGCGTGTAATGGAATTTGCACCATTTTGAGGACTGTTTAAGGCATTTTCCATGTGGTTATATAAACCCATACTACATACTATACTGGTGCGTGTTAACATTTTACACTTTAATTGAAGACATGGGCAAATTCTATTAGAGGTCTTGAAGTTTGTTGAAACATAATGAAGTGATCATACTTTGGATGTGGCAGAAAAAGAAATGGAAGCTTCCTATTTTTTACTCATTGCTTGAATGACAAAGAAGTTTCTCAGTATAGTAGTGTTATAATGCCTTCTGGAAATAGCCCCAGGAATGTTTTATGGATTAAGTCAATACCTTATTAATAAGTTAACATAAAAGTGGAATTGTAAAAACTGAATCTTAAACTTTTAATGAATGGTAATCTCAAAATGATTGGGAGGAGGCATGGGTAGAAGAGGAGTAGAAGATTAAAAAGTGAGCAATCTTACATGTTATTTGAAATATGTTTAGAAGTGGTCATCTGTTTACTACTCCTCTTTTCCTTATTATAAAGGTATTATTTGCCCTGAGCTCTGTTGCTTATAAACATTTTTATTCATTTATACCTGCTAATTTGTGTGCACTTTGTGTAATTTCCAAATGTGCAATTTCCAATTGCAAAATACCTGAGTCTGAGGCAAAATTTTGTTCTTTCAGAATCAAGGAAAATGTATTCAGTTTACCAAAAGCACTGAACAAGCCTTTGATGCAGTTACGAAAAGACGAGGAGTCATAAAGGCTCATTGATTCCTCCCCTCCTCCCACTGAAATTATTACATTTTGTGCTTAATGCATTATGCAAGAAATTTGCAATTATTTATCCTGTCACTCCAGTAAAACTTTTAAGAACTCATTTATCATTTAATGAGGGTAACGGAATATTGTTGAGTTTAGAAGCTGGTGAGATCTAGAGGAGAAAGCTGAATTATCACTGGGATTGCAACAGAGGTTGAAAAATCTCATGAGGTTATATATTTAGTTCCCCTCCTCTGCTATGTCATTGCCATGCTCCTGTAGAGTATGAGTGTAAGAAAGGAAGACAATGGTTAAAATTACTTTGTAACCCACAGACAGAGGGCAACATGCCCAATTATTTTGTTACCCTTTTAGAATGCAAGTGGAGTCTTGTACATTGCATAGTTTGCCTTCTGTAATAAACCTGGTAATGACTTGTGTGTAACTTAACAGAATTTTAAGATTTTACATTTTGAGAATCTGATATTAGCAACGTGTGTCTTAACAAATAATCTTTTTTAAAAAATAGCAAAACACTGGGAGAAAGAACACCCTTTATGTACTGTCTGAAAGCCAAGCAGTTCTTGCAACAGATGTTTGTTGTATTCACTTTGGGGTGGTGTAGTTACCACAGTTTTCCAGAATTTACTCATATCAACTATGTTTGTCTATAGAAAGTATAATACAAAAATTTATAATTAAGTCAAAAGACCCACTTGATTCATTAGGGAAAATCCTAGTCCAATTTAAATAATAGAGCTCTAAAACAAGAATCATCTTAAGGGTAAATAGGTTGGCTTTTTATTTGTATTGAATTGTAATTGTATCTAATTTGTTTTACAACTCCCACAGGAGAGCATACTTCAGTTCTGAAGTTATTTAATAGATCAGGAGGATTTTATTAGAAGTTAAGTTGATATAGTAGCCAATAAATGTAATCCTATTTTCCCTCTACATAGTTGCCGACTGGGACTCTTTTGCTTCCTAGCTTTTTAAAATCTCAGTTTTGTTTTATTGGGCATTACCCTGTCTTATAAAATGACACATTTTGTCAACATGAAAGAAACAATTTAACCTTTGAGCAATCTAATCTGATTTGATATTTGTCCATATCCTTAATTCAAAAGTGTTTAACTTTTTTTTAGAAAAGTTACTTTTTTAGTACATCAAAAGTACTGAGTCAACTCTGTCAAATATTTTGAATTCTGTCGAATATTTTGAATATTAAGAAATGTGAGAACTGTGAAGCAAAGATTTTTGAAGTAAAATTATTAGGCCAGATGACTCTGTTGGTTCCATGGCTCGTTAATTATGACACAGGAAGATCCAGCTTTTAGATTAGGATGTCAGCATTAAGGTTAAAATTTGTCATCAAGCATTTCTCAATTTTCTTACAATTGTCATGAAGTTTGTTACTGTGATGTCCATGGAAAGTGGTGTTCTGTTTGAAAAGAACAAAATATAAATGTGAGAAAAGTATTTGCAAGTATTTCTATAATGATATAAACATTACTTTTTAGCCCGTGTTTTGATTATAGATATTCATATTTTTTTTTTGAAAAAATACCTTTCAGTATTCTGTATAAAGTATTCAGAATACTTTATCTCATTCTCACTTTTTAGTCCGTGGACATCTTTTGGAAGAGAGTGATACTATGTGTTTCATGTTATTTGACCACTGCATTTACTTATAATTCTTGTTTATAGATAATTATTTCTAAGTATTATACTTTTTCTTCTCCGTACAAAAGGTCAGAGAGTTTTGAAGGATTGAAATGTTTGGACACTATCTGTAAATAGTAAGCCTCTAATTTAAAATTTTCATTCTATATTCATACTGCTTCACAGTGGAATGGTGTTTTTTGTTTTGTTTTGTTTTGGTATCTCCATGAAGTAGCGAATATCATCTATGATTTTACATGACAAATCTTTTATTAGAAAATACAAAACAGTGTTTAAATCATGTAGCATACTTAGTTTATTATTATTCTCTGTATATGGAGAGAAAGTGTGCATGTGTTTGTACAATAATGATTGTAAAGTGTCATATACTTTAAATCTTAGGAGTCTTCCAAGTATCTTGACCTGTGTCTTGGCAGCATTTTAGAATACTGATTTGATTTCACATAGAGCAGTGTACATACCTATTGTGTGAGCAGTCTGAAAATTCCCTTATGGGACGTATACTTATTCTAAAATGATATGAGATACAAATTATTTTTTGTCCATTCCTTACAGATGTACTTTACTCTGTTAAAATTTAATCTTGGGGAAACAATGAGAGGATCTGGAAGTCTGTTTTCCACGGAATGACTCCGTGATCTCCTGAAAATATTTACTAACATGGAAGAGAAAATAACCATCATTTCAATAGTTAGATATATTTGTAATAATGATGCTTCTGTATTTGAAAGAGGCAGCTTTTAGCTGAATACCAAAACAGAATATTTTATTGTACATTCATGTACTTTTAAAATATGTACTCCTTGAAAAAAATAATTTGTATATTTTATTTCATCGATTCTAAATCTAGCCACTTTTATCTTCCCATTCAAGGGAACTTGTATACCTGTATTTCTCACACCTGCCAAGCAATAATCATGAGAATGTGCCCTGCCTCCTGAAAACTAATAAAATTCCCATTAATGAGTGCTGCATCAAAAAGGCCCATCCTATGGAGAAAATTATTTAGATGGGATAACAAAGTATAATACATTTGAAAAATAAAACAATTCATTATGTTCTCTTTAAAAAAAAAACAACCTATTCCTTTCCACTGTCTTCCTTTGGTAAATCATATGCCTATCTGTTTTACGTAAAGCTGGCAAATTTTGGAACTTCTTCCACTTCTTGTTCTTATTTACTCATATCCAGCTTTTCACTGCATCATTCTCCTACTTCTGCAGTACTTTTCAGTTTCCTGGTTGTTTACCTCCCCAGAGCTCCCCCTTCCCTCTATTCCTCAGCACAGACCATTGAGAACAGATTTCCTATCTTTCATGATACTCAGATTAAAAACCAGTGCTATCTTCTATTCCTTGTAGATGCAAGTGAAACACCACTGATCTCATATGTTCATGTGCTTGATAATTGAATTCTCTTCTCTTTTCTCACTCATGTTCAGCCACTGCTCACTATTTCTGTTGCCCCAGGAAAACCACCTAAACATTCTAGGTCACATCGAGAAGTTTCCCTGTACATTGAAGGCTGAGCCGGCTGTCCTCCTCCTGACTGTGCACAGCATCCTGGGCATATCCAAATCATAATACAAGAATTAATTGCCTGTAACTTTTCTGCCTACCCCTCAAGATTGCAAGCTCATTGAAGGACAGAAATAATTCTGGCTTGTTTATGTCTCTGTGCTTGATTATATGTGGTTGGAATAAGTACTACTTCTGAGTCTTACCATACGTGTGGTGCTTCCCTCCTGGCTTTAATGCCATCAACTTCATCCAGATTCCTTAACTCGACCCAGCCTGACTGACTCGTTTCCTTCACACCAAACCTGACCTTTGAATATTACTCATAAATTGCATCTTCGTGAAATCTCATCACTCTGACCAGGTTAATAATTTCACAGAGCTTTAATCCTCTAGCTACTGGATTTACACCATTTCTCATGTATTTTTATATACTTTTCATGTACTTTTATGTACTTGAATTTGTGTTTGTCCACTTGAGGACCTTGCTTATATCAGGTAACTGTTTCCTTCCTAAAATCCCTCCTAGAAAGTGGGAGGACATCTTGACTGAATAATGTTCCTTTAATATGTTTTTGACGGCCTGTATTTTAAGTATATAGAGCTTATTTCAGTTGCTAGCATAACAAACTCTCTTACTTTTTGTATTTCTCACATGGAGACCGGTATACGTTGATTTCAACATAATTGAAATCATTTTAAAGCAGTAAATTCAATTTAAACTCTCATTCAGCAAAGGCAACAAATGATTCTGAGGAGAAAGTTTACAGAACGATTTCCTTGTCCCCAGTTCCACTTATTTATGTCCTTATTTATTTCATTTGCAGAAGAAAACTCCATTTACTACACATTCCATAGCATACAGAGTTAATAAAACATTTGTCAAATTAAATGAATTTGAAAATGGACACATGGTTAATGTCAGTAAAGTAAGGTGCTTTGAAGATAAAAAGCACAATAAGCGTTAGTTATTATCATTATGATAATTATTTTCATTATTATTATTACATAGTGTCTGCTTAAAAATACCTTTCGTTACTCCAGGATGGCTGAGGCTAATGAGAGGGGTTACCCTGCTGGGTTTTATCCAGAACTAAGGAGTTGAGACATAATGCACTGAGGTTTTATTTTTTCTTAATAAATCTAGAGACATTTCTCCTTTTTCCCAAAAAATAAAATAAAATCCTGTAATGCAGAAGCATTTGAACCTGTTTTGAATAGTTGGAATGTTTTCTTAGGTGATCTCTAAAAAAGGTATTTGAGGAATAACTATATAGGTCCTCTGAAAGGCTCTAAAAACATATGCATTGATTTCTAAATAGAACCCTTTATTTCTTATTTAACTAATTACAGAAGTCATATAGAGCTCAAATTTATAAACTAAAAGAAAAGAGGGCATAATTATGGGGATGAAAATGTAAAGCTTAATTATCACAAAAATGAAAAATTATATCTTTGGGAAGTTATAAAAATATAGCCAATTACATGAATTAACTCCAATATTTCAAGAAGGATTATTCTTTAGAAAGAAGAGTTTAAGGTTAAGCCAAATTATTTGCAAGATACTACAATGACTGCCATCACAAGTCAGAGATAAAGGAAATATTGAAACATTTTAACAGGCATATGTGTGTGTGTGTGTGTGTGTGTGTATGTCAAACATACATCCAGCCTCATAATCAGGAAGACATTAGTGACATGTCTGAAGAAGACATTCCCTAATATTATTGCAAATTAAATAAGAAAAGACCTCAAGAGAATGAAAAGAGAAAAGGTGCCTGGAGCCAATGAATTACAATTGACAACCTAAAGGCTGTTGAAGAACCAATTGCTGGAGTGATTGCCAAGCTATTCATGGTGTGCAGCAGACAGAGCACACCAGAAAGCTGGAACAATGCCTTCAGTTCAGCAATATTGCTTCAAAAGAATGGAAAGAGGGAAACGGGAAGAGCCACTGACCCTGAGACCAATTTCCAGGCAGCTGCACAAACTATATACTGTAATTAAAGGTTTTGACCAGTAATCACAGCAAAGCCAGACTACAGAAAGTCTAGGGAGCCAGCAAAGTTTATAATGAGGCAGACATCCTTAACTTTAAGCATGGAAAAAGCAGGTAGGAAAACCAGTCCATTTTTTGGCAGTGGCTTTGAAAAGCTCTGCTGTATTAACACAAATATGAAAATCACATATTTGTTGGTCTTCTTCCTCTAAGAACAAAAATGTACAATGAAAGATACCTGCTTTCGTCTTTTGAGATGAATACTATACTCTGCTCCTTAGAAACGTAAATTTTCTCCTTGCCACTTTTTTTCCTTTACCTGTGAATCACATGTGCCTTTGCTGAAAACAATGAGCTAGACCTACACAGTGGTACAAAGGATAGACTGCCACTTAGAAGTGGCCACTCTTCCAGAGTACTCGAGCTCTGGTAAAAATGGACTAACCCACACCTGAGGGCTATGTCTATAGAACCTCTTTTCCCTTTTATTAGTGGATAATCTAGAATCTTTTTTTCTTTCTTTAGTAATATCTCTTTATGTAGACATCCACATTCAGCCATGACTCTATTTAAATATTTACACAAGTACTTGGAGGAAAAGGGAGGTATTTAGTAGTTTTGAATGAAGGTCTGATACAGACTTCCGGTACAAATGAGAAGGTGGCAACAGAAGTCTAATGAACAGAAGCAGCATCTTATTTTGCAGACACCATGTAGTTCTCCCTGACTGGCCTATTAAGAAAGATCTTTGTGTTTGATGTCACTGTATCCAGTAGTGAAATGTAGATTACCTTCTTTGCAAAGAAATTCTGAAATAGAAATTTTACACATAACATTCCGACAAAAGAAAATGACAAGTTTTCTACTAAGCTATAAAGGAGTCAAGTAGGGTTTCATTTTGTTTAGTTTAGGTTTATAACTTAACATTTTCATTGTGTCAAGCATGCTGTGCATAGATTGAGTTTACTTTCACTCCACACCTGAAATAAGAATGCTCTATAAAGAATGCTTAGGTAGTAAATGGTCCCATAAGATAACTGGGATCGTTTTCTTCAGTGACAAGTGAAACAACTAAACCTTATGGGAAGAAGGTTCTGCGTATGAACCATGAAATAATTTGGAGGTTCCATAGAACATCATAATTTTAACATGTAGAATTTGTAAAATATGATTTATTTTTAGATTGTGGTGATGACTAATGATTTGTCAAGGCAAAACTAGTCTTTATTGAAAGGGGCCAGAGTGGAAAATCTGGGTAACTTGCATATAGTTTAGACAAGGAGAACAAAGAAATAATGACACGAAAATAAGAGCTTGGCAGAGGAATCCTTAGAGAACAGCTGGTTGAAGAGTTACAATTGTTAACGTGCTATAAAAGAGATTTTCTCATGATGCCTTCGCATATTGCATTGAAGAGAAGACTGAATAATCACTGGAGAGATCCTGAAAAATAGGCCCAAAAGATCTTGAGATAGAGGTATAATTTATATGCACTAAGTAGTATCATTATTATGTTTTTTGTCATTATTCAGAAGCAAATCATAGTGCTCAAATACCCTAATTTTCAAAAACGTAAAAACATAAATACTTAAGAAAATTTCTTATATAAGAAGATTTACATTTTACTCAGTTCTAGAAGTTTCCTTTAAAATGGTACTTCCCCAACTTACTGAAAAGGTAAGTCCAAATGTCTGAATTATTTAAATCAGTGTGTAGAGATTCATTAAGTGTAAAAATGCATGTATCTGCATGTTTTGGGCAATAAAAAGATGACAATTTCCCATAGTTGTATATGGCCTTTGATGTTTTTCTTTAATTAAAGCTCAAGTTTGGACATCTTTCTGTTTTTCCTTAATTAATAATGACTTTTTAATGACTTTTATATTAACAAGCAAATTAAGCTCCTTTTTTTTTTAAGCTGAAAAAGGGAAAACAGACTTTAAGGTAAAGCATAAGATCACCAGATTGCTTGAGCCTGTTATAGTTAAGAGCAATTCTTTATTAATATAGTTATCCTCTTTTATACTTCACCAGAAGCTTTTCTTTTTCTCTCATATTAAGTCTTTTAAACTCTATCAGCACAGTTTTCTGCTCTAGGGAAATATAGTCTTTAATGATTCTAATGCGCAATGCCCCCTTTAATTATTTAGAACCTTAGTTCTAGCAGTGTAGATGCGGAAAGTATGGGATATTTTGTTGAATTTGTACTAACTTCATATTATATGAAGCCCTAGACATTGCTTTTTTTGGTAAAACACTTGAGATGAATCTGTGTTTTTGTAGTTTTATCTGTTAAAAATGGAATACAAAATTTGTAATTCCTTTAGTACTTGTTCTTATTTGGATTCTAGTTAGTCAAGATTTTGCCATCTGGTTCTTTAGCCATAGTAAAGCTGAATTGAAAAATGTGTGCTATTAAAAATGTCATATTTCTAAGATGTTAAAGCAAGAGATATGGCCGTAATTGCTGGGTTACTTTCACTGAAATTATTTTTGGAATAACGTCTCTTCTCCAACTCTGCTCACAAATATGTACAAGTTTGTAATGAATTATGGTTGACATTACTTGATCCATTCTCTGTCTTTTAAGATTATACAACTACCATCCTATGGAAAATGTGTGTCTGTCATTTTCATTTGGATCTCCATGGAGTATTACATAATCTTTAAAATCCATTTGTTTCAACTTTAAAAAATCCATCTCATTTAAATTAATAATCTGAAAGGCTAATAAAACCACATGGTACCTTAAAAAAAGATTTATTTATTTATTTTAGAGAGGCTGGGGGAGAAGGAGAGAGAGAATTCCAAGCAGACTC
Source organism: Canis lupus baileyi (assembly GCF_048164855.1). Taxonomy (NCBI): domain Eukaryota; kingdom Metazoa; phylum Chordata; class Mammalia; order Carnivora; family Canidae; genus Canis; species Canis lupus. The sequence goes on from NC_132841.1 coordinate 62,084,917, forward strand.
CCTGTTGAGCACAGAGCCCAGGCTCAATTTCATGACCCTAGGATCCTAAGCTGAAATCAAGAGTCAGACACTTAACTGCCACCCAGGTGCCCCTACATGGTACGATTTTAAGCAGTTACAAAAAAGTAAAAATATAGTAAAAATATTCTCTGTTCTCCCCATGTGCCCTGTCTGCTGTACCTTAAAACTCTCAGCCTTCAGTGAGACCACTTGATTACCAGGCTTTGAATGTCAAAAGGTTAGAAACACCAACTTAATGAATTTTGCTTAACAACATAATGAAATATATGAACTGTATATTAATGAAAGTAATTATCTTAAAGGTGGTACTTCTGAGACATGTGCAGTAAGATACTATAATCGTTTCAGGAAAGTTAATTTTAATACTTTAGTCTCTAGATTGTTACCTTGAGTTTTAAGCATTTTATGGAGGAGGCAGGGTTTTATAGGAACTCCAACTCTGATTTCAGGAGGACATATTTGTGAGTATAGGAGGATATGCATCCAAGGAATCATACTTTAATTATTTTAATTATGAAAAACTTCAAAGATACAGATAAGCACTAAAAATGCTGTAACAGTGAAACTCGTCCACCCATTATCCAGATTCCACAAATTTTAACATTTTACCGTATTTGTTCAGATCTTTTCTTGAAAGAAACAAATCAGTAAAAATGCATTTTGAAAGCCCCTTCCCCTCACTTCTGCAGAAGTGAGTGTATCTTGAAGTTGGTATCTTTCCCAACATACATTTTTATACTTCTAATACATATGCATGTATCTCTAAGTAATATACAGTAATGTTTTGTGTGATAAAAATTTACATAAGTGGCATCTTAGAGTGTATACTTTGTCATGGTTTTTTCATTACATTTTTTGAGATTATAGGATATATGTAAATCTCATTTATTTTCACTGATATATTATGTTCCAAGGCATGACAGTGCCATAATTTTATTTATTTATTCTTATTGATAAACTTTTAGGTTGTTTCTAGATTTTTGTGATTACAAACAAAGCTGTTGACGAGTATCTTTGTACATGTTTCCTTGTGTGTATATGCAAGCATTTCTCAAGTGTATATATGTCACATTGGAATTGCTGGATCATAGGCTATACACACGTTTAACTTGACGGCTATTTAACTTGGCACTCTGGGTTTAGAGGTGACAGACAGTAAGGCCCCGAGGTCAGACTGTCTGGATTTAAATCCCTCTTATTGTTGACCAACTGAATAACATGGAGTAAAAACTTAGATCCATTTCCTCATCTGTAAAATGGGGATAATCCTTGAACCTACCTCATTGCAAATAGTGAAGATGAAGTGAGGATTGAGCACATAGAAGGCTCAGGATTAGCTGTCAGCTCCTCAAGGCCTGTCTCTATCCTCTCTGGACAGAGGCGTGAAGAGGATTAAATGGCACTCATGACACTGCCTGGCATAGTGTCATGAGTGTTTATTAAGCACACAGAAATGCGACAGAAAAGGCAGTTTAGGTATCGTATGTTTATATGCTTTGGCGAGTGCTTGAAGAATAAATTCCAAATACCAAAATAATTTTTTCAAAAGCAGTGAAGACCATACACAATGCTTATAACTTGGGTTAGATTAAATGATAAGCAGTTTATTTTACTGCCATTCATATAGACTGTGTTCTTGTCAAACTCTTTTTTACCCTTATGCTGACAAAGTGTGCTTGCTTCTGCTGTTGTGAGGAAACCAGGAAAATCAAATCTTCTGGAGATTTTTACTTGTGAAACTTGACACTTAAGTTTGTTCTCTACCGCGTTCCAGATAGATCATTCTGCCTTAATTTTTTAATTTGTCAGGTTTGCAATACTGTTAGTAGCTCTACCTTAAAAAAAAAAATGCAAAAGCAAATGTAGAATGTTGTACTTTGCCTGTGCAAATGAAGGAGTTGCTTGAACAAGCTGTGGATCTACCTGCAGATTTCTAGGTTTCTGTGAGGCCCCACAGAAGCCCAGAAATCTGCTTTTTATAGTGTGTCACTTGGTGTGTTCTCATGATGTGATTGACAGGCTTGTTGTTTCCTCTCTTTGAAGGCCCAAGAGGTTACTGGGATTATTTTAGAGTGGCGTTGTACCGATTCTTACGTTTAGATTTAAATAGGATCTCCTCAAGCCTTAAAGGTGGATTACTTTGCATTACTTTTATTGCTTTTCAAGTGTTTTTGGAAATATTTAAGGGTCCTAAAGAGTGGATTTCCCAGAGTGTGTTTTCTTTTGGGGGAAATCTTAAGGATTAGTCATAGACTTTTCCAAAAGCCCCTAAGTTAACCTAAAGGACCCTGATTACAAGAAGTTACTTAATTAAAAAAAAAAAAAATGAAAACTGGGCATAAGAGAAAACCTCATCGTATCTCTGTATTCCTTATAATAAATCAGACCTGTGTGTGTTTTTAACAAAAACGAGGGTGTGCTTTTTTTCCCCTCTTCATTCTGTTTCTTTTGATCATTGATCTGGGTGACCCCACGCTCAGGGTTTTTTTTCTTCATTTGACATGGACAGATTTTTGAAGTATAGCTCTCCTTTGGGAACCCCAGGCAGTTCCACTTGACTAACCTGTGATCTAATGAGCAGTAATGCGGGGTTACAGTGGCCATTTTGTGTGCTTTGAGGAGGATGGCGAGACGGAGTGGGAGGAAGGCGATGTCTGCGCAGAAAAAGAGAGGCAGGGTGATCGAACAGTGTGAAAAAGACTTGTTAACTCACATTAGTTTGCCTGATTTACTTCACAACAGGTCAGGAAAGGCCAACAGCAGGGTTGTCGTTAAATTGCAAAGTTGAAAATCCCAGTATTAGAAAGCTTTGAGATCTCAGCGTTATTAATTCCAAAGTTGATTTTAACTCACCTTTGAGTTGCAGCGCACGGGGTACCCTAGCATCAGACTTTTCTCCAGTCTTTATATTTATGAAATACTCCTCCAGCCCTCGATTCCTGTTGAATGCTGCACACTTTAAACGTCCTATAGTGGTTGGGCCGCTCTACCATGAGCTTGGAGGTGAAAGAGAAGCCCAACATGGAGCAAGTCGTTGCACTTTTTGTTTGTCTGATATTCAAGCCTTACTGAGGTACCTGTGCTTTCCATTTTGAAATGTTGCAGGAGTGCCTTTGTGATTTTCTATCCCGATAATGGGAGGAAGCTCTTGAATTTGTCCCTGCGCCTCTCTACTCTGGTGTACTCTGGTGTGGGTCTGCGTGCATAAGTGTGCACACGTTCACAGGTAGTCCCCGTAGAATACTGTCAGAGTAATTGAGAAATCTAAATTAGATTTCAGCATCCTTCCTTCTCCACCTTGAGCTTCAACCGGTGTTATTTTACATCTCACTGTTGTTTATGCCTTTTACGTGAAAGCGAATGATGACTTAACCAAAAACAAAATCCCCCAATTTCCTGGAAAATGTTGCCTGGCTTTTAAATGTTATTACAGGAACCTAAAAATGATTTTCTTGGATTTATTTTCCCTTTTACATTCAAAAGTCTATATATTACCCCCAAAAAGTATAATTATCGATCACAACACTGCCTTTGTTTGACTACCATTTCTAAAAGTCATCTCCCTATGGGACTGAAGAACAGTTGATATTGCCAGCTTTTTAACTTTATATACAGAGAAAGAATATTTAAAACCTGTGTCTGAGATAGAAATGGAAGCCCAGACAAATGGTGGACAAGGCTGCAAGCTCCACAACTGCTTCTTGCCTTAGGGCGTAGTATTTATGTAGATTTAAGTGTATTCTTTGTGCCACAAGAGTGCCCAGAGACCCGACTGGCCTTCTCTTTCAGTCCTGGTTCAGGCACTTTTGCTGTGCTAAGGAGAATTGCTCAGCAAAATAAAGATACTTTAGGCCAAATTTAAATTTAAGCCTTGCCTAGTGACTTTATTTGAAGACTTAACTGTAGAACCCCTAGCCCCTTTATAGATATGCCTGCCTATCTGCAAATTGGCAAAAGCGATTTTCCCAAAGAAGAAAGATACATTGGTGCGAAATGTTAAGCATATTTTAGTTGTTTTTTTAAAAAAATTTGGTTAGTTACCGAACAAAACAACTATTCATTTTTTCAACTAGTATTTTTTACACACTTGCTATGTGCCCAAATACTGTATAAAGAGATGTGAAAGATGGATTAAATATGACCCCTTTCCTCAAGTTCCCTATGTGTAACAGATGATCACAGTATATTATGGGATGAGCCAATAAAAATATGTAAAGAGCCCTCTGGAAACACAAGAGAAACTGAAATGAATGGGAACTAACATGTGTGCGGTGTCCAGTGTGTTTCATATACAGTGTATATGGTAATTCTCGATTTCCTGGGAAACATGGCATTACTTCCTTATGAAATAATAAATTACCCAAGATTGAACTAGCGACCTGAATCCATGTCTTTGGACTTGAGCTCATTTGTTCTTTTGACCACACCACAACAGTCTCTTGTCATTGAATTTAAAAAACAAAAAAAAAAACAAAAAAAATTATAAAACATAACTTAATTTTCTTTATTCTTTTCTTTCTTTCATTTCTTTCTTTCTTTCATTTCTTTCTTTTCTTTCATTTCTTCCCTTTCTTTCTTTCTTTCTTTCTTTCTTTCTTTCTTTCTTTCTTTCTTTCTTTCTTTCTCTTTAGTCTCAAATTCTTCTCTTGAATATTTCTTGCTACTTGGACAGGCCCCAGCTGCCAATTTGCAGATGAACCCTTTTTACAAATGAGCTGCATCGAAATGAGAGTAATATACTGAAGAAACTAAGCCAAGTATGTTTTTATATATTTGTGAAACAAAATGACTATTGTATTCCAGGACTTGGGGGAGAAAGTCTGCTGATTTGGGCGTAACTTATGTCCAGTTTATCTTAGCTTTTAGAAATCACACAAGACTGAATGAGAGAGTTGAGGACACCAAAAGCAATTTCTGTAAACAGCCAACCTCCTCCCTAGGGTTTCCTGGCTGTAACCCACCTCCAGCAGCTTTTAGGCCCATTCATATATTCATCGATTTTGTAAATAAGAGACCAGAAGGGAAGGTAGAAAAGAGTCTTTGCAGGCGGATGGAACAGGTTAAGAAAAAGAGTGAAGATCTAAAACAATATGTCATATTTGGGGAATTAACCATTCTATAAAGAACATAACCCTTGATGTGCTTAAATGGGAAATACCCATAACAGAGTTAAAAAGAGACTTTTGTATTATCTAATACTTCCTTTTTTTGGTACCTCTTACTAACTAACTACCTCTGCCACCCAGGTAACATGTGATGGAGGAAAGTCAGACTGGCATTTTAGGCCAAATCCTCCAACCTCAATGTGGCAGGGGATTTCTTAAATTCTCCCTACCTTTAAAATGCTACAGGCCTACTGAAGGATAGAACTCATTAGAAAATATCTCATATATCTCCAAAGAATTCTGAGTCTTGATTTAACACCACTGTTTTCTTTACCTAACAGAATGGCACCATATCTCCACTCCAAAAGTAGTTGATGTTCTTGTTAAGACACTACTGATCTGCCTTTTATCAAGTTAGTAAATATTCACTGAGGAAAGAGATCTCTGTTTTGATTACTGGTATATTCATAGGTGCCTAGTAATAGCTCCTCAAACATAGTGGGTGCTCAGTAAATATTGTCAGATAAACAACTCCATGCCTGTGGTGGGCCAAGTGTACTGTGTAATGATCATGATGGACCAACTCCCTGCCTTGGTGCAATGTTCCGAGTTGGCAGTTTTCAAAACTGTTTGCTTCCTAGTATGCTAACGGTAGCTTATAAAGATGGATAAAAGATAAAAACTTAAAATTTTAAGGAAATGAGAGAAAATGGTAAGTCATTTAAAATACCTATCTGAATTATGTACCCTGGTGCCTTTTTTGTTACTGTTGTTTTTATTTGTGGGAGTTTCCATGTGTTACTCTTTAGCTAAAAATCTTTAATGATGTCCTATGGAAACATAATTCAGATATTTCTGACAAGATTTTGTAGGATTCTTTTTATCTTTGCACTTTAAGAAATGGAAGCACATTTAGTGTCTTAGAGACATGTGATTTCGAAGGAACTCTAAATAAAAGGCTTAGATAACTAGTTATGGTAGAACTCAGAAATTTGGTGAACATCAAGATTAACTGGCGTGACGTTTGCTAAGGCAGGTGGTAAATGTCAAAAATGTATCTACTGGCCCTGTATAGCATATATGCATCAAGTTTTGAGAACCATTGTGTCTCTGGGGTAATCATCTGAAATGCCTTTCATCTGTTTCACTAATTGTTTCACAGACTAAACCCTGTTTAGAAACCTTCACATTGAGACCACACTGAAAACACATCTGCATTTAAAGATAGAGATTTTTTTTTTAAATATGTGTATATGTATCCACATAAGCTGTTGTTTAAAACAATCTGTTTTTATAGCAGACCCTTGATACCTATCCGGGTATATTCTAAACTTCCCTCCTGGAGAAGTCACTTAAATAATGTGTAACATTGATACTTAAGAGAGGAAAGAGTACGTTACAGTCATTTTTGCACATTTTTCAGAAATTACTTCCATAATTAATATTTCAGAAGAGGTTTGACAACCAAAGTCAGTCTTTTAATGGATAGAATATGTGTAGGAAGCTAATTGCACTGGAGACCTTTACACACAGCTTCTGCCTTTGGATTATGAGAATCTGAATATCCTCTAAAGTAAATTCTAGTTCTTTTTACTGGGGAAAGATAGCAATCAGAGTTGCTAAAGTGTGTGGAGAGTCAGAAGGCCCCTTGCAGCATCCTCACCCTGGGGCCAAATGCTGCCCAACTCTTTTCAGTTAGTGTTAGGCCAGGTTTCGGGTGCTGGTTTGGTCTCGCAGTGAGTCCATCAGGACCCAGAGAACACCCTGGACCAGGCATTTGGCCCAACGCCAGGATGTCTTTCATGTCTGAGTTGAGCTACGGAGCATGCACCTTAGAACAGCGCAAACTCCCTAGACGAGACTTCTGTGAGCGCTCTACGTTCAACAATAGACACTATTCTCAGTGATTACCAAGAATTCAATTACATGTCCTTTTCAACACTAAAGGGCTGCATCTTTAACATCAAAGCATGGCTTTGTGTTTGTCCATCACTCATCCTTTATGAATACTTCCTTTATGTCTGCATTTAAATGTGCCTATAAAATGTATGTATGTGTATGGGATATAATTATGAAGCAGTTAGACTTTAAAAAAAAAAGCCTCAATGTGTATGAATGCTGTCTCCTCAGCACAGACTTTTAAAATTTATGACTGTGTTGCAGGAAAAAAATGATAAATGGTATAATTTGGATCTATTTTCCTATTTAAAATATATCGAGATTTCAACATTTGTGCTATTATAAGATTTAACAGAGTAAGGAACAGCCTGAAGATCCACTGGATCGGGGTGATGAATGAGACCTGGTCAAAGATTCCTCTGGAAGCCATCCCAGTAAGGGGCAGGAAAGCTTGCTGAGGCCTGGTGCCTTAGTGACCTGAAGACGAAGGGGACAGGGGAAAGGCTAAGAGATACAGAGATGAAAACCCTTTCAGGAATAATGCAGAGACAGAGAAGTTGATACTCCCTGCATTTAAGATTACCATGAGAGGCTCTGTTGTTATTGTTAAGTCTCCTTTCAAGCAGTGCCTCTTTTCCAGCTGAACTGGGCTTCTGATAGATGTGAGCCATACACGAGAATCTTTATATGTGTTTTTAATGTTTGTTTGTTTTTTAATTTTTTTACATTCCTTGCTTGACCACCTATTTGATAATGAATCTGTTCAAGTATCATACATGTTTGTTTCATCCATCCATCCATTTGTTCATTTATTCACTAACATGTATCTATCGAGCACCTGCCTACGTAGTTCAGGCGTGTGAATTTTACTCTTTAGAACCAAAAGTCTTCATCACCAAAGGTATTGACAAGAATATGCCAAGGATTCTAAAGCCAAATACCAAAAGAATTCCAAGTAGGTTTTGGACATCACTTGGAATCAATCTTAAAGCATAGAACTTCAAAAGGAGATTACTTTTGTATGTGTATTTTAGCCCTAGAAGTTCTGGGGCCAATACGTATAGATTCCATATCCTAGTGTTGTTACTATTATTGCTATTATTTAAAGCTTTGGCAGTCTGTCGATTAGCCACACGTAAGTAGCTGGAGGCAGGGGAGGGAGAGGAATGTACGGAAATGTGTCTGACTTGGGATGTCTCGTTTTCCAGAATTCCTGCCAAGGGCTGGCAAGCCCAGAAAGGCAGAGGCTGGCACCGGTCCCTGTCGCTCTCCGCCCTCTGTGGCATACCCCATCAGACGCCTGTTCTAGGCGTGACCTAGATTCCCTAGCTGATGCCTGGGTCCAGCAGCGCCCATGGCTTTCCCCCCCCGCTTCTGTTTCCTCATCTCTTCATCTCAAGTCTTGTTCAGCCATTAAGTTAAAGAAATGCTCCAAAGGCCTGTGCCAAAATGTGTCTGCTCTTCTTCTTGGTGGCACATACCCAACTGTCAGTTGACAGGTGGGCATACCACCTGGGGAACAGTTAACTTCCCACAGCAGATGGAGGTTTAGTGGTCCAGGAGAAGGCTCACAACTGGGTTGCTGGAACAGATGCTCTGCAGACAGTCTCTGGATCTCTGTTTTCTCATCCGCTTCTTGCTCCACCCTCCGTCACTGCATTTGTAGACATGAGCAGAGCTCTGTAGCGTGACACGTTTCCAAACTTAACATTTCTCTGCTATCCCTTGTGTTTGAGTAACCATCTCCAGCTCTTCCAAACTCGAGAAATAAAGTCTCTAAACACAGAGAGAAAATAGAACTATGGAATCTGGAGAGTGACCTTAAAAACATAGGTTATGCAAACATTTCTATCTGCATTTGCCAAAAGGTGGTTTTGGCTGGTGTTGGGAGTGTTGACACTTTAATTGGTTTTTTCACTTCTCGATAGCCCAATTTGGATTTAAATCTATTTATGGTGGATGGTCATACATAAAAGTAGTACCTTCCAGATTTCCAAAGTGTGGAAGAAAAATTTCCTCTGTGGTTTGATACATTTCCTTGTTTTATTGCAAATAATTGAAGAAATGTGAAAGTGGATGCCTCGGCTTTCCAACCTTGTACTTAAAAAATTTAGGGGAAATTTAATCAAGTGAAACTCTTGTCTTTCAAATAAGAAAATAGTAGTGTTTTCAGTCCTGCCTTTCAGCCTTAAACCATCTGCATTATGACAAATGACTCATCAATTTTAGCAAGAGAAGTCGATGTATGCTATCTTGTTATAGCTTCTTGCAGATGTGTTGCAGATGCGTCCTGCAGTGTTACACCCTCCTACCAGGGAGGGTACCATGGTAGACTTTTTATCTCAATATTTGAAAGATTTTATCATTTTGTCCATCCTTCTTTTATCCTTCCCAATTGTGCAATACATGAAAAATAAAAAACTATATAGAACATATACATGTTGTTTTAAAAAATAGTACAGCAAATCCCAGTGTCCTCACCACCCACATCAAAGAACAGACCACCACCAGAGCCTTTGCACTCCTATGCTTTTCGTTTGAACATCTCCCCCATCTCTCCACTCACAAGTAATCACTGTCTTAAATTTTCTGATGCCTGTTTCCTTCTTAAACTTCAGCTGTCTCTATATGGATCTCTCTAAATAATCCATAGTGGTGCCTGTTTTGAACTTTATAGAAGACTGAGAACCATACTAAATGCATTTTTTAAAAGATTTTATTTCTTTTAAGAGAGAGGCAGAGACATAGGCAGAGGGAGAAGCGGGCTCCCTGCAGGGAGCCCGATGCAGGACTCCATCCCAGGACCCAGAAATGATGACCTAAGCCAAAGGCAGACACAACAACTGAGCCACACAAGTGCCCCTAAATGCATTCTTTTACAATTTTCTGTTTGTTCGTGATTATCTTCTTGAGGTTTATCTGTATTCATCTCTGAGGTTGTAGTTCGCTCCTCTGCAGGACTGTGTCCTACTTCACGACGGATAGATCACCATTTCTCTCCTGTTGATGGGCATTTTCCATTGTTATTTGAACATTACAAAAACTGCTATGAACATTCCCGAATGTATCTTGTGGATACATGCAACTTTTTCACAATCTTCTGTCCATACCCTTGTCAGTATATGGTGTAATCTGGCTTTTTACATTTTTAAAAAATATTTTATTATACTTATTCACGAGAGACACAGGGAGAGAAGCAGAGAAACAGGCAGAGGGAGAAGCAGGCTCCCTGTGGGGAGCCCAATGCGGGACTCGATCCCAGGACCTCTGGGATCAGGACCTGAGCCAAAGGCAGATGCTCAACCACTGTGCCACCCAGGTGCCCCTAGCTTTTTACATTTTGCCAGTCTTTGTGCATAATTTGGTATTGTCTTACTATTGCTCTTAAATACAAGAAATATATATTTATAATATTGATTTCTGTAGCTGGCAAACTTGCTGCACCATTAGTCCTTATGACTTATCTGTATGTTCTATGGTTTTTCTACATGCACTGATTTCATCAGCAAATAAATTTGTTTCTTATTTTCTGTGTTTTATTTCTATTCTGCTATTTTCCTACACTGCTTGAGTCTCTAGGACAATGTTGAGTAGGATTTGGTGACAACGAATTTTCTTGCCTCCTTCTGGCTTATAAAGAAGTGGTTTTAAAGAATTTTTCATTTAGGTATGATGTTTGCCTTGGGCTGCTTATTTATTTATGCAATTATTTAGATAAATGCCTTAAATACAGTGAAGGATGAAGGGCATTCTTATAAAAGATGTCCTTTTCTATCGTGAAGTGGATTTTAGTATGAATGGTTGTGGAAATTTGTCAAATGCTTTTTCATAATTACTTGGAGGATTATGTGATTTTTTCCCCTATTAATAGTAACCTATTAATGTGGTAAATTACCTAAATTTATTATCGACTATTTAATCACCTTTGCATGGTATTAGATATGATGGCTACAGAAGAAATGTCAGACGTTCTCTATTCTTAATTAACTTACAGTCTAACTGAAGAGACAAAACATATTAAAGAAAAGTTAATAGATGCCACAAGGGTATATTGTAATTTGCCACATTAATGGGGCTTTGAGTTCAGTTGGCAAAAACCGTTACAGGCTATAGTGGGCTGAGCCAGCTTCCTGGAGGGGGTCCTGGAGCTGACACTGGAAGAATGGCTGTTTATCTTTTATGACACTTTGAATAGCCATTACTTAGTTTTACCAAATTACCTGCTTTTTGAGGTTTTAATTTTTTTTTTTTTAAGATTTTGTTATTTCTTTGACAGAACACAAGCAGGGGGAGCAAGAGACGGAGAGGGAGAAGCAGGCTCCCCACTGAGCAGGGAACCCAGTGCAGTACTCCATTCTAGAACCCCGGGATCATGACCTGAGCCGACTGAGCCACCCAAGTGCCCCATTAACACTGACTTCAAGTAATCATTCATATGGCGTCATATTGCATTTACTGCATTTTTGTTTGAAAAACCACCATTAGGATCTCCTCTGTTCCCAGCAAATGTTTTGCTGCTGCCCACTATTTAGGTCATTAGTCACATCCTAAATTTGCTGCTACAAAATAAGTGTCATAAATATTTGGACTTCTTTTTTCTTAATAAACTATTTGATTCTCAGGGCTGTTTGGGAAACAGGACTAATTAAGAACAGTTTCATTCAACAAACATTCATAAGGTATCTACAATTTGAAAAGGACTCTGCTAGGCTCCTGTGTAAATAGCTAATCACACTTGCCCTCTGGAACCTTCCTGGCTACTACCAGAAAGCTTAAAGTTCAGTGAGATTGTCCTGTGCATGGTGAACATAAAGTAACTAAAACTCTCATTGTTTTTCTCACTGGGAATGACAGTTGTGTCAGTGGTTTCAAGAGGGTTGCTCTACCTCTGAGCAGGCTAAGAAAATCATTTTTATGCCAGGGTAAAAGCAAGGACTGGAGGATGCTTATTTTTCATTATTTTTGTCTCGAAGTTCTTCTTTTTTTTTATTTTTTATTTTTAAGATTTTATTTACTTATCCATGAGAGAAACAGAGAAGCAGAGTCATAGCCAGAGAGAGAAGCAGGCTCCCTGCAGGGACCCCGATGCAGGACTTGATCCCACAACCCCCGAGATCACCAACTGAGCCAAAGGCAGATGCTCAATCACTGAGCCACCCAAGTGCCCCTTGAAGTTTCTATATGTACACGTATCTTCTGTTTTGTTTAGCTCAGTCCTACAGATGTTTTTGTTTGTTGGTTTTGTTTTTTTATAGTTCTTTACTCCACATTTTCTGCCATTTTAGTTGTATGTACCTACCCCAATTTTTTGACAGTCCTGTAAGAATCTTTTCAGTCAGTCCCACTTCCTTCACATTCTTTTGCCTTAACTTATTTCTATCCCTGTCCTGACAGCTCTTCAGTTTTAAAGTGAATTGTTTTCTTCTTTTGGTCTTCGTATGTATCGCTCCATTATCTCTACTCATTCCTTATCACTTTTCCTATTTAAAAAAAAAAAAAGATTTTATACATTTATTCATGAGAGGTACACAGGCAGAGACACAGGCAGAGAGAGAGAAGCAGGCTCCATGTAGGGAACCTGATGTGGGACTCAATCCCAGATCTCCAGGATCACGCCCTGGGCTGAAGGCAGGCATCAAACCGCTGAGCCACACAGGCATCGCTTCTTATCACTTTTCCATATGCTTTCTGGAAATAGCCATACTGGTTGGCAGTGTATCTTGCCATATCAACATGAAAATTTTAGTGGTTGGTGCCCAGGATACATCGTATTTCTGTGGCTATACAGTCAATCAGCTGATATCTGACACATGGTATCATGATTATGCTTATTAGTATTTGGAGACATTTAATTTCATGTCTGTTGACTGTAGATGTGGAAACGGTGCTTCTGGCTTCTTCCATTGTTGGCATTGTACATGTGATAGATGCCAACAGCAACGAGTCACATGTTGATGTTTTAGCAGACTGGAATAGTTGTGGCCCAGTGTCTCTGCCATTCCTTGTAGCTATCCAAACCAGAGGTGCTACTTCCTGCAAGTAGAGAATTCAAAGAATCCAACCATAATGTGCTTTTGGTTTTTGCTAATAAGAAGATCTGGGATTATGGATGGCTAAAATAGCATAACACTCATGGTTTAGTTTAGAAATGGAGGGAGCCTCTGCTTGTCAGCAGTACTATCAAAGGTTATATGAGTCAGAGTTCAAACACCTTTCCTCTTTCTACTCAATTTTAAAGTGAAAATAATCTCTTCATCCAGCCTTGAACATATTAAAACTGCTTTAAAACTATACAAAGTTTATAAAAGAGTATTCAAACTACAAAAATAATTGGCTATAAAAGGTATCGAGTTTGCATATATAAATTTCTCATCCCTCTCTTACATTTTTGTTTTGCCCTACTGTTTTCAAATCATTGTCTTCCACCTATAGGAACTTGAGTCTAATTTCTGCAAAAAATATACCCAGCGCCCAGAAAATAAAGACCCAATTCATTGTACTTATTACCATTAGACCAGTTGCCTTATTTCTACTTAAGCCATTCTGACTTTTGTTCCTAATTGAGTGGACTAGTGTATATTTTTATGGCCAATTAGCATACATATTTCATAGAGTATTAAGATTAACTAGTGGTAAGTAATGTGTGTGGGGGAGTAAGATTCTTTGCTTCCCCATTCTCTCTGGAAAGGTCATAAATGCACTGTAGTCAGAGTCAACAATTGTCACTTCAAGAAATCTCTTCAACTGAAAGCTTGTGAAATTTACATTTGATGAACATGCAGTTGAGCTCCTACAAAATGCATATGCATGAATTTCATTTGTGTAATAGCCCTTTTCGTTGCCTAGTTGTTTTTAACACTCCTCTCAGGTCATGAAACCTCTCCCTAAAGCTCCTTCAAACAAGATGAGGCTATTTGCATTTATGGAATTTTAGAACTTAAGAGCCACAGAGGAAATTTTTTTTTTTAGTCTGTAAATTCCAAAGTAATCATGTGGCCAAGTATCAGTTAGGCCTGACCCAGATTACTCATGAAGTATCCAGATGATAAGGTATATGTGTGATATCCAGAGCCTCAGGCCACTCAGGGATGAGTACCATTATTTGGAAGCCTGTCTGGCCCAAGATCCATCAGCCCGTTCTCTTTTCAAAGCCATGGATCCCACTAGCACTGACTATTCTCCTAAAAACCTTCCGAAGAAAGTAGAGGCTCTGGAATGTTCCAAACATCAAGGACATCTTTATATCTAAGAATACAAGTTACAAAGTGTTAATCTAATAAATTCTGCAGCAGTTTGCATGTGAATAGCTAAAGAGAATTTTAAAATACTTCATGTGCAATTGCCAAATGTTCTAAGCCAATAAATAAACTGTTCGTGGTAAAGGACTGATTACTGCCTCCACCCCCAATCCAACATGGACCAGTACTTTTCATCTATATGTTAAATGAGCTAAGACCACTGATCACATATTTGGAAGTCATAGCCACGTTAAATTGCTTAAAATATTTCTCAGTATCCTCAGTTTCTGAACTTATCTCATTTGTGGACTGGTCTTGTCCTCAAATCACACTTTGAATAGTTTTGTTCCCAACTATATAGCAAAGGATAAGGAAATGAGGTCAACAGGAATAAAATAAAAGAATAGTAGATATGGTGATAACAATCATGAGATTGGTAAAATGTTAAGTAAAACCAAAGATTATTCTGGATGTATTTTAATCCCTGACAGTTTGCCAAGTAGTCTGAAGATCATGGAGTTAAAACAACCCATTCTTTTCAGCTGTACTCACATTCTGTAGTGACTAGACAAGGTAGGAGTGTCCTCTCAGTTCACCCAAAGTGAATGAATTCAGCCTTACCCAAAGTGTAGTTTCCAAGATACATTTGTTCTGTAATTTCAATGAAGTGGTTTCTCAAATTTCATGGTGGTTTTTATTAAGATCTATGTATACATACACTGAGACATTGGCCAAATCAATAATATCTGAACCATAAAACAGCCTCAATAAGGGTTCATAAATACAACCTCTCCCACCCAATCATTTTCGAATCATGTTTGTCCCTTTAGCACTTTGCAGATGATGTTTTTCAACTCCCATTACACCCTAAAAATTTGCTTGGATGAGTGAAATCAGTTGTAGTCCACTTTGCCAGAACATGGTGCCACACCCTTGGCAGGTAGGCAATGTTGTCTTCATGTGTTTGCAAAATTACTGAGCATTAGCACTTTGTTCTCCAGAGAGCACCGAGCCCTACCCCCTCAGCTTACAGTGCAATAATGCCACAGATAGATCTACCTCTGGAGGGGAAATGGCAGTGTCAGGGCTCCCCCCAATTTCATGCAGGCAGGGTTCCTGCAAAAACAGTGGTGGTCTTACAGTCTCTCCCAGGGAGATGGGGATGAGAGTGGTGTTGAGATGGAAGGGAAGACATGGTGGTGGTTCTTTCTGTTGTACTTTTCTCCCAAAAAAAAAAGAAAAAGAAAGGAAGGAAGGAAGGAAGGAAGGAAGGAAGGAAGGAAGGAAGGAAGGAAGGGAAAAGAAAAGAAAAGAAAAGAAAAGAAAAGAAAAGAAAAGAAAAGAAAAGAAAAGAAAAGAAAAGAAAAGAAAAGAAAAGAAAAGAAAAGAAAAGAAAAGAAAAGAAAAGAAAAGAAAAGAAAAGAAAAGAAAAGAAAAGAAAAGAAGAAAAAGGACCACTTTAAGTCACAGCCCCGGATCTCTTCCAAAGAAAGTCAACACCACTGTGGTGGCCCCAAAACTATCCTACTCCTCCACCCCTCTGGGATTCTCCAGATCTCTAAGATTAGATGAGCCCAAGAATAGTCTTACCCCACCCAGTCACTCTATCAGCAGCCATCTGTGGGCTGAGACTCAGCTCCCATTCTTGAGTATTACGGTGTCCTGAAAGGCCTCATAGACCTCTTATGGGTTTGGTCACACAAGCTAAGAGTGCCAGGTCTACTACTACTAATGGTACAGGAGTGTTCCAGGGGCCTACAGTACCCTTCACTCTTGGGTTGGTCAATTTCCAGAAGTCCTCCCAGAACACTTTCAGATTCCTTCAGAGGTGAAACTCCTCCCAACAACTAGGGAACTCAGCCCCTTGGTTCCCATGGTCCCTTGCCTATGGGATAAACACTAACAGTGTGGGGATTACTACCCTCACATAGATCACTCAGTCATCTTGCTGTCTGTATGATGATTCATTTTCACAACCCCCACTCTACTGCATTAAACTATAGCACGTGCTTAATCTTGTTTGATAATCAACAACTGATTGGGGTGATCAGCCTTTTCTGAAGTGTTGTTGCCCTTTGAAACAGAAAAAACTCCCCTACTAAATAGTATCAAAAATCCTTAGGTATTGTGCAAAATTCCTAGTTCTACAGGAGTATAATCCTATTTACAACTATAATCAATGATTAGGAATTTTCTGAGCTGGAAGTTAGGCAACTTGGAGATCCAGTGTTTACCACATACCTGCTAATAGTTATAAAAGATTTTATAAAAGCTGCTAAACACAGAAAAAAGATATCTTCCCCTCACTTGTAGCTTCAAGTGGAGATATTTTCTCACGGAAAAACTTTTGACCTAAAGCAGCAATATGTGTCGCATTTAATATATCCAGATTTATCTCATTGTCAGTGTCTATCCAGAGTGCATTTAATTCTTGCACAACCATCCCTACAATAAGTTAGTCAAATGAGTACTCAATCCCCATAGCATAGAATATTCAAGAAAATTATTTAAAGATTAAAGTGTACCATTGAATCCATTCCAATTGCATTAGGAGTGCTCCCTTGTTCCATGAGTCTCAATTGTTTAAGTAGCCACAGTGGCTCTATGTATTTGCTTACACAAACACCCAGCAGAAAACACGAGCTTTTCTCTTTCCTTCTCCTTTTTTAATTGGAAGGCATGGCTCGAGAAGTGCAATCCTTTTATTTGTTTTCTTGATGGGAGAAAGACAGCATGGTTATTTCTTCCTCGATAAATTATGTCTTATTGTCAAACATAGCTACTGAGAAAAAGAAATGCACTGTGTGAAATCCTAGCTTTTAGACATGTCACATTGGCTTACACAATATCCTGTTTCCTTCAGATATTTTCACACACAGTTATGAAGGTATAGAGGCCTCCTAGGATCTCTTTGCTTTTCCCATGTTTTCAAGAAAGATTGACAGTCAGAAATGAAATGGCAAAACTACTTTGAATCCAGGTCTTTTAATGTGCCCAGTTGTTCAGCAACTCCTATTTTCTTAAGATACTATTTAATGAAAGAGTTTAACTAGATTTGCATATGATAGAGAGTATTTGTGCATGGTATTTTTTTCCCTTCTACATATTTGGCCTAAGAGGAGCTGCTCAGAGCATTAAATGTACAAGAGCCCCATACGTTCAGAGACAGAGAAACAGAAGCAGAAGGCTTGCAGGAGGAGTGCCATGGGGACTTGGAGAGGAGTAGATGGTGTTTCTTTTGAGTATCAGTGGAAGACAGTATCCTCAACCTGGAACAGCAATTGCAATCAGAAGAGATGCTTCTTAATAATGATAATTTTTATCCTTTTTTAGGATCTTTTATCCTTTCAAATGAGTACACATACCTGTCTTTTCCAAAGACAGTAGCTTAGCAATATAGTGAATATTGCTCATCTATCTCTTCATGGTGGGCAAATTTTGAAGTCCATGTGTAAGGAGAAAATCCTGAAGGGTCAAAATTTGCTCTGAAAATCTTTTAAGATTTTCATACAGTTGTTTTGTATCCATCACTGAAGCATTTCCCTGTTGGTCCCATTATGCACCAGATGCAATAGTTAATCTGCATTCAAGGGTACGGTTGAGTAAGAAACACTCAGCATTAAATGTTAGAATAACACACAGGAGTGGAGATGTTCACACTAAGAAGGCCTAGAGAATTGAGACCTGTTGAGGGGATCATGTCTGTCTTCTCCAGAACCTGAATGCATTGCACAGAATGATTGTCAGGTACTATTTTGATTTGTTATTTCTCAAATTGATTGTGATACAAACTAATTGCCCCCTGGCTCATTAGTGAGACACCCATAGAAGTAGCTATTTCAAACAAATAGACTAAATATTTTAAACTATCTTTCTTGTTTAAAAACTTGAAGACTAAGTGGAAATCACACACACACACGCAAAACCAAAACACAAAACACAAAAAAACTTTATATGTTACATACCTTTTCATAAATGACATCAGGTCTTGATTTTTTGACTTACACCAGAGACTGAATTGCGTCTTCTCAAAATTGATATGTTGAAGCCCTCACACCTAATGTGACTGTATTTGGCGACAGGGATCATGAGGCGATTAAGTGAGGTGTTAAGGGTGGGATGCTAATCCAGTAGAATTGGTGGCCTTTAAAGAAAAGGAAGAGCGATCATCTCCCTCCTACCCTCCCTCCCCACAGCCCTTTGTGACACAGCAAGAAGGTAGCCATCTGCAAGCCAGGAAGAAAGCCTTCACCAGAAACTGACCATGGTGGCACCCTGATTTTGGACTTTCCATCCTCCAGAACTGTGAGAAATAAATTTGTTGTTTAAAGCCATCTAGTCTGTGGTAATTTATGATGGCAGCCCAAGCAGACTAAAGCAGCTTATAAACTTGAAATTTTAAAAGCTTTCCATCACTATCTTCTTCCAATAAGTGAAAAGAGTTCTAGTTTTGCTGCTCTAGTGTGACATGTAAAGGACATTGTGCTTCTCCAGCACTCTGCAGAATTTGCTCTAGTGAATAAACTTCTCAGGATTTTTTTTTTTAACTCCCTGTTTGATATTTATATTTTATGAATTTTGAGCTATTTTGAATATGAATATTTATTTGAGATTAATATTTAAATACTTGGTTTTAACATGTTTTCATGATTATTTCAAGTGAAGTTAAGGGAAAAAAATAGAAAACTTCAGGCCTCTGGTTTTTTCCTTGGGGGTGGTAAGGATATGATTCAAGCAAAAATAATTTCATAGCCATATCTAAATGCCTATTTTTAAAAAATCATTGCTGAAATTATCCATCTCCCAAAGGAAACTTTGAAGAATTGTGCATAAAAATGAAAAGCTTGACTTATGTATCTCACGTAGTCTAGTAGTCTGCCCATCGTAACCAGCAGCCCTGAATGAAGTATGTGGTTGGTGTCCCTTGCCTTTTTGTTCCCTTCATTACTACCCTCAACTTTCCACCTTGCTTTTGTGAAATATTTAAAAATGTTTCATCTTCAGGAATATTCCTGTTTTAAGAGTGCACAAACTTGTCACAACTGTAGAATTTCTATCTCCTACATTTGATTTAAAATGAGCATACCTTCTGGGAAGTATGTTGTGATCCCAGCATACCAAATGTTCAGGGACCTGTTGTGTATAAAGTACTCCTAGGAAGGTTGTTTCTCAGAAGTTGAAATTAATCTACGTTGGACAGCCTGGGTGGCTCAGCAGTTTAGCACTGCCTTCAGCCCAGTCCTGGAGACCCAGGCTCAAGTCCCACATCGGGTTCCCTGCATGGAGCCTGCTTCTCCCTCTGCCTGTGTCTCTGCCTCTCTCCCTCTCTCTCTCTCATGAATAAATAAATAAAATCTTTAAAAAAAATTAATCTACATTTTAAAATTGGTTTCACTTAGAATGTTTTGTGTTTTAACAGTTTGCAACACTGCCTATACCCTTTGCCCAGTTTCCGACAGTTTATCGAATTCCTTGAGAAAGAGTATCTGGAAGAGGAGATTTAAAAAATTTCTTTCTTCCCTTGTCAATATTTTATGATTTTCCTACATTTAAAAATAAAAGCAAGGAGATATTCAAAATGTGTTTCTGTAAGTGTTATTATGTAGCTGTGCAAGTGAAAAAAATACTTGTCAGGCAGTAGAATTTTGCATTAGCACTTAATGTTGGCACCTATTTGCTTGTTGCTTGGTTTCCTTTTAAGATCCATGGTTATATTCGATTTTCTTTCAGTTCTTTATTCTGTGGTTATTGGGTTGGATGGTTTTGGTTCCGTTCAACAATGGATTCTTTGAGTAACAAACTTCAATGCATAATTATCCAGTGAAATCATAGCGAAGTGATGAGATGACAAAAAGCCAACTTATTTCCAGGAACTAAAAATAATGCTATAATATAGGCATTAATTCGTACATGAACATTCTAGCATCTATCTTTATCCTGATCATTTTACATGTTTATATAAATTATAATGTACAATTATGAATTTGAAACATTGCTTGCTGTTCATCTTTTCATTTACTTTTTTAAAAACACTAAGTTTGATAATTTAATGAAATCCATAAACTACTGAATTTTTTATTATGTATTAATAATTTTTATTACAATAATTTTTATTTTTATTAAAATTTTTAATACAAAATTTAACTAAGGTATTGATAGCATTTCATTTAAAAATCACTTCTTCCTTTGTCAATTTACAGTAGCACTTAATTACAATAACAATTTAAAGTTATATTAAACTGATTTTCATGCTGTCAAAGTTCACTCTGATAGTAAGCTTATATATAATCATTCTTCTTGTGATTTAATATTTTACATTTGGCAAAGAATTTTTGGTTTTTGAAAATGATGCTCATTCTAATTATTTAGGAAATGTGTCCTCAGTTGTCTTTTAGTGAGTATAGTCATTTCAATAGTCTTATGAAGATCAGTAATTTTGGAAGAAACTTCTATTTTACCTCCTTGTGTGAGGAAGAGATAGAAGGAGGGATGAATATTTACAATGGGCCAGTGCTCTTAAAAACTAATTTATGGGGTACTAGTAATGCCTTCTTCGAGACAACTGACCCTTGAACAACTCAGGTTTTAGGAGCACCCACTCCCATGCAGTGGAGAATCTGCCATAACTTCTGATTCCCCCAAAGACTTAATAGCCTACCGTTGACCAGAAGCCTTACCAATAACATAAACAGCTGATTATTGCACATGTTTTTATATACTGCTTCTTACAATAAACTAAGCTAGAGAAAAGAGAATGTTATTAAGAAAATCATAGGAGGAAGTCCTTTACAGTACTTCACTGTCTTTATAAAAAATAATCCATGTATAAATAATGGACCTACACACTTCAAATATGTGTTGTTCAAGGGTCAGCTGTATATCTAAATAGAAGTGTAAGATAAAACTTACTCCTGAAGGAGAGTTACTGAGCTCTTAACATATGTCATTTGGTGATTCGAAGGATCTGTGTGTGTGTTCATGTTTGTCTTATTGTGTTGACAGTGAGTTACATAGAGGGAGTGCAGGCACTTCTGCTGCCTGATTTCTCCTGTATTGTAAACGTTACTGTTACTCAAATCAGCCTATGGAGTAAGCACTATATATATTCTAAGCAAAAGCTGTTTTGAGGATTTTGAGTTGAAAGTGACACATTCATGCTTAGAAGCAAATTGGGTTCAGCATCGAGGGGAAAAACCAACAATTTGGGCATGAGGAATAACTCACTGTGTTTGCTTTCTCTCTCTCTCTCTCTCTCCTTATAATATTAACCTTAAGAGGGCATATAAATAATGGAAAAATAAAATTAAATTCAAAAGAATATTATGTGGGCAGGCCCTTTAAATATTGTAAATTCTATTGTTTGAAAGAAATAATTAGTTTAGAATTTAGATTCATTGTAATCAAATTAACGTAATTCAAGAAAGACACATAATTCAAGAAAGTCATCGTGTTTTTCCCATAATGCTTTATTAATTACATCTTTTGAAAGGAATGGTTTCTCAGATTCCAGAATCCACCAAAATGTTCACAAATGCATTGTAAAGTATTCTTTGAAATGTAGTTAAAATCTGAGGTCATGATAGACCTCCTCTACACACTCTTGCCCCCATCCCTTGCAGTGGGGTAATTACCTCACAACTTTGCCAAGTAACAGAAGACAGTTTACATAGATTGAGGTTTACAATTTAAAACAGAATCCTGGATACGTCTGAAGGTGCTTACACATTATTAAGTCAACGGTTTTATCATTTGTTTTATATAGACCTGAGATTTTATTTATGCATGTTAATTAAATGATAAGAACCCCTCAGGAACACTTAGTGTAAATGCTTGAACATTGTTTCCCTTAGAACAGTGCATTTTCCCCACAGAATGTCTAACATAGAACACTAAATTCCTTCAGATTATTTTAATACTTCATGCTCTGTTGTTTGAAAGGTGGGTTGTGTTGCGGTGAGTCTTTACATTTACTCAGTTTCTGAGTATGTTCTTTCTGAGGCATTCTTCTATGGGGTCCACAGGCACCAATCTAGTCTCCCAACTGTGATTGACCTTTGAAAAGCTTAATAAACTGTCTATCAGAGTGAATTTCTGCTTGGGCCTGAAAAGATACTTTATAAGTTGCTTTTTTGCAGCCATGTGGTCTGTGTTATTTGAAGATAATCCTACCACATTCTTTCTTCTGGTAGCAGACCTCCTCAAACAGCCCAGTTTCTTAAACTGAGCTTTGTGTTCCACTCAAAAGAAGTCCAGTTTTTAAGGAACTCAAATAAGTGAATTGGTGATAAATTAAGAGAAGTTTATCAGTAATCTTAATTTCTCCCTGTTGAGTCTGTATTTTCCTGATGAAGCATAACCAGATATCTTTGGTTACTTTGAAACATCCCTAAGAGCAGAGGGAGACTCTGCAGACTGGAAGAGTCTTGCCGAGAAATGTATTACATGACACCGAAGTGGTCCAATGGTTGGCCTCTTCCTGAACAGAGTAATAAAGAATGTCTGCCTCCATGGATGTTTTTGTTCATAGTCTGGAGAATTTGCAAAGACCACTCCTACCCTGGACCCAATTAACATTAAGAATTTTATTAGTCCATTCAGTTTCATCTCTTTAAGTGTTGCAATTATATACCTCGAGGATGTATTAGAACTTACTAGCTTTTAACAAAGATGTTAACTAAAAATGTTTTGGCCTCAGGACGATGATTTTTACAAGATTTTTTTTTCACTGCGGTTTAAATCTGTGGCGAGGATCACCTTCTTAGAGATAGTTTATGTGTATTTTTGGTCAATTTTTGAAAGAACTTATCACAAAACCTTTAATTTTAATATATTTTATTTTATCTTTATTTATTTATTTTGAAGATTTTATTTATTCATAAGAGACACAGAGAGAGAGAGGCAGAAGACATAGGCAGAGAGAGAAACAGGCTCCACGCAGGGAACCTGATGCAGGACTTGATCGTAGGACTCCAGGATCAGGATTACGCTGGGGCCAAAGGCAGGCGCTCAACCACTGAACCACCCAGGTGTCCCAATTTTAATGTATTGATATCTATCCATAATAAATAATCTATTAAAAGACAAACTGCAAAGTCAGTTTAGAAATCTGTTTGAGGGCAGCCCCCGTGGCACAGCAGTTTGGTGCTGCCTGCAGCCTGGGGTGTGATCCTGGAGACCTGGGATCGACTCCCACATTGGGTTCCCTGCATGGAGCCTGCTTCTCCCTCTGCCTGTGTCTCTGCCTCTCTCTCTCTCTCTATCTCTGTGTGTGTGTGTGTGTGTCTATGAATAAATACACAAAATCTTTAAAGAAAGAAAAAGAAATCTGTTTGATTCCAAATCTCATACCCTCACCTAGTACTTTAGGCTTCATTTTACCACATTGTATATGGTACTGAAGTTTTTACCTGAAATTAAGCTTATAATTTATTTTTTTTAATATTTTTTTATTTATTTATTTATAATAGTCACACAGAGAGAGAGAGAGAGAGAGAGAGAGAGAGGCAGAGGGAGAAGCAGGCTCCATGCACCGGGAGCCTGACGTGGGATTCGATCCCGGGTCTCCAGGATCGCGCCCTGGGCCAAAGGCAGGCGCCAAACCGCTGCGCCACCCAGGGATCCCTTAAGCTTATAATTTAAATACAAGGCTAAATAATTATGACTTTAAAGCCCCACATAAAATATATTATAATTTATTTAAAAGTAAAAATTACATGTATATAGTTTTTATATATATAAAAAGATTTTGAATAAGATTTTAAATGACCATTATAGAAGACTCAAGAAAAATAGTATTAAATTTATAAAGATATCTGTACCCCTTCTGTTTATTGTAACATTATTTACAATAGCCAACTTATGGAAGCAATCCAAGTGTCCATCAATAGATGGAGGAATAAAGATGATGAAGGGGTGTGCGGGTGTGTATATGTACCCACACACACATGGGATATTAGTCATAAAAAAGAATGAGATCTTGTACTTGTGAACATGGATGGACCTAGAGGTTATTATAATTGAAATAAGTCAAAGAGACAAATAGTGTGATTTCACTTATACATGGAATCTACAAAAATAAAAAGCAGAAGCAGATTATAAATACAGAGAACAAACTGAGGGTTGCCAGAAGGGGAGATGGGGAAGAAGATGAGGGGGAGGATGGGCAAAATGGGTGAAGGGAATTGGGAGATACAGGCTTCTGTAAATAGAAGCTACACTTCTGATAAGCATAATGTGTAGATTTGTAGGGTCACTTTGTTGTATACTTAACTAATATAACATTGTATGCCAAATATTTTTTAAGAAAACAGTGTTAGTTAAAAGTTCATATAATTCCATCTGAAGAAGCGTCATGTCCGTTTGGGGAAGAACACATCAGTTTCTTCAAGTTCCTTGTTTGGCTAGTGACAGTAACAGAATCCTAGGGTTGGAAAAATTCCTTATGTTTATTCTCCCTAAATTGGCAAAGATTGTGTGCATTGATTTTTGTCATCTAAATTAAGACCTTCTCTGGGCCAGAAGACTTGAATTCATCTAAAGCAAAAAGGTAGTATGGCAAACCATGGCTTTACTTGTCCTTTTGAATTCATTCGGGTCTGCACTGGGTTTTTGTCAATGTTTCTCTTCAGCATGGTAGATCTTGGAATCTTCTGGTACTTGAAGTTCCACTCATCTGATGTGCAGAATTTATATTTCTAGATATATTCTGTGTCCCGTGAGGACATAAAACCCTGGGGTTGTAAAGAATTAAGAGACTAAAAACGTGGAGACTGGGACGTTTGGGTGGCTCAGTGATTGAGAATCTGCCTTCAGCTCAGGGCGTGGCCCCCCAGGGTCCCAGGATCGAATCCCACATCAGACTCTTCTCAGGGAGCCTGCTTCTCCCTCTGCCTGTGTCTCTGCCGCTCTGTGTGTTTCTCATGAATAAATAAATAAAATCTTTAAAAAAAAATGGGGACATTGTGAAGATTCTTGTCATTGAGATATTGGATGGTGAATATGGGCAAATGGATTCATTTAATTTAAAATTCTTTTTACCTTTTACCTGCTTATACATACCTTTTATTTGAGAGTTACTGTACCAGGTATAATTTTAAAATAAACTATATAGTCAAATAAAGAAGATCACAATTAAGAAGAAAATAGATGTATTTTAATCTATACCTCTAATACTGTTAAATTAAAATCCCTTTGAACTGGTGAATGGTAAAAACTAACAGCTCTGAATACTTGTGCCTTAACATCGTAGCAATTTGTTTTATCCATCCTTTTGGGGTAGGACATTTAAGCTCATACAGATTTCAGTGCTCTTATGCATCCAACTTTACAAAAGTAAATACAAATTAAAAGTTAATGGGATGTCATTTCCTATTTTGATCCTTACTTTTTCTTATTATTCCCCCCTTCTTCTCACTTGTTTTTAAACTTTCTCTTGAGTTCACAGCATTTTGTTGGCAATTTGTGACTTATGAACTGTGTTATTACTAGTCCGTCACATCAAGGAGGAGAAAAGGAATTATCTTAGCAAATATTTGACAACCACACAGTGAGGTAGATGCCACCATCATCCTCATTCTATAGATGAAGCTCAGGTTGTGAGCAGTCGACCTGGTGTTTGAACACCGATATCTGTATAATTTACAGACAAGGATTTTTTTTGCTCATAACATTGAGATCTGGTATATAGTAAAGATCCTATCAACAATAAATTTGGCAAATTAGTGAGATGGAAGGGAGGCTGACCCAGAGTGTGAATAGCCAGATTAGCACCTTATGAACAAAATAGTTCCACTCTGGTTTTTCTCTGCTGCCAACGAATATGAGACTGGAAGG
This sequence comes from Canis lupus baileyi, assembly GCF_048164855.1. Lineage (NCBI taxonomy): Eukaryota > Metazoa > Chordata > Mammalia > Carnivora > Canidae > Canis > Canis lupus. Next base: position 62,111,012 of record NC_132841.1, read on the forward strand.
TAACACCTGCAAGGACGGGGCCCCACCCAGTCTCCACGATCTATCTTGGCATTCCTACTGAAGCTCTTAAGAAGCTGGAATGTTAGAGTAACTAGTGAGAGGCAGGGTAGCTGAGATGGGTTCTGTGCTTACAGGTAGTGCTACATTCCCACCTGGCTGATACTCAGACATCCCGTTGTAAGGTTCTTGTTACTGCTAGTTTGAGCCACCTTCATGTCTCGTGGCTTTTCTCTTAATCAAGGGGGACTAGAAGGTGGAAAACATTTCTTTAGGGTTTAAATGATGTCAGTTATTGGCAGTGGGAAAAAAGGAAATTTAATCTGAGAGGATCACAGAGTCATTGGTCTTTTCCTTTCATCTACTTATATATACTTATACTGACACCATCAGACTATTCCCGTTTGCTTTACCCAGAATATTATATTGTTGCCTCCATGTAGGGGTTGCCCATATTTTTATATGAAAGCATTTTTTTAGCCATCTTCTGAAGTAAGATGTTAACACTCTTACTTGAGCTTTGGATTTAGTGCATCACACAACACAGAAGTTTGCTTCAGAGTTTGAGTCTTCTCGTATATGTGGTGAGAAGTTCAAAATTACCCCTTATTTATACAGCCTTTGGCAGTTTGAGCATTGCATTTTGTCACCTGTTTGCTGTCTTACAAAGAGCTGGAAAGTTTATGAAGAAATAGAAAATATGACTTTGAGCCCTTGACATTTTAAAATAAATGTACATATTGTTAGTGACAGATTGCTAAACTTGGCTTTAGACACTTAGCTATGTTTCTTGCCAAAAGTAATCCAGATGTGCATAATTTACCCGGCTGCCATATGTGCACTGACATGTCTTTCTATAATCAACTGTCTGTTCAGTATGGTTACAGTTAAATGTTCTTTTTTATCAACAGTCTTTTGAAATAGCACTGGCTTGATAACTTATTTTAAATTTAACAACTTCTCAAAAAGTAATGCACATCCAGTTTGACTTTAACCCTAAGTGACCAGACATGTTGAGTATCTAGAAAAGACATTGACAATCCAAAATCTCTGGGGCCCTATGTATTTTGAAGGGGAAAATCTAGGATACCAGTTTCATTGTATGATTCCATTTTGCTGAGCTTCTTAGGAGCATGGAATGGAAGGTATATGTACCCAATAAATGTCATTGAAGCTACAATGAATAACATTTCTAATGAAGTAATTCATTTTAGAAAACAGGTGTGAAAAGGAATTTTGATACAGTATGAAATAAATATGAGAAAAGAGGACATTTTTATTTCATTCACTAAGTATCTTTTATGCTAAGTGCTTGTGACATTTGTGACTTTTTCACATGAGTTATGTTGCTGTACTGATTGCCAAGCCCTATCTTTTTGTTCAAGAAAGGCATTATTTTCTGGAGAAATGCTATAGAGAAATTTTCTGGAGAAAATGTATGTATGATAGGAAATTTTACTTCTCTATTACCACTTTCTAATGATACTTAAAAATCACTGTGGAGAAACTTAGGCCACATGACAATAGCGTTTCCTTAATGATTGTAACTGTCCCTGAGAGATAGTTACCTTGAAACCATGTCCTTGTTTTTTTGTATTCGGTCACACTGAGCCACTATCATGTCTAGACAGGGGTGTTGTCAACCATGTGTGTCCTTGTTTGTGTTTGTCCACAGCTGCAATTAGGTTTTTCACACTGTCCCCATCTGTGGAGGCTCGCTGCGCAGTGACCTTGGCCAGCTCAAAATCTGTTTAAGCCCAGGTGTGGAGAGAACTCCGAGCACAGATGGAAAGACTAATGATGGGGACCCGTTGTGCGAGTGACTGGACTGGTCCTAGCCAACCTATCCTGTCTGCAATATGATTTAAAAAGATGTATCCTAAAAATAACATATAATAATAAATAAAAATAAATAAAAAGATGTATCCTGCAACCTACAATATTAGGACCCAAACTGGCTTCTCGTTGGTACAAATGTCCCAAGATGGGCGAGATCAGTGGCATTCTGGGAGGGAGGTCTCTTCTTTATTATTATTGTAGGCAATGTGTAGCTCTTGTCTCCCTAATCAGCTACCACTTCCCCCTGCACTATTCAGCAGGAGGTTCTGCGTGCTTAGTGCACCAAAAAAGCACAGAGGCCCATAAGAATTCCAGGTTTCTCACTTCAGTGCTACAGCTTGGGTCTGGTTTTGAAAACAGAGTATGCATTTGAAAAAAAAACAAATCTGATTTAGACTAAACTGTAACTGTTATTTACCCTGCCTGAGCTCACTTGTCAACTTGGAATCTTCTGTGAATGATTTGCAGTTCTTCTTTGCAAATTTGAAATGTTCAAACTCTGTCTTCTACAAGCTGCCAATCATTTTTCATGATTAAAACATTTATTGGTAAATCTACAGATAGTTTAACATGCATATATATGTATAATCACACAATTAAGTTTTTAGACAGAGAATTATCATTGCTATCATTATTGCTATCACCATCTATTTTTGGCTTTTTCTTATTAATTTTGAATTAATAAAAATTTCCCAAATTACTAGATTCATCCAAATTCAGAGAACTTAATTTTTTTTTTTTTTACTTTCAGTTATTTTGTGAATGTCATGTTATCTTACAAAGGACCATGATTCTTTTTTTTTTTAATTTTTTAAAATTTATTTATGATAGTCATACAGAGAGAGAGAGAGGCAGAGACACAGGCAGAGGGAGAAGCAGGCTCCATGCACCGGGAGCCTGATGTGGGATTTGATCCCGGGTCTCCAGGATCATGCCCTGGACCAAAGGCAGGCGCTAAACTGCTGCGCCACCCAGGGATCCCCCAGGACCATGATTCTTTAAAGGAAAAATATATATTTATACACACACAGCATTTTGGAAATAACAAATACAACAACATTAGTAATTATAGCAAATATACATTAAGCCTGTGTGTTGTGCTAGGTAGTGTTCTAATTGCTTTACTTGGCGTGCATTTAATCTAACAAAAAGATGAGGTGAGCAGCATTACTGGCCTAACTTCACAGAGGAGGATGGTAAGTTCCCTAAAATCACACGGCTAGAAAGTGGCAGAGCCGGGCTAGAAACCAGGGGGTGTAGCTCCAGGACCCCACTTCCCTAATTACTTTCTCCACCAATACCAATATTAACATGTCAACCTTAAAATGAGCCTATCCAGGGTGTCATAACAGTGAGATGGCATGATCCTGATAAACATTTCTTTGTCCTTGGGAAATTGCAATTAAGATAAATATACCTCAGGATCTCCTGTTTGCTTTGTTAAGACTAATGCCCCCATCTGGCAATTTACTGCCTATTACAGGATTTATCTCACCTGGCCTACCTGTTGAAGTCACTCTGCAGAACTGGAACCAATGTTTTTAGTCATCATTCTTCCAACTTCTAGAGATACAGAAACAGACAAAAGACATAGTCTATTTCCTCAAGAAGTTCACTTAGAATGGCCCAAATAGTCATGGGTGGTTTTCCATAAATGTTGGGAAGAATTGACTTTTGAGAGACTGTGTTGGAGGGACATGGAATTGTCTGTATCGATTTATCAAATTGTATTTTTCTGTTTCTCAGTGTTGGTGCAATAGAACCCACTAGTTCCATCTTATCTCTAGATGTTAAACATCTAAACTTTCTCATTTTGTGTTACGTCATAAATTTCTCTTCCCATACTCTACCTCCACTCTTATTTTCCCCGCATTTTGATAAAACTGAAAATAAGATAGTCTTGAGTCTGATGTCCTTGGTTCAGATCCTAACTCAACTGCTTTTTAATTCGGGGGATGGTAGGCAAGTTCTCTGAGCCATCATTGAAGCTAACTTCAGAGAACAGTGTCAAGACACAGTCCTTGCTCTTGAAATGCTGACACTTTAGTGAGAAAGGTAGATACCCAAATTACTAGCAGGTGATGAAGTATTATGGAGGTAGTATGTGCCATTTGTCTGAGAGCTTAAAGGTGGGTAATGAGTTTTGGTGACTGTATGAGTGAAACTTAAGAAAGGGAGCTAAAATATCTAAGACTTCTTGTAAGGAGGTTGGACACAATCCTGGCTAGCACAGGGAGTGATTTTATAAATGTTCATTTATTCACTTAGTATTTATTATCTTCCATCATAAGGCAGACAATGTGCAATTTGCTGGAGATAACAAAGCCCCTGGATTTTGACCTAGGAAAATACTGAATTGCCCATTGCTTTGAATATTAAGTAAAAGCCCTTGAGTGGTCAAATGCTGTGACATAAACACTTGATGCACTGTGATTAGACCTTCCTGGCACCAATAAATGGATTTCAATAGGGACTAACTTCGTAGCTTTTTATTTTAAAATCTCCATTTTGATGTAAATGAACTAAGAAAAAAAGGGAGTACATAAACATCTTGCAGATGCATTCTCTCATGCCTTCGAGCAAAGCTAACGTATATATACCTACTTTTGTGAAATCTTAATCAGATCATCTGTTAGTACAAGTAGTTCACAAATAATGCGTATTTTTTAAACAGATGTTTACACAAGTGTTAAGTTTTCTGCTTCTGTTTTTCACCACAGTGATGCAAATACTGGAGAAAATTGTCAGGAAAAAAATATCTCATCTCTTCCTAAAATGCAGTGTAAATAGCGTATATTGTCAAATCTTAGTAATAATAACACTCATGAAACACTACTTCCTCAGAGGAGTGAGAAAAATATTTTGATGTTTAACAAATGCTATCCCAACAGTGGAGGGAATGCCAATTTCCTGTTAGATGTTGATTCAGTCATTCCGACTGCAAGTAGTGATTGAGCAAACATGGCCAAATTTTAATCCATAAGTAATATACGTATATTGGTTTTGGCTGTACTTTTCTGTAAATCTAAAATATTTAAAAGGAATCTCTTTAATAGATCTGACTTCAAAATTTAGTACCCATTCCCCATATTTATCAGAACCATCTATGTTGGTGATTATGGTTTAGTTTCTGTGTTATTCTTTTTCAGTAATTTTTTGTACTTGGAAAAGTTTATACTGTAAAACAACATAACATTATAGGAATGTGGAAAGTAGAATAGAAACATTTATAATCCCATTATCCCAATACAGGGTTTCACAGTCTTTGCACTATTGATATTTGTGGTTGGAGAAGTCTTTCTTGGGGGCAGGGGGTCGTCTTGTATGTTGTAGGATGTTTAGAGACATACCTAGCACCCCTTGAGCTTTGAAAACCGAAAATACCTCCATTTTTGCCACCTATCCCCTGGGGATAAAACTGGATCTCCACCCATTTGAGAATTGCTCTAAAACAAAGCTATTATCAATTAGATTGTTCCTGTCCGTTTTTCATTTACATATAGGTCTTTTTACAAAGTTAAAGGGTGTGCATAATGCCATATTCTGATTTTTATGTCATATAACATCTAAGCATTCTCTCCTATTAACTAGGTATCAAAATTATCACTTTTTAATTAGCCCCCTATTGAATTTTTTATGAATAACATGGCAAATAACATCTTTGTGCATATTTTCCACTTTAAAATTTCCTTCTAAACTATGCACTGTGTTGCCTATGAATTCTTTTCCTGACTTTTAACGTATGGAGGCTTTGGGTTAGGTAAAATGGAACCAAGAGTGGTTCTGTTCCTGGGAGATAAAGCACTATCTGAGTTGTCTATAAACTCTAAGGCAGGCTGTGCCCTTATAAGACTAGAGTGTTTATACATCCTGCAAGGTGCCTTTCTGGGGAAGGGCTGGACTCCCCTTTGCTCCTGGAAGGCCCCCTTTCCCCTCATGTGCCTCTTGGTTCCACATGTCCCTCAGTACAGGAGAAAGCTCCCAGGCTTTGGAATCAGACAGATGTGGATTCATTCTTGCTCCAAACACTACTAGCTTTGTGATCTGAGGCGAAACACACTCTGAAACCTTCTCCTCATCTGTAAAAAGAGAGGAAACAGCTTATTACACAGAGCTATTGTGAGACTTAGAAATAATGTTTTAAAACATCTAGCAGCATAAGTACTCAATAACTGTTGGTTAGAAGTAGTAATACTAAGAACAGCATGGCTTCTTTTCCTCCTTGATCTAAGCCAGCTTGGTCCAAAAATAGATGCAGACCACAAATGTGAGTCATATAAGTAGTTTAAATTTTCTAGTAGCCACATCAAAATGAAGAAAAAGAATAGGTGCAATTTTAATGTTGCATTTTAGTTAGCTCACTATTTCCAAATATTATAATTCTGCATTTAATCAGTATTAAAAATTCTTAATGAGATGTTTTATTCTCTAATCTTTGAAATGTGACTTTTTTTTAATAAAGATTTTATTTATTTATTCATGAGAGAGATATATATAGAGAGAAGCAGAGACACAGGCAGAGGGAGAAGCAGGCTCCATGCAGGGACTCGATCCCGAGATTCCAGGATCACGCCCTGGGCCAAAGGCAGGCACTAAACCGCTGAGCCACCCGGGGATCCCCTGAAATGTGACATGTTATATGAAATCTGTTTTTGTACTTACAGCACAACCCAGTTTAGACCAATCCAATTTCAAGTGCTCAATAGCACTTGATGTAGCTATAGTGGCTATCGTACCTGCTCTGAGCAATACTTGGAAAAATACCAGATTAACACATGTGCATTATTGGCAAATCAGGTATTACTAAACACAATAGCCATGTCTCCCTTAGAAATCAAGTAGTTCTCTAGTTACTCTTAAATTTCTTCTTTATTTTTCTTTAAGATTGATTGATTTGAGAGAGAGCACGAGAGCAGGGGAGAGGCAAAGGGAAGAGAGAGACTCTCCAGCAGACTCCCTGCCAAGCATGGAGCAGGCCACAAGACTTACACACTTGTGTAAGATCATAACCTGAGGCGAAATCAAGAGTCAGACACTTAACCAACTGAGCCACCCAGGCATACCTTTTTATTGTTTGTTGTTTTTTAAAGAGAGAAAACTACTAAAACTCAGATTTCACACTGCACTTCTCCATTTTGTTTAGTTCTATAGTTATCAGTAGGAAAAGCTTACAGGTATTATCATTTTAATGTGGATTGTATCTTATTTGCTATTCAGTTTAATGTTTGACTTCATTTGTCCAAACGTTACCTTTCAGCAAGGATTTATGGTGCGCCGAATGGGTGCTGGCACTGTGCTAAGTGTTCTCTTCCATCAACTCTTCGGTACTCAGGAAATTTCCATGGGCAGTGGCAATATTTATCCCCACTTTCCAAAGGAGGAAATTAAGACAGAGTGCCCAAATCCCATGCCTGAGCTCACACATCTAGGAAGTGGAAGAGTTGGGATAAGAATGCAAGAGAACTGCTGCTGTATAGCTTCATACCCTTATAAAACTGCTGCAGTGCTGGCTTTTTCTCAAAGCTTCTTTCTCTCAACACAATCCAATTATTTTTCTTTGTCCTATTGTTAAGACTTGGTCAGGACTTGTTACTGCCAGTAGATGGTCACATCTCCTGCTGAGTTTTCTGTTGTTGCCCTGAAATGCTAAAAGGATTGGTTTTGTTTGTTTGGTTGGTTTTTTGTTTTGGAGGTGGGGAACTGACAGATGAGTGAGTACACTGGGATAGGCCACATTGGGAATGGATCATATCTTTTGTATCCTTTCTGTTGAGGAATAACCCCTTCATCAGTGTTTCAGTATCAGATTGGAATACAGTAGCACTTTTTCACGTGCCCAGCCCAAGTTCAGGCTGGAGGGAGGCAAAACAGATGGTGAAGAATAGTGCTTGGTTGTTACACGGCACCCATACCCTTCTGTGGGAGAAAGAGCTGCCTCTGGATTTATGAAGAAAGTCAGAGAAAGAGATGTATTATGCGACTCTGACTCACTGAGCAGAATGGGCAAGATAAATGGTGGGAAAACCAAAACCAACGTTCCTATGACCTTCTGTGAAATTCTGCTTTGTGCCCTAAGAAAAATGTTAAAAATGATGTGGTCGGAGTTGGGAGAGCTGCAGCCAAGAGACCGTATTGGAAGGAGAATTTCTAATTTTAAAAAGAAGCTTGCTAACCTCATAGCCACTGCTGATGGCCGTATAAATATTAATAAAGCTTTAAACACCTCCCAAATTAGCTTTATTTTTAAATCAAAAGTGCAAGACATGGAAGTGGTAATTCGTGTTAGTCCGGCAGACACAAAATTAATTGAGATAAAAACAAGAAGTAGCAGGCAAACCCTTTGGGTGACAAAATAATGAGTTCTGTTAACTCAGACAGTTTCGAGTGAAACCTGGGAACATGAAACAAGTTCACATGGTGGAACTGGGAGTGTGTCACATGTATCAGCGCGCCTCAACAGCCATCCGAGTCGTGAAAGAAACTGAGGTCAGATTCTGGGGCCTTCTTGCTTCTCATCGTCCTGCAGTGTGAGAGAGCTGCCCATCATGTAGAGTTTTGCTTTCACTCTCCGATTCTAACATCAGGTGTGCTGCTGTAGGTCTGCCTGTAAGTGGGCCTGTCGGGACGGCTGAATGAGTGTGGGCAGGACAAGCACAGGGAAGGAAGCATGAGGTGAAGAAGTTCATCGGCATCTTCAAGTCTGGTATGCGTTTCCCTACACAGTTGAGCGACACAGTGAAAACGGACTGCACTGTTTTCATAGTTTCTAGGAAATACCAGCCTGTCACCATGCAGACTGGCTGACCTGTAGCCAGCCCGTAGTCCTTCAAGGCATAAATCAGCTGGACATGCCAAGTGCCACATCCTCATGATGCCCTGCCTTGTACAGGATTATTGTTTAGTTGTTTCTCCATCCTAACATCCTCTGCCTCGTGTAGGATAAATTTCTTTGGAAGTGATAAAATGACACTACTGTGAAGAGCTAAGGAAATAAGATGGCACAACTGGGAATTTTAAGAGAAAAGAGGATGACAGGCAACCTCCTAGAAAACATGGACTCCTAGAAACCATGACTATACAAGTCTTGGATTTTTTTTTTTTTTTCTATCTTACTGCTAAAATTTGTATCCTTCAGTGACTATTTTATATTCTTGCTATTTCTTCTCACAGGCTTCCTGGTTAGGAACCTGGTCTTACTATTATTGTCCCCATTTTTTCCTTTCTTTTCTTCTCTCTCTCTCTCTCTCTTTTTAAGTAAACCCTACACCCAATGTGGAATTAAACTCATGACACTGAGATCAAGAATCATATGTTCTAACTGAGCCAGCCAGGTGCCCCAACATCCCTTTTTTCATACCTGGGCCCAACTTCTGTTCTCTCTTAACCATTTAGCCAGATTTTCTTCTGGTATAGAATCTGACAGAGACATGATAAAAGGTATTGAATTTTTTTTAAATAATACATTTTCGTCATTATCAGAGGTCCAGAATGTGAACATAGTATTCTCATGAATTGAAGTATGTTTCTTTGCCCAAAATCTAAGCTTGAAAAAGAACTTTTTAGCTATTTCCAATATTTGGTTAGAAGTAGAATATGAAATACAAGTGTTAGTTTTTCATGAGCCTTTTTTTCACACATTAGTAACTACCATCTAATTCAATAATGCCAAAGGTGTCAAATAACTAACATGGATCTTTTAAAAAATTAACTATTCAATGAGACAGTAATTCTCAAAAGTATGTGAGACATTACTATAAAGCCAAGACTCCTTTAATTACCCTACTTTAACATGCTATTTCCTACATCACTCCCTAGAGGTAATTTTTGAGACTGTGGTATATATCTTTCTAGAAACTTCTGGTTTTTTCTCACATTTTACATTTATCCAGAGAAAATGGAATATTTTCTGTGTCTGTTTTTGCATAAATACTGTAATGCCAGTATATTGTGGTCTACTAGCCAAATGATGAAATAAATGAAAAGTTCACAACATTGTCTAAATACAGTGAGTTAAGTTGTCAATTGAAAACGAAAGTCCATGTACTATGTTGAATGCAAAATTTGAAAAACACTAGAGAACCCACAAGATCTGTTCAAACAGCATACCCAAGGTTGCTTCCCCTCACAGGAGACAGTATCAGAAGGGAGGGCCTGAACAAACAGGAATTACTTCCTCTAAGTTTGGTTCATTTGTTTATTTTTTTAAAGATTATTTATTTATTTATTTATTTATTCATTCATAGAGACACAGAGAGAGAGAGAGGCAGAGACACAAGCAGGCTCCATGCAGGGAGCCCGACGTGGGACTCGATCCCGGGTCTCTAGGATCACACTCCAGGCTGCAGGCGGCACTAAACCGCTGTGCCACGGGGGCTGTCCTGTTTAAGTAATCTCTATGCCAGCATGGGGCTGGAACTTACAACCCTGAGATCAAGAGTCCTCCAGACATCCCAGTTTCTCTGAGTTTTCTAGATCTGTCAACCTTTAAGCCTGTTCCACTGTCATTTCTTAGGAAGTAACCATGTTGTCATTTGGCCATTTAATGATCCCTATGTTTCCATTAGGCTGAGAGAGCAGTGACCATTATTCTGTATAAATTAAAAAAAAAAAAAGCAACTACAAGAATAAATTAGGGGAGAGAAGAGGGATTGAGGGATTAAATGAGTGACTAGGGGATGATAGTTATATAAAGCCTTTTCTTGAGATGGGCTTTGGACTGGGTTTAAAGAGGAATGTGTTGTGATGAACATAAAGGAGTGTGTTATTAAAATTATTTTTTCAAAACGTCTTTAGAACCCAGTCACCCCTTACCGATACTACTGCTATGACCAGTGTTTCTCACATGCAATAGTAATGGTATCTGATCTTCATCTGATTCTACTTGATCTGCACCCCCACCCCCACCCCATGACCCACTCCACTGCTCCTTTGCTCTTCTAGCTCTGTTTTCTCTAGTAACGTGATGATGTTTTCAAAGATTAAGTCACATGATAACCTCAAAACTGTCCCATGGCTCTTCATGGTAAAAGCAGAAGTGCTATATGATCTGGACTCGCACTTCCCTGGCTTCATCTTCTAGCTTTTCCCCTTTTGCTCTATCAACTCTAGCCACACTGTCCTCCTGTTCTTTGAACCTACTATGTGGAGTCTGAGCTCAGAGCTTTTGCACCTGCTATTTCCTCTACTCAGATATCCCCATGGTTCCCCTACTTCCTTGATGAATTTTCTCAGCTGTCACCTTATTAAAGAGGCCTTCCCTGATGCCCCTGCCCTCAGTCAGTCTTTACTTCTTCACCATTTTATTTTTTCTTCATAGCTCCTTCTCACACATTACATATTCATTTGTTTCTTCCTTATTCGCATCCATCTCATGAGAATATAAGCTCCTCAAGAGAAGAGCATCCGTTTTTTGGTTTGTCTTAACCAGAATGATTGATGCCTGGTATAGAAGTCAGTAAATATTACCAGCCAAGCTAAAAACTGAATAAAAAAATAAAATAAAATAAAATAGGTATAAGGGACCTTTTTGAAAGTCAGTCTTGGATAGAACTAAGGGAACCAGTAAATAAGAGGAGAGGAAGGTAAAATGCCACCATGTAATCTTTATAGTTTCCTGAGATCTTCGTGTATTATCCAATTATAGGGATTTATAGACTGTGCTTTAGATGGTGACCTACAACTTCTGTCGGAGCCATTACAATTTGAGTATGCTACTATTTGATTAATCATGAGGGTTGAGCCCCTGTTTAGTAAATAACCAAACACACCATAAGGAGAACATGATGGGAATAGAATGTTCTTTTTAAACAATGGCATAGTTCTGTGTTAACACCTGCTTCCTCACCTTGAAGTTTGTTGCCAACCTTAAGGTGTTCATTTTTGAAGGAAAACTGTGTTGATAGTCTTTTAGAGGCTTCAGAGAGCACATTTGTTTCCTTAGGATCTGCTCCAGGAATATCAGAAAGAAAATACTAGGAAGTTTCAAGACAAGCCAGTTAGAAGAGAGGGCAAGATGAACAGTAATTTTTAGTTTCATAAACATCTTTTATTCCTAAAGACCCCACATTATTTTACCCACTGATGTTTACAAGGTACCGTTCCAACTTCAGGCTGACTGTAAACCACTTTTCCTAAAATGTAATCTCCCTTTTAAAATGATTTCTGGCTGCTTTTTTGTGAAACTTAACATGTCTTCTCTCTAGAACTTTGTCCACCAATTCATTAATTTGTCATTGCGTCATTCAGTTGTGTGCTCCTCACCACCACCGTCATCAAAAGCCTCCAGAAGCAGTTTTTCATTTAATTCCCAAAATTCCTCTGTAAGCTAGATATTTATTGTAGTCTTATGCTCAGAGGTTACTGAGGATGGGAACATTTAGAAATTTGCCTAGGACATTTAAACTAAGAAGAGGCGGAGTCAGGAGTCAATGTCGGGTGTGTGCTGTATTGCACACTGTGAGGTCATTCTGTCAAATCACACTCCTTCCTCAAGAGGCCAACTGGCCTCTGGAATCTCCCCTAATCTCTCCATTTGTCAGTTTCTTCATTTGTAAAATGAGGGATTTGTACCAGATGTTGTTTAAGGTCCCCCTTCCCTCCCCCACCCCTCTGTTCATGGGCTTTATTATTGGTAATGACTCCTGCCACTGTGGGAAATTCTTTACAGACATAACTTACTAAAGTCAATAACCGAATGAGTGGGATATCATCACCCTCAAGTCTCAGATAGGATTTGGAGTGGTTAAGCCACTTGTCCAAGACCACAAAATTTTGAAATGCAGAAATCCTATGTCAACTCATGTTCAGGATCGTAATAACGCTGCATTAGTATATACTGTTTCCATGGTATTACCTACTCCCTTTGTGTAATAAGTATAAGCTGGATGAATATGGGGAGAATCTATTCTTTCACTAACTCAACAAATATCAGTTGAGTATGTACTGTTGATCAAACTCTGCTAGGTCCTACAAACCCAAAGATGAACAAAGTTCTCTCCATGTGCATAAGGAGCCCAGAGTTCACTAGGGCATGGGGAAGGGGAGGTACACATGGGTTATTATAATAAAATGTGAAAAGTACAGTAATAATACTTAAACAGAGGACCATGGGGACTGGGGAAGTGGGGACTCTCCTTTGTGGGCTTTGAAGGATAAGTAAGTAGGAACTTGATAGGCAGAGAGCAAAATGAAGCCACTAATGATAGAAGAACCCAGATATACAAAAGCAAGTATACATGTCCATACAACAGTAGTCTTTGCGATGAAGTACTGATACATCTTACAACAAACCTTGTAAACATGCCAAGTGAAGGAAGCCCTGTCACAAAGGGCCACATGTTCTATGATGCCATTTAAATGAAATGTTCCAAAACAGGAAAATCCACTGAGACAATGTAAATTTTTGGTTAGCCAGGGTCAGGGTGGAAGGGGAGGAAGAAAATGGGATGTGACCGCTAATGGCTATGGGATTTCTTGTGGTGTGATAAAAAGTATTCTAACACTGAGTATGGTTGCACATCCCCATTGAATATACTACAAGCCATTGAATTGTATACTTTATGTGGGTGAATTCTATCTCAAAACAGCTTTTATAAGAAGAAGGCAAATGAGTGTCAGAGAGCATGGGAAGTTCAATGTGACAGGAATAGAGTTTTCAAGGAAGTGGGGTAGGTGTAGATTGCAGCCCTTTGGCAAGGGCCTCCTACATCAGACAGAAACCTTTACCTGTGTTTACCCAACATTGTCGTAAAGCTCACCCACATGGTTGTATAGAGTTCATATATTTTCCTTTTGTGTAATATTTCACTGTATAAGTGTATAAATATATCATGATTTACTTATTCATGCATCTGCTCTGGGACAGTTGTTCTGTTTCTAGATTTTGCTTTTATAAACAGTACAGTAATAAACTTTCTCATAATCTACTGGTGTAAGTCTCAGAAGACAGTGTAAAGTACAGTGCTATTTTTATAAAACTCAGAAATTAACAAAACTTTTAAAGGTATACCAGCATACTTGTGTGGTAAGACCCTAACAAAACAAAGAAGTAGTCACAAAATTTAGTATCATGATTTGTTTAAAAGGCGCTGGGGAAGCAGGTAAGCAGAGAGGAGGAAGAAGGAAGGAGCCAGAGGATAGATGCAAGTTTACAGATCAGACTCTAGTTCTTGATCAGGCAATACATTCACTTTCATAAATATATAGGTGTTTATTTAAATTTTACATTTTAGGATGATTTTAGGTTCACAAAATTAATGCAAAGATGTTACAGAAAGTTCTATGTTTCCTATATTCGGTTTTCTCTCCCTCCTACCTTAGTATGGTACATTTGTCACAATGAATGAACCAATATGGATACATTATTAACTAAAGTTAATTTGAACTTTATTAATTAAAGTTTATTCAGACAGATTTCCTTGTTTTATTTTTGGTGTTTGATTTTTTTGCTTGTTTGTTTGGGTTTTTTTAACCTAATACGTCTCTTCTTGTGACCCACTCAAGATCCCACAATACATTTATTTATTTATTTTTTATTTTTTTTTTTTTTAATTTTTATTTATTTATGATAGTCACAGAGAGAGAAAGAGAGGCAGAGACACAGGCAGAGGGAGAAGCAGGCTCCATGCACCGGGAGCCCGACGTGGGATTCGATCCCGGGTCTCCAGGATCGCGCCCTGGGCCAAAGGCAGGCGCCAAACCGCTGCGCCACCCAGGGATCCCCCACAATACATTTAATTATCATGTCTTCTTAGGCTTCTTTCAGCTGTGAACATTTCTTAGACTTCCCTTGCTTTTTTGGTTTGTGTTGTTTTTTTTCCCCTTGTTTTTGATGACCTAACAGTTTTTATACTGGCCAGGTATTTTATAGAATGTCCTTAAATAGGACATTTATCTGATGTTTTTATCTCATGATTAGATGTAGGAGAACAATCCCAGTGGCAAAAGGGCCACATCAAATCATATCAAGGCTATATCTTATCAACATGTCTTATCATTGTTGATATTAACTTTGATCAATTGCCCAAGGTATGGTTTGTCAGGTTTCTTCACTAAATTTATTCTTTCTCCTTCTCCTTTTCATACTGTCCTCTTTGGAAGGACATTACTCTGCAGAGCCATGCTGAAAGAGAGAGGAGTCATGTTCTACCTCTTTCAGAAGAGAATATCTGCATAAATTATTTAGAATCCGTCTGCATGGACATTTGTTTCTCCATCTCCCCCCTCTTTTTTAATCTATTCAATTATATGAGTATGGACTTGGATATTATTTCTCACTTTGCATTATAATATGACACTACTTTGTTGCTTGAATTTTCCAGTTGGTAGGATGTTCTTTTGACACTCCTTTGTCATTGCCAAGTTTTGTAGTTTGGGGAATTTTTTTGTTAACGGACTTTTTTGAGGGGGGTACTTTCTAAATGTCTGGCACTCCAAGGTGCTCCAGACTCACCTGGTACAATTCGTACGCCAGCACTACAATCAGCCATTTTTCTAAGGAACCCTGGTTCCTTTAATTGGAAAGTAGATGCCAAGACACCAGGATCTAGGTTTGGTGTGCTCATTCCTATTGAAGCATCATTGTTTCTCAGTTGACAGAGTAAGTAAATATATACCAATGTGTGTATATACCAACCAATGTATATACATATATCTGTAAATATTTTTACAAATAATCCCTGTATCTCTATTAAGCTAAATATGAGTTCATACATATTCAGCCCTAATTCATTGCTTTATGAATCATTTTAGCCTTTTACTCTTGCTTGTGTGTAACTTCATTTTCCAACGGGAGATCTAGCTCTCATCATCGATATAATTGTTCAGCTTGAGTATACGTGTATTATAGTGGTTTCACACCTGTTCCTCTCTACACCTTTGAGAAACAATGTTGTGAACTGGATTATAATTCTTATATACAGCTCCCTTTGATTTTGCCCTTCCAAACTGCTAATTTCCAAAGCTACCTAGGTCCATATCTAAGGCCTTTCTATCCTTTAGTGAGGTTGGTTCATACACTTTTAATATATTCTGATTCTTTTGTCATACATTAGAATTTACTCTGTGCTGTAAAGCTCTATGGATTTTGACAAATGCTTAATGTCTTGTATCTACCTGTACAGTATCCTACAGAATCTCACCTCCTTAAAACATCCCCCATGTTTTGCTTAACTCTCCCACTCTGAAGCAGACAACCACTGATCTTTACTGCCTCTGTGTTTTTGCCTTCTCCGAAACATCACATAGTTGGAATCATAGAATATGTAGCTTGTTAAGACTTGCTTTTTTTTTACTTAGCAATATGCATTTAAGATTCATCCGTATCTTTTCATGGTTTGATAGCTTACTTTATCACTGAATAATAATCCATTGTATGGCTATATCCATTTATCAGCTTGCCAATTGAAGGGCATCTTGGTTGCTTCCAGTTTTTACAATTATGCATAAAGTTACTGTAAACATTTGCATGCAGGCTGTAGTAGGAACAGAAGTTGTACCATCAGTTGAGTAATTACCTAGAAGCATGATTGCTGGGTCATATGTTAAGACTATATTTAGTTCTGTGAGAAACTGCCAAAATGTCTCCAAAGTGGTTGTACCATTTTGCATTCTCATCAGCAATGAATAAGAGTTCTTGTTGTTTTGCATCCTTACCAGAAATTGGTGGTGATAGTGTTATGGACTTTAGCCATTTTAATAAATATATAGCAGTATCTCCTTTTTGTTTTAATTTGCAATTCCCTAATGGCAAATGATGTTGAACATCTCTCTGTGTTTATTTTTCCTATTTGATGAGGTGTCCATTCAGGTCCTCTGCCCACTTTTTAAATTGTGTTCCTTATCTCTCCCCTCCCTCCCTCCCTCTCTCCCTCTCTCCCTGACTCTGTAATTCATAGATGTTACATGTATTCTTTTGTTTATATCAAATAATATGGTAAAATATTAAAGCAAGGGAGTCGGAAAAAAAAACTTTAAGCTTCATGCTGTAGGTATAAGGGCGGATTAAATTAAGAATTCAGTCTTAAAAAAAAAATTCAGGCTTCAAGTTTTAGCTTTGCTGCTTACTAGTCTTCTGACTTTGGGAAAGTTACATAGTTGCTCAGAGCCTTAATTTCTTCATACTTAAAACAAGAATGTGAACATCTATCTAACCTGTTTTTGTGAGAATTAAAACAACAGGGTTAGATAAGATCAAGCAAGTGCTAGAGACTTTATACATGTACTAAGTTAGAGATACTCAATAAATAGTGGCTTCCTGTACCCCCAACAATAGATAGTGTACTTATTCATTAAACAAACATTAAGTACCTATTTTGTGCTCAGAGCTGTTCTCTGTATGTGGAATACATCCATGAGCCTCTGTGTGGCAGGATTTACAGAAGTCTTTTAAACTGGATTGTAATATTTACTCATAGTTTGGAAAATGAACTTGGAGGGAAAAAAACGGAAGTTGAGAATTAAATTAGTAGACTCTTCTAAAGATTTGGGCAAGAGATTATAAGAACCTAAAAAATAGAACCAGGCATGGAGAGGAGGGAGCAGCTGAGAGAGGAGTCTCAGAAGCAGAATCCAGTAGACACAGAGATTACTAGCTGATTATGGGTAAGACGGAAAGTGGTGTTAAAGATGACTGGCTTTTTCTGAATGGGAGATTATAGAACACTGGTTTATAAAGGAGCAGAGTCACTTAGAATGTTTTGATAATCAACACAGCTTTACACATACATACTGTGCCTAGCCAGATTTTCTTTGGTAAAACTCTTTAGTTCAGAAGTGCTGATTCCCTAGCAGAAACATCTGAAGAGAAAACTAAACACTCAAGTCAAATGGGAAACCTTCAAGATTAATTTCCTCAACTCATTGCCACCAAAAATGTTCTGCGTTGGTTCTAATAATTGTGTTACTGAGCATTTTAAGAGACAGCACAGTATTCTTGCTTGTCTAATAAAGTTGGAAGGTAAGGTTTTGTTCAATGGCATGACTGGCTCAGCAGCAAAAAGAACTGCACAATTTCATCTCCAGTTCTAAGCTAAACAGAGCCGAGAGATAATTCCCCTGTGTGTTTATAAGGAAGAGTTAAATCCCTCCCCGTGTAATGTAGCACCAGATCGAAGTAAACAGACTCTGATTTCAGTGCTAGACACAGCCCTAAGGCAGAAGAAATTACACTGTCATGCAGAGGATATGTAGCTGCTGCTATTTTGGTGCTTGAGTTCTTTGTTGTCACATAGTTGAAGGCAATCCAGATGAGGAAGAGTGTTAACCGACAAAAGGAGAAAATTGCCCGCACATGGCTAGAGGGATATAGGGGAAAAGAAAAGGTAGTACAGTGCCGTCTGAACACACCACTCAGGTGTCCATTCCAGTAATCACTGACTTCAACTTGTCTCTTCATTCTTGTTGGAAGCAAGTTCATAAGGACAGCGTTCAAGCGACAGTATTGCATTGAGCAGTTTATCTGCCATTATCGACTAAAAGTTATCATTGCTTCTTTCTTCGAATTCGCCTCCAGTTGCTTATAAAATAAGCTTAGGAAAACATGGAATATCCACTTTCTTGGTATTATTTAAGATCCTGTATTATTGAAGAAGCAACACAGCATTTACCTCTATACGTCTGTGTCCTTAGATGTGTATGTAGTTGTAGGCCGTTACCTTTAAAATCAAAGGACTCTTCTGAACAGCCTAGATGTATGAATTCCACCACTCAAAATGGAAGGTGAAAAAGATAATACCAAATTGGTTCCGTGTCCCAACCAAAATGGGGGTTCTGCAATTTCCCGGGTATGTTTATTCCAGGTATGTGTTCTAGAATTGGGAAAATAACTTCAGATGGGGTTTGGAGACCCACCATACCGCCTCTAAAACAGGCTGAGCTAAAATTCCATTGATTACCTGACCTCCAACAGTCTCTTCTCTGACTAGTGGGCCACAGATATGGTTTTGATCTCTTAGAATTAGTGTTAGTTCAGAGCCACGGTCCAGTAATCTCTGAAAGGCCTCATATTTCCTTTTTCCCCATTACACAGTCACCCTGATAAAAGGCCAGTTGTCCCTTTTGGAAGATTAGGGGGAGAAAAAGAATATAAATATGATGCAATATAGGATTTTAACTGAAAGGTGATTGAGGGGCAGCCCTGGTGGCCCAGTGGTTCAGCACTGCCTTCAGCCCAGGGCAAGATCCTGGAGACCCGGGATCCAGTCCTGCATCGGGCTCCCTGCATGGACCCTGTGTCTCTGCCTCTATCTCTCTCTCTCTGTGTCTCTCATGAATAAATAAATAAAATCTTAAAAAAAGAAAAAAGGTGATTGAGTATGAAAATAGTGTATCAAGGACGCCTGGGTGGCTCAGCAGT
Source organism: Canis lupus baileyi (assembly GCF_048164855.1). Classification (NCBI taxonomy): domain Eukaryota; kingdom Metazoa; phylum Chordata; class Mammalia; order Carnivora; family Canidae; genus Canis; species Canis lupus. Next base: position 62,130,201 of record NC_132841.1, read on the forward strand.
TGAACACCTGCCTTCAGCTCAAGGCATGATCCTGGGGTCCTGGTATTGAGTCCTGCATCAGGCTCCCCTGCCTGCTTCTCCCTCTGCCTCTGTCTCTGCCTCTCTCTGTATCTCTCATTAATAAATAAATAAAATCTAAAGAAAAAAAAAAGAGAAAATAGTGTATCATTAAAACATGAGAACAAAACAAATCATCTTTTCCAAAGCAATTACTAAAAATAAGATGTGAACCAATAGAGAAAGATGTAGAATAAATTTGGAAATCATCTTAGCATTAGAATGATAAGCAATACTTATATGACTTTAACCTATCTGCATATAAAAATGCAAATTCAGGTATGTAATGATGTCTTAACTCAAGATAACATCAAATGCATGATCAGTGCCATTTCTATAGTCTTCAGTCGTGGAAGACTTTATCCTGGTGATTTAGTTTGCCTTAAGTGTTTATTGGTTATAATAAATGTTGGCTTTCCAGCAATTCATCTTCAGTATTTTCTGAGAACAGCATCCATATCCTTTGGGGGTACTTCTCCCTCTACAATATTTTAAAACTCTGCTTTACAGTCAGTTTGAGGACTCTACCTCCTGGCCAGAGATGGCCAATCAGAATCCTTTCCCAAGATTTTATTCAAAGAAATTAGGATGAGAATCTTGTCTGTCTTAGAGATGACTAAGATGCTGGTTTCCTTTCCCAATCCACCCCACCCCCTGTCCCTAACGTTAGAGGGAAATGTTCAACATGCAGAAGGAGAGTATGAGGTCAGCATACAGAGAGAAACAGGACTCTCTGAGATATTGATTAATTTTGCCATACTGGTATTAGTCTAGCACCATTGATCTCTTTCATGGTTGCGTGAATTAATCAATTTCCCTCTTACTGCTGAGCCTTTCAATGGAACTGCTGACCAACTGCTTAATGCATTCCCTCAACACCAGCTGGCTACACTATGCCTCCCAAGATACCAAATTGTTTACATCACCCCCTTATTCAAAAAAATCCCTGTTGCCCCCAACTGGCAAGAGCACTGACTTTGCTAGTCTGAGATTGTGATGCTTCCACTAATGCACAGGTCTCTTTACCTCTGAGTGTCCTGATCTACTAAATACCTAGTTCTCTGGGTTACTAAGACACTAAAACATGATAATATAAACATGAAGCCCTGTGGTGGAGCTGGGGCACGGTGTTCAGCCTCCTGCGTGTGGCTGCCCAGGCCCTCCGACAGGGAGGTGGCCTGCTGTGCCACCCTCACCGTCCACTCCTCTCCTGACCAAGCTATTATATCCAGGCTGGCTTACTTGTCATTCTCCAGTAAGCAGTACATTTTCCTCCTGCTTGGATTGCTTCCTGACTGTTACCTATCTATCTAAAATTAGCCTAGTCCTAAAAAAAATCACCAAAATCAACAATCTCATCACTTCTATGCCTTTTTTTTTTTTTTTTTTTTTTTTTGACTAACTAGTCTAAAGTGACCACTTCCTTTTCTAAATCCCCATTATCTTTAATCTGACAACTAGTGCTATGTCCCGGTCTTTTCTGTTTTTCATTCACACTGTTATATATCTCATATTTTTTTATTATCAAATTCGTTTATCCTATTTTTAATTTAATAGTATGTTCCATGTGGGCAAGCACTACTTTTCCTTATTTGGTCTTTCAGGGGGCCTACTATGTAACAGTCACACAATAAGATGCCTGGAGTTAGTCCTTCTTTATAGGCCTGTTGATTCTCAGTCCCCGTGGGAACCACAAACTATATGAAAATGTAGATATTGTTCTCCTTAATGACATATGTAATCTTAATCTAACCAGCACCTTGCATGAGGGGTTCAGTCCTGTGTTATGCAGTAAATATCAATCACATAGGACAGAAAAAACTGTAGAAATTGTTTGGACCTAGAAAGATGACTCTTATTCTGATTTTAACCTTTCCTTCAGGTGAATGGGCCCTTGTATCCCAATGAGGAATTCTAGAGAGAAATGGTGACTCGGTCTCTCCCTGACCGAGAAGCAGATGCAGAACTCTGTTTGAACCTACAACCTTGGCAGCTTCCTCTCAGATCCCATAGTACTTCTGTGACGGAAAGACTACCCAAAACAGAAATAATGACCAAGTTATAATGGATTTTTTTCCCTCCTTGGCTCCTAACATATTTATTCTTGAGTAAACAACTGGATTTGATGTGTAATAAAATTGCCATCACATATTGCCTTAAACGATCTGTATCTGATAGAATGTGCAAATCGCAATTTAACCCCTGTAATAAATGAAAAGGATACGGAACTGGAAACTTCAAGAGAATTTTGAAGTTTGGTTTGACAAATTTAGATAAATTTTAACGAAGAGGGAAGGGGATGGTTTCTAGCCACAGCAATCTTCCTAACTAGCCTTTCAAACAATTTGTTTTGTTAGGCAAATGTAATTAATAAAGATCTGCTTCCTGTTCTATGTCCAAGGAACTACTTTATAATCTCAGTGTTGGGGGGTAGAAATACCATAATCGATGCAGGCAAGCTGTAGTGAACCAGGTTTGACGGTTTCCCAGCAATTACGTTTCCAGGAACATGATGTAACTTGTGGTTTAGCCAAATCTTTGAGCTAACAAGTAGTGATATTACTGGGGTTACTGCAGTCATTCTGAATTATTGAGGAAACTTCTAAAATGTGTTCTTAGTCTGAAATTTGGCTTACCAAAATCTTGGCTAGAGAGGTGCATTTTAAAATAAACAAAACCAAAAAGGAAATTTGAAATCCAAAATTGCCTTAAATGTGTTAGCAGTAGTTTAAAATAAAATTATGTCAAACTAAAAAGAATAGAAATTTGAAACTGTCACATGTTTTATTATGTGATATCAGCTAATGGTTGTGGAGATTTTAAGAACTTAATGTTAAAGATTTTTGCAACCAAAATATAAACTAGTATTTTAAGATATCACAATAATGTTATTTAAAACAGCCCAAGAAAATGATTTTAGTCTAGTGCCTCCTGTTTGGGGCACATTGTATGTTATACAATCAGTAGGGATAGGATTTTTTTCCAATTGCAACTTTATCTTCTTCAGAATTCAAAATGTGGCTTGATCTAAAGTAACTTGTTTCTAAATACAAATCCAAACAACTTGGAATTAGAAGTTGCAAATTTGCAATCTGTCCAGTTATGAACATGCAGGAAACTTTTATACGTTAAAGGTGCATGTTATATGCTTAATAAATTTCATGAACAAATCAATAAATGAATTGAAGAATAAATAAATGAGTGAACCAGTCAGGGTGCAACAGAGATAACTATCAAATTTACTGATACTGAGAGACTGAATGATTTTAATGTTTCCATGTTTCGGTCATTGTTTATAAAATGGAAATAATAGATCAACCTTAACTTGCAGTGTTATATTAAATGCAGCAATGCACACAATATATCTAACAATGCATTGCCGATGGTACCTCTACTCTATGATGAAAGTGTAGTCTTTTTTTTGTCTTTTTTTGTCTTTTTTTTTTGTCTCTTTTTTTTTAAGTTTATTTATTTAAGTAATCTCTACACCCAACACGGGGCTCAAACTCACAACCTCGAGATCAAGAGTTGCATGCTCTTCCAACTGACACAGCCAGGTGCCCCAAATATGTAGTCTTAATTAAAAAAAAAAAAAAATTGGAGTGTCTTTGCTACCAGACATTTGGAGAGGTAGGTCTAGTTGGCAGCTCTTTGTTTCCATGACTTTTATCATTTTGTCTGTAGAGATAATTTCTGAAAGGAAATTTCCCTTCTTTACCTCTCTTCTTGATCACAAACTGATGTTTCTAAATGAAGGGTCATGAAAAATGTTGCTCAAAGATGTAGGGGCAATATAACCATGTTTACCATTCCAGAATTCTCTTGAATCTTGAAACAATACTAGAATGTATAGATTATGAATTGAAAACCAATGGCTACTGTTCATTCACTCAGACTTTTGAGTTGTGACTGTGCTCATTGCAGGAGTTAGATAAATAAGGCATACACCTGGCCCTGGGGAGCTAACTGTATATGGGGCTGGCTTGTCCAATATTAACTATTTTATAAGGTGTAAAGTCCTAGAAGAGAGGAATGTATAGAATGGGAATGGAGAGACAGCAAATAATTCAGCACTAGGAATTGAAGAAGGCTTCATGGATGAAGACTGCAATTATTTGAGTGCCCTGAAAGGTGAACTGGCATGTTCCAGGAGGGGAATGGGGAAGATGAGGGGGGTGTATGAAGGCAGGAAAGCATGGAAGTACTAGAAATACTCCTGTTACACCATCAGGCTCATGTGTCTTTGGAGCAGTGTTGTTTGTTTGTTTTAAATGACACCTTTTCAAAATGAAACCTTACATAGAATTCCACATGGAAAAAAGATATAAACAAAGATGTCTTTTAGAAACAGGGAGGAAGACCAAGTATCACAGCCACTGGCTCTATGATTTCCTCATGGTAACATGGAGAGCACTTTCAGGGGAGGAAGAAAATGTTTAGGAGATCGTGTGGACCAAGACTGGGAGCCAGAATATGTCGCTTTAGACAGATTGGACGTGCTCTGAGGGCTTAGAACTTACCAAACATTTTTAAACAAGCAAATAGCATCAACTCTATCAGAAAGAGAGCCCTGGGTCTTCTGTAAAGTGGATCAGAGTAGAGACCTGTTAATCAGGTATGCCAAGAATTCAGATGTTAAAGGAGGTGCAAGAACTTATTTGCCTAGATCTGAGTTCTGATACTGGCTCCTTCTCTGCCAAATTGCGTGACCTTTAATGACAGTCTTAGACTTAAAACGGACCTTCCATGTGTAGAGATTCAACTACTTTCCTACTTAGGATGTCCCTTTAACAATGCAACTGATAAACGATTAGGCCATTATGTGGCTTAGAACATTTACGTGATATGAAGCACACTATGTTGGAAGAATCTTAATCCTTTCTTGGTAGCCCCGATCATATTTAAAAACCTAAAAAACAAAAACCAAAAAAAACCTTTTCATTTTCTCCCAGAGTAAATCTTCTGTTGCAGATTTTACTAGATGAGCTTTGAATATCTACGCTCAGCCTGCAAGTCTTTCTCTGCCTTTTCTCCTCCAAGGAAATCATTCCAGAGTTCATGTGACATAAATTTCAGACTGGTTGCTTTCTTGTTTGCCCTCTATTCATGCTCTGTATTCTGAGAGCTGTGAAAATATGGAATCCAGAGGTAAAGTAAGTTCTTCAGAGGAAACGGGCTGTTCGTCCTCTTGATTTGGAAGTACTGCTTCTTAAAGAAGCATATGATTGCAATAATATTTTAATAGCCAGGTCATCCTTACAGCCTGTTGTCAACTCAGGACTTGTAGCCTTCGGCCAGTCTTAGTCCATCCTGTCCTCAGGCCCTCCAGCCTGACAGTAGGGGTCACACCTGCCTCCTGTTTATGGTAATTATGGATAATATGATGTTAAATTAAATTTACAGGCAATGTTGTACTTGAAATTCAAGGTGACCTAGTTGTTGTGCAGATGTAGTTTTAAGAAAGACAAAAGAACCATTGACAAGAAAGTAATCTGTGTCAAGAGCTTATTAAATGGCCTCTGGAAAAAAGAATGTGTTTCCTAGGATTTTGCATTCTGTGACCCTTGCAACTTCTGTTTTAGCAATAAAACATTTAGCCTGACTACTCTATAAATAGATTTTCAATTTATATTGCCAGATAATACACAATTTGATGAGAGTAAAGATGCTTTTCCTGAGAGGCTAAGTTAATTGGTTTATATATTATTGTCTTGTACGTGTCTCAGTTTTTCCCTTGGCTTCCAAGCCTTTGAGGCAAATGTTACTTTTCTGCAACAGAATATTCTCTTGGCTGACTTGAGCAAAGGAGTGACCAAGTCTGCTCTACATTCATTGGCAGTGATGTTGCAGTAATCGGAATAAAATAAGATCTTTGGGAGAATCTGGCTCAGACAATAGGAGTTACAAAGTAAAAACAAATACAGATCCTTACTGTTAGCTCTCTTTCTACATGCTTGGAGCTGAACACTCTGACAATCACATGCTAGTGCATTTTATAAAACTGAACAGTTTCCCTGCCTACTTTAGTTAAGACCCTCCCTACTTTGTATTATGTGGGTGACATCCAAAAGCTTTTAAAGGCTACTTTGCATCTTTCACAGGTAGTCTAAAGCAGTTCCTGAACTTCATTATAACATCCAAGCTCTGTTGGATGTAGTGGTAAACTTGTGTGTTGCTTGGGGGATTTAAAAAGCATGGCACATGCAGTTATCAGCCCTTCTGTAATCTCAATAAAATTCTGTTTCTTGCATCCTCCTCATACATTATGAGGATAACGGACATAGAATCCAAGTTGTTAGCTGCAATGTTTTATTATAAAACCAAGAAAAATGTGATTCTCTGACACAAGGTTTCAGTACTTTCTGAAAATTATAGCAATATTTTCAAGATCCTATTGTTTCTCCTATGTCGATGGACCTTATACTTGATTTTCTCTTCTCACTGAGACTTTAGGTCACTTCATCTGGTCAAGAATGAACTTTTTTTAAGAGAACAGAATGTGGGCAGCCCGGATGGCTCAGCGGTTTAGCACCGCCTTCGGCCCAGGGCCTGATCCTGGAGACCCGGGATCGAGTCCTACGTCAGGCTCCCTGCATGAAATGGAGCCTGCTTCTCCCTCTGCCTGTGTCTCTGCTTCTCTTTCTCTCTATCTCTCTCTTTGTCTCATGAATAAATACATTTTAAAAAATTTAAAGAAAAAAAAAAGAGAACAATGTATTACTAATCTACCCTTCTAAACATGATTAGTATCTGCCTTATGCCATTAGCCAAGAAAAATGTGCCATTGGTGCCAGATAAGCCTAAAGAAGATTTTGATGCAAGATGAAATTTATAGGTAAGAAATATTGAAAAAAATTAAAATCTTGTCAAAACTTTTCTTTGAATCACAGGAATAAATGGAGGACTAAAGTTGATGTTTTATCTGTAAGTTAAGTACTTCGAATAACTTGTATTTCTTGTTTGAAGTTGAAATAAATAAATTATAATCTCAACCATATTATCCTATAATTTGTATGCATAGTCTATACCCTATTATGGTTTCCTATCCAGTGGAGAGTAACTTTGTGAGTAGTGAAATGCAAAAGTTAGAAAGTGGATGCACTTTCAAAATTAATTTCTATCCATTCCTAACTATATTTACCAATTTATTTACTTCCTAAAGAATTTTACAGTTCTCCTAAAAGTGATCACATCCTTTTTTAAAAATACATCGTTTCATATTATGTTTAGTAGATAATTCACATATAAGACTAGAGTGAGTAATGTAAATATAACATGCATAAGGATAAACAATTTGTCCTATACGATATATTAGCTCTTCTGTACTCTTTGTGTTTCTCTACTGTAGCTTTCCTTTCCTCTTTTTCAGTCTAGTTTTTATCTAATCTGCCGGGTATTTCTTCCCCACTCAAAAGTATGAACTTCTAGAGACGAGGTCTATCTTACTATCCCCCATCACATAACACAGGATACAGTTGGATATGTATGGTTAGGTAGGTAGGCAAATGATTGAGTGGCTGAGTAGTAGAACCCATGAATGAGTAGGTGGGTAGGTAAGTAATATGGATGGAAGAGTATACAAGTGGCACCTCTTCTCTACCACCATAATTGCTTGAATCCTGGAAACCTAATGGTTGGTCTGTAATCTCTGGCAATCTTGGAGCTTCAAGGAGGTCTCAGAGAACTTTATTGCTTCTTGGAGTATGCTTTGAAACTACAAGGCATGGAGGAAGAATCTGGAATATCTTAACATCTTAAAAGAAATAATAAAAGACTTAGACCAGCACTCTTAATTTCGCATCAATAGAAACTCTTTGATTTTTCCCAAATGAAGTTATAATTTAGAAATGGGGTGTGACTTTATGGCAGTGGTAATGATTTCTGCAGAGACAATGAGTGTCCCTGTGGCTATGATTTACATTTTTTTTTAAATAAGACCAATCTATTTTGTTTAACAAAGGTGATAATTATAAATAATAGCTTAGCACTAATCTTGTGTGTAAATTCATGGAGTGAGATGAAAAAATAGAAGTCTGGTTTATGTAATTTGAGTTTTCGTTTACTCAATAGTTTAATAATTCAATTGCCTGTAAGTATTTTGGTTTGTTTGTTTTTTTTAATGACTTTATATCAGTTTTTACTTGAATTTTGATGAACTCTTGATGCACTTGGTAGTACTTTTGTTAGAAATTTTATGTATGTTTTAACAGTTTGTTATAATCAAGTAAACTTAAAGTTCAGCTTGGGACATTTGAGTTGTCAATTTGGAAATCCTTTGCCAAACCGTCACAGGAGTTTTGGCAAAGATACACTTTAAAATAATCTCCTTATATTTTGTCTAGACTACTGAGTACTAACTACATCTGCTCTGCTGAAAATCACATTAGGCTAGGAGAGTCTCACATCTTCATTATGCCATTATTTGCAGTACATAGTGTTTGGATAAAATATAATTTTCCTGATATCTCTAAGCAAGTTATAAATGAGCAAAAACTTTAGGAATGATAGCAATTTCATTACTTTCACATGAAAGCCTCACATATGGTCTCATCAAAATACCCATTGCTGTAATCAGCCATAAATTGTTTGGTATTAATTACATAGATATTACATATTGAGTTGGCTATCAAAGTATGATTGATTTGTATTTCTAGATATTGATTAAACAAAATGGATTAAAAAACAAAATGGATTATTAAAAAATGTATTTCTGAGACACATAATAGTTTAAGGATAATGGTAGATAATTTAATCCCTTGATAAAAGGTGTATAGTATTTATAATGTATGAAAAGCCTTAAATAAAAATGTTTGCATTGCTGCCAAAAAGCAATGAGGATAAATGATAGGTTTATTTTAGTTTGTTAGTATACTGTGATGCCCCTATGAATTGCGAAGAGTATAACAACTCTGATGATTTGGAGGTAAATATAAATGAAGTATTTTATATGTCTATCATCCATTTTAAAATGTACTTTAGCGGGATCCCTGGGTGGCGCAGCGGTTTGGTGCCTGCCTTTGGCCCAGGGCGTGATCCTGGAGACCCAGGATCGAATCCCACATCGGGCTCCCAGTGCATGGAGCCTGCTTCTCCCTCTGCCTGTGTCTCTGCCTCTCTCTCTCTCTCTGTAACTATCATAAATAAATAAAAATTAAAAAAAATAAATAAATAAAAAAATAAAATGTACTTTAGCTTCTCATTATTAAATACCATTGTCCTCAAGTTCACAGTGGCTGCCAAAATTCCTGGTTCAAGTATCCTCAAAGCTTTTAAATATCACCTGGAGTGTATACTATTTTTACTAGACAGGTGAAACCTAATGATAATTAGAGTGGAGGCATTAGACATCACATAGGTTATTTCCATGTATTGCCTTTTTAGTTCAGAGGTTAGTTTTTAGTGTCCAGAGAGAGAGCAACTTAATCTGTGTGGATTTTAAAAATGGATTGTTAGGTTCTACATTTCATTCACAAAAGTATTTACTAAATTTCTCTTATTGTTCATCATTCTTCATGAAATATTGTGTAAACTTTTTCTTTATTTTGGGAGATAATTCCAAGATCAGTGTACTTTAAATAGAAAAATAAAAAGTAGAAAGGATTAGGATAAAATACTTCCTTGAAACTTAATAAATGTGTACTTTTATGTTTAATTTTTTTAAGGTGATTGAGAAATACAAATCTAGTACATAGAGAGAGTACTTTATTTGTAATTGCAGAAGTAATGTGTTTTATATCAAGGATGAAAACTTGGATAATATTGTGCTTGTATTTCCTTTTTTGTTGCATCATAGGCTTAATGTCATCTTAGATATTAGAAATTGAGTAACCTAAAAGAAGACCATTTTCTGGCAAATGAAATTAGATATTTATAAGACATTTACTTTCCTCATAGTTTTGCTTCCAGATTTAATTATAATATGCAAAACAAGAAAATGTATTCTTATATTTGATGAATCTTTTGTATAAATTCCCATTTAAAAGTAGAATTATCACTTTGAACCTTGTATCTTTCCATCTATTAGGATGTGCTATAATTATCAGTTTATAAAACTATACCTAAAATCATTTTTAATATGTAATCTGCTCATGAAATCAAACATTTAATTCATTTTTAATTTTGGGGCTCAAACTTATAATGGCATAATGCCATTACATTTTTTGGACTACTTTAAAAATTAGAAAATATTGACTCTGAAATAATTAGGTTTTTAGTAGCCTGAAAATAGAGCTCATCCCAGTCCCTTTTACCCATCTGCCACATAAATCTTATGAGAACTTTAACAGGGGCTTCTTACTCAGCTTCCACAAAGTATAGATTTGAAAACAGAATTCTACTTTTGGATATACCTTCAGAGTTCTCATATCTGGGTAAACAAACAATGGGGAAAAGTGAGGTGTCTGTCTTCAGTCAGTATTGGAATATGTGAAAATGTGGCAGTAGATATTTCCTAATGCCAGACATATAAAGACTATGAAGTGATTTATCGGCTGAATTTTATTTGAAATTTTGAAAATGTTCCAAATAAAGTGTCATCACTTTAATGCATGTAATGTACACAGGGCATATTTCATTTTGAATAATTTGATGTTCTTCTGCGATTCCTAGAATCTTTCTTGTACTTGATCAGTATTTTTTTTTAATTTCTCTATAGGTAAAGGGGGGGCCTCCAGTTAATTTTTTTGAATAATTTTTCTAAACTCAGCATTTAATGGACTTATACTTTCTTTCTTAAATATTCAAATTCACAAAATACTTTGAATGACTTCCCTGAAATAAGCAAATTTATTGGGAATAGACACCATCTCACAAATATTTTTAAATGGGCTTTATTATTCCATGGTCTTTACATATCTCTTAAAGATGTCCTAATTTACTAATAATGTGCTAGATTCTGGATATTCCTTTATTTACAAAATGAATGCAAATTTCATTTGACTCATCTTGATTGGGAGAAAATCAGGTATATACTCTGCAAAAGAGTCATGTTTTCCCTTCTGTTATATTTCTGATGACCAAGTATATCATAGTTATATTTAATTAATTTTGCTATTGCCTAAAGAGACCTACTATAAGGATATGTAATTCATTCTAAAATAATCAAGGACTTTTGTAATTAATTTTAAAATAAAATGAATCATCTTTTGGCTTACATGTCATCCATTAATCCTGTATGGGAATTTGATTATTGTGTCTGTACAGTTTTTCCTCCAGACAGTTACTTTATTTGATATTGTAACTACTCATCGGGGATTGAATTCTTAATGTTTGGCCATTGTGGATTTAACAAAACTGTGAACTGATTTTATAAAGCTATCAAAAATACTTGCTCATAACCAAGGAGCATATGATTCAGTATGTCTCAGAACTTAAAATATATCTTTTTAAATTGATGTATATATTTTTTAATTTATCCTGTTTCATTTGGTATACATATCTGATCTGTATTCTCACGCTAAAAGTTGTTTTCTCTAAGGAATACATATGTTTTGATCTGTTAGAATTTCAGTATTTAGGTTAACTCATTCAAAAAGTATATTTATTTACAAGTTGATTTTTATAAAGTTTTATCTTTTCAGACCCACCAAGTTATATTTTACTAGAGAGATTTGTTATATTTGCCTACAGAGTAGAAGTATTTTCAAAATCATTATTATGGAGCAGTTTGGTAGTCCACTTTTTACTTGAACAAAGACCTTTGCTTGAATAATGTATTTTATTCATGGTGATAGAAGGAGTGACTCTAAATAGTTTAATATTTGGTCTATTGTCAATTTGGAGACTCATGTAGTTGAGGTATAGAGGTTGAGAGTGTTAAGGTCTTTAGTTTGGGTATTATTTTTGTAATCCATTTATTTTAGCAGGAGTTATACATGATACAGGCAGTTCTAATAGCACTGACTTATTCTTTGTCATACTCATCCTGAGAGTCAAATTATCCATGGCCAAATGTTATCGATCCTCCAATTTTAAAAAATATTGGGGCATCTTTATTATTAATAGTAAGTTAATTTACTGACTCCTTCACATTTGTGAAATATTCTGGGAGAATAATGGCAAAACAAGCAAAAATAGACTTCAAATCTATTTGTAAAAATAGAATAATATCTTAATTAAGATGCTGCTCTAAATCATTATTTCTAAGGTATTTTAGTAAAATACTCAACAAACCCAATCCAAGTTTAAGGTAATTATTTTCAGTTGTCAAGCATTTTCTGAGCACCATTGGTTGGTACAATCTCTTACCTGATAATGATGTGGATTCCAACTTCCACATGCATAAAAACACACCTTAATGTATCCATGTGACCGACCTACCTACCTGAATCCAAATAAGGCAATCAAGTAAAACGTTAACCAAAATATTTCATTCAATTTAGCCAATCAACCCAGAAATAGAGTGCCATCCAAAAAAAAAATAATTGAAAATATTGACCATCCAGAAAATGTGAAGAGCCACAACTTTTTTTTTTTTTAAGATTTTATTTATTTAATCATGAGAGACACAGAGAAAAAGAGAGAGAGAGAGGCAGAGACACAGGCAGAGGGAGAAGCAGGCTCCATATAGGGAGCCCTGACGTGGGATCCCGGGACTCCAGGATCACGCCCTGGGCTGAAGGCAGCACTAAACTGCTGAGCCACTCGGGCTCCCCAAGAGCCACAACTTTTACTTTAATTTTAATTTAAGAATTAGGAATAATTTACATAGCTCATTATGTCTGATTAAAGCAAAAATAACAAACTTCCACATCCCTTAAGTGGAATTTTTGTGAAATATTAATTATTCCCCAATTTAAGCAATTTTTTCTGTCATCCTATGGTCTTATATGTACTATTAGAAATTTTCTGTTGTGTATCTGTTATTTTTCCTTTTTTTATCTTGTTCCTGTACCTGACACTTAGTGTGCCTTCAATATAGATGTGCCAAAAGAAATAAGGAATAAACAATGTTTAATAATCCCTAAGAAAAATTAAAAGCCAGAGAATTATCTTTTAAATTTCTCCCATTCTGAGGATAAAGCCTTCACATGGTCAATCCCCAGACTTAGGCACCTGGGTGGCTCAGTGGTTCAATGTCTGCCTTTGGCTCAGGTCAGGATCCCAGGGTCCTGGGATTGAGTCCCGCATCAGGCTCCCCACAGGGAGCCTGCTTCTCCCAATGCCTGTGTCTCTGCCTCTCTCTCTCTGTGTCTCTCATGAATAGATAAATAAAACATTTAAAAAAAAAAAAAATCCCCAGACTTAAGAGGAAAAGAGTAGTAAATTCTAGAGTTTCTCTATTCATATAATCAGTGTGATGTGGACAGTGTCTTTGCTCTTAGCAAGTAGAAAGACCTCTCTGCCTCAGTAATACCAATCATATATTCTATAACTACACATGATAAATGATGCAATTTTGATTTATAGATTTTCTTTAGAAATTGGGTGTTTCACAACTTTGAAATTTTCTAAACTTCTTTTGCCCTCCAATATGACTAGCCCAGGAAAAGCTTTGTCATTGGTGTTGCAAATCCTCATGTGCATGTTGCAGACAGCGGTAGGGGAGATAAATATGTAATGTGGAAAGTGCCTTTTACTTTTGCGTTTTTCAAAGTCTGGAGGGAAAAAAATGTTGTATCTTAAACAACCATGACAAGAGCCTGTCAATTGCTGTTGCCATGAATGGTGGTACATTTTGGGTTATGTTTTGTGGAGAAATGGGGCATTCACATGGGCTTTTAAGTATTGTAGCTCTGAATAAGCTTTCCATAAAACAACTATTTTTCTTGAATGAATAATAACACCAAAGCAACAATTCACGTGGTATATTATCCCCAGAACATGGCCTCTAGAGCTTGGCAAATGTTATCTAGGATGGAAGGACAATCCTCTTTTCTCACAAATGCCATGTATTCTATCTACAATGTTCCTGCACAAGATAAAAATTAAATGTTTTCTTTAAGACCTCTTCCAAAATCTTCCCATCATGAAATTGAATGTCGTCTATTCATCTACTTTGAATGAGTGGCCAAGAGGACATTTGAGCTGGCAGTTCCAGGAACTAGATGGCGTTACTTTAATGGTCTCAGCATAAGGTTATCTTTCCCAAGTGGTGCATAAGAGTGGTTCACAGACATTAATTTTAGGCTAGATAGTCTTAAATGTCTGTTTCAGTAAGTGACTCGTGATTATTGAAAAATTCTTTGTGTGGCACAAAAACTTTTTTTTTTTTTAAATTATGAGTTCCTTGATAATAAAGTTTAAACCCTTCTTATAAGATGGGTCGATTCTTTTTACTATTCTCAGACTCTCTGGACTGATTTTGTACCCTTGTTCCAGGGAATTCATCTCATCACACCAGGTGACATAGTAGCTTCCATATCTATAGATTGAAGCTGTTTCTCTATATCCCCCATTAGCAGTCAGCCTAATTTCTAGGTAGCTCCCCTTTTGTGTCACACCTTCTTCTTATATTTAAAATGTCTCAGGGATGCCTGAGTGGCTCAATGGTGGAGCATCTACCTTTGGCTCAGGTTGTGATCTCAGAGTCCTGGGAATGAGCCCCTCATTGGTCTCCCCGCAGGGAGCCTGCTTCTCCCTCTGCATATATCTCTGCCTCTCATGAATAAATAAAAATCTTTTAAAAATAAAATAATGTCTCAAATCATTCTTTTTAATTTATCAATGCTTCCTACTTTTCTCATTACCTTGAATAGCACTTTCAACCACTTAATGTGGTTCAAATATTAGATTGATTTTACTTCTATGTTAGTGTTCTTTACCTTTCACCAGGCAGCAGATTGTCCTTGTAATTCTAATTCTTGTCCTGATATCATATCACATCCCAGCTTGAGCCCATCTCAAGACTTAATATCATCCCTGGAGTCGAACCCCAACTTCCTACCATGTTCTGTAAGGTTTTTTTTAAAAATTATTTATTTATTTATTCATGAGAGAGAGAGAGGAGTAGAGACACAGGCAGAAGGAGAAGAAGGCTTCACGCAGGGAGCCTGACATGGGACTTGATCCCTGGTCTCCAGGATCACACCCTGGGCTGAAGGCGGCGCTAAACCTCTGAGCCACCCGGGCTGCCCTCTGTAAGGTTTTATATGACTTATTCCCACTCATGTGTCTACCTACCCCTGTTCCCCATCGCACTGGTTCCCTTTCTGTTCTTCACAGAAGTCAAGCTCATTGCTGCATCAGGACCTTTGGATTTGCTGATGATTCTTCTTGGACTTGTCTTTTCTCTGCTATGTATATGCCTGCTTCATCTCTCAGCTCAGGTGGCTTCTCACATACATTGGCCAGTCCCTATCACACCTCTCTGTTTTTATGCTTGCAGGATAAAACAAGCCAAAGACAGGCAATTTGAAAGACTACATTTATTGTAAGTTTCTGTCCTCCCAAAGATTTTGTTGAAGTCGTTTCTCTGAAATAGTAATAATATGTGATAATCCGTGGTGTCTCTGAGTCGGTCCACACTTTTTATTTTCTTTTACTTCAGAAAATGGTATGCCCCTTACAAAAACAAAACAAAACAAAACAAAACAAAACAAAAAAACACTGTTGTAGCCTGTATGTTCTGATGCACACCTACCTCCTTGGCTTCCGGTTCTGCATAGATGTGCTTTTCTGGTTATATTCTTCATTTTTCAAAATATTTTTAATATGAGTACTCCATTGCTCTTGTTACTGATTGTGTGACATGAGAATCCTGTGTATGTATATATCATATGTGCCTACTGTGCCACCTCTTGTTTCTGATGGGTGGAAGCTTTCAGGGCATCCAAATGGAGATTGTAAGCTCCTTGGGAACTGAACTGTGACTCCTTTTCAGTGTTTCTCAGAGGGGATGGGGGTAGGGGGGTGGTAGTAACTATTTTTATAAATTAACTTTTTCCAGGCATTGTGCCAGTTGCTTAACAAATGTGATCTCATTTAATCCTGACAACACAATGAACTAGTTACTTTTATTACCTCCATTTTACATCCAAGAAAATTCCTTAAGGAAATTGTCCAAGGTTGTACAGCAAGTAAGAGACAGAGCTGAGATTTGAATCCATGCAGTTTGCCTTGGGAGCTTACATTCTAAAACAACCATTTGATGATAAAAAACAAAAAAAAGAAAAAAAAAGAAAACAACCATTTGATACAGCCGATTCCATGCCCTAGAAATTCTTAGTAATTTTCACTGGTTATATCAGTATATCTATAGAGAGGCATCCAGTCCTGCTGTTTGCTTCCAGTGTACTGAGTGTCAATTAATTGTTGACTAGAATCTAATATTAAAAATCAGCTCTACATGTTGGTGAAAAATCTGAAGAAACAAACTGATTTATTTAGGAACTTTGAAAACATTAATGCATTTAATTTTTATTTCTGTATTTAAAACACTAAAAAGAAGCAGCCCTTCAACCTGGTCTGTTCTCATGAGAGTGAATTGAAAAGGCAAATTTCTCACTTTTTTAGTTTGCTTCATTTTTGCTTGTACCAGTTTCATTCAAGCTTGTGCCAGCTGCCACATCTAATTTGACTATTGGTAGCAGAGGGGTAAATTTTCTTATCCTCATCCAAACCTAATATTCTACATGACTTATTCCTTAACCAAAGCACCCAATACTAGCACCCAATTGAATGAAAGAGCCTTTGAAACACTGGACTTGTCATGGGGCTTAGTATTAGGAAAGGACTGTGAAATATGATACACATGTCTAAAAGATATATTGCAAATAACTTAATTTTTGAGGAGACTTGTGAAATTTGGAATGATTCATCTTCATTTACATATATTACTATTATGCCCCTAAAATAGAAACTCTGGTTATTACCAATGGGTTAATATTGGAATAAGTGTATCTTAATATGGATATGGAAAATGACTCCCTTTTTTCTCAAAATGTTCAGTCCACAATGTAGATAGACAATGGTTTGTTCTTATTCAACCTAAGAGGCTAGTATTTGGTGCTTTGGTTAAGAAATAAGTCATGTAGAATATTAGGTTTGGATGAGGATAAGAAAATTTACCCCTCTGCTACCAATAGTCAAATTAGATGTGGCAGCTGGCACAAGCTTGGATGAAACTAGTACAAGCAAAAATGAAGCAAACTAAAAAATGTCATGCTCTCCAATGATGAGCCATGCTTTGGTAGTTGACAGCATTCCATAATTCTAGTTTAGCATCTACCTGTTCTTCTGTCCAGGAGGCAGTGGAGCTAGACTTGCTGGTGTTCGTAGTAGACCTCTCTCAACGTAATTGATTTCCCTTTGGCAAATACTGTATTCTACAGTTTAGTTAACTGGGCTGCAGAGCCTCAGGGATTACACCTGAATTTCATTAAGGAAGTTTAATTAATATACAAAGGAATCTCACCATTTACAATTACCTTCAACTGGTTGAGACAAGATGAGATACAGTTTTTTCCAGAGCTTTCTGGAACCACAGCTTTATTGCTTTTTTTTTAATGGCACAATATTTGGTCATATTGACTTTCAACAGCGATCTTGCTGTTTGTAAATATTGGATGACCCATTTCTTTTTCCACTCCCTCCTGTTCATAGTTTAGAGTGCCATAAGCCCAAGGTAAAATTCAAGGGAATTTTTTAAAATACCACAAACCAACTCATATGAAATGAATAGGAAGCAAAGAATAATAGCAAAATGCACTTTAATCACAAATGAAGTCATCTTATGTATCCAGGAGGAAAATCTTTAGTTTCCTTTCTGTGTCTTCCGTAGCTATGGTTTACATGGTTTATTGTCCTAAGAAGAGGACTTTGCATGCAGTGGTAATATAAATCTGTCAGTAGGAACTATAGAAGATTCTTCATGCTAGTCCTTTAGTAACACAGGTCATGTGTGGTCACAACCTTCAAATGCCCAGTTTTTACTCCTGAGAGGGCTTATACATTGGTGTCTCTCTTCCAGTTGTTTAGAAACAGGTGCTAGTCCAAAAAAGAATGAGATTACAGCTAAGGTAATATTTATTAGATAGATTCTGATATTTAGTATCTACTGCTTATGTCCCTTTTATTTACTCTGTAGTTATTCACTGAGCACTTTATACATGCCAAGCAAAGTTGGAAACAGTTAGTGAATCTAAACATTCAGCGTAACTCTGACCAAAGGTGTAGGTAAATGATTTAATGTAGGAAATTATGGAAATGTAGGAAATGGCTGTCACCCAGGTATTGAAACTTTGTTTATTTGGGGTTTTCTTATGTTTGAGGGAAATTATCCTGTCAATAAAGGAAATTGGTAGATGCCGAGATAATCATAGGAAGATGGCATTTCTAATATTCTTGCCAAAGAAGGATGTTAAGAAACAATAAGACCTATAGTTTGAAAATTTCTTTAAATATTTCTAAGAAAAAGTGCCAAGAAGAGTCACACTATCCTACTTTGTAGGACTAGTAAAATATTCCTCAAAATTAATTACTCTTATAAAATGGCACTAGTTGGCTTAAAATATTCAAACTCTCATCCTTGTCAGTTTGTCCTTGGGACATGGCTTTCTTACAGATGTGATCAGAGTTTGTAATTATCAAAACAAAAAACCTGCCCGGAGTGTAGGATCTTTTTCACACTGACATGAGGAAGGAAAAAGAGTGATAATCACATTGCATTGCTTTTATCCAAAAAGAACCACATGTGATATGGTACATGGCACTTTGCAATTTTTAAATCCTTGTTCATAAAAATGTCATCATGATATATTAGAAAATTGCCTCAGGTTCTATATCAACTTAACATCTTATATTCAAGGTTCCAATTAATTTTAAGAAATTGAATTAAATTCTGTTTCCTTACAGAATCTCCTTCTTCATAAGCCATGGTATTAGGTTTGCTGTTCTTGGCAGGACGACTGCTTTCAATACATGACTGCTGTTTGTTCGTTCCGCCCCATTTGTCTCTCTATAATCATATCATATGTGTGTATTCAGCTAGCAGATAGAAGAAAACTCAGGTGAAGGTGAACTTCAGTTTTCATTGCTATCCTTAATTTCCATTTGCTGCACAAAGAAAGGATTCTTTCATCCAACGATCATTTCCATTTAGTGGCAGGAAAGTGCTATTATGTTTTTCTGCAGATATCAAGTCAGCCTGGGATTTAACCTTTCTTTTCCCTTGATCTTTATTGGTTCTAAGTTTTTTAAAAGGGGAGGGTGCAGTGTGGGGAGAAAAAAGAAAATTTATTTTAAAAAATATGTATATGTAACAGATGCAACAAATTTGCATATATAATCTACTTTTTTCATTTTCTATAGCACTTTATTCTGAGCCCTTCATGAAACCTTGGTTCGTTTGTCTACTTATTTAGTAAACACATATAAAAATAGTTTTTACCCTCTTACATGGACTTTCCAAAGGGCTCTGGAGCTAATGTCATAACTTTATGTAGTACATGTGACCTTTGAATAACATGGGGTTTGAACTCCATATCTTCCAATATGTAGATTTTTTTTATATAGTAGTATATATGTATATATGTATTTTCCTTGTGATTTTCTTAATATCTTCTCTAGCTTACTTTATGTAAGAATACAGTGTATAATGTAACAGTTCATTAACACATTTTATATATTATCAGTAAGGCTTCTGTTCAACAGTAGGCTGTTAAGTTTTGGGGGAGCTACAAATTTTCAGCTTTGCAGGGGGTTAGTATCCCTAACCTCTATATTGTTTAAGGATCAATTATATTCATATTTGCTATAGATATAAATTAGGTATGGTGTTTAGATATATTTTTTTTCTTGACACAGCAAACTCTATCCAAATTATTGAGTAATAGAGTGTTATTGTTGGCTGTTCTAGTTAAATGTGAATAACTATAAATTGTTTAGATATAGGAAAATAGAGTCACATGTTTCAATGAGCATAAATACATTCTTTTTGAATATTTACAAGGTAACCCATAGACTGGCTTATGAATTCCTACTATATACTGTATTCATGAGACATAACAATTTTATCATATTTTTTTCTTTTTTTTTGAAGATTTTATTTATTTATTTTTTGACAGCATGAGCAGGGGGAGCAGCAGAGGGAGAGGGAGAATGCAGGGCTCGATCTCAGGACTCCAGGATCATGACCCAAGCCAAAGGCAAATGCTCAACCACTGAGCCACCCAGGCGTCCCTACATCCAACCTTACACGTTAGTCCTGTATTACTTTTTCTTCATATGTCTACAAGGATACCATGACCAATCTTAAAACATAATATTACATATTTCCCTTTTTTATTTTTTTCCAAAATAATTACAGATTATGAGAAGTTACAAAGATAGTACAGGGAGGTCCTGTGAACTCTTCACTTAGTTTCCCCTAGTGGTTACTTTTTTTTTAACCTTTTATTTATTTATTTATTCATGAGAGACACTGAGAGAGAGGCAGAGACATAGGCAAAGGGAGAAGCAGGCTCCCTCCCCACAGGGAGCCCAATGTAGGACTTGATCCCGGGATCCTGATCTGAGCCAAAGTCATGCCATGCTCAACCACTGAGCCACCCTGGTGCCCCCTGATGGTTACATTTTATATCATTATAGTAGAGCAGCAAAATCAAAAAGTTGACATTAGTATTATATGTGTTTATATTTCTTTTTTTTTTAAGATTTTATTTATTCATGAGGGACACAGAGAGAGAGAGAGAGAGAGAGGCAGAGACACAGGCAGAGGGAGAAGCAGGCTCCATGCAAGGAGCCCGACGTGGGACTCAATCCCAGGTCTCCAGGATCATGCCCCAGGCCAAAGGCGGAGCTAAACCGCCAGAACCACCTGGGCTGCCCTTTAAAAAAAAAAAAAAAAAAAAAAAAAAAAAAAAACTTGTGTAGATTTATGTAACCACCACCTCAGTCAGGATCCAGAACAGTTTTTATCATCCCTAAGCTCACCCTGGTACTGCCCCTTTAGGGTCACCCCCAATTTCCTACCATTGGTATGTGAGGTTTAAGTCTGCCATTTCAAGTTTTCTTTTCTGTTATGTCCCTCCATTTAAATCTGTGGGATTTTTTTTCCCATCTTCTTGTGGGTTATTTGAACATTGTTCACAATTCCATTTTTTTTTTAATCTGTAGTGTTTTTTTTTTTTTTTAAGATTTTATTTATTCATGAGAGACACAAAGAGATAGAGAGAGGCAGAGACACAGGCAGAGGGAGAAGCAGGCTCCATGCAGGGAGCCTGACATGGGACTCGATCCCGGGTCTCCAGGATCACACCCTGGGCCAAAGGCAGGTGCTAAACCGCTGAGCCACCCGGGCTGCCGTATCTGTAGTGTTTTTAAGTGTATGTATTTGTATAGCTTTTCTAATGGTTGCTTTGAGTGTTACATCCTGCATCCATAATCCATTACAGTCTCTTGGTGTCAGCATTTTATTAGAGTCAACTGTAGATACTATCTCCCTGTATATTTCTTTACCTTCCCCATTGACAATATCATTAACTATTTTGTATAATTTCTTTGTTGTTCAAATTGAATAACTTCTATTGTTCAGTCTTCAGATTCTCTTAGTTTCCCTTCATTTGAGACTGTCTTGATTTCCCTTTCACTTCTAAAGGATATTTTTGCTAGACAGAGGATTCTGGCTTAATGGAGCTTTTCTTTCAGGACTTGAAAATGTTGTGCTGCTTCCTTCTGGCCTCCAGAAGGAAGGTTTCTGATGAGAAATCTCCCTTTTGCCTTTTATTTTGCTCCTTTAAGGTCTCATTTCTCTCCGCGCTTTCAACCTTTGTCTTTATTTTTCAGAACTTCGATGAACTTTTTTGTGTTTATCAACTATTTGGTATTCTTTCAGCTTCTTGAATCTGGAAGTTTATGTCTTTTGCCAGAATTGGGAAATTTTCAGCCATTATTTCTTAGGAGAAAAACATTTCGCCCCATCCTCTTTTTTTGGCTCAGAAATTTCAGTGACACAAATGAGATCTTTTGTTACTGTCTCACACGTTCCTGAGGTTTGTGTTCATAGCTTTCAGGCCATATTCTCTGTTTTTCAGATAGGCAAATTTCTATATTTCTCTTCTTTGAGTTTACAGATTCTTTCCTTTTTTCTCTTCATTCTACTGTTGAGTCTACGGACTGAGTTTTTCCTTTAGTTCCTGTAATTTTCATATCTAAAATTTATGATTGGTTCTTCTATCTTCTGTTCAATGACACTTTCTATTTTTCATTTGTTTCAAGCATCTTTGAAATTGCTCATTAATGCATTTTCATAGTAGCTGATATAAAATAATTGTCAGGTGGGATGCTTGGGTCCTCAGTCAGCTAAGCCTCTGACTCTTGATTTCCACTCAGCACATGATCTCAAGGTCCCAAGAGCAAGCCCCATGTCAGCACATGCATGCTCTCTCCCTCAAATACATAAATAATAAAAATAAACAAAATACTTGTCAGGTAATTCTAACCAACATTTGTATTGTCTTGGTGTTAGACACTCTTGTTTTTTCACATTCCAGCTGATATTTTCCTGGTTCGTGGTAGGCCAAATGGTTTTCCACTGGATCTTTGACATATCAACTATTATCTTGTAAGACTCTGGATTTTATTTAAATCTTCTGTTTAGTAGACTTCCTCTGATACTATTCTGACTCTTCATTCCTGGATGAGGTTAGAAATCCAGATTCACTACTAGGTTTTCATTAACACCTGGGGGGTAGGAATGGCTCATTATTGCTTGGCAGGGGTGGGAGTTCAGGCTTCCCTGGAGACCTCTGCTGATACCACCCTGTCTGAGAGAGGTAAAGATTGCTTCTTACTGCTCAGCATGTGGTCTCCTGCAGGAGGTTGGCCCTGTCACTGCTAGGTGGGGGTGAAAGTCCTGACTCCAGGGATGGGGGAGGGGCTCCTCTTTACATTTGGGGGAAGTCCAGATACCCCATGTAGTCTCTACTGACTGACCTGGGTGGAAGAGGAGGCACACAGATTTTTTTAAAGACCTATTTTAGTATTTTAGATGGATGATTCTAAGTAACTTAAATAATTCCTATGTTTACTTTAGTTTAGTTTTTTTTTTTTTTTTTAGATCTAAAGACCGGTATATATTTAGTTTTTGTCAGACTAGTTTTAACAAAGCTTAAAGCTTACATTTTTGACTGGTGTTGTAGCATCACATTTGAGAACTGCTAATTTGCTTTTCAGATGTGAGAAGAAGAGAATAATTGCAAAGTGTGCTTTAGATGAGAGAGTTTAATGCTTTTCTAAGTATTTTATGAAAAACAGGGAAATTATAAGTATTTTTTAAAGGAAGTAGGTAGTGCTTAAATTTTTTGTTCATCAATTTATAATAATTTAATTAGAAGTATTAGTTTTTGCTCTAGATTTATGACAGAATTAAGTATCTATGTTTAAATAAGACTATGTTGGCATGAGCTGTGGAATCTCCTAATATTCACATCTTTTTCACATTTTGGATAAAGATTATTGTATTTCCAGAATTCTGTGTATATGGAATTCTGAATTTGAAATTTAAGAATTGTAATCTCATAGATTTTAGGTGATTTAGTGATTTTATGGCCCCAATATACTCAACAGTTGTTCAGTGTGATGTTAATTGGGGGCCTATTAAGAAATGCTTCCCCCAAAATAGTAGATTATGGTACAGCCTTCTACAAATTTACTAAGCAGTACTTCTTGTTGCTTTAAAGATTCTCACGTCAATTGCTAAGATAAAACTTCCATAAATAATACTACAGAGCCTCTGAAAAACAAGTAATACCAGGGAATTACATTAGCCTTATCTCTAAGCAAATCCAAGTCTGCTTAAACAATACTTATTTCACCCACCTTTGACTTAAATGGATGCAATCATAAATAAAATCATTTGCTAAATGTAAAATCATTATTAGATGAGAAACTTATGTATTTCTCCATTGGATTATAGCTTGAAAAAATGTTTATCCTGCTAAGGTAGTTTCAGAATGTGTTTTATAGTTTATTAATTCTGTAAGTTAAGTTGATAACACATATTTACCATTAACTCTTGTAGTGAAGATGCCAGAATCATTTCATTGACCAAAAAACTGTTAAAAAGAAAGAATGCAGCAGTATTAAAATAATAAAGAATCTGATCTCATTCCTTAATTCAGCCCATGTACATTATCTTAGAAGTGGGTAAATCATAAGAAAAAAATAACATGGGGAACTAGAATGGATTAATCACTCTGGGTGTTTAGTTCTGTTTTGTTAGAGAAAAGAGAGAAACTTTCTTACCATGTTTGTTGTTTCTCTTCGCCAACTTAGGGCTAGACTTTACGGTTTGTTTAGCTGTGAAGGGATGACAGACTTGGGGGAGGGGGAGGGGGGCTTAGTTTTGGAATGTAAATACATGTAGAGCTTGCCTCCTTTTGTTTAGCATCTCTTTAAACTAAGACAAAAAAAATCAGTGAATGAATGAATAGCAGCATGGTGAAATACCTAAATGTTTGAGTTAAAATTTTTGGATGTTTGAAATCCTATTTGGATCCTTTTCCCAGATCACGGCGCATTCATCTGCACTCAGCAGGAAACTTCATGGAGATGCACATTTGGGCAGAAGGTCTTTGACGGTGCCTTTTTCTTAACTTGTGCCTTTTCTTCTTTAGAAAAAAGTAATGGCTTAAGTCTGACTGAAGAACAATCTTTTTTGTATGTTCCTTATAAGAATTTACTTATGGTTCACAGATCTTACCCACCATCTATGTCTGCAATCCTTGGATTTAAAATAGCACATATCCTACTGCAGACTACAGGAAACGCCAAATTAAAGACTTAATGACACACTGCTGAAAAAGACAAAAGATGACAAATTATAAATCAGTCCACTAAACCTCGAAAGTGAAATTCAAAGGAGAAAAATGTGCATGTGATCGATCTATCTATCTATATCTATTTTAAAGGTTTAGCATTTTGGCACTCAGGCAACAGGTAAACTTAGTGTTACAGTTGAGTTTGATTCCAGATTTTTAAAAACACAATGATGAACATAAGTATGCTTCTTCCGTAGGTAACAAGCCTAGTTATTCTGTGGATATTTGGGCACTTCTCAATTCTGTCCAATTTATAAATATTTGCATACTTTTTCTTGTTTTGGAATTATGCTGAGCATCATACTCATTTACAGGTGTCAGTTTGCCTGGTCTGTTAATTTTCCTCCTCAGGTTTGCCTAGCCAGACTCAGGCCCATTCCAATTTTCTTGACTTGTAAGGAAGTAAGAGAGTGTCTTTTGTCTCTTGCTTAAATTCTGGGGAAGGGAGCGAGAACAAGAGGCTCTGGGGGTTAATGGAAGGGTTAGAGAACAGATGGAATGGGAAGGAAAAGGAGGCCTTTTAAAAACTAGTTTTCAAAAGACCCCCGTTACTGCTTCTGGCTCATTTTTCCAGCCTTCCCTTTTGGGAGGGTTTCTTTCACAAAGGCACTGAGTCCCCCTTAAACTCTGAGAGAGCTTGCTCCTTCTGGGTGGTAGTGTGAGAATGTCACCGTGGGCTGGTGACAATGCAGCTGGTAGTGAAGCTCTCATAATAATAGTGGAGGGAGTCCTGGCGCCACTGCCCCCGACGATTCTGAGGAGCTGTGCTTGATGGTCTGGAGGTGAGACTGCTCCTTCCCAGTACTTCTTACCAGGAGGAGAGCCTTTCAGATATGTACCAAGCTGAAAACATTGAGGCACAGCCAGATCTCACTTGATTTCAATTCATTTTAAGTTAATTGGGAAAAAGAAAAAAGAAAAAGAAAAAGAAAAAAAAAAAAAAAACCTTGCACAGGAGTGAGCATGCACACACCATTTTGGGAAAATATGTCAAGCCGAAACTCTCCCTTGTACTCAAGGGTGTGATTCTAAAGTCAAATGCATTGATGAAAATTCCGTAAACATTACTATCTTCAGAGTTGCTGTGTTGTGGCAGTTTCAGCAGAGAGCTAGAGGCAACACAGTCCACATGGACAAAGACCGATTAAATCAAATGCCAGAATTTAGGGCAAAAGTAGTAGAGGGATGTACCAAGACTGAGTTGGTGGCAAGTTCACTTTCTTTGCTGTCATCTTTGTTTTTCTTTGGTCTATGGCCCTTGAAAGGGGTTGGTTCTTCCAACCATAAAACAGAGCTCTTCCTTCTAAAGAATTTGTTTTAAACAGAAGAGGCAGAGGTAGGTGGCAAGAAATGCAAAACATTGCAAAACATTGTGGATTATATTTTGAGAAGCTATTTTAAGAGCTAATAAAAGGCATTTGACTCATCAGAAAAGTAGGGAGAAAATAATCTATATGAAAAGCGTAGGTTACACCAAAAATAATGACATGAGAAAATGAGAGTGCCATTGAGTGAGGTCTGTAGTGTGCTGTGATAAGCTTCTCAGCAAGCAGCAAGCAGTGAAAGAGGCCTGAGGAAGGATGCAGGGCCCTGCTTTTATTGTGTTCGCAGCCCTTCTAGAGATTAATTGATATGGAAACAGGAGCTAGTGTAAAGTGTAGGTGGTAGAATGGCGACCAAATTTGCTGGCTGGGGCAAGAGAAAATGTGGCCCCTCTTGCTCAGAAATTAAGAACTTCAAGACAGCAGTAGCCAATCAGTAAACCAAACACAGGACCTTCTGATTGCCAGGTCCCATCTAGCCATACATGCAGCCATACAGGTCCACCTGGCAGCCATACTGCCATGAAGCTAGACAGCCCCACACTTGTCCCTTGACTCAGGCACCCCATTCCGTCATCCACCAACTGCTTATCATGCACTTGGAAGAAGCTCAACGAAAGCAGGATGAGTATGTTACACACACCAAGCTTCTTTTTTCCAATATATATAATTCTCTAAATTGGACCAAAATCTTTGTTTTACTAAGTTGAGAGAAAACCAAATACATTGTGACTATCTGAAAATGTGACCATGTCAATTGTAAAATGACTAATGCCACGCTATTGTAAAGTCTCCTGACTCTTAAATTCTATGATTCTAACATACATCATCATTTATATGGGGACATAATTAAAAATCCTAGCTGGGGCACCTGGGTGGCTCAGTCGGTTAAGCCTCTGCCTTTGGCTCAGGTCATGATCCCAGTGTCCTGGGAACGAGCTCTGAGTCAGGCTCCCTGCTTGGTGGGGAGTTGGCTTCTCCTTCTGCCTCTTCTCCCTGCTCATGCTCTGTGTCTCTCTCTCTCTCTCAAATAAATAAAATCTTGAAAAATAAATAAATAAAATAAAATCCTAACAAATGTTTAGTTTTAATAAAATAACATAAACACAAAATAATGTTTTAATAAAAGTAACTCATATGGACGTGAGGGAGATATTTAAAACAAACATTTAGTATTAGATAAAACTTTTCAATTTTATGGCTTGCATCTTTGTGATTTGGAAAATGAAGATAATATGGGTTGGTTTTCTATAATCAGTTTTCAGAACTAACAGAAATGTCTTAAAATTGAATAAAAGAAAGTAAGTAAAAGAAAAATGTTAGCTTTTATTATTTTTTTTTATAACTTATTGCCTGGGGTCAGTGCCACCAGTGAGAATTAATGCAAGTCCTCAGCCATTCAAAAGAAAAAATTTAGCTTTTATTATTATTATTTTTTTACTTACAGCCTGGGGTCAGTGCCACCAAGTGAGTATTCTTAATACATATTCTCAACCATTCAAGGCAAGACTTAATTACTATCCTAGTGGTATGAAAGAGAGTTGACCAAATAAGTCAATGAACTGAAATCAAAGCAGGAGAGACTTCAACTGGATGTTTCGAATCATGGAGCCCACAAAACAATAAAATATTATGATAAAGTATGTAGAGAAGTTATAGAATCTTTATTTCTGGAAAATTTTAATGTTTACTTTTTTTAAGACTATATTTATTTGAGAGAGAAAGAGAATGAGTAGGAGGAGTGGCAGACAGAGAAGCAGTCTCCCTTCTGAGCAGGGAGCCCAAATGCCACACAATGCGGGGCTCAGTCCCAGGACCCTAAGATCATGACATGAGCCAAAGGCAGATGCTTAACCAACTGATCCACCCAAGTGCCTCTTTGGTATTACTTATATAAAGAAATAGACAATATCTTCCCTTGAGTAACTTCCAGAGCTCTGATTTTCACTGAAATATTACAAGGGTATAAAAGGATTTTGTAATGTGTGCATGTCATTTTAGGCACACACGTATAAATCACATATTTAAAATGACAGTATCTGGTCTCCTCTATAGCTGCTCCTTCAAAGCCACAGCATATAGGAAATGGAAGTTCTCTATGATCTAACTTCCCTGAGTAATAATGGTGAAGTTTGGTGAAGCATTTTATAATCTATAAAGCAACAATGCTCTGGGTATTGAATTCACATTCTAGATTTCTATAGATTGAATATCTTATACAACAACTTCTGACAAGACCACACTTCTTTAAGAGTGGAGACCTGATCTTATACGGTTAACTCTGCCCACAGAGGACTTTTCAACTCCCTGCATAGGTATTTGTCTTGTGATTTGACCTATTGTCACTTTTCTGGGATTTTTTTATATTAACCACAGTTTTTGTTAAAGGTAATTTTTTTATTATTATTATTTTACTGATTCTATGGAGTCATTTTGGGGATTGATAAAATAGTAGCTGAGAGAACTCTTACAGAGGCCAGTGTCATCTTTTGGTGTCCTTAGTATTGGACAGTCTTGGGCCTTACATAGCAGATATCAGGTTTTATTAGCCTGAGGTTATTCAGATCTAATTCTGGTGAATACAGTTAATTACGTTGGATCCCTTCCAGAATGAGTCAAAAATGAGGCTAAATCTATCAGGTATGGAGGCTGATTTTCTTATATGTCTTATCGACTGACTCTGTAGATATTTACAATGGAAGAATTTTTTTTTAAATGGAAAATAAAAAATGTTTAGCCATGACAGTATCATTTGGAATATTGACTCTCTTGAGAATTTTCTTTTCTTGAGAATTTCTTAAGGCAGTGTTTTTGACATCTTAAATTTGTAGCTCATTTGCCAAAAAATCCGTCTTATTGTTCTACTTTAGAAGTATATGCTTTGACACTCAGAATAATTGTTAACTGTGAGGTGATGATGGTAATTATTCTGCATGGATTGTTTAGCAACAAATCTCTTCAGGCTGTTTTTTCATCATGGTTAGTTAGTCGATCCTTCAAGAAGAAATGAGGGACAGTGTTCTGTGCTTTCCTGGAGGGCTTTCGTCTACTCCAGGTCCTCTAAAAGGATGCAGATCACTTCATAATAGCTATCACCCTCCCTCCCTCTGTGGTCCTGTGTGTTTGTCCTAATCTTGCCCTCTCTGTCTTTTTGTTTTTGTTTTTTTCCCCTCTATTAAGAGAGAGTAAAGAGAAGAGCAGTCCGCCCTCCCTTTCTCTCTCCTACCCTGGAGGGTGGGCTGAGGAATAAGGAAGAACCTTCAGCCCTGCCCTTTGTTAGGAGTTCTGATGACTAAAACTGTTGGAACGTTGCTAAAATGAGCTTTGGATAGCTTCCCCACTCTCCCAGCCTGCCATCTCCATGGATTACTGAGGATTGGCTCTTCTGCCAAACAAGGCTGATATCGAGCCTCAAATTTTGACCCATTTTTCATCAAGTTTGACTCAATATAAAAGTTG
The DNA here is from genome assembly GCF_048164855.1 of Canis lupus baileyi. NCBI lineage: Eukaryota > Metazoa > Chordata > Mammalia > Carnivora > Canidae > Canis > Canis lupus. The sequence goes on from NC_132841.1 coordinate 62,159,797, forward strand.
CAAGATTTAGTAGTAATGCAATTATTGTTCTTATAGCCAAAGTCAACTTCGTGCATGCTGAATCCTATCTCTTGGACTAAACACAGAGTGGTCTGTGCAGAAGGTCCACAGCCCATTGAGTTGTAAGCAGTAGTGCCTGCCGCCACGAGAGAGCTCAGAGCTATCTTTTTGGACCTGAAACCGTTATCCAGCAAATGAATGCATAGCCTTAAGTATTACTTGCTTTAGAATATAGGATATTTCAAAACTAAACAGATCAGTAGATGGGGGAAAGTATGCTTCTTTTTGAAACCTCCAAGTCTATGTTTGAAGTGAATGAAGTGAGTATTAAGAAACTTACCGTTTTGGGCACCTGGGTGGCTCAATGGTTAAGCATCTGCCTTTGACTCAGGTCATGATCCCAGGGTCCTGGGATCGAGTCCCACATCAGGCTCGCCACAGAGAGCCTGCTTCTTCCTCTGCCTGTGTCTCTGCCTCTCTCTGTGTGTTTCTCATGAATAAATATAAAAAGTAAAATCCTTTAAAAAAAAGAAAAAAGAAATTTACAAGTTTCTTTGGAAAGCCCATGACTGGTAATTGTGGATTGATCGGTAGAGAAGAATGAGGGCAACTGACTTTTGCAAGTCACTCAGTCTGAACTTCATGCTGGTAGTGCTGTCTTCTGCCGAGCGTTTGTGAAGAGCAGCTTCGTGATCAAGTAATTTAACAATAGTGGTGAATAGGGAAGTATAAAGAAAACTTGGATTTCAAATGTCAGACTTGTGGGAATGAAGATGTGCGTGTGTGTATGTATGAAGTACCTTCTATTGATACTTCACAAATTCTGATGTAAGTTTTATTTATAATAAAACACGAGTGCTGTTGTCAGTATATACTAATAAAATTGATCAAGTCATTCTCAAAACCTTAAAATAACTTCGGTAAAAATCATGTCTTCCATTTCATCCTCCTACATTGGGAGAGTCCCTCAGACCTCCGACCTGCCGTGCTACCGAAATGACAGTATCAAAATAAGTAGTGGCAAAATGACTGCTAATTCATGATGACATCTTATTTTATTAACATATGCTCTCGCATTTTGGTCTAGAGGAGGAAGGAAGACTAAAATATTAAAAGAAGAGTTCTCTGGAGCAGGTTAGAAACATTTGGGGGAATGGAAAACAAAGATGGAGCACAGGGACTGGTAAAAGGTTTCAGCATTATTCTTGTTCACATGACAGAGCAAAAGTCAAAATACACCCCTGTGATTTGTCGCATCTGGTAGAAATGCTGCAGTAGCTGAAGGGATGATCTCTGGCTTTGGTGAAGAAAGGAGTAAACAAGACAGTGTAAAGAGAAAACCCTGGTTAGTAATCAGAGGCCACATTCCCCAACCCCTAAAACAAGTTCTAGCTTCGCAGGATGCCAGAAATAGAGGTCAAAAGTCTGAGAGAACTTTTGTTATGAAGGGTGTTTGTTTTGTATTTTTAAAATTTTGGATGACGGAGCCCCGTGCTTGGGGTACAGAGGTTTGAACCATCAGCACAGTTTTAATAATGCACGTACTAGCAGCAACACATTAGCATCTCATTGAATAAATTTAAAAATGCAATCCATTTACGCATTTCACTGCTCACTGGATGTTTATTAGGACACACCTTCTTTTCCTTAGATACCTTTTCTCACTATTTCTATTTTAGGCTACTCATTCCTCTTCACTCTTATAAGAAGTGTTTTAAAATTTTGTGTACTTGTCCAGAGGTCATTTGGCATTTAAACTAATTTTTCAACATTAAAAAAAAATCCATTTCTGAGTTATGGAAGTGCTTTAGCTCCTCTGACATGTAAGGCTACATCAGCGGCAGGACAACCAAATATAGCTGGTTTGGGAGACAGCAGAAGGAAAACAGGAGCCAGTGTCAGCTTTTCTGTGACTCACTGGGGTACTGAAAGCTAGGTCTCCTACAGAATTTAACCCTCTCTCTCCTGAGCATGATGTGTTTCCACGTAACCTACATTTCCCCTTTCCAATGATGAAGGCAGATACGAACCCCAAAAGCACTGTGAGCTGCTTTTGGTTTACAGAAATCTGAAATAATAGAGGACCCTGGTTCACATATGTTCTTTTAGCTCCTATATGTTCCTCAGAAGGGATATCTATAAGCACAGTATCCTGTTTCTCTGTTAAAAATTTTTTTCTGATTTCTTTTTTCATACTTCTAAAGATTAAGCATTTAAACAAAACAAAACAAAAACAAAAAGCCTGAGTTTAACACATGTGAATGAGAAACTAGTTGCATTATCCCTGTATTTAAAAAGTACAATCGATAACACACCAAAAACCGAGCTTTGCCCTTTTTTCTTTTAAGATTTAAAGATGAAAAATACTTCCTCTGAGGCCAAGATGAAATGTCATTTTTAGACGGTATGAAAATCTACAGTGAAGTAGGGAGAAAAATCTACTGAAAGACTATTTGAATAAGATGAATGTATTCCAATCTAGAAGTCCTGTTACTTATATTCCAGGGTAATAAAGAAATTGGCCAAGTTTATTGAAACACCTTGGTTATCTAGTTTGGAAACTACAGGGGGTGGGGTGACAAAAGTATGTAGGATTGGACCAGAGCCCAAAGTGGACCAATATTTTAAAATGGAGAATTGTGACCTAGAAACCACAGACCTGAAAAGTTGAGCTGCTCTGCCTGAAAAAAACTGTTTGTAAGAAATCAGCCTTAAAACACTCAGAACAAAAGAAATCAAGCAAAGCAAAAACCAGCCCTAATTAGAAATCTGATTTTCAGAAGGGGTACAGTTTCATTTCATTTAACTTTCAAATGGGCAATGCGCTCACCTGGTACACAATTTAGAAAGCACGAAAGGGCAGATGTGGGAACCTGTCTGCACCCCACCTCCTAGACAACAATGACAGTCTCCTTTTAGAGAAGTTTAGGCGACATAAATGATTTCATTTTAAGAAATCAATAAAATGTTATTCATTTTGCCTGAACAAACCTTTTTGATTCAGTTATGCACAAAATATTAATTAAAATTGGAACAGTGTGTTCTCAGGCTCTGTTTTTCAAGCTGTTGGTTACAACGTGATTAGGGAGACATGTAAAGACTTTTGTGGTTTTTGTGTTTTCAAAAAAATGATAGAAACTATCAAAATGCGTGTAGTAAGAGAACATGTTCTGTAAAATTTTATTCTTGTGCATATATATCCACTCACACATGTACATGCATATTGGGTCTCAGAATCAAAAGTACTTTTGGTAAATCATGGTCAAAGTTTGAAATCCATGGTTTTCCTCTTATTTCAATAATTCTAAAATAGCTCTTCAGTCACTTTCAAGTGTGAAACTATTTAGAGATTCATATCCAGGATCATATCCAGGACCATAGCATATCACCTCAGTTATAGCCTGGAAACAGTTGTTGCCACAGTGATGAAAGAGCATGGGCATCAAGAACACTGATGGCACCAGGTTTCTGGCTTCATTAGCCTCTGCATTTAGAGGGGTTGTCTGTACTTGGGAGCTGATGAAATACTCTTTAAAAATATTCTTAAAAGTGGTAAAACAAAACACAAAGAAGGTCCATTATATGCTCTACCATGGGAAGTACTGTACAGAAACCCATCTGGAGTCATAGTGGACCCTAAGGCCGGTTGAGTTCTCTGAGTCTTTGGAAATTAAAGAAAATGACAAAAGGGGGCAACTAGTGTTGGATAACCAAATGCATGACCAGGGCAGCAATGTCTTGTCTTCTTCTAGTCCCTCCCTACCTTGGGCACTTAGCCTCAGTTCCCATATCTGTTTTGAAAACAATCCTACAAGGATCCCTGGGTGGCGCAGCGGTTTGGCGCCTGCCTTTGGCCCAGGGCGCGATCCTGGAGACCTGGGATCGAATCCCACATCGGGCTCCCGGTGCATGGAGCCTGCTTCTCCCTCTGCCTGTGTCTCTGCCTCTCTCTCTCTCTGTGACTATCATAAATAAATAAAAAAATTTTTAAAATGAAAACAATCCTACATTAGAAATAAAAACTGGAAAGAGAACACCTGTATCTCAGGAGTGAAGTATAGGGTAGGTTATAGAAGACCTTTGTGGTCTGACTAGCATAGTATAGGCCTTCAATAAATGGGAATTTTTTTTCGCCCATATATGAAGTCATTGAAGGAAGCTTCTGGTATAACCTGCCCTACACGGTTATACCAGAAGCTTTTAAGATGCACACATACCCATCTACATACAGAATTATCTTAATAATCCAGCAACATTGAGCGAATGTCCTCTAAATAAAGTACTACTAAACTCTTCAAGGTAGTTTGTCAATAGGGGCACCTGGCTGGCTCATCAAGCCCCATGTTGGGTGTTGAGATTAAGTAAAACTTCTAAAAAAAGAAAATAGGTTTTTGGGGTACCTGGGTGGCTTAGTTGGTTAAGCATCCGACTCTTGGTTTCAGCTCAGGTCAGGGTTGTGATCTCAGTCAGGGTTGTGAGCTCAAGCCCTTTGGTGGGCTCCCCGCTCAGCAAGGAGTCTGCTTGAAGTCCTCCATCCCCCACCACCACCCCACTTACTCTCTCTTGTGTGTGTGCTCACTCTCTTTCTCAAATAAATCTTTTCTAAAAAGTTTTAAAAGTTCATCAATAGGTGCAGGTGACTGCAAAAGAGAGTTCGTGATCCATGAGGGGTTAGCAGCGTGGGTCTGGGAGCCCTGCCACCCAGGCCACTGGGCAAGTCGCTCAACCTGACTGGTCCTCAGTTTCTTCATCTGTAAGACTGTGATAGTGAAAGAACTACCTTTACTACATGAGTTTGAAATGAATGCATATGAAATTAATACATGTAAACATATAATATGCAGAGTTCTTTTGGAGCACTTAAGAATGCCAAAGAGATAGCAAGGAAGAGTAGTCAGTTGGTTACTGAAGGAAGGTTTTCTACAAAAGTACAAAAGTGAGGCTTTTCTGATAAGATTTGAAGTGGGGCTAAAGAGATAAAGAGACACTGGCCAGAAGAGGAGAGATTTTTATTCAAACTCGTGTTATGTTGTTTATAGATTCATTTTGGGGTGGTTGTTGTTGTTTTAAGATTTTATTTATTTTATTCATGAGAGAGAGAGAGAGAGACAGAGACACAGGCAGAGGGAGAAGCAGGCTCCATGCAGGGAGCCTGATGTGGGACTCGATCCCGGGTCTCCAGGATCACGCCCTGAGCCAAACGCAGGCACTAAACCACTGAGCCACCCAGGGATCCCTGTTTGTTTGTTTGTTTGTTTGTTTTATTTTTATTTATTTATTCATGAGAGACACAAAAAGAGAGAGAGAGGTAGAGACACAGGCAGAGGGAGAAGCAGGCTCCATGCAGGAAGCCTGTCGTGGGACTCCATCCTGGGTCTCTAGGATCACACCCTGGGCTGAAGGCAGCACTAAAACGCTGAGCCACATGGGCTGCCCCTATAGATTCATTTTGATGGTCTTTTTTTCTTTTTAAATACAGAAGTCTCAAGTCTCTGCGTTCCTTTTTTTTTTTTTTTTTTTTTTTTAAGATTTTATTTATTTATTCATGAGAGACACAGGGAGAGGGAGAAGCAGGCTCCCTGAGGGGAACCTGATGCAGGACTCAATCCCAGAACCCCAGGATCACACCCTGAGCTGAAGGCAGATGCTCAACCACTGAGCAACCCAGGCATCCCGTCTCTGTGTTTCTTATGTTTAAAGTTACTGATTGATACCCTTCAGTTGCATTTTTTTTTTATTTGCTATTGGTTATGGCTTTTAACAAAATAAGTCTCATTTGCTGGTTGTTTTGTTTTGTTTTGTTTTGTTTTGTTTTGTTTTGTTTTTAAGGGAGGGGACACAATGAAAGTGTCTCTGAATTTTAAAGTTTCATTCCAAGCCAAAGGCAGGATATGTGTTCTGACTGACATGCCAATCTCCTTAGAATAGACTACAAGCCTCACAGGTGAATTCCTTGGCAGCTTAAACCTGTTTCCACAGCGCAGGCATTGTTTGGGGGAAACAATTTGGTTTTGAAGGGAATTTTCAAAACTCTTAGGCAAGACTTTTACCATGACCATGGATCTTCATCATATGCATATTCTTTTTAATAATTTTTGTGTAGAAAAATGCACACTGCTGAGAAATGTCTGGCTCATAAACATAACCAGTTTAAGGATGTGGGCGGTTGTGGCATGTAGGTAGGTATAATGTTCCCATCTCATGGATGGTTCTTGCTAGAATTTGAAGCAGAGAGATACTGCTCCTTTCACATTTATGGATGGTTATTCCAGTATTCAATTCCATTGTCACCTTTAGGTAAGTTTTCAGTTGTGAATACCACCTACCCTTCCTGCAGCCCCTTAGTAACTCTGTAACTTCCGAAAGAAGTGAGTTACTTTGGAAGCCCATTTGCCCATTTAGAATATGTCTTAAAACCCATGCTGGCTGTCCCAATACTTCGGGTGCAAACCCAGAGCATTGAGAAATTGAGTGCATTTCAGACGCAGGTCACTACTATCTATGGACTACTTGGTGGCAATACATTTTCCTCAATTTACACTGAATCCAGAAAGTGACTATCAAGGCCTGATTTAAGGCCAGTCTTGGGGCATTCATACAACCAGTATCTGGTCCATGAAAACTGATGAGGACACCCAGAATCATTTGTAATGAGCATAGTGAGAAATTTAGAAACCTATATTCCAGGCCAGCAAGAAGAGACCTGTGATGTACTGCTTGTCAACTTTGTTGAAGAAATTTGCAAATATATGCATCTGTTAGTGATCAATGTCCTGATTTAATAGGCAAGTTTAAAATTACTGATTATGCTGATGTGCTTCTGATTTCTTTTTGCAAAACAGATGAGTAGTTTTTATTCCAAAATTTGTTCCAAATCAATTTTTTGGCAGCATGCTAGGTTTAGTCACAGTGTGAATAAAGTATGCGCCCCTTGTCTTGATGATTCTGCCTAAAATATCTCAACACAGTATACATTTAGTCCTTTTTTGATTATTACGACTAATGTTAAACATCAACAACTTCTTTTAGCTAATGAAAACGTTGTAACTAAGGCTCTTACTACACTTACAACACCCCCCAAACTCAGATTCGTCCTGTTAATTCTCCCCTGTTCTGATTACCAAATACCCATGCTATACTCTTCCTGGCTCACTTTCTTTGTCCCTCAATATCACCTTTATGTTTTGTGTCCCTCCATTAGAATTTGGAGGACAACCGATATCTTCCCCTACATCTTTGGATAAAGGACATCATTATTAAATTGGCTTTTGCTTTATTCCATGTGTGTCCTGGATCTCCCTCCCCTCTTAGTAGCCAAGGACACATTTCTGAGTTCTTTATCTCTATGTTTGCCAAAATGGGAAAAAAAAAATTGTTGAACATGGAGTCTTGTGAGATATTTAACCAATTTAATCCATATTTTTTATATAAATGACTTTTTATCATCTAGTGACTCCAAGCATGGACACTGTGGAGTTTACAAGGAGTTGTTTGCTCCTTGTGGCATTTATCTTGGGCATAGTTATCTGTAATGAATTTGAAATGTTGGATATAAATCATATTCTCATAAAGAGCCTTAACTGGGCCAGCATGAGAATCTAGCAGTAGTACAAGGTGTAACGATGCTGGGAATCTGAGATGGAAACTTGACCTCAGTTATTTGCCTCTGGACTGCCAGAGGCTGGTGGTTACATTTGCTTTCCCTGAGAGATAAGCACTGGGGGATGTTCCCCCAGCCATTTGTTGATTCAAATTAAGCATTGCATGAAGCAGCATTCAACCCTTAGGAAAAGTCAGTTGCCATGTTTTGGAATCTTAGATGCTGGAACAGTAAACTTTCAAAAATGCTTTGATGCTCAGATTTAACAAAAAGTTAAAAGGAAATAAAGCCCTTAAAAACAAACCTAATACCCTGCCACTTATCATTGTTTTATTAACACGAAGTGTTTTTTTCTTGCAAGCAAATAAGGAAGAAGCCATTCTTTTTGCAGCCCTCCATAGAAAGGGGAGGTTGCTACTTTATCATGTTCTGGGAACCAGATTCTATAATTTAGAAAAGATGCAGTTGTGGCCATCATGGAAAATTTAAGAATTATCTCACTGGAATGGTGTATTGACTTTGCAAATACTTGCCAACTATCTTCTGTATCCTTAGCACTTTATTAGGCACTTGGATATGCACAGCTTATGAGGGAGATAAAAAAGATAGTGGGATTTCAAAAAAAAAAAAAAAAAAAAGATAGTGGGAAAAAAAAGATAGTGACTCTCCCCTCAAATGTGTATACAATCTATTAAGGTCCAAATACAAGGAAATGGATAATGGAGAGGGTACATTAGTGAGTAGAATACCCAAACACACAAAACCCATCAGTGGCAGGGGGAAGTTTACAGGTAGGGCTGCCTACATGGTTTGCAGGACCCAGTGGAAATGAAAATCTCTTTGTTCAAAAAGCAAGCCAAAGGATGCCATTGAAGCTCTAAAATTCAAGGCTTTTTCCTCTCTTCCATGTATCTCCTCTGCTCCTGCACGTGTTACATTGTTCCAACAGATTTCACTTAAAAAATCAAGTTCAAAGATAAAACTATTAAAAATTTTAACATAGCGGCCAAGGGACATTAAACTAAGGACAAAGCCTTTCTTAGCCTGGGCTCCTGTCAAAAGCCGGGTCCCACGTCCATCAAGCAGACCCAGGCGCAGGTGTGACTACTGTGAAATCTCGTATGTCGGTACAAAAACTGTTTTCAAGGAAGGGTTTATATAGAGAAATCTGAATATATTTTTACAAATCAAGATGGACGTGTTTTGGGGGTTTCGTTGTTAGGCTGGGGCAGAGCAGGTCTTCTTTCCTATATCAGGGGAGAGAGAATAGGCTACAAAAGACACAGAGGAAGTAGCGTACTCAGAAATACAGCAATCAGAGTGTGTATCCTGGAGAGAAGCCTGGCTCATTTGCCAAATTTCAGCTGCAGGGCTTGCCATCCAGAATCTTGGCACACAGAAACATGGGCAGCCATTCTTAGGAGGCTTTTTTTAAAAAACAAAAACAAAAACTAATGGCTTGATTTATTTAAAAATATGTTAAATGTGTTACAGAAAATGTGCTATCTCTGCTTTGGCTTTAGAGAAGCAGTAAGGAGAGGGAAGAAATGACCTGTCAGCCCCCAACAGGGGGTCTCCAAAGTCAGGTGTAGATAGAGCAGTGTCCACAGCATCTTGCCTGTGATTCAGTGTGGACTTGGGAGGGAACAGAACTGGTTAATGTTGGCAGTGCCACATCTGTTCCATTGCTCCAGATGACTATCGCCACCACTGTCATGTGCAGCTCGGTGACCAGAGGAAAGTTATTCAGAAGATTGGAAACCCCAACCTTAGACTTGGTGTCTTCACTTTTTGTTTGGGGGATAGACAGTGAGGAGAGTTTATAGGAGGCTCGTTTCTTTCCCTTGGCCCCTGAGCCAGCTCAAGCCCTCTCCAAACTCAAAAGGGAAGAAAAAAGAAAGACGTGTTTGAGTCTATATCACAGTCTACTCATCCCTCATCCCTCAACCCCTCACATGCTGATTTTTCTCGAAGGAGAGCCTTACTGACTCAGTGTAAATAGGAAACGATGCTGTTCTCTCAAAGGTCTTGATTAACTGACAGCCACATCCTACTGCTCCTTTTCTCCATTCCCTACTTGACTGTTCTGCTCCCATTCATTTTTGAATACTTGATTCTGGGCTCTCTTGGTCCTTACTTTGTCTGGCCCTGCTGCTCTTCCTGATTCGATTCACTGTCGTCTTCACTGAGTTTTCCTGGCCTCTCGATGACCCCTGAAAGTTAGACCTGTGTCAGGCATTGACGTCTGCCGTCTGCTTTACTCTCCATTCCCCCCCGGGAATGTGCTTCCACTTCGTGACTCCCCCCGTGACGACGTCTGTTTGTCCACGTCGCTGACTCTCTTCTGATTCCAGATCCAGATGCTCACAGGAGTGGTCCAGTAACCCTTTGGTTCCAACATCCCCTTAACATCATCCTGTTAAATATTCATTATTCTGATGGGAGTTGAAGTGTTTTCCCCGCTTCTACCCCATGCCCATGATTTTTTTTTTAATTTTTTTTTTAATTTTTATTTATTTATGATAGTCACACAGAGAGAGAGAGAGAGAGAGAGAGGCAGAGGGAGAAGCAGGCTCCATGCACCGGGAGCCCGATGTGGGATTCGATCCCGGGTCTCCAGGATCGCACCCTGGGCCAAAGGCAGGCGCCAAACCGCTGTGCCACCCAGGGATCCCCATGCTCATGATTTCTAACAAAAACCCTCTTCTCGTGACCTCTCAGGCACCAGACCCATTCCCCAGATCTCTCTCTCCTTGCAGAGCATGTGCAGACACAATGTCTTTTCATTTCATAGTTGTGGCTTCTAGTGTGATGCCTGGAACACCAGCAACCCAGAGAGTGCTCATGAGCTCACGTTACTTAATATTGAGTAGCTTCTCTCTCATTCCCAGTCAGTTCTCCAGCTTAGTTGACTTGAAGTCAAAGGATTTCATGCCTCATCTCTTATGACAATGTGCCATTCTGATCTTTGCATCTCTCATCTGTCCTCTCTGTCTGTGCCAGCGCTGCCCTCCAAAGACAGAAGGCCTTTCCACGCAGGGTTGTGCGTCCCATGTCTTTACATAAGCCGAGGGCCAACCCACCATGCCTCATACACAGTAGCCACTTAAAGGTATGTTCAACTGAACTGGAGCAGAGCTAAGAAGGAAGGAAAGAGATGTGAGGGGGTGACAGATTGAAAGGAGGATTAGAAAGATGAAAGGGGAGAAACTGAAGGGCTGAGGCCAGCTAGTCTGTCTGTAAACATTCCATTAGTCTTGGTGTTAGACTGAATGAAAGCTGGTGTTTTGTTGCCCATGTCCTGGGACACTTTTTTCCCCCTTTGGAAAAGAAAGATACATTATTCAAGACATGGGGAACTTAGGGAGAAAGTGGCTCAGCCCCCCACTCATAAATATCTTATTAAGTCTTGTTTATCCCCACTCATAAATATTTAATCAAGTGTTGTTTATAGAACAGAATTTTGAAGCCAGAAAATACCTCAGTAGAGCAAAGTTCTCATTTTACAGACAAGGCAACTGAGGCACAGGGAAGTGAAGTGGCTTAGCAGCTGGCTAATAAGAAAAGCAGCGGGGGCACCTGGGTGACTCAGTCAGTTGAGCATCTGCCTTCAGCTCAGGTCATGATTCAGGATCCTGGGATCGAGCCCCACATTGGCCTTTCTGCTCAGTGTCCAGTCTGCTTCTCCCTCTGCCTCTCCTTCTGTGATCTCTCTGGCTCTCATTCTCTCTCAGATAAATAAAATCTGAAAGGAAGAAAGGAAGAAAGGAAGAAAGGAAGAAAGGAAGAAAGGAAGAAAGGAAGAAAGAAAGAAAGAAAGAAAGAAAGAAAGAAAGAGAAGGAAGGAAGGAAGGAAGGAAGGAAGGAAGGAAGGAAGGAAGGAAGGAAGGAAGGAGAAAGGAAAGAAAGAAAAGAAAAGAAAAGAGAAGAAAGAAAGAAAAGAAAAGAAAGAAAGAAAGAAAAGAAAAAGAAAGAAAAAGAAGAAAGAAAGAAAAGAAAGAGAAAGAAAGAAAAGAAGAGACAGAGAAAGAAAGAAAGACAGCAGTAAAACATGAGTCTTTTTATTCTTCCAGCACATCTATCAATAAATCATATTTTCTCTTTTCTAGGTAGCCCAGGCCAGTTTTTAAAGGGAAGGATTAGAATTACTAAGGGACCAAGCATTTAGAGACCCTTGTTAATCACAAATTTTTGCAAGGTTCACTTCATACTCTCTCTAAAAGTGATTCAGCATGTCTAGAAATTGGTGGTTTTACATTTCTTTTTTTAAAGCAGAGATTTATTTCCACACCACCATTTGTGTTTTTCTTTCCTTTTTTTTTTTTTTTTCCTACTATGCCTAACTAGAAAAGGAGATTGAAGTAGAATTGTAATGGTTAAATAGGAGGTGAGAATGGGTCATAGGTCCCGCCTCTTTCCATCAGCCTCTTTCCACCTACAAATGTGATGGCAGAGGAATCTGAAGAGCTGTCAGATTCGATGATCTACAGTCCCTTCTACTTCTCACAGGCTGACGTACTGTGATTGTTAATAGTCTGGTGCCATCTGGATCTTCAATGAAAATCCTCAGGCAACGAAGGTTGAGAGAGAAACAGAAGTGGTGTAGGAAAGCATGCTAGTTGTCCGGAAGGAAATGGCAGTTCTTTTGGGTTCTGAAGAGATCATCAGGAGAGGGGACTTTGAAGAGGCAAAGGCAGACTTGGCACTGTCTGGAGATCTTTGAAAACTGTGGCCAGAGTGATAAGATGACTGCTAGCAATGGCTATATATCAAGAAATGAAGAACAAGGTGTCAGAGTTGGGGAGCCCAGATTAGGGAGATCTTCTGACCTCAGGAAATAATAATTAAAAAGAGAGATCATTTAGAGGAAGGAATCTGTAGGTTGTTTGTGAAAGGGATTTCCAGTGTAAAAGGCAGAATTTTGTACCCTTGGCTTCCAGGGTTCAGCAAAAATAATTATTACAGCAAAAATTGGCCACACAGTAGAGGAGTTTATTGTTCACCACATTGAGGTGGTGATATTGGAAAGAGAGCTTGATGTGCATTCAAGAAAATGAAAATCTAGGTTGATTTAAAACTTTGATCCAGGGCAGCCCCGGTGGCCCAGCAGTTTAGCGCCACCTTCGGCCCAGGGTGTGATCCTGGATACCTGGGATCAAGTCCCACATCCGGCTCTCTGCCTGGAGCCTGCTTCTCCCTCTGCCTGTGTCTGTGCCTCTCTCTCTCTCTCTCTCTCTCTGTCATGAATAAATAAATCAATAAATCTTTAAAAAATAAAAAAATAAAACTTTGATCCATTCGAGGGCTTTTCAAATAACTGAAATTTCTTCCAAATTTATTTAAATAAGGGCAGGGCCTTTTAGTAAATGTTGTTATTGTTATAAATTTGGCATTTTAATCAAAATGTATAGCAAAGGTAATCAGACACAATCTTGATTCTTCTCAAGTGCCTTCCCTCACAGGAGGCCTTTCTCAAACCCTGGGATTCAGCTCCCATCTGAACACACTATTGTCTGTAGCATTTGCAGCACAATTTTGAAATGATCTACTGACTTGCCATTTCCCCCAGCACCTAGCACAGGGTCTGACACATTCCAAGTGCTTAATAACTCTTTGTTGAACTGCACAGAATGTGTGCAAGTCATTCAACATTTCTGAATGCTTTTCTTCCCACCTGCAAAAATGAGAAGATTAAAACCTGTCTGCCTCTCTCACTGGGCTATAGTTATCCCCCAGTTACTTCTGATAAGGAACTTCGCATTGTGTACCTGTATATGCCCATAGCACCCCGAATGGTGCCTGGAATAATATAGTTTTATTGACTGTAGCTGAAAGCTCTTCATAGGTGGGCAAGCTGTGCATTCACCTGAGAAACGGTTTTTAGGCACCAGTGGCAAGCAGTTCATTAGCATCCCTCTTATACGATGAACCTGCACATTTCTGGAGTCAGCCAAGTAGATAAAGAAAGAGGAATGAAGCAGATCAGTAAGTTTTTGAAGAGGTTATTTACAAATTCCCAAGCAAGATAATGACCTAGAGACTTCACTAACTGGGGAGCTGAGTTGAGACTCTAATAAGGGACAGTGACAGTAATGTGGCCGTGTGCCATCTCTACCCTCCATGGGCAAGTGTCATTCGCTGGCCACTTTGCCTCCCCTTCATCAGCAGTCATGAAAGGGACTGCTCTGCGTTAAGTGACCCATCCTACCATTTGCCCTTTCCTGGGCAGTGGAGAAAAATGAAAGTCTGGTTCCAAAAGTCCTTGATGAAGGAGGCTCTTCTATTTCATTGCAGTTTGCCAGCTATTTACTAGTAGTCCAGGCTTTTTGAGTTTTGTTTTCCTCCACTATGTTCAAAGGATAGTCATGCTCACGGCCTCACTACAGTAAGGACGACATGAGGTAGGAGTGTGCAGAAAACTTCTTGTAAGAGCCAAAGCATCATTTTTTTTTAAATATTTTTCCTTCACCATCATTATCTCTAAGACATAGAAATAGGTAGTATAGATGTTTTGGTGTCCTTGGCTTATATGGCAATATTCAGAAAGGCTGCAATAAATTTTTCTGCCCAGTCCAATATATCAGTTGACCTTCAGGTGCCTTTTATTGAAGGTAAATACAGGACACTACAAATGCTTCTTTATTTTTTTTTTTTTTTTGCCCCAAGGTACACTTACATACACCTAATACAGAAAATTCTAAGTGTTTTCCTTCCCTCTCTTCTTTGCTTCCACCCTACCTTGAAAGTACATGTGGAAAAAGGGGAACACTTACACTGTTGATGGGAATGCAAGCTGGTGCAGCCACTCTGGAAAGGTTAGTGGGACAGGATTAGAAATGAGGGGTAACTTTAGAGATAGAGGAGCGGTGACCTGGGTGGAGTACCACAACAGGGAATTTTGGGTAGCCAGTTGACTACACAAGGCATCTGAGTCCTGGGCAAGGACTCTATGTGTATAACAGTAGTGCAAAAAGATAAGCAATTGAGTGTGAAGTTATTATTAACTTAGATAAGTTGAGTCGATGCTCACCCAAGCTCTTTCTCATAAGGCTAAGCAAACTCATTTCAAGTCTTGGCAGGTCTCCAGTGCCTTTCTTCTCCCCATTCCTTTCTGCCTACAGATGCTCACTGTTAACCTACCATTATTCTGTTTTTAGCTAAGGACTCTTAGGGTCAGTGGTTTCCAACTAGAGGCAGTACTGTTCCTGCCTATGGGGTGTTCAACTATCCAGCCTCAAAAACCTATTTTTAGGTGACTAAAGCAAAAATAATGCTTCCAGGATAGACCTAGATCTTAGCTGCCAATCACCAGCTGATGGGGTGTTGCAATATTGGATCTGCTCTGCTGGCACATGCATCAGCTCTGATGTGGTACTTGAGTATTTTCACTAGGGCCTCCTCTTGTAGATGGCAAATCAGTCCCCAGAGACGCTATTATCTAATCTCATTTTCCCTAACAACTTCCCAGCTAGGAGACAAGGCTGAGGTCAACCAAGAGTATAAAGGAACTGGGCTCCTTGTACATTCCTGTAGATATATTCTCCAAAGGGCACATCTACCCGAAGGTCTTCTTCTGAGGAAGCTGGTGAGAATCATTGAAAATGTAGGAGCCCCTGAAAAATAATTTGACAGATGAGGAAGTTACACATAATTATGAAAGAACTACCCTCTCTCCCTGTTAAACCACATAAAGGAGACTTAGTAGACTTCACCGTTACTGCTTCTGTTTTTAGTAGGGACTCCGGATCAGTGGTTTCCAACTAGAGGCTGTGCTTTCCTGCCTAGGGGACTTGTGGAAATGTATGGGAACGTTTTAGTTATCACTATGACTAGAGAGCACTGCTGGCAATGTATGTGGGGCGGGGGGTGAGGGGAGGCCAGGGATACCAGACAAGGCCAGAGGAAAAACAATCATCCTTCCCTACAGGGAAGAATGTTCTGAGATACCAATAGCACCTCCATTGAGAAACACTGAGCATTTTGATGAAAACATCCTATTCTTTGCCATCTTCATTTTGTTAGTAAGCTATGATAGACTACTCTCAAAGATGGGGAATCTGTAGCTATTTTGCTAACATGGACATAACCAGCAGAGCTCTTTTCTCTGACATTAGACACTCAACCGATGTGTCTGCCAAAATACTGAAAAATGTGAGTAATGAAGCATTAAATATTTAAGGTATTTTTTGTTTTGTATATAAAGAATATCATCCTTCTTAATATCATCAAACCATTTATCATACACCCCTGATGTACACAGGTGTGGATAAAAACCATTTGATAAATGCAACCAAACACTCCTGTTTCAAAAAATATATTTCTGGCAATTTTTAAAGAACGATACCTTTTAAGTAGGTAATTCTAAAAAAAATTCTTACAACAAGGCAACTGGTGTATGGTCTATGTTTAAATTTGGGTTGGAGTTTTTAAATGCATCTTCACTGTTGGTGGTCTCCACAAAGTCACTTCAGACACACAGGAGTGGGGGATGCAGGGAAGAAAAGACATTTTCTTTTTCCTCGTGTTAAATGTACATTATCAAGGTTCCAGTTTAAATGTGTCTAAGATAATTGGAGCCCCTAGGAGGCACTTTGCTAAGCAGCTAATTCAGCCCATCTTCCCTAGAGAGGATAATTGTTGTTAAAAAACAAAAAAGTAAAATGTGTTGTTTTCTCATGTAATTATGTAACTGACATCTTTATATAATAATACATTTGGGTGGTCTGTCCCTGAAACCCTTGGTTTGTTAGGAAACATTACAGTTTCCACAAGTAATCACTTACTCCTAAATATTATGAAAGAATTTGGTATTGTTACATTGCATCATTGCCTTAGTCAGAAGCTAAACTTTCTAAATGAGCCTGGCACTGGAAAAGGCTTCTAGGTTTTTTGCTATTATTTTTTTCTTAAATGTCATTTTATGAGCTAAAGTATTTCTGAGAGAGAATACTATATGACTGAACATTAAAAAGGAACCACATACAAATCTTGATGAAGAAAAGGGTAAGATGCTGTCTTTTTGGTGACTACACTGGGGTACCCTTCACCATGTGGTTATTCCCAGCTTCAGCACACTTCACTTACCCACCTCTGCACTGGGTTAGGACCTATGAATAATTCCCTTGCTTCAGTGAAGCACAGATATCTCCACAATGGACACACTGCCATTAGAATTGAGTTCATAAAAAAAAAAAAAAAAGAATCGAGTTCATTAAAAACAAACAAACAAACAAACAAAAAAAAGAATCGAGTTCATTTTTTATCCATGTTGGTAATAAGGTTCTGTGCCTTCTCAGTTAAAAAAAAAAAAAAAAAAAAGCCACACTTAAGAATACCAAAGGGGGCTTTCCCTAGAATTGTGCTCTTCAGAGGCTGCAGACAGCTTTCGTCCTGAGACAGCCATCACTAAATTTCAGATTCAGCCAGGACCTAACTAACTAATCATGGTGGCTGATTATTCCACCCAAGGGCATTCTTTTAAACTGCTATTACCCAGGATTGTGTGGGAGGCTTTTGCAAAGTAGCAGAGAGAGGAGAGGAAGGGCACAGACAGATAAAACTCAGAGGAGAGAGGGGAAACTCAGGGCAGCAGCAGTGCGAAGTGGAATCGCTGAAAGTTGAAATAGGCAAGTTGATGACTCTGTTAAGGCCAGAGTTTGATTACAAAAGCAGAAAAGGACATCATGCGATGATAGCAAAAGTAGCAATGCATGATTAAATCAGTGATTTATCTTCAGTAGGCTGTATGCAAGGGAAGGAAGAGGGGCACCATTTTGGTTCCAGGAATAAAGACTAGAAATGAGATCATTCTATCATTAACTTGTACTTGGGTTTGCCGAAGAAAAATGCCTTTCCACTGACATGGAAGATTTCTATTTCACATCATCCTGAATTAGTGCTTTTAACATCATCTTCACAAAGCAGTTGACAACTTTTGCAGTCTTTTCATATAAGGTGGCAATGCTTTGCAGCCATTATACCTGAATATGTAAAATCTTGCACCTTAGAGAAGAATGGGCACCCATAGGAGTAGATTCAGTAACATTTTTGACACTCAATATTTGGTTATACTACAACACAAAACTTTAGTTATATGAGGAAAATTGCCTTTTTTTCTCCCTCGGGATAAACTAGATTAAATTATTGGTCAGATACAAATTCATGGAAGTAAAGCTGAAATTTATTTTTTGAAGATTTTTATTTATTTATTCATGAGAGACATAGAGAGACAGAGACATAGGCAGAAGGAAAAGCAGGCTCCCTGTGAGAAGCCCCATGTGGGACTCAATTCCAGGATCACAGGATCAGGACCTGAGCCCAAGGCAGATAGATACTCAACCACTAAGCCACCCCGAAAGTGGCAATTTAGTGGTATATTGTCTTTAAATGCATTGAGGTGGTTATTGTCTTTAAGAAGTATGACCTACCTGGGATGGCAGTGTTTTTAACTGGGGGTAAGATGTACTGGGAAGCAACTACAGGTTTCAGATCTTGGGTATGTAGATGTGTTGAAAACTACATCTTGTGATGTGGTTTGCTCAATTCAAAAAAAATGGAAATAGCTTTCATCTTGGCGCTGAATCTGTGGTTCCCAAACTGTGTGCCAAGGCACCCCAGAGTGCCACACAGTCAACTCATAGATGATATTTCATAGAATATTCTTCAATTTTGAGGAAAACAGTAATATTTGATCCATCAGGCACCCACCCAATGAGCTACTAGCTGAAGTAGTTCAGTTTCAACATTAGATGGCGCTACATTCCTTTTGATGATGTCATATCTTTCTAAAGCTGAGTTTTTGGAGACAGGTGAAGAAAGTAAATGTGTGGTAATTAAAGTAGAACATAACATGCATGCGGCAGTATACAGTCTAATTCCAGGACTTGAGAAGGTATGTAGTACCCAACAGATATATATGTCCTTTATTAAGAAGATTGATTATTAAAGAATGAAATAAAAATAGGTCTTTTTTCCTTTCAATTTATGAGAATCATTTTCTTTCAAGCTGCTACTAAGTTGTTAAGGCATACAAACTTAGTAGGTTATTTGAATAAAACTGCTTAATAAATGAACTGGTAGGTATTTCTTTTGGCCTAGTGACACTAAACAACTTACTAAGAGACAAAAAGGATTCCTGAATCAAAGTTTGGGAACCTCTGCTCAACTGAATTACTGAGTTTCTTAGAGCTGATCAAGGGTGAGCTACAAAGCTAGGATGTTTCCATCCCTTCACTTCAGTTCCTTTTGAATCCGATGTCAAACAACAAGTAGGGACACCATGCCCCAGATCCCTTTCCTTCTGACAAAATCTAATAGGATCCGTATTTTCTACCAAGTAGAACCGATTGAGTTCCTAAAATGTGACCTTAAAATAAATTCCAGTAAACCCAATTATATTGTTCCACTGGCTTCCATTTCAAAAAAGGAGTTACATTCATGGGATGGGGGTAGGATTTAGAGGTGGAGGTAGGTTTAGGGGTGGAGGTGAAGGGCATTTGTCCCAGAATATGTTAAAAGTTACACTTAGGAAAAAAAGGAAATATCTCAAAGTTAAATATTCAAAGAGAAAAGATGGTCTTGTTTTTCAAAAAGTTGTTCCAAATAAGCTACAAAAGGCAAGCACGTAATTACAAAATAAAACCAAGATATCAATGCGGCCTATAAATTAGAGGTGCTTTTTCAATTCATAAACTAATTCTTCACTTGCAAAAACATTCATGACAGAGTTCTCTGTGATATGAGCCTCCCCAGGGCATTTGAAATATGATTCAATTTTTAAAAATTCTATTTGTACCCAATTTTTTCGGAAACAAAACATTGGTTTTAAACAAGGTGCATCTGTTTCCAGAAAATGCTTTCCCATGGAGCTGTGTGTAGAAGGCTTGTACTGCATCTGGAGATCACACTCGGCTCAAATCAAGAATCTCTTTGAACACACCAAGCTTAGGAGCTAAACTGTCTTGGCTGCTTGCTTATGTTTGATCCTGTTGGGAATGAGGCTAATTGTTTAAGAATTTACGTCCTGGTAAGGCTGTTAGCACTTTAAATTGATTTGGTATTTTTAAAAGCTTATTTAAAACTTATTTATACTGAGGAACTTGGCTTTCCTTGAGTAAAAAATTTATTTTCAGATTTTACCTGGCTTATCTATACAGAAAATGTACTCTAAAAGCATCCTTTTACACTGTGATTGCAATGGGTCATCCATATTATCTTTTTAGTAGAGTATATCTGTGTCTGTGCTTTCTTTAAAATCCTTTCTCACCTCCCAACATACTAATTACTGCCCTGTTCCTAATGTAGTCTTACAAAACAAAGTGCTTTTAAAAACGTTTACATTTATAGTATCCTTTGCACAAATATATGAAAGTTCTTTATAAACATTAATTAATTTGTACACTTCTGTGGAAGGAGTGGATCTCATTTTTCCTTCTCAAAATAACACTTTTGATCCTTTGGCATTGTATATACCTGTCTTCCTACAGAGACAAGTTATTATCAGTTTTTCGGGAGCAGAGAATCCAGCCACATACAACTTTGTAAACCCCACATTACTTACCATCAAGCTTTTAAACAACGGGGGATACACACACACACACACACACACACACACACACACACAAATCTTCAGTAAGATTTTATGGAGGATGAAGATGTCCCACTTTATTTTCAGTGGTTGGTAGATTGGTCTAAATGTTCTAGAAGTCTAGAATAAACTTTGACTCACATTCTGAGAGGAGTCTGAGAGGAATCTTTTTTTGTAAAGCAAAAAACCAAGATTTTAAATTTATTAAATTTATTTGAAATCTGAAGAATAGTTCTGCGCTGTGTGTCTTATTTTTCCCCATGTTACAGAGGAGAATAATGAGACCAAGGATGTTAAGTGCTTTGCCTGGTGGGTGGTGGAACAGAATTCCAGCCCAGGTCTGACAGACTGGATGGCATGGTCCCTATTTCAATTATCCCTTCCCTTTTCCAGATCTTGTTAGAGCTGCAAGGGCCATTTAAAGTTATCTAGCCCATCAGCTTTGCACACAAGCAAACTAAAATTCAGAGGGACAAGTAACTTGTACAAGGTCACCTCGTGTTCATTTCTTGTTGATACTTCTAAATAACCTTGAAATGTGCTCAGTAAACACTCCATATTTATATCAGCTGATTGGAGCCTTTCAGAAATTCACTACTCCTCCCAACGGCTGAGACGCCAACCACCGTACTTGGTAGTGTTTCTGGAATTCTAGGAAACTCATCTATCAAGCAGTACCTCAGGGTTGGCATTGAGATTCTCTCTCAACCTCTTTATCCTTACTGGCTTCTCTTCCTCAATTGACTTTTACTTCATGTCCCTGCTACAGTCTTCCGTTAAGATCCAAATCCTCAGAGACATGGTATTAGTGCTATAAAACCATCTTTGGGAGATTATCCTGTCCATCCTGTTCATTTTAGATATGCAAAATGTGTCTATTAATAAATTTAAATTCTTGATTCAATGCTAAGTATCAGTTACCACCAAGTAAATGCTCATTCTTTTTTCCCCATTTTTGATGCTGTGTATTCTTAATCCTGTAGGAGCTAACATTAATAGAGCAACTATCATGCATCAGGTGCTACACCAAAGCAACTTAATACTCATGTAGATATGCTGAGAACATTAAGTGGTAGCTATTAGATCTTCAGTTTTACATTTGGAAAAAACTTAGGCTCAGAGAAGTTAAATAATTTGTGGAAGGACACAAAACTCTCTTCCAAATGGAGGGAAACTTTTACCAGCTGTGAGCAACCTTTCTTTAAAGACTCATTAGCCACAAAATCTTTCATCTCTTTTTCTCACTTTTTTTAAAGATGTTAAGATGCTCGAAAAGATCCAGAGGTTAGGAGTGGGTTCTCAAACGACAAGTGAAAAAAGTCTGGAGCTTAGGAGCCAAATTAAAAGCTTAGAAGCACTGGCTCTGAAAGGAATATGGGGTTTGTGAGTGTGTGGGTGTGTGTACACATGTACACACCTTTTCCTCAAATTGGATGTCACAAAGAGGCTAGAACTAAAGGGAAGATAGGGATACAAGTAGCTTACACCAAATTGGCTTAATTAAAAAATTGTCAGCCTGGCTACATAGTTCTGGAAGCAGTTCAAGTGTCCATTTCTACATTTACAGTTTTACACACAATCTCTAGTATAACTCACTTTTAACCCACCTTCTAAGAAAAAGACCCTTTTAATCCGTATTTTGAATCCTATCTTGGAATTATGTCCTATTATTGCTTCAACACCTCAGAAGGTTTTCCAGCACCCTTGGGATAACTGCTGACCTCTTTCTAGTTCTCTCCAGTGCTCATTCTTAGTTCCCATCCTCAGTGTCTCTGCCACTGGAGCCTTGGCCACTCCACCTTTCACTAATTTCTATTATAGTCTCTAGCCCTTCTGATCTCTTTTTGGTCTCATCTGATTCTTCTTCCTCCTCCTCACTGGTGTGTGAGCACTGCCTTTACTATGAGAGGTACCCAAGCTATAGGCCTCAGTTTCCTATAGTTTTTTTTCTTTTTCTACTCCTTAAGGTCTTCCACTTTAATGGCAAAGGTTATTATGTCTTTGTTCTTTACTATGTATAGCCCATCTCAGTTTGGATAGTTTATAACATGGTGCTTGCTAAGCTTTAATGTCCATGGGAATCCTCTGGTGATCTTATTAAAATAGAGATTCTCATTCAGGGGCTCCAAGTAGAGCCTGAGATCCTGCATTTCTAACACAATGATGTTGCTCCATGCTTCTAATGCTGTTGATCCAAGGGCCGCACCTTGAGTAGCAAGGCAGCATTATGTATCTGAATATGACCAGAGGGATGGTTCCCTTCTCAACTTCTCTATTAGCATCCTAGAATGCCAAGGTCTACCTTTTCATGAAGCCCTTTTAAGTTCCACTAACCTGAAGACAAAATTCACCTACGTGGGTCTCTTAGTCTAGAGTCCCCAATTAAGATTTTATACACTTGATTATTCATTATCAGTTTTTATGTCTTGTCTTCCTATTAATGTGAGAGTTCAGGCAGAGACATGAGTCTGTCCAAAGATCTGCAGGTAATCATTGAAGTAGCTCTTTGGATAAGGCACTTCTAATTTATTTTGTGTTCTGCACAGTGGGCAGCATTGAAGTGGACATTGAACTGGATTCCTGAATATCATCCCTCCAGTGGATGATGGTCCCTCCTTTCACTTTTGAAATCCTGCCCATGTTGACTCTAAGCTCCAGTGAGGCAGGGCTTTGTCAGATTTGTTCTACCACTACAGTTCCTATACCTGAAGCAGAACTTGGTAGGTAGCAAATGCCTAATCATTTTTTTTATGGTAATCAAACAGTTGAATGAAAATTACAAAGTAAAGGTCAAATTCCAGCTCTGTGAAGCTGTCCCCTCCTTACCCTTGAGTACAAACAGTGCAGTCTCTTCAGAACTCCTAGAACTTTGTGTTCCTCACAGAAGCCTTCAGTGTTTCTCGAAGCACAATCAGAGACCACCTGCATCAGAGCCCTCTGGCATGCTTGACAAAATACAGATTCCTAGGCTCCGCTCCAGACCCATGAAACCAAAATCTCTGGAGTGGGGTCTGGCAATCCACAGTTTTAGCACTCATTGTAGTGAACGTTAAAATTTGAAGCCCTCTGAATTGAGCTCTTAGCTCTGTTAGAAGTGCTGACCAAAAAAAAGCAAAATAGCGAAAGATTGTCAAAATAGAAAAACATTCTCTCCCCAAATAATCATCAATTAACCTTTTTTGTTTCTTTTGCTGGTTTTCATTTTCTCCCTAGCAGTATCTTGTTTGTTTGTTTGTTCCAAAATCCTGCCTCAAGCCATTTGAAAGTTGAAGTCATGACCATTTGTAAGAATTCCAGAACATAGTTAGGCACCAAAAAAAAAAAAAAAAAAAAATCATTCAAGGTAAAAAATACATGTTTTAGAGTTGAGGTTTAAAGAAGGTAGGCATTCTAATCTTTTCATTTGGAACTTCTGGCAGAATTTTCAATGATGGGAGAGGAAAAAGAAAACACAGGCAAATTGGATGAGGACATGTGTTCTCTTAGTTTTGCGGTTACAGGGGATTAGTGGTGATGAGATCCAAAGACTAGTCACGCTGGGGGTCATCCCCAAGGCACACTGGAAAATTCCTATGACAGACACCAGAGACTGCCTTTGAATCTCTGAAGAAGAGAAATTGAAATCTGGGGTTCTCTGTACTGGGGGATGACATGTAAAAGATTGATCTTGTGGAGTATTTGGGGGGTCAGTTGTACCAATTACTCTACTTTTGTATATGTTTGAAAATACCATTAAAAAGGATGATCTGAGCCCAGCCTAATTAGAGATTGGGGGTGGAAGGCGGATGTAGGAGTGAGGATGTGGGGAAGACCTCCTGTTCTTGGAGGAGGGGAGGGGTCGACAGGGTCCATTCATGCGGTATTGGGAGCACTCTTGGTATTGTGAGGGCCATATTTACCTGTCATCTACTCCGTGTGTAAACAGATGGGCTAAAACCTGGCAATGCAGTTGTTCCAGTCTTGCCAGTAACTTAGGGAGCTTTTTACGTAAATAAGTAGAAAGTCTTATATTTAAAAAGAGGTTTCCTTATCTAGCTCCTGCTATAAAGGTAGCTGGATTTCCCTGTGTGAGGGAGAATTGGCAGGACAAGTAGCCATAAATAAAGGTCAAAGGAAGTGGCCTAGCTTTGAATTCAGCCCCTTTCAATTCTGAATCTTGCAAAGATTGCGAGAATCACTTTGACAATGGAGAAATAAATGTTTAGAGAGGTTAGGCTGAAGGTCTAAATAAGCTTTCTTCTAAATCAAATACAGAATAATCCAACTTTAGCAAAGGGGAAGAAACACCGTAAGTTAATATAGGCAAATAATCATAGCTGAAAGGTAGATAAAATAATGCATTTGGCTGGAAATGGAAAAAAAGGCCAATTAACCCATGGGAGCTATGTGGACTAATTATTAAAAAGTTGATATATTGACCTTTAAAAGAAGTGGACGTGGTGGTTGTTGATAATGGCAATGGTAGAAAAGTAGAAAAAGAAATCCTAAAAGGCATTCTCTTAACTACTATAGGCTTTGGGGTCTCACAAGAGCTTTTTGTCAAATTGCCATTATTCCTGAGCCCACTAACCTGAATGACAGCTCTCCGGAACATAATGTCCAAAGATGAATGTACAGAAGGAACGAGAAAGAAAAGGAAAAGGAAAGAGCAGGGGAAGGAGGATGGAGGAAAATAAGACCCAGAGTTGATCTTCCTCAAGTAAGACCACACCAGATAGTTTGTTCAGTATGAGGAGCTCAATTCCAGATGTGGAACAGCTGGAGGCAGTTCAGAGGAAAGCAGCAAGAAGAGACTTAGATGGAACAAAGAACTGGAAAGCATATAAAAGGCAGCCTTTGAGAATGAAGTCCTTGGTAGGAGTCCTTTTTTAAATTTTTATGGCAAGGGTTAAGAAATATCAGAAGTTCTTTTCTGGATAGTTCAATTTGCCCTTGATATGCAAGGCAGTCATTCTCCAAGTATGTGAGTGCTTGCTAACAGACGGGAAGGAAAGTTTGTGCACAAAAGTGACATCCAGTAGTTGGGGTGGACCCAGAGTTTTCTAGTGAGGTGGAGACCAGTTAAAGTTGAGGGGGTGTAAGTGAAACAGCAGAGGGATGACTGTCAGAACGCGGGCTGTCTGAATTCTAGAACAGCCAATGGTGCAAGTGTTAGCAATTCCACCCTTGGAGGCAAATAAAAAGTGTGCTGAACTGGTCCTAGAAGTTTAATTGTTGGGAATCATCCTAAGTCTGGCAGGGAGCTGTGTGAGGTTACCTAATGGGTCCCTTCCGTCTATTTCTGTGATTCATCGCCCCCCTCGCCTGCAGCGGTACATGGTTGAGTCATTGCTGAATGCAGATATCTCATTAAAAGGGGAATTAAAGGCTATTAAAAACTATTTGCTGCTAGTCTCAGATTAAAGAAGGACCAATTTACAGTTACAGTTGCCCTGGTCCAAAATAAAATGCAAATTGTCAAAGTCGGGCCATTGTAGAAAAAGAGGAGTGAACCAGAGCACACTCCTCTACATTCTTTTGAGAGAAGGACACGCCCCCAAAAGTGAAATTTCTGAGAGGCTGATTTAAGCAGCTTTCCTTCATCTGCTGTAGAGACCAGAGTCATCAGACTGAAAATTCAGAAGTTCTTTGTAAATCTGAGACCTAAATTTGGAGTGTGGATCTAAACAGTTATCTGTGTTCCTTTAAGGTGCACATGTTAAGTCGATAATGATCTTTTTAGAAGAATTTATGTTTGAAATATACTTACATACAATAAGTCACCCTGATAACTCAAGGCCACTTTCAAAGTTTCTCTTGTAAGAACATTAAAAATCGCATAAACAACACTGATTACCAAATGTTTACAAAAGTCTCTGTCTTAAGAAATATTGTCCACCATGTGGTGTACCATCCCGAAACAAGTAAGAGCCAACAGATTTTATTAACTGGCAGTTTATAGAAGATGAAACAAAGAACTCGGGGAGATGCATTTTTATCTGGAGAGACCAATTAGAAGTTATTTAATTAAGTCTTTGGTTTGTAATAGCGTGGCCATACTTGCCAGCAACCCTACAAAGTGAGGTCCTCTTTGCAGAGGATCCTATTTTTGCTCCTACCTTACTCATATACCTCAGATATTCCCCAAACATAGCTCTTGTGCACTCTATGTGAAATATACAGTGCATTAAAACTATGTAGAAATATAGAATTGTCAATAAAACTTTTTTGCCCACTGGCCATTTGGTACCATGAATAAAAAAAAGGAGTGATGAAAAACCTGGGGCCAGTAAGCAGTGGGTAAAACCTAGGAAAGTCCAGTGTAGAGCTAATTCTCGCTCCATTTTTGCTGCCTCTAGCATATTCAGGTCCTCCTCACTTCCTTTCAGCTCCCCTGCTTCCAAGATTCCCCTTCAAAACTCCATCCCACCCATGAAACTCAAGTAGTTTCTTCTTTCCTACACGATATGTCCAAGCTCCTAGCCTAACTTTGAAAATGCTCTATTTTTCCTTCTAAGAGTTCTTATACATAGGACAAATTAATGTTATTTGAGTTTTCAAACTAGGAAGGAGTCCTGAGCACAAAACGGTGATTTTCATCAGGATTGTACTGAAAGGGACGCCTGGGTGGCTCAGCGGTTGAGCACCTGCCTTTGGCTCAGGGTGTGATTCCAGAGTCCCGGGATCAAGTCCCACATTGGGCTCCCTGCATGGAGCCTGCTTCTCCCTTTGCCTGTGTCTCTGCCTTTCTCTCTCTGTGCCTCTCATGAATAAATAAATACAAATATTTTTTAAGAAAAAAAAGGATTGTACTTTTCAGTACAATATGGACCACTTCTCACAGAGCATTTGCTGCTTGGAGACGGTGTTTTCAGAGTCCTGATATTAGGGTGCACCAGAGACTCAGGCACTGCAATTTCTACTCGTTCTCAGCCTCATGCAATGACCAGCCATTGGGGTAACTGCCCCGTCCCCCACCCCTGTGCATACAGCCATTATATCTCTAGGTTCTTGATCTATGAGATTCTCCTCTGCCACTGTCACCCAGCAAGGGTTACCTCTGGGCTGTGAGCTGAAGTCCATTTGAATCTAGACCACTGCCCCCAAGCAGGCTGATTCCTTTCATTCATTCCTTCCAGTCAAGAGTGCAGATACTTTTAGGGAAGCCTTTGAGTGTATTAGCAGGGGAAGTGATTGTGATGCCAATACAGTGCTTTGCCTGGGAGTTCTCTTTTCCTTAAGCTTTGGAGGCAAACATACCTTTGTTTTAGGAAGGGAGATACAATGCTGTTGCCTTAGTTCATTGTTACTGCTTCTCCCTTAAGTCTGAAGGCTTTATAAATAACTCCCAATCCTTAAATTCTTCATTCTGTGGAATTGAGAGTGAATTAAAGTGAAGACACCTGGAGTTGAGCAAGTAGAGAGCAGTAAATTCTGATAAATTCTTATACCTCTGCATCCAGCTCCTTTCACTTCCCCATTAATCTCTTTGGAAAAGAAAAAGTTGTGTCCTGAGATAGTACGGCATAGTGCTTAAAATGGGGGCTTAAAACCAGGGTTTCAGCATCCAACAAACCTCCTTTGAACTCTAAGTAGAGCTCTTTCCTCATCTAGGAAGTGGAGACCCAGCAATAACTTAATAGCTTTGTCATTATGAATAAAAACAGGTAATATCAATTAAGCTTAACACGTGGCTGGCAGTGCTGAGATGCCAGTTTAAAAAGTGACTGCAGATTGCTTTGGAACTACTATAAAATGGGGAGAAGTGGAAGACAGCATAGCTTGTTTTTGAATGGCTTATGTGGGTTTGGGTTTTGTTTTGTTTTGTTTTTCAAAATGGGTGTTAGAGAAGATAAACAAGGAAGTAGAATAATTTAGGAATCATGTGTTTATTAGCCAATGAAATCAGTAGTGCCCAAAAGAGTAGCTTATGGGTTCTAGATAGCAATTAAACTAGAATCAAGCCATAAAACTGTGATGCAGAGGAAGACTTGTCAGGTAGGTACTAAACAGACTATTTTAGCATTTCTCACTTGGGAAACTTCTCCAGTTTTATGTATATATCACTCTCTGGGCGGCAGCGTTGGTATAGTGAGGGAGGGGGCTTTGGAATCAGGCCAACAAGAATGCTCTCTAGTTCTCTGTGCTCTCAGAGGCTCCCCTGCTAAAAATGGGGATGAAAAAAAAAAGTGTTTTGCACTGTAAGGCTTGGTGATAATATAGACTAAGATCTGGAGCAATGCCTGGCCCCTCAGAGGTGATCAATAAATGGTAACTGTTATTACCTGTAATCATCTATGTTCTCTTCCCCTGTTGACAAGACAAGGCCACCAATCCCTAGATGTTGTTGATATTCTGAAAGGCTGAACTCAAAATGACACATAGTGTCAAGGAGTGACATGACCCCACGGGAAGGTGAGATTACTGATTCCTTTAATAGGGAGGCGAAACGTCTTACAGCATCCATGCCTCTGTGATCCTGGAAGTTAAAATTCTCTCCCTACAAAGATTAATGACATCATTATTTCTATTAATGCTTTAAGGAAATTTTTGATATGTTTGATAAGCACACTTTTATTCCCTTTGAGGAAAGTATAGAAACTTAACCTCAATTCATTGTGCTTTTGCCTCATTCCACTGTTTTATGTCGCTTTCTACATGATTTGTGTCTTGAGGTACTTTGTTCCTTTCTCTCTATAGGATATATTTTCTTGCATGGAAATTTGTGTCCGAATCCTGGACTTTAACATTCCTCTTGCCTGAGACTTTTCTTTTCATTGCTGCAATGAGTGGATAAGATAGGAAATAGTAAAGCCCAAGTTGTTGGGAAGTGAAGGAGGTATTTCCAATCTTTAGTCTATAGAATGCCTGGGTAGGTGTTAAGATTTAATGTCAGGAGTTTCTTGTTCTTATTGGCAACCAAATGGTTGCCTGGCACTGAGAAATTAGGTCTCCCATGTTGTGCCACTATTTTTCAAATATATGTAAATACAATTTCATGGAGAAAATATTTGCAAAAGACACATTTGGTACAGGACTGTTATCCAATATATACAAAGGACTCTTAAAACTCAACAGTAAAAAAAAAAAAAAAAACAAAACAAAACAAAAAATGAGCCAAATATCTTAATAGACTCCTCACCAAAAAAGTTATATGTAAGTATATGAAAAGATGTTCCACATCGTATGTCATCAGAGAAGGGCAAATTAAAACAACCATAAGATACTATTAGAGACCTATTAGAATGCCCAAAATCCAGAACATTGACAACACCTAATGAAGGCAAGGGTGTGGTACAACAGAAATTCTCATTCACTGCTGGTGGGAATGTAAGGTGGTATGGCCATTTTGAAGGACAGTTTGATGATTTCTTACAAAACTAAACGTACTTATAACATATAATCCAACAATTGTGGGGCAGGAGTACAGAGTACAGAATACAAAAATTCTTTGGTATTTACCCAAAGAAGTTGAAAACTAATGTGCACACAAAAACTTGCACAGCGATGTCGATAACCGCTTTATTTGTAATTTCCAAAACCTGGATGCAACCAAGATGTCCTTCAGTAGGTGAATGGGTAAACTGTGGTACAGTCAGATAATAGAATATTATTCAGGGCTAAAAAGAAATGAGCCATCAGACCATGAAAGACATGGGGGAATCTTAAATGCCTGTTACTCAGTGAAAGAGGTCAATCTGAAGGGGCAACTGCTCTATGTTTCTACCTTTATGACATTCTGGAAAAGTAATATTATGGGAACAGTAAAAAGATCAGGAGTTGAGAGTGGAGAGGAGGGATGAATAAGATTTTTAGGGCAGTGAAAAAACTATATGATACCATCGTGAGGAATACACGTTATTATACATCTATCTAAATAGAATATACAACACCAAGAGTGAGTCCAGTGTAAACTCTGGACTTCGGTTATGATGTGTCAATGTAGGTTCACCAACTGTAGCCAGTGTCTACTCAGATGGGGGTTGTTGAAATGGGAGAGACCATTATGCGTGTGGGGACAGCAGGTATATGGGAAATCTCTGTACCTTACTCTCAAATTTGTTGTGAACCTAAAACTTCTTTGAAAAAGAAGCATCTTAATGTTTTTCTAAGTGAATAAAATAGCATGCATAAAAAAATATAAATTAGCTTGCAAGCATTCCTGAATTGGAATGGCAGTAACTTTTGAGCACTCTGTATTTTTCAGGGTATAGATACTAAACAGCTGATCACTCAAAAGATTTGATTGTTCACTAGGTTCCTCCCCCCGCCCCCCAAAGTTGAAACATTTGGGAATTCATAACTAGGCTTTGTTGATTTAAGTGTTAGGTGGGGAGTAAAACCACTAGATAAAGTTTTTGTCTCTGGGATGGGTATGTGCTAGTGAGTCTTTCCGCCTATTCTGAGTAAA
The DNA here is from genome assembly GCF_048164855.1 of Canis lupus baileyi. NCBI lineage: Eukaryota > Metazoa > Chordata > Mammalia > Carnivora > Canidae > Canis > Canis lupus. The sequence continues at coordinate 62,190,373 of NC_132841.1, forward strand.
AAGCCCCAGACTTTCCACTTAAGTGGTATCTTATATCTTTCATCTAAAGAACATAAAATACTTTTAAAATTCCACATGGTGATAGGAGGAAGAAAATGAGTGGGAGGGGTGTGGGAGAGCCTTGCCCAAGGTCACACAGGGCACCAGTGGAAGCACTGGGGTAGAGAGAACTAGAGTCTCCTGACTTAGATTCATTGTTCTCAGACTCTGTTTCCAAAGACTTGATAAAGACTTTTCTGCTCTAATTTCATCAACAAACTTTTGAGTTTGAAATACTTATATTTTGTGCTGGTATCTTTCAAAATATGATATCTTCTATCAGCAGGGTCAATCATTGGGGTTAGTTTATTTTGGCAGAATTGTGTGGACTGAAGGTCTGAGGTTATATTGATCTATATGCCATAAAAACTCAGACCAGGTATTCATGACACAGATTTGATGGAGAAACTTTCAGGTTAAATAGGAATTAGCCTTAAAAGTGAAGTTATTACTGACAGCCTTTTAGTTTCCCGAGTGGGGAAAAAAAAAATCACACTATAAAAAAAGAATCCTATGCTAAATTAGCAGCAGCTACTACTAGTAGGATAGTTCTCTTACTTACATCTCAAATTTCCCAATATTTACATTGTAATATGGAGATTAAAATGTACCATAACTTGTTTGTGAATATCTTGGTAATTAGAACAAATGAGGGGTATCTAGCAGGCTCAATTGGTAGAGTATGAGACTTGATCTTGGGGTTGTGAGTTCAAGTCCCACGTTGGGCATAGAACTTACTTTAAAAATAATCAATCAATAAAAGACTATAGTCCAGAGATAAATCAAATCACTGCTGGGTGTAAATAGTCCCAGGGGAAAAGCCCGCAACGTTAGTCATTGAAATCCATCATCTAGAAGAGGCTGTCAGTCTTCTGTATAACTGAGCAACACCCACATGCTGACAATTCCCATATGCATCTCCCTTCAGCTCTATACCTATGTGTACAACTTTCTAGATGCCAACATTTCTAAATCGCCATCACTACCTCAAGCTTAACATGCCAAAAATTGACCTCATCTGCTCTTGGATGCATTTCTTTTCCTGTTTGTTCCATTTCCACCAATGACACTTCAGCCTACCAAATGGTCACATGGGACAGTCATCTCAGTTATTCTTTGGGACTGCTTGCTAGTCTTGCTCCTTCTGCATTTGCCCAAGTCATTTTTCTCAGTATAGAAATTCAATCAGATCAGTCCTCTGCTTAAAACTGTTCAATGGCTCCTCCTGTCCATAAGTATCAAAGTTCAGATTCACCGTACATAAGGCCCTCAGCCCTCTCCTCACCTATTTCTGGCCAGTCTGTCTGATAATGTGGGACAACCCTAATGCAATGTAGTCTCCTAAATGGGTCATGTCATCACTCTGCAATTAAAGCATTCACAAGTGGTACTCTCTCCCTTATACACTAGATCCAACTTTAACATGCACTCATCTAGCTTCTTTGTTACTCCTAGCTTTGTCTCACACTCTGCCATTTGACCCCAATAGACCCTCACTGCAGGCATTATGTCTTATTTGTGTTTCTGCTGCCTATATATGACCCAGTGCCTGAGATGTGGAAGGTGTTCAAAAATGTTTATTAATCAATGAATGAACAAAAGAATCAGGAAATTAATTTAATAAACAGAGCATTGACGGGCTAGATCTAGGACGTCTAAATCTTTAATGCCAAAGGGAATTAGGAGTCTGTGATGGTAAGTAGCTTTCCTTGACAGAAAGGTATAACCTCTTAATTTCCCTTTTGCCATCTCTATCGTTACAGCTTCACAGTCAGATGACCTGTGCAGAGCCAGGGATTCTGGCCAAACAGCTGTACTGATGTTCCTAGACCTATCAGCAGCCTTAGACAGGCCAGGTCAACATGTTCTACTCAGCCACCCACCTGCAAGCCTTGTGGGTGGTTTTATCTCATCCGGGTTTGGGCCTTCCCCAAAGAAGTTACATGGACACTTTTTCTTTAATTCCTTCCATTTTTAAACTCTTTATTAATAGGACCCTTATCTTTGCCAGGTCTCATTAGCCTGGTTGCCCCTAATGTCCTTCAGTTCAGTATTAATTATAGCCATGAAATACTGCCATGGGAGGGAAAAGAATTAGATAGTGAGCATTTCACAGTCCTTAGCATGCTTATTCTTAAAGCCCTACGTCATAACCATGTCAAACACTAACCAGAGATTTAGGGTGCCCATAAAAGACAAGATCCTTCAGAACTTCTACAAGGAACCTTTGCAGGTGTTCTGTAAACAGACTTTCTTTAAGAGCTTCTAGCAATGGACAGTCACCAGATCAAACCCTAGCTGGCCGAGGCCAGAGGTGTTCCTAATGACTATGCAAATTGGAAGCTGCCTGGGCAGCATTTCTGCCTACCTTGTTTCTTGTTCTTCTCTGATGAATTCATATGGAAGAAAAGTTAGAGAAGGAGAAGGAAATACTTAGAGTGGGAAGGAGGAAAGGCTGGCATTATAGGAGTAAGAAGGGGAAAAAAAAAAGTTTTCAGATCAGAGTAGAGGATGTTGCCTCTCTGGGCATCAGGCCCATACAATTCCCTTTCTCAATCCAGGCAACACCGCAGGACTTCCCTGATGCCCCCACCCCCTGCAGGGCTCCTATGCATCTGTGCTCTCTAAGGTAAGCATAACCAGGTGACTTTCCTCACAGTTGTCATTCAGCTTCTAATGGATCCTTACCATCACATTGATGGAAGTAAAATGGCTTCATTTCAATAAAGAGGCCAAAGAGCTGTTTTCCCTCCTAGATCTAGGATGCATGCCCAGTGGTCATGAAGAACTCTCTCAGGTCCAATCATACTTTCACCGATTGTAGAATTACAGTTGCCTCAAACTCTGTGTACAAAGGCAGTGACTAAGTCTTTAAATCCATTACTAAACTAGACATTTTAGGGTCCATAAGGAGATAGCATTTTGTTTGTTATTTTGCTTAATTGTCAGAACAATATCTGTCATGTTTATTCACTTAACAAGTGTTTGTTGGGTGATTATAAGTGAATAAGCAAGTACACAAATTTACAGTGTTACATTGTAGCTTATTCTGCTAGGACAAATCTAGGCAAGAGGATGGACTTCATATGTCTGGTACCTGATGTACTGCCCTTCAGAATGCTGCCAGTTTCTCTACTTTGATACCTGCTCAAAGATACCTGTTTCCAAGCAAAAAACATGAACTTCTGTTTGCTTTAAAAATAATTTATGTCTCAGGGCGCCTGGGTGGCTCAATCGATTAAGTGTCTGACTCCATCTCAGCTCAGGTCTTGGTCTCAGGGTCAGTCTCAGGGTCGTGAGTTCAAGCCCCATGTTGGAGACTACTTTAATAATAATAGTAATTTATATCTAATATATGGGATAATTTCTCAAAGGAGCAGGGCATGTTTTATATTTTATACCTTAGGACTGATTATTGAAGAGAAAATTATCTAGGGCACCTAGGTGGCTCAGTTGGTTGAGTCTCCGCTTTCAGCTCAGGTCATGGTGGGATTGAGCCCTGCATCATTGGGCTCCCCACTCAGTGAGGAGCCTGCTTCTCACTCTGCACAACCCCGCCACCCCCCCCATGCTTGTGCACTCTCTCTCTCTCTCTCTCTCAAATAAATAAAATCTTTTTTTTTTTTTAAAGAAAATCAACGAGTAACATCATAAAATATCATTTTTCTTCCCTTGGATTAAGTCACAAGAGAAGACGACTTAATTGACAGTTGTAGGCACTTAACAACCACGTAGCTGCCAAGCCACTGATTTTGCTTATTCTTATCTTGACTAGACCAACCTAGACAACATGATAGTGTCTGAGGTGACTTGCTAAGAGGCAGACATCTGACAGCACTTTCCTAAAGGGGAAGCTTTACCCAATTTACAGATAAGTTGAAAAATTAATGTGTGATTTGTTTCCTTGGGAAATGAGTCTAGCCACTACATAGTGTTATTTACATTCAGTCCATTTCTCAGACCACACAGGCCAGTCCTGTGACCAACAGAGCTAAAGGTGAACTAACTGGCTCCTGGCTTCTAGATTCCTCCAGGATCTCTGAGTTCTGGGCTTGTGCTTTTTGGGAAGATCTGGGAAGATTTGGGACAGAAGCATGTGCCCCAGACTGGGAGTAGGTAAGGAGAGTCAAAGGCACAGCAACTCTTTAGTGTTATTTGAATATGAGGCCTTGAATACTTGTACCAACTTCTCTTATTCTGCCAAAAATATCATTTGCTCATTTATTCATGTATTCAATAGATTTATTGAGTGGCCACTATACTTTTGAAGTCTGTGAACAATACACAAGACCAACAAAACTCTGTGTCCCCACAGAGCTGGTATTCTAGTTGGAGGAGAGAGTTCATAAAAAATGAATAACCTATATCAAATGAGATATCACATAAGGATATCACATAAGTCAGAAGGAGATGGTTCAAGCAAGGAAGGGTGACAGGAAGGACAGGAATCTCAGTGACTGAGGGCTGAGGAGACACTTGTACAAAGACAAAGTTGAGAGTCATTTGCCAAACTGTAAGGTGCTAATGTGCCTGGAATGTTTAAAGAACAGTAGGGCCACCACGGTTGGAAAGAGTGCATGGGGTGGGGTAGGGGAGAGGGAGGTATGAGAGCATGTCTGGGGGGTAAAGAGGGGGAGCAGGCTTTACAGACATGTGAGGGCTTTGGCTTCTATTCTTATTGATATGGGAAGGCTTTGAGGATTGGCAGTAGCAAGAGAAATGATGTGAGCTGACTATATTTATATATATCTCTGAACAATCTGACTTTTTTGGGTACTGTAAACTATAGGAGGACAAGACTAGAACCAGGGAGACCAGTCAGGAGGCTCTTGCAATAATCTAGACTGGAGTAATTGTGTTGGTGTAGACCAGGGTGGTGTAGCAATCAAGGTCCTTGGAAGAAGGGCCAACAGAACTTCCTCGGGGATTAGATGTGTGCTTTGAGAGAGAGAAGAATCAAGATGTCTTGGAGACTTTGAGGGCCTGAGCAACTAGAAACTGAAGTTGTCATTTTCTGAAGTAGGAGTGCCTTAGGAAATGCAAGTTCGGCTACCCCTGGGATACCACTGGGTGGGGTCACCATGGGCAGTTGAAGCCAAGGGAGCAAGTAAAGCTGGATGGAAGAGGCCCAGAAACTGAGCCCTGGGGCATCACAGAAGAGGTGAAAGGAGGAGGACCTGACAAAGAAGACTGAGAAGGAGCAGCTGAAGAAAGCCCAGGAGAGTACTCTTCTTCCAGGAGAGTATGGAAGCTGGAAGAAGCAATATGTAGAAGGCAGAGTGGGCAAGTGAACTAAGGGCTGCCTGCCCTGTTCCTAAGACTGCTGGTGGTGCAGCCCTGAGGCACTGAGGCGGGGGGAGGGATACAAACATGGAAATGCCGCAAATCATGTTACTCCAAATACCTTGTATATATTTGAATGTGTATTTGGACAAAGCTGAGTTAAAATATTTATTTAAAATAAATAAAATATATAATAAATAATTATGACTCAGTTTAATGTTAAAATATTACATGACTTTACTGATTGAACTGAAAGAATGCCTTGTAACAATCTCATCATTAGCAGAATAAGTGACCAGCTATTTTGGAACATAAATTCTTCTATTGGTGTCACATCTATCAGGAAGACAGCTAAAGTAACTTGTATTGGGTTGTGAACTGTTAACTTCAATATATATAAACCAAACAGTTCTGTGTTACCTGAGGAGTCAGACTTCTGAACTAAAGTTATTAATTCTGGAAAATAATGTACTTACTAAGGAGTGCAGATATAATTCATTCCTTATACACAGGGTTTTTCCCCCCTATATATTTGCATGTTTGTATTGAAAATGGGGCTCTAAAGTTAGCCCCAACTCATAGCATAAAGAGGAATGCATGATTTTAATTAAAAAATTGAATAGTATAGGAAATTTACAAAGAGAAGAGTTATACTTAAAAATCGAGTCTTTTGTACAGCTTCATCAGTGTCAAGGCTGTGATTGTTCTTAAGAATTGTCTCAGTAGCTTTGGAATTATCTGAATACGTTTTTTGCTGTTAAAATTTGGACAGTGAGATGCATTTTCAACTTTTATTGCCAGCCATATCTTTTCAACTATGCTTCTTTTCCATTAATAATCCCCTAAAGGGATACTTTTTGGAGGAATTGAAGTGTTCACTGTTTAACCTTAGAATTATATAGCTTGTTTCAAAGTAAGTACATTGATTGTGGAGTTGGGAAAGTAACTATGGCTGATTCACGTTAGGAAAGAAATTATGGTCAATTTAGAAAATTTGAAGCTTGACTTAAAATTTCAAAATCAGCATAAAATGTCAAGAGTTTATCATTTGCCCACAAACACGAAAGGGAAAAATCATGAGAAATACCTTGGTTATTTATTTGTATTATAAATGACTTTGTTCTTTCAATTTATAATGCCTTTTTAAAAAATATCCCTCCATAGAAACTAAAACATTATTTAACATCAGTTAACTTAAGTCCATGAGTATTTTGATACTAACGCTTTTAAAAGCAAGTTTGTATTCACTACAAATTTTCATATTCTGTTTATTTCTTGGACTTTTGCGCTTAGTGTTTTGCACTCGGCTGTGCTTGTAAATTTCAGTCCTTAGCCATCACTGTCATTTTCATCACTAGTAAATAATATTTAAGTGCACTCATGCTTTTTCTACAGCTGTTCTCCAAGTAACATCACAGTTGCACAAACAAGCTGAATGTGATAAAGTAAAAAGCAATTAATATTTCTAAATATTTTATTTCAACTCTTTAAAGACCATTGCAAAGTGAAAATAATAAGAACTGGTAACATGAAACGGTCTTTGAAATTAGTTCCAGTAGATCACAGCTTAAGAGACACACACCTTCACATAGCTTTCATTCCTATGTACCCCGTCATTGAAATACCAGTATAACCCCAATATTAGAGGACATGACCAATTCTCATTTATAGTAAGTTATCTGGCAAGTGATCTTTGGGTCCAGCTTCTTTAGAAGAAATGAATTACAATTATCATGGCTTATATCAAATTAAACTCATATGAAATTGCCACAATTCAACTGTTTTTGACATTATAAAAGATGGAAATGTGATCTGGTTTAACCAAACCTTTGCATAACGCTTTGTGAAACAAGCATAGGAGATACTGGTACTAAGGTTCAGAAAGATAAAATGACTTGTTCTGGATAATGTGATTGGAAAATAGTACAACAGGAACTTGAGAATTTGAGTTTTCTCTTCTAGTCTGTCCCGTGCATCTGGGGAACAAGTTAAAATTACCACAACAATTATAGTATTGAAAGTATGATCCAAAATAAGCGAGCTATGTTTCTTTAGGGGGTTAAAAACAACAACAACAACAAGACTGTCTATAAGCTCAGGCAATTAATCACTGGAATATTAGTATGGGAGAATGGTGCTTCATCTAATTATTTACACTTGCAAGACAAGAGGTAATTTTTTTTTTTTTTACGTTTCCACTTTTTTCTTTTAACTTTAAAATAATACATATAAAAGACTTCGGATATTCACAAAAGTAAAGAGAACAGTATAATGAAGCCCATGTACCCATCACCCAGGCTCAGTGGTCAACAATCCACAATCTCCTTTCATCTGTACTCCCATATGCTTTCCTACCCCACACTGGATTATTTTGAAGCCAGTCCCAAATATCATGCTATTTCTTGCATAAATATTTCAGTATTGCATAATAGATAATTTGCGATCTATATTAGGGGTTGATTTGGGGAAATGAATATCATAATCATTAAGCAAACAATTAAAAGCCTTTAAGAAATCAAGCAGAGCCTATGCAAGGGTTGTTTAGAACTAAAACTTGCATCACATCAGCAAGAATTCAGTTACCAGATCTTCCCTTTCTGGCCTCTCTGCATCAGATACTAGCTGTAGGTATGCCAAGGCGTGCATAAGGAGACTTGTCATTGAACACGTTGTTTAGAAAGTGTGTGCGTACCAAACGTGAAATCTGACATATCATCCAACTTCAAGTAATGAAAGGCTCTCATTTTTTTTTATCACTTCATGTTGTGTTTGCGTGTGAATGCGCTTTAAAGAAAAAAAAAATGTGTGTAAATGAATTAGTTTCCTCAGTGACTTCTGGATGTATAACCTAAATGGTATTGCTATGGAGATAGCATTCATCAATTATGAATATTTGTTATTGTTCTTTAAATTCTTTTGTTGTCTAATTGGAAAACTGGTAAAATACTATCATTTTCCAGATAAAGTTCTTGGCAAGTTTTCTCTCTTTCAAACCCCCTAGGACAGTCCACAGCTCCATGAAAACATGAGTCAAATACATTACAAATTTCCCAAGGAGAATCAACATCTTTTCCAGCTGTTTGGATAGTCTGTCTAACATCTGACCAAAACCCTCATCTCCCAGCATTGTTCTGGGCTTTTACACTTTGATTTGTTCAATGTTATAATTTTTAAACTGAGCCAATAGTGTGAGTCTTCACTTTTTTCTTTAAGACTTTTTAACTCTTATCACTTTCAAAAATAACAATGTTAAAAAAAAAAAAAAAAAAAAGACAACCACAGAAGATCTTGTCTCCCTAGGTATTTCTCTTTGACAATGCAAAATTCCTTCTTACTACCACTATCAAACTTCTCTCCTTTTTTTTTCTCCCTAGGTAATTTTTCTATTATTTATAGCATAAAATGTCTCCCAACTATAACATCAAAAAGAACTAAACTTGGTTTGATTGATTAGTTTCAGGTTTTCTACTTTAAATGTCTTTTGGCACTGGCCAGTGTGTTTCAATTTATTCAGAAGGAATGCATTTGTGACCATTCCAATTAATCCCTTGTCTGTTTTGTCTGGCATTTGTGTGAAACTAGTTATAATAACTTTAAAGTTTGGCACGCTGTACAATAAACTGCCCAGGGTGGGATGGAAAACTTTCAGGACCCAATTAACAAAAGTCAACTTGTCCTCCAGCCTATCTACACAAAATCATCTGTTGCTTTGAGTTGTCTTTATAACCGTTAATAACGTTTGATGAGTAGGTCAGGGCAAGAAGGTGAAACAGAGCAACTGTGTCAATAAGAATGGATTCCAGAGTCGAAGACCAAATTTCAGCAAATACATGTGGAGTGTACACACACACACACACACACACACACACACACACACACCATTGCAAAGTTTAAACCATATAGAAAATCTCAAGCATTTACAAAAGTAGAGAGAACAGTATAATGAACCCCATGTACCCAATACCCAAGGCTCAATGGTCAACAACCCACAGTCTCCTTTCATCTGTACTCCCACATACTTCCCTACCCCGCACTGGATTATTTTGAAGCCAGTCCCAAACATCATGCTATTTCATCCATAAGGAGTGGGGGAACAAAAGTTAGCTATAGAAAACCTGGAACTTTGTTCAAGCTATTATTATTCAAAGAAAAAGTGATTTCCATTTTAAATGTATCCTAGAAGCTGAGTTGTATGGATTTTTACACCCACCTGTGTACCCACCTGAAATTGGCACAGCAACCATGGTGCCAGACTACCACTCAAAATATAATAAAACGATTCAGTGGTTGTTACAGTCAAAACTCTCAATGAATTATGTTTAACTGTTCTTTTATTTTTTGTTTTCATTGTCTTTTGTCTTTTTCCTTTTAAACTTAAAAATGGAAATTTATTTCAAAATTTTTGTCACGTTGGAGAGCATTGCAGGGGAGTTTCCCTTCAAGCTTCACCTGTAGCCTGTGAGATGGCATACTAGATGCATCCTTGGACATGCACCACACTCGGACCTCCCTCTTTCAAGATTCTCCCTTGTGTCTAGCATGCAGCCACCTGTAATTTTACCAAGAGATGCACCTTTAATTTGGGACAAACCAATTTTTGTTTCATCCTGCTCATGTACTACATGCAAAGTTTATCTGAACACATGGTGTGCTACATGTTTCAGCCTGTGTTACCATCACAAGTTTGTGAATAAAGGAATCATTTTTAACAATAAAGTTTGAACTTTCATATTTTTATTACCAGAACAAAGGAAAATTCAGTTCCCCTGTTTTCTTATTCTAGAATATTTTAGGCACTTGAGTAAAATTGTCAACTCAAAATTCAAAGATCCTTGTCCCATTTTGTGTTTCATTATGGGTTTTAAGATTCTTACCATCAAAGCAGAAGTCATTATTTAAAACTAGATTTAAGTAGAAGAGAGATGCCCAGAAATAGGAACGGGCTTGTTCTTATCTGCTTGATAATTCTACGTGAACCACCAGAGCATGTACCTAAATTAATTAATCTTTCTCTTTGTTCACGCTGTATTTGCTCCTGGCAAAAATGTGCTGAAATCACTGTTGTCACATGGTTTTAATTTTTGAAAATCCATCTTTCTAAGATAGACGTGGAAAGAAAAGCTAACTGCACAGAACACCACATTAAGAGGAAAGTAGTTGAAGTTCTGCCATGAATAGTTACCAAAAAAAAAAAAAAAAAAAGTATGATACTATTTGGCCTCATCTCCCTAGCTAGGGAATTCAGATTGTTGAATACCTAATAGTGCTTTTGTAAGGATTTCAGTTTTCAAAAAATATGCTGTGGTGGACAAAGCATGACTGTTATGTAAACATATAGTTACTACAGACACTAGGACATATGTGAGTATTTTAAAAGATATAACATGTACTCGGATAACAAAAATGAAGCATGTTTAAATGTTCCACATCAGGTTAGCCCCTTTGCAAACTGAGGACTCCGTCAGACCAGTAGGATACTGTCAGTGGAGTGATACACAGCCACCTGCCTTAATTGCTGATTTCTGACTACTTTCTTATTACAATTAAATTTTGTCTAATTTGTCAAGACAATAAGTGTATATTTGATTTGGCTCTAAAATTACGTTGTTACATTTTAAGGTATAGAATAAAACAAGTCTCAGTGAAGATGTTTTTGTATTTGGGGGTTTGTTTTTTGCCCCCTCCTCCCCAGAAAGTTCAAAATAGGCTTCGTATTTTAAATTTCTTCGTTTTAATATGCGAGATTTTAGATCATTCTGAGTTAGACAAAAATTAAGAGAAAAAAAAAATTAAGAGAAGATCAGATATGCCAGGTTTTGCTGCTGTTTTGTTGAGAGGTTATTACTTGACTAGATTTCTTTTTGTAGAGTAACATTCATCTCCTACATGTAATTCCACCTCTGTGTGCTTAACTCTGTCCTCTATGAAAGAGACGAAACCAGAATCCTGACCTCAGTCCAGTGTTCCCGAATAGCCACTCATATCTCTCATTTCTCTAGTCACAGCCAAACTTCTGGGAAACGCTGTCTGCACTGGCTGCCTCTAACCCATCTTCTTTACTCCTCTACCCCGTTCTCACTTCTCCACCCCCGTCCCGACCATGGCACAATAGGTGCTCTTTCCAGGATCACTTCTATTACCAAATTCAGTGGCACCTGCCAGTCCTTATCTTTTTAAAAATTTTTTAATCTTTTGTGCCTTTTTTGTCATTATTCAGTTACCACTTCTCTATTCTCCATTCCTGGCTTCTGTGACACGACGTTCCTCTGCCTCCCTGGTTACTTGCCTTGGGTCTCCTCCAAGGATGATTCTCCCTTCACTGTTTATTACATGTTCACGTTCCCCAGGATTCCATCCCCTGGCGGCGTATCACTAGGCCAGTCTCGCTACACGACCACAGAACCTTCCTTGGCCTCAGCTCTTACACATGCAGAGGATCCCCAGACCTGTCTACTGCGTGGTGGATGGTGGATGTGTGTATCTACTGCCCTGTGGATCTCACAGGTTTCTCAAAGGTAGTAGATATACAAGACTGAATCTTCTTTCTCTTATTGTTCCACCTAATTCTCTTTCCCAGATTCTGTGAACAGCACCAGCAACCCACCAAACCCAGATTCTATTTGATCCCTGATGCCTTTGTCTCCCTTTCTATCCAGCAACTCAATCTTGTCAAGTCCCCTGTAGCCTTAATAGGCTCAAACTAACCGCGTTTCTCTCCATCTTCAGTACTGAAATCTCTCATCTGCTTTTGGTTCTTCCTACTTGGTTTGACATTATCATTCTATATCTTTAATCTTTTTTTTTTTTCTTGGCAGTATGCAGGATTTATTGTATACATACTGTTAGCTGACAATCATTCAGAAAGGGGAATATTTTTTTATTTTTGTATTGTTTTAATTCCAATATAGATAACATAGTGTTATATTTCCAGTGTACAGCACAGTGACTCAACAATACTCAGTGCTCATCACAAGTGCACTCCTTAGTCACCATCGCCTATTTCATTCATCCCTCCACCTCCCTTATCTCTGATAACCACCAGTTTATTCTCTATAGTTAAGAATCTGTTTCTTGGTTTCTCTCTCTTTTTTCCCCCTTTGTTCATTTGTTTTATTTCTTAAATTCCACGTATAGTGAAAGCATATGATACTTTCTCTGACTTATTTTGCTTAGCATTATATTATCTAGCTCCACCCATGTTGCTGCAAATGGCAAGATTTCCTTCTTTATGACTGAATATTCCATATATATGTATGTGTGTGTGTGTGTGTGTGTATATATATATGCATATGCATACACACACGTACATACATACATACACATACCACATCTAATTCTTCTATCAGTGGATGCTTGGGCTCCTTCCATAATTTGACTATGGTAAATAATGCTGCAGTGAACATAGGGGTGCATGCATCCTTTTGAATTAGTTTTGTATTTTTGGGATGAATACTCAGTAATATGATTACTGGATCATAGGATAGCTCTATTTTTAATTTTTTGAGGAACCTCCATACTATCTTCCACAGTGGCTGCACCAACTTGCATTCCCACCAGCAGTGCACAGGGGTCTTTTTTCTCAACGTTTCCACCAACACATGTTGTTTCTTGCATTTTTAACAAGTGTGAGGTGATATCTCATTGTAGTTTTGATTTGTATTTCCCTGATGATGAGTGATGTTGAGCATCTTTTCATGTGTCTGTTGGCCATCTGGATGTCTTCTTTGGAGAAATGTCTGTTCCTATCTTCTGCCCATGTCTTATTTGAATTATTTGGCTTTTTTTGGTGATGAGTTGTAGAAGTTCTTTATATATTTTGGATACTAACTCTGCTGCTTCATTATTAGTGTATAGAAATCCAGTGGATTTCTGTATGTTGATTTTGTATCCTACAACTTTACCGAATTCATTTATCAGTTCTAGTAGTTTTTTGGTGGAGTCTTTAGGGTTTTCTCTATATAGTGTCATGTCATCTGCTAAATAATGAAAGTTTTACTTCTTCCTTACCGATTTATATGCCTCTTATTTCTTTTTGTTGTCTAATTACTATGACTAAGACTTCCAACACTATGTTGAATAAAAGTGGTGAGGGTGGTCATCCCTGTCTTATTTCTGCCATTAGGAGAAAAGCTCTCATTTTTTCCCCCTTGAGCATGTTAGCTGTAGGTTTTTCACATGAGGCCTTTATTTGAGACATATCCCTCTAAACCTACTTTCTTGAGGGTTTTTATCATGGATAGATGTTATGCTTTGTCAAATGCTTTTTCTGCATCTATTGAAATGATCATATGTTTTTATCCTTTCTCTTACTGATGTTATATATCATGTTGATTGATTTGCCAACATTGAAGCATGCCATTATAGCCTTTTTAGGTGTAATATTTAGCATAAAGCTTGTGTGGTGAATCATACTTAAATAGCAGTCCAAACCAACTTTTAAACTATTAATCTTTTGAGAAAGAAATGTAAAAAAGCAAAAATTTTTAAATCAAATATATTGAAATTACATATTGAAGATAGATTGTTAATATTTTATCTATAATATTGCAGGCCCTTCTATTTAAATGCACATGATAATCTTTTTTTAATGATATGACAATATATGAATTGATTTGTATTATTCTGAAATGGCACTGCATACTTCTGTTGGCAGTTACAGATCTCTAATACCATTTTTTCATGGCATTATTGTGTGAGAGCAGTATAGCTTATTGAACCAATGCTCTATTTGTGTATAGAATGAACCAATGCTTTATATTTGTGTGTAGAAAATTTCCAACTTTATTATAAATAAAACTTTACTCATATATCCTTCTATTCTTGTCCATCTATTTTATGAGGATAGATTCCTACTAGTGAGATTTGTGAAGTCAAGAGAATGCATTGTTTGGGTCTTTTAAAATAGATTGCTAGATAGCTGTACAGTGGGTTTATACTAGTGTATATACAGTCCTGAGCAGAGTATGAGTTTGTCCATGTTCCCCACAATATAATCACTCTTTTATATTTTTAACTGATTGGATAAATGAAAAAGGATACCTCAGTCCATTTACTCTAATTTTAGACAAATATCTACAACATTTGGTTATCTGGTTGCCAAACCCACAATAGATGAGAAGCAGGAAATTGGAAGAAGAATGATGAGTTGCTATAGTCAGATGCATTGGCAGCAGTGTGAAGTAATAGCAGACAGACTAACAGAGAGGAAGGATACAAGAAACCTGAAAAAAACAGAGATAGAATCCCAAACTGCACACTGCATGGCCATTTACTTCGAGGCCCAACAGCCCAACGCCCCTCTGTGGTCTCTAAGGCTTTCACCATATTTCAACACAATGTCCCCCATCTCAACATTTTGAAATCCTACAAAGACAGTAAAACCTTGGCTCATAGCAACAGTAATTAATTAAATGTCAACTGTTGTCAATCAGTTGCAGATTGCTAAAATAATATTCTGTATTTAACCTCCTACAAAAACAAAGCCTTTAAACCACTTAAACTATTAGTTGCAAAATTGCAACTCTCCACTTAACCTCTTCCACTAAAATATGCAAGCTGAGTTTTATCTTTTTAACCATGAGATCATTTGCTGAAACACTGAAAGATATGCTAATAATATGTAAACAAGAAATATATTCTAAGTAATCTTCCCAGCCTGGAGAAAAAGAATACTTCTGGCAGACGTGATACTCAGCTTTTCAATTTTAAGGAACTACCATGTGAAAATGTACTGATTTGTATCTCTCTAGACTAGAGAATAGATGGCATTGGCAGAAGTTAAAGGAAAGCAGATTTCTAACAATTAGGACTTTTTAATTCTGTCAAAGATTTTCTTAGGTTTGACACTGTTAGACTTCAAAGAAATCTTCATGATCAATAAATAACAACTCGCATGTTTTATAGATAAGAAAACCAAAACTCAAAATGTGGGGTAAGTGGCTCACTGTGAGATGTGGAGTGCATGTCCAGCTCTCCCAATTTTGCATCCAGTGTTTATTTTCTTAACGAGAACAAGGTGCCCCAACACAGCAAATTATACATTACTAGACTGTTCAGTCTAGTTGTCAAAGATGTTGTAGAAAGTATTTCTACCTTAGGAAGAAGTAGGATTGGAGGACCATGGAAATCTTTATTAGGTCAAAGATCACACTAGTTCTGTTTTAAGTGACTGTTTAAAACCAGTATAGAAATGCCTTAAGGCATATATCTCAAGGAAGAAAATACTAAACTGTATGTGTGTGTGTATATATTTTTTTCTTTTTTTTTTTTTAAGGAAAAGCACAAAGAAAATGACTTTGTAATAGAATGTTTTGCTAATTGATTTTGATAAGGGTCTTGTGAAATGAAAATCCATTAAGACTCAAGTAAGTTTCAACTCTGTCCAAATGGTGGGATTTGGTGGGTGCATCCAGGCTTGCTGGGGAAGAAGGCTATCGCAGTTTGCTTCAGTTTTCATGATTTGCAGCTCCTGCGCTCATCCTCACCTGCAATCTTCAGATGATAAGAGAAATTACACAATCAAATCTAGAGGAGGCTAATTGTTAGAAATTTTAAAAATAAGGCTACTTTCATGCTAAGAAGAAATAACCATCTATGTCTAGAATTACCTAGCAATCAGTTATTGAAGATGTGAAAAAATCCAGTTACATTTTAGAGTCAATTTTATGTCCTTGAATTTTCCATTTTTATGACTTTTTTTTTCTGTGAAATTCACAGAGTTGGGGGAAGAAATAAAGCTGAATCTTGCCTCTCATGTCCATAGACCCTATGCATTTCTGTGCTGGCTCCTATGGGAAAATACAGTTTTTCACCCAAAGCAAAAAGGTTAACTTCAATACTTCAGTTCTAGAATAAGGGTTTCAAGATGTATTATTACCATGCCAAAGTCTGCAAAAGTCCTGGAAAACCAAAACCATAATGTGAAAATCTGACAAACTTGCACTGTGATCTGCTTTTTTGGAGATAGCATGTTCATTTTTCATTCAAGGGAAGGGGTAAATGTGCTAATTAGGTCACAAATTTCCATTGTCAGATTCTTACCATCATTTTATTACCTTTTTTCCCTCTAAACCCTAAGAGAAATGTTGCTCCTTCCTATTTTTCAGACCTACTTTTAATACTCGGATAATAGTGACTGTAGAGTAATAGCAATCCACTTGTATGGAGCACTCTCCAAGCACCAGACACTGGGTTGAAGCTT
The DNA here is from genome assembly GCF_048164855.1 of Canis lupus baileyi. Taxonomy (NCBI): domain Eukaryota; kingdom Metazoa; phylum Chordata; class Mammalia; order Carnivora; family Canidae; genus Canis; species Canis lupus. Next base: position 62,206,895 of record NC_132841.1, read on the forward strand.
TGTTTATATTACTGCCTTGAAAACAGAGTTAAGTAATTTGTCTAAAGTCACGCAACTTGCAAAAAAAGAAACTGAAATGCAGCCTTACAGGCCACTTTTTTTAACTCTGATAACTCTCTCTCAACCACTCACCACCTTCTATTGTGTCCTCTCCTATGATAACCCTAGGACAGTTATTTAATTCATAACTTAAAATTTGACCTAAAACTTTCATATATCATTTTGATCTTTGACCCAATTTAAATGAACCAAAGGTCAATGATGAAATCTCTTCACATTTCTTAATTTGTGAATTCTTTCTCATTACTTTTGAGGAAAACAGAATATACATTTAAGATCCATTTCTGATCAACCCTTGCACGGAGACAATAAATGGTTGTTTTGGTTTTGAGATTTCTACAAGCTGATTCAGATAGCTTTCAAAATGAAACTTACTGTTTAAAAACTGACACACACAACACACTCTTGTATGGTTCCAATTAGCGATACTGGGCTGGCCTCCAACCCCGTGGATCATTCTTATGGAAGGTTCTATAGTGAAGAGTATGACTTGCTTTCTCAGTGAATTAATGTTTTATAACCTGATGTTCCAAATTTATTGTGTTATAGTTAATGATAATTATGTAGAACATAGTTGTCCCAAAAATGAGGTACATGGACAGTAAGTATAGTTTGTGCACATCATGGCTTTTCATGTATCTTTTGATGTAAAGTATCAGGGATATCAGTCCCCAGGTTATTTGCTAGAATACAAATTATGCAAGTATTATAGGAGGCAATTTGGTAATACCTACCACAATTATATATATTCCCTTTGACCTGATACCCTTACCAGCAATTTTCCCCATAGATAGACTTATAAAAGCACACTGAGCTATTATACAAAGATGTTCACTAAAGCATTGCAGATAATGGTAACAAACTGTGAACAACCTAAATATCCATTAGGAGGGAACTGCTTAAACGAATCCCATTTCTTCTCTTCAATAGAGCACCATATGAAAGACCTTCAAGATAAATTAAATGAGAAAAGCAAGTTTGAGAAGCCTGAACCTAATATGTTGGTCTGTGTATGGTTTTCTGAAAATGCCCACACATTAGATTAACACACACAAATTTAGATTCCTAAAAAAATTTTTTTTTTTTTCTGGAAGGAGACACAGAAATAAATTAAGAGTAATTGATTTAGCTGAGTGGGATGGGGATGGTGGATGATCATGAGGCTTTTACTTCCTGTTTCATGCCTTCCCCGTACTCTTGGAGTTTTCTCAATTTTCTCTTTCAGTCATTTAGGTAATAGATTTGGGCACAATATTTTTATCTTCTAATCTTTTGTGCCTTACATGGGTTTAGTAAATGTGATTTAACATATAATAAAACCAATGAAAGGATATTTTGTTGTTTTGAAGATCATACTTGATCCTTGAGGATATAATGATTTCTGAAGTCTGACTCTACTCATTACTGTTTTTCCCTAGCTAAAACATTAACTGAAAAAATTTCAAGCCTGTCCAAACTACATTGTTTTATATAGAGGCATAATATAATATGCCTGTCTTTGATAATCCCCAGTCCTTGACTCAATGTAGATAGAGAATGAGCACAGGGCAGATGCCTAAAGCCCTAATGTTTGGGCCATATGGTACAGGACAAGATATGAGGGACCATAACAAGAACAGTCCTCCTCTGAGTACTGCAATGATGTGTGCTGTTGGGAAAGTTAAAGAGCCACAGGATCCTACCCCCAGCATTCTAGAAATGTAACCTGACCTCTTTTATTTTGTGTGTATAAAAGGCACAGAGGATTAAAAATAGTGCAAAACTTTCTGAACTGGGATTTTGAGACTTGTGGTTAAGCCCCAGCTCTACCACTAGCCCTTTGACCATGGACAAGTCACATCATTCTCACCCCTATGAAGAGATGGGGTGGTCACTTATCTTGGCAATAAAATAAATCAGACCTACCAATATTTATGAAGAAGGTTAAGCCTTGAATCTTGGTTACCTCGTGTACAAAGTGTCTTGCTCTCCCTTCATTCAACAATACAAAATTGCTACAAGAGAGATCAACCTTGAGCTGAATGCTCCTGTCAAAACAGAAGAGAGGACAAGCTATCTCTTTTTCATTAGGTATTCCAAATTCTGTCCTTAGATTAAATTAGAGCTTGAGAAATCTTTATGTCCCAGCTTCATTGTCTTTGACTGAAAAATGCTTTTGTTGAAGTACATTGACTTTTGTGTTGACCTTGAGCTGTCATCAAGGTCCACAAAAAGAAAATCACTGTTAAGGGTACATCATTTCATTACATTTTCCAGTGTGCTTTCTAAGAAATGTACAGATAGTAAATTCCCTTCAGAGTTTGCACCAGGAAAATGTTGATCTTTCCTGCCAGCTAGGTTTACTTCAGCTTATGAGATAATGAGAATATGGTGTATACATTATACATACTCATTTTACCCTGTCTGAACCAATTTCCACATCTTTACGTTGGAGAAATTAATACACATTCTAATCTCCTTTGACTTTCAAACCTATATCTCCACTTTAGGTCCTTTCCCTTAAACTCTAAATTCATCTATCCAATTGTCTACTCAGCATCTTCCTTCCTTCCTCCCTCTCTCCCTCCCTTCCTCCCTTCCTCCCTTCCTTCCTTCCTTCCTTCCTTCCTTCCTTCCTTCCTTCCTTCCTTCCTTTCGCAGATATTTACCAAGCATGTGATGTTGTGTCAGGTACTCCTCCAGGCATAGGGGATGCAGTGGGGATCAAGACAAGCTGAACTCCTCTTGGAACTTGCAGTGCAGTAACAGAGAAAGATAGTAAACAAGATGAAGTGAAATATGTTATGTTTCCTTTTATGTATGTTTTTTAGATATTTTCTTAGTGGTTACCATGGGGATTATAGTTGACATTCTAAATTTATAATAATCTTTGAATTGATACCAACTTAGTTTTTTCTAAGATTTTATTTATTTATTTATTCATTCATTCATTCATTCATTCATGAGAGACAGAGACATAGGCAGAGGGAGAAGCAGGTTTCCCCACAGGGAGCCCAATGCGGGGCTCGATCCCAGGACCCTGAGATCATGACCTAAGCCAAAGGCAGACGCTCAACCATTGAGCCACCCAGGCGTCCTGATACCAGCTTAGTCTTAAATACATATAAAAACTCTGCTTCTGTGCAGCTTTGTCCCCTCCCCAATTATGATGTTTTTCTGACATTTATACATTGTGTCATCATTAACATAGATTTTAAATTGTTCTTTTATGCATTTGTCTTTTAAATCACACAGGAAATAAAAAGAAGGAGTTACAAACCAGAAGTATGGTAATACTTGCTTTTATATCACCAAGGTAGTTACCTTTACCAGAATTCTTTATTTCTTTATTAAGGCTTTGAGTTACTGTCTAGTAACCTTTCATTTCAGCCTGAAGAACTTTCTTTTAGCATTTCTTGTAGGGCAAGTCTACTGACAACAAACCTCCTCAGTGTTTATCTCAGAACATTTTACTTTCACCTTCATTTTTAAAGGATAGTTTTGTCAGGTATAAAATTCTTGGTTGATCGTTTTCTTTCAGCACTTTTAAAACGGCATCTCACTCCTTTGTGGCTCTGGTTTCTGATGAGAAATTTTCTGTTAATCCTATTGAAGATCTCTTGTATGTGACAAGTTGCTTTTTCTCTTTTATGATTCTCTCTTTGCTCTTGGCTTCCAATAATTTGATTATTGTGCTTTAGTGTGGATCTTTTTGCATATTGTTCTTTCCTGGAGTTTGTTGAACTTTTTGACCATATAGATTCCTATCTTTTCTCACATTCTGGGAGTTTTCAACCATTATTTATTCAAATTTTCTTTCTCCTCTTCTTCCAAGATCCCATTGTGTATGTTGATACACTAGTATGGTGCCCCACAGATCTCTTAGATTCTGCTCATTTCTCACTATTTTTTTTCTTTCTATTCCTCAGACTAGATTTCAATTGACCTGTCTTCAGGTTCACTGGCTCCTTGTTTAGCCTGTTCAGATCTGATATTAAGACCCTCTAGTAAGTTTTTCATTTCTGTTATTGTACTTTTCAGCTGCCAAATTGTTTGATTTCTTTTTATAATTTCTGTTTATTGATATTGTTTGTTCATACATCATTCTCTTGGTTTCCCCTAGCACTTTGTTCATGGTTTCCTTCAGCTCTGTGAGCATGTTTAGGGAAGTTAATTTAAAGTCTTTGTCTAGTAAGTTCAATGTCTGTTTCTCAGAATAAGTTTTTTTTAACTTATGTGAATGGGTCGTACTTTCCTATTTCTTCACATGCTTTGTAATCCTTTGTTGAAAACTGGACATTTTGGATATTATATGTGATAACTCTGGAAACCAGAGTTTCCTTCTCAGAGTTTGTTTTTGTTTTTTGTAGGCTGTAGCCGTTTGTTAGACTTTTTTAAACTATTCTTTTTTTAAAGATTTTTTTTAATATATTTATTCGTGACAGACTGACAGAGAGGCAGAGACACAGACAGAGGGAGAAGCAGGCTGCATGCAGGGAGCCTGACGTGGGACTCAATCCTGGGTCTCCAGGATCACACCCCGGGCTGAAGGTGGTGCTAAACCGCTGGGCCACCAGGGCTGCCCTAAAGCTACTCTTATAAGATCTGGGTTCTTAGTCATATGTGGTCTCTGAATTTTCTGTTCCTTTAGTTTGTGTTCAGCTACTGTTTTAACAGAAATTTATTTGAATGCCAAGAGCCAAATGAGAGGGAGAAAAAATGAGAACGGGATGGGGAGGGAGCCCTCTCCTGTTTTTTCAGAGCGTATGTGCTGCCCTGAGCATATGTGTGACTTTCTGTATTCCCCAGTAGATACAAGTGCTTTTGAATACCCTGACTTCTCAAATAAACTCTCTCTAGCTTTTCCTGTCACACTTTTGGTACTCTATCATGTGCTTCAACTTAATCTTCTGCCTCAGGTGACTGTAGGATTTTTGTTTGCTTTATCAGAAGTTCCAGTCAGAATTAATTCTGAATTAGGTGAAACAAAGATGGGCATCTTATATCAAGCCTTCAGTTAGACCCTAGATAGATTAGAACAGAGAAACAATTCTTTACAAATAAGATCTGCTCAGCTCCCTCCAAAACTGGGGATCAGGGCCTGGGAACATGGATTGTCATTCTCTGAGCCGGGGAGGAGCAATGGCCCAGGAAATCAAAAAATACCACAATGCTTACCTATCACTTACCAGTTGCCTTTCTGTTCATTTATTGTTCGGTTGGTTGATATAAACCTTTATTTTCCAAGTGCCAACAAAGTTGATTCTGACAATTTTGCTTGATTTTTACTTGATTTGTCAGGGTTTTCTTGGGGGATAGGGACCTTGGAGCTGCCTATTCTGCCATTTTTGCTGATGTCATTTCCCTGCCCCACTTCAAAATGTAAGTTTTAGACATGTGTTTTATTTATTAGAAAATTCTTTCTTAAACTGTAAAATACTTTCCAGTATTAGAAATTTTAATTGCAGCTTTAATCCTAATATCATAGAATATTGCTGTAGGCTCACAAAAGAGACTTTGCAATGTATTTACATATTTTATAAAGCTCTTTAAAGGGAAAGTGGTAAGTCACATTATATTAGCTTGGCACTGAAACGATTAGACAAAATTTCATCCTTTTCAAAAGTAATCTAATTGCTGAATAAAGGAAGTCATTGGGATATGAGGACCAAATATCAGAGCTGGACTCTTCTCCCACTTTGCTGATATCTCTCTTTGTATTGTAATCCTTAATTGAAGGCATGTTCTTCAGGGTCTCTGTTCAGGGAGATCTGCATGGCCTGGCTCATTGTGTCACATGAGACATACTCAATAAATATTTGTTAGATGAACCTAGAGTTAACTCAGACATTGCTACTATGTTGAACACAGGCAGGAGATGTGCATTTCCATGCTGGAAGGGAATATAGAGTCTATCACCCAAAGAACTATTTCTTAGGCAGGTTCCAGTGGGAGTGTTACCCAAGCGTAGGTACCATGTGGAAATGCTGGAGTGTAGGTCAGAAATTAGATTCACAGTCTTTAATAGTACCACTTTATAAACAATACCTTTAAAAGGAAATACATTTTTCCCTATGCAACATACAAAGAGTGAGGTCCTGATCAACAGTATGTTAGAGGCAAACTGGGTAACGATGCCTAAATTTCCTGACTTTCTGAGTATTAAGTAAGGCCATATATGTGAAACACTTGACCTGAAAGCCCAGCACAGTGTAGGATTTGGGGGTTTGATTGTTTGTTTGTTTGGGGTTTTTTTGTTTTGTTTTGTTTTGTTTTATTGGAGTTCAATTTACTAACATATAGCATATCACCCAGTGCTCATCCCATCAAATGCCCCCCTCAGTGCCCATCACCCAGTCACCCCAACCCCCTGCCCACCCCCCCTTCCACTACCCCTTGTTCATTTCCCAGAGTTAGGAGTCTCTCATGTTCTGTCATCCTCACTGATATTTTCACTCATTTTCTCTCCTTTCCCCTTTATTCCCTTTCACTATTTTTTATATTCCCCAAATGAATAAGACCATATGTTTATCTTTCTCCGATTGACTTATTTCACTCAGCATAATACCATCCAGTTCCATCCACGTCAAAGCAAATGGTGGGTATTTGTCGTTTCTAATGGCTGAATAATATTCCATTGTATACATAGACCACATATCCTTTATCCATTCATCTTTCGATGGACACCAAGGCTCCTTCCACAGTTTGGCTATTGTGGACATTGCTGCTATAAACATTGGGGTGCAGGTGTTCCAGCATTTCACTGCATCTGTATCTGGGGTAAATCCCCAGCAGTGCAATTGCTGGGTTGTAGGGTAGTTCTATTTTTAACTCTTTGAGGAACCTCCACACGGTTTTTCAGAGTGGCTACACCAGTTCACATTCCCACTAACAGTGCAAAAGGTTCCCCTTTCTCCACATCCTCTCCAACATTTGTTGTTTCCTGTCTTGTTAATTTTCACCATTCTCACACAGTGTAGGTTTTTAATAATGCAACCTTGTTAAATGGAACCTTAAAGGAGGTTACGAGTTTAAAGCTGCTTTCTAGGATACCAGTGTTTGGTATGATAGAGAGGATATTCTGGGAGAGAAGTGGAATGGTTGGGAAGTAGGGGAGGCAGGACATGATATGTAAGGAATGGCCAGTGATCTGGTGAGAAGTTAGGCTTATGGACCAAGGAAATATTATTAGAAAATAATTACCTTATTATTTTCTTCTCGTTGTAGCAATCAACATAATGAGAGTTCATAATAATGAGAGATTAGTGTCTCAATTCTATGCATTTGGCAAAGAGCTTGGGCCCCAAGAAAGAAGAATTTATTTAATGTATTTCAAAGTGAAAGAATATATATAAGGACCTTTCTGAAGTAACTGAGTCTTCCTCATCTATTTTCATACCATCATCTTTTAAATGTGTTATGGAGACTTTAAAGTATCCCACCGCTGGTTTCCCTCACATCAGGATAACTCCACCACTTAGAGATGTGAGAGACAACTCTCCTGTCTTTTGGCATCTTAGAAAAAGTAGAGGATGAGAAGTACTTGAGGAGAGCAGAGAAGTCTCTGAACCAGTACTAAAGATCTGAAATTAAAATTATCTTAGATTTTGAAAGTAGAATGCTATTCTCCTATCATATATTTAATGTGCATATACAATAAGGCACAAAAAGTCCAATAGCATGTCACAACTTAGTTGCAACCCTAGAAAAGAAAACATAGTGTTTTCAAGAGTTCTTGGATAATACGTTAAAGGATAAGACTCTCAGGGCACCTGGGTGGCTCAGTGTTTGAACATCTACCTTTGGCTCAGGTCATGATCCTGGGGTCCGGGGATCGAGTCCTGTATCAGGCTCCCCACAGGGAGCCTGCTTCTCCTTTTGCCTATGTCTCTGCCTCTCTCTCTTTGTCTCTCATGGAAAAATTAAAATCTTTTTTTTTTTAAATAAGGGAAGTGTAAGACTCTCACATAATAGTAAGTGTTGCTCATGGCTTTTGAATCCATAAATATTCATATTATGATGGACTGAGACTTTGGATATGTCATTATTAATTGTGATTATATAAGCTGGTTATTTCATTAAATGAGGAAAATGTAATAGTGTGTGAGATATTAACTTTGCTCTCACCTTCCCTTGGGTGATGCTTCCTCATCCTTTAGGCTGTCGATGTGAAAAAAAATTCCTGCTACACATGCCCACCTCTCATACTGTCACCCTCTCTCATACTAAAAGGGTTTCACACTCTAAAAGCTCCTTGATATCAATAGCACTGACCATGACTAATACTTGGTTAAAATTTTGTGTAGTAAATTGTCTAATAAGGGTATCCCTCAATATACTCTTTGCTTCAAGAAGTAGTGAAATCATTAGAAAAGGGCGTTAAAGTGTACAAACAACCCAGAATCCATTTTCTTATATAAAGAGCTCATTTAAATAAATGTATAAACACATGTTTGAAATTCCTTTAGCTCTCTACTCAATGGTAGTAACCCCTTGCATTTTATAAAGATTCGTAGTTTGCAAGGCTCTATTATCTTACTTCATTCCTCTGAGATGGGTGATATCTCATTTACCGTACAGATAAAAAACTGAGCCTCAGGGAAGTTGAGTTATTTTCACCGGATCCTGGAGCCCAGTCATTGACAGAATGAGGGCTCTAGCCGAGCCCCAATTTTCTTTCTCTGTCACAGCTGCATCTCCTAGGAAGGGTCTAGTTCAGCGTACACATAAATATTTATAAACATTATGTCATTGTTCTGAACTAGTACATCTTACTATTTTGACTGTTTTATGACTAGAGCTATTGTAGCAAAGTAGACATTTGCAGAAGTTCAATCTACAGCAGTTTTATATTCCCTCTGCTTTGAAATCTTCATCTTTTGCTAGCAACAACATACTTCTATGATAATAAAGAAAACATTTTCCTGTTGTCATCTAAATGCTCTTCTCACGTGGTTAACACACCTGGAGTTAATTTTTGTAGACTTTCTTTTCTCCTTACACCATGAAATCACCATGAAGATACTGCTGCTTATTTGAATGCTTGATCATCTGACACCTAATAATAAAAAATTCATTGGCCCTGTAATGGAGCTTCATCTTTCTTAATGTTTAAAAACATTTAGAAGTTATTTCCTTTCTTAAACAAAAATCACAGTAGAATTAAATAAGCATTTCCCTCAAGAGATAAAGATTGAAATTTGAAAGTAAATCACTGCTAACTTTGGGCCAATAAAAAAAGGTTCATGGAGATGATTTTTCGCATTCATTTTTTTAAGTGCAATACTAAAACCAGAGAGTGTCATATAAAACAAGCCCAAAGCACTTTTTGTACCTAAACTAAAAATTACTTTTGTGGCCTTTGACATGTCAAGGGACTGCTATTATAAAGCAAGCATAAGAAGAAATCACTTCAACCTCCTAAAAATTTAAACATAAGAAACTGTTTTTGTCTGTGCAAGGGCTGATTCTTTCACAGTTTCCAAAATCACAGCACAGATTGTTCAAAAAACATTTGTACTAATTGTTTTGTTTACAAAATTTGAGTTATCATTCCCAAAAGCATGAAATGCAAATGAATTTTTTTTTCTCTTATCCAAAACCTGAGAGAGTACTAAAATTTTATATAACGGGGCAATGGTAATGGGTAGAGGAAAAACAATTGTTAACAATTTTAAAACTTAACACTCGAAGGAAAAAGATCCATGGAAAAACTGATTTTATCCAGGTGCCTATATATTTATTTCCTGATCTTTCTAGTGGTCAAAAGCATTTAGGTAAGGAACGAGGTTTTCCAAAAAGTTATAGTATCCTTACTATAACTCCTTTCATTTTCTAGATCAGTGTTTTTCAGAACATGGACTATAGAATGCTACTAATCCACAAAATGTTTGTACCAGCAGAAAGTGAGAGAAAGCATTTAAGAAACCGATAGCAATTTGACATTGCTGCGACATCCAAGAGCATGGTTTCATATTCTACAAAAGCATAGCTCAATCCATGATGGATTCAAAAAAACAAATACAAAACAAACTGGATCCTTCATCACTTGTGGTTTTAAAAGCTCTGAGATAGCTCGGAGCCACAGAATTTTTATGTAAAGAGTCAGATAATAAATATTGCAGACTTTCCAAGCCATACTCAAAGTCCCAACTATGCAGCTCTGCTGTACACAAGTGCCATAGACCAAATTCAACAAATGAGTGTGGCTACATGCCAGTTAAATGCTACTTAGAGACACTGAAAATTGAATTTTACCGAATTTTCACACACCACAAAGTACTATTTTGATTTTTTTTCTCAACCATTTGAAAGTATAAAAACCATTCTTAGCTCCTGTAGGATTCACTAAAACAGGCAGTGGGCTGGATTTGGACCTCAGCTCCAGCTTGCTGACCCCTGAGCTAGATCACCAGTGCTGCAATCTTCAGTAACAGATGCTGTTATTTCCTTGTCTCTATGTTCCCCTCGGTCTCTGCAATTTTAATTGCCACTTACTTTCACTCTGCAGTTTGGGTTATTATTCAAGAATACCTTAGAGCACTCATAATGCTTAGAACATAATGTTTAATAAAGTCCAGAAGGAAAATGTTCCAAGTATCACTGTGGGAATAAATTTTAGGATTCTGTATGACCTACTGGCTTACATGAACTTTGCTTAAAAAAATAATAATAAATCTGACAAGAGTGGGATGGAAGATCTCTTTATCGGGTGCATTTAGCATAGAAATGGGTTATTTTAATTTGTTGCTTGGGATAAGCAATGATAGAGCATGAGTTGAAATCCTGCACCATCCTTACCCTGAAATGGAGAAGTAATCTGGATGATAATCAAATTACAAAAAGCTTGAGTAGATTGTGAGCTTAACATCCAGAATGGGGAATTGCTGAGTTTCCCCAGTCTGTCCGAGGCCCTTTGCTTCTCATTCTGTTGAGAGAACTCCAGCCCCTAGGTGTTCCCACAGCTCACCAGCCATCATGAGGCCATCAGATTTCTCCTCTCAGAAATCTCCATTCAGCTTATTAGAAGTAATTCATTTCTCACTATCTTGAGTGCTACATACTTTTGTACATTTGAATACATCATTTTATTACTTGGTTGATCTTTCACATAATCATCCAACTATAACATTAATGTTTATGGTGATATGATTTTATTTAATTTTTCACAATGTGTAGCACCTTTTCTGCATCTTACACAGAGTTTGCCATCGTAGTCAATATATGAGCTCTGCACTCCGTGAGCATGTCACTGTTGAGCAAAGGCACTTATCGGCTTTATTATTCATGTTTTAGTCTTTAGCCCTTACTTAGGGTTTGAAGTCTTTAACTCTTCACATATGCAGCAGTCTTTGGGAAAGAGAGTAACCTGTAGTATTCCAGAGTTGAGGAAACCATTCATCGAGTGGATAAATTTCAGTGTTCTGAGTAATGTGGTAGACTGTCCTGTCAGAGACTGTTTTTTTTTTTGTTGTTGTTGTTGTTGTTTTTGTTGCTCTATTTCAAAATATAAGAGGTTAACTTTTATATGCGTGCTGCGGCATTTTTGGACTGAGTTGAGTCCTCCAAAAAAGTGAGAACTGTGAAACAAACCAGCACTCAAGAAGACATATCCTTGGAATACAAGCAAGCCCATTAATGCTGGGTTTTGAGTAAAGTATGTTTGATCAAATGCATGCTGTCTTCCATGTCAGCATTTTAAGTGAAGAAGAGACTATACCTCCTGCTATTTGAGAACAAACTGCAAAAGTTGGCCCCCCGATTGTATTGTAAATCCATAAAAAGTTCCATTTCCAAACACAACAGCTTTTTAAATAGGAAACTTCCTATTTCTTTCTTGAAAATCAAACTTCATGAGTATTTTCATCATTAGTCACATTTAGTCACATAACATCTTATTCTTTATTATTTTAATGGATAAAATGCCTTGTTCTGTAGAAACCTATATATAGAGTTCTGTCTGTAACCAACATGAGGTGAAGGGCACTGACTAGTAAAAAAAGTCTTCTATAGTGCTTTATCCAGTGGGAATTAGATTATTATTGTTTTGCCCACATTGAAGGTTATCCATCCAACTGATGTTTATTAAGTACCTTCTGAACGGCAGGCATTCTGTGGCTTTTACTTTATTTGGATTTTTTTCAGATGAAAAAATGTTTTTTTTTTCATTTGAGTATTATTTGCATTCAGAGACTGTTCTAAATTTAAAGGAAAACTTTGAAGAGCCAGTCATCCTCAGAATGTCAGTGAAAGATAACTTCATGTATATGTGTTGTTTTGTTGTTGTTGTTGTTGTTGTTGTTGTTAAAATCCATGAGTTCCAAGCTCTCTGCATTTATATTCTGGTAACACAGCTCATTCAAGCCTTTAGCCCACACTTCTCAATGAATTGAATTCTGATCAGTGTGAGAGAATAATGAATGGGCATAATTTTGGCTCAGTTGATCTGAACATTACCTACTCTCTGCTTCTAGAAAAGCATTTTAGCAAGTGTGTGACCCTTAGGTAATGAAAAAAAGTTTAAAATATATACAAACAAATGAACTATCTTAATTATTCTCTTAGTAAAAATATGTCCACTTGGAAGTAAGAACTACTCTGTCTTAATCACTACAGCTGCTTTGGAAATCTATTAGATGAAGGCTCCAACAGCATAAACTAATAGTTTTATGTTACCGGATTGCTTCCAGATTTCTCTTTTATATTCAGTGAATGGGAATAGTGTATAGGACTCTCCAGGAGAGCCACAACTAGGGAAATACTGATCTATAAGCCTACAAAATATACATCAGGACAAATTTTACAAAACCTACAGTTTATTTTTTACTGTTTACTTGTGTAGCAAGTCTTCTATAAGGCCAAAAGACCCATAAAATACCATTTTTACATAAATGGTGATAGGCATTAGGTGGGGAAAAGTTCAGTAATATTTCCTAAGGGATCTCCTACTCAGTTCTGCTTGCATGTAGAACACTGTCATTGGTTTGTCATGATCTGTCCTCCATTCCCGAACTACCTTAATCTTTCCATCATAATGTTGTGCATCCTCTTTCATTTTCTCAGTTTTTCAGGGTTTTGTGGTACATCACTAATTCTTTCACTTGTGCTTCTCCTGCTGCTTTGCTAGTTTGTTAATTTTGCAATGGTGTTCTACTCATTCATAATTTTCTTCTGCAGTCTCTCGTTTTATCTCATTTTTAACATATAACTGATGTCTCATTTAATTCATATTTTCTTTAGTCTGCAGTGTAATGTACTCACAGAGATGGGGGTGGAGCATGGGGGTTATAGTTCCTTTCCACATGGACTCCCATTTCCTTCCTTCCCACCCCTCCCACTGTCTTTCAGTATGTCTTTACTCTGGTCATCCTGCTTTGTTGTCATGCTCTTTTCTCTTTGTTTAACTTAAGTTTAATTTGAACAACTTTATAAGAACCTCTCTTTGCTCTTTAGGGCTGGCAAATTGGCCTTGGTTCCCTTTTTGCCTTCTCTGCCTGCCTTGTCCGTGGAGCTTCATTCCTTGAGGGTTTGAGGACCTGAGGCCACATGCTAGGGCAGGGGTGCAGTGAGTTGAGCTGGGACTGATGTGGTTGGGTGCAGGATTTAGACTTTGCTCTCCCTCAGTCATTGTGCAAAATGCTCTGCCTCAAGATTTGATCTAGGTATTCCATCTCTTGGTGGGAGCGAGGATTTGGGAGTCTCTTCTCTCTGGCTTTTGATTATCCCTCCAATTAAAGACATGATAGCAAGTTTTTTTGGTTTTGTTTTTGTTTTTATTAACAAGAAGATCAGCTCCTGGTGTTTTCTTCCCTCACCAAACTCTGCTTCTCTCCAGGTGTTTTTGTCCTTTCTCAGCTACTGGAGAAAACAGGAAACCTATGTGGTTTAGCGATGGTCTCCTTAGTCCATAGAAAAAGGGGAGCCTCACCTCCGCTTCTTCACACCTCATTCCCATTCTCTCCCCACCCTCAATACACACCCTCACACACACACATATATTCAGGTATTTTTTCTTCTTTTCTTTGGCTAAACCCTTGTTTACTGCTTAAGATACAGTAAACTCTGATGCAGACTAGTGTACACAAGTTAACCCAAAGTCAGGTTTACCACTGGCTGTCCTCATTCCTTCATACTGACCTTTGTCCTTATTTCATTAACTTCACAACATGAGATCCCACATATGTGATTGAATTTGTTAGACTTCTACATGGAGTGTTGTAATGAAGTTGGGCTGTAGTTAATTAGCTTTGCTTGATTATGACTCATATCCTTCTTCTCCTCCTTTTATCCCAGGCACGGAAAACCAAAATGGTGAGCCCTGATTTGGTTTTCTGTGTCTGAGGCGATCCTGTGATGGCGGAGAGGGACTCAGGGCTGAATGGATCTCTGGATGGATCTTTCCATCTCTTCCCCCAGGTTGCCTAAATACTACCTAAAATCTATTTTTCCAAAATTGGGCACTGCTAATGATAGTTTTAAGGATTTTTCCCACCTAACTTTCCCATCATTGACCCAGTTCTTTCTCTTCTTGGAGTCCTGCTACTCCTAGACACTACTTTAAAAGATTATGGTATTGGGTGCTTGGGTGGCTCAGTTGGTTAAGCATCTGCCTTTGGCTCAGGTCATGATCTCAGAGTCCTGGGATCGAGCCAGGCTTTGGGCTCTCTGCTCAATGTTCTCTCTCTCTCTCAAATAAATAAATACCTTTAAAAAAAAATATTATGACATGGTGTTCTTCTTAACTTAACTAGTTTCTGTTAACAGTTTTTACTTTTTTTAAAAAATAGTAATTTTAAATTTATTTCATCATGCTATAGGAGAAAGATTTTTGTAAGCTAACTCTATTCTGCTATCTTAGCCTAAAAGTTTTGTACAGGGCCCTTCTCTCTCTCTCTCTCTTTTTTTTTTTTTTAAGATTTTATTTATTTTATTCATAAGAGACACAGAGAGAGAAGCAGAGACATAGGCAGAGGGAGAAGCAGGCTCTGTGCGGGGAGCCCGATGTGGGACTAGATCCCATGACCCTGGGGTCATGACCTGAGCCAAAGGCAGACTCAACCATTGAGCCACCCAGGTGTCCCAGGGGCCCTTCTCATTTACCTTCCTATTTAATGTTCATAATTGTTCTTCAGTCTTTCATCGCTGATATCACTTCTAATTCACACATGAGGAAACCAAGGTTTGAAAGAATGGTTTCCTAATGTCGCACAGCTAAGGAGTACAAGGTCAGGATCAAAGCCTGTGGTTATGCCTGCTTCCACTGATGCCTAGTACATCAGTAGACCTTCTCAGGGCTTTCATTACTTCACCTACAAAATGAGGGGGCTGGCCTGCAAGGGCCTTCCCAGATCTAAAGTTTTTCTGTGTTTATGGTTAGTTGAATGAGGAGACTACATTTTACTTTAACATAAATTTATTTGACTTTACATTTAATAGGAATGGCCATATATTTCAAGTTTAAATATATATTTACATAGTTCTGCAGTCGGGAATTTTAGATTATATAAACCTTTTTGTTTTCTCAACTCATTTTTCAGGTGCTTTGGAATTTCGCTGCTGTTCTTTTTAACTTACAGTGTTTGCTATAGTAAAGTGGGGAATTTTCATTCAAATGTTCATTTTTTTCCCTATATTTTGTCTCTGTTTCACACTTCTCAGTGTGCTGGGAATGCCTAAACCGGAGGTAGTTTGAGGCAGAGAAGCAGAGCAAAATTAAATAATCCATTTAGAGGTTAAATCCTTAACCTTGACCTAAACAAACTGAGTTAACTAACCAAAGATTACACTAAGGAGACGGCAAATCCCCGGTTCTAAGAGTTTATCATCTAAAAGATAAACTGACTGATGTCAACGTACGTCGGATTTACGTGTGCATACTTAGTAAACAGTGAATATGTCCGTGTTCACAGCTGCAGAGTAAGAGCAGCACTGAAGCAAGGATTGGAGCGGAAACAGTAGTGGTCTGCTGGAGTAAAGAAGTGGAGAACGTGGGGCAACAAGTGTCGGAATAGAGTTGCTTAGAGAGGAGGTCCCGAGTAAGTAGTCTGTGCTTGAGACAGGACTTAGAAAGTTGGCTGAGTAGAAAAGAGAGGGCTGCCCACCATCTTCCTGGCTGTTCCCTGGCCTGGCCCAGTCAGGTGCTGCTTAGCCTTGGGGCCATAGTCCTGCAGCCTCCCTCACTGGGGTCCAGCAGTCAACACTCAACATTCCTTCCTCAACCCTTCTTTTCTGAGTGTCGAGTCCTTCCTGAAGAAGGAATCCACAAGTATCAAATGCACCCCAGTTTTCCTCTGGGAAATTGTAGCATCATTGGGCTCCTTCTGACCATGCTTTTTCTCATCTCCATTTTGTTCATTCCCTACTCTCTGAGCACATTCTCTCTGCCAGATGCTTTGCTAGGCCTCAGGTACACAGTGATGAACAAAAGAAATGGTATCTGAGCTGACGAATTTCTAGTGGGTGAATGAGAGAATTTAAAAATCTAGAAGGGGATACAAGTATCCCCACACAAAAATCAAGGGAAGGCTCTGGGGCTGGAGTAGCTTGCCACCGAGGGTACAGGGGGAAGCCAGCCACCAGAGGATTAGGTCATTCCTCTGCTTCATATATTCCAAGTCTCTTGCTCAAACTATTAGACCACTCCCTTCTGGACTTTTCCTAAAGCCTCATATCTAGGCTGTCTGTTGTGGAATTGATAATACTTTCAAACTCCTTTTAGTTAAAACCCATGTATTTGTTGAAGCTGTGATGTGTTTGGCTCTGTGTCAGGCACGGTGGTGTTCCCCACATAGATCTGAGGCGCCGGGACACAAGTTCCTTCTCTGTCCTTTACTTGTTGTGCTGCTCCTTCCATAGCCTTTATCTCCCACAGCTTAAGTACCCAGGACCAGGAGTCAGGGTAGCTGTCTCTGTTTTGCTCTACTGCCATATACAGACCATTTCTCTTCTAGGGAAATGCCCTCCTACCATTCTACCTGCTGCCGCCTCTTCAGTCTGCCCATCATTCACAGATACCTGTGAGCACTGGGTTTCACTCTTCTTCCCATGGCTCAGTCTGTCATTTTGGGGGAACTGCAGCCCTCGGGTAGAAAATTCATCCAGCTCCCTGGACTCTTGGTTCCACGAGCTCTCTCCTGCATCCCACCTCAGCCATTCTCTCTGGGGCCATCTCTCAGCTAGACCCCATCACTAAGAGTAGCTGTTCCACCCCTAACACTTTGTCTTCAATTCCTAGAACCTTGACAACCACATCCTATTTTTCAACTCCCTGCACACCTGCATCTGAATAGCTGAGCATGACAGGAGGAAAAACGGGCAGCAACCATAAGGGCCTAGTAGCCCAGAATTTCCCAGCGATCCTACTGCTTTTCCCTGATCGGTGCTCAGAGTCGGGCCGCTTCATACTTTGTCTCCTGCCACAAACCTCCCACATACCCCACATACCATGCTGCCTATCTCCCTGAGAAAATGGACGCCATCAGAAAAGGGCCTTCATCTTCCTGCAGCCAGACCTAGTAGCTTACTTCATGCACTATCCCAGTGGTTTTTGCTTCTCTCTAGTGGATTGTTCTAGTCAGGATATAAAATGCTATTATGTGGCCTATGAAAAACATTTTTTTTAATTCTTTCTCTTCCACAGCTCTGCCCCAACTCCAGCCAGCATCTTTCTCGATGCTGCAAGCACACCTCTATCATGAGAATCCTGAAGAGAATACTTACTGTTGATTTGCTGCATCCATTTTCTCTACCAGGCAGGCATCCTGTGACTTGACTCCTGAGCAGTCCGTAGCAAGTCCATCCTTTTCTAAATCACTTTCTTCACTTCTAAATGTTGGAATGCAGGCCTCATGTCTCAGACCTCTTCTCCATCCATATGCATATCCTAGGGTGATCTCTTCCCTGTGGTTTTAAATGCAGTGATGACTCCTATATTTATCCTACAGTTATATTTATGTCTATGTTTATATATTTTATAGCCACACCCTCCGCACCATTCCCATTTTCTTCAGCTTCCCAGTATATGTCTGATTGCATCTTATATTTAAGGCCAAAAGATTTCTGGCTTCCCCTCCCCAATCCCATCTCTGCTCCAGTACAACTCTTCTTCCAGTGTTTTCTATTTCAGTAAAAGTAGCATGTTTTTCATACCCCGCCCCTATTTACCCAATTCCTGGGCACCAGTTTTCCTCATTCCTCCACATGAGCAAGACCACTTGGTTCTATCATCAAGATATATCTTAAACTAGTCCACGTATGGCCATCATTCCCACCTGGATCCTTGTGACTACTTCCTACCTGGTCTCTGTCCCCAATCTTGATGGCCTACATTCTAAACACAGAAGCCCATGATATTGCAGTATGAAATTAGATCATGCCTCTCCCCTTTTGAGAACTTTCCAGTGGTTCCTCATCACACGCAGAATAGATAACTCCCACAGTTCAGCCTTCTCTGGTGTAGCCCTTGCTTGGCTGACTTCCTTTTCTTCTGCTTTCTACATCATTTGCTAAGTTCCAGTTACACTGACTCTCTAACATACCTTTGTTTAATTGTTTTTATAGGTAAAACTTCATTGTAATAAAGAAGGAAAACTAACCTGAAAGGAATGCTCTTAACCTAACCTTCCTGTGAATCTCTTGCTCACTCTCAAAGAAGGTTTCCTTGATACCCAGTCAAAAATAGCTGTCTCAGCCACTTCTGCCTCCAAGAATTCTCTGCTTTCTTACTGTGCTTTCATTTTCTTCAGGGCACTTACCATCATCTGAAATTATATTTCATATATGTTCCTTTTTAAAATGAATTGACTTGCATACATTCAGTCAGCCCATTAGTATGTTACCTCCAGGCTAGCAGTGCCTCTTCTCTTCTGGCTACACCCAGTTGGCTCTCAGGAAATCCTTATTTAAAGGATTAGTAATTCTGTCCTCTCCACTTGAAAGTTTTTTTCTTTTTTTTTTTTTTAAGATTTTATTTATTTATTCATGAGAGACACACACATACACACAGAGGCAGAGACACAGGCAGAGGTAGAAGCAGGCTCCATACAGGGAGTCCGATGTGGGACTCAATCCCAGATCCCAGGATCATGTGCTGAGCCACGCAGGCGTCCCTTGAAAATTTTTTCTTAAAAAATAGTCAGTGATATACTGCAATCAGAACCACCACCACCACCCCCAAATTCTGGCCTTAAAGCAACAAAGGCTTATTTCTCATTCATGCTACCTTTCCATCACAGGCAAACAGGAGAAACCCTTTGTTGGTTTGTAATCACACAGAGACTCAGGCCAAGAGGGTGCCACAACCTTGAAATTACCATTTGCAGTGGCAGAGGGAAAGAGAGCTAGGGTAGGGATGGGATGTCACCCTGGAAATCAAACCCTCCACTTTACACTTCCATCCACAATTTCTTCCCTACTTGGCACATAGCCCCACCCACTGCAAGGCATGAGGCAGCACACTTATGCAGGTGTCTAGAGCCAGAAATTTCAGGGAATAGAAGGGACAACTGCAGTCATATTACGAAACATTCGAAAGCTAAAGGAGGGGGAGAAAAACATTCGTTAGCCTCTCATCTTGTATTTCTTTTTCCTTATTTCCTTTTTTTTTAAGATTTTATTTATTTGAGAGGGAGAAAGAAAATGAATGGGGGAGGAGCAGAAGGAGAAGGGGTGAAAGAGGGACATGCAGACTCTGCACTGAGCTAGGAGCCCAACACGGGGCTCACTCCTGCCACCCTGAAACTGTGACTTGAGCCGAAACCAAGAGTTGGATGTTTAATTGAGCCACCCAGGTGCCCCTAGGTCACACTTTTAAAAGAAGCTTCCACTTCTGGGTATATTGCCCTTATTCCTAAGCTGAGCTCTGGGCAACCAAGAACATTCTACCTTCTTTAATCATTTACCATATCCCAGCTTCCCTGCACATATTTTTACATACCTTCGCAAAACCTCCTCTCTTCAAATCAGTTACTTTCTACTTCTGAGATTATCCTGGTCTCTGATACATGACGCAAGT
Organism: Canis lupus baileyi; assembly: GCF_048164855.1. Taxonomy (NCBI): domain Eukaryota; kingdom Metazoa; phylum Chordata; class Mammalia; order Carnivora; family Canidae; genus Canis; species Canis lupus. Next base: position 62,226,945 of record NC_132841.1, read on the forward strand.
AGTACTTCTCTTTGTGTTGGCATATTTCTAATGTATTGTCTGGAAATTTTGAACATGTTAATCTTTGATACCATTCTTAGCTCTCTATGGACGATACCTGTAATTCTCTCTCTTCAACACCAGCCACACGTAGTGAAGCACTTAGAGGCAGTTGCTGGATGCAGTGAACTAAGAAAGGGATGGAGGGAAGAGAGGAAGAAAACACCAACAGTGAGAGGCACCACCAAGTATATAACCTGTGCCTCATCAGAAACATGCATCTGACCTGCTCTTACCTAATAGTTCACTCGTGAAGTGGACCTGGATTAGCAAATATTCTATGGTTGCTTGTTACAGAGAATTGACCTAGTTCAAGATTCATCTTTCTAGAGCCATTCAAGTTTGTAGTTTCTGGTGTTCTTTGGCAAAACCAGAAGTGTGCATCACCTACCTTCATGTACTTGGCCAAAACCTTGAAAAACTTCAACTCATGAGAAAACAATTTAAACCCAATAATCCTTGCTTCATTTCTTTTTCATGACAAGCCACTTCTGTAAGTTTTTTCTACATGAACTTACCCAACCTCCTTAAAAAAGAAAACTCTTCCTCAGATGTGGAAATTTATTTATCTGTTCCATTCCGTTCTTTTCTAAGAACAGCAAGTTTTCCATGTATTTCTGTATACATAATCCTTTTTTTAAGGATTGCGGACACATTTTATTGTGTAATGATGTGTAATGTTAGATTTCTTCATATTTTAGGTCTTTAAAAAAATCATACAGAAGTAAAGGAAAAGGAGAATGAGGAGGAGAAGAGGAAAAGAATGACTAATACTTTGGTTTAACAAAAAAAATAACATTGTGAAATGAGCCATTGAGATTTAGTAAGGTAAAAATCTGTCAAATCTACTCATTTTATGAAAATAAGTAATAAAATATTCATCTCACAGGCAGTTCAAAGGAACCTCATTGACTAAACTTGGTAATTAATCAGTAAGCTTTAATGAGCAATATAATAAACTTTTCTTGTAAAAACCTGACCTAGTACAATTTTCGATGAAACAGTTTGCTTTTACAGAACAATAAAACTACAAAGACATTTTGAGAATTAAGTCAGCTGCCTGATGTGATTATTAAACTATTTGCTGTTAAATGTACATTCAAATTATTGGAAGTTCAAAAGAATTGACATCACATTAGAAATACTTCTTCTATTTTTCATATTAAACATAAAAGTTGCAGAAGTTATAGGCATAAGTGAAGTGTACATGTTTCTTTCCTTTTTTTTTTTAAAATCCTTAATTGTTCTCTGTTAAATGTAGACATATGACATCTAACTTCTGTGTCTGTAAAAGTTTAGAAATAACCTTTGGGCCTTTGATATTATACTAGACCATGCATAATGAGTGAATTCCTGTTAACTTCATTTCATGTTGAAGAAAAATTCTTCAGATATGTATAAGTAACTCCCACCAGAGTAGCTGGCTTTTTCTTAACTATCTTTGGCACTTTGATTTCTACTCTTGATCTCTTTCAAAGTTTGATTTTGTTAAATTGCTCAAAGGTAGAGAGAAAAGTTTATGTTTTTTTTTTTTTTCTTTCAACAAGTTAAGAAAATGCAAATCTGCTGTGTCCCTGTGGAATTAAGTAGTACTGTAGCACTGGTTGGTCTGGTTTTAAAAATTAAGGCCTTTGTTTTATTTTCAAGCAAAGCCCAAAATGTTTCTTGTTTTTTCTGGATAAATCTCTGGGTAATACATTTAAATTACAGATTCCTGTGCATATTCATGAGAATCCTATAGTGCTTAATTTTAGTCTTTTAAGATTATTAACCCACAGACTTCAAATGGAAGGAACATTGGGAATCGTGAGTGATATAATATCTAACTTTTATTTGCAAAACTGAAATATTATGAATGAATATTTCTTAGTCCAAAAGCCATGCTGGCTCACTGTCAATCACTTATGTTGTGGAAACCCTTTATTACCTGCACTATAGCCAATATATAATCTAGAAAGAGAACTAAGTGATACAGAAGAGACTTCCAAAGAAACACTCAGTTCACATCTGAAGTATCTGAGTTTTTTAATAATTAAAATGCAGTTGGCTGGTTTTTCTTAACCTTTGAGAAAACTAGAATCTTAAAGAGCTAAGACACCTTTGGTTGGGATGATCTGTATCTAGCTAGCCAATGTTAATTTCCCAAACTCATTTTGTCTTTGTTTAAATGACTGTGAGAGACAGGATATTGGTGGGAAGTAAATATATTTGAGTGATCCATTCTCATGACTTTCAAGCAGAATATTTTCTAATACCAAAAAAGTTGCAAAGATTAAGTAATGCATTATAAATTCTTTAAGGTAAATATGTGCACTAATTTAAACAATGTAACTTTTAACACAGGGAAGCACAGGAAAGGAAGGCAAACTTACACAAGAGAAGAACGTTAATGGCGTTACTAACAAACCATAATGTCAGTAAGATGGAAAATGAAATACAAGCATTAACCTGAAATCTGAGACTATGGGAAGATAGTAAAGATAGGAAATACCTTCATAAGGAAGTTATTGGAAAACAGTAGTTCTCTACGTGAAAGGAAAGGTCAAAATACTAGAAGAAAAATAACAATTGCCTTTTTATTCACCATGGCAATGAATGCATTTGGAGCTTTTCCTAAACCTAATTCAATTAATGATGCTTGGCATACACTTGATTTAAGTAGTTGAAGGAAGTACATTCTAGAAGAAATGCAACCAAGATAGCATTTGGGTGTGAGTCTAAGAGTCTTCATAGTGGCCTAGAGGAAATCTTAAATACCTTAAAGAATTTTAGTGTAATTTTATGATGCTGAGGAATCTGTGTGGATAAATAAGATTCATATAACCATAAAAAACATTTCTACTTCATTCTGGTTAAATACAGAAATGGTAAAACTGAGGCTTATGTGGTCAGACCAGATAGTGATGAGTACTCCAAATGCCAATAAGAACTTTTTTTGAATGTTTCAACAAGCTGGTTAAGACAATGGTCAGAATGGTTGGAACATCTTCAACAAAAGATTGATGTATACAAAAGAAGGTAATGGCTATCAGGAAGAAAAAGGATGCAGGCTATTTTGGAAATATGATTTGAATTCTTGATCCTTTGTACAAAAAAGTTAAGAGTATTTGCCCACACGTGCAGTGGGGAGGTCTCCTAAAGGAGGTATATGGTATTTTAGCTCTGTGGCTCACCCCATGTTCTTAGTTTATAGACCTCATAAGCCAGTCTTAAAAGTTCAATATATTTTTTAGCAGAACGTTAACCAAGAAGAAATATGAATAAACTGCTTTTTTGTAACTAAAAGAAAAAAGTTAGGTTAGAAGAGATGTTCAAATGACAGCAAAATAAAACATTTTGCATGTTTATAGGCTCCTAAAATCTGAATGCCATATTATTTGAAGATGTTTATTTTAACAGTCTTCTGGATCAAGAGAAAGTTATTTCAGCATTGTATTATGTGTGTCTCTGATGATGAACACTGACCATTATCTCTACTCTCATGAGAATGAGTATGAACACAGATCTGACCTTGATGTGAATGACCCTGGGAACCGTTTACCCTCGAGTGGTGGTGACACTGCTCTTGTGCCAGTTGTGTGGTGTTTGGGCTGGAAGTCCCTTGAAACCGCCGTGCTTTCTTTGCCACTCCATACCACAGTCAGCCAGGACCGAGCCAACTTGGCATATCATTGTTGGTGTCATTGATATTCTGATACTTACTTTGCACTTCCATGAGGGGCTCCTCTCTTTAAGTATTAAAAGTTGTTTCAATTCCTGGTGTGAGAGTTATCCTGAAGAAGGAGAACCAGTGTAAATGTGTTAAAAACCAAATGAGACTGTTTTAAACCCCATGTCAAGTTCTGTGTGTGTGTGTGTGTGTGCGCACGCATGTGTGTAGACACACACGCACGTGAGCTGTACTTACTCCGTGATAACCTTTTATCTCCTGGACACTTCTTTTGTCATTTAGGACATCTGTGGTTAGGAATAGAAGGCCCATTTGGTAATTGGTCACCATGCCAGAGGTGAAAGCCATTGACATTGAGCCTCTAGGGAGGGAGAACTCTTAGCAGGGTGTTTACAGTGGGTGTTTTTTCGGTCCTGTCAGGTCTGTGTTCCCTTGGGGGAATTTGTACCCAAAGAGTATTGAGTTTTTTCTGTTGATTTTTTTTCCAAAAGCCTGTGTTTTCTGCATTCCTATTTTATGGTTCCTTGCTAAGGAGGAACAGTTTCTTTCCTTATTTGGTTTGGATTTGATTAGCAGTGTTTGGGATTCGTCTAGTCTTTTTAAAGTAAAACAAGTAAGAGGTAGCAGAGGGTGGTGGACATAACACTGGGCAAGGAAGCAGAGCTCTGGGCCCAGCTTTTCCACTGGCCAGCCCTACCAGAGGGACTCTGACTGCTTACCTGAGTCCCATTGTCAGGTTCTGTGCAGATAAAATGCACCAACCAATGAGAACATTGGATATTCAACCTCCCATGAATTTCAGAATTCTACATTCCTTGTAATAATACTAATAACAGCAATTGCAGCTATCAGGTATTTTATAGACATTGTAACTCCCATAACAACCCTGAAAGATAGGTATGTAGGCAGATGAGGATGCACAGTTTGTGCAGTATCATACAGGTAGCAAATGGTACAACCAAGATTGAAACTCGGGTTGGTCCAGCCACCTGCAGTTGCCCTAATGTTCCAACTTTGCAGGCTAGACACTACTGTAGTGGTTATGCATATAGGTTTTACAATCAGACAATTCTGGGCTGAAAATTCAGTCTTACGACTTTCTCACTGTGTGACCTTGGGCAAATTGTTTACCCTTTCTCTGAGCATTGTTAAACCATAACATGAGCAAAATCCCATCGAAATCATAAAAGTTGTTGAGGGCAAATACACAAAACCATGTAAAAAACTAAACAGGGGTGTGAAGCAAATAATAGCTATTGCCCTCAGCAGCTTATTTATGATCCTTATTTCTAAGGTGCCTAACATGAAGATAACTCACACAAAGAAAATTTTTGTATGATAATTTATATTTTATATAAATCAAGAAATATTGTTTTATTAGGTCTATATATGCATCTCTTTCTAAACCCTAATTCTTTCATAAGAGATTTCTTGAGGAGTGCCTAAGTGGCTCAGTTGGTGAACCATCTGCCTTTGACTCAGGTCAAGATACTAGAGTCCTGTGATAGAGCCCCACATCGGGCTCCCTGCTCAGCGGGGAGCTTGCTTCTCCCTCCCCAACCCCCTGCTCCTTCTCTCTCTCTCTCTCTCTCTCTCTCGCTTACTCTCTCTCTCAAATAAATAAAGAATAAAGTCTCTTTTTAAAAAGTGATTTTAAAAAAATATTTCTTATATATTCCTTTTATTTTCTTTCTTTTTGAGATTACAAATGACTGTCTGATTATCTAGGATCTGTGTTGGTGTTGGTATTTGCTTTGGAGGAATGGGGCTATCAAAGTGCAAATCAGACATGAATAAATTCCCTGCACTGTCGTTGAGAGTTTATATGTGCTGGGCACTCTCCCAGGCGCTGACGTTTTGGCTATTTCCAATGTAAAAGTCCACCAACTGTGCTAACACGAAAGAATGATGTGTGCTAGACACCTCTAAACAGGGCAGGCTTGCTTTGTACTCTCAAGTTGGCTAGTAACTGAGAAGGACTCTGCCAATATTTAGCTTCTTTTCTGTCAATAACTTGAAACTATTTAAATCGACAACTTATCACCACTTCTCTTCCCCACAAGCGTGGATCTGCTTATTACCAGACACCATTCCTGGATGAGAGTAGGTGTAAAGAAAACAACTCCTTTGGTTAAGTGGGAAAGTAATCCAAGAAAAAAGTGTTAGAATGTGAGTGTGTTTACCAAGAAACAAACAACACCCATGGGACTAGTATTCAATAGCCTTTTTTTTTTTTTTTTTTTTTTTACGTTCCTGTATTAGTTTCTTTCTTTATGCGGACACTGCTCTGTACACACCAAGTGGTAAAAGGAGTCCTGTGAGCCACCCTCCCCCTTTATCCCTGTTGGCTTCTCAATTTCTTATCTTTATTCAGGACATTTCAGGAAAATGCCACCTCTGGGAAAGGGCTCTGGATTCACCCATGTGAGACCTCTTTTCTGCATAATTAGCCTAATTTTTTTCTATCAGATCATAGCAGTCATTGTCCCAGTATGTTTTAACTCTGTGATGTTACCAGTTTGAATATTGAATTTGAGGCAGTAAACCTTCCTAAAGAAAGATGTATACTGTGCTTTATGCATCATCACTGAAAGAATTTTGCTTTGAAGCCCAGTGCGAACACTTAATTTTTATTTGCTATTATAAAAGAGTCTCTTTGAGCTGACAAATATGAAAATATGACTGTGATTTCGGCAGGAGTCCAGCAACTTTAGAGAGAATGATGCTTTTATCTTTTGAAAGTCTTTTGACTACCGCATTAGTCTATTAATAGATGGAGAATGGGTAATGACATCCTTCAAGGCCTTCTTCTGTTGGAACTGGTCTTCCTACAAACAAGAGGGAAAAGATGTATGTGTTCAGTAGTAAGAGTTTAATGTACATATATTTAAATCTCCTATCTTTGGGCAGCTGTTAGGTTTATTTAAGAGCTCTGTGTGGCCAGGTTCCCATTTTTTTTTTCTCCATTTATATGCTGTCCTCCCTGGAATTTCAGTTAAACAATAAATAATTATACTTTAAGTCGATGTACAGTTGCATACTTGAGATGTCTCACAGAATGACAGTAAGAAAGCCTTGAGCTAAATGGCAGCTTCTCCAGCATCCAGGAATTCTGCGTTTGTTTTTATAGTCTGCCGACGTGTCCACCTCCAGGTGTGGTGGCGTTTAAAAGGGCCTCACCTCACTATCTTCTGTTGTAACAAATAACTAAAAGATCTAACGGAGGGTTCAGCGACACTCCAGAGGGAATAGTTTTGTAGATCAACTAAGTGCGCATACTAATCGTGGAAACCATGTCTATGAACTTCTATCAAAAAGGCTTTAATTGGGCAGCCCGGGTGGCTCAGCTGTTTAGCACCACCTTCAGCCCAGGGCATGGTCCTGGAGACCCGGGATCGAGTTCCACGTCGGGCTCCCTGCATGGAACCTGCTTCTCCCTCTGCCTGTGTCTCTGCCTCTCTCTCTCTCTCTCTCTCTCTGTCTCTCATGAATAAATAAATAAAATCTTTTTTTTAAAAAAGCCTTTAATTAAATAACTCTCATATTTTCAGTGTTTATTTAGAACCTCAGGTGAAATCTTAAATGATTCCCTTTAATGAAAATTGTCAGAGTAAAGAAAAACAAAATTATTTTACCAAACCTGATGGATTTTGAGTTAGAACTTGAGATTCTGGCCACACAGTGCTCATTTTCATAACTTGGGGAATCTTCAAAATCTAGAGTCTGCCTTTGGGCATTGCTATGTAAGCCAGATTTTGGAAATATCCTGCAAATGCTATTGTGAAAATGTGGTATATGAGCTATTGCCATCTAAAACCAAACTAAGCAACTTAGAAAAAAGAATGGACTCTCACCGGGAGAAATCCTTAAACTTGATGTCTGTTGAGACAAGCTTTATAAGGGTTTATCCTGATATATTTGAATGCTTTTTCCTAATCTTCACTGATAAAAGGAAAGCTTTCTTCTGATGTTCAAGACCTGTGAGGAGTAATTCAAACTATAGCCTTCCTATGCCCTATGTCTTTTTCCTTCTAGAGTCAACTAATCCCTTTTCTTGGGGTAATTCTACCCATGCCTCCTTGCCTTAACTCTAGAAGATCCTTGGGGAGCATAAAGCAAAGGAGGGTTATTGTTTTTGTAAAGGGCTCTGAAGTTTGTCCCAAGAAGTAATGTCATAAAAGGTTTTCATTTGCTTTCTTGTTATAACCTACAGCATCGACTCTGTGATGACCATAATCTTAGAGTTTTGTGCTTTTATAAATCCTTTCAAAGAAATCCAACTCTATCCAAATTTGGAGACATTTGGGAAGTGAGGGAGATTCTGTGAACAGGCTCTATTTGCTAGAAACGTATCTTCTGATGAGGCTTTCCCTGTCCCTTGCTCCAGCTAGTCAACATTTTACATGCCATTTCTTGAGCTTCTTTGTCTTCAAAAATCTCACATTTAGATTCTGCTAGTTTTAGTTCCCTGTGGCCTGCTTGGTTAATGCCAGCCACTTGTTCAGATTTCAGAGTCTTCATTAACTTCACGTTGACACTGTGTCCAGCATTATCTATAACCAATATAGCAGTGAATGATAAAGACCACAAACATTGGCTGCATCCTGCTTTCAGCTTCCAAATTTGGCTTTCACCCAGTACTTTTGATCAAGGCACAGAGTCTTCCAGAATGTTTATAATTTTGCAGCACCACTTCATTGGCGTAAATTTGTTCTTCAACCCAGATGGTGATCTGCTTGTGAAGGTTTTTTCTTCCTTGCTTATTTGTTATTTAGGAAGTCTGGGGTTAGGAATAGTAGGTCCATTCTATCACTGGTCTTTGTGCCAGAGGTAAAAGCCATTGGCGAAGCTCTTCAAAGACGGGGGAGCTGTTGGCAGGGCCAGGGACTGGTGGGCGTTCCTCAGTTCCGTTTGGTTTATACTCCCTTGGAGGAATTTGTACCCAAAGCATTTTAAGTTTACTTTTCTGCTGCCTCCTTTCTCCCTCCCCAAAAGTATATGTTTTCTACATTCTTTATCCTGATTCTCTCTTAATAAGCGGAAGTTCCCTTTCTTATAAGGTTTAGATTTGTTTGGAAACGTCTGTGGCTGTGAAATTTTTTTTTTTTTTTGTAACATACTAATATCCAGGCACCAAGGATAGTTTATCAAGTGAATATAAATAGTGATTTACAAAACTAAATTTTGAGATCCAGCAAAATGTGGACTAATCTCCAAAAACCATGGGCTATGTAAAATAATCATAAAGCTGAGTGGTAACCTAATGCCAGTTGGTGGCTTAGGTAAGCCTCGCCCATCAAATAGTCTTTTTTCAGCTAAGTAGACACTGCACTTGTGTCCTACACAAGCCCAATCCTCCAGCCTACAGGCTTATTTGGAAGACAGTTATAAATAAGCAAAGCCCACCTAGTGGAGTTGAGAAAAACAATGCATTGTGGGCCAGAGTTAGAAGAAATAAAGAGCCAGTTTGAGCATGCCTGCCTACTGCTGAAACCACTCTCAAAGCTAAAATATAATACAAAAACAAAAGTAAACTCCCTAAAGACTTGAAGGGATTACATCAAGCGTATCATCTGCCTTGGTGAAATTATTCAATTTTTCGTTAAATCTTAAATCTTAAATCATTTATCTCAACAAAACAAAGCATATAAGGTGTATGCTTCATTGAAGTGGTGGGAGCAGTGTTCACATGCTAACTGATGGGAATGGCATCTTGGCGTCACACAGGGCATGGCCTGCTAGGCTGGAAGCAGCAACCCTAGTTGGAGGAAAGAATGAATTTGGGAGAATTTTCCCCCTAAATTTTTCATCATAATGCATGCCTGTTTATCAGTGGCATAGATTAATAGCATATAACTCACATTAATTTTTCCTCCTCTTTGTAAACCAAATAAACCTGGGACTGTATATAATAAGGACTTCATTTTGAGACAATCATAATCACAGGTCATGATTTATGAAATCATTAATTTACAGAAGGTTTTTAATTGTTAGGTAGTCCTCCTTTATTCTCATGGAATCCTTTTTAGGTGGAAATAAAGAAATAAACGGAGTGCATTTCTAGTGCCTAGAATTCCTGAAGGAATCTGTGACACAGTCTTTCCACACACTTGAACTGCTTGTATTTCAAACAGATTTCACTGAATTAAACTGGCATAAATGCGGCCTAATTTCCCAGACCAATTTGTGTCTTTCCTATGGGGAAACCGCTTGAATGTTAAAAATTTGCATGATACTGTATGATTCTGGATAATTTAAAGGAGACCGTGGTTTCTTCCATAGTTGCTTTATTCACAGAAATGTCTTTTGTGGTCAGCATGTGCATTCATTGACCTACAAAAATACTTCCTCTGAAAGGTTGAGCAACTTCGAATGTGTGCTTTCCTTAGTTTTGAAATGAACTCTAATTCCAAAAGCAGCATCTTCCACCTCTTTTCTGTTAAACACACCTCATGCATTTAGAAGAAGTAGTGTCTATTTTGATGGAATATTAATTAGGCTCATTGAAAGGTTTGCCAAAGGATGGTAAATTTCATCTTAGGTGACGCTTTCCTTCTCAGGCTCTTTGGAGATACCAAATCCAAGGAACTCTAAAGATTTTTCTGTTGACCAAGCAACATCCACTGGCTTTTAGTAACAGGAAGAGAAACCATAGGCTGCTTGACTAAGATGGAGGTCTGTAGATAACGTTCAAGTTTTAAGAGCTATACCAATAAAGTGTTTCTCTGTCTCTCTCTGTTTCCATCTTCCATCTCTTTTTCTCTTTCCCTCCCCTCACCCCTTGTCTTGTTTTTTCTTTTTTCTTTATTTCTAGCAGCCAACACAGCAAGAGGCAGCCTGTATGGCTATGAGATTTTTAGATTTATTATGAAAATATTTTATTTTTGGGATGCCTGAGTGGCTCAGTGGTTGGGCAGCTGCCTTCAGCTCAGGTCATGATCTCGGGGTCCAGGATCAAGTCCCACATCGGGCTCCTGCGAGGAGCCTGCTTCTCCGTCTGCCTGTGTCTCTGCCTCTCTCTGTGTCTCTCATGAATAAATAAATAAATAAATTTGTAAAAAATATTTTTTATTTTTTATTTTATTATTAAAAATTTAATTTGAGGGGGATCCCTGGGTTGCTCAGTGGTTTAGGCCACCTTCAGCCAGGGTGTGATCCTGGGGTCCCGGGATCAAGTCCCATGTCAGGCTCGCTGCATGGAGCCTGCTTCTCCCTCTGCCTGTGTCTCTGCCTCTCTCTGTGTGTGTCTCTCATGGGTAAACAAAAATTTTTTTAAAAAAAATTTAATTTGAACAGTACTGGTAATCCATTTTTCCTTAGGCCAGGTTTTCAATATATTTAATATCCTTGGGCTTTAATCTGAAATTCCCTGTGAAATTATTAGGCTCCCCATTTGTGTTTAAGAAGAATTCATAGTGCATACATCAGCCTCTCCTAAGAATAGGGTGTAAAGAAAGAGAACATTTTGGTTAGCTTCAAGTACGCCCATGCTAAACTCGCCTGTGCTTTTTTCCTTTCCTGCAATGGAAGAGTATGAGCTCTGCTGTACCTTTCTCTTCCATTTGCCACTGCCACACTGTGCAGAAACGCTTTAACTGGGAAGCCAGACCAGCATGGGGCATGGGCTCCTGACGGGATCCACCCACCTATGGTAGCCCAGTGTGCCTTCCACCCTGTCTCCCATAACCAAGTTCCTCAACACTGCTATATATAAAATGTTTTATTTTTATAATGCTCTCAAAGAAGAGAATTCTCTTTCAGGATCTAAATTTAATAAAGGGGAATTAATTTCACAGGATGATAGAAAAAAATTATTTTTAAAATTGTTACCTATTTCTGATTCAGTGGATGGGTAAGAAGATTCATAATTATTATTTGATAACATGTATAGTGAGCAAACTGTAGTATTACAAGGGTTTTTGTTTTGTTTTGATCTTAAGTAATCTCTACACCCAGTGTGGGGCTCAAACTCACAACCCTGAGATCAAGAGTCATGCGCGCTCTCCTGACTGAGCCAGCCAGGTGCCTCAGTTATTATAGTTTCATAGTTTTCAGTGTGCTCCTTTTCTCTAACAAACTTTTGAGCAATGTAAAGGTCACTCAAAATTATCTTGACCTCTGTTTGATCCAAAAAGAACTACATATTCAGGTCATGCTTTTCTCAAATGAATACAACCACCAATACTTTACATAACTCTTAACTTTTCAAGGCAAGGCATTTAGTTTTTAAAATACTCCCATCAGGGGGAAAAATACTCCCATTGAAGAAAAAATTATATTTACCACTACTTGTTCCCTCTATCCCTCTTTCCTTCTATTTAACTAATCTGCGTGCTTTTAGGTTTTGGGGGGGGGTTGTTTTTGTTTTTTGTTTGTTTTTTTCTTTTTATTTCCTTCAAAATTTTGAATTTTCCTTCACCTATCTGAAATGCTTAGTGAAATAAAGAATAAGATAGCCTGGCTAAGTAAGACTAAGAAAATTGTTTCCATTTAACTGAAGAAAAACTTTAAAGATGATGTTCCGTGGGTATTCAGTATTTCTGTTTATAGAGGAACAAAATTTCAGAAACAAAATTATAGTGCTTTTGCTAAAATATAAATACATGGGCCCTATCCAAACTGGCAAGTTCATCAGTCTTAAAGCAGACATCTAAGTTATTGTGGGTGTTTGGATGACACTAGTTTTACAGTAGGACATTGGTTCATTCTGAATGTGCAGGGGGCATTGGTTCAGCAGTGAGTTTTATGTGGTATAGACACTTGGAGTGAGAGAAGAGGCAGTACAGAAGCTTTGCGTGAACTCTGCTGAGCATTATATGATGTTCTTCTTGAACCCATCATGCTGGCAGTTGTTTCCTGGAATAACAAGAATAACAAGATCCTTGGGATATTTTTTTTCACATTTGTTGCATAATTACATCCATACGTTTACAGAAAGAGAGAATATATGGTTGAATATCAGTGATAACTTATAGTATTGGGATCCCTGGCTATATTTCTTTATAAAGTCCTCCAAGCTGAGTTATCAATTTATGTCTCACATTTATTTTTTAAATTTTATTTATTTATTCATGAGAGAGAGAGAGAAAGAGGCAGAGACACAGGCAGAGGGAGAAGCAGGCTCCATGCCGGGAGCCCAACGTGGGACTCGATCCCGGGACCCCAGGATCCCGCCCCAGGCCAAAGGCGGCGCTAAATCGCTGAGCCACCCAGGCTCCCCTATGTCTCACATTTATAAAAGGAATTTAGCAAAGCCTCTCCCCTCCCTTAACCTGAAATGGTCTGTGGGATATTAATCCTTTATCTACACTTCATAATGAGCTTGGAGAATTAGAAATGAAGAATAAAGATCCAAGGAGCCAAAGGATCCTTTACAGAGATAAATTATGATAAAGAGAGATTATGGCCAGAACAGTGACATAGCTTTTTTACCTAAATGTTTACATTTATCTTGCAATTTAAAAAAAATTACAGGTGTCCAACTGGCTCCGTCAGTGGAGCATGCAACTCTTGATCTCAGGTTTGTAAGTTTGAGCCTCATGTTGGGAATATAGAGGTAACTTAAAAATAAAAATCTAAAAAAAAAAAAAAATCAGTGCTGATCCTAAAATACAACTTATTTATGTCTAAACTACTCAAGAAACCATAGCTCACTCTCTGTCTCCTGAAAACTTTTCTGGTAATCAAGGTCCTCGATTCAAATCTCAACTATAATCAATACTCCATCTCCAATCCTGCCTCCTCCATCAAGACACCAGGAGCTTGAGCCACCACAGCCTGTCTCTGTGCTGATTTGTGAGCGTGGAGCTCAATAATACTAGCTGATGTTTATGCAGTGCCAGGCACAGAGCTAATTGCTTTCAGCAGGTCCACAGGATAGCCTCAAGGCTTCGTGCTTTTCTTATTACCATCTTACAAATGAGGTCCCTGAAGCTCTGAGAGGTGAAGAGGTGCACCCACAGTCAGGTGGTTAGTAAAGGGCAAAGCCAGAATTGGAACCCAGGCCATCAGGTTCCAGAGGCCACCTGTGTTGCCACAGCCTCATTCAAATCACAGATTGGAGGGAATTTGCCCATGCGCAGTTCTCACCTTCTCTGCTTGGTCCTGCATACTCTCTTTCTTACATGCTTTTCATTTTGAGCTTCCACATGCAACCAGCAAGCCCCAAAGCTTCTCGTCCATGCTTAGTTTCCAGGAGCAGCATGTGGTCCTGGCACGTAGCGCATGTGTGAGCAGTGCTTACTGAGGCTGAGAAGATCCAGGACCATCACTTTGCCCCAGAGGAACTGGTTAAGTGACTTGCAAAAAGGCCCAAAGTCAGTGAGCACACGAACCCAACGAAAGGTTCCAGAAAAAAGTTGAAGTTTCTGTCACTTACAGCAGGTAAGTCAGTGAGAGATGAAGACCTGAATAATCCTGAAAAGAGAAAATTGATTGAAGGCTGCAGGAGACTTGGGTGAAAATGCTAAAAAGCACTTAGAAGCACTTTTTGAATGATCCAAATTCTTCATCGTGTCTAATTTAACAGTCTCCTGATTTGAGTAGATTATCTTCTCCACAAATTCATGAACACTCATTTAGGTGCTCACAAGGTGCATCAGAATTGGTAAGAATTGGAAGAAAGAGAAGCAACATACAAAGGGGAGTAAAGACACGTGTGGAACAGAGCCGGAACAGCTAGCACCTTGCCTGCCGCCCGCCAGGTGTGGCCGTCAGCCCGGCGGCGTGGTTGCCTGCTTGCCGGTCTCTGTCGGGGACGACAGGTGGGGCGGTCATCGCGAGCAGCCTGCGGCGGGAATGAGAAGGGGACAAGCGGTGGGACTTGGCCAGCAGCAGGAAGAAAGTCAGACTCCATTCAGAATCCTGGTTCATGCCCAGAATCACCTTAGCTGACTTTGGGTTTAGCCATCGCACCCAGCTGGGCCCTGGTCTCCTTATCTGTAAAGTGAGAGGATGGAATTAGATGATTTGTAGGTCCCCTTCTGGCTTTCAAATTCTGACTCTAAGAATATCTTTTCCATATCACTTCTTTGGAATGAATCTTATTTTCAATTCATCGAAACAGTTTCAAAATGCTGTTTAGAATAATTAAAGTAACACTAAGAACGGCTTGAAAAGTAATCAACAAAATTGTGAATATCTCCCATAATGTCATTTGTGTGACAATCTGCTAAAATTTTTTAAGCTAATAAAAGTAAAAGACAAATACCAAATGAATGCTTTTTAAGAAAGCTAAAGAGGCATAATGGCAACTTTCCAGATACTGCTAAAGCTCTCAGTCTGCTCCTCCCAGCTGTTCCTTCTCAAGGTGCTCCTGGGCCTTACGAAATCTGACACAATGTCAGACAAATACCTTTCTCCCGACGCTTTTATTACCTCCTTTTCCTGAAAGTCATAATCTAACACCAGGAAGAGAACTCATAGTCGTGTCTCATTTATCTCCAACGCCCTGCTTTCTAATTGCAATTTTTCATTCATGCTTTTTTTTTTTCCCAAGTAAGATCTTAAGCTTTAGTTTCAAGTGTTTATGTCTTTTTAATTCTGTGTTTACCTGGTCTCTGATAAAATGATCCAGTTTTTAAAATACCGTTTTGACAATAAAACTCAATTTTTTGGATATCACAAGACTTTTTTTGACATGCCCAAGAATATACGAGAAATAAAAGAATGTCACAGCCGAAGTTACAAGTAAATGAGTTGCTTTTAGGTCAGTCATCCTCACTGGAGACCGCTTTTGTGCATTTGACAACTTTCAGGGTATATAATTCATCTCTAGCACTCAGAGATCATTTTACCAAATACCCTTTGGGGGAGGCATCCCAACCATAAAAAGCAGCTGTATCATATTTTATGCAGATGTAAAGTTCTATGATTGTCAAAATCGGATCACAAATGCAAACTTGTGTTTCAAGCTGGGGACATGTCAGGGTTGGTTTTTTTTTGTTGTTTTTTTGTTTTGTTTTTTTTTCAGGTGTGGCGACTGTTATTTGTTTGTTTTGAGTTGTATGAGTTTCATTCTGCCTCACTCTTACAGTGGCAGCTGACAAAGACCAGAACTTAAATAATGAAGGAAGGGAAGCACTCTGTAAAACATATTTGATCCTAAGTTTGGGTTAGCCATCTCTTCATAAGACTTCATTAGGGTATAGTTATGATTAAATACTCATCTCCAAAAGGCTGCTCTTTTCATCAATCATTAAAACAACAGCAAGCTTAATTTAGGTCATTCGTATTTTCTTTTTATAAATTTCCCAGGATATGCTCTGTATACACTGGGAATTCAATAAATGTCAGTCAGTCAGCAACATTTATTGGGCGCTGCCCTATTTCAAATTCTTACAAAGGAAAATGAACATTCTCAAGGGAACAGTGTTCAGGTTGTCTTTCTCTGGTATGTCTGGTTTGGGATCTACACAGCTCAGGTATCAACAGAGGTAGAAGAGTGACTGTCTTTGTCCCTGGAGTTGGTGTTTATAAGTCTGAGTTTCCATCACCTTTCTTGGGTCAAGGCAGTGTTCTCTCAGTATGTATCACTACATGTGGGCCAGTTAAAATATTCAAGTACTGGCCCATCCGTATACATACCTGCCCTGTTTAACTACATTGGTCCTTCCCTCACGACCTCCTAAGCTGTCCCACAATTCCATAATCAAGGGGGGTAATTCCTGGGTTAGCTGGGAGCCTCTAGAAACATGCTCCAGCAGTATGACCAGCATCCATTCTGATTGGTTAGTGTCCATGACATACCCCTTCTTGAGTATTTCAAGTATTTCCCTTGCACTAGGCATTATCTACACGGAAATCATTTAAGAATGATTGCTCAAAGTTATTAAAGTTGTCATTGAGGCACCTAGGTGGCTCAGTGGTTGAGCATCTGCCTTCGGTTCAGGTCATGATCCCGGGGTCCTGGGATCAAGTCCCGTGTCAGGCTCCATGCGGGGAGCCTGCTTTTCCCTCTGCCTGTGTCTCTCATGAGTAAATACATGAAATCTTTTTTAAAAATAAATAAATTGGGCAGCCCGGGTGGCTCAGCGGTTTAGCACCGCCTTCAGCCCAGGGCCTGATCCTGGAGACCCGGGATCGAGTCCCACGTCGGACTCCCTGCATGGAGCCTGCTTCTCCCTCTGCCTGTGTCTCTACCTCTGTGTGTGTGTGTGTCTCATGAAGAAATAAATAAAAATCTTTAAATAAATAAATAAAGTTGTTGTCATTAAAAAAATTAACAAACAAGGGTGCCTGCTAGCTAGTTCAGTTGGTTAAACATCTGACTCTTGGTTTTGGCTCAGGTCATGATTTCAGGGTTGTGGGGTTAAGGCCCACACTGGGTTCCATACTGCGTGTGGAGGTGCTTGAGAGATTCCCTCTCCTTATGCTCCTCTCCTTCCCCCTCTATTCCTTCCCGGCTCATGCTCCCACCTGCTCGCTCTCTCTCTTTCTCTCTCTGTAAAATAAATGAATAAAATCTTTAAAAAGAAAAATGTTATGAACTAATACATAACAATGATCCTTTTATAGTATGGTGTCAGATTCTTCTGATTCTAGGACAGGGACTGGGTCTGAACCATGTTGCATCCTCGTTACTAAACAAAGGCAAGATAACAGGAAACATTATATACTAAACAGAGCAACTATGGACTTCCGACTTAAAGAAGGAAAGGACTGAAATTTGGAGAAAGCAGTGCAGAAACTCACACTATGACAGCATAGTAGAAGAATTAATCTTTGTTACAAAAGTGGCCGGTTGGTGATGATCAATAATTAACCCATGAACTAAATGGTGCTACTGTACAGGTTACATAAAACAGGAAGTACTTTGGGCTCCTGGGTGGCTCAGTTGGTTAAACGTCTATCTCATGGTTTCCACTCAGGTCATGATTTCTGGATCATGAGATCAAGCCCCTGTCAGGCTCTATTGCTCACCCCAGAGTCTACTTGAGATTGTATCCCTCTTCCTCTCCTTTCCCCTCTGTACCCCAACCCTGGTTATGCACACACATTCTCTGTGTGTGTGTGTGTGTGTGTCTAAAATAAATCAAATCTGGGACGCCTGAGTGTCTCAGTGGTTGAGCATCTGCCTTTGGCTCAGGTCATGATCCCAGGGTCCTGGGATTGAGTCCCACATTTGACTCCCCCACAGGGAGCCTGCTTCTCCCTCTGCCTATGTCTTTGCCTCTCTTTCTGTGTGTCTCGTGAATAAATAAATGAAATCTAATAAATAAAATCTTTTAAAAAATAAAATGCAAAAAGAATTTTAAAAACAGGAAGTGGTTTGATGAGCAGGCATTGATAGATTCACTTTGTCTCTCAGGTATTCCTTGCTTTTTGTCTTGTTTTGTTTTGTTTAGGTATTCCTTGCTTTAAAGGTGTACACTAACTTTCAATCAATAGCATACCCATAAAATTGAATTCTAGAACTGATTTAGCCACTAAAAAATAAGAAGAAAGAAACCTGAGTAGCACAGTATTGAGAAGCAGTATAATGTAACATGGTGGTTTTCAAATGACTTGTTCCTGGGAACCCTACCCTTGATTCATTAAAGACGTCCTGCTTTAATGTTTTACATGTATTAATCTGGCACTCCCTGAGTGAGATCACCTATAAAATTTAGTCCATGTAAATTTTTACTAGTCTCTGTTATAATTAATGGGAAAATAAAATGCTTCTGTTATGGAACATAAGATCAAGGTTAAAACTAGAAATGTCATAATGTGGGTTTCTACTTAATACAGTTATAATAGCTATTTGGGAGATAGTAGGCTACCATGGGTAAGAACATGGATTCTGGAATTAATCTGACTTAGGGCTAAACATCAGTTTTATCACGTTTGCTGTCCCTTGGACAATTTACCTACCTCTCTGCACCTCAGTTCCTATATGAGTTCATTGTAGATGATAAGTAATGAGAGTAAGTGAGATGGTTTCTGTGTTGGTTGGGGAAACTTATATGAGCTGCTTCATTATAGCACCTACAGTCTCAGTGCCTTTCACTGTCATTTATTTCTCTGTCACCTCACAGTCCTGTGTGGGTCAGTGGAAGTAGGTACTCTGTTCCTTATAATTATTCCAGGATCTTGATCCTTTCCATCTCTGTCATCTAGGTCCTTAGGGCCAGTTTCTTAAACTTCTCATGGAAAAAGAGAGCAAGGATAGTGCACAATAAAAGGGAGCGTCACAAAGGTCTTGTTTCTTCTAGGGAGTGGGAGGGGTATATATCACGTCACCCAGTTACACCCAACTATGGCGGAGGCAGTGCTGTGTAGTCTGGGAAGACAACACACACTGTTGTGTACTAGCAGTTGCCACCACACCTAAGGCGCTTACCCCACACAGTGCCTGGTGCATAGTAAGTAGTCTGGTATTATTGTTTTTTAATTCCAGGAGCACCCAGGGAATTACTGTTCACCATTTTAGCAGTGGCTCAGAGACTATGCAAATTAGCACAAACCACTAGAAAGACAGTACCTTGCGTGGGAGAGCCATGTTTGCATACAATGGTGAAAACATAAATTAGGAAGACCAACCAGGCAGAGGTACACACTGAGTTGAAGCTAAGAACAAAAAACAAGACGTGAGACATTTCATCATGTTCACAGCTGCATTCCAACTTTGAATATATAGGGGGGAAGGTTTATAAAGTAGCCAAAAAAAGTTTTATGGAAGTATTTACAGGAAATGGAAGATTGTGTGGAGCTTTAGTATGAGATTTATATACATAGATGTGTGTGTGTGTGTGTGTGTGTGTGTGTGTATTTTAATTCTGCTTAAGAAAAAAAATCAACATGAAAATCTAAGTGGAGGGGAAAGAGGTCTTTAGAGTGAGAAAACCTTGATTTGAATCTCAGCTTTCTAGTTAGGCGGTTTCAAATTTTGTTCATAAAAGTATACCTTTTCGAGCACCTGCTCTTGGGGGTTATTTTATTTATTTATTTATTTATTTATTTATTTATTTATTTATTTATTTAATTTTAGTTATTTATTTTATTTTATGGTAAGATCCTTACCTGTATTTGTGCCTTGTCTGTATCAGAGCCTTTCAAGGACAAGTGCCATTTAACGATTTTAAAAATTGGGAAACTAAAATTGAAAGATGTGAAATGACTTGTCCAAGAGTAAATGGTTAGAAGGCACCAGGACAGCGATCTTTCTGGTTCAAGGAGCAGAGCACTGGTATGGGGAACAGAGGTAGTAGCTCAAATGCCCATTGGCACAAGAAGCAAGTGGGTGATTCAAACAGGTGGCTCCCCTCCCTGATGCCTTTCCACAGAAGTATTCCACCTGCCACGGATCTTTCATCTGGAAATCTTAGCGTGTTTATGAAAACTGCACACACAGATATGCTTTCCCATCCTCTATTGTTTCCCTCGACCACTACTTTCTTCTCCCTCATATCATTTGTACAAACGCTAGCTCCATCTTTTTTCTTTTCTTTCTTCTAAGAAAAATAAATATGTTCATACTGTTCAACACTCTGCTGGAGTGAATCCGTGGGTAGGAGTACACTTCTTTTTACAAGAGGTGGCTTGCCTTGCATTTGTAGAATGCACCATGAACACATTCAAAGGTTCTGCAAACCATTCGACATTCATTTCAATGGCTTCCCTGATTCCTTCCAAGTTGAGGGGGTGTGACAGAAAGGGCTTTTGCCCAGTACATTGTGTAACACCTTTGCACACACGTTGTAGACTTATAATTTAGTCCTTGAAGTTGTTAAAGAAAACTGCATGACTGCTGATCTTTGCAATATGGTTCCTGTTTCCACAGAGGCTGGTAGTGATCGATTACAAAAGCCCTGACGGGAAGGTGTTTTGAGGGGCATATTATGCCCTCTACAGTTGCCCGGTGAATGTTCACCCACGCCTGGTGCTTTTTAAGATAAACCATTGAAGTGTCCCTTCCACCTGAGGACAAAACCAAGGAAAGAAATAAAAAGCCCAATAGAGATCTAGAAGTCATAAAATTGATTGCATATGTACTTGTACTAATTTAACTGTTCAATTATAGATTTGTTGAGACTTTTAAAGTGTAACAGGCCTTCAAAAGAAATACAAAAAAAAAATTTTTATTATCAGACTCACCAGGTTACACCCCTCTCCTTTGAATATATGAGTTCAGTCTGTTCCACAAATAAAAACTGTATTTCAAAATTTCATTTGCCTTGTATACTTAACATTCTTCCTTATAGCCATTCTTTGATTTCATTTGCTAAACATTTGCCAGAGGCTGGTGTTGCTTGCTGTGACTTTAGAACCAGATTTTAAGAGCTTCATATTTATTAATACACAATCCCCTGTTTGCATTTTAAAAAGCCTTACTATCATCTTGGATCCTTGTTGAAATTCTGCTGAGTTTGAGAAACCTCTCTTCTACATGCCCCCCCCCCAATCTAAATCACTCTCATTATCACATTTATGTAAATATTTTTGATATGGCCCCATTGCCAGATACCTTTAAAATGTCTGCTTTTTTTCCAACTCTGTCTAAATTTTCCCTTCTCTCGGCAAATTCTCTGCATTATTCCCTAATTCATTAGTAGTGATACACTTGGGCGTCTAGTTTTCTTGGCTGTGGTACAAATCGAAGCCTCAGCTATCTCGTGGCCATATGTTCTTATTGCATATGCCATGTGATTTCTAAGAATGAGAAATTCAGAGCCTCTTCCCAGTCTTAGTTGAAGATTGATAGCTTAGAATAGGCAATATGTGTAAGCACAATGCTGTCTTATGTCTATTTACCAAAAGTGTTTTGAGGAATTTAGCTTCAGTTTTGATTGCCAATTCACTCCTGGCAGACTCATAAAATAAGAAGCAAAAGGGCCCCCTTCACTCCTCTGGTAAAGGAGTTTGATATATGAGGGATTAGAGCAATGTTAAGTCCTTCTAGAGGCAATGCAAGAAAGCAATCCAGCAACTCCTCTTGGTTTCAGAAAAGGTTGATTGTAGCTGCTCTTCTCAAGCCAGAAACTGGAAGAGCACTATTTTCTGGATCAATAAGGATTTAAGGATATAGACTAGTGGCATTTTTTAAGGGGGATCTGTTTCCTGATGAGTAGTCTCTGGAATGGGAAAGTGGGAGGGGATTGTTTTCTTCATTTGTATGCTCTGTGAGGGCAAAGACTTGAGATTTTTTTGTGTTTGGTTAGTGGCCACAGGGTATGTGTAGAGGATGCTGTTGATTGGAAGTTCTCCCTTTGAGCTTCCATTTCTGAAGAATGAAGCCCTTGTCTAAAAGGTGTCTGTATCTTATCTCAACCAGGATCCTACGCAGGCTTGGGCCTTTGGAGTAATTCTGTATCAAATCAGCTATGTTGAAATTCCTAAGAGAGTTGTTTGATGATTCAATCTCTTGGTATGTTCCACTAATCTTCATACGTGAAGTGATATCAGAGACACATTTAATGACTTACAGCTCTCAAATAAGTTGCTACAGTTGGACCGAAAAGGCTTTTCTCAGACAAATCCAGATATCCCCTTTCCCTTATCTGCTTGCTTTCAGGGGCCTTCTAGAGAACAAATGGCTGGCCTTTTCCAAAGGGACAGGTTTTCCTATCTGATGCTTTTGTTCCCCAGAAAGAAAAGAAAATGAAACTGTTGTCTTCCCTTAGATGTTCAATCCAGAGCAAACTGAAGCTTTATGGCTATCTTTTATAGTAGTCTCCTTCATATAAATATGAATGGGCAATTACTGAATATCAGAAGCTTGAGTTAGAGGTACACCATCCCTTTGATGTGCAGAGCAAAACGAAATGGTAAGACATCAGATGTTGGGCTACATGCATTTCCTAAATGACCTTAATTTGCTCAGTGTAATGCTTTGTGACTCTTTGTGATGTTAACAGCCTTTGGAGGAAATTATGTTGGGTCATATAGCCTTTTCCTGGCTTCATATGAGATCCCCTGTACCTTTAGGTTTTTGTCAGAACATTCTAGGTTAGCTGTGTATTTGCTGGGCAGGCTTAGTACAAATACCTTAAAAGACATATCATCCACTTCTGTCATAGTAAAAACTTTCTGGGAAAAAACAAAACAAAACAATACTATGTTCTGGAACCTAATTTTCTATTTTCGTTTCTGTGTTGCATTTTGACTCTTTACCTATATATAGCCCCGTTTAAGGTGTTCTCTTAGATAAATATTTTTCGGGGTTTTTTTGTTTGTTTGTTTTGTTTTTTAATGATTAAGTCTTAGAATTTCTCCTTGGAATAGGAGAGGCTGAATTGGGAAGCAGTAAGTGAACCATAATGACTAAAATAAATGAATAGTATAGCAGCTAAAATAGAGATCTCTGATTGATTGGGTCATAAAAGTAGGACCTATCAAAAATACCATCAAGCATATTACCTGCAAAATAAAATATGTAGACATTGTTTAATGCTAGACATGAGGACTGTAATTGTAAAGGTCCTTGATATCATTTTCTCATAATTTATAAATATGATGAACTCTCAAATGAGTTAGCAGCTGTCAAGACAAGTAAACCCCACACCCTCCTCTCTGTCCATGCTGCCATTTTTACACATGTGGGCACACCGCATAGTTAGTGCCTTTCTCTCCCTGTACCCCATCTTGTTTGTCTCTCTGCCCCGTGGCACAGTGCCTAGCATGTAATAGAGCCCCCTCTCTATCAAATGAATAAATGAAAACTACAGACAATCCTGGCTGCCCTGTTTTAGCAAGTATTGGTGGTTCTCCTTTCTCCAGCAGTTCCTTTTGGGCAGTTCCTTGCTCCAACATCTCTGCCCAGGAGGCAAGGGCAAAGAGGGCGCCCTGAGCATCTGCCCCATATCAAACCCTACTCCTGATGCGGGTTTCACCAAAATGAGTGATGGGATCTGCTTTAGAGAATGTGTACTGTAGCAGGGAAGATGAAGACCTTAACAAATACTGAACTGATGAATGAATGAATGAATGAATGAATGAATGAATATACATCTGAGGGAGCAGTCAATTCTTCGGGGAGGGGACCTCAAAAACAAAGAAAAGGGGTGACCAGAAAAGGGGAGGGAGGTCCCAGAATGGATGAGTTAAGTAAGTAGTAGCCCCAAGGTGTGAAAATTCAAACCTGGTGTATTTGGAGAGGGAGCAAGCACTTTGAGACATAGGTTTAAGTAGTGTTGGGATTCAGGCAGTGTAGTTAGAGGCATATCTTTTCACCTGCTCTAGACTGTGAGTCCTGGGAGGACAAAGACCATATTCAACCTTCTTTACAGCCCTGGCAAGCTTTGCTCCAAGAAGGAAATGGAGAATGTTGGTAGATTTAAATTTAATGATCTAAAATGGAATTATAAATTGTGTGTGTGTGTGTGTGTGTGTGTGTGTGTGTTCTCATTTCTCTCCCATTTCCTTGTTCTATCCATTCTCTGGTATATACGAATAATGAACTGATTAAAACACTCAGCAGAAGGGAAGAGAAGGAGATAAGGAAAAAGAAGAAGTTTGTGTTTAGTCTAAACTTCTGGGATTATGATTTCATCAGGGGAGAGGTTGTTTATAAACATATATATAAATAATCGCACTTCAAGACCATGTGAATACTTGCAGGGATACAGGGTAAATACCATTGGAATGATAAAACCAAGGGGACTACAGGATCTCAGAAGGAGAATCTTGAAAGAAAGGCATTTGAGTTGGGTATTAAGCACAAGTAACTCAGAATCTGCGTGGTGGTGGTGGTGGGCATGAAATAGCGCCAGGCACACTTTTGAATGCTTTACATCACTGTGAGGGAGGTATTATTCTTACTAAAATTATTATTACCCTCATTTCCCAACTATGGAAACTTGGGCCTAGAACATTTAAGAAACTTACGCAAAGTCAAACACCTAGTAAGTGGTAAAGCAGAGATGTAAACCTAGGCATTTGTGGCTCTAGCCCAGCACACTATTACACTATGCTACCACCCACATGGACACAGAGCAGAGGACCTTCTAGGAGAATGGCATGCCTTGAGCAAAGGGCTTATCTATGGGAAGGGCAGGATGGATTTAAGGAGTGGCTATACGCCCAGTTTAGCTAGTAAATTGGGGACCCAAGGATCTGTATGTTTGGAAGACTATCTACATGGCCTGATTTTTAAGGAGTGTCGGGAGGCCCTGCAACCAGGTCTTATCCCAGCCCTACTAGAAGTGCCTGAAGTTACACTCTGTTGGATTTCATTTCCTTTTATTGTCCACTGGTCTTTCGTGCAGCCCCACCTCATTGGTGGTGCTGGCTTCATGTGCACGGTGCTAAGAGACAGCACGGTTCTGCTATGCCAGACTCCCACCATTACATCCTGCCCCCATTGCCTAGACACACTACTTAACCTTTCCAAGCTTCAATGTCCTAATAGTACCTTCCTAGTGTGTTGACATAAGAGTTAATGAGGTAATATATTTTTACAAATTTTTAAAGAGCACCTGACACATAGTAAGATATACAGAGACCTGGGGTTCCTAGGATTGCAGAAAGGAATTACTAGAAAGGAAGGTGGAAAAAGAGGAAGAAAGGCAAGATTTTATTTCTCTCACAGAGTTTGGCCAAAGTCCTGTGGCTAAAGATAACTTAACTTTGCTGATTTTAGATTCCGCCTGCACCTCCCCTCCCCCGCCCTCCCCGGGAGATTATTTTGGAGGGTGTTGTTAGGGGTGATCACGTGGCATATAAAATGCCACATGACATCTGATATCTGGCATAGAAGATAATAAGAGCTGGACAGTGCAGTTACAATCCCATCGCCCAGAAACACCACAGGGGGAAAATAATTCTATGTGAGCACTACTAGCACCACCTTTAAAATAGAGAGAAAAAAATCTGGAAAATTATGTTTTAAGTATCTTGTGTTTTATACAGTAAAACGAACAATCCCTTGGATTTCTCTTTAAGGGATTTGATCTACTGAAGAATTTCTTCCTCCTGTGGTACATAAAATCCATTCTTAAAATGAATTAACTTCAGCTGAGGTTTCTTATACAAGACAATTCTGAAAAATCGGAGTCCATACTCCTTGGTAATAGTGTTGACAAGCACTTTTAAGAACCCCTAAAATAGTAAGAATGACTCAAGACCTAGTGACTTTCAATGAAGCTTGGTGTGTTCTGTTAAGTAATAATGCCAAGCAAAGAGATGGAATGTTATTATTCACTCCAGATGGAGATGTTCCTTTATTTTCATTTGTCTGTGTAGTCACACTGCTTCTGTCCACAAAGAATTTAAAGTGACTCACATGAGAATAATAATAAATTAAAGCAGGAGATCAGGACAAAGAAGAGGAGACTAGAATAACATCAACCCTATGGGTTAAATCACTGCTGCCATTTGATTTCATATTCAGCGCTGTGTTTCTGAAAAATAAAAAGGTGGGAGGAGTCATGATCTGTGATGTATTTTTCGTTATTGGAAAAGAGGAGGTTATGTCTTCAACAGGGAAGAACTGTTTTCCACAGTTCTAAAAGACTTTTTCTGCAAGAGATATAGAATGAATTAATGAGTAATCCATGACAACATTTTTATGGTAAATGTAGCTCTCAATTTTTTTGTGGCTTTTTCTTGTGCTGACATTAACAATGTAGTATTAAAATGTAGTGAAGAGATGTTATAGCCTTCTGCAGGCTGTCCTTGAGCTTCATTCAAGTGTCATCAAACACCCTGTAAAGGAAGGCGGATGGCCTGTGAGCAATCTTTCTGAACGGGGTCTGAGGGAGAGCAGACTGTAGCAGGTTTTATTTCTTGCCCCAGACCTGAAGTCCTGATACTACTGACTGGAAAACGCACAGATGAACTTTGCAGCCTCGTCAGAGAGTAGCAGATTTTTATTTGTGACAGTTAAGAATCCTGAGTGGTGATCTTCTCTGCTTGGAAGGCTACCCACCTTCCTGAGGTGGGGGCACTCTTATAAATTAAGTAGAGGGTACCATAGGAGGCTAATCGTTGTTGGCAACCGTTTTTTTCCCATTCATTTAGCGCATGTTTATTGAGCCTCTGCTGTGAGGCAGGTTTCATCCTTTTATGTGTCTCTACCTAGAGGTGTATTTTTAGTTTCTTCCTTAAAATGCCCTTTCTGCTCTTGGAGTTGTTCATATATATGTTTCTATTAGTGTTTTAATAGGAGCTTATTATTTCAAGTCCAATAATTCAGAAGCATATTAAGAAAAAGTTAAAATCTTTATTCCCTTCTCCCTACTCCCACCCCATGTTACCATTCGTTGTTACCAGTTTGATGTGGCTCTGTCCATATTTTCCTCTCAAATGACTTCCTTAACTGTTCAGATAGTGTATCTAAAAGTTAAATGTATAAGACTGGTGGGTTTGTTTGTTTGTTTTTAATGGAGATGTACTTATTATGCTGGCAAGTATGAGAAATTTTCCCTTAATTATAATCTATGTTCTATAGTGTTCTTGTTTGTTTTGTCTTGTCTTGTCTTGAGGGAAGGGAGCAAAGCATTGTTACCTCTCTTGAATAACCTAGAAACTAAAGCCCCCATCTTGCACAGAGTCTTTCCTGTTCTGAACAGGACCAAAGTTTTTTTTTTTTTTTTAGATTTTTTTATTTTTATTTATGATAGTCACAGAGAGAGAGAGAGGCAGAGACACAGGCAGAGGGAGAAGCAGGCTCCATGCACCGGGAGCCTGATGTGGGATTCGATCCTGGGTCTCCAGGATCACGCCCTGGGCCAAAGGCAGGCGCCAAACCGCTGCGCCACCCAGGGATCCCTGAACAGGACCAAACTTGACAGGATGCCATAAGCTTGTACTTTTCTGAGGATGTCGACCGACTTCTGAGGTCAATGTACGTGTATGTGTAATAGAAGCATAGAGATGTTCATTCATTTTGAGACTGGCTTCAGGATCACAGTATCAGATCTAAATACATTCTACACACCCTTCTTGTAATTCATCGCTTATGTACCCTTTCCTTGATTTTCTGTTAAACAAGGAATCTGTAATCCGTTTTATAGTGTTACTTATTGTGCATTTAGTGAACAGAGTCCTAAGAACACAGCATGATCCTAAAGTTGCAAAAAGAAAGATTTAGAAAATCTGAATATATAGTTATACTTTTATGCCTAAGACAATACTTGAGGATGATAAGTGTGAAACAAGATGGATCACTGTTGAAAAAACAGAACTACTTTTGGAAAAGCTTAAATAGCAATGGTATTTGAAACATTTCTAGATGGCCAAGACTTGCCAACAATCTCTGAAATACTACATGCAAGGAGTCTTTCCCATGTGTAAGCTGTTAGGCATTGCTAGCCCTTACCCAAGAAAACCAGATACACACAACATACTTTCCAAAATTTGACTCTTAGATCTGAAGACCAGTAATTATAAATATGTGTTATGTGTCCTTAAATGAACATTGTTGCAAGAGAGGTCTAAGGAAGCAAACTTTAGTGTTCTCATTTTACATGTGGAGAAATGGATGGAATGTGGGAACAAGGCTGGGGGGTGGGGGTGGGGAGCAGGGGGCCAGTGGAGCTCCAAGATAGAGCGGACATCTATTAGAAAAGTGAAAAGCAAGTGCCTTGCTAGGAGATGACTTCTTGCCAGCCTCAATGAAGCAGTGTGAGGGTGACCATCCTTTCCTGGAAACGTAAAGCAACCTGAAGGAAGAGGCAGCGGCTTCATCTCATCCAGTTGGTTAATCCCCTCTCTGTCAATCATTGGCGTACGATCTGAATAGACTATAAATTCACATTTCTGGAGCCACATGGTCAAAATAGCACTTTATATTCAGTGTGAAATTCTTAAAATGAAACCCAGCTGGCAGATGGGAAGGATTCTGGGGGTTGGGGGGAACGGGGAGGGGATATTGGGTGTGCAAGGGGTGCATGATTTTCCAGAGAGCTTTTTTTATGCTTTGTGCAGATATAGGAGTATTTTTATACATCTATGATACAGCGCAAATGAGTCCCTTAAACCCGAGCCGTAAGAGTCTAATTTATATTTCAGAAGAATCTAAAAACCATTAAGATACTTATGCAAGCCATTCCAGATTCTTGCCTGTGAGAATAGAATGATTTGCTCATTTAGGGAACAGTTCAGTTCTTCCATGAGTGGTAGTTAATAAATTACATCTTTCAGTGTTTTAAATAAGTCCTTGGCTTTAATAACTTAGTTTAAAAAGAGAACAAGAGAGACAACAGCTAGTCCAGTTCACTCCCATCTCAATCTCATGTTCAGAACTTCTGCCCATCATGTGGTTCACGCTTGTTCCATTTCCTTCTCTCTCCTCGGCTTGTAAGGGAAGTATCCTATGTCTTTGTGCCCCACAGGGTCAGTGGTCACGTCAGAACCAGGCGCACTCTCCGGAACACAATGCTCTTGGTTACTGAGCCAAGCCTTGCAGCCCGTGGGTCATCCCAGACGTCCCCACAGTTTATCACATCATCTTGTCCCTTCTGACAGCACCGAAAAGCAGGTCAACCTGTGACCAGGTTACTACGTACTTGGTGTCTGTGACTTCAAAAAAGAAATCAGGATTCAAATATTTTAGCAGCTGTGAGAGATTTCAGCTCGCCCCAATGTTTTATGAAAACCGTGTGCTGCATTTAACTTGCTAAGAAGTGCCCAGGTGATGTGTGTCATATGTCTTGGGTGAGAAGCTGGAGTCCAATAGGCAGGAATTTCTTTCCCTGATCCTTGTTTTCTCCAGAACCACATCTTTCTGTGTGAAAGAGGAGATGTCATGAACTCACACCTAAAATTTACAAACGCTGTTCACGGGCTCTGAAGTCTAAATCCTCTTATGTTAAACATGATAAAGACAGGGTATCAGGTAATTCATTCACTAAAAAAATTAATTTGTGGCACACAGAGGTAGATGCCGTTATGGGCATCGTTTTATTTTATTATTGATACATATAGTTAAAAACAGCCCAAGCCATCGTTTGCCTGGTCTTGGCATCCTGTGATTTTTATTTTAAAGTACTATGGTAGAATTGCCGTCTTGCTCATAGATGTGTGATAAAGGTGTAAAGAAACAGAGAACTTCAAAGTAAAATAAGACTTGTCTTCAGAGCGCTAACATTGCTCGTCCCTTAGAGAGCTCTAAATGCAGGAAATAGGAATCCAGGGCATCAGCTAACAAAAGTACGCTATAATTCTGTATCTGTTTCTGAGTCTAGAAAATGGGAGTAAGTTCTATTTAGAAAATATTTTACAAATACATTCAAAATAATGTAACATTTGTTTTGTTAAAGGATACTGTGTTTAAGAACAACGTATCCAGTTTTGACCATAATGTACATTCATAGACCTGAATAGTGACTCTCTCTACTTGAGACCGCAGGGGTGTGGGTATCAATATGGACTTCAGTGGGGTTTTTTTTATTTATACTCTACTTTTCTTTCACAAAAGGATTTGAGGTGAGAGACACTAGTATTGATTTTGACAGTGGACATGGTTTTATGTAACACTCTCAACTTCCGACTAAAGTAGGTGTTAATGACATCCCCCTGAGAAGGCGTTCGATTCAGACAGAATAAAAAGTGGGATTTGAAATTCTTAGAAGCCCCCCTTATATGACCCAATCTGAACTGGTAGATACTAACTGGTAGTTAAAATAATTTAACTTAAAATATATAAATGATACTAATCTTTTTATATTGGGCCAGTACCTTTTCAGTGAGTATGAAGCCACTGATCAGGGTTCTGTATCATATTTAATGCACAAAATACAGCCACTACCTATGCTATGATTTTCACTTCCTGTTTCTTTAAGATAGAACCATAAGATAAAGTAAAACGGTAAGTTAAGGACACGTGGGAAGCAATTCACACTTTCACCTGCCTCGATTGCTCTTGATAGTCGTCTCGCCTAAATCTGATTTGACAACAGCTTGTTTTTAGTGACTTACCTTCATTGGCCTCTTTGAACACATTCCACATAACTTTTCAGAGAAATAGAAATTCTCTTCTCAACTTCCTATTTCATCCGTTGATGCCATTTTTTTTATTTTTATTTATTTATGATAGTCACAGAGAGAGAGAGAGAAAGAGAGAGAGGCAGAGACATAGGCAGAGGGAGAAGCAGGCTCCACGCACTGGGAGCCCGACGTGGGATTCAATCCCGGGTCTCCTGGATCGCGCCTTGGGCCAAAGGCAGGCGCTAAACCACTGCACCACCCAGGGATCCCCGTTGATGCCATTTTTAATTAAATGACTTGATGATAGTAACAAATGTGTTGCCTCCATGAGAATTAGGAAACCAGTCGGCAGCAGAAGTGAGCAGACGTGCCAGACAGCAGTGCCCCGGTGTGAGCATCAGGTGAGCGGCCAGCTCCACCCGGGGCCTGTACCCCCAGGGCATGGGCAGTCTGTGCAGGCAACGTCCGTCATTATCTTGCACCGGGGCAATGAAGAGTCAGTTAAACCTAGGTGATTAAGTAGAGGTTAATTGAAGGAGCCTTTATTGTAACTGTATGAAATTTTGTTTTGAAACCAGCTACAGATTTGTCCTTACCTGCAACGGCTTGATATTTAATTTATATCATGCCCTTAGTCCGTCTATTAGATCAGCAATGTGGCAAATGTTGTTATTGCCACGGTGCCTTCTCGTTTTTCATGGCGCTTATTCCATCAGACTTCACTGAGTCACTGCTGTCCCTGCTTGATACCTGCCGGTCTCTTCCAATCAAGCTCGGTGAGATCTGGGACTTAGGTTCACCCTTGTGTCCCCGGGACCTGAAACAGTGAGTGAGTAGTAACAGTAGAAGGAGGGACAGACGGCTATTTATTTGGTGCATTTGTTTCAGCCCAGTTAAATGCTGTGACTTGTCCCCACCAAGATCAATTGATTTCCACTTTGAGCAAGAAGAGAGGACAGAGAGTTGTACTATCGACCTATGGTGCTCTCTAACACAGTTCCTGGTCCACTTTTGCAATCCAGTTCCTCAATCTCCTCCTGATTCTGGGGAGGGAGAGCCTGATGATTTGTGGTCAGAAACCATATATTGAATCATTAACAGGGCTTTTGTTCTTTGATTTTTGCTTTAAAAGATCAGTTCAGAACTGTTTCTCAACTTCAGCATTGTTGACGTTTCAGGCTAGATAGTTTTTTGTTGAGGGTTGGGAGGGCAGTGCATTGCAGGATGTCCAGCAGCATCCCTGACCCTTACCCACAAGATGCCTGCAGCAAACACCCCGCCCCACCCCCACTGTGACAACCAGAAGTATCTCCAGACGTTGCCAAATGTCCCCTGAGGGGTGTGGTCACCTTTCCCCTCTGTTGAGAACTAGTGTTTTGGACTAGTCCCAGTTTGACCACTAGGACACAAGGCCGCGCTAACAGTGCTGTGCTAAATCCAGTCAGTGGCTTTTGGAACCTTCATTTCTGGTGTTCTCTTTATGTCTGATTGTAATGTTCTCCAGACTTGTCTTTCATGGGCTTTATTCTGAGTTCAACTAGTCCTGTGTGGGTTTTTTTGGCTAAAATTCCCCAGGACGGATTACCACTCAGCTTTTCTTTCCTCAGACTGCCTGCAAGCCTCTTTCCAAGCTCATATTTCTCAGTTGCCAGGATATTAGGCTCCTGGCCGTATTGCCAGTAGGAAAAGAAATTCTCTCTCTGTGACTAACAACATGGCTGTTTGTTCGAAGGCCATTTGTTACCTGTTCCCCTTGCTCAGATGTGTTATTGAGGTGGCTGTCAATTTTTTCTGCCTTTTCCCCCTGTCTCTCCACGCCTTCCTGTTTTTCCTTTTCCTCCCAGTGTTTCCATGGTGGCTCCTTGCTGGAGCCAGAGGACAAACTGCTGACAGGAACATCCCTTGAATATCTCTGCATCTGGACAGGGCCATTGGCACCCTCCATTGGCGGCTCAGCAACGCGTGGCTTGCCATATTTGTCTCCTGTTTAAGGCCCAGGAATTTGAATCTGCCCCAACGTCTAAATGTTGTCGTTGTTACGACAGAGTGCTGCCATAGTACCACAAGGCCACTATTAAACATGTTTATTTGGGTTCCATATATTAATATTTTGTTTTGTTATTACCACTGTTGCTTTCCCAGACCTCCCAGCTACAAGACTGAGATAGAGGATATATAGTCCATTACCAAAGCCAAATAAGCTAGAATATAAACTTTTTAACAGATATTTGTGTTTTTAACAAGCTTTAACCATTGTTTCAACTTATTTTTTCCTAGTATTTTGTTAAGTCAAAGAATCCCTTGAGTTGACCAACTCAGAGTGGTTTTGTGAATGGTACCAACATTGAATAAGCAGAAAGAAGAGTTCTGTCAAAATCAAAGCATGCTCTTCTGGCTGTCTGATTAGGTCACAGCCGATGAAAGTGTATTCATGGCATGGAGCCTTGTATAACAGAAAACAAGCTGAATATGAGATACAGCCAAAAAACAATTTCAGAATATACAATAGTGTTTCAAGAAAACTCAAAATATGAAATAGTATAGCAATTGTCGTCTGTATGTCAGCTAACATCAAGTTACCTCAAATGTTTGGGTAAAGTAAGTCTTTGGGGGATGAAAGCTGATCCCTGGGAGCAAATGTTGGATTTGAAGACTGCCAGGCTCCAGGTCTTCTCTCTCTCTCATGCCACTTCACAGAATCACCGTCTGTAGTGAAAACTGGTGTAGCTCCATAACACAAAAGCATGCATTCTGAGCACTGGAAGGTCCTCGGAGCACATCTACCAATCCCAAGCTAAGCATTTAGCAAGGCAGAGGAGGAATAATCTAAGCGAGTTGATCCTTTTCAGTTACTGAGGCTGACACAACTGTTGGTAATTGATGGGTTTTCTTCCCTGATACCTCTTCACCTCAAAAAGTATGGAATTCATATTTTCAAACTGCACTTTACGATACCAAGATATCTACCCACCCTCCCACCCAGCCAGCCATTTCAATATGCACAGTTAATGAGGATTAAGTTTAAAAAGATAACCTTAAAAGAATCAATTTCATGGTGAATGCATCTAGTTAAGCAAGCCATTTAAACAACATTTTACTCGTGTGTAGCAGACCATTTTATAAGTTACTGATAGCTTTACAAGCCTGTGTTTCAGACAAGCTAATTGGTTGTCTCTGATGTGTTTGGGGCTTTCACTCATTAACTCTCCTTCCTGTCTAGTACATACTTGACTAGCTCTCATATGTATAGATAGAATTGTTTAAGCAGCCATATTCTATTGCCAGGAAAAAAATTTTCATAAATAAATTTCTGCCTATTTACAATGTTTGCTGTTTTGTAATAAAGGTAAAATCATAACCAAGTACTGTCACAAACATGGAAGGTACTTAGAATCAAGTCTAACACCCTAAAAGTGTTGGTACCAGAAATGAATGCTCTTTTGAAGGAGTGGAATAGAATTGATTACAGAAGGGAAAGAGAAGAGGGTAAAGGAAAATGATATGCTGTCGAAACCTGACTGCCTCTGTAATTAATGACCGTGTTATAGATGTTATTGAAAAGTCTGATGCCTGCACCTGCATGCGAAGACAAGTGTACTGATGCTTCTCTTTTTGCATATGTCAGTGCTTTCCATTCTCTAAGATAAGAATTAGATGCTTTGTTTGGACACAGATTAAAGGAATAGCTCAAAACATATGTGTCCTTTGGGTCTTGAGATTTCTGGAGTGGGTCTATTTTCCATGAGAGGTTACTTACTTTTCTGTTTGCAAAACAATTCATTGCAGCTGCCTGTAGGCATATGTATGATAGAGTTTAAACCAATTAGACCTCCGGTTTTGAAACTATTCATGAAATCCCACCTCCTGCATGAAATCTTGGCCTGCTTAATTAAAAGGAGTGGCAACTTCTTCAGTTTCCTTCCTTTACTAACATTTAAATCTGAGCTGAAATACAGTACATACTTTGTTGCCCTTATCGTTATAGTTTCAGCTCTTTACATTCGTTTAAAGATAATGAGTATCCTCTCTGTGTCTGGCATTCTTTTGGGTATCTCAGAAAATACAAAATTTTTTTCATTGTCTGTGCCTTCAGAGAACTGAGGTCTCTTAGATATGAAAAAATTAAGAATAATTATCCAAATCTTTGAATTTCCTAAGTGAAATGAGGCTATCCTCATAAATCTGAGTGACAAGAGTTCAGCCCAGACTTGTGAAGATGCTTCATGCCCATTGAATCTTGATATCCTAACTCATTAATTTATGTGATGATTATTTATAAAGCCTGTTTGAGGGAGAAAGTAGTGGCTCATATAGTGGAATTCATAATAGCCAAAAAGTGGAAACAGCCCAAATGTCCATCGACAGATGAATATGGCAAAAACAAAATGTGGTATGTCCATACAATGGAATATCTTTCGGCCATAAGAAGTACTCACAGATGCCACAACATGGATGAACTTTGAAAACTTTATGCTAAATGAGAGAAACCAGACACTAAAGGCCATGTACTATATAATTCCATTTATATGAAATGTGCAGAACAGGCAAATCCTAGAGACAGAAAGGAAATTAGTGAGTGCCGAGGGCTGAGAGAGAGGGCAAATGGGGAGTGACTGCTAATGGGTGGGGAGTTTCTTTTTTAAGTGGTGAAAATGTCCTGAAGTTTGATAGCTGTGATGACTGCAGGTGTCCGTGAATATACTAGAAATCACTAACTTGTATTATTTTTCAAAGAGTGATTTTACAGTCTGCAAATTATAGCTCAATAAAGGAAAATTAAATGTCTATAGAGCTGAATGAAAAGATGTTAAAGTATATGCTAGAGAAATACAAAATCCAAGCAAGGTAAAGGAAATTCTTTAGAATCTTAGGAGGGCATGTCTGCTCCTGAGAGGAGACCCATGATATAGGCAATGATAATTTACATCCTGGAGGTTCTTTTTGTTGTGGCAACTATTTTTGTAAAGAGCCTAACTTGGCAACAAGTGACCCCAAAAATTTTGCCCTGGACATCTGTCACTCCAGTCACGTGTCAGCCTAAAAACTCTGTTTGAAAAGCAACTCAAGTTCAATGAGGTGGGAACCACATGTTGAATGATAACCCATTTCATTTAGGATGGAAAGTTGTCTCCTTAGGATAGAAAGTACTTTCCAGGGAAAGTATTTTTAACCCTGGAGAATTTAACATTAAGAGTATAAAAATAACCAAATCTACAATAGTAATACTTTTATTTCAAGTATTTATTACATTTAGGTCCACCTGGTACATTCACTTTATAATTATTGTTTAAAATGTGTAAATTATTTCAGAATTGGCCTCCTATGTAGAAAGATACGAGGGGCTCCAAGGTGGTTGTCAGTTAAGTACCCGACTCTTGGTTTCAGCTCAGGTCCTAATCTCATGGGTCATAAGATCGAGCCCTGAGTGGGGCTCCATGCCCACCATGGAGTCTGCTTGAAGATTCTCTCTCTTTGCCCCTCCCCCCACTCATACACTTTCTCTCTCTAAAATAAATCTTAAAAAAAATATGAGAATTTAGTTAAGCTTGTAAATAGTATTAGAAAGTACCAGAGCTTGGGACACCTGGAGGGGCTCAGTGGTTGAGCATCTGCCTTTGGCTCAGGTTGTGATCCTGGGGTCCTGGGATCAAGTCCCTCACTGGGCTCCCTGCAGGGAGTCTGCTTCTCCATTTGCCTATGTTTCTGCCTCTTTCTCTGTGTCTCTCATGAATAAATAAATTTTTTTTTTTTAAAGGAAGGAAGCAAGCAAGCAAACAAACAAACCAGAGCTTGAGGGGCCCCTGGGTGGCACAGTCAGTTGTGCGTTGGACTCAGTTTCGGCTCAAGTCATGGTCTCAGAGTTGTGAGATCAAGCCCATGTTGCACAGAGTTTGCTTGGGATTCTTTCTCCCTCTCCTCCTGCCCCTCCCACTCATGCATTTGTGCTATTTCTCTATTTCTCTCTCTCTCTCTCAAATAAATAAATCTTACCCCTCCAAAAGAAGAAAATACCAGAGCTTGAGAGTCATTGAATTTATAAATTTAAATGAAGAAATGCTTAAGAACTCTTGCTGAGCA
Source organism: Canis lupus baileyi (assembly GCF_048164855.1). NCBI lineage: Eukaryota > Metazoa > Chordata > Mammalia > Carnivora > Canidae > Canis > Canis lupus. Next base: position 62,263,579 of record NC_132841.1, read on the forward strand.
AGAGAAAAGACTTAGCTACTTGAGGGTATTTTGATTATTACAGTCTAAATGCTGAAAAAGAAGACTGAATATATTAAATGTATAAATGGAGTCTTGGAATGTTTAAAAATGGTTAATTAAACTAAGTTTATAAAAGGACCTAAACTATATCCTGAATGTATTGTTAAAACTTAACAGGTATATAGACAGAATGGTGAGATTTTTAAACTGCATATAATAGCTTCAGGAAAACCTGGGTTTTAGACATTGTATATTTAGTAAATTGTATGTTCCTTTTTAAAACTGCAAAGTCACAATAACTAGATTGCTCTGCACTAAGAGCCATCCTTGAAGGACACAGGCCGTGGACCCTATGCCCTGGCTAGTTCTTGCTGCTGCAAGGAAGTCTCCACATAAAAGAAACCCAGGCTGAACACAGAGGGGTAAAAATACGGCTTTATGACTACAATCCAAAGTATCTGAAATTATACATGGAGCCTGGCCAGATGGGAAAAGCCAACTTCTAGGCCCCCCCACCCCGCCCCCCAAGAGTCTGAGTCAAAGTGGGGAAGAGCTGGTCTAGCAAGTGAGTCCAGCCACCCAGGCTCCTTGTACCCCTGCTGGACAAAGTGGGAAGCTACAAACAGCTTTAGCCAGGGATTGGCAATTTTTTTTTTATTTATTTTTTTGTAAAGGGCCAAACAGTAAATATTCTAGGCTTTGTGGAACATACTGTCTCTGTGGCAGTTACTCAACTTTGCTGTTGTAGGGTGAAAGCAACCATAGACAAGTGAGTAAACATGGCTATGTTCCAATAAAACTTTATTTGCCTGGGTGCTGGGAGGTAACCAACAGTGGCTACTGTGACGAAGGTCCCGTCTACTTTAGTTTCTTCTACGTTAAGCCTTCTCCTTGAGGTGATAGGAAGACATCAGCTGGATTAAAACTATGAGTATCTAGAAGCCGATTCTTTCCACTTGTGGATGGAGGCACCTTCCATTGGATGCAGAAGTTGGAGCAATTGAGCATACAGGAGTCGCCTCAGGCTCGGGAGGGCCAAGTAGAAACCCTGCGATAAAGGAGATGCTCTACAGGAATGCTGGGTATCTTCCATTGGCCTGTGAAGACGGAAAGCATCCATACCTAATTCCTGCCTCTCACAGTGGTTGTCCAATAAGCAAGCTTTTTGAATAGGAGACTGAGACAAACCTTCTAGGCATATCGAAAAGAGAAGATAGATGTAATTAGTTCTGTAATTCTCGGGTACCAGATTAAGCCAAAAAACAGGAATGCTTTTCAGATTCTAGCTCCCACCGCCACAGCACTGGGATCATTTTATTCAGCTCTTCTGGAACACAATAACCTCTCCCGTACAGTGGAAGCCTGAGTTTTTATGTAACTATTATCACAGCATATAACACTCTCCACACATCAGAGATTACTGATTGGGCAAGAAGACTTCTCATAAGGGCGAGGCTCGATCACAGGTCATAACCTGCAGGCATTTGTCTGGTTTTTAATTATTCCAAGGTCAGGCAGGCTGCACTTTGCTTAAGAAAGAAGTGATCTTAACCATAACTACACTTTCATATTACACCTAACATTCTTGAAATCAGTCATCTGTTATAGATCTGCACTCCCAAAGTAATATTGTGGTGTTGGTTAATTTTAATGTGTTTTCTGGTCCCTTTTAGTACTCATTAAAAAGTAAACAATATCTGTTCTGTGTTGTAAGATCTTCGGGACTATGGCAAATTGGTTTTACTTGTATTATTTATTTCTGCCTTTAATGACATATTTAGTACTTTTCTAAGGATTTCAAAATCCTGCAAGCAGAACAATGAAAAGGGGAACAGCTGGTGCTGCTCTCTCTAGACTAACCTTTCTTTGAACAAGCTGCCAAGAATGCACTCTGAAGAATCTTAATGATGCCATGCCACTTTATCTCCAGACCCCATCCTGGAGCCATGGTGTGGGCAAAGTTCTCTCTGACTTTGGTGAAGGTTACCAAGTTAAGCCTACTCCATGAGCTTCTGCAATTAAGACCACAAAACGGGAAGGCCCCTCAGCAAACTCACCTGTGAGATGTACATACTTGTGTATGCTGGTAAGTGCTTGACAACCGACTCTCTAGAAAGAAGAAAGTCTTGGTTTGTTGCACTTGCAGATTTCCATGGTGTAAATAGTTCAGACCCCGGCCAATTTCATGACTCGTGCATTTTGATGTCCTTGTGCCTGGAGGTGGAAAGAGAAGGCACCTGATCAGCATTTCAATACAAATGTTTCATGTTTCCCCCAGTGTGACATGGTACCACAACAGGTGCATCCACTCTAGTGATTAAAGTTTAAGGAGCCCAGGTGAAGATGAGGCAAGTTCTGTTCCCTTTTTGACAGCCATGGACAGTATCCTACAAAATTTCACAATTTATTCAGACTCTCCTAGCATCCTATTAATTGGAGCCCTGGAGTACATTTATCATCTAGACCCTACTTTTACCAGAGAGTTCAAAACCAGTATGAACCTGTCTCAAAAAACACGATTCATACAACTATTTGAAAAATACAGGCGTGCCATGGACATGTTGTGTATTTAAAATGACAAGAAAGCCATAATGGCTCCTCTGAATGAAGATAGTTACTGAGTCACGTTCTCTTGCATCATGCTCTTGCTGGCCTACCAGACCCCCAACTGCAGCAGCTCTTTCTGCTGGCTCTCTGTGTTTTGCCTGCATTCTTCATCCAGTGTCCCTATTGTCTTGTCTCACCTGCTGATTGATCGCCTTCGAATTGAAGGAGCTGAAGTTGTCAGCCTGTCTCCTTCGTGAGACTGATTCCTTGTCCAGAGATGAAGAAAGAATGTGCCTTTATTTCTAAGGGTTCTTTGAACAGTCTTCTACCAAGATATTTCTTTTTCAGATTGACTTATATTGTCTTAATACTCCTCTCTCTATTTGAATCAGTTCCTTTTCTTCCAGTTGAAGTATAATCAGGGTGCTATAAAGGAGTGAAAAAGCCTTTAGTAAACTGTACAGTATTAAGTTTTTATGGTCACTAAAAAGCCAGGGGCCAAAGGGCTTGTAATCTTATAATGTAAATGATGAGGACAGTTCCCTCTTCGGGCTATTGTTTCTGGGTTTTGTTTTACGGTATTCTGCTCTCATCAGTGGAACCCCGTACATTGGCAAGAGGAGCAGTGGCACAAGTGGCTCCTTAAGGCACACACACGCCACCTTCCCACACTCACCAGTTTTGTTCAGGAAGTGGTGGTTGAATAAATGAGGTTTGGGGAAGCCAACTTTTAGGACCCACATTTTCAAAGCTCCTTATACTTAACTTCATCCTACCGCAGTGCACCACAGCCACCCCCAAGTTAGGAAGGGTCTGTTATAACCTGCTAGTTTTTTCCCAGAGGGAATATATGTGTCCAGTGTAGGTTGGGATCTAGAGAAGTGCGGGCAGAAAAGATATCCAGCTTCTATCTCTGGTGGTGAATGTGTGGGAAAAGAAACTAAATCTCCCCAGACAGGGCCAGAGATACCTGCATCGGTATCACCCCAGGTGGCATTCTGGACATGGGAGGGGGTGAGGCATTTTTGGTTACAGCAATGACTGGTTGGGGCTAATGGCATTGAGTTCCCTAGAACTAGAGGTGACATATTCTAGGGTTCTCAGCACAGTCCCATGCAGTAAAGAATTGTCACACACCCTAAACCTCTTTTTAATGTCTTACAACACATTCATGTGGGTCAAAGCACTGTTTATAAGTATCTGAGCTTAGAACGTAGCTCTATGTCACATAAAAACACTAAGTCATCCCTTCTGGACTGTTCTTTCCCCCGCTCCCCAGAGTGTTTAAAGGAGAATGAGGCCAACTCTGGGCACACACTACTTACATGCTTTAATAACAAAAATAAGAAAAACAAGCAGTTTATTTTTATAAATAAAATGAGATTTGCAGGCTTTTAAAAGGGAAGACCTATTATTGCAGTTCAAAAGCTATTTACATGACTTCCAGAAATTTAGTCACAACAGGTTTGCAAGAATTAAAATAAAATTTTTGCTTGTGAAGTGAGGGCGAGATAGGGAAATCACTGTCATTACATAACCCTGTTAGAGGTCCTAAGTAGGAAAGGATTATTCTTTCTACTCAAAGAAACATAAAGGACATCTACTACCCAATGAGGGGGTCTCCTGTGCCATGAAAAATCTCACAGGTTTCACACCTGCTACAAACATGAGCAGCAAAGCGATGGTGCCAAGATGTCTCTGTGCTATTAGGACTTTACAGTAAATGTGGTGTGGGAATCACGGGATGCAGTAATGCACGTCACCCCACAGTGGCATGAGTGAAGGAGGGCTCTGGTGACATATCTAAAATAGGTTGGCTACTTATGGTGGCTTTGTTTTCCTATCTCTAGGGTGGACACATGGCCACTAACAAATGCCCACTCTCTGTGGCTAACCGAAAATAGCCAACTGACTACAGGTTGCCAAGCAGCTGTATTCTGATGTCATTGCCCCAAGTGCTATCTCCAGGAGCCAATGTGAAGCAGTCACCTCCTCCTCATCCCTGCCATTTCCAGTGAAGCATAATATTTAAGCCTCTGATTAAGTATTTGAAACATATGATTTATGTTGGTCAAACTTAAACACCTTATTCTTTAAAATTATACATCAGCATCATGGAAGGACAGGAAAAGCCACGGTGGACAAGTCAAATGTGACTGTAATTTATATCTTCATAATACAGAGGAGGTGAAATTTGAAGTTCAAGTTAATATAACAAAACTAAATGAAGGTGCACACCTGGGTGGCACAGCCGGTTAGGCATCTGATTCTTGGTTTTGGCTCAAGTCTTGTCTTGGGATCGTGGGATCAAGCCCCGAGTGGGGCTCCGCAGTGGTCACAGAGTCTGCTTGAGAGTCTCTCTCGCCCCCCCTCCCCCCACACTTTTGTGGGCTTGCATGCACGTGCCCATTCTGTCTCTCTCAAATATATGCTAAATGAAAATCCTAACCTAACTGGAAAAGTTCAAGTCAGAGCATGAGGTCTCCATCTTCTCCTCTCTTGTATTATCTGCTTTGTTTTTAGAAACACGAAACTCTGGGTAATGAGAAGCTATGTTCTGGCAGCAAACGGCAGACCACAGCAACTGTGGTTGAAACACACTGAAATGCCAGACTAGTTTTACAATTGATATTATAAATGTAGGGTGGTGTGGAATCATTTGGATACCAGTCGGGGGGAGTATGGAAGGGTGAGTGAGATACCCCACTTAGGTTACAGATCCAAAAATCTCAGGTTACGCAGCCATATTTGTCAGCTTAACACCATTAGGCTCCTTTATCTGGTGACCACCCTGTAATGGAACCTTCCATTTCCTCCTCATGTTTCATATTCAGCAGGAACAACTTCTGAAACTACCTTCAGACATCTTTATTATCTTCCAAGTGTGCCTACGCGATAGTCTATATTTTCAGTTGCCTAGAAACCAATCAAATGGGTACCTAAAACCTTACTGGGTTTTTTTGTCTGGTCCGTATTACAAAATACCACAAATTCTATTCTGTGATTATTTCAGTCTAACATTCTTTTCAAATTTGACGTTAATATGCCACCAGGATCAATTCTGTGAATTTTTAAGTGAACCGTTTAAAGGAAGTATTGTTAGTAACATGCCCTTACTGTGTTAGTCCTTTTTTTTATTTTAATATTATTCAATTTCTTGCCACCAGCCCTCTTCTCAGTTACTGGCAATACTTAAAATGATTTGGGGACACCTGGGTGCTCAGTCGAATGTCTGCCTCTGGCTCAGGTCATGATCTGGGGGTCCTGGGATCCAGCCCCATGTTGGGCTCCCTGCTCATTGGGGAGTCTGCTTCTCCCTCTCCCTCTTCTGCTCTCCCTGCTTGTGTTCTGTGTGTGTGTCAAATAAATGGATAAAATCTTTAAAAAAATAAAAAAATTAAATGATTTGAAGTTATGAAATGTGGCAAGGGTACAACTTTCCTCATGGAGCAGATTTTTGATGTTACGGACCCTCCCCTCTTGGTGGGAGGCATTATTGATTTGACCAGATTCCCCCTTGCATTGTAAGCACTCAGTAGTGCAGTCTGAAGCTCCACTTTGTGGGAGAAGCAAAGAGCCTAACATCTCTGATTTTAAACTCTTCAGAGATAGCCAGCTCCTCCATCAAGCTGTAGACTCAGACACATTCCCCAACTGTCCTCCCCACCCCCCACCCCCCACCAACTCTTCTCTCCCCCTGCTGGCTGATGGCCTCCCTTGGTCTGCTGACTAGCAAGCCCTCCGTTGGTGGGGCAGGGCCAGTATGGTACTAGTTACTGCACAAGCAATTACCGCTTCTCTTGGAATTGTTTTCGGTGCTCTAGAGAGAAGAAACTAAAAGAATGGAATTTACATTTTCCATAAGGGAGAATCCTCTTAATAACATGATTTGTAAAATACCTCGGGTGAACACTGTTCTGAAGTTGTATACCCATTTTCTGATCTGAAATGAGGTTTTCGTTACTTCTCAGAATCAAAATTAATAAGAGTTCTTCCATTTTCACAGGCTTTTTAAAGTAATAGTATTTATTACTACTTTGCAGACATTTACAGAAGGACTTCGGAGACACATTTGAATTATAAAATGTTAGCATAATTGTGGTTCCTAAATTAGCATAAAACCTTAGTATTTCTTACATATATCTTGCTCTCATGAAAAAAATGTACACATATTTTAATGCCACTTTTGGATGATGTACCTCTGCCATAGTCTGGTACTTGCAGTGATAGAGGCAAAATAAAACCCGATCTGAGAATGGCATATGGTTGAGGCACTTTTTTTTTTAGGTCAGGTGTTGACTAAGGTAAGACCTTGGAATTTGCTATGGCACATGGGATTTACTGAAATTCATTGACCAAGAATGCCTTCCAACAACGGCTCTTCTGATGTTGCTATTCACTATATTTTATGTTATGTAAACCTCACTAGACTATCAGTACAGTGTTCTGTTCTTGTGGGATATAGTGTGGGCAGGAGGATAGCTTTATGAACTTTGTGTTTTATCATACCCTTTGAGATTCCTCACTTCTGGGGAAGACATAACAATTTGATATTTCTTCACAATCACAAGCTGGTAATCCTGGATGCTATTAGTATCCAAGGCACTATACTAAGAATGACTTGTGACTGGATATTAATCAAACAGGTTTTTAGGATACTAAATTCTCTACTCACATGCTAGTTATAAGGTGGTGATTTTTACCTCCCTGAAAATTCAGGACTAGGAGAAAAATAAAAAGCGGGAGACTTTATGTATGTATGTATGTATGTATGTGCATACAAGTTTAAATATGCATACACACACACATACTCAGTTTCTATCCTCTTTCATAAAAAATGCTTTCTCAAATCTCAAAATTAGATGCTAGAAATTTAAGGGAGAGAGAGAGAGAAAAGACTATTTAAATGATAAGTTTTTGTGGTGTATATGTTTGGTAGTCAAAGCAGTTTTGAGTAATTGATATAGTACATACTCTAGGATGTCACCAATTTAAGAAATTAGCAAGGAGATGTAGCAAAAGCTGCTCTGCTAGTTGTTTTGATGGAATTGAATCTTTTTGGTGTCTGCAGTGTACTTTGCCCTGTGTGGTGGTTGTACATGTAGTTCTTTCTTAGACTTCATCAGACCTCCCATGCTGATAAGTGTGTGGGTGAAATGGCTTGCAAGCAGGTCAGTCACCCCTAAAGAAAACAGTCCTGGGTCACAACATATAACCCACATTATAACAACAGCTGTGGACGGAGTTCTAGAAAGTCCTAGGCATCGCAGTTCACAAAAGTTCTCCTTGAAATTCCCCTTCTTCGTCACACTCAAAATTTTGGAATTAGGAAGATTCTGATATAACTAATAACATATTTATCTTATCCCCCCTTAAGGTCAAAAAATATTTTGAACTTGAACCACTTGCACGTGGAAAACGCTGGATTCTGCAGCCCTGCTCGCTGGATGACATGGATGCACTGAAGGAGAGCTTCTCTCAGCTGATAAATTTGTTAGAAGAAAAAGACCATGAAGCTGTAAGAATGTGAAATCTGGCAAAAACACGGGTTCCCAAAGGCCTTGAACCTATCATGTTAGTTTCTCATTTTAATTTTATTTTGGTATCAAGACTTTAATGGCTTTAGTGTCTCTTTTCTCCTAGTTATCTCAGACTCTCATCTCTCTATTAAAGTGAATATTCTGTAAATCAGGTGAATTATCATCGGCATTAACGTCAAGTACACACTACTGAGAGAGAATTTATTCTCTGTTTACCACTAATTATCTTCACCGCATGTCTCTTCCTTCTGTTGTTCTAAGCAGCTCTTCTATACTCTGTGCTAAAATGGATGGAATTCGTGGCTCACAGAAATCAAATCCCTTGTGAAGGACTCAGGGAGACTCAGAACCTTGACTCATTTTCCCTGGGTTTGTGGAGGTGGGGGAGCACTATGTGACTGGAGCTCCTCATTTTATGTCTATTGTTTCCAAGATCTCTTGGGATTTTTATTATTTTTATCATATTTTATTTTTGAGGGGTTTTTTTGTTTGTTTTTTTGCTTTTGTTTTTGTTTTATATATACGGGCCTTATAGATTATAAGAGAAAAATGAGCACCAAAAATTTCAATGAATCACCTTATCAGAGAGGACTATCCTGCCAGGATAAAATTAATGTGGAAGGACTTAAAGACAAGATGTGTAATTTCCTTGATTACATCCGAAGTCTCACTCCCCTCTCTTAAGGGCAAAAACTTCAGTTTTTGAAAAGAGGGAATGTAGGCACAATGCATGCATCACTGATGACTATTTCATCAAGTCCTCAAGTATTTTTTTCTTGGAAAGATTTCCCTGCATAAAGTCAAGCTGCGACATATCTTTTTCTAAAAATCGTAAAGTGATTGAAAGAAAGAAAATAATTTTTAAAATAATAGATTAAAATTTTAAAAACAGCCAAATGAAGTATATAGTTTATACTGGCTAGGGTTTAAGCTGGCATGGATTTGACAAAGAAAACAAAGACAGAATCATCTGTATATTCATTCATTAAGTGCTAATGGAGTTTAACGGAGTCGCTGATTGTCTCCAACGAGTAATTAAAGGTCTATCAGTATTCCTATTATAAACCTCTATTTTCAGGGGTTTCAGTGTGCCCTTAAAAAATGTGCTGGGGCTGCAGCAAATCATTTTAGGGCTTAGATTCAGTCTTTGGAACTCTTTTTTTGTTTTTGTTTGTTTCCATTTAATTTAAATGATAAAATTATGTAGAGATAAATATGCAGTTTTACCAAGGTTTGGCACCTTTGACCTTTTCTAAAACAAGAATAACCTACAAATATTGAAGTTTATGGATGTAATACTCTTTGGCACATTTTGTAGACTTCTGGCCACTTCAAACACAAAATGGCCAAATGATAGAAAACTGCTCCTTTCACCTGAGCAATAAAAACATGTTTGTAATTTTTAGGTAGCATAGACTGGTTCTCAAATACCACAGACTCACGCTGTATTACATGGTGATGTAATACCTTGTAATTCTTCACATCACTCAAATACAGCTTTTGTGGTTTAATCTTGTAGGTGGATTTTAACGAAATCATTACCTTTAAACATCGACCACTTCTTTAAGCTTTTTTTTTTTTTTTTCCCATGGAATGGATCCAAGAGGATTCATATTCAATCTTGTCTCCAGCATCCCTGAATATTTTTACACTGTGTAATCCGTGAGCAGCACAAAACTTTCATTCCGATGACCAGTGACACAATTCGCGCTTTCATTTTTGTTCTGTTGTGCTCATCTTCTGTGAAAAATAAATGATTATTAGGCATTGCTCTCTCTGCAAGTTCATTAAATGTAGACTGTTGTCTTTTTAAGATACTGTGGCTGAGTGCTCCTAAGCCATCTGTTAAATGACTTCCCGTTGTCTGTATGTGTGTTCATGTGTGCGCCAGTGATGGGCTTCTCCTCAGACCCACGACTGTCTGCAGTGTCTCAGCCGTCAGAATGAAAACATTATCAATCAGTACCCAACAACAGCTGTTTTTGACAAGTTTCTGTCTGACGCCTAATGCTTTACAACTGTCAATAAGGCTCCTTCTTTGTCTGGCAGTTCGGAGCTCGCCGTCTTGCTGCTTCCTCCGCGGCATCCTGTCCTTGTAACCCTAGAATTGGCCTGTTTGGGAAATCCACTTGGGGGGCGGGGAGGGGGCTCGGCCTGGCGAGTGTGGGTGGGTGGCGGGTGGGTGGTGTGTGTGTGTGTGTGTGTGTGTGTGTGTGTCTATTCCTACCTTCATGTAAAGTGCCACAGGTGTCTTAGTTTGCATATTCAAATATTATATAGGAAAAACAGTCTGTTATGTATTTCTTCACTTAGCTTCTTGTTATATTTATGGAAGTTACCCGTTTTTGTACCTTCTTAGCTAAAGCAGTTGCCTTTTTGTAATGGCAATTAATTTATATGACAAAACTTTGTATCTACTGTAGTTTATAGTATCAGTTGCTAATTAACTGCCATATTGCCCTGTCTTTCTATTAAAAAAGAAAAAAAAAATCTGTATCTATACTTAGAGGGTAACGGATTCATGTGGACAATTGCCAGACGAGAAGAACTTGTATTGTCCGTGATTTATATATGATTTCCACTATCTTCAAATGAAAATAAACGCTGAGTAGAATTGATGTTTTCAGACTGACTCCTTTCAAGCTTTAGCATTTGGGAGTCCCAGATTCCTGTTTACATTTGTGTTGCCTGTTTAAGTCTTCAAAATAAGTTCTGCTGCTCTTGGGTCAAAACAAATGATTAATTCACATTTCCTTTGAAGCTATTGTGAAAACCTTAAAAGACAAAAAAAAAAAAAAAAAGGCAAAAGCAAGTGTCTTTTCCAGTTGGTTTGTCTTCAGCAGCGATTTGCTTTCATTGGAGCCGTTCCTCAGAATGAGTGAGCAGAGTCAAGATGTTAATATAAAGTGTCACCTTTCAGTCAAAACCTCATCTTATAATATTTGCTACAAAAGCAATGTTCTAGGAGTGACCGGAGCAATGCACTATTTCCTTCAGTGGCCATCAAAGCCCTAAGGAAATAGATATTTTTAAGTAACGTGAGGAAATGCTGTGTATCTACAGGTCCATCCTTAAGAACCAGAGTAATGTGTAAAAGAGAAAAAGAGTGAAAAAGAACACTAAAAAGATAGCATGATGGAAGAAGAGAGAGAAAGAAAAAGAAAAAAAGTTCATGGTAGAAGATGAAAAATTTAAATCCCAGCTCTTTATCTGGTCCCAAACGCAACATTATCCTGACACATCATTTGACTACACAGAGAGCTCACAACACCACTTCTAAGCTGGGATCCAACCTGCATTCCTAGCTTTGTTTCCCAGGTTGGCAATTAGTAGTTATTAAGTTCCTCAGCATCTCAGGCCTATCCAGGCAAATGTGGTAAGAACTGTATGATTTTGAAGCAAATGGGTTTTCTTAACTTCCAGATGGAATATTCAGACTCGAGTGGAAATCTCCTATTCATGCCTGGCTTCATCTTCTTTATAATTTTAGAATGCGTTTTCATTAACCTTATGACCTAATGGTGAAAACAGAAAGGCAAAAGTATGTAGAGGGGGACTGGGAAGTGGGAGTTGCCCTTTGGGAACCCCCATTTTCATGGAGTTTGGGAGGGAGGATCTGTCTTTGTTATGCAGAAACTTTAGGAGAATATAGATTCCCTGCCTTGCTTTTCCCCTAGTCTGGGTTCTGGAGATCTGAAGTCCATGCTGTGAAATGCATTATCACATCATGTTGGGAATTCCTGGCTTCCAAGGGTTCACAACTTTTGGTCACCACTGACTCAGCATGATTAAATGATTTGCATCTCAGGGTTAAATGTTTTCCAGCTCAGATGCACAGAGTGACTGATGAGCCCGCGTTTTGGCACCCTACCCCACCCCCCTTGCAACTGATTTAGGAACATGAAAAGGATCCTGTGTAAGACCCAGAAGCCTCCGATGGGGTATCACTTTCCCCTCCCCTTCCCCATTCTCTTTAAGTTAAAATCTAACTGAGAAACTGGCTTTCCACCTACTGTTTCATGCAAGCTGGGAATTCTGACCTCTCATCCTGGGGATTCATCTGTTTGTGACAAACTCCTCATAAGGTGGCTTTCTGTGAAACCGAAGAATTTAAAAGGCAGCAAGAAGCATCTCTCCAACATATGCCTTGTCTAGCATCTTTCTTTCCTTACAGAAAAAATGAAGTAAAAAGCGCATGATTCTTCCATCAGATTTTCTCTGTATTCCCACCTTGCCTTCCATCTCTGCTCTATCCATACACTCTCTTCACTGGATGCTGGTTTAGAAAGGCCACCTATTGTGTTCTCAGGCTCTGCTTGCCCCCACCCTTTCATGTCCCCCTCTGGTCCTCAGATGAAATGGGAGTTTCCATGAGACACTCTATATGAATAATGACTTTTTACAAGGAAATAGTTCGGCCTTGGTGGTTTAAAGCAACCTCACTTACCATACCTTGTGAGGTCACTGATAACCTGCCTGGAGAATAAAGGGACTCCTCAATTTTGTGCCTTGCTAAGGTTCAGCCTGGCTTAGGACCCTGTGTGACTCCCGATACCCCACTACCGAGGTATACATTTCTACATCCATGGACCAACGTGAAAACAGCCATCAAATTGCACATAGAGGATCTTCTGCAAACTACAAAGAATGATTAATACTTTTTTCCCCTTTTCTTGTTCAAAAAATCTCTCCCTCTTATTCTGATGCTCTCAAAATATTCCACATAGACATTTCAGCCCAGTTCTTTCTAGTAGTGATATTCCAACCGTGGGGGTCAGCTGGCAGTGTCATTCCCAGAAAGGAAAGACCGGCTCAAGTGCATGGGGACAAGGCACACACTGACAACGAAAATAAGCCTTTAAGAAGCATCATAGTCCCCAGCCTCCCTTATTTCCCTATTTCCTCATGGAATATTCCTCGTGGGAGGTGAGCAAGATGGCTGTTTCAAAAAAGCCTCAGATCACTTACATCCCAGGCAACCTTCCTTGTAGGTGTGAAATGCAGCCTAAAATGCCACAACCTTCCCTGACAAGTGATTCATTGAGACAAAGGCTGGAGCTCCAGCATCAAACAGATGTCAGACAGAACACCAAATGCCTATAAATGATTGCTTTGCAAGCAATGGAATGACTGGAAGGCCTGGCCTGATGATGTACTCCATGTCTGGACAAGCTTACAGAAGACATAGGTGGTGGGGAGGGGGCAGGGGAGCCATTTCTAAATGGAGTCTGTGAAGAAAGCTGTTTCTGGAGACAGAAGTGAAACCACAACTCTCACCTGAGAGGCTCACGTGGAGAAGAATGATTTCTGGCTGGTCTGTGCATAATATATGTAAAGGTCAATTAGAAAAATGCATGTCAAAGGCACCCTGAAGCCCAGACTGGTACAATGTGATGTTAAATCAGTAGACATATAAATATCAGAGTAAATTAAAAATGAGAAGATTTGGTGGAACGGAAACTGCTCAGCACAAGGCAGAGACAGGAATGCAAACAGTAAGTCTGGCTGTCATTCTCTATAATCTGGAGCAAGTCAGCCTCGGCTCTGGACCTTCTCCAGTTGTTTTACAACTTTCTAGACATGGGGTGTATCAACCCAACACTTTTATTAAGCGGCTTCGACAGGATTTTCAGATGACAGCTGTCAAGAGTCACCTGACCATTGTCCTTTTTATAGGTTTTATGTCACATTTGGAACTTTTGGTTTCAATGATTTTAAGGGGTTTCATCTATTCATGAATTTAGCATATTTTTGTGGAACACCTACTCTGTACCAGGCATTCTGTTAGATGCTTGGGATACAGCAGTAAATAGGACAGACTCAGCCCCTGCCTTTGTAGAAAGACTTTACTTCCTGGAACATTGGTTATGTTGGGTTATTTCTATGAGCCTAGAGAATTTTTGTATCAGGGCAAGGTGCAGGACTGGGGGTAGGGGGCGGATTTGGTTATTCTGAACGTGAATTTGCATTGTGAATCTCTAGATTTTAAAATATTTTTTCTTGGTCCTAATTCTTGATTTTTAACCCTCCTAATTTAAAATTGTCTTTGAATGTGATTTAGTTTCTTTGGAGCCATTAATAAAATTAGAAATCTAAACAAACACAGCAGAAAATGCTTATGCGTCTTTAGCATCTTTCTAAATGGGGCTCTGTAGAGCTAGCACCTTTTATTCCGTTGTCTTTTTTGTTTTTGGTTTTTTGGGGTTTTTTCTTTCTACAGCAGCAAAACGAAGCATGTGTCTAGCACACAAAAGTGCTTCCAAAGTGCAAAACCAAACTCTGTCAATCACCTACTGTTCTTTTCATCTTCTCTGTATTCAAAGGGCTTTACCTCCTTCTCTGGAAGTAGCTTGGTCTCATCTTGCTGTCTGTCGATCTGACAAATGATCTGTATTTGAGATGTTGAATTTTGAATCCCTAAGAGCAAAATTCTGATTCTGTAGGAGTCTCTTGTGTTTTATTCCACCAAAACAACAGTGAAGGCCGCTGTGTAGAAAGCATGCCACAATTCACATGCGCAGACAGAGGCAGTAACCTGTAAACCATATAACCCCTTGGATTTTTTTTTTTTTTTTTTTTTTACCTAGTCAGAGCTGTAAGTTTCAACTGGGTTTCAAGAGGCTGCTTTATTTTCCCCTCATTGAAGGTTAGAAACTTGGAGAGACCCCTTTAAGCCCCTTATATATTCCGGGATAGTACTTGCACGTAGTTATTCTTTTAGCAGGAGCTAATGCATTTTAGATTTTAAGACACTTCTACAAAATTCATACCAATACCATTCTCATTTCCTGAACACCTCAAGTTCCCTCTTCACCAGCCCCAAGCCCCATGATAGATTTGCCCTCAGAGAGCTACAACATAGCCCCCTACAGTTTACTGGCCTGGGTTCCAGGTAAGATCACAAAATAAACTGAAACAAACCTCACTACTTCCATTCAGCTTAATTTCAAGTCATCCCAAATTCTTAGGTAAAAAAGTGGGATCCAATGAAAAGTCACATAATACCAGAGATTAACTGTGTGGTTTATACTTCCAAGTTTTGCCCCTAATGAAATAAGGGATCTGGGCAATGATCATTGGCATCTACTAACATCCTAAAGAGAGAAACAACCAGGCATTATATGCTTCCTGACAAAAGTGTACAATACCACCTACGAAGTGTTCTTGCCAAAAAAATTGAACCTGTACCTGATCCAGCCTCTAGATCTAAGTACTGATTTGCAGAAAATACAGGAATAGAGGTGTATATAAATGAAATGTGGTGATGAAGGAATTAAAATCCAAATTATTGGAAACTCAACTGGACAAATGAATTGGTTTCTCTCTCTCTCTTTTTTTTAAAGTTTACTTATATTAGAGAGAGAGAACATGAGTGGGAGGGACAGAAGGAGAGGGAGGGAGAATCTCAAGCAGGCTCCATGTCAAGCATGGAGCCCCATCCAGGGCTTGATCTCACCACCCTGAGATCATGATCTGAACCGAAACCAAGAGGCAGATGCTTAACTGACTGAGCTACCCAAGAGCCCCAGAGCTGATTTCTTAAGTGGCAGGAAGGAAAGAAGAAATAAAGCCTATAAGGATTCTATAGAATCCTATAGAGTAAAAAAAAAAGCCTAAAGAGCTCTACAGAGCATCTGGCTGGCTCAGTCTATGGAGCATATGACTCTTGAGCTCAGGGTTGTGAGTACAAGCCCCAAGATGGGCATAGATCCTTATTTATTTATTTATTTATTTATTTATTTATTTATTTATTTATTTTTAGATCCTACTTGAAAAAAAAATCTTAAAAGCTCTATCAAACAACCACAGAGTATAGACCTTATTTGGATTCTGATTTAAACTACCAATGAAAAGAATAAAATTTGAGATAACTGGAGAAATCTAAGCACTTGCTGAACATTTTATGAATTAAGTAATCATTGATTAGTAGAATACTTTACCCTAGGTGTGATCATGGAATTGTGGTTGTGTACTTTTTAAAGGAGCCCTTATCTATTGGTGACACAAAGGTATTTCAACAACTGTCGAAGCTGGTGATGGTGACGTGGAGGTTCACAATAACTTGTCTGCTTCTGAATGTATAACTGACATTTTCCCCAAGAAAAAGGAAAAGAAAACGTGAAAAGGGGGGAAAAAAAGCCACAATAGATGTCTGCAAGGCAAAACCAAGTCTCTCGCCAGAATATATTCAGAGCTGCTCAAGTCGGTAAAAAGAGAAAAGCAACCAAATTCATGGAAAAATTAGCAAGAGGCTTAAACAGACATCTCACTAAGGAAGATTATATCCAAATGGTCAGTAACTTTATTAATAGATGCAGAGAACTGGTGAGGTGCTACCATCAGATAGCACTACACACTCACCAGAAAAGCTAAAATAAAGACAATGCTAAGAAGAAGAAATAAGAGAAAAGAAGTATCAGTTTGGCATATTCATCACCAAAAATGTGTGTCCTAATTCCAAGGAGGAAGTTTGCAGCACTATGTCTGATCGCACAGTGTTTTGGAAGCAACCAGAACTGGTTGAGAGTTTGGCTCCACTTGACTAGTCACGTGACACTGGACAAATCATTTCATTGTGTTTCAGTTTCTCGTCCACAGTGGAGACAATATACGTACTTCAAAGGGTTACCAAGAGGGTTTGAAAAAAAAATCATGCATGTAAACGGCTTCTCACACTCAGCACATGGAAACATGCAACCAAGGGTGACAACTATGATTCCAATAAGGTTTGAAGCAACTCTCCTTTTGTAAAACATAGAAAGCTCAGCCATAGCTGAGGCAGGTCGAAAGGCACAAATGGTGAGGTTTTATGACCAATGAAGTTACATAATGACAATGTTAACATCAGTCTGGGAAGCCTGTCCTCACCTGGTCATGGAGCCTTTATAGATCTGATAGCACAGCTCCTGTGACCTCCATAGTGTCTGTCTTTTGTCATTCAACTGCCCATCCATTTATGTATTCATTTAACAAACATTGACTATATCTTCTGTGCAAGGTGTTGGACTTTATGGACCAGAGAAAGTGAAAAGCCAATTAAAAATATAACCTGATGCTATTTAATTAATTTTATCTTTATTTCTAAAGAAGTCGCTCATTCTCTATAGCACTTTCTGTGTCATCATTAACTTATAAATCACAGAAAGGTAGTGCTTATGACTTCTGTTGCCTTTTTAAATATTGATAGCACTTAATATAGGATTATTTCATGCAAATTACTGACTGACAATTCAAGTTGGAGACATGGGTTTTAAGCCTAACATCTTTTTCATAGGGCTGGAAGTGCATAAAGATGAGCTTTGTCACCAATGATTATAAAAGTGATTCACATTCATTGCAGAAAATGCAAAGATTATATAAAGGAGAAAAGAGAAAATAACTGTAATCCTAAAAAGAATCATGTTCATTGTGATGTCCTTTCAATCTTTTTTTTAGATATGATGTTACAAAATGAGGGTCTTGCTATGCACACTGTTTTGGAACATGCTTTTATTACTACTAATATATTAGGAGCATTTTTCCATGTTGTTGGATTTTTTCCTAAAACATGATTTTTAATGGCTGCCCAAGGCTGATCTAACTGGTTCCCTGTTGTTTATTTGGATTGCTATTTTAAATGTATTTATAGAAGAATATTTGTGCACATTTCTTGATGATTTCCATAGAATAAATACTTAGGTAAAATTATAGGGTTTGAAGTGGAATTACGGGGTCAAAGGCATAAACCCTCTTAAGGTTTTTAGAATATATTCTCCGCTTGCCCTGCCAAGCTGTACCAATTCACAACTCGCAGTGACTAGAGGCCAGCTCCTGTTTTCCCATTGCCTTGTGAACCCAGGCTATTGAATGATTTTGATCCTGATCTAATAGTTAGAAAATGAAATCTTGTTCTGATTTGCTCCTGTGATAACTTACATCGTAGCTAGACTTTAAACAAAGAGAACAGCTTTGGTCCATCATCTTCTAGGGAAGTGGAAGAAGTAATCATATTTAATTCTGTGTGCTAAACTGCTTTAACCCAAACACTTCCCACTTGCTTCTCACATGGTATTGTTGACCACAGGGTAAGATGAACAATATATATTACACAGTTATATTACCCTTGAACAATGCAGAGGTTAGTGGCACCAACCCCTTCACAGTAAAAAATTCATGGCTCCCCAGGTTTTGACTCCCCCAAAACACAACTACACAACACTAGCCTAGTGTTGGCTGAAAGCCTTACCCATAACATAAACTTTTGTATGTTATATGTATTATATTTTTTTGTATTATATTTTGTATATTATATGTATTATAAATGATCTTTAAAGAGAATTTTATATATGTATTATAAACTATATCCTTATAATAAAATACACCAGAGAATGTTATAAATCATAAACAAAAGAAAATATATGTATAGTACTGTATTTTTTTAAAAATCATGTGTAAGTGGATCCTCACAGTTCAAACCCATGTTGTTTAAGGGTCAGTGGTATGTTTCTGTGAGGAGGAAAGATTTATAAATAAATAAACACCATGCACTTGTTATGAGTCCACTGTGTAGACAGGAAATGTGAAAGGAGAGGAAGTAGGAAAAATATAATTGAGGCACAAAGGAGTCAAGGATCATATGTGCTACTTTCTTGCCCAGGAGAAAAGAATGAAAACACAAATGGAAAGGTAAGTTGAGGTCAAGTTGGGGAGGGCCTTGAATGCCAAGACAAAGAACTTGGATGAAATCCAGTGGTCAATGGGGAGCCAATGAATATTTCTAAGAAGAGTAGTATAATCAAAACAGTGATTTAGGTCAAGTAACCTGGGAGGAGAATGAGTTGGAAGAGGGGAGCTCTAAGGTGGTTAGAGGTAACATTATAGGAGAGTAAGTGTGATGATTTAGCAGGAAAACATTTAATGGAAATAGCAATGAAGGCCAACTGAGGGGTTGAGGTAGTGAAAAGTTTTAAACCAGCCCCCCTTCCTTTATTGCCTGCCTCCAGAGCCCCATTGTCCAGAACAATGAAGACAGGATTGGACTGCTTCCAGAGGTGGACTGGGTGAATTCCCATGATCCAGGTAGGTGAGTGGAGGCTCTGCAGGGTGTAGCTCCTCTACCTACCTGCTCCCTGCGGAAGAATCCCAGAGGTCCAAAAAGCCCCTACCCAGGCCACCCAGAAAGGGCTTCATTGAACATACTCAAGTAGTTTAATGAACAACCTCACCAAATAAGGTAGGCAAGAATCCATCTCTGAGCCTGCATGGCTGGACGGGGGGCAGAGGTAGGGGTGGGGGTAACTGGAACATTTTTCAAGATACGGTACTTTCTGTTATCCAACAACCACTAAATAACAAAATCTATGAATAATTCCCCTGTTGGGGGCCCACCATCACAGATGTACAATGGCTGTATTCACACAACAGGCCACACTCAAAGGGCCCTGTGCTTGATTTAATGCTCTGCTAGCATCATCTTGAAATTCTCTTTTTTTTAAGATTTTATTTATTTATTTATTTGAGAGAGAGAGTGTGTGTGCGCACAGAGTAAGAAGGAGAGGCAGACTCCTGCTGAGCGGGGAGCCTGATGCAGAGCTTGATTTCAGGACTCTGGGACCATGACCTGAGCTGAAGGTAGATGCTTAACTGAGCCACCCAGGCACCCCAACCATCTTGAAATGCTTAATAATTTATCATTTCTCTTGTGTTTTGTAAGTAAAGTCTGATGGGATGATGGAGCCTGCATATGAACAGAGGAGATCTTGCAGTATGTGTGTCTTTGCCCACCTGTTCATATGGAGCGTTTCAGATGCCCCATCAGCACAGATTCCCTGTGGACTCAAGATGAGTGTGATCTCAAACTAACCATAAGGTAATCATCCTAAGTCATTGACTGGGTAAGAGGGAGCACTGGCATTTCCCTGAGGCCATGCTTTGCATCCAAACCTGAATTTGCATTAAATGCAAAGAAAAGGCAAATGGTATTTTAAGAAACACCAACAAGCAAGAAACCCTATCATAACCTTTCTTACCTGCGTTCCTTCCCTGTATTAGCCAACCACTTATATCTAGAATAAGGACCTCGAAAGTGGGGGTAGATAGAGCAACCCATAATTTTAGTCTTTTTCTGTCCATCCTGACATGTCAGAAGCCAAAGGTAATGAGTTAGTGAATGTTTATGTATCAAGAAGTGAAATGAAAACAAATGAGTTCATTTTGTGTACATTGTACTAAGTACAAAATATGAATTATATCATTTCAATGGTTCTGCATATGAGGCAAACTGGCATTGCACAATACAAAATTGAATGATGATACTCAATTTTTAATTTTTCTTGACTTAAAATGTTATCAAAAAACAAATCACTATGGCCAGTTAACAAGACCTTGCAATATAGGAAAAAAGCTTTACATTGGTGGCATTTTTTTTTCTGTTCCATGGACAGGGGGCCCCATATTTTTATTGTACACTGGGCCATGCAAGTTATGGAGCTAGCCCTACCCCCAATACACATATGGGCTTTGAAATAAACCAGCTGGGTTTGAATTCCCACATTGGTACTTGTTGACCTTGGGCAAGTCGTCCTTTCCAAAGTTCACTTTACTTACCTGTAAAATTGGGGTATTAACAGTTCATATCATTTAACCATAAAATCTTTATAAAGATCAAATGAAATACTACAAATATAAAGCTTAGTATCTTGCCTGCCACATAGCACATGCTTAATAAATGTCAGCTCTTCCAGTCACGATAACTGTTAGTTCTCACAGGGTGAATTGTTACTTACCAGAATCACCCACTCTGGGGTTCCACTGTGTGGTGATGCTACAACAGCATTGCTGTGTATGCTTTACACAACCTACCTGCACTTCACTGACTCCCTCTTTCAGTGGCATTTGTAAGCTCCTCCAGGGGGCTGTGCCTGCCCCTCTCTAGTGTGGGGGCACTCTTGGGAGGCTGTCACTCATAAGTCATTGCCATCATATGGATGGCTGACTCCAAACAGGGCACTTAGCCTCAGTCTCGGTAACTGGCCAGAATAACAGGGTCACGTGGTAAAAAGTGTAAGAAGCTCCTAGAAGCAGGCCATAGGCTATGGCAATCCCCTTAATGCTTCCAAGGCTGGGGCAATGTCATGAGTAGGCACCTAGTATTACCCCAAAGTGTGGCTCCCTAGGAGGTGTTCTCTGATAGTTTTTTTTGGGGGGGGTGTCTTTCTGATGATTTGGTTGTCCAGTAGGGATCAGAAAGATGCATAAGTACATTTCCTTTGGCAGAACACAACCCTGAAATCATCATCCTATCTTTTGAGTGCACACACAAAAAAATCATACACTGACATTGACATGAACTCTTGACATTGAAAGCATTGCTCCAGCAGATATCCGACAGGGCTTCCGAGGGTGCAGTCTGTAGATGACTGGCATAAAGGTGACCCTGTGGGTGCCTGAGCTTTGCTCCCAGTGCCTGAGCTACTGAATCAGAGTATCTGTAAGTGGGAGGCCTAGGAACCTGTATTTTAATAGGGTTCCCAGGTGATTTGCCTCTAAATGTTTATGAGCATGAGGGGGCAGAAGAGGGTGAGCAGTGATGAAGGTGGATTAGGAATGAGGAAGTTCATTTTTCCAGAAGCTGTTAAACTGAACCTACATCAGCCATGTTCCTCCCAAAGTTGTGGTTGGGCATCGGCCAGAAATGCAAGCTTATAGGTCCTCTGTGGTGTTGGGGTTCTGAGTGCCAAGGGACTGTGTCATCCCTGTTGAGATATAAAAAGGGCCCATAGGAAGCAGAATGAGGATCTGGATCTGAGAAAAAGGAACAGGGTCATAGTGAGGTCCCTGAAAAAAAGTGTTTTAAGACTTGTATAAGGTTTTGGGGTGCTCCAAGTAGCAGGTGTCAGGCTGCCTTACACCAACTCTTGGGCTGCAGGAAGATGTTCCAGTGGGCACAAAGTAGGATGGTTTTTATAGAAACCAGTTTCTAGATCTTCAGCTGATGTATATATTCATCCCTACAATTAGTCTGGCCAAGATTAGGTCAGCCTTCTGCTGCTCCAGGTTTCTCTCTATTACACAACCTCTCATCCCACTTTACGATAGGAAGGTAGACCTCTCGTGGTCCAGAAGAGCTGGTTAGGCAGCCAGTGACCCACGAACTCAGAGATGGGCAGTGGTAGAGAAGAAAAAGCATCCGGCACCTTGACTCCCCTGGAAAGAAATCAGTGCTTTAACCAAATGCCATTAGGCCCTGCAAAGTCTCCCAAACTTGTCAGAAGACTCCTGATGACTTGCCTTTTTGTACTTACTCTGGTCAAATGACACGAGTTGTCTGAGTGTCAAACAAAAGCAGGTAATAAGAGACCAGAACTTTGAAATGCATCCCCTTTAGAATGTGTCCAGGAGCCCGCCTCCCCGCGGTGGGCAGCAGCTTGTCCTTAGAAGGAACAAGGACCGCTACCCCCCTTCAATACAGTACCTACAGTATGGGGCTGGAAAAGTCATCAAAGCATTAAAGGTATTAGGGTGTTTACTCCACATTCCTATCTATTGGCTGCCCAATTAACATGATTTGCAGCTGAGAAAATAATACTCTCCTCCATCGGAGATAAATTGGGTCCCCAAACTGTGAAACAAAGGAGAGGGAGCCAGTGATGTTTATAGAAGTTATTGCAAACAAATGCACTTCAAAAGGAGCTGTGGTGACAGATTCTGTTTCACAGGATCCTCCCAATTCTTAGTCTCTGGAGAACCTTCCTCAGACTCTGCTGGGTGTTTTCACCACAGGCCTGTTGTTGTAGGATATAGTGCAGTGTGTGGAATTGGTCTAGACCCGAGCTGTCTGATGCTGCAGCAATTTAGCCCTTGAAAGGTGGCCAGTCCAGCTTGAGGTGTGTTGTAAGTATAAAACACACATCAGATTTCAAAGCCTTGGTGTACCCCCCAAAAACTGTCAAATATCTCATTGATAACTTTTATAGTGATTACATGTTGACATGATAATATTTTGGATATATTGGGTTAGACAATATATCATATTAAAATTCATCTCACCAGTTTATTTTTATATTTCATTTAATTTTTTAGTGTGGCTACTAGAAAATTTGAAATGACATATGTGCTGTGCATTTGTGGCTTGCATTATATTTCTGTCAATCTGTCCGTCTAGACTGTGGGTTGAACAGCCTTGGGCAAAGGTTGACGGGAAGGTGAAAGTCCAGTTCCAAACAGTAAATGGAGTTGGGGAGGTTTGGGGCAGGCAATGACCCCTCTTGCCAAAAAGAGGTACATTTGTGACAGTTGCAGCATGTGGAGCCCAGGCAAACAGATTGTAAACTGCCTCCCTTCTGGTTCTAATACTTCCTTAACCTCAAAGGAACTCTAATATTTAAACCAAATGGCACAGGAGATTTTGCTAGGCTGATGTATTGCTCTCCGTTCAGCCATTTGAGAAATCCTCCTGAGGTCTTGGTGCAGCTGAGTTCCAGTTGCCACCGCATCCCAGCACAAGTCTGGCACAACGCTAATGAGCTGAGGAGATTTTTTTTCTCACTTGTTTGATATTAAATAGGAAAGGCTTTAGAATTCAACGTTTACAGATAGTGTGAAAATTGGAAATGCGGGTTTGGACTGAGCCAACTACAACAGATCCAAAGACTGCAATTGCCTGGTAGTTAAAGAACAGGACTGCTGGCACCCATTGTCAGCTCCACCACCAGCCTAGGGAAGCAGAAGCTCTTCACCAGCTTCCTCCTTTCCAGAGGGTCAATCCCACCCACTTTATTCTATGATGGGGCCCACTCTGCCCAAACATCCTGATTTAAGGTAAGGAGTTACTGATCTCAGCCAAGAATTTAAAGCTTTTGGGTTACGAGGCTGAGTCCATTTGTTCTGTTCACGAGCTGATGCCAGACCTCAACTAGGAGTCCCTCAAATCACAACAACAAGGATAATAGCAAATACTGATTGAGTACTTACTATGGGCTCTAAAAACCTTACTTCAGGGATCCCTGGGTGGCACAGCGGTTTAGCGCCTGCCTTTGGCCCAGGGAGCGATCCTGGAGACCCGGGATCGAATCCCACGTTGGGCTCCCAGTGCATGGAGCCTGCTTCTCCCTCTGCCTGTGTCTTTGCCTCTCTCTCTCTCTCTCTTTCTCTCTCTCTGTGACTATCATAAATAAAATAAAAAAACCTTACATCATTTTTGGCTCTATGTGACATAAAGGGCATTGTTTTTGTTTTGTGTTTGTTCTTTGCTTTCTGTTTTTTAAGTTGTCCAAAGTTACCCAATAAGGCTGACCAGAGCCCACACTTAGAACCACTTTGCTGTTCTTGTGGAAAAGAAATATTAAAATCTCAACACCATCCATTGGAAATAGCAAAATGGTGAATCAGAACTTCTTCAGTCATTCTGGGTGCCAGGACCACCTGTGTGTGAGCCAGTGACCCAAATGTTAACATTTTCTATTACAATAATGCATTTTGGTTAAAAAGGTCTCTATGAAGGATTTGGTTCACACCAAGCTACCTGAGAAGCGCTTCCATGTTTTTTCTTCCTAAAATTAGAGGTAACATGATATAAAGAAGACAAACTTTTTTTCACTGTAAAACTTTTTCTTCAAATAAAATCCTGTCCTTAGACTAAATCTA
Organism: Canis lupus baileyi; assembly: GCF_048164855.1. Taxonomy (NCBI): domain Eukaryota; kingdom Metazoa; phylum Chordata; class Mammalia; order Carnivora; family Canidae; genus Canis; species Canis lupus. The sequence continues at coordinate 62,288,289 of NC_132841.1, forward strand.
AATATAAAAATAATTATATAGGGGTGCCTGGGTGGCTCTGTTGGTTGGGCGTCCTATTCTTGATTTCAGCTTAGGTCATGATCTCAGGGTCATGAGACTGAGCCCCGTGTTGGGCTCAGTATTCAGTGAGGAGTCTGCTTGTCCATCTCCCTTTCCTGCTTGCATGCTCACTCTCTCTCTCTCTCTCTCTCTCTCATTCAAATAAATAAATACATGAATAAATTAACTAATTAACTATATATATATATATATATACACACACACACACACACACATATATATGATTATACAAAAGTGAGCTGCTCAGACCTCCACAAGCCCATCCATCTCTGGCCCTAAGATACAACACACAGTCCATTGGGTGCTCAGAGTATTGTGAAGCTGCTGGTGAACCATGTTAGGAGATCCAAATTTGAATTCTCCTTCTGCCACTTCCACTCATGTGAGCCTCACTGAGCCTTCATGCAATCATTACTCCCATCGGGTCGCTGTGCTTCCCCACAGTTCTCTAGAAAATGAAAGGAGATTGTATTGAGTTTCCTAAAAGGAATCTTCTCACACTCTGTTTGTGCAATGCAGAAAGCCTTGCCTTACTGGACTTCTCTCCACACCTCCTGTATTGAATTGGTGTAAACAGCCAATCCCCAATCTGAGCTTTCACCTCTGAAAATGGTCTTTCTGATTCCCGATGGCAATGAGGGAGGCTATGGCAAAGATTCTCCAAATGACTCTTTCCTGATAGAGACCTGGAGCACAGCGAGAAACTGGGGAAATCAGAGGTTGAACAGGTTCTAAGGGACTCCAGGGGATCCGGTCCAAGATTCAAATGCACCACGGAACTACCCCTACAGTCTGAAGCTTCTGCCACAAAGGCTAAGGAATTCCTTTGCCCTATTCCTCAGCCACACACTTCCTTCTTCTTTCCTCAAATTCTCCAAGAAGCTATATCATGAAGGAGATGCCATGGACTTTAGAGAAAATATTTTTTAAAAAATCAGTATTTCAATAGAAAGCATATATGGATGTATGGTGAGTAAGAACACCATTTAAAAAGCCTTAGAATTAAAGAGAATCTTCTCCTTAGCTGAGGAGCTTGTAGAAGAGAATGATTAGAACAACCACAAGATTATCTTTCTACATCTATTGTCCCTCTCCTGGGCTGTCATACATCATGCCAAATTAGGACAAGAAGAATTTGCTAGGAATTATCTTCCGTGTGGCTGGGCTCAAGGCTGTCAAAGCCACAAAAAGAAACAAATAAAAACCTAAGATGTGGCTCTTGATTTGAGGGGCTTGTTGGAAATTTACACATAGAAAACTGAAACCAAAAAAACAAAACAAAACAAAAAACCAAAAAACTGAAACCATCCAGGGCAGTCCACAAAGCCACCGATCCCTCTCTAAGGTAGCTCGCTGTCCTTCAGATGGTTCACATGCTTCATTCTTTAGGAGGTTTTCAGACTCTATGGAAAAGAGAGAGATGATTGTGTAGTGGGTATTAGGATGTACCAAAACATCTGTCCTCTGAGGGTGCACCTGCTGGGTCCACCATGGGTCCCCAAACTTCCCCTGGACGGGTCACCCTTTTTATGGATCTCATTCACCCTTTTGGGTCATCACATCTTACTTTTCAAAGAATGGCTGTTGGTGGTAGCACCTATCTGTCTGTACGTGTTTTCATTAACTTACCTAAAACTTGAAGCTTTGACTTTCAAATAACATATTAGGTTGATATAACTAGGGAGAGGAAAAGTGTGTTAACCTGTTGTCAATACACTGTGCTGAAAGCATTCCTCAACACATGTCAACTCTGCAACCCACTTAACTTTTCCAGATGTGGCTGGATGGGCTGCCGAGTCGGTGACATTGCAGATGGATGGCCACAGCCCACTGGAGGCGGATGAACATGGGTACCTTTGAAGTGATGGGGTGACTTTTCTCATCTATTAGCCAGAAGGAAAAGCTATTTTCTTCTGTTGAGCCCTTAGTTCATTCCCACCTCAAGAAGACCATATAATTAGCCTAGAGCAGCACTATGGAACTGAGGGCTGGAGCTTTCATTCCCGTCCACTGAGCGTGTAGCCAGCAGCCCCAGCGGAGTCAAAATAAAACTAATGCCAAGGAGAGCTACAGGCTGTTCTTTTACAGTACGTGCTAGTCATGTATAGAAGAAAATAATTGCAGTCAACCTGTTTAATCAAACTTTAATCCGAAGCACATGGAGCAAGGCACCCACGTCCCTTACAGTCAGCTATAGTTTGTCCTATCCCATCCTGCATATGAAATTTTAAAGTATAGTAGCTCTTGCCCTCCAGGGAAGAAAATAACAATTAGAAATACAAAGATGAAAAAGAGCTCTTTAGCTTTACATCTTCCAGGCAGATACGGGTAGTAAAAAAGAGTTTTTGGTCATCTTCTTCAGCAGGATGGACTGAACTTTGGCATCACGGGAGCACTGATCTAAAATATGCTCTGTTATTAAGTATCTAGGCAAGTTATTGAATCTCCAGAAAACTTGGTTTCATCATCTGAAAAACTGGAGTAATACCTTGTAGAGATATGGTGAGAGCAAAGATCCCAAATGGAAAGCCACCACATAATACTTGCCACGTAATGTGTGTTTATGGCCATTTGTAACAAGATAATGGAAATCATTTTTTCTAATTCAGTACACAATACATGAAGCTAGTAATTAACGAGCCTGTAGGAATCTGAACATTTCGAAGCTATGTTTGCAGGCTGACACAAGGTCCCTAGCACAGAATGTGATCGATCTAGTAGCCAGCTTATTTGAGGAGTTATCTTGTTCCAGCCCTTTTCTCAGACTGACAGTAAATTAAAATCTGCATTTGCAAAGGATTATGGAAGCTCAATTGTTAAAACATTTTTGTATCTCATTAAAAGATTCACTACAGAATGGTTTTTGTAAGTGGCAAGCCCCTCCCTCCTTTTAATTGTAAATATTAATTGTGAAATATTACAATTTTAATATTATTTTATTTAGACAAAATCAGGGTCCAGTTCTTAGCACACAACTGTTGTCTCAAACTCAAAAGTAACACCAAGGAATAGAGTGAAGTTCATAAAGACCTAAGGGATCAAAATGAAAAACACATGCAACAGCGTATTTAGTAAAATTACTTTTATTCTTCTATTTTCCTATAAATGATTAACTGGGCTTCTCAGATAATATTGATCTCTGTCCGAAGCATTCTGTTTAGTGTGGGGGTATGGCAGTGTGACTCTCTCAGCTTCTTCAATTACATAATAGTAATTAGCAATTATACTTCTCTCCGCTGTTAACCATAGAGTTACTGAATATAGAATTGGAAAGGAATAGAGAACTCTAGCCTGGCATCTTCAATTTATAAGTAAGAAAACTGATAGTGGTAGGTGGTGTTCTTTGCTTATTATTATTATTTTTCCCCACCCTCACCATGTTCCATGGACTTGGCCATGTGACCTGCACCAGCCATTGGATGCTGGGCGGATATAGCATTTGCTTCACAGCAAGAAACCTTAAATACAATGCCTGCTTGGCTGGGTCTTCTTGTTTCAGCCCTTCCCCTAAGAGCATATCCTGGTTATATCTTCACTCTGGCTTTTGGAGTGAAGCAGAAGAGTTAGCTGATCCATATGCCTATCTAACAAGAGCAAGAAATATTTTTCTAAATTCCTTAGATATTCGGGTTGCTTGTTTTATAGCATAACCTAGTGAGAGCCGACTAATACAAGGACTCAGGAAGTTGAAATGATTCACCCAAAGTTACATAGACACTTTATTACACAGCCTGAGCTACACTACAAATGTCCCAATTAGAAGTTTTCTATATTTCAGCCTCCTGGGTGTCTCCCTGGAACCTGGTAGTATTTGGCACAAGTTATGCACTCAATAAGTATTTGCCCATATGAATAAATAATAAGTGAAAGAAATAAGGACAGTTCCATTGAGCTGCTCTGCTCTATGGAACAGTCTCTAGTTCAGTACTTCCATTACTGTTACTGCCAAGTATCTTGTGACATCAACTGTGAGTCTAGCAGGTGTCAGGTGCTTAAGGAGCATTATATCTACTTATCATGCAATCCTACAAGGCAGGTATTTTTTTTTTAAGATTTCATTTGTTTACTAGAGAGAGAGAGAGAGAGAACCAGCAGGGGAAGCTGCAGAGAGAGAGGAAGAAGCAGATTCCTTGCTGAGCAGGGAACTCAACGTGGTGCTCAATCCCAGGATCCTTGGATCATCATCCAAGCTGAAGACAGACAACTTAACTGACTGAGCCACCCAGGCACCCCAAGACAGGTATTTTTAGCCTTGTTTTTAGTCTTAGTTTGCCCAGTCATAGAACTAGTAAGTAGCAGAAAGAGCCATGGTGTACTAACTTCAAAGCCTAGATGCTCTCCACCGCTTCAGCTTCATTGCTGGAGAAATTACAGTTTGGCTCATCAATAGACAATAGAAATATGCAGCTTGTGTCAAAGCAGGGTCCCTACAAAGCAGTAAGCTGGCAGAGCTGCTCATGCAGTGTATGGCAGCCCCCGGCCCCCCAGAAGTAGACCACACTCGGGTCTGTTGATCCCTCCAGTCCTCAGGGTTGTAGTGTGGGCTAGGGCCACCCCCCCTTTGGTGACGAGCAACTTCATCAGTTTACCCCTGTATGACATGCGAGTGTTATCATTTTCTATATGTGCCATGGCATGGAGATAGATATGTGCCATAGATAGATAGATAGATAGATAGATAGATAGATAGATAGATATATGGGCCATGGCCCTGGATGAGAAGCAGTGGTTCCAGATCCACCTAGAAACTTTGAAATTTTGAGGGAGCATAGTTTTTAGAAAGCATTGTAAGCCAAATTTTTAATGGATCCTGCTTTACTATTTTGTTTCCTGCATTTCCCCTTTTCCTGATTCTCATTTCTTGTCTTCCTTTTTCCCTATCTTTTTCCCTTTCTTCCTCTCTCTCTCTCTCTCTCTCTTTCTTTTTCTTTCTTTTTTCCTTCTTTCTCTTGGTTATCTGTGATGACCTCCAGTTTGTAGAGTGAGTCAAAGAATAGATGGATAAGTGGATGGATAAACTAACAAGGTCAAAAGCAATTGAGGCAAGTTTTGACTGCAGCTAAGCTTGTTTAGGTGGAAACAACCTGTCTATTGACAGATAAATGGATAAAATCTGATATATGTGTGCAATGAAATGTTATTCAGCCTTAAAAAAGAAGGAAATCTTGTCACATGCTACAACATGGATGGACCGTGAATACCTTATGTTAAGTGAAATAAGCTAGTCAGAGGAAAGTAAATACTACATGGTACTCCCTCTATGGAGTGTCTAGAGCAAAGTCACAGACACAGAATGTAGAAAGGTGGTCACCAGGGGTTGGTAGGAATGGGAAGTAGGAAGTCACAGTTTTACAATGTGAAAAAGTCCTAGAAATTGGCTGCCTACAATGTGAATAGACTTAAGACTATTGAAATATACATTAAAAAGTAGTTAAGATGGGGGATGCCTGGGTGGCTCAGCGGTTGAGCATCTGCCTTCAGCTTAGGGTGTGATCCTGGGGTCCTGGGATCCAGTCCCACATCAGGCTCCCTGCATGGAGCCTGCTTCTCCCTCTGCCTATGTCTCTGCCTCTCTCTTTCTCTCTCTCTGTGTCTCTCACGAATAATAAATAAAATCTTTAAAAAAATAGTTAAGATGGTAAATTTTATGTTATGTGTATTTTACCCAATTTAAAAAAAAAACTATTTTTAGCGAAAGTGAACTTATTTACTCTGAACAAAGGCTTTGGCTATGGTGTTGGCTGAGACAATGATACCATGGTCAAGTGTGAAGGATATATTACCTGACCACTACACTGCTTTGTGCATTGGTTCTTCTGCATTATGTCTTCAGACCAGGACTGGCTGTGTAGTAGTTGGAACCCAGGGCCAAATGCAAATATAGGGCCCCTGTCCAAAGAGGAGTGGATGGTACTGTGGATGGTACTATGAAGCTTTTCCTGTCTTCTGTGGACTCTCTCAGTTTGTCATCATGTTTTTTATTCGGTATTTACTGTCATTCTAAGGAAAAATTAAAATTCAAAATGTCTCCATTCGTTTTTATACTGTGCCATACCAGTGTGAAATACAAATATTGTAGCATTTACCTTGTATACTGAATCACCAAGATGACAGTTTGCGTTTCGTAGCTCACAGGTGCATTTCCATGTCATTCTCACTAGAACAGAGGGACACTCTGCACAAGAGTAGCTCTTCTGTTTTTATCTCACTTTTTTGGTATGCACACATTCTACCAACACTCTCTACCTCCAGCTCACTGATAAGTGAAGGACTTTAAAAGACTTTTAGAGAAGGACATTGATGAGTAGAGAAGGAAACAGAAGTATGGATGTCCTACCTTTTTCTCCTTCGGGGTCATCATTTTCAACATAATTGGTTGGCTGACACAGGGGAGTAGCCCAGGTAAGAAAAGATGTAACAGGATTCCTTGGTTGTTCATGTTTCTTAAAATGTGATTCCTTCTTTGTGTTCTAACCAATTTTAAATGAAAATCATGGCCTCTTGGGGTCGTTGAGGCCTCTGATTACACAGTTACGGAGGTAATACATTTGCCCTGTATTCAATTTGTATCTGGCTGAACTTGCATGCATTTTGTGTCTACTGGAATTATGCACTTGTGGAGCATCTTGAATGTTCTATGCACATGGACACAAGGTTGACAAGAACAGTGGATATTGTGCATATGTGCTCTGCTTGTGCATATGATCCATTGTCCGACTGGACTTTACTTATGAAACACAAGTTCAAAGACAAAATTATTAAGATTTTCAAGACAGTGATAGAAGAGCATAAACAAAATACAGGACTCTTCAGATTGTTGGGCCCCATGTGACTGCAGAGTTCACACACGCATGATGCCAGCCCTGTTCCTGACTCTATCCCTTGCTTTCCATTCCCACATTTCCACCATTCTAATTCCAACTCTCTTTACCTCACAACTTAAAGATTGATGGATTTCAAAACTGGTTTCCTGACTCTTTGTTTCTTTTCATCCTATACATTTTCATTTCCCTAAAGCAAACCTTCCATGCATATCACTGTTTCAGTCTTTCCATGGTGCTTCACTACCTATAGGCTCAAATTCTTCGTCACAAAATTCAGTGCCTTCTACATTCTGGCATTAAGCTAATTTTTTAGCTTTCTTTCCTCCTGCATCTTTGACCTCCACCCAGATTCAATCAATTCAAGCCAAGTTATTGCTAAAAACTTTGTTAATACCAAGCCTTTGTCAAAACCACCCCCTGTGTCAAGAATCCAGCCTCTGTTGAAATCCAGTCCATTCCTCAAAGACAGAGTCTACCCCTCCCATGAAAGACTCCTTGACCACTCCTACCCACAGTAATGTCATTGTAACTATTTGTAGATGGCTGAATAATGGCCACCCAAAGAAAACAAGTTCTGCTCCCAGGAGCCTCTAAATATTGCCTCATATGGAAAAATTATCTTTGCAGATGTAATCAGGTGAAGGATCCTGACATGGGATTAGCTGGTGAACCCTAAATCCATACAGTATCTTTATAAGAGAGAGACAGAGAGAGATTACACACAGAGGAGATGCCTGCAAACACAAACTGGACCAATGCAGCCACCAACAGCTGAGGACCAAGAGGCAGAGTCTCCCCAGAGCCTTTGGAGGGGGCGTGGCCCTGCCAATACTTGGGGTTTGGTCCAGTGAATCTAATGTTGAACTTCTGGCTTCTGGAACTGTGAAAGAATACATTTCTGTTGTTTTAAGCCACCAGGTTTGTGGTCATTTGTTACAGCAGCCACACAAAACAAATACTCTAGCACTTGCTGCTTATCCTCCAGGGCTTGGCAGTGCTCAGTATTTTTAAAACATTACTTGTATCCTTCCACCAAAACCATCGATCCCTCAGAGCACAAGGTCACTTCGCTAATTGAATGGTTTTTCTCTCCTACCTTACATGGTATGCTGCATTTGATGCTTAACAAGCGCTTTTCTTTGGTGAGGTTTATGGACTTATAATTTACATATTTTAATATTTACTCTTTTAGTTGTATCATCCAGTGAGTTTTGCAAATGCACACAGTTGTCTAACTGGACCACAATCAAGATCTAGAATGTGGCCTTCACCTCAGAAGCTTCCCTTGTGCCCTTTTACAGTCAATTTCCTCCCCTCCTCCTAGCTCCTGGCAACGGCTCATCTGATTTCTGTCCCTATAGTTTTGATTTTTCCAGAATATCACCTAAGTGGAATCAAACCAACTATAGTCTTTTGTGTCTGGCTTCTGTCACTTAGCATAATGTTTGTAGGATTCATCTATATTGTTGTAAGAATCAGTAATCTATCCCTATGTGCGCTATACCACAGTCTATCCACTCACTAGTTGATGGGCATTTCCAATTTGGAGTTATTATAAATAAGGCTAGAATGAACACTCATGACCAGGCCTTTGCTGTAAATGCTAACATACAGGTTTTTATGTAGACACATGTTTCCCTTCTCTGAGGTAAATACCTAGGAGTAGGACTGTTGGGTTATATGGTAAGTGTATGTTTATAAGAACTAGCAAACTTTTTCAGAGTAGCTGTATCATTTTGGCATTCCCACCAACAAAGCACAAGATTTTTGGTTGCTCTGCATCCTTGCCAGAACTTGATATTATCAATCATTTCATTTCTTTTAGCTATTCCAGTAGAAGTATGGTGGTATCTCATTTTGATTTAAATTTGTATTTCTCTTCTTACAAACATTCAGCATGTCTTATTGTGCTTATTTGCTCTGAGTATGTCCTCAATGGTGAAGTGTCTAGTTCTTTTATCCATTTCTAAACATTGGATTTTTCTTCTTATTTTGTGTGTGTTTGGATGTATGGGCTCTCCCCCTCTGTCTCTCTTTATCTTTCGCTAAATATATCTATTATCTAATAATCAATATATATTAAAAATGTAAAAATATATTTAAATTTTATATGTTAATAAATATATAATATAATGACTATAATATATGATATAATATATATTTATATATATTCCAGATATGTCCTTTATCAACTGTAGTTTACCAATATTTTCTCCTAGTCTGTGGCTATCCTTTCATTTTTTCAACAATATGTTTTAAAAAGACGAGAAATTTTAAATTTTGATGAAATCTGGTTTATCAACATTTTCTTTTCTTCCCCATGCCTTCTTTTCCTTATTCAAGAAATCTTTGCCTAACCCAAAGTCATAAGGATTTTTCTCCTATATTTTCTTCTAGAAAGTTTATAATTTTAGCTCTAACATTTAGATCTGTGATCCATTTTTAGTTAATTTTCTCAGGAAATGTTTATTATTTGATATGCAGCCCAGAATACAGCGACAGAGAATCTAACTCAGGAATTAAAAGACATGTCTCATAGAACGAAAAACACGTCCTGCAGGAAAGTTTGGAATGTTCCTGGAGGCCCTGAACAGGAACATTTCTTTTATCATTAATTTTTTTGGATTTGCATAGTTTCACTATTCAAAGGTTTATATTTTAATAAATTTTGAAATTCCAGATCACAGATGTTATCAAGAGCAAAAATCCTTATGCGCTGGCAAATGACACTCCTCTGGATATTTTTTTTTTTTATTGACCTGCTAGATGTTGAGAAAATGACAAACCCCTTTCATTATCTGTGAAATGGGTGTAATCCTATTTAACATGAAGTTACTTTACAGGCTTGTGCAGACTGAGTCAGAAATCTTATAGAGGGGCTGTAGAGATTTCACATGTAACTGTGATTATTGCTAATTATACTCATTCTCAATTACAACTGCTGCCAGAAAGCCTCCAGATGACATCAGTAATAAGGGGTCCATTGAGTTGCATGTGTTGTGAGCGTATTAATTGTAATTATTGCTTTGGTGGCTACAATGTCTAACTCCACAGGTGTTTATTTCGTTAGTGATTCATTATTTACAAAGTACTCTGGCAGTGATGAGTCTCTGTTACAAACCAAGGCCCTCCTGTGATGCAACGTCATTATGTTGTGGGATTTGTGACTTTTCTCCCATGGGAGGCATCTTCAACTTGTTAATGCCCTCAACACCAAGCATAGTAGATTAAAAACTAGGATGCAAGAAAATGATTTCAGTTCAACTGCTGGGGTTTTTTTCACCCTGGGAGCAGGTGCCTTCCCATAAATATTTTTCTGAAATGGAAGTTGCCATGGGAAGTGGGTGGGTGGTCTGGATATCAGACTAAGGGCCTGGCAGTCAGGGGTCTGGATCTATCTTTGTGTCTAAGGACCCAGGGCCATGGCAATAAATACACAAGTCCAAAGGAGCGATGTGGCCCTGAGCCTGAACTCAGCAAAAAGATAAAGAGAACTGCCCTCCAACGACTATTGTTAAACACTTAGCACTTTGTATTTGTGACATGCTTTCAACCTTTACTTACTCTTCACTGCAGCCCTGTGAGTTAGGGCAGGACTCTCACTGTGGCTCATGCTCAAGGGGAGAAAACAGCCGCCTGGAGGAGGTAGTCGGGCTTCTCTCCCTGCGGGGCCCTTTCAGCTGGTCTCTGATAACATTTTGAATTATGAGTTTTTAGGGGTCAGAGGCCCAAGTTCTTTCAGTCCAGTTTTTTTGCCCTTAACTTTTTAGTATTAAGAATAGTCACAAATAGAAAGAAAGGTCTAATAAACTCCCATGACCTCATCTTCAACAATTATAAAGTCATGACCAATCTAAATTTCTCTGTACTCCACCCACGTCCCCCCATTCACCTCCCCCAATTTGGCTGAATTATATCATCTTATCTTTTTTCCTGCTGAATTATTTTAGATAAAAATCCCAGACCTATCTTTCGATCTGTAAATACCTTGATAACTATCTCTAAAAGATAAGGATTTTCTTCTAAAACATAAATTATCACACCTACAAATATTATTAGTAATTTTTTATATCCAGCCACTCTCCCCAATTATCTCATAAGTATTTTTTTCCTTCAATTTTTTTTTATAAGAATCAGGATTTAAATTAAATTCCACAAGCTACAATTGGTTGATATCTCTCAAGTCTCTTTTAATCCAGGGCTTTCCTGACTCTTGTTTTTGTTCTTCCTTGCAATCTATTGGCTTAAGAGACCAAATCCATTTTCTTGTAGGATTTTGTCCTGCGTTTTGCTGACTGCATGTCCATAATGTTTTTAAATAACTTTATCTGTCCCTCGTATTATGTGCAAATTGGTGGTTAGATCCAAAGATTTGATCAGATTAGGTTGGAAGGGTTTTTTTGTTGTCTGCACCCATGCATTCATTAGAAACTGCAAAATGGTGATATTCTATCACAAGGTAGCTGGAATACTTCCTTTTTTATAAAAGATTTTATTTATTTTAGAGAGAGAGTATGCACAAGTGGGGGGAGGAGCAGTTGGAGAGGGAGAGAGAGAATCCCAAGCAGACTCCATGCAAAGTCTGATACAGGGCTCAATCCCACAACCCAGAGAACATGACCAAGCCAAAATCAAGAGTTGGATGTTCAACCAACTGAGTCACCCAAGCACTCCTGGCATATGTCCATCAAGAGAACGTTTTCCTCACCTACTTTTTGGTTACTCAGTAGTTGATACAGAAAAGGCAGAACTAATGCCTGATTCTCTTCTTTAGGTATTAATTACCAAATTATTGAGTTCTCAAGTTCCTAAGTTATCCAGTTTTTAGAAAATTTTTAAGCATTAGTATGATTTTATAGATTTAACATTTTAGTTTGTTATAGTTTATTATCATTGTGGTTGCTCAGATTGTGCCATAGTTGACAGTGAGTGGCAGCTCCTTCCATTTGGTTCTTGAGTCTTCCTGACATAACCCATGTTGGTTTCCTAGGGCTACTGTAACAAAATATCACAAACCAAATGGCTTCAAACAACAGAAATACATTGTCTCACAGCTCTGATGGCTAGAAGATCAAAATCAAGATGTTGGTGGGCTTGGCTTTTTCTGGAGGCACTGTCCCATGGCTCTCTCTAGCTTCTGGCAGTTGCCAGCAATCCTTGGTGCCCCTTGATTGGTAGACCTATCATATCACTGCAATCTCTGCCTCCAACACCACATGGTGTATCTGTGGTATAATCCTCTTTATCTGTGTCTAAATCCCCCTCCCCTTAGACTGATACCAGTCATTGGAATAGGAGTCACCTAAACCCAGTATTACCTCATTTTACTTGATTCCATCTGCAAAGATCTCCTTTCCAAGTAAGGTCACATTCACAAGTACCAGAGGTTAGGCTTTGAATGTATCTTTTTGGAGACAAAATCTGACCCACAACATCATTGATAGTCTTTAATGACTTTATTACTTTCTTACTTTCTGGTAAAACGAAATGTTATAGACACAGAATTAGTTCTCATTCTTTTAGATTGGAAATGGTATTTAGAGACCACAATCTGAACACTAGGAATGCTCATCTTTACCATGCTTGTCATTACTTCTAGGTCTTTTCAAAGGACAGAAATGGGAAATGCTTTTATATTTTTAAAGATAAAGCACATTATAAATTTGTTACTTTCACCTCCAATTCAAATTCAAGACTTGCACAGCCCGGGTGGCTCAGTGGTTTAGCACTGCCTTCAGCCCAGGGCATGATCATGGAGTCCTGGGATCAAGTCCCACGTCAGGCTCCCTGCATGGAGCCTGCTTCTCCCTCTGCCTGTGTCTCTGCCTCTCTCTCTCTGTGTCTCTCATGAATAAATAAATAAAATCTTAAAAACAAAACAAAACAAAAAAACAAATTCAAGACTTAACCCTATCAAACTATCACCTATGTCTTTTTTTCCTATGGTAAAGTCCTGATTCTCAATGATACACAAAATACTACTCTTTTACTTTATCCTGTGATACACACACACACACACACACACACACACATCTCAAAATAACAATAGTAACAGTATCACCAATGATATGATTACTGAATCAGCTTAAGGCTTTAAAAAAATTTTTTTTTAATTATTCTTGCAATTCTTTTTGTCTTCAGAGTACATTCCACTAGGCAGGACAATTAAATTACTGCATATTATTGTCATGTGAACTAATTTTTCTATGTGTAGTTACGCCACCAACTTGGTACACCATTGAGTTCATTTGTATCCATTTATTTTCAGTTTTTAGAGTTTTCTAAAATGAAATTTTGTCATTACGAATACATAGAATATTTTCAGAGCTTTGAAGTCTAATCTACAGTGCAAAGTATAATCATAGAACTCTACTTCTGTAACTGTCCTCTTATCTCCTTCCTTTTTTACAGGTGATCATTTAAACTTTTCTGTACCTCCATTTTTGCATTATTGAGCTTGTATTCTGCAAACTTGTTGCACTCATTTATTAGTTGTATACTAATAAATGAGTATTAGTCATCTACTATTGTAGATCCTTTAGGGTTTTCTATGTATGATCATGCCACCTGTAAATAGACAGTTTTCCTTATTCCTTTGCAATCTGGATGTCTTTTGTTTCCATTCCTTGCCTAATTGTCCTGGCTAGAATCGCCAGCACAATGTTGAAGTGGCAAAAGTGAACATCCTTGTCTTATTCCAGATCTCAGGGGGAGCTCTCCACTCGTTCATTATGAAGTATGATGCTAGCTGCAGGTTTTTCATAGATACCTTTAACAGACTGAGGAAGTTCCCTTCCATTTCTAGTTTGCTGAGTGTTTTCATCATGAAATAGTGTTGGGTTTTGTCACATGCTTTTCTGTATCTATTGAGATGTTAATGTGTTTTTAATTCTATCGATACAATGTGTTATGTTAATTTTCAGATGTTAAAACAGCCTTGCACTTCTAGGGTAAATTCCACTTAACCATGGTGTGTGGTTCTTTTTATATATTGTTGTGTTGGCTTGCTAGTATTTGTTGAGGATTTTTGTGTCTATATTCATAAGCGATATTGGCCTATAGTTTTTGTATGATGCCTTTGTCTGGTTTTCATATCAAAGCAATACTAACTTCATAGAATGAGTTGGGAAGTGTTTCCTCCTCCTGGAGTAGTACTGCCATTTTTTTAGTGTACAAAAATATGTGGATGTATATTTTGTGTGTATTCTCATTACTTTTTTATAGGTTTATAGTACTCCACTGAGCAGATGTACCAATTCTTATTCAATCAGCTCTTTAATGATAAACATTTGAATTCTTTCCAGTCCTTTGCTATTCTAACTCATACTGCAATGAATTACCCAAGCAATATACCTTTTCATATGCCCGTGTATGTGTGGGATAGATTCTCAGAAGTAAGATTTATGAGTCAAAGAGTAGACACACATGGAACTTTGCTAGATAATTGCCAAATTCCTTTCCATAGGGGTTGGATCATTTTTTGTTTAAAAATTGATTATTTGTGCACAGCTTCACCAAAAAATATTTTGCCTAACTTCTTTTTCTTTTTTGCCATTTTGGTAGATAAGAAAGAGTAACTCTATAAAATTTTAATTTGCATTTATTTCATTATGAGTGAGTTTAAACATCTTTAAGGGCTGTTCGCCAATCTTTATGAACTATTGGTTCTAGCCTATTTATTTATAAAGTAGTTGGACTTCTTCTTCTGTTTCCAAAAGCATTCAGACCTTAAGAATATTGAAAAATCTTTGTCTACAGTTTACTGGCAAAATTTTTTTCCCAGCTTAACATCTGCCTTTTTACAATGCTTATGGTATTTTTAAATACAAAGTTTGCATTTTTAATTTTCATAATCAACCCTCTAGGCTTCATTTCTGAACCCAGCACCGGCATAGGAATAATTTAGAAAGAAAGAACCCTGATTTGAGCAGTCCAAATCCAAGGAAATCACTGGCTGAATGCCCAGGGACTTCGACCCTAATGATTCCCCTCGGAGCTGCTCAGGTCCACCTATCTGCCTTATGATTATTAATGCAATTATTACCAGATAAACCAGAGGTTTCTGAGTAACACTCCTTCCCCAAACTTAAAATCTGTTTTCCTCACAGAGCTTTTGTTAACTTGGGTAGATGAAAGTGATAATGTGGGGATGAGAACAGGGAGGAGGATCCTGAGAGCAAAAGCTTTGGTTAAAGCCGAAGGCCCCCAAACAGTGCGAAATGTGGCCGACAAATGTGTTTCCCTCTAAAGCCATTGCCACGAGAACAGAGAGATATTTTCTTAAATTCCTACGCCTCTTCTTAGGAACTAATTGTGGCTTTCATCAGGACTCCTTTTGCAGAATAAAACAAACATTCAGATCTCAAAAGTGTTCTGGGAGAGACTTTCACAGTTTTGTGGATAATGCTGGATTTCTTTTATTCTCACAGGCTTCAAGAGAGCAGGCGTGCTAACTATTCACCATATAAAAGTAATAGCATGATGGTCTGCATTTCCTTCTCTTCACATGTCTTTTCCTTGGCAGGTGAGCTCTGCCAAAGGGTCTGTGCTCATTTCACATGTTCAGGTTAATAGGGTTACTTTTTGCCTATTTTTTTTTTAAACTTTAATTAGGAAGCATTCCAAAAAATATACTTGTTTAAGATCCAGAAAGTAACATAACAGTCACCACATACACCCCATACCATATCCATCTTTTAGCCCGTGTTCCTACCTGAAGCATTTTTAAAAAGTGAAACTTCGAATATTAGGTTCAAACAACTCTGCATTACAGAAAGCTATATAAGTTTATATAGAATGTGACCATGGACATATATGTGTAAATATACTCCTTTTTTCCCCACATAGGTTTGGATAAGGTTGGGGCAGGGATTGCCTTAGCCTGTTGTAGCTACAGTGCTCCTGGTCTTTCGTTCCCGTCCTATACCTCAGCAGCACTTGTCCTTTGTCCTTCCATCTCATGACTTGCAAAGAGGACCTAATTTCTTTAATTGTCTCCAAACATGCAGTTGATTTAGGAACAATGTCAGACAGTACTCAACACGGAATACAAAGAGAGTGTCCTGTATCTGGTTATGATTTAGAAGTGGGCCCATTGACTTTAATACCCCCTTTGCTACTGGGTTGGGTTGAACTTCCAGAAAGCTGAGCTTTATCTCCGTATAGGAATTTAAACAGATAGTGTTCAAAAGTTGCACGCAGGTTAAGATCCTGACAAATTAGTTCCGAATTATTTGGCTGCGGGCTCTGCCCATGTTGCATGCAGAGTGGGCCTTTACCAGGACAGTTGGAGAGTTTTGTAGCTTAAACGGATTTAATTTAAAACAAATGGAACCATGTGATTATCTCAACCACAAATACGTAACACAATGTGTAATATATTTAAAAGGCAAGAGGAAATTTAGTAATGGAATTTCAAAACTGTTTGAAAGAAAGAAACTTTGAGGGAAAAGAAAGGAAGAAGTGAATTGGTGACGCCAGTTTGATTATTTTCAAATACCACAGCTGGACTTGGATTTGTACAATAGGAGTCATGGTGTTGTAAAGGACACCAGCAGGAATCTAAGTTCTGGAATACCACATGGAGGAATTTGTGACAAGGCTTTACGCACCCAGAAAACTGCAAAAATCGTGCACTCTTAAGGTACTACGGTTTCCATAGTTAAAATTTCCCAATTCACATACTCCATCGGGAAAATATCTAGGTAAAAATATAATCCTTGTTGTTTTGTGATCACTTTACTCATTTTCTTAATCTTTTCTTATTGGCTACTTATGCACTCTGTTACTAGTCCAGCACGTGTGCCTTCCATGCAGATCAAATTCTATAGTAATAACAGAAGAAGAGCTCTGAGTATGTCCCAAACATTGTTCTAAGCAACGTATATTACCTCATGTTGTTTCTACAACAACCTTGTGAGACTGATGCTATGGTGATCCTGCTCTTGTGGATGGGGAAGGAGCAAAGAAGTTAACTTGTCTAAGATAACACCTAGAAATTTGTTCTCCACCATTATTTGGCACTGCCTTTCCAAGCATACCAAATATCTCGTGACAAATGCCTTGCGTAATGAAAGGACTTCCAAGGACCAGCTGATTTGGGGTCAAAATGCAGTACTGAATATTTCAGAACTATGAAAATAAACAAAATTCTCAATAAAGTGTGACAGCAGGTTTTCAAAGCATTCACTTAGATGTGTGAATTTTAACACATCTAATTTGAAAAACAACCCACATTTCTGAATAGCCGCATCCACTGTAATAAATTTATTGAATTGAAATGTACAAAAGTACCCACAGTTGACTATTTCTAACCTAGAAAAATTGCAGTTTCAAGGGGCTCAATCTAATACTTTTGGAATTATTGAATAAATGATGCTTCTTCGCAACATGAGCAAAGGATGGCCCCTTTGTCCATCAGCAATAGTTATTGGGCCAAACACTATGTCAGTTCTAGGATCAAAAGCTATGGAGACATGGATCGTGCCCCAAGAAATTCTTAGTCTTCAGTGGTAGACACACAAATATACAAATAATTGCCATTAAAATAAGATCACTGCAGCCCTGAAGTTCTGTATAAAATGTCTTGAGGGGGTTGAGGAAAGGATATGTAGGCCAGCCCGGAGAAGGCAGGGATGTCTCTACACAGAAGATGAGCTCTGAGTGGAATGTAATGGAGGAAGAGAAGTTTGCCACTACTGCTGAAAAGGGCATTAAAAATATCCAACAGATTTGGCTTTCAGAGATGAGAAATGACATTTCCCTAGCATCATTAGATTATTTTTGTGAGCAGTATTGTGGACCTGCCGAACCTACCTGAGTACAAACCTGAGCTATGCTTCTCAAAGCTTTGTACCTCAGGACAAGTTATTTCTTATCTATAAGGTGGAGACACTAATACTTCCTCATTAGAATTATTATGACCAATTGCATAGTGTATGCTAAAAGCTCAGTGAAATCATACATGCAAGGTACTTAACAAATGGTGGCTATTTCTATAATTGTTGCACAGTTTACTTCTTTGCTAACCAGCACATCACTACGCCAGTATCAGAGAGGTGTCAGCTCTATTTCCCACAAGTCCATTGACCTTGTGGTTGGGGTATTGGGGCAGGTATTGCATTGGTGGTTGATATATGACCTTACAGAGCATGTAGCTTTTCATCGGGTCACAGTGTGGTACTGAATTTTCCCAAGTCTGTGATATCTGTTTGTCATCTTGCAAGTGTGGTGTGTGAGCTTCAAGAGCAAACTTGTCAGCACACAAAAAGTTCCCAGATGGCTTTTTCAAGGACTTTTGATCTCTGCTGTCTTTGATTTGAAAGTTCCCCAGAGATTTGAAAGCAGATTTCTTGTTGCCTCCTTAAACATGGCTGTGCAAAATTGAGCAAATTATTGGCACAGTCAGTCTATCTTGTTTAACTACAGATGGATTCGTGACAGGAAGAGCAACTTCACATCTGATATCATGGACTGAGCTGTGATCTACCAGCCATGGGAGCTCTACAAACTTCTCAGAAGACCCTTGGTAGATGGTAGCCAAGTATCTGCCTGTGGTCAGCTGGAATAAAAGTTCTAATTGCAAAATCTTGCCCGTCAAGTCACCGCTGGATTTTGTCCTGCTGCAATTAACTGTTTTAATTTTCTAGTAGTTTTATTAGCTTCACCCACAAGCTGTCATGGATTGTAGGAGCTGCAAATATTGAGGTCCTAGGACACAGGTACACAGTAAGGTCGATCCCAGTCAAACCAGGCTTTGTGCAACATGGCCCTGTGGGCTGGCTTCCTTCAGAGAGCAGAGGACAAAAGGAAGACAATCCATTCCTCTGCATGGAGAGCTCTTAGCTATAGGAGGGAAAGAAAGGTTTGAGTCTTAAGACTTCACATGAAGTACATCAAAAGTTGGGGCTTGGCCGATAGGGACCCTGCTGTCTACACAACATGACTGTTGCCTCAACTCAGGACATAAAATACCTGACATTTGTTCATCTCCTCTCAGGATTTTGCAAACACTGTGCAAGAGTCACATGGCTCATGCTGTACAAGGGTTAACTACGGATTTACTTTTTGGGGAAAATGTGTTTTCGTTGTTCCAAAGCCTCTTCCCCTTATGACTGTGTTCTGATATAACCTCAGTGCCATCCAAGGCAATAAATAGCAGAGGAGTTGGGATAAATCCAATTATTTTCCACAGCATCTTTCGTTGTTGTAAGTGTGTCCGATTTTTAAAAATGAGACTCCATAAACCACATCATCACAGAGTCCTGTTTTTTTTCTCCAGGGGTTTCAGAGTTCCAAATGCTTGCCTTTTTGGACGTTGCATTGATGTGGCTCTGGGGACGGGTTAGAGTCACTAAAAACACTCCTGGCACTGGATCACCTTGTGGTTGAGGTGAATTGGGGATCTTGTTTTCAAGAGGTTGGAGGAGAACTCATGGGAAAGGCCCTGAGAGGAGAAGACTCTCTCTTTGGGGCTTGGGAGGGATTGACCCTTGACCTTCCCAATCTTCAGACCTCAGAAGCTCCTTGCTGGTCACACACATTCACATCCGTCCTGGCTGCCTGAACCCCCACGTCCTCGGAAATTCCTAGAAGTGTAAAGACAAAATCAGCCCCAGGATGTTGGCAGAATGCAACGTGTTACTAAAAATGGGCCTTCGTGGATGGAGACTTAAGAGTTTTAAGTGAAAAAAGAAAATTTATGTAATTATCAGTGACTCCAGTGACTTCATTTGTTCTGAAATGGTTCATTACCAAAGATTGAAATAGGGTCACAGGAACACTGCTTCCCAGCGAGGGAGAAGCCTGTCTCTCTGCAGCCCCCACCCCTCCCTCCGGTCCCAGCCAAGAGGGTCACCAGGGAGTTGGTCAGGAAACTATTCGCGGGGGTTTGGATTTACAAGCTTCGAGACTGTTCTCTGAATGCCACAACCTACCTTCACCGTGATTCTGGTCCCCCTAGCTAACTTTGGGTTCTTTCCCAAACACTAAATAACAGGACAGGGAGAGAAGACAGTTTCTTTTCCAAAGTGCAGAGGCAGAAGGCCGGGCGACTGTGCTCCCTGCGGCCCGGGCTGATGCGTCCTCCGGGTCAGCGTGTGAAGGCAAAGGCCTGGATGGAGCTGGGAGGAGGGGAGCGGTTTTCCGTGACAGCCTCCCTTATTCATGGCCCCTCCTGCTCTCAGCCAACACTGTATTTCCTGGTACCTCTCTCGGGGTTGCAAAGGAGGAGCAGTTGGATCATTTGATTAGCTTTTTCCCAGAACAGGGACCCTCCCATCTCTGTTTACTTCCCAGTGAGTGAAGGAGGAGGCCCAGAAATGGGGCGCCTTCTGGGGCTGCTCCTGCAAGAGAAAAAGCCCCACACTCAGCCTTGGTTTTGCTAAATGGATCCATTTTCCCACATCAGGTGGACACCTGCCGACCGCTGGCCTCCGCCCTCCTGCCCCTGGGGAGAACCACTTCTGGTGGTCCTACTCCAGCCATCCCCACGGACAAGGGGAACACCCGCGGCTCTGTATGCACACCTGTCGAATCTTTTTTTTTTTTTTTCCAGTTGTAGTAAAAGAAAAAAAGAAGCGTCCAACAGCATAGCACACAACACATAGCGAACGATTTACCATCTTAACCACTTCTAACCGTACAGTTCCATAGTGTCATCTATATTCATGCTGCTGCCTGCCAGGTCTCTGGGCATCTCCAGCTTGCAAAACGGAACCTCCATCCACAAATCCCATTGAACAACCCCCGCACCCGCTCCACCCAGGTTTTGGCAGTCACCATTCTCCTCTTGACTTCTATGAGTTTGACTACTTCAGAGACCTCACATGAGTGCAAATATACAGTATTTGTCTTGTAGTGACTGGTTTATTTTACTTAGTATAACGTCCTCTAGGTTCATCCATGCTGTGGCCTGTGGCAGGATTTCTTTCTTTTTTTAAGACCAGATAATATTCCATTTGTTTATGCGTTCATGTTCAATGGACTTTTGGGTAGTTTCCACCTTTTTCTCTTGTGAATAATGCTGCAATGAATATGGGTGTGCAAATATCTCTTTGGGATCCTGCTTTTAATTTTTTTGGGTAAATACCCAAAAGTGGTATTGCTGGCTTAGGCTCCTGCCCTTGGATGCATGTTTGATATTCCTACGTCCTTTCCACATCAGCTACCTAAAGAAATAAATTGTAGAATGCTTCCTTCCGAAAACCATTCCCCGAGGACCATGGAACAAGTGATAGGCCGGCCTTTGCCCCAGTTGTGAGTCAAAGTACAGTATGGATTTTTCATTTTCAATCCCTGATGCCCTGCCAGGTACTTGCCATCAACAGATGAATGCAGGAATTCAGCTGAATCACCCTCCACCCCCCAGCAGAACTTTCTGGCATCTTCAGCAGCTCCCACCATCGGATGAGGTTCTACTGCTCTCTAGACAGTCACTGTCATTCTCTGGGATGGATCATGGGCTCCCATGCTATGAAGTCCCTGGCTCCAGCTCTCTTCCCCATGGGGATGACGGCTAGTTGACCGTAGCTTGGTCATGTTTGCTAGACAGCCCAGCAGTGGAAGAGGGACAGTGGTTTGGCCACCCACCCAGGCTAAAGAGCTTTGATCTTCTGTGAGAGGAACTCATCTCCATTATGCTGCAGAAGAGAGAGTGAGACCTGCAGGGAAATTGTGGGGATGGTTCTTTTAGCCAACCCTGACACACAGATAGATGTACACATGCAGATGTGCACACACTGAGCCAACGAGGGTCCTGCCTATCCCAGCCTCTGGCTTCCCTTCTAATCACTCTTTTTCCATTTTCAGCTTTTGCCTTGGACCTTTTGGCTCCCAGAGAACATAAGAGGTAAAATTTTTTGAGACTATTAAAAAACTGCTCTGAATTTTGTCACTTTCTTTTATATTCACCTTATTTGTCAGGGTCACTACTGGCTTTATATGTAAGTAAAGAAGTTTTCCCAACAATTAGAAACCCCCAAAATAGCAAAAGAATCATTTCTTTGGTTTTGTATCACCCTCTCTAGACTTCTTAAAAATGCAAATACGCCTAATAATAATAACTAACACTTTACTATAATTTTGTTTGTCAGATGGCTTTCCTCTGGGGATGTCGGGGAGGCAGGAATGGGAGAGAAATGCAGAAAGCAGAGTTGGGGAAATATTAACAAATTTTGTCTATTTCCCAATTTTTCCTAGGATCAGCTCTGTGTATATTTCAGCTAGAATTTCATGAATCTTTGTGTTTCAGCACTTGTCTACTCCGGAAAAATTTAGTGAACAAGTTACCCAAATCATTTTTGACATCTCAATTTTACATGCTGGTCCCATGTTATGAAATATTGTATGGGAAGGAGGTGTCCCCAAATGTCTATCTGTTTGTCTCTCATCCTAATTAAGTCCATGTGGATCCCATGTGACTTCAGAGTATGAGGACCGTGTTTCCATTTTTGGGGGTTTTGTTTTGTGTTTTCCTTTAATGTGCTGCTTCAATTAGAGAAGGAACACATCAATATTTGGATTGAGAGGTAAGGTACAGAGAGGGAACTGTTTGGCTTATAAACTACCGAGAGAATATATGAGCTCTTAAATCATCAAAAAGAAATATCCTGGTATTAGTCAAGAGATTTTGGGATAAAAGAAGTAGATATCAATTTAAGCTAGCTGAAGCAATATGTGTGTGTGTGGGGGGGGGGTGGTCTGAGGATCAGGGATGTCTCGTGGAGCCCGCGGGTAGAAATGCAGCTCAACCTGAGGAACTAAGGTCTGGGAATCCTGTCAGCAACCCAGGAATAAACCCAGAACATCTGCTTCTCCTTTTTGCCTTCTCTGGTTCGCTGGTCACGTTGCAAAATGGCTGCCCTAAGTCTCCTGGATCCACATGTTATCAACCATATAGAGGGCAATTAGCTAATAATTAGCTCCTATCCTTGGGAGGGAGAACCTGATTGGTCCAACTTAGATCAGACTCTACAGTAGCCTAATGAATTACTAACAAAGGGTCAGGGTCACACACTAAGAATGCAGCAGCTGGGGCTCACCTAGGACATTGGGGAGACTCTCTCAGAGCAAGGAGCATTGTATGCATCTGGAATGGTCAGCCCCTGTTCCAGAAGAGAACTCCCCAGAATGTCCTGTATTTCCTGTCTAGAACCTGAATGTCCCCAGGTCCCATCAGCTATGGGCACAAATGGAGTCATGGTCACAGCACCAAAATAATACAGGACCTCAAACTTGTACAAGTGCCACCAAGGGTTCTCTTGAGTGTTCATCTGAGCTCATGAAAGACCAACTCCAGTGGGTCCCCCATCTCCCCCACCCCCCCACCCCGCCCCGGTCTGCCAACTCTCCATGGAGCATTACGGGCTCTGCCACTGTTCTGCTGGGCATGTGACCACAACATATGCACCAGACTGGATCTTTCACTAGGGTGCTCATAAATTTTAGTTCATGGCTGTTGTCCTGGTGTCATTGCTAACAGCTCTCCCTTTTAGTCTCAAAAGTGTCCTGGTTTGTACAATGAATTATATGTTCTACGTATCCCAAAGGCACAGGTTTTACAAGGTACAAGGCAAGGAGGCCTTTGTGAATCCTCTGTCAGGGAAGCTTCCAAGCAGTGCAATTTGTGCGCCCAGCATTTTATAGAGTGGCAGAGAAACCCCATTTGACCTCAATTAACCAAAGAGGGAGGTGTTTATTGATTGACATACCAAACTAGGACAGGAGGGAGTTTGCCTCAGCAGCCACTAGATTCAAGATTCCAAACACCAAGGAACTCATTCCTGTGCAATTTTTTTTTGCTTCCCTTAGTGTGTTAACTTTATTCCTCAGACTTGTCTCCATGTGGAGAAAACGTGGACACTATCGTCAGCTCTGGGCTTATGCACTCAAAGCTTCAAAACCACAGAATTCAGAGAGCTCTTGTTAGGAATCCCGGACACGGGCACTGACGGGGGCACTTGACGGGATGAGCACTGGGTGATATGATATTCGTTAGCAAATTGAACTCCAATTAAAAATAATAATAATAAAATTTAAAAAGAAAAAAAAAGAAAAGATAAAAAGGAATCCCGGGAAAGACCCTTTTGACTCTGGTTGAGTCATATGCCTGTCACTGGACCAATCGCTACAGCCAAAGGATAAGGCACTGTGATTGGCAACCACCACCAGGATCTTATTAAAAAGAGTGGGGTGCTGTTCCAGGCAGACAGAACAAGCAGTGCCCACCCATAGTTCTCTTTCAGTGTTTAATATCACCAGAACTGAGATCTGAGTCGGGTGGGGGCAAGCCATGAAATAAATGTAAGTAGCCCCCCAATCCCTCCCTTCCAACAACCAAGACTTTCTGACCTCCTGATTCCTATTCCCTTTACTCGCCCAGGGGGTTCGCGGTCCTTATGTGCATGGGTTTGGTTAGGCTGCCCTAGCTGTTCTTCAGAACCCCTGGCAGTGGACATGGCTAAGCATGACCCTAAGGTCATCATTATATCTATTACCAAAAACAAATAGGACTAGGGAAACGTACATTGCATACCAGCCCAACCCTGGGAAGTTGTTGAAATTAAACCAACTTAAAGACCTACAGCTTGGAAGCCAGGGTCCTGAAGGGCAACCCCGTGGGACTCATGGGAAGGAAGTCTATGTCTCTGTCTCTCTCTTTCCCTCTCTATATGTGTGTGCATTTCAGATATAACAAGGTGTTTGTAAACCAGGACTGGTATGTCACACTTCCTGGCTTCAGTAAATGGGCTTCAAGCTCAAATGTTATTTATGAAGAGAAAAGCAAATTTCTGCTCTGATAAGAACTTGAATGTTATTTTCCGTGTTCATGGGTGTTTCCACTTTTCTTTAGTATTGCTAATTAACCAAGATATCCACCCTCCACCCCAATTTGCAACAGTACTGTTCAAAAATGGGTTGCATGCCTATGTGGGTCTCCATATCTGCAATGCTTTGCAACCAGGGCTTTGTATTGGTTGACCTTTAGGGTCCTTCAACCCTCTGGTACAAAGATCTGTGGGTATATGAAGCCCATTCAGTCTGCATGTGAGATCCACCTTGTTTAAAATTCCTTTCATCTCCTCTCAAACACATTTGGGAACATGATGACAAATTAAGAGACCACTGTGAAGCTTAGTGGCATACCTTAAGAGAAATGAGTTAAGCTCCGGACAGCCCACCCCAAGGTGAACTGCCGAGTGTGCACAAGTTTTTAAGAGGGGACTCCATCGTAGGTGCACTCTTTGGAAAACAGCAGTGGAGACAAGTGTGTGGACAGTTGGGGCACCACCTCAGTGGGGAGCAGTGAGACCCCACCAACAGGCCCACTGGCATGCTCTGTACCCTCCTGAACCCTGGTTCACATCCCAGCGCCAAGTCCAAAGTGAGTCAGAGACTGGTTGAATGCACCATATGGGAAATCTCTCTGAAAACCATCCCTCCAGGGATCCCTGGGTGGCTCAGGAGTTTAGCACCTGCCTTTGGCCCAGGGCGTGATCCTGAGTCCCAGGATCGAATCCCACATCAGGCTCCCTGCATGGACCCTGCTTCTCCCTCTGCCTGTGTCTCTGCCTCTCTCTCTCTGTGTCTCTCATGAATAAATAAAAAAAATTTTAAGAAAAACAAAACAAAAAAACCCATCCCTCCTAAAGGACACACACCAAGGCATGGCTTGTCTAAAGCTATACAAGTTCTGCCAAAAGATGATTTTTGCCACAGCTTTTAAACATATGATGCAAGATTTGTGCTGTGAAAAGTCCCTACTTACAATTTAAGTATTTTTGTGCAGAGGGATAAAAGAAAAGAAAACAAACACATAAGCTCTAACACAGGGTCTGTTTATGGCAATGGATCGCAGGTCTCCCTCACCCTCCTACATCCCTGACTGCTTGCAACTGGTACATTCTTTTATAGGGACTCCAGGTCTACTTGATAATGAAAACAGTGTTACCTTCTGTAATTAATTATACAGACTAGTTATCCAGCCTCCATGTTTCTCCAGCACTCATGGTACCCACTTTCCACGTTTTAGCTTTTGGTTTTAGAAAACAAATTGTATCCATCGACTTTGAGGATGCTTCTAGGAAATCGTTAAACAGTTTTAAAACCAAAGATGACTATAGTCTTGCTATTTCCCAAAGAGGAGTCCAAGTCTGAGAGAGACAGAAGCTTAACTCAAATTAGATCCATGGTGCCTGGGAGACATCCCCAGCGTAGAGGAGTAAATGTGAAAAGAACAAACAATCACGAGCAATTAGCCTGGTCTTGGCTAGACGTGATTCCACTGTGAACCAGAAGCCCCTCCCTCCTATTCTCCCCTCAGCCACATTTCCAGTCAGTAAAGCAAAGAGGGCCTCTGATTCATATTGTTTCTCTGGAATTAGGCTCGGCAGACTTCTCCAGTGACTTCTTAAAAACCTGTCCCTTCTTCTGGTCATCATTGTCTTTTCTCTTATTATTTTTAATCCCATTTTACTGGAAAACTGCTTGGCACCAGGAATCCCTTCTTTCAGTTAGAGCAACTTCAAGTCCCCATTGGCCCAACACAAAATGCTGCTAGCTACTTGCTCGTGAATGAGTGCGAGGGGGAGATATTTCTTTTAAAACACTCCCCATTCCTTTTGGCGGTGGAAACCAGCAGCTCTCTCCAAGTACATCAGATCTGGTAAAACCCTATCGAATGGACCGATGGCTCCGCTGGGCACTAGACCTGAGCAGAAGAGAGACCTGGTTCAGTAGGGGAGCTTGACTGGCCAACTAGTTGTCTGATTACTGGCTTTCCCCAGGGCCAGGGAGGGGTTCCAGCCCAGAGGGGTTCAGATACTTCCCTCTGAGGTGCTCAGCAAGATGCAGCTGGGGGGAACCTCTCCTTGAGTTCCCATCTTGGCCTCAAAGGAGGCCATTTTGCATGTTGGGAGGATGACCACCTCTTCTCTTGTCCCCCTTCTCTGATTCATGAGTTGGGGTGGAGAACTGGACACATGCAGTACCATCCCTTCCTGTCTCAGTTTTTTTTTTTCCTTTTTAAAGATTTTATTTATTTATTTATGAGAGACACGCAGAGAGAGAGGCAGAGACTTAGACAGAGGGAGAAGTAGGCTCTCTACAGGGAGTCCGATGTGGGACTTTTTGTAGGTTGTATAACAATTGTACAATGTGAATAGAATAAAATAAATGCATGTGAAAAAAAAGAAAAAGAAAGGACTCTGGAATCCTGCCCTGAGCCGAAGGCAGATGCTTAACCCCTGAGCCACCCAGTCATTCCTCTGTCTCACTTTCTGAGAAACCTATTTTAGATTCAAGCTTTCTATATTCTCCAGAAGCTTCCCCAGACTGAATGTTGCTTTGCAGAGGTGAGATGCCTGCAGTTCTAGGTGAGAATGTCAGGGCAGGGTGAGAAGTTTTAAAAGCCAACTGGGACCACCTCTTTACCATGTTCTCCAATCTAACTTTATCAGCAACAGAGAGAACATTCTTATCTCTAGCTCTGGGCCACCTATATCTATGTCTCAATAGCTGTGAGGCTTGGAGTGGACCAGAAGGGAAGTAATTAATCATCACCCTCAAACTCCCACACTGCCCTCAGGAGTGAAGAGGAAAGGAGCCTGGGGACTGCTGGGGAATTCCTTGAGAGAACCGTAAGCACCTACACATGACAGAGGGATGGAAGAAAAAAATTGCTGACTAGCATGAAGACTGAGGAACAGATGCAGAAGAATATAGGAAAGCTGACTTAATATTTTTCTCCTAGGGAATTCCATTCAAAAGTTGAAACTGGAGAGAAAAATTATGTTGAGAGGGAAAAAAAATGATGAAACAGAAAGACCTTGACAGAGAGGACCAGTGCCCCTCTTGGAGTCTTATAAAGAATGGTGCCTTTCAGGATTAGTTTCATGGCAAAGATTGTGAAGAAGAATTATCGGCTATTATTAGAGGGTTCCTTAGAATATTCACTCAATAGTTTCTGGAATTTGATTTATACAAGCATTTCTGTGATCTTTGGGAGGATAGTAGGTACTTGAAGTGGAACTGGAATTTAACTAAAATCTTCTTATTCATGAGAGACACAGGGAGAGGGAGAGGCAGAGACACAGGCAGAGGGAGAAGCAGGCTCCATGCAGGGAGCTCAATGTTAGACTCCATCCCAGGTCTCCAGGTTCATGCCCTGGGCTGAAGGTGGCACTAAACCACTAAGCCGCTGGGGCTGCCCCAGGATTTAACTAAAATCTAACCGTAAGAGATTAGACCTGCAGGAGAAGCAAGAGAATTTGGTAGGAGAGGGAGGCAAGGAGCACTCTTTTATTAACAATAAGATTTCATCTTTGGCCAATTGCTTTCCATCCATTAAAATCACCAAGGAAATTCCAAACGATTCCAATGCTTGAGTCCCTTCCCACTCCATTCAAATCAGGCACTCTGGGAATAGGCCAGGGTATCAATATGATTCTGGTGTGCAGCTGGGATAGAGAAACAGTGTTCTAGGCTAAGGGAACATCAGCCATCTGTGCCCTGTATGCTTTGATGTTGGGGGGGGGGGCGTCATTTTTCGCTAATAAACTAAAGCTTTGCTACTCAACGAATGGCCCCTGGACCAGCTGCATTAGCATTACCTCAGACCTTGTTCAAAACTACAGAATCTTGGGCCCCACCCTCGACCTAGACCTATTGAATCTGAACCGTAGTGGGGAAATGTTTCTGAAACTTTAATGTGCGTAGGAAACACCTGGAATCTTGTTAAAACACAGATTCTGTTTTAGTAGGTCTGGGGTGCAATCCAAGATCCTGCCTTTCTAACAAGCTCCCAAGTGATTTCAATGCTGCTGATCCGTGGACCACACTTTGAGTAGCAAGGCGGTAGAGGACTTGGAGCAGCAACAAATAGAAGTTGCTCAAAGAACAGTGCTCTAGCTTTGTACTGCTCTGTAGGAATGGTGCTGAAAAAATTGCATCGATCATCTTCAGGGATGTTAAAAATACTGATAATTTTACAGGGGTGGCTGTCATTTCCAAGGCAGCCAATTAGTAATTACCACCATCAAGAGATGCCATTGCTGGGAACTTCTAGAAACTGCCAACTGGGGCTGGCACCAAAGGCAATTACAAGAGGGAGAATCAAATTAACAAGACTGCTTAGCAAGTTGGAACTCTCTTTGCATATCAGCTCAAAGAATGAGGAAATTGGCTGTCCCTTGCTATCTGGGGGAGAGAACTAGTCTTTCCATACACTTCACACTGAAATTAGAAAATAGATATTTCCCATTAAGATCCCTGTTGGGGTTAGGGATTGCCTTTGCTCCACAAACATTTGTTGAGCTCCTACTTTGTACCAGGCAGTGTGCTAAGACTAAGATTTGGAAGGCTAGAAACTGAGGGGGGCTCCAGCCAGCTGTAGGGAACTAAAATTGCAACCCAGCCCTCATCACAGAGTACACTGTGGCCTGAGAGAAGGTTATGCTGGGATAGTGCCTATAAACATCTTAGCTATTATGTAAATCCCAGGCCTAACATCAATTGATGTCAATTTCAGAAATAAGACCATATATGATTCATTTGGAATCAGGAATGGAAAAGCCAATGCTATTACTGGAAGGAATCTGACGCCGCTGAGCTGCTCTAGGATAAAGGCTAAATACACGATATTTGGGAATGAAACGGCAGCCATGGAAGATATTGTATTACTACACTGGGGCTGCAATACTGGAACCAATTTGTGAGTTTGGTAAAGATTTGGTTCTAGGCAGGAGATAAAAGTAGGAGCATGAACCTTGAGCTGTAGCCCTCCTTCCCACACAGAAAGCCTTGCCTATGCATTTAGAAGGTCTTTTCCAGGCTCACACTTTAAACCTGGGTGCTCAGAGGAGGTATGACTGGCCTCTGGAGCTCTCAAACCCCATGTAAACCGTGTTCCTTGTGACTAGCGCAAGGCCCAAGGGCTTCGTCTTTATAGAGCCATGCCCACCTGTTGTCAGTGTAGGAAGATATCTTAGTCAATGTGTACTCTGACGGCCCAGGGGCAGGGGAATGTTGAACAAAATTGCTGAGTGGAGCTCTGACACCTCAGCAGAACAAGGAACATAATATGAACCCATTATTAGCAGCAGGAATCAGGAACACTATGGGGAAGCCATAATAATCCCCGCCCCTTGCAAAGACACATTAGAGTCTGCAACTCACTGATGTTAAATGACTTGTATAAAGTTACAGGCTAATAAATATCAGTGGAGAAGAACAGAGGTTTTTCTGACTTCGAGGACCAAAACTCGATCCAAAGCCTCGTAGAACTAAAGTTAATGGGGAGGGAAATGAGAAGTGATTAAGAAACAGAGAGAAACTACAGAGGGAAGATTCTGCTATTATAGCTGGGCATGTACGTGCAAAAGGAAACGTGTAATCTTCTTCATTTGAGGGGCCTCCGTGTGAGGGGTACACACAACAGACTGTGAACAACTACAAAGGCAAGGGAAGACTGGGTCCCTCTGGTCAAAGGAGTGTACAGTATCACTGTGGAAATAGAACAAATATAATGGATATACACAATAACACAACATAAGCCCAAAATATCCATCTAAGTGATGACAGCTGTATGAGAAGCCAGGCGGCACGGAGGAGAGAAGAAGGCTTGGAGGTAATTGGAAAAGCGTGTGGGAAGAAAGGAAATTAGTAGAAAGCCAGAGTGTTAGCATCTATCCGAGCAAGGCACTCCTGGGAAGGCAGGTTTAGGTAAGCCCATGGGGCCGAAACCGAGCCTTCCAAAGAACTCTGTCTTAGGACTAGAGAAAGTAGAGAATGAAATTCTCCCATCTGACTCTAGTTGGAAAGAGAAGAGGAGGAATAAGGAAAGCTCTCCTGTCACAGACAGAAAGAAAAAGAAAGACAAGCAGGTGAGAAGCCAAGTGCCTATTGGAGCATACTTACGAGAACAATTTGGTAAAATGAGTTAAACTGCTTACTTCCAGTTTCTCCCCCTTTCCAAAGCATCCTACATTCCATCTCAGATTGTTCATGCTAAAATTTTCTATTCCTGTCCAACATGCTATCTAGCTAGTAGCAACTGCTTCTCCTGGCTTCCAGCTTGACAAAAATATTTGTGAAGGCTCAAGTAAGGATGAAAATGCACAGATTAAGATTCTTCTTATTCAACCAGCAAAGAAAAGAAACTCTACTGCTGGAAGCTGAGAGAGATTTTTAATGTAGTTGATGGACCCAAACTCGAAAAGCAAAATAATCTGGCATATCCAGGAGCTAGCTCTACTCTGCCTTGTAACATAAGGGGGCTCCAGACCTGAGAGAGAGGAGGAAGAGCCCATGAACGCTGTGCTTTGCTCAGAGACACAAGGTGTCTGTCCTCTGCTGAGAATGGAACCCCAGTTCCTGTAATACAAGTGGACTCTTCTTTCCACTGTGATCTATGCTCACTGATGCAGAGCCCGCTAGGATTGATAGTGGAGCACTGCTGATTTAAGTCCCTCCCAAAGAACACGGTAGATAGTGAAAAAAGCAGAGAAAAAAGCTCAGGTAGCATGCTTACAGGGGACTAGAATTTTTAATGTATTTAATTGGTTCAGCATATCAGAGAATAAGGCCCTGGAAGTAGTGGAAAAAATTGACACTTCTTTCCAGGAAAGCCAACACAATACATGCCTGTGAATGACCAGGGATCGGGCAGTGTGCTATGCCCAGACTTCTGTCTCATTTCTGGTCTTAGGCCTAAGGTAGTAGAACCTGCACTCCAGTGGAGCACTTGGGTCCAGATACCACCTATACCAGGTGGCCTGCTCAATCTCAGGATGAAGCAAGAAATCAACCCCATGAGTTCCCCCAGATAATTCTGATACTTTAAGAACT
This sequence comes from Canis lupus baileyi, assembly GCF_048164855.1. Lineage (NCBI taxonomy): Eukaryota > Metazoa > Chordata > Mammalia > Carnivora > Canidae > Canis > Canis lupus. The sequence goes on from NC_132841.1 coordinate 62,320,016, forward strand.
AATGACTTCAAGGTACCGCATTATAATAAAAATGACTTAAAAATAAATTTTTAGAAAATTAACATCCTCAATAACCCACATGACCTTAATGAAATAGGACCAAAAAGTCACTGATGAGTCAATTCTAAGGTGAAGGGCTAATAAGATACAACAGCCACATCACATGCTACAACATAAAAAGAAAGCATTGAGGAGGAAAGGTGGCATGGTAACAAAATACTGCAAGGCACCCATATTTGCACCAACACAACCAAAATCTATGACACAGGCATAAGCAGCCAAACTGACAGGGTAAAATTTAAATAGTAATGTGGAGTTAAGCCTAGAAACTCCTCCAGAAGATAGAGAAAAGGAAAAAAAAAAAAAATATATATATATATATGAGACATGTATATATAATATGTATGAGACACATATATAATATATATATGAGATATATATATATAATATATATATGAGACAAAAGATAGCAGGTAAGAAATGATTATCATTCAGAGATACCTAAGAACCACAGATTTCTGGTTCTAGAAACCAGAGTAGCTAGAACAGAAACAACATTTCAAATCATGATGAAAAAGAAAACTTATCAGTGAAGAAAAAGTACTGAATCTACAGATGTAGAAAGACCGCTGGTTCAGCCAAAAAATATTCTAGAGGAGCCTAGGTGGTTCAGTCAGTTAAGGGTCTGACTCCTGATCTCAGCTCAGATCTTGATCTTGGGGTTGTGAGTTCAAGATACTAGGTGTGGAGCATCTATGCTAAGTGTGGACCCTACTTTAAAAAAAGTTTTTTAAAGGGAAAAATATTCTAAAACATATTCTAGCAAAATCTGGAATTAAAAGGATAAGTGGGTAAATGGGCATGCATCTAACCAGAAATTGTAACCACAAATGAAAAGGATGGACAAGCTCTCAACTTGCCTCTGCAAATGGAAATGCCAGAGAAACAATGATGTGTATTTATAAGATTTTGAAGTGAAATTTTGTAAACCAAGAATACTGAACTCATGTTGTTTTTCATCTGTGAAGCTAAAAGAAATGCCTTTCTAGACAGAGTCCAAATATATACTTCCCAAGTATCATATTTTAAGAGTTATTTGAAGATGGACTCTGACCAACTAAATAATGAATCAAAATTAAGATCCCAAGAACAAGTCAGTAAATCATAGTAAAAAACACTGGTGAGAAGAATTTAAGTGGCAAAGAGTTAAACCTAAATAATTGTTGTAAACACACATCTGGATATAAATGTCAACCATAATTCCTAACAACTCAACCCTTAAAATGAGACACAGATATTACAGCAGAGAGGAATGGAACTCAGAGGAAACAAAACTAGGGAGTGAAAGAAAACTAAAAAATAAGTTTTTTAGTGCTGATTTGTTTTCATAGAGCTAAAAGAAAATACTGTGTGTATAACAAATTGTTATATTAAGAAAATAGAGGGGAAAGCTTCTGGAAATGAAAACAAGAAAAAAACGCTGAAATTTAAAAGTCAGTGGAAGCATTGAATAAAGTTAATGAAAGCTCCCAGAAAGTAGATTCAAAAGAGGAAAATAGAAGGAAAAAATAGAGATAATAAATTTAGGAAATCTGATGTGTAACTAGTGGAAGTTGCAGATGTAGAGAATGTAGAAAATATAAGAATGAAATATCCAAAGACATAAAGCAAGAAATGTACCCAGAACTGAAAGACATGACTCTCCAGGTTTAAGGAAACCATAGGGTACACGGAAAAGGATCTGCATGAAGAAATCATGGCAAAATTTCAGAAGGGGGAAATTTTCAGGTGGGGGTAAAGAAAACATCAAAAACAGGTCACATGCAGTATCGGAATGGTGGTAAGAATAGTATCAGAATGTGCCAGAAGTAATACTGGAGGCTGAGCAAAAATGAAGCATTCCTTATAATGTAGAGGGGACAAAATTTCACTCTGTAATTCTATGATTGTTTTTTCTTTCCCTCTGAATTCTATCTATCCCTTCCTGTTGGACTATCTTAAGAGTTTAAGAATTGCTAATAATTCTTGCTGACATTTATATCTGGCTATACCTTTACAATGATTTATATTTAACTCTTTGCTTCACCATTTTCAATTCTCCCTGCCAGTCCTTTATACATTGATTTATCTCTTTGATCTTGGGATGAAGATAAACCAATGCCATTTTGAAAGATGCTGGGACCCAAAAAATTTACCTCCATGAATGCTTCCTCAGGAAGCTTCTGTAAGAGGATGTACTCTGCTAAAATGAGGAAGTAAATCTATATTAGATAGTCCAAAAACCAAAAAATCTGATTGCCCAAGGACAGGTGACTAAGAATTGATGAAGTCAGGTTCAGAACATAGATCTTACAATTCCTAGTTTGATGTTGTTTCAACTATATTGGGATGACAGAAACTGATACAACCAGCCTCTGCCTCTACCCCTACAGCATCACTCTGGACCCAAGAGCCCAGAGGTGGTCATGGAATTGTCAGCCTGGTGCTCTCCCTTGATTGGCACTGAATTGAAACCTATTGGTCAGCTCCACTCCACACAATTCTGCCTTCGGGTGCACAGGCTCTGAGACACTAAAGCGTACCAGCTGGGAAAGAGCAAGGACCATGCTGACTTACCCACCACTATATGGCCAGTGTCCAGCTCACCTTATAATGATGCTCAATAAATGTTTATTGGACCTTCTGCAAGGTTATGCATTGACATTGTGGTCAACCTTCCGACTATGTGTATGTATGCATTCATTCATTCATTCATTCATTCATTCATTCAAACCTTTCTCAATATATAGGCTTATGAGTTCTAGCAATCTGGATGGAAGACAGAAGATTTGGGACCAAAAAATGAGGGAAGATAAATATAAAATTTTTAGTGGATTGGAGCAAGCTCTCCTACTGAGCCAAATCATCTTGTTTTTTCCCCCTATCCAGGAAAGAAGCAACAATTCTAGGATCGACCCAGAAGGCTACTATGTTATAGGAAATATGCTAAGGAGAGCAGAGAGTGAGGAAAGCCAGGACAGGCTGGAAGCAGGTGCTAGTTTTCTCACTTACATGCAGCTGGTTGCCTACCACGCCTGATTTCATGTGGTCAGAACAAGCAGCCTCACAGAAACAGAGATATGGGTGAAAGGGAATAAACTGGAGATGGACCTAAGGAAGCCTTCAAGACAGGCATGGAGAGAATGCACAAAGCAGTTGGAAGGTGTGCACTACAGAGCTGAGATACCTGGGCAGGTGAGAGATGTAAGCAGGTTTGGTTTCTGTAGTTTCAAAGGCAGTACAACAGATAAGGTCACATAGAGAACTGACTCCAGAATCTGAGCATTGGCATCTTGAAGGTGATGGGGACAACGGGAAAGTGGAGCTCAGCTGAGCTCCTACCAAGGAGCCCCCTCCACACATTCCACCCCTTCCAGTGACCACTGCTCTCTATCCTTGGAAAGTAACACAAACCTAATGTCATTACAGGTAGGCTTCAGCCTAGAAATTGAACTTTGATATTGAGGGCTAATGCTATTTCAACCCTGGAGGCACACTAGAATAATCTGGAACATTAAAAACAAAAACAAAACACAATGCCTGGGCCTACTCTAGACGAATTAAATAAAGATATCTGGGTATGCACACTGGGTGTTGGTACAGGCTCAAAACTACTCCCCAGCTGATTCTAATCTCCACTACACTAACGGGAGGGAATTTAGAGGCACATGGGGGCCTCCTTATAGAAGTGTGGTCTGCAGACCAGCATCTGCACACCAAAAGCCTGGAAACACAGCTTGTCTGGCCCCACCCTGGCCCACCAGATCAGAACCTGCAACTTAATATGATCTGCAGAGATATATTTGCAGGCGCTTGAAAGTTTATTACTGACAGAGGGAACGATCTTTCAAGTTCTCAGCTGTGACTTATTGAAACAGCCAAAGACTCCAATGAGAGCTGGAAGGAACCTTAACCACTTAACTCCAAGATCCCAGTTTCCCTTCAGGTGCCAGGCAGGAAGATGGAAGAGTCAGGGAAGCCTGCTACCCCGGCAGACCACGTGGGCCTCAGAGACTGAACAAGGTAGGCGACACCAGGGAGTGGGGAGGCCTGAGGGGAGGAGCAGCCCCAGCTGCTCCCCTACCCCAGTACTGGTTCAGCCCCAGCTGCAGCTGCTCTGTGAAAATGCGGGTACCACATTGCTAGAACTTCCAATTTTTCAAGAGAAGATCGAAATGCAGATTTTAACATTAAATCTCCTGATTTTTAAGTGTTGGCGACACTTAAATGCATGTTTTTAAAAAGTTTTTTTCTATAAACAAAGCACAACACACTGGAGGGCAGATGTGCAGTACCCATGGAACAGCCCTAATGAATCAAACCCTTCAACCTCATAGGTAAAGGACTTGAGTCTGGTTTTCTCATTCTCCAGTTCTAGGACACAGTGACTCCAGTTTAAGCATCATCTTCATTGTCCACTTTTGTTTTAGGTACTAGGGAGCTGCTGTCTTACAGAGTTCTAGAGTCTCTGCAGGTGGAGATGGCTACAAGTGGGGGCGGGAGAGGTTTTTCTGGAAAGGCAATTGAAGAAGCTCAAATTTGATATCCAGACGTGTTAAGTGTTTTGTAAGCCCTGTGTAATCTGCCAAAGAGGCAGACCAAAACCTTTCCGTTGACATTTTCTTCAACACAGGCTTGTTTTGAGAGTCTGGACCAGGTGACAATGATGGCACCAAGAGCTTGTTTTCCCAATTGGAGTCAAAACATTTGCTGAGAAACCCCATAAATTGGCTAGACAAAAGTAAATAGGAAGGAGAGACATGGGAAAGGTGAGGTGACCACACAGACCTGGGTGAAAGGAGTGCGGGAGAAAAGTATGGTGCAAGAGAGGCAGAGAAGATGCAGGAATGGGCAACCCAGTCACTTGCACTGTTCATTCTTTCACAGATATTTATTTAGCACCTACTGTATTCCAGGCACAGCTTTCAATGCTATAAACACAACAGTGAACTAGGCCAACCAAGTTCCCGTGCTCACGGAGCTGACACAACTTTTCACATAACACATCTTTCCATCCTTGCATCTTAATGTCATTGCTCTCATCTCCACATTGCCGCCAACAGCGTATTCTTAAACCTCACATCATTCTCACATTACCCATCCTGAACTTCGGAATCCTGACAGACTTTGCACTTAGAAAAACCTTGGGAAGTGCAGCGGCCCTATGCTTTCATCTTTGTCATCATCAGCCCACACACGGGTTGTGAGGAGCCTACTGTCTTAAGATTGGCATTTGTTTCAGATTGCACACCCAGGAAAGTCGGAATGTATCAAGGAATTTACTGTCTTGTCTCTTACCTTAAATGGGTTGCTGTTAGGTGTTTTATTCCAAATCCTCACCCTCGATGGTTTTTAAATTTAACTGTTTTAAATGGTTTTTAAATTTAATTTGCTTGGAGTAGAAGTAGTCCTTTTTAGTCTTTGAACCTTTCCTTGGTTGGAAGTCTCATTCCATAGAATCCTAGTTAAGACATGCTCATATGGTAAGATAATAAATTCAGGCCAATTGCATAAGCACAGTAGCCCATTAGAAAGAACAGCAGTGGGCACCTGGTGGCTCAGTGGTTGAGCATCTGCCTTTGGCTCAGGTCATAATCCCAGGGTCCTGGGATTGAGTCCGTCCCGCATTGGGCTCCCTATGTCTCTGCCATTCTCTCTGTGTCTCTTATGAATAAATAAATAAAAATTTTTTTTTAAAAAAAAGGAAGCTGTTCCCACAAGAACAGGTGTAATTATTGGTTCATGTGATAGAATATATATATATATTTTTAGTTTCAGATGTAGCTTCTGTGATAGAGAAAATGAACTAAACAAAGATTCTATCAAAAAAGACTATAAAGAGAGGGGTGCCTGATTGGCTCAGTCAGTAGAACACATGACTCTTGATCCTGGGGTTGTGAGTTCAAGCCCCACATTCAATTAGAGATTACTTAAAAGTAAAATCTTAAAAAAAAAAATATGAAGAGAAATGATGGTTTGTGACCATCTGGAAGCCTCATTAAATTCCGATTGTTTACATCTGTAGAGGTAAATTTCCTGGACAATGCTATTAATTATCACTGCATGGATGAGTATTGGCATCTATTTGGGCACCAGTAAATTACTAAAATAATTCACCTACCAGGCTTTAGTAATAGATAGTTATTCTTTTTCTGGAAATTTGCTTTACTTTTCCCTTTAGTATTTCTGAATTATGCAAATTACTTTTAACCATAGTAATGACAAAATTCTACCCCTGTCTGCTGAATCTAATATACCCACAAGTTCCAAAATGTTTACTAAATAGGGGCTCATGGTGTCAGCACATTGCTTCTTATAGGGTCTGAGGTCTTGGAATTCATTCTTTATGTGTTTCCATTGCCGTACAAGGGAAATTGGTGCAAGTCCTTTCATTGTGCACCCCACTTCTGATCCTGGGCTTTCTCAAACACCACATCTCTCCCTCCTGAAACTCTGCCTATCCCCCTTCAACCTTTCACCAACCTGTTTCTTGCCCTCTTTTAAGGCTTTCTTACATAGAGATTATTCCAATGTAATCTTTGGAATACAGAGATTCCAATGCTTCCAAGCTACGAATGCTTTGCTGGAGAGCAAAAATGTGGATGTCACTTGTAGTTATAAAATGGGGCTGGCAATGCCGGCTTTGTGGACAAGAACCACAGACCAGGGACTGAAGCAAGATACATGCATCACATCCCAATGGGCTGTGGTCAGTGAAGGGGAACAGAGCACTGCTTTTCTATCTCTCTTGCTCTACCTGTGGCAGACTGGCCATGCTCACTGACTAGGCAGCCAGAAGCCCAGCTATCTGGACAGGTTTGAACTCCCTGACTGGTTGGGCCCCCCTCTCACAACAGAGTGTCTCCAGGCAAAGCCATGAGGCTAACTGTGGTTCCCAGGAGCAGACGCTATTTCCTTGGTATCCTGCTTGGTATGATGCCTGTCATGGCCAGAGCCCTCAATGGGCATGTGCCGAACCTTTTGTTAAGGTTCTTGGGGCTCTTGCATTTCTTTTTCCTGTCCACCCATGTAGCCCTTAGAATTGTCAGGCATATGTCCTCCATGCTACAGAAGCAGATCTGATAAGCATCAACACTTTGAAGTTTAATAGGTCACCTCTTCCTTCTAGCAGGATTTTTTGTTTGTTTCTGAAGAGAAATAAAAGTTTTTAAGCAAGATTATCATTTTTAAAATAACAAGACAAACAGCTGCCACAGGGACCAGACAGTTGAGTTCAGAACACTTATCAGTGCATCTGTCCTTGTAGGAAACGCTCATGCTGTGGCAGATACTTCTAATTGCATTGGCTACACGATGGCCATTTCCTCAGGTTTTTCTCATAAATAGAGTTCTAATATGTTCACATGTGACCCTGTGCTTGATTAGCTTGGGTCATCATGGTGATTCTCTTCCCCTTGCTAACAATTGGCTTAGAAAAAAGTCATGGTAACAATTATAGCCAAAAAGATATAAGGAAAGGTTTTTGAGTACCGTGAGGTAGGGCTTAGGAAAGCATTTCCTCTTATAAAGTAATAAGTCTCATTATGGTCTCCATGTGATGTTTGAGGATGCTATGGTTAGGGCTGTTGCCACCATCTTTTAACCATGAGGACATGAGCTAAAGGACCAAAGCCAACACCCTGAGGACAGCAGGGAAGAATTATGAAAAGAATCAAGTTCTTGATGACATTTTTGAGCCACTAAGTTAACCAACCCTGAGAGACCTGCCATCTCTCAGACTATTCCTCCTTTGAGAAAATATCACCCTTTATTATTTAAGCCAGTTTCGGTTAAGTGGTTTTTTCCTTATGACCAAAAAACTGAACATGAGGGAGCCAACTTTGGTCAGAAGTTTGCCAAGCATGCAAGAACTCCAAACAAGGTGAGTCAATTAAATTCTTTAAATGGTGAATCGTCCCCTGTCTGATCGTCTATTTTCCGATAGAAACCAGACAGTTGAATCCTCTAGTGAGCTGTCCTTTCCCCCCTAAACTCTGTGAGGTGAACATTGCCACATTTAAATTCCACTTTAGAGACCTCGGGAATCTTTTGAGGTGGATATGAGCCCTGAGAGCCAAGGGAATTCTCCTAGGCGTCTGAAGTCACAATCTGTTGGAGACTCTCTCCTCTTCCCAGCGGCTGCCCCCATGGTTTGGGTTCCAACATACCTGTCCTCCCAGGTCTCTGCACTGTGGGATGGGGAGGCACAAAGAGGGCTAAGAGAGAAGTCCCCACTCCCACCCCGGGTCCACTGTGGTACTCTCTGCCCTGTACTGTCAGCCAATGATTTGACTTGCTTGAGGATGCTTTCTTTGGGAAGAATTTTTGTCTCTTGCTTCCTGATAAATTTCCTTTAAATTGGTCTCCCTGTGTTTAAAAATTTTATCGCTACTGTAAAGGAATGCGGTAGTTTCAGATCCTATTTGCAGTTCTAACTAATTCTATATGCCTGTCTCCATATAAACTCTTTTCATGGTCATCCAGTAGTTGCAAATAGGAAAAAGTAAACCATCCTTCCCAGGCAAACCTTAGTTGATGAATAATAGCTAATGTAAGATCAAAAATGGGCTTTAAACAGTAGTATCTGACCATGACGGCAGCCCCAGATCCCATGATGGGGGTCAGGTATAAGCCTCCAGTTGGAGAGGGCTCTCCTAGACCCAGAGAATGAAATCAGAATGTCCTGCATCAAGCAAAGACATGTGAAGTCTTCTAAAGAGGCAAAAAGTGTACCCAAGTCAATAATCACATGTAGGCATTTCACGGCAAAATAGAGACCAGTCTCTCAGAGGATGCACTGGTCGTTTATGGAGATGGATACAGTAGGAGCTATGCCAAGACACTGAGAGGTCACTGTCTCCCGGGCAGCATTTGTAGCTTTTTATCCTATTTCATGAGGGGCGCAGAGGTAACCCAAGACACAGTCGTCATGGCTCTAGTTCTGAGTTTCAAAATAGAGTTCTTAAATTACAAAAGAGAGTAGTCTAAAAAGCCAAAGTGCTTAGATTTTTTTTTTTTTTTTTTTTACTTTGCCAAAGCAGGCTTTGTTGGGAAAGAATTTCTGCTGGCATTCCAAAATGTAGTTTTTTATATCAAGAGCAAAGATGGAGAACTGATCATTTAGAGCTTACACATTAAACTTAGAGTGGGGAAGAATGCACACTGACCCAAGTACAGGTGTCTGGCTTATACAAAAAGAGGATAAAATACATCTTCGGGTGGATGAAGGAGTAGGGGGAGGAAGGAAAGAAGAGAGAACGGTTAGTTGCTGGTGCCAACCCCTACTTCCTGACAACCACCTGGTCCAACATGTGCTGGTAAATTCTAGGCTGCTCACTCATTCGGCATTTACATGAGTGCCCGACGCTCTTCCAGGTTGAGCTCCATTCCTCAACAAAAAAGACAGAGATGCCTGTCCTCCAGGAGCTTAGAGCCTAACCAGAGGAGACAGGTGTAACCAATAAACATAATAAATTATTCAGTAATCTGGTAATTAAAAAAAAGAGGAAGATAAGAATATAAATCTTGATTGAAATTCAAAGCACGGGGATGCCTGGCTGGCTCAGTTGATGGCACATGGTGACTCTTGATCTTGGGGTGTTAAGTTTGAGTCCCATGTTGGTTTTTGACTGTTTTATTTTTGTTGTTTTTGTTTGTTTGTTTGTTTTTGTTTTTTACTTAAAATCTTTATAAAAAAAAAAAAATTCAAAGTCTGAACTCTTAAGCACTTCACTATAGTTTTCTGCAGTTTTTTGACCATGGGAAATCTACAAAGAACCTGTTTTCATTAATGATTATAAGCAACTGGATCTAGGCCCTTCCTGAGGCAAGTGAGGCACATGTGTAACAGGTCTTGAATATAATGAGAATCACCCAGAAAATAAAGATGGGAAACAGGCCCCAGGGGAGGCCACAACTCAGCAGTGGATCCTGGGGCCTTAAATTTCTCCTATGTTCTAAACTCTGCCTTTGAAAAAGGGAAAGACACCCACAAATTAAATCCAAACATCTCCCAAAATGGCCTGAAGGATGAGCAATGGCATGCATCTGGTCCCCAGGGAGTGGACCCTCAGACCAGAGTTTCCCTCTGCAGAGTTTGGTCATTTACAAATGCCTCTTCCCATCAGTCACTGCCTAGCACTGCAGGGGCTTCCCGAAATACTCGTTTGTGTGTTCTTGTTCTCTTTTCTAAACTCACAACCAAGAAAATATTCAATAAGTAAAATTACCCATGACATATAATTTTCTCCACATTTCTTACAAAGGTTGTCTTTTCCAGACTTCAACGACTGGTTAAAGCCATCAGGAAGGGATTACTGTTGTTATGAAACGTGTAAACAATTGATTATACAAGATTCTCATTTTAGCCTTGGCATCTGGCAGTCTTCCCATGCGTCCAAGGGTTCATGCGCATATGTGCGTGGACCCACACACAATGTAGAAAGAGGGACTGGTAGGTAAACCCACAAGTGCCCTTTACAGAGTAGGGGTTTAAATGCAGAATTGAAATATAAACTTTGTTTGCTTCACCACTCAGCCTAAAAGGGTATCTCACTGTGAGAGACAATAAATGTCTACAGACTTGGAGCAGAGGTCATATTTTGGGGTAGGTTGATCCCCTCCACTCGCAGACAGAGCACATGGTTCCAGCCTGACCAGTCGTTGGAATTCCATTCCCCTGGCCAAAGTGATTGGCTCAAAAAGGGATCAACCTGGGCCAATGAGAGTCGTTCCCGGGACTTGGATTGGTGCCATCTGGGAAGAGCTATATTCTACAAGGCTGCTAACCTGGCGAAATGTGAGCCTGGAGCTGCTTTGGCGTCTTTGCCTCCACATGTGGAGTCAGCCTGAGGAAGAAGCCAAGAGAAGAGGGACACAGTGTCCTGAGAGGTCACTTGAGTCCTTGGATATAACTGCTCCTGAAGCTAGATGGACTTCACACCGTATGAATGAATACATTTACTTCTTTACTTTTCAACAAAGTTAGTGCATTTTCCTCACTTGCAACCCCATCAGTGCTAATACACACAGGATCGTAAAACCTGATGATCACTGGTCGAGCACCTGCCACGTGCCAGGCACAGTCCTAAGTGCCTTACTTACCGTATCTCATCAACTCCCTCCCAGTAGTACTCTAAGGTGGTTGATGTTATTCAATTTCAGAGCGGAAAAGAAAGGACCTAACCATAAGATTAAGCTGCCCATCCAAACACCTATGGTTAGCAGGTCATCTATTGGAAATTTGAACGCAGAACACTAAAGCTCTTGAGTTCACAACCCTCTCACCCTAGGCACCAGCGATAGCACAGCCAGAAAAAGAGCTGGCATAACAAGACCCTAAAAGACACTTATTAGTGAGCCTTAGATATTCATTTACTTATTCGTGAATCCCCATTCATGTATCTTTGAAACAAAGGATATGAGCCAAATTGGAAAATTAGAAGTCTTTACCATTGGTTCTTTTTCTCAACAGCTTTATAGAGATATGATTTGCATACCATACAATTTATCCATTTAAAGTGTAAAATATAGTGGTTTTAAGTACATTCATAGATTTGTACAATCATCGCTATAGTCAATTTTAGAAAATATTCATCACCTTGAAAGGAAAAACTTACCCTTTAGCTATCATCCCCCACTCTCCTTCATACCTCTCTAGTGATGGCTCCTTGTCACCCTCCTAACCCTAAGCAACCACCAATCTACTTTCCATCTCTGTAGATTTCTTTATTCTGGATTTTCACGTGAATAAAAGCATAATATGTGACTGCCTTATTTCTTAATTGAGGTATAACTGACCTAAAATATTAGTTTCAGGTATATAGCATAATAACTTTGTATATTTTGTGAAATGATTGCTAGAATAAGTCTAGTTAACATCCATCACCAATATAGTTATTTAGTTTTCTTGTGATAAGAATTTTTAAGATTTATTCTCTTTATTACTTTCAAATATGCAACACAGTATTATTAACTATACTCACCATGCTGTACATCATATCTCCAGGACTTAGTTATTTTATAACTGGAAGTTTCTACCTGTTGACTCCATTCACCAGTTTCTCCCACTCCTCATCCCTGCCTCTGACAATCACCAGTAATCTCAGTTTTGGTTTTTGTTATTGTTTGGGGGCTTTTTTAAAAAATTCCACATATAAGTGAAATCATACCGTATTTGTCTTTGTCTGACTTATTATACTTAGTGTAATGCCCTCAGGGTTCATCTTTGTTGTTGCAAATGGCAAGATTTCCTTCATTTTTATGGCTGAATAATATTCTGTTATAAATCTATACATCATTCATTCATTCATTGATGGACACTTATGTTGTTTTCATATCTTAGATATTATAAATAATGCTACATTGAACATGGTGATGCTTGTGTCATTTCTGGTTGGTATTTTCATTTCCCTTGGGTAAATGCCCAGAAATGGAATTGCATGATCATATGATAGTTCTATTTTTAATTTTTTTGAGGAATTTCCATACTACTTTCCACAATGGCTACATTAATTCCCACCAACAGTACACAAGTGTTCCTTTTTCTCCACATTTTTTCTAACACTTGTTATTTCTTTTCTCTTTTATAATAGCCATTGTAACAGGTATGAGGTGATGTCTCATTGTGGTTTTGATTTGCATTTCTGTCATGATCAGTGATGTATCTTTTCATGTACTTATTGGTCATCTGTATGCCTTTGGAAAACTATTCAGATCTGCCAAGTTTTAAATAAGATTGTATTGAATTGTGAGAGTTCTTTATATTTTTGATATTAGCCCCTTATCAGATAGATAAGTGATTTGCAAATATTTCCTCCCATTTGGTAGGTAGCCTTTTCATTTTGTTGATAGTTTCCTTGTGCAGGAGCATTTCAGTTTTATGTTTCCCCACCTATTTATTTTTGCCTTTGTTGCATTTTCTTTTGGTGTCAGATCCAAAAAATATTCACCAAGATTGATGTCAAGTTGGTTGCTTACTGCTTTTATTTTCTTTTGGAAGTTTTATGGTTTTAGGTTTTGCATTCAAGTCTTTAATGCATTTTGATTAATTTTTGTGTATGCTGTAAGATAGTGGTTCAGTTTCATTCTTTTGCCTGTGGCTGTCCTTTTTTCCCCAACACCATTTGTTGGAGAGACTTCCTGTCCCCATTGTTTATTCTCAGCTCCTTTGTGATAAATTAACCATATATGCATGGGTATGTTTCTGGGCTCTATTCCGTTCCATTGATCTGTGTGCCTATTTTTATGTCAGTACCATACTCTTTTTGTTATTATAGCCTTGTAATATGGTTTCTAGTCAAGGCATGTGATGCCTCTAGCTTTGTTCTTAAGATTGTTTTGGCTATTTGGGATCTTTTGTGGTTCTGTACAAATTTTAAATTGTTCTATTTCTGTGAAAAATACCATTGGAATGTTGATAGGGATTGCATTAAATCTGTAGGTTATTTTGGGTATTACAGACATCTTACTAATATTCTTCTAATTCATGAGCACAAAATGTGTATTTATTTTTGTCGTCTTCAATTTCTTTCATCAGTATCTCATCAGTTTTCAGTGTACAGGTCTTTCACCTCCTTGGTTAAATTTATTTCTAACTGTTTTATTCTTTTCAATGCAATTGTAAATGGAAACTACTTTTGCTCCATCCCATTTTGGCGTATTGTGTTTCCACTCCCACGTGTCTCAGATATTATTTCTTTATTTTATTTTTTCTTTGACCCATTGGTTTGTTCAGTAACATGTTGTTTACTCTCCATATATTTGTGAATTTTCTAGTTTTCTCTTTGTAATTGATTTCTAGTTTCTATCCCTGTGGTCAGAAAAGACCCTTGATATTTCAGTCTTAAAGTTGTTAAGACTTGTTTTGTACCCTAACATATCCTGCAGAATGTTTCATATACACTTGAGAAGAATGTGTATTTTGCTGCTTTTGGATGGAATGTTCTTGTATATGTTAAGTCCATCTGATCTAATGTGTCCATGTTTTCTTACTGATTTTCTTTCTGGAGAATCAGTCTATTGATAAAAGTGGGGTTAAATTCCTCTCCTATTATTGTATTGCTATTTCTTCCTTTATGTCTGTTAATATTTGTTTTATATATTTAGTTGCTACTATCTTGAGTACATAAATATTTGCAAATGTTATATCCTCTTATTGGTCGACCCCTTTATCTTTATGTAATATCCTTCTTTGTCTCTTATTACAGTCTTTGTCTTAATGTCAGTTTTGTCTGATATAGCTACCACTGCTTTTTTTTTGGTCTCCATCTGCCTGGAATATCTTTTATCATGCCTTCACTTTCATTCTGTGTCCTTACATTATCAAATGAGTCTCTATAGATAGCGTATAGATGTGTCTTGGTTATTTTTATCCATTCATCCAATCTTTGTCCTTTGATTGGAGAACTTAGATATTTACATTTAAAGTAATTATGGATAGTCATGTACTTCATTGCCATTAAAAAAAAATATTTTCTAGCTGTTTTATAGTTCCTTGTTCCTTTCTTCTTTTGCTGTCCTCCTTTGAGATGTAATTTTCTATAGTGGTATGCTTGGATTCTTTTGTCTTTATCTTTTATGTAATTACTATAGGTGTTTGCTTGTAGGTTACCATGAGGCTTATATATAACATATTTATTACAGGCTACTTTAAGTTGATAACTTAAGTTTGAATGAATTTGAAAGGTCTACATGGGATCCCTTGGTGGCGCAGCGGTTTGGCGCCTGCCTTTGGCCCAGGGCGCGATCCTGGAGACCCGGGATCGAATCCCACATCAGGCTCCTGGTGCATGGAGCCTGCTTCTCCCTCTGCCTGTGTCTCTGCCTCTCTCTCTCTCTCTGTGACTATCATAAATAAAAAAAAAATAAAAAAAATAAATGAAAGGTCTACATTTTTTACTCTCCCTTCCCATGTTTTAGATGTCACATTTTACATTTTTTAAAATTTTTATTTATTTATGATAGTCACACAGAGAGAGAGAGAGAGAGAGAGAGGCAGAGACACAGGCAGAGGGAGAAGCAGGCTCCATGCACCGGGAGCCCGACGTGGGATTCGATCCCGGGTCTCCAGGATCACACCCTGGACCAAAGGCAGGCGCCAAACCGCTGTGCCACCCAGGGATCCCACATTTTACATTTTTAAATCAGGCATATCCCTTATCTAATTATTGTAGTTTTAGTTTTTACTACTTTTGTCTTTTAAGCTCCATACTACCTTTGTAAGTAGTTAACAACCTTTACAATATTAGATTATTCTAAGTTTTACTGTATATTTAACTTTATTAGTGATATTTATACTGTCCTATGTTTGGGGTTTTTTTTAATTTGTTTTTTTTAAGATTTGATTTATTTATTCATGAGAGACACAGAGAGAGGGTGAGAGAAAGAGAGAGAGGCAGAGACACAGGCAGAGGGTGAAGCAGGCTCCATACAGGGAGCCTGACGCGGGACTCCATCCTGGGTCTCCAGGACCATGACCTGGGCTGAATGCGGCACTAAACCACTGAGCCGGGATCCCTGGGTGGCGCAGCGGTTTAGCGCCTGCCTTTGGCCCAGGGCGCGATCCTGGAGACCCTGGATCGAATCCCATGTCGGGCTCCCGGTGCATGGAGCCTGCTTCTCCCTCTCCCTCTGCCTATGTCTCTACCTCTCTCTCTCTCTCTGTGTGACTATCATAAATAAATAAATAAATAAATAAATAAATAAAAACCACTGAGCCACCAGGGCTGCCCTGTCCTGTGTTTTTCTGTTAGTAATTGGCACTTTTCATTTCAGCTTAAAGCCGTACCTTTGACATTCTTATAAGGCTGATTTAGTGGGGTAAATTCCTTTAGCTTTTATTTGTCTGGAAAACTCTTTATCTCTCTTTCAATTCTGAATGACAACTTTGCCAGGCAGAGTATTTTTGCTTGGCAGAATTTTTCTTTTTAAAAAATTTTTATTTGCTCATTTGAGATAGAACAAGTGAGAGAGAGAGAGAGAGCGCGCACACAAGCAAGGGATAGGGGGAGATGGAAAAGCTGGCTCTCCACTAAGCAAGGAGCCTGCTCGGTCCCAGGACCCTGGGATCATGACCTGAGCTGAAGCCAAACACTTAACTAACTGTGCCACCCAGCACCCCGGCAGAATTTTTCTTTCAGCACTTTAAATGTATCATGCAATTCTCTCTGGTCTAAAAAGTTTCTGCTGAAAAATCTGTGGATTGCCTTATGGGAGATTTCCTTATACATAACAAGTTGTTTTTCTCTTGCTACTTTTAATATTCTCTTCTTGTCTTTAACTTGACATTATTATTATGTGACTCGGTGTGGGTCTATCAATGTGAGTCTCTTATGTGTAACCCCATGGGCTTCCTGCCATGGCTGTTTCCCTCCCTAGGATAAGGAAGTTTTCAGTCACTATCTCTTCAAATAAATTTTGTACACCCCTCCCCCCTTTTCTCTCTCTCTCTCTCTCTCTCTCTCTCTCTTTTCTCCTTCCAGGAGCCCTATCACGTGGATGTTGGTTAGTTCAATGTTATCCTACAAGCCCCTTGAGCTACTTCCACTTATTTTTCATTCCTTGTGCAGCTCAGATTGTGTGAGTGGCCAGTGCCTGGCTTTGAATTTACTGATTCTCTTTTCCACTTCATCTAGCCTGCTTTTGAACCTCTCTAGTTGTATTTTTCAATTCAGTAACTTCAGTATTTTCAACTGTATAACTTCTATTTTATAATTTCATATATTTTCCATTCATTAAAAGTCTCACTGTGTTTATCTATCCTTCTCACAAGTATGGTGAGCATCATTATGACCATTATTTCTAACTCTTTATTAGGTAAGTCATATATGTCCATTCATCAAGGATTTTTTCTGAGGTTTTATTTTGTTATTTTGTTTGTAACATATTCCTCTATTTCTTCATTTTTCTTGACTCTCTGTTCATTTCTTTGCACATGATAAAATAGCCACCTCTCCCAGTCTTAGGAGTGGCTTCATGGAGGAAATGACTCTTATTGTTGAAATGTGTTCTAGCTCTTGATTATCTCTCAAACCTTTGTGATTGTCAAACTAGCCTATTTTATTTTTAGTGACTGCCAGTAGTTGAGAGTGTGCCATGATCTGTCAGTGTCCCAAAGAGAAGGATCTCAGTCAGCACCTAGATCCAGATCCTCAGGCACCAGCTTTTAAAGTATACAAATATGCAGAATTCTGGGGGATCTCAAGTGTAAGTCCCACTGGACACCATAGTTAGGCAATCTAGAGGTGTCGCCTGCATGGCCATTGCAAAAAATCAGGGCACCAAAGGAGTGTACAAGCACTTCAGATAAGGTAATAGGCCTCTTTCACAGAGCTATGGTGGCAGCCACAAAAATCAGCAGCCAGACATCTATCAGTACAGGTAGCTTTCTGAAAGATACTGTGAGCTAAGCTGAGGTGAGCCAGAGGGAAAGCATAAAGATGATGTTCACTGGCCTCCACCACTGAGAACACCTCAGTGGCTGCTAAATGTGTGCCAAACTGGATGCCTGCCCCTCAGGCCAAAGATCCAGGATAAGCAAACAGGCCAGTTTCAGGGGAAGACTGGGGGTATGTTTTAGTCTATTTGTGCAAGCCCTGGGGGTAGTAGCTGACCAAAAGTGATCTCCCATCATTTCAATCTCTACAGAACCCAGGAAGGCAAGCCCTGCTGGCCATCACAGCCAAGCAATCAACGAGTAGCCCCTAGGCATCAGTCGCAAAATCCAGGGCACTAGACACTGTAAATGTTCTTCTCCGGAAGATATTGGTGCTCTGGAGCATGGCAGAGGAAGAGCGCAAAGATAGCACCCACCCGCCAATGTCTCTGGAAAGGATTATAGTCAGCCTTTAGATATGTGTTTAATTAGAAGTCTGTCCCTGAAGCCACAGCTATGAAGATAAGCTAAGAGGCCTCTTTCACAGAAAGACTGAGCTCCTTGGACTGTTGTCTCTTGCTGTGTCCTGGGGGATGATAGCTGGTTGAGAATACTTTATTGGTTATAGTCCTGTGGGATCCACAAGTATAAGCCCCACAGGCTCCCAGAATCAGTGATCTAGAGTTGCCCATTAGGCAGCAGCCAGAAAATTCAGAGTACTCAGCAGGGTCACAGGCTCCTTTCTGGGAGACGACAGTGAGCTAATAATAGAAGGCAAAGGGAGGGTACAAAACTGATGTCCACGGGCCTCTGTCCTGAGGATATTTCAGTGGGCCCCTACATGTAAGTTAATTTAGATGCTTACTCCTCTGGCTGACACCTTAAGATAAGCAAATAAGCCTCTTTTGTAGAAAGTCTGGTGCTTTTCAATGAGCTGCCTCTGCACTGGGCCCTGGGGTGGGTGTATCTGAGTGTGCATGCCCTTTAAGAGCTTTGCTCACTCACTGTAGCCTTGTGGGTCTCCTAGATATGGGCCCCGTTGGCTTTCAAAGCTAGATGTTTTGGGGGCTCCTCTCTCAGCTGCAGGTCTTAAAAGTTGTGGTGTCCAATGTGGACTTCAAAGCCTTTGCTCCTTGGGGAGAAGCTTCAGGTTTTGAGTTCCCCCCTCATTGTAAGCCACCATGCCAGGGGTTGGGCTCATGCTGAAATTCTGTCTCCGCCTCTCCTACCTGCTTTGATACAGGTTTTTGTTTGTTTGCCTGATGTCTGAGTCACTCAGCTACTTTTGAATATTTTTAATTATTTTTTCAGAGAAAATTGTTCCATATGGAGCTGTAGATTCAGTGTATCTGTGGAAGGAGGTGAACTCAGGATCTTCCTACATCACCATCTTGAATCAGAATCCGTGACTGCCTTCTTTGTTTTAGGATAATGTTTCTGAAGTTTATCCGTGTTGTAATATGTATCAATACTTCATGCCTTTTATTACACCAATGATTCTTAATGTCTTTTGAGATTAAGGCGTACTTTAAGAATCCCCTAAAAACTGAGAATCTTTTCCTCTGCAAGCATACATATGTAACGGTTTCTAAGGGTCCCTGGATCCTTTGAGTGCCATCCATGGAGCCCAGTGTATATTATATAAGTATTCATTTTTAAAAGCCAGACATGCCTTTAAGGGACACTTCTTTGCAATGGGCTATCTCTCCTGAGTACATGTAACTGACCACATAGGCCCCACTGAGCAGTATTGTGTAAGGAGACTGCTCTCCTGGGAACCTACTCCAAGCAGATTAGAACTGTAGTGCTCCAGTAGGTTCACTGGGTGCATGCCACCCTCACGAACAACAGCTGCAGAGATTCTTTTAGGACTTTATGAAGATACAAAAGGATTAAATGAGAACGACTAAACAGCATGAAATAAGAACTATGTGCAGTTTATTATATAGTAAACTTTATAGTAAACATGTATGGTATGTTTATATAATAGGCTATAAATGATATACAGAGGGTTCTGGTAAGAGTTTCCCATTCCTCCTTGCTAGTTACTGGTGAAATCTTATCAAGTGTGGCTGAGAATATAGTCTCTTCTCTGGACAAGTCAGAGTTGTGATGATCCACTTAGTTTCCCACACTGTCCCCCAACCTAGTAATCAGCACTTGGGAGTGTGGCTTCCTCCTAGCAGGGCTCTTGATTCCATGGGAGAAGGCTTCTTATCCAGTAGTTTGGGTGGGGACTAATCAGGTCATTGAAAAAATAGGTTTGAGATAAGATATCCTTTTGACATTATATTATCTTTAGCTGACATAAGGGAAAGATCTACATGTACGTTTAACATTTTCTTTTTACTTAAAGCATATACTAGGTTCGGATAAGCATGTGAAATTACTGATATTCAACTACTTCTGACATTCAAAACAGAGCTTCATAGGACACAACCTAAAGCAGGTATTCATTTGAATCTAGGTCTTCTGATCAGCATTCCAAACCACGTTTCTTGTATCAGCTACACCCATAATGTATCTCCTACAGTTTGTGTTTGTGTGTTATTGAAGTAGACCTAAACTTAAAGGCATCTGTTCTGGAATCTGAATATGGAATGTATTTCTAGGGTTTTTTTCTCTCCAGTCTCTTATAGTTGTCTTGACCATACAGCTGTTGCCCATAATTTGATAACAGCCTTTTCTTTACAGACTGACTTTTGTTAAATTCTTTCTAGCTCCCAGGTATTTTCTAAAGCAAATACCTAGGACTAGTTTCAGGCAAAATCATGAAGTTGGTCAAAGTTACCTTCAGTACATTTCTTCCCCATTACCCTCCTCACCTCTCAATGTCTGTACTGGTCAGACCCATTTCAGATGGATTGGCTAAGACCTCCCCCCTTCTAAGAATAGAATGTGATCTTCCCACTGGTCTCTTGGCTTCCTCTGCCCTGTCCCAGGGCTCTGAGGTATCTTTATGGACTTTTGTCTACACGTGTAAGGATATGCCTACTTCATCCTCAGTCTTGCTGCCACCACCTTGGTTCAACCCACCGTGGAGTCCCACTCAGACTTCTACAATAGCTTTCTATTTCCTGGAGTCCTCTCTGACTCAACCCAATATCTTCTTCACAAAGTAGTCCCAGTGGGTCTTTCTGAGGTACAAATCTGATCGTGTCACTTTCCTTTTAAAGTCTTTCACTGGTTTCCCATTCTCTTCGTATAGAGACCCAACTTGTCAACGGCATCCTTAAGGTCCTTTAGGACTCTTCCATTCCTTGGCACATCACACTCTTCCCTTGCTCTTTGTGTTCCAAGAATTTTGTCTTTCAGCTCCTCACTGTCTCTATGTTCTTCTCTGCCCCCAGATCTTCTGTTACTTCTTCCTGGGATATCACCAGCTTTGTCACTCAGCTGTACTCAGGAAGCCCTTCTCTGACCCCATGGCCTAAAATCCCAGAGCATTGGGTAGCACCCCTTTTTGAATGTTCTTCAGACTTCTGGTTCCTAGTCCAGCATCTGACACACCCAATAGACTTTAAGATCCATGGGTGGGGGGGAGTGTAGGAAATGTTTGTTGTGATCATTGCTGTATCCCCAACACAGTATCTGGCACTCAACAGATGTTAAATATTTGTTGGATAAATGAATATATATCGCAGCCTTCTCAGGGTATTTGTCTCTAAATGAAAACACTCAGTAACCTAAAACCTTAACTTCAAAGCTCGCAGTAGGTACTTACAGGGCAGAGGAGCCTTTTCATGTGCCTACCAGAGGACATCATGTTGGGGAACTAAGAGCATATGGGCTACCAAGAATGCATTTTGAATTCATCTCTTCCCAGTCCATATTCCATTAATTTCTTAAAATTGTATCAAGAGTGCTATATTCATTCTCTTGAGGTTCTGGGGATCCCATAATTTAATCTACTTTTGGTCTTGCCACCTATAGGGCAAGTTGAAAATAAAGTAACATGGCAAAAATACTGCTATGGAGAAACTTCTCAGTCTGCCAGTGATTATAGCAACAGAATGACTTCAGTGGGCTTTCTTATTTGCATCTCTTGACTTTTCATGAATCTAGGAACCTCTATCTTTTGTTCAAAGGGGGCCTTGGTGGGGCGCCTGGGTGGCTCAGTGGCTGAGTGTCTGCCTTTGGCTCAGGGCATGATCCTGGAGTCCTGGGATCGAGTCCCACATCAGGCTCCCCACAGGGAGCCTGTTTTTCCCTCTTCCTATGTCTCTGCTTCTGTGTCTCTCATGAATAAATAGAAAAACAAAAGGGGCCTTAGAACCCAAGCTGCAGAGACTCTGGCAACAACTTTAGGTCTGGACCTCAGGGTTCCTGTTCTGTAGGCTCCCCTACTTCTCGCCTGCACAGAGATGCAGCTGTGTACCCCGACTTCCCCCCCACCCTCACGCCCCTAGAAGAGGTAAGACATGGTTTCAGGTAGATCAAACAAGAAGATTGAAAAGTGTCCATAGCCAGTCTCCAGAAAAGTCCCCTTTTCTGTCTAGTAGTCTGGGCCACTTCAGTTCCCTGTGACTATACACAAATCGGCTGCCTCCCCCCTTACACCTGGTATGTCCGCCGCCTGACCCGACACCCTCCGGTCCTCGCTGGCCAGCTGCCCTCCGGCCGGGAGCACAAGGCACCGCGAAGGACAGCGAGGCCCGGTCTCCGCACGGGCGCCTTCAGCCCGCGGGGCCTTGTGCTCTGCCAGCACGCCAGGCTGGGCTTTTTTTTTTTTTTTTTTTTTTTAATTTTATTTATGATAGTCACAGAGAGAGAGAGAGAGAGAGGCAGAGACACAGGCAGAGGGAGAAGCAGGCTCCATGCACCGGGAGCCCGATGTGGGATTCGATCCTGGGTCTCCAGGATCGCGCCCTGGGCCAAAGGCAGGCGCCAAACCGCTGCGCCACCCAGGGATCCCCCAGGCTGGGCTTTGAAAGAAGCGAGAAACTCCCAAGCGAAGGATGCCCTCCTAGGTGATCCGATTCCTGAAACGAGTTGCTTTGGCGTACGGGAGGCTTTTTCCACTTCATTTGCCATTTTAGGTCTCCTCAGTAACTTCCTGTATCTTCCTTTAAACAGACCTCTTTGGCCAGAGAGGAGAAGCTGGTAATTTAAAAATAGCCAGATATCTGGTGATATTTCAAAGGCATAATGGAGAACTGTGACACGTTGCTGTGGTGCTGGGCTCAGTTTATGTCTTCCATCTTCCTCGGGCCGACAGAAGAATTAGTCTGGTTTATGATGAGTTTTGTGTATGTTTATTGGAAAATGTTCTGCTTCAGCGAGACCTTTCACCCTAGCCAAATGCACACTTCGCGGAGGATGCTCTGCATAGACCTGCGTGCTCTTGCGATGGGGCGGATTTCAGACACGGCACTTTCATCAGTTCCCAGATGCCAGGCTGCAGACAATATATAGTCTGTTGGCTTCGGCCAACCCTGGGCTATTCATCACTTACTCTTGATGATATGCTCAGCCTTGCTCGTGGGTTTAGAAAAATCAAAGTGATGAAAGCATAAGGGTAAATTATCTGAAATACACCCACAGGAGCTCGGCTCTGATTGGGGCTATTGTTTCGGTTTATGACAGGTTCCTCACAAGCCATTATGTTTGGAGGTTAGCGTGTGTAAGACGCATCTGAGGCTTCTTGCACCAGCCCGAACCAGACCAGACACACAGCTATTTCATGCAGGAACCACAAAAACATTCCTATCTTTTAAATATAAGAAGCCAACCTGTTGTAACCTCCTCTGCAAATGCTCGTTTTATTTATTCATTCCCCTCTGATGCTTGGCACTTGACCTGAATGGCTTCCCCCCTCCCACCCCCACAATGTGTTTGGTTTGACAAAATAGGAAGCACGAGGTGTCATTTGATTTTAAATCTCCTTTCCTGAGTAGATCTTGTAGATTGAAAAAAGCAGTTAAGCTGCTCGCGTGTCCCAGACAGATAGAGCTTATGTGGTGCCTTTAGGGATCCTTTCCCCCCTGCTTTCTTTTCCCAGCCCACATGGGTGCTTGGGGAACAAGGTCTCTGGAGATCCATCAACCTAGCCATTAGAGCAAGCAGGCACCCATGGTTTATGAATGGTAATCAAGACCAAGTAGGAAAAAACAGAACAAACCAGAACGATTGGTGAGCAAGCCAGTGAGGGTGATGAGAGGACGCGGGGAGCAGAAGAGCAGGGCAGCGTGGCCAGGGAAGCCCCGGCCGCCCTACAGGTGTGGCCGGAGCATCCACCCCAGGACGGTTGTGTCTGCTGGGGCCACTAATTATTTTGCCGTCAGAAAGTGCCTGGTGAAAGGCTTAAAGGAGAAATTCAATGCAGTTTCCTTTTATCTGCCTCTCCAATTGATGTCTATACAGAGCAAGCAGGGCTCCTCAAACACGCCAGCCTGCTTCAGATACACAAGATTAAGTAGCTAGTGACATTCAAGACCAATCGGCCCACCCAGGAGGACTGAAGCCAGCGGAAAAGCTGTCAGATTTCTCCTTTTCTCCATTAATCTTAAAGCTTTTCAGTGGTGCCAGGTCGCATCTCCATCAGACAAGCTGGGAAGAGTGTCCAGCAACTTTCCACACCCCCCACCCCCGCACCCCGCAGAGTAACCCCTTCACTGCTGGACCGGTCTCTCAGCACTTGGGGCTTTCTCTTCGGGGCAGAGAGCGTCACCGGCCCCCTGGCCTGGCCCCACTGGGGGAGCTGGAAGCGGGGGCTGCCTCCTTCCCTGCCCGGGCACCGCTGGGCTCCCCGGAGCCCGTGGCACAGGTGTCAGCAGCTGTCCTGGAGGAGGCCGCCTTAGGGCTGCGGGAGCGCCCAGGAAACCGGGTCCCCTTGGGGGTCCCCGCTTTGCTATATGGCCCGGCGGCCTGCAGGGGAAGGTGGACAGGGGCAGCCAGAGGGAAAGCCCTCCGGGGAGAGAGGAGAGGAAAGGAGAGAGACGGTGCAAATCAAGGGGAACGAGGTCCGGATTGGTGACCCTCCTTCCCCCCGCCTCTCCCTGCCAATCCCTTCCAGGGCAGGTGACCACCTGGACAAGAAGTCCCCAGCAGCGAGCAGAGGGTCCTGCTGAGTCCGGGCTTCCACGAGCTGCTGCCTGCTGAGGGCTGGGCGCTTGTGCAGAGGCCACCGCGGGGTGCCCCGAGCCCGGGGCGTGCTGATGCTCGGCTTCAGAGCCCCGGGGTTGCCTCTGAGGATAGGATGCAGAGAACCGCTGGCCGGAGGGGGCCAGGGTCTTTCCTCCTTTCTATTTACCCCTGAGAGCTCTTTCTGTGGCGTTTATCTCAGTGTCAACCCCAATCTGCTCCAACAATAGGTGTCTGAGAAAGCTGTGCGCCCAGCTCCTTCAGCTGGGGGTGATTTATGCCAGCAGGTAGAGATTGATCCGACTCAAAAACCAAACTCTGGCCTCCACTAAAATCTTTCACAGCTCATATAGTTTTAACACACACACAATCTTGGTCACAAAAACCCCATTCTTGAGCAGCATAGATCACTCTCTGGATGGGTTATCTTGTTCCCATTAGTAGGTGTGTGCTTCCCACAGCTCCTACCCCACCCCAGATGGATGCTGGCAGCAAAGACTCAGCCTCTTTCCCATGTGCAGGGATTATAAAATAGACCTCTGGATGACTTGCTTTAGGGCAACTTTCCGCACAGTCCCCGGACACATTTAAATAACTTTTATTACATCAAAGAAGTCACTCTCTGTATCCGTCCTGGCGAAGCAGGCCATCACCCAAAGTTAATAGCATCTCTTAATGAGAGGAAAATGTTAATGAGCTAAAACTCTGCTAACGTAGACTTATCAGTCTCACCTAAACGGAGGAGAACAGATGTGCCATTGTTGTGTATATTAATATCTCTTCTCAAAGGAATATTAACCTCCACGGAAACAAATATACGTGTAATTACATCTAGGCATAATAGCATATATATTGAACACTACCTTTGTCAGGATCATGCAAGTACATTTACCCTAATTGGCCATGATGAAATACTTTGATAAAGAAACACCCGCTGATAAAAAAAAAAAAAAAAATGCCCAGCACAGGACCATGCATGGAGCTGATACTAAATAATTTTTAGATTTATTATGTGCATGTTCGAACTAATGCATTTGGTATACAAAGCACTTAGGTATTCGTATGGAATGTAAATTTCTAGCATCAGCATGATCCAACCTCTACTATTACAGTTAAGGAAAAGATAAGGACTCCCACGAAGGGAACCTAAGCCGCTGAGGGCAGGTGTTTTGTCTAGGAATGTAACAAACAGAGGCTTTGTGTGATCAGAGCCTCTCAAGGAAGGGCCAGCACTCAAGATTGTAATCACCCTGTATGGCCCGGACTCAGCCTGGGTGGCTGGGCCAGGAGCTCATACTTCTCACCATTCCTCAGCACCCGCCAAACTCAGAGGAAACAGGAGGTCCTGATTAGGGAAATGGTGAATGAATTGAGAGTCCAGGAAGATAGCTGGCTTTTGGCCACAGATGGCCAGCATGATAGACCCTTTTGAGCAACTCCCAGAGCTTTCTGCCCCCTTTCAAAATGTCTGCATGTTTTGTGCTCCTGCACAAATTCAGAATTGGGTGAGCACCATGGGGAGAGTAAGGGAAGAGGAATTACTCCTTGGCTCATTGTACCTGGGGGAGAGAAGGCCCCAAAGTTCACCAAGTGTAGAGCTCTTGGCACAGGGCATGTCGTGCATTGTGCTGTGAGAATTGCCTAACTGTACAGAGGAAAGAGCTCAACTTGGCTGTCCTCGTCTCTGGTCTCCTTTCTTGTCTGGGGCTGCCTGGAGAAGCTGAGGGCTTGGCGAGGGAGGTACAGCACTCCTTTGAGAAGTCACAGGCCACCCACCACTGGCTCTGTGGACATTATCAGCCCCTTAGGAAACTGGAAAAACAAAACGCATCACCTTGGAATTTTGCTGTCATAAACTAGCTTTTTTCCCCCTTCTATTAAGGCTAATGAGGTCTAGCTAAAAATAAACTGTATCTTCATTTCATCAAAGGTAGATCGTCTTCTTTTAATTTTTTAAAATAAACTCAACACCAAACGTAGGACTCGAACTCAGGACCCCAAGATCAAGAACTGTACATGCTTCACCAACTAAGCCAGCCAGGTGCCACAAACAGATTTTCTACTGACAGATGGAAGCAATTCTCAATGCTGGACTCCAGCACCACCTCCCTTTTCTTTTCCGTATCTTCTAGAGCAAAACCATAACTGAGCACGAGAAGTATGGTCCTACTTTATCAAAAGTATTCTTACCCTTGTTCATCGATCACTCAATATAGAATTTGTATGTTGTCTGGACTCCTGTGGATTTAAGATCAGTGAATCAGTGTTCTAGATTTCTCAGTGAATTCCAAATGTATAATCTAACTATATAATGGAAGACAAAAAAGTTGTGATTTAGGTTTGGAAATGAAATGGTGGGGAAACTCCAGCAGCAGAGCAGCACTTGCTTAGCACTTTCTGGTTGAGAGGAACCTGGATCTTTCTGGAACTTCTCTGCTCTTCACCCCACCTTGTTCTATTTTTCTTTCTTTTAATTGAGATATAACTGACATATAACATTAGTTGCAGGTATACAACATAACGACTTGGTATTTGTATGTATTGCTAAAATGATCACCACAATAAACCTGGTTAACATCCATTACCATACCTAGCTATGATTTTTTTTCTTTTTTTCTTTTGATGAGAATTCTTAAGATCTCTTAGCAATTTTCAAATATGCGATAGAGGGATCCCTGGGTGGCGCAGCGGTTTGGCGCCCACCTTTGGCCCAGGGCGCGATCCTGGAGACCCGGGATCGAATCCCACATTGGGCTCCCGGTGAATGGAGCCTGCTTCTCCCTCTGTCTGTGTCTCTGCCTCTCTCTCTCTCTCTGTGACTATCATAAATAAATAAAAATTAAATATATATATATATATATATATATATATATATATATATATATACACACAATAGAAAGGCATCTGGGTGGCTCAGTCGGTTAAGCATCTGACTCTTGATCTCAGCTCAGGTCTTGATCTCAGGGTTATGACTTCAAAGTCTCGAGTTGGGCTCCATGCTGGGGATGGACCTACCTAAATAAAATATTTAGATAAATAAAACAAAAACATCCTTATTTAAATATATGTGTGTGGGGGTACACATGCACACACACACACGACTATTTTTTAAGTAAATTCTACACCCAACATGGGCTTGAAATCAGGGCCCTGAGATCAAGAATCACATGCTCCACTAACTGAACCAGCCAGGTACCCCTACAATAGAACATTATTAACTATAATCTCCATGCTGTACATTACAACCCCAGGACTTATTTATTGTATAACTGAAAGTCTGTACCTTTTGACCACTTTCATTCATCTTGCCTACCTGTACCCCCTGCCTCTGGCAACCACCAATCTGTTCTCTATGAGTTCAAGTTTTGGGGGGATTTTTGTTTTTGTTTTGGATTCCACATATAAGTGAGATCATACACTTTCTTTGTCTGACTTATTTCACTTAGCATAATGCCCTCAGGTCCATCCATGATGTCCTAGATGGCAAGATTTCATTCTTATGGCTGAATAATATTCAATGTGTATTATATATATATGCACACACGTATACTCCATTGTATATGTACATATTAGGTTGTTTCCATATCTTGGCTAGTGAAAATAATGCCGCAATGAACATGGAGAGTGCTAATATTTTTTCAAGTTAGTGTTTTCATTTTCTTTGGATGAATACCCAGAAGTGGAATTGCTGGATCATATGGTAGTTCTAGTATTAGTTTTTTAGGAACCTCCACCCTGTTTTCCATAATGGCTGCACCAATTTACATTTCTGCCAACAGTGCACATGGGCTCCCTTTTCTCTATGTTCTTGCCAACACTTGTTATTTCTTGTCTTTTTTTAAATAGCCATTCTGACAGGTATGAGGTGATACATCATTGTGGTTTTGATTTGCATTTCCCTCATTATTAGTGATGTTGAACACCTTTTCATGTACCTGTTGGTCATCCATACATCTTTCGAAAAAACATCTATTCAGATCCTCTGCTCATTTTTTAAACAGATTGGGATTCTTTTGCTCTTGAGTTATATGAGTTCTTTGTTGATATTAGGCCCTTATCAGATATGTGATTTGCAAATATTCTCTCTCATTTGGTAGGTAGCCTTTTCATTGTGTTGAGGGCTTTCTCTGCTGTAGTGTAGCTTTTTAGTTTTATGTTTTTCCAGTTGTTTATTTTTGCTTTTGTAGCTTTTGCTTTTGGTGTCAGATCCAAAAAGTATTCTCCAAGACTGATGTCAAGGAGCTTAATGCCTATGTTCTTCTCTTCTGAAAGTTTTATGGCTTCATGTGTTACATACAAGTCTAATCCATTTTGAGTTAAATTTTGTATAATGTGTAAGACAGTGGTCCAATTTAATTCTTTTGCATGCAGCTGTCCAGTTTTCCCAGCACCATTTATTGAAAAGACTGTCCTGTCGCTATTATATATTCTTCGCTCTTTTGTTATAAATAAGCATATAACATGGGTTTGTTTCTGGGATCTCTGTTCTGTTCTATTGAGCTAGCTTTCTGTTTTTATGCCCAAACTATACTGTTTTGGTTACTATAGCTTTGTAGTAGAGTCACCAGGGAACATGATGCCACTAGTTTTTTTTATTTCTCAAGATTGCCTTGGCTATTCAGGGTCTTTTGTGTTCTTTGTATATTTTAGGACTGTTCTATTTCTGTAAAAAAAAAAATGCCATTAGAATTTTGAGTTAAATTGCATTAACTCTATAGATTGCTTTGGGTTGTATGGAAATTTTAACAATACTGATTCTTCCAATCCATGAGCATGGGATACCTTTATATTTATTTCTGTCTTCAATTTATCTCATCAGTGTCTTATAGTTTTCAGTGCACTGGTCTTTTACCTCTTGGGTTAAATTAATTCCTAGCAATTCTTTTTTGAAGCAATATAAATGGGATTGCTTTCTTTTTTTTCTCTTGTTTTCTTGATCACTCCTATATAATCCTTGCATTTTATCTTGTGTGGATAGAGACCCATTTGGCCAGAACCAGAATCACTTGGTTTCTTTATTTTATTGACCCTTTTCAGTTTATATGTTATTCCAAGTGTGTGTTGCTACCCAGATGGCTTTCCTAGTCACAGAGCAATCATTGTCAGGAAGAGCATGTAAGTTTTAATTACACTGAAATATGGAATAATGTCCGGTTGGATAATACTCAATAAATCTCTACTATGAGTTTATTTGTTTGGCACTTAGCTTTCTGGGGGGAGGGCTCATCGGATAAGTAATACCATTTAAAATGTGTTGGGGGCATTTAAAACCATTCCTGCCCTTAGCATCTTCCAGACCAGGCCTTGACCTCCATGATTTATCATAGACAAGCTGGGAGTTTCAACTGATAACTTATTGTGACAGGAACACATTAGGCAGAAAAAAAGCCTTGACCAGCTGGAGGTAAAGGTTCCCGTGTCCATTGTGAGCGTGCTCAACTAGTTAGATTTTTTTTTTTAGTGCTTGCATGAAATATCATCTTCATGGCCCACACACCTATGTCCACAACAGTAGATCTTCAAATCAACCCAAATGTATTCAGGTATTTGTAAAGTACCTCAAATTTACATGTCTGTTAGAATGGCTTCTGCCAAAAGTCAAGATAAGGCAAGGGATATTTTTGAGGGATAGTTTAATGCAATAGGCTATTTTCAAATATTTCAAAAATGTGTTGGAAATGAAACACTTGCTCATGATAAGGTGGCCTAGGCCATTACTCGATAAGAGTATATTTGTTTAGTTCGCAAAAAACTTTCAAAATAATTGGCACAAAGGAGACCTGAAGTTAATAAAAGGTGTTCTGAGTGGCAACCAGGTTGAGAGTCCCAATCTGAAAGACAGGCTGACTTTATGAGACCTCAAGCCTCAACCCTGTATTAAGCATCTGGATCCCCAGAAAGCTATGTTCTTGGATCACATCTCTCCCAGAGAATCACCTTTACAGATTGAGGCTTTGAAAGAGCTTCAGATAAGCAGCCTGAGTGGAAGGGAGACAATGCAAGGAAGGCACAACACTCTCTCCTCATACATGTTTGTGTGAACTGAGAACTGCTTTGCTGCTGCTGCCTACCACCTCCATCACACACACATTTTGCTTCAGTTTAGTAGCAAAAAAAAATTTGTCAAGTTTCATGAACTGATTGTTAGGCTTCCTCCTTGTAGATAGGAAGAACTCTATGACCTACTGGAATTTCCCTTAGATTTGAGACTGCTAGCATCCAAGACTAAGATTTGGGCTTTGATAACTATTATCTTTCTTTTGCCAGAGATTCCTGGTATGATTATTCCCCTTTAAATTTGCTGTTTGCTTTTTTCTCCTCTCCTGCTGCCCCCACCCCACCCCTGTGTTTAGAGTTTATAATTAGTAAGCCCTTATCAGATATGTGATTTGCAAATATTCTCACCTAAGCCCTTATCCTAAGCAGTCTTAAATCCTTTCAAGAAGTAGGTGAAATAGCCTGATACCACTTGGACCTCAGGCTCCATCCAAAGTCAGGCTACGATACTGATCCATCTATTCTAGTGTTCAAAGTGACCTTACCTCTGAGACTTCATGCTGTCCGTCATGTATATAGAATTAATGTGTAGAAGGTACGTGAATGGAAATAGAAGCATTTGGGAACCACTCCTCCTGCTTTAAACCAAAAACATCTAAAACAACATGACCTCCTGTATGCACCAAATGGCCTGGAGGACCTTCCACGATGGGCCCACACACAGGAGAGCCTTGGATTTGGTCACCGGAACTGCCACCAGGGTACAACGAGCCTCACCTCGTTTTGCCATTCTGCTGCTTTGACTCCCTTCCTGACCCAGACTTCTGTGCAGAAAGGAATCCCTTATTTCTGATGGCTTCCGGGCCACTCTCCCTGCTTGACTGTTTAAAGATGTGATGCTTTGTGATTTGTCGCATCTTGGGGCATCTCTGAGGCCCTCCTTGTGACCACCCTGCTCGCAGCTGCCCACTTCCTCTCCCCTCCAGCAGCTGTCCTGGTTTCCTGCTGGCATCCTCACTGTACACAGCCAGACAGGCAGTCTCCTTGCAGAGAGCAGCCATCCTTTCAGTGTTGTAGGCTGGCTGCATGCCAGGACATGGGACAGATACAAGAGAACAAGCTTGGGAACCAAATGTTGGCAGGGGCACGGAATCAACACAAAGCCCTCCGCTAGTGATCATCAAGGAAGGATGATAAGAGCATCTTCTCCCTCAGTCCATGACCTTTTACTACTCAGTCTCTAAGTGCTTTGACCTCAGGGACCCTTCACATGGCCGCATCCTCTACCAGCATGGGTTGTCTTTAAGGGCCTGTTGTTTGCAGACTTCCAAATATCTCTACCAGCCCTGAAAGCCTGGATATTCCAAAAACAGTGATTGTGGAACTAAGCAGAGATGCTGAGGACACTGCACATGGTGGGAAGCGTGTGCTAATAAACTTCAGAGTGAGGCTTGTGGAAGGGAGAAGAAAGGTGACGGCTTCAGGCTTCTTGGCCCATCTGTCAGGAAGGACTGAGAGCCATGACATTTCTTCCCTTCCAAAACTGGCACAAGGAGAGTTTTGGAGAGGATATGACAAGCTGTTTCATGGACTTGGGCTGGGACACATGTGCCACATCTGAAGCAGGAGCTCAAAGCTGCTGGGGGATGGACAGAGTGTTTGGGTTGGGTAGTGTTTGTTTGAAGAAGACAGGAATGAGGAGCGGAACAGGCAATGGTGAGACACGTATCATGGCCATTTGTCATTGTGTTTGGCTATCTAGTATATGAACTACCTTTCTGGGTTTGAGAAATTTCCTTCATAAAGGCTGGTAAAGCCCCTTTACTGGCCTTCCTTGCAGCTAGAGTTGGGGCATGTGACCTGGGGCAGTTCCCTCAGATGCCTCAACCCAGCCTTTGAACAGAAAGCCACAGGAGCGGGAGAGGCACCATTTGGTGGTAGCAGTGTAACAGCAGCCAACACGCAGCTCTCTCTGCAGCATGGGGGAGGAGGTCCTCACTGATGGAGGTGTAGCCTCCTATGGGTTCCGTGTTTTTAAAGGGTTTGTAAGCTACTTTGTATCCTTTGAAAACTGTTCCTTTTCCGCTTACTTTCTGTTGCTTGCAAAGTGAGGGTTCCAGTGAGGGGACACCAGAGCCCGCCTCTCAGCTCTCCACATATCCAACAGTTTGATCAAATTCAGATTTACAGCATCAGCCCTGAGAGCTATGCAGCCTGGTCTGTTCATGGAAGGAAACTAAGTGAAGCAAGTGGCAGCACTTTTCAGAGTTCAACCCAGGGAGAGCTTGGGAAGCTTTAGGGAGTGGACAGGTTCATAACTGTCAGATTCAGGAGGTTGAGGGTGAGGAATTTACCCTCAGAAGGCCTGGACTGGTTGAGTGGGCCAACCCTGGGTTAATAGAGGAAAGCAGACTGCTTTTCTAGATGAGGAAAGCAATATGTTGAAACTGCTCATATTGACCATCACAGTGGAGAGAGGCAAGAGTCTATAAAAGGACATATTCTCTTCTTCCCTATGCTTTGGAGGCTAAAATAGGTAAGTGGAGTCTTGCACAAAAAAACAGAAGTCATGCAATCCCCCGTTGAGAGAATCTACCCAGTTTCCCTTCAGTCTAGAGCTGCTGTGCATGCACACTTTGGGACCTCAACAAATAGTGCCAGATGCTCTGAAGGAGGCAAATTCATCAGGCATTTCTCCAAAGGTGGTATATTCCAGTTGGGGGTTAAAAGTCAGAAAAGTTCTCTGGAATAGTAGGGGGCAAAGGAGGCCGTGTTTTATTTGAATTGGAAATTGGCTCAAATTATGCCAAGATGTGCAGGTTGGGCTACGTTTTGGATTTTGGTTTGAGGGTGGAATTAGACATTTGGTTACCCAATAGCTTGAATCAATACGAGAGCAAATTGTTGGCCTTCCAGTGTTTAGAACAGTGGCCCAGGCATTAGGGAGACTTATGGCTTTTGTAGGGTGGACAGATGAATTCATTCACGCCTTCATCCATTTATCTACTCCCTAAACAAATACTAAGTATTTTATGTGCCAGGCACCGGGCCTGGGTCTTTGCCACTGTGGTGATTCAGATAATTCTGTTACTCAACCAACACAATAACCCTGAGATAGATGCATTGGCTACCCTCATTTTACAGATAAGGAAAATGAAGCAACTTATCCAAATGGGTATCAAGAGGCTGGTGCTGGTGCTGTCCCAGCATGTTGGTGGGAAATCTCTGCCGCACACAGGGGAGTATGACTAATGGAAAAGACAGACCCTGCTACATACTTCCTTGGCAGTCAGTAAGGATTTTGGTTGATTTTTGTGTCCCTAAAAAGTCACATAAAGTTTGCAGGCACTCCTGAACAGGCAGTCTGGAAAGTAAAAGAGATGTGCGGCTGTGTGGCGTTTATAGATTGATTAATTTTTGCCAAACAATAGGAATATACCTGCTCATAAGGATTTGTCCACCTAGCTTCCAGTCTATCTGAACACCTTTTCCCTTCTCTACATAGATGAAAACACATAAATGGAGCGCTCCTAATGTTCTTATTGAAATCAATGATGATATGAAACAGCAGATGTATATGAGAATTGTCTTACCCAATAAAGAGCTCCAAAAATATTTTGCCTTCATTTAAAATAGTTAGATATTATGTGCTGGTGGGATTTATTTCTAAGCCAAATATCCTGAAGTTGTCCATCTTCAACTTCCTTGCTCCGGGACAATGTTGACCTCTGGGCTACTTTGGCTCTTTATATTTACCTGAAATCATATTTGTTGCAGTAGCTTCTATTATGGTTTGGCTGTATTGCCCCCAACGATAGGAAGTGGTGTTCTTATAGAAACTAGTATAAGTTACCAGCAGAATCCACTCCTGTTTTTTCCATACACTTCTTCCTGTAAGAGAGAAAGGAATGGGAACCCCATATGGTATTCACAGCCTTGAGGATATTACGATTTCCTCCCAGAAAAGTAGCCTCAGTGATTAAGCACTTTTGTCCATTTTATTTTACTTCCTATCAGATTCCCTGCCACTTAGCAATACAAATCAATAGATTTAGGATGAGAACTATATTAATAATTTGATTTATACGTATGTGTGTGTATATATATATATATGCTTTTCTCTTTTTGCTGCTAATTGAATTCATAAAGTTTTTCTTCTGTCTTTTCTCTGCTAGTTTGGAATTTATAGATCTCTTTCCATTCTTACAATATTGTTTAGTTTGGTTTTAAGTTTTTATTTTAATTCCAGTGTAATGAACATAAAGGGTAATATTATCTTTAGGTGTACAATATAGTGATTCAACACTTCCATACAATACCTGGTGCTCATTACAAGTGCACTCCTTCATCCCCATCACCTGTTTTTCCCCCATCTCCCCATCTACCTCCCCTCTGGTAATCATCAGATTATTTTCTATAATTAAGACTATGTTTGTTGGTTTGCCTCTCTCTCTTTTTTTCCCTATGCACGTTTGTTTTGTTAAATTCCACATATGAGTGAAATCCTTTCTCAGATTTACTTTGCTTACCATGACTCTCTAGCGCCATCCATCTTGTTGCAAATGTCAAGATTGCATCTTTTTATAGTTGAGCGATATTTGTGTGTGTGTGTCTTTTTTTTTTTTTTTTTTTAAGATTTATTTAGTCATGAGAGATGAGAGAAAGGCAGAGACATAGGCAGAGAGAGAAGCAGGCTCCATGCAGGGAGCCCAATGCAGGACTCGATCCCGAGACTCTAGGATCATGCCCTGGGCCAAAGGCAGACTGCTGAGCCACCCAGGCATCCCTATGGTGTTTCTATTTTTAACTTTCTGAGGAATCTGTACTGTTTTTCATGGTGGTTACATCAATTTACATTCCCACCACAAGTGCATGAAGGTTCCTTTTTCTCCACATCCTTGCCCATACTTGTTGTTCTTTATTGTCTTGATTTTAGCCATTCTAACTGGTATTGGGTTATATCTCATTGTGGTTTTGGTTTGAATTTCTCTGATAATGAGTGATGTTGAGCATCTTTTCATGTATCTGTTGGCCATCTGGATGTATTCTTTGAAAAAAATGTCTATTCATATCATCTGCCCATTTTTTAATCAGATTGGGTTTTTTGGTGTTGAGTTGTATGACTTCTTTATATATTTTGGATATTAACCCCTTATTGAATATGTCATTTGTAAATATCTTCTCCCATTCAATAGGTTGCCTTTTTGTTTTCTTGATGGTTTCTTTTGCTATGCAAAAGCTTTTTATTTTGATGTAGCCCCAACAGTTTATTTTTGCTTTTGTTTCCCTTGTCTCAGTAGATGTATCTAGAAAAATGTTGATATGGCTGATTCAGAAAAATTTCTGCTTATCTTCTCTTCTAGGATTTTTATGGTTTCAGTTCTCACATATAGGTCTAAATTCACTTTGAGTTTATTTTTGTGTATAAGAAAATAGTCCAGGGCAGCCCTGGTGGTGCAGTGGTTTGGTGCTGCCTGCAGCCGGGGATGTGATCCTGGAGACCTGGGATCGAGTCCCATGTCTGGCTCCCTGCATGGAGCCTGCTTCTCCCTCTGCCTGTGTCTCTGTCTCTCATGAATAAGTAAATAAAATCTTAAAAAAAAAAAAAAAAAAAAAGAAAGAAAATAGTCCAGATTCATTCTTTTATGTGTAACTGTCCAGTTTTCCCAGCATCATGTCTTTTCCCTATTGTATATTTTTGACTTCTTTGTCATGGATTAATTGATCATATAAATGTGGGTTTATTTCTAGGGTCTATTCTGTTCCATTGATCTATTTTGTGCCAGTATCATATTATTTTGATTACTACAGCTTTGTAGTATATCTTAAAATCTAGAATTGTGATATATCCAGCTTTGTTCTTCTTTCTCAGGATTGCTTTAGCTATTCAGGATCTTCTGTGGTTCCATTCAAATTTTAGGATTATTCTAATTTTATGAAAAATGCTATTGGTATTTTGATAGCATTGCATAGAATCTGATGATAGCTTTAGATAATATGGACATTTTGACAATATTTATTCTTCCAATCCATGAGCATGGAATAGCTTTCCATTTGTCACCTTCAATTTATTTATTTTTATTTTTTTTTTTTTTAAGATTTTATTTATTTATGAGGCGGGGGTGGGCAGAGACACAAGCAGGGGGAGAAGCAGGCTCCATGTAGGGAGCCCGACATGGGACTCCATCCCCTGTCTCCAGGATCAGGCCCTGGGCTGAAGGCAACGCTAAACCACTGAGACACCTGGCTTGCCCCCCACCCCCCCCCCTTTTTTTTTTTTTTAATTCATGAGAGACACAGAGAAAGAGGCAGCAAAGACATAGGCAGAGGGAGAAGCAGCCTCCCCACAGGGAACCCAGTGTGAGACTCCATTGCAGGACTGTGGGACTTGATCCCGGGACTCCAGGATCACACCCTGAGCCAGCCAGGTGTCCCTCATCTTCAGTTTCTTTCATCAGTGTTTTATAGTTTTCAGAGTACAGGTCTTTCACCTCTTTAATTAAGTTTATTCCTAGATATTTTATTTTTAGTATGACTGTAAATGGTGGGGTGTTTTTTTTTTTTTTTTCTTCTTCTTCTTCTTCTTCTCTTTCTGTGACTTCATTTTTGCTGTATTGAAATGCTACCAACTTCTGGGCATTAATTTTGTATCCTGTCACTTTACTGATTTGTTTATTACTTCTAGTAGTTTTTGGTGAGTCTTTAGAATTTTCTACATACAGTAGATCATCTGCAAATAGTGACAGTTTAACTTCTTTACCATGGATGCCTCTTACTTCTTTTTCTTGTCTGATTACTCTGGCTAGGACTTCCAGTACTATGTTGACTAAGCAGTGAGAACTGACATCCCTATCTTGTTCTTAACCCTAAAGGAGAGAAAATTCTATTTTTCACCATTGAATATATTGTTAGCTGTATGGTCTATTTATGGTCTTATTATGTAGAAGTATATTTCCACTAACCCCATTTTGTTGAGTGATTTTAGCATAAATGGATGTTGTACTTTATCAAATGCTTTTTCTGCATCAATATTGAGGTGATCATATGGTTTTTATCCTTCATTTTGTTACTATAGTGTATGACATTGATTTGCAAATATTGAACCATACTTACATCCCAGGAATGAATCCTACCTGATTGTGGTAAATCATTTTTTAATGTACTTTTGTATGTAATTTGATAATATTTTGTTGAGGATTTTTGCATATATGTTCATCAGGGGTATTAGTCTATAGTTTTCTCTTTTTGAAGTGCTTTTGTCTGTTATTATCAGGATAATGCTGGCCTTCTATTTTTTTTTTTAATTTTTTTATTTATTTATGATAGTCACAGAGAGAGAGAGAGGCAGAGACACAGGCAGAGGGAGAAGCAGGCCCCATGCACCGGGAGCCCGACATGGGATTCGATCCTGGGTCTCCAGGATCACGCCCTGGGCCAAAGGCAGGCGCCAAACCGCTGCGCCACCCAGGGATCCCTAATGCTGGCCTTCTAGAATGTATTTGGTAGCTATCCTTCCTCTTCTATTGTTTGGAATCATTTAAGGAGAATACATATTAACTCTTCTTTATGTATTTTTTTTAATTTATTTTTTAACTTTTTCTTTTCTTTTTTTAGATTTTGTTTATTTATTCATGAGAGACACAGAGAGAGAAAGGCAGAGATATAGGCAGAGGGAGAAGCAGGCTTCATGCAGGGAGCCTGATGTGGGACTCGATCCTGGGACTCCAGGATCATGCCCTGGGCCAAAGGCAGATGCTCAACTGCTGAGCCACCCAGGGATCCCATTAACTCTTCTTTAAATGTCTGGTAGAGGGCCACCTGGGTGGTTCTGTTGGTTAAGCCTTTGCCTTCATTCAGCTCAGGTCATGATCTCAGGGTCCTAGGATCAAGCCTCATGTTAGGCTCCCTGCTCAGCAGGGAGTCTGCTTCTCCTTCTCACTCTGCCCTCCCCCTGCTCATGCTCACTCATCCTCTGTTTCTCTCTCAAATAAGTAAAATCTTCAAAAAATATAAAAAAATAAATGTCTGGTAGAATTTATTCATGAATCCATCTGGTACTGAACTTTTATTGGTAGATTTTAAATTATTGATTCAATTTTGTTACTTGTTATCAGCCTATTCAGACTTTCTATTTCTTCCTGGTTCAGTTTTAGAAGACTATATTTCTAGGAATTTATCCATTTCTTCTAGGTTGTCCAGTTTGTTGGCATGTACATTTTCATAGTATTCTTATAATCCTTTGTATTTCTCTGGTGTCAGTTGGTACTTCTCTCATTTCTGATTTTGTGTCCTTTCTCTTTTATTCTTAATTAGTCTAGCTAAAGGTTTGCAACTTTTATCTTTCCAAAGAACCAGTTCTTGGTTTTATATTGGGTTTTTTTAAATTGTTTTTTAGTCTCTACATCATTGATTTTTGCTCTGATCTTTATTGTTTCCTTTCTTCTAGTAAAAACAAGATTTAACTTTAAACATGTAGGAGCACCTGGGTGGCTCAGTGGTTGAGTATCTGCCTTTGGCTCGGGTCCTAATCCCGGGGTCCTGGGATTAAGTCCCGCACTGGGCTCCCCACAGGGAGCCTGCTTCTCTCTCTGCCTATGTCTCTGCCTTTCTCTCGTCTCTCATGACTAAATAAATAAAATCTTTAAAAATAAAAAATTTTAAAAGTAAATAAAAGTGCATGTGGAAATTAAAATTTCTATGTATTTCGGGACACCTGGGTGGCTCACTGGTTGAGCATCTGCCTTCAGCTCAGGGCATGAATCGAGGTCTGGGGATCACATCAGGCTCCCTATGAGGAGCCTGGTTCTCCCTCCGCTTGTGTCTCTGCCGCTTTCTTTGTGTCCCTCATGAATAAATAAAATCTTTTAAAAAGATTTTTAAAAAATAAAATTTGTATATATTTCTATAAATAGTTCTACATATTTCCTATAAAATTAATATTCTACATATCCTGGTTGCAACATTCTGGATGATCAGAACTGAACTTTTTTTTTTTTTTCTGGCCCTCTCTTGCTGATGTCCTATGCAGTCAACTAGACTATGCATCTGTCTAGTTGACATTCATGAAGGGATGTGTGTCTACTGATGTGTAGGTCCATGGTGAAGGGCTATACAGGCTGTACACTGCACAACAGGGGCCCCTTCACAACGAGGTTATACTGTGAACAGCTGGCCCTGATGTTATGCAGCTTGGAAGACCTGGGATGTAGGCACCGATTGAGAATGGCAGCTAAACAAGGCACGGTCAGAGGACCAGAGTATTCTGCCCTGGAATCACTAGAGTACTTATTGAATGCAGATTCTACAGCCTAAAGGTGGAGAGATAGGAGAGCTGGAATGTCTATATTAAACTAAGCATTACAGTTAATTCTTGAGTGTTTTGGTGAAATATGCTAACTACCATTAGGTGAAGTTACTATCTGCTATTTCTTCTCTGCCCCTAAGGAAAACTCCAAATGAGAGAGGCCTGACCTTCTGCTCTGGGGAGCAGTTCTGTCCTGGCCTGTCCCAGCATCTGGTCAACCTACTGCAGCCATTGGAAGTTCTTGGTTAAACCAGGGAAGTAGGGCAGCCCGGGTGGCTCAGCAGTTTAGCACCTGCCTTCGGCCCAGGGCATGATCCTGGAGACCCAGGATCGAGTCCCATGTCAGGCTCCCTGCATGGAGCCTGCTTCTCCCTCTGCCTGTGTCTCTGCCTCTGTGTGTGTGTGTGTGTGTGTGTGTGTGTGTGTGTGTGTGTCTCTCATGAATAATAAATAAAATATTAAAAAAAAAAAAACAGGGAAGTATAAAACCCTTGTCAAAGAGGTGTATCAGGGGCCCTGGAGAACAGGATTTCAAGACCTGGGCCCCAGTTTCAGTTCTGCCACTAACTAGCCATGTGCACTAGTTAAATTAATAAAATTTTTCTGCACAAGTTTTCTTGTGTGTTTGATGAGAGCATTAAGTCTGAATGTATCTTCTGGACCTTGACCTAAAGCATGTCTTTTTTTTTTTTTTTTTCGTAAGTTATGTGGGTGAAAAAAGCACATGCTATGGAGCCACAATTCAGAAAGTATCTCTAAACCTCCAAAAACCTCAATTTCAGAGTGTTCTGATTTTTGGAATTTTAGAACAAGAGATTGTGGACTTGTACCAATGCCAATTTTCATGTCTTAGCTAAAGCTTGTACTTCGGTCCAATATACATCTTTGATGTTAGAGGAGAGAGCACAGACGAGGAATCCAGGGGCCCAAAGGGCCACAGCACCCTATGTGAAGAGAAAAAGTGCTGAGATGTCAATTCACAAGCTTGGTCCTTCACTAATTAACTGTGACCTGGGGCCAATTAATTAACCTTTCTGCGCCTTACTTCCCCCACCTGTAAGTCATAAAGAGGTTGTGAGTTGGGAATAATTTATTAGGTTTTCCTTTAGAACACCACTTGGCCTGGATAGATATCAGTTTGCATTATTCTAGGAACTGTTAACTTACCAGTTTTCCTTGCTTGTTTCTATTTGGAGATGGGGCTGGTGAAATGAGGTATAAACCATGAGAGGGTGTGACTTGGCAAAGGACACTGTCAGAGTTTTCACTCTGGTGCACACTGCAGGACCAGTGTTCAGTAGCTCCCACCTCCCCCTTATTTCCATGCACTCACCTTTCCACCCATAAACGCAGGAAAATCATTCATTTTACCCACCGACAAAGATGATGTAAATAAAGGCAGATTGAATTTTTCAGGAAAGGAGTTCTTATCATTTACCTGAAAGATAAGCTTATTTTTGCCACTAATTTTAGCCTAGGTGGGCTGCTAAGAAATGTTAAGAAAGCAGGAACCCAACAAGACTTCCCTTTGTACTTTAAACTGTGTCTGTGTCTGTCTGTTTGGCCAGTGAAGCCAGATGAAAAAAATTCAAAATGAAAACAGAAGCATTCAGTTTCTACGAACTCACTCACCTTCTTCACAGTCCAGGAAATTTTGCTTATGATTTTGAAAGATTGCGGGCCAGGAGTTTGCCCCTCCTCCTGATTGTAGAGTTCTGTCTGGATTGTGACCTGCTGCAGCCTCTGAAGTAAACCACTGCTTCTAAAGTCCCGGCTGCTGAAGCAGAGTAGCTCCACTCGAAGCTGAGCTCAGGGTGGAACCTACAAGCTAAAGCCAAGTGGCACATCAACCACTGGACAGTGCTCAGTTAGAGAGGGTGTTTCTCTCCCATCTCATACTATGTGACGAAAGTGTTTTCCCTTTCCCTTCCAAATATGCAGTTGAGGA
Source organism: Canis lupus baileyi (assembly GCF_048164855.1). Classification (NCBI taxonomy): domain Eukaryota; kingdom Metazoa; phylum Chordata; class Mammalia; order Carnivora; family Canidae; genus Canis; species Canis lupus. Next base: position 62,361,761 of record NC_132841.1, read on the forward strand.
GTTAGGTTATTTGTAACCACCCTAGTGTCAGATGTCCATGCATACATGCGCGCCACAATCGAAAGTCATCTCCACCCCAGTCAACCTTAGATGGAATCTTTCAAATTTCTCATGGAAAGCATTATTTAGGGAATGCATGCTTTTCTATCAGAGGAATAAAGATTGCTACAGGAAGGGAAGACTGAACTGGAGGTTTCTTTTTAGTAAATTCCCAAGAATTTGCTTACCTTCTCGCCACTGCCACACAGGACAAGACTTCTAAAAGGGTAAAACAATCTTTCTGTGGTTTCAGATCAGCTGTTTTTAACCCCCCTTCACTAACTAACTTAATCAGATTTTCCTTAAAAAGAATTGCTCTGGGCTCAAAATTTGTATGCCAAGTTTCAGCCTTGGAGCATTTTTTTCCCCTGTGAAATGATTAACCTCTAAGAAAACTAATAGCTCCTTAATTATACCAATGCTACCAGGAAAAGCCATAACAGTCTTTGATCCCCTTTTCCATTTGTCACTTTCTTGGATTTTATTTACATTTATTTTAACCAAGTCGTTAATTCAGAACCTTGGGAACATCCCACCCACACAAAGGCACAGTTGCAATGTAGGTAAAGAATCATTCAGTGATTCTAAAATACTCTATAAATAAATTACAAACTTGTAAGTAAATCCATTTATCCATCACTGAAAGATATTTCCTAATGAAGTGGCAAATCACCAAGTTACCATGTTTTAGGACACTTGGGCAAAGTAGGAGTGAAAAAAAAAATCAGTAACTGATTTTGAAAATGAGTATTTGATTTTTTTAAAAAAAATCTTTAATGGCCACAGCTAAACAATCTGCTAATGAAATTGTTCTAAACAATTGCATGCCCCTGGGTAAGCAGATTAGCTTAGATCTCTATCTTGAAGGTAACTTCCAGTTCTAACAGGCGACCATGGGGAGCTATGGTATTCTTTTATATCTTTCCAACTCTAAGACTGTGTTGTATAAATTCTGAAGAAGAAAAAGAAATCTGTGTAATCCTACTCCTGCCATTAAACCCTTCAAGAAAGATAAGGCTTTGCCTTGCTTTGTGAATCTTTACGGCAGTATCATCATAATGTATTTTTGCCAAAAATGTTGAATCTGAATCTTCCCAAACCTTAAAATTGAATCTTAGCTTAAAGGAAATATGGAAAACCAGGGAAGGAGACAAAAACCATATTTGGGGGGTGTCTGGGTGGCTCAGTCCATTAAGTGTTGGACTCTTGATTTTGGCTTAGGTCGTGATCTCACAGTTGTAACATTGAACCCCATGTCAGGCTTGTGCTGGGCATGGAGCAAGCCTGTTTTAGATTCTCTCTCCTCCTCTGCTTCTGCTCTGCACCCCCCCACCCCTGACCATGTGTTTGCACAGACACACTGTGGGTACACCTTCTCTCTCTCCAAAAAAATAAACATCACCATTTGGAAGCAGGTAGACAAATCCAGAATGTGGACAGTCTATTTGAATACTGACCTGGTCTCTTTAATAATTCATAATAGCCAAATCAGTCTGCAGAATTTGGGGGGGGATTAAAATTCAAACTGACTATAGAATAACACTTGATGCAATTGGGGAAATTTGAATACTAACTAGGTTTTAAAATATAATGGTAAAATGCCATGATGTCTGAAATTTGTTTTAAACCACTTCAAAATGCAAGCAGATGTGGCAAAATAATACCAGTTTAATCTAAATAGGACATACGGGATTCACACTACTTTTGTAAGTGGAAAAAAAATTTTTTTAAGATTTTACTTCTTTACTCATGAGAGACACACAGAGAGAGGCAGAGACACAGGCAGAGGGAGAAACAGGCTCCACGCAGGGAGCCCAATGCAGGACTCGATCCCAAGACTCCAGGATCACGCCCTGGGCTGAAGGCAGACGCTCAACTGCTAAGCCACCCAGGCATCCCTGGAAAAATTTTATAATAAGAAAATCACATGAAAGAAAATTTTAAGACCTTCAGAGACCTGCTTTAATTCCTTTACACTGCTTATAGTCACCATGTGTTTGTACACATAACCTAAATTTCCTACTCATTCCTTTTTATTCTCTCTTTGTGTAGGTACAGAACAAATGGCATTATAACTTGTGGTTCTTGAGACAAGAGGTCCATGGGCTTCTGTATTAATCCTTGAGACCCTTTTAGGAAATACATAAGGCCAAAACTCTTTTCATAATAAAAAGTTTATTAAAAAGTTTATTTGCCTTTTTCACTGTGTTATTTACATTGAAGATACAAAAAAAAAAAAATTGCTGCTTGATAATGTTAAAATAGATTTCCCAAATAGGGAAGCATATTCAAACATTATCATAATCAGCAGTCTTTTTTTTTTTTTTTTTTTTTTTTAAGATTTTAGTTATTTATTCATGAGAGATACACAGAGAGAGAGAGGCAGAGACACAGGCAGACGGAGAAGCAGGCTCCATGCAGGGAGCCTGACATGGGACTTGATCCCAGGACCGCAGGATCACACCCTAGGCTGCAGGCGGTGCTAAACCACTGTGCCACCGGGGCTGCCCTCAGCAGTCTTTTTAAACACAAGAAAACACTTTTTGTACCAATTGTAAAGAGAATAAAATCATATTTTTTTCTTTTCTCTTCTTTTAAAATAAACATGTAAATCTTAAAAAAAAAAAAAAAAAAAGGCGGGGGGGAGGGTACCTGGGTGGCTCAGTGGTTGATCATCTGCCTTTGCCCTGGGTCATGGTCCCAGGGTCCTGGGATTGAGTCCCACATCGGGTCCTGGAAGGGAGTCTGCTTCCCTCTCTGCCTCTCTCTGTCTCTTTCTCATGAGTAAATAAATAAAATCTTTTTTAAAAAAATAAAATAAACATGTATTATTCTAAAAATTACAAAAAGTAAGAAAAATCATAATTAGAATAAATTCTCAAAAAGCTAGCTCACAGACAATGGTAAATAAAGGAAGATTGTATAATCAATTGGTCTTGCAACTTCTTTTTTTTCTAAGAAAAGTTTGAATGATTTGCAAAGGAATTAGTCTAATATTTCAAAGAACATCGGTTGAACTATTGTTTTTCATTTTTTAAAAAGTTATTCAATTTAAACTAAAAAAAGCAGATTATCTATTTCTCCCAATCCCAGTCTTTTCTCTGTATTTGTCAGCTTAGTGTTTTATCTTCGTTTTTCTTAAGATTCCACATATAAGAGATCATACAGTGTTTGTTTGTTTTTTTTCTATCTGACTTATTTCACTTAGCAAAATGCCCTGAAGGTTAATCCATTTTGTCACAAATGGTAGAATTTCATTCTTTTTAATGGCTAAATAATATTCTGTTGTTATAGACTTCTTTTTCTTTTTCCATTCCTTCACTTATGGACATTAGGTTGTTTCCTTATCTTGGCTATTGTAAATAATGTTGCAACTAAAATAGGGGTGCAAGTATCTCTTTGAGTTACTGTTTTGTGGTTGTTGTTGTTTTTGGATAAATACCCAGAGTAGAATTTGCTAGGTCATATGCTAGTTCTATTTTTAATAGTTTGAGAAAACCCATACTATTTTTCCTGGTGGCTGCATCAATACATGTCCACACAAACAATGTACAAGGGCTCCTTTTTCTCCACATCCTTGCCAGTACTTATGTTTTAGCATTTTATTTATTTATTTATTTATTTATTTATTTATTTATTTATTTATTTAGAAAAGCATTTTTTTTTATTTATTTTTTATTGGTGTTCAATTTACTAACATACAGAATAACCCCCAGTGCCCGTCACCCATTCACTCCCACCCCCCGCCCTCCTCCCCTTCTACCACCCCTAGTTCGTTTCCCAGAGTTAGCAGTCTTTACGTTCTGTCTCCCTTTCTGATATTTCCCACACATTCTTCTCCCTTCCCTTATATTCCCTTTCACTATTATTTATATTCCCCAAATGAATGAGAACATATAATGTTTGTCCTTCTCCGACTGACTTACTTCACTCAGCATAATACCCTCCAGTTCCATCCACGTTGAAGCAAATGGTGGGTATTTGTCATTTCTAATGGCTGAGTAATATTCCATTGTATACATAAACCACATCTTCTTTATCCATTCATCTTTTGTTGGACACCGAGGCTCCTTCCACAGTTTGGCTATCGTGGCCATTGCTGCTAGAAACATCGGGGTGCAGGTGTCCCGGCGTTTCACTGCATCTGTATCTTTGGGGTAAATCCCCAACAGTGCAATTGCTGGGTCGTAGGGCAGGTCTATTTTTAACTCTTTGAGGAACCTCCACACAGTTTTCCAGAGTGGCTGCACCAGTTCACATTCCCACCAACAGTGTAAGAGGGTTCCCTTTTCTCCGCATCCCCTCCAACATTTGTGGTTTCCTGCCTTGTTAATTTTCCCCATTCTCACTGGTGTGAGGTGGTATCTCATTGTGGTTTTGATTTGTATTTCCCTGATGGCAAGTGATGCAGAGCATTTTCTCATATGCATGTTGGCCATGTCTATGTCTTCCTCTGTGAGATTTCTCTTCATGTCTTTTGCCCATTTCATGGTTGGATTGTTTGTGTCTTTGGTGTTGAGTTTAATAAGTTCTTTATAGATCTTGGAAACTAGTCCTTTATCTGATATGTCATTTGCAAATATCTTCTCCCATTCTGTTGGTTGTCTTTTAGTTTTGTTGACTGTATCTTTTGCTGTGCAAAAGCTTCTTATCTTGATGAAGTCCCAATAGTTCATTTTTGCTTTTGTTTCTTTTGCCTTCGTGGATGTATCTTGCATGTTTTAGCATTTTAATAATAGCATGCTAACAGGTGTGAGGATACCTATCATGGTTTTTATTCACATTTTACTGATGATTGATGATGAGATTCTTCTTTTTACAGACCTCTTAGTAATAAATAAATTATATTTTTTATTGGAGAGGAAAATTGCTGGTATGTTAACATGAATCAAGACACCAAATATACCATTAATTGTAGTCTTCATATGCAGCAAAAAAAAAAAAGAGCTAATAATTTTATTCAAAGATGTCTTTGACAAAGCAATGAAACTTAACTTTGTAGATCTACTCTTAAGTAGATGTCTTTTATTATTGTGTGTGATGAAATGGGAAGCACATTTGTTGCACTGAAGTATAATAGTTGTCTCAAGGAAAAGCACTTGTGTTCTTGTTCTGAACTATTTGCTGAACTGGCCACTTTTTCTAGGAAAACAATATTTACTTGAAAAAATAACTGACAGATAAACTGGTTATTTAGACTTGAATATTTGGCAAACATTTTCTCAAAAATGAAGTGAATTTGTCAATTCCAGGAAACAATTGATACTTTAGCCAATGACAAACTTTGAGCTTTCAAGTGAAAATACAAATTTTGGAAACTTGTCCCAATACTATAAGTTTAACAGTTTTCCAATACTTAAAAGTCTTTCTAATAAGATTGGTACTGATATTAATGAATGTGACTTTTTAAATATTATAAAGGGTAGTATGTCACAATTTAGAAAATTTGCATAATTCAATGAAGTAATATTTTACAAATGATCAGTGTTTTTTAAAATGTTACAAAATCATGCATGGGTAAAATTTTCAAAATGTAAGATAAGCCAATGGATTTTAATGCAACAAAAAAGTTCATTGATATGGTCTCTAACTCCACATGGCAATTAACTTTTATGAAAATGCCACATCACAAATACAATTATCTGAAAATGCTATTAAAAATATATTTTCTGGGATGCCTGGATGGCTCAGCAGTTGAGCGTCTGCCTTTGGCTCAGGTCCTGATCCAGGGATCCGAGATGGAGTCCCTCATTGGGCTCCTTGCAGGGAGCTTGCTTCTCCCTCTGCCTATGTCTTTGCCTCTCTCTCTCTCTGTGTCTCTCATGAATAGATAAATAAAATCTTTTAAAAAAATGTATATTTGTCAACATTAGTAAATTTTACCTTGATTATATTTTTACCTAACCTATCTGTATTTCAATTTCACATTTTTCTAGTTTTTTTTTTTCCTGTAGGAAGTTATGTTATCTATTTGAGATATTTCTTCATTTTGTAATATACGTATTTATAGCTATAGCTTCAGCTTTGAATGCTGTGTTAGTTGTACTTTTATTACTTTTCTCATTTTTCTTTTAATTTTTTTTTATTTATTATAGTCACAGAGACAGAGAGAGGCAGAGACACAGGCAGAGAGAGAAGCAGGCTCCATGCACCCAGAGCCCGACGTGGGATTCGATCCCGGGTCTCCAGGATCTTGCCCTGGGCCAAAGGCAGGCGCCAAACCGCTGCGCCACCCAGGGATCCCTACTTTTCTCATTTTTTAATTGATTATTGAATTGGATTTTTTAAGCTCTTGAGTTGTAGGAGTTCTTTACATATTTTAGATATTTGCACTGTATCAGATATATGATTCGCAAATATTTTTTTCCCATTCTGTAAATTTTTTCATTTTGTTGACTGTTTCTTTCATGCAGAAGCTTTTTAGTTAGATATAGCCCAGCTTGTATATTTTAGATTTTGTTACTTGTGCTTAAGGTGTCCTTTCCAAAAAATCATTGCCAAGACCCTTATCATAGAGCTTTATTCTTGGATTTTCTTCTAGGAATTCTATGGCTTCAGGTCTTCGTTAAGTCTTTAATCCAGTTCAAAGTAATTTGTGTGGGTGATATAAGATAAGGACATCGTTTCATTCTTTTACATGTGAATATCCAATTTTTCCAGCACCATTTATTGAAGAACTTGTCTTTTCTCCATTAAGGTTTCTTGTCTCCCTTGTCAAATATTTGTTGACTATACATGAATGGGTTTATTTCTGGGCTCTCAATTCTATTCCACTGATCTTTGTGTTTGTTTTTTTTATTTGTTTATTTTAAAGATCTATTTATTTTACAGAGTGAGAGAGTATGCATGAGTGGGAGAGAAAGAGGAGGATTAGAATCTTCATAGGAATTGCATTGAATCTACAGATGGCTTTTGGTAATTTTGACATTTTAACAGTATTTTTCAAATCACAATCATGGGATATCTTTCCATTTATTTGTGTCTTCTTCAATTTATTTCATCAATGTCATGTAGTTTTCAGAGTAGAGATCTTTCACCTCCTTAGTTAAATTTATTCCTAAATATTTTATTGTTTTTGATGCTATTGTAAAAGGGATCATTTCTTTATATATTTTTTCAGATAACTCAGGGTATATAAATGCTGCTGATATTTGTATGTTAATTTTTTATCCTGTGACTTTACTGAATTTGTTGATTAAATCTAAAAAGTTTTTTTGCTGGAGACTTTACGGTTTTATATAGATAAAATCATGTCATCTGCAAAAAGATGATTTTACTATTTCCTTTCCAATTCTGATACATTTTGTATCATTATCTTGCCTGGCTAGGATTTTCAGGACCATGTTGAATAGTCATGGTGAGAAGGAGCATCCTTGTCTTATTCCTAATATTAGAGGAAAAATTTTCAGACTTTCACCACTGAATATTATATTAGCTGAATTTGCCTTTATTATGTGAGGGTATGTTCCTTCTATACCTAATCTGTTAAGAGTTTTTATCATGGGGCCTTGGTTGGTTAAATGGCACTTCAGCTCAGGTCATGATCTCAGGGTTCTGGGATAGAGCCCTGTGTCCTACTCCCTCTGCCCCTCCCCCCACCTCATTCTCTCTCTTTTTCTCTCTCAAATATATAAATAAAATCGTTTAAAAAACGTTTTTATCATGAACAGATGGTGAATTTTGTCAAATGCTTTTCCTGCATCTATTGAAATGATCATATGGATTTTTCCTTTCATCCTACTAATGTAATATGTCACATTGATTTAAGTGTGTTGAATCATCCTTGCATCCCAAGAATAAATCCCATTCAATTATGATGAATGATCCTTTTAATGTGCTTCTGAATTTGGTGTACTAGAATTTTATTGAGAATTATTGCACTTACATTCATCAGGGCTATTGTCCTGTAGGGTTTTTTTGTTTGTTTGTTTGTTTGCTTGTTTTCTGGTATTATCCTTTTCTGGCTTTGGTATCAGGGTAATGCTGGCCTCATAAAATGAGTTTGGGAGAGTTCCCTCTTCTTTGATTTTTTTTTTTTTTTTGGTAGAGTTTGAGAAGGATTGACATCAATACTTTAAATGTTTGGTAAAATTCTCCAGTGAAGCCATCTAGTCCTGGGCTTTTCTTCTTTGAGAGAGTTTTGATTACTGATTCAAACTTCTTACTAGTAGTTGGTCTGTTCAGATTTTCTATTTCTTTGTGATTCAGTTTTAATAGTTTCATATTTCTTTAAAAAAAATAGAGTAATCTCTAAAATAAGAGATTAAGATTAATCTCTATACCCATGCAAAGCTTGAATTTATATCCCTGAGATTAAGAGTCATATGCTCTACTAACTGAACCAGATAGGTACACTGGTAGTTGTATATTTCTAATAATTTTTCCATTTCTTCTAGGTTATCCAGCTTGTTGGCATATAGTTGTTCATCATAGCCTCTCATTCTTTATAGATCTGTGGTATCAGTTATAATGTCTCTTTTTACATTTATAATGTTTTAAATTTAGGCCCACTCTCTTTTCTCCTTTCTTAGTGAAGCTAGAGGTTTGTCCATTTTCTTTATTGTTTCAAAGAAACAATTTTTTAAAATATTTTATTTATTTATTTATTCATGACACACACACACACACACACACACACACACACACAGAGGCAGAGACACAGGCAGAGGGAGAAGCAGGCTCCATGCAAGGAGCCCGACGCGGGACGCGATCCCGGGTCTCCAGGATCACACCCTGGGCTGCAGGCAGTGCTAAACTGCTGCGCCACCGGAGCTGCCCTAAAGAAACAATTCTTAATCTATTTTGTTCATATTCTCTATTTCATTCATTTTTGCTCTTAAATTTATTGTTATTTTCCTTCTCTAAATTTGGGCTCAGTTTATTCTTTTTTCTAGTTTCCTTTCATTAAAAACAAAATTTTTTTTATTAAGTAAACTCTACCCCCAACATGGGACTCAAACTCATGACCCTAAGATCAAGAGTCACTTGCTTGAGCCAGCCAGGTGCCCCTTCTAGTTTCTTAAGGCATAGAGTTAAGTTGTTTATTTGAGATCTTTCTTGTTTCTTAATGTGGATATTTACTGATATAAACTTTCCTCATGGAACTGCTTTTGCTGCATCCCAAAAATTTTGGTATGTTTCTTTTTCACTTTCATTTATTGCAAGTTATTTTTCATTTTTTATTTCTTCTCTGATCCATTGGGATTGGTTGTTCAGGAAAGTTATTTAATTCCCATGTATTCTTGGATTTTTCCATTTTTCTCCTGTTATTGATTTCTAGTTTCATATTATTGTGGTCTAAGAAGATACTTGATATGATTTTAATTTCTTGAATTTTCTAAGACTTGTTTTATGGCCTAACATACAGTGTATCTGGGATGCCTGGGTGGCTCAGTGGTTGAGCATCTGGCTTCCGCTCAGGTTGTGATCTCGAGATCTGGGGATCGTGTCCCGTATTGGGCTCCCTGTGAGGAGCCTGCTTCTCCCTCTGCCTGTGTCTCTGCCTCTCTCTCTCTCTCTCTCATGAATAAATAAATTCTTAAAAGACAACATACAGTTTATCCTAGAAAACGTTCCATATGCCCTTGAGAAGAATTGTTGAATCGAATATTCTGTGTGTGTTGATTAAGTCCATCTGATTTATAGTGTTGTTCAAATCCACTATTTCTTTGATTCTCTGCCTGGATAATCTATACATTGTTGACAGTGGGGCATTAGGTCTCCAACTAATATCTTATTGCTGTTTATTTCTTTTTTTAGTTCTGGTTAGTTTTTGCTTTGTATATTCAGGTGCTCTGATGTTAGACACATAAATATTGACAGTCGTTATATATAGATATGTTTTTAAAGATTTATTTACTTATTTTTAGAGAGTATGAACAGTGGGGGAGGGGCAGAGGGAGAGAAAAAATCCTCAAGCGGACTCTACACTGAGCACAAAGCCTAACACGGGGCTCATTCCAGGACCCCAAGATCATGACCTGATCATGAGCAGTAGTTGACTGCTCAACTGATTGAGTTACCCATTGGATTGATCTTTTTAACATTATGTAATGATCTTCTTTTTCTCTTTTTACCATTTTTCACTTATATAGTTGGGTAGAATTGCTGGTTTGATTTCCTGCCAAAGTGAGGCTATAGGATGGGCTCTGTGGTTGCCTGTATTCTCCGGTCAGTCTTACTAGCTGGTCAAGACTGGATACTAAAATCAGCAGTAGGTAGAGCTATGAACTAGCCTCTCTGTCCTGGCAGGACAGGAAGATGGGCCTGACTAGCTCATCGTTTGGGGCTCCAAATCAGGCAAGACTGTGCAATGAATTCCCTAACCTGGGTGCTGCAGGTAGGAATTCAGTCACCAAGATCGGAGTTGTCAAGCTCTCTTTTCTCACTAGAGAAAGCATAGGTTCAGGGGGTACCTCTCAACATAGTTCTATGCCAGCAGCAATGCAGTCAGCAAATGTAACCATTCCTATTACCCTCTAATGTCTGTCTTGGTCTCTATAGTGCAGGGAATGCTTCAGCATCACCTCTGTGTTCTAGGATTTCTCAGCAATGTCTTGTCTATAAATAGTTGTTAGTTGTTTTTCTTATGAGAAGAAGCAAAGTCAGGAATGACCTATGTACCCATCTTTCTGATGTTACTCCCTCTGGTATTTCTTTTAAAAATTTTATTTACTTATTTAGAGAGAGAATGTGTGTGAGTGGGGGGGATGGGCACAGAGAGAAAGAGAATCTTAAGCACACTCTGCGCTAAGCACAGAGTTCAACATGGGTCTCGATGCCGTGACCTTAAGATCATGACCTGAGCCAAAATCAAAAGTTGGACGTTAACCAGATGAGCCACCCAGAAGCCCCTCTAATATTTCTTTTAAAGCACGTCTGATAGCAATAAATTCTGTCAGTTTTTGTTTAGATGGAAATACCTTTGTTTTCATATTTGAAAATTTTTTCTGTATACAGAAATTTTTATTCTTTCATCACTTTAAATATATCATTCCACTGTATTCTGGCCTCCATGATGTTTAATAAGAAATCAACTCTTATTGTAATTTTTTTTATATCTAATGTATTGTCTTGTTGCCTTCATGATTTTTCATTGTTTTTGTCTTTCAACTGTTGGCTTAAGATGTGTCCATGCTTGGATTTTTTTTTTTTTTTATTCTACTTGGATTTTACTGAACTTCTTGTGTAGCTTGTTTTAATCAAATTTGAGAAAAGTGATCAGCTGTTATTATTTTGAATGTTTTTCTCTGCTCTTGTGGTAAGTAGAATAATGCACTCCCACCCCCATTCCCACCCTGCAAATGTCCATGTCCTCATCTATGCAACCTATGAATATGTTACTTTACATGGAAAAGAGTACTTTGCAGATAAATTAAGATCAAAGACCTTGAGTTGGAAAGATTAGTTTAGATTATCTGGATGGGCCCAACCAAATCAGAAGTCCTCAAAAGAACCTTTCCTGACTGAGGTCAATGTTGGAATGAGATGTGACTACAAAGAATGAACAGAGATGCAGTATTGCTGGTTTTAAAGCTAAAAAGGGAGCTATGAGTGAAGAAAGGTAGGAGTCCCATAGAAGCTGGAAAATGAAAAACAAAAATTTCCCCTAGAGCCTTGAGAAAGGAATGCAGCCCTGACAACACTTTGATTTTAGTCCCATGAGACATATGTTAGATTATTAACCTATGTTACTGTCAAATAGGGAGTGAAGGAATGAATATATGTTTTGAGCCACTATGTTTTTGGTAATTTGTTATGACACCAATACTAAACCAATAGGATTCCTTTTTCCTCTCCTTCTGGTACTTCCATTATACATATACATATATTGGTATGCTTAATGATATCACAGATGTCTGAGGCTCTGTTCATGGTGGGTTTTTTTTTTTTCCTTCTGTTCTTCAGATTGGATGATCCCTATTGATCTGTCTTCAGTTTCACTGATCTTTTTTTTTTTTTTTTTAAAGATTTTATTTATTTAGTCATGAGAGACACACAGAGAAAGGGGCAGAGACATCAGCAGAGGGAGAAGCAGGCTCCCTGAAGGGAGCCCAATGCAGAACTGGATCCCAGGACCCTGGGATCATGCCCTGAGCCAAAGGCAAATGCTCAACCACTGAGCCACCCAGGTGTCCCTTTAGTGATGTTTTCTTCTGTCAGCTAAAATCAATTCTTTGAGCCCCTCTGGTTTTTATTCTAGTCATTGTACTTTTCAATTCAAATATTTCTGCTCGGTTCTTTCTCTCTCTCTCTCAATCTTTCTCTCTCTCTTTTAAATTCCATTTCTTTATTAATATTCTCTATTTGCTGAGTCATTATTATCATACTTTTGTTTAATGCATTAAATATGGATTCCTTTTTTTCTTGGAACGTATTTATAGTAGTTGCTTTGAAAGTCTGTTAACTCTAACATCTTTGTATCCCCAAAGGCAGTTTCTATTGAGTTTTTTCTCCCCCTGTGTATGGGTACACTTGACTGTTTCCTTGCTCATCTCATTATTTAAAAAAAATATTTTATTTATTTATTCATGAGAGACACACAGAGAGAGGCAGAGGCACAGGCAGAGGGAGGAGAAGCAGTCTCCATGCAGAAGCCCAATGTGGGACTCGATCCCAGAACTCCAGGATCATGTCCTGAGCCAAAGGCAGATGTCCAACCACTGAGCCACCCAGGTTTCCCACCCATCTCATTATTTTTTGCTGACATCTGGGCATTTAGATAATATAGCAACTGTCAGTTCTTATTCTGTGTTCTCTTATTCTCCAACAAGTTTTTTGTTGCTGTTTTTTGTTTCTTTCTTAGTGACTTGATCAGACAAAATTTGGGAAGTCTATTTTCTCTGCATTGTGTAGTCTCTAATGTATGTCACTGTTCATTTGTCTTCCTTTTTCCTTTTTAAGCTTCCTAGACATCACCCCTGGGTTAGCTTAGCTTAATGGTCAATGATTCGTCAGAGGTTATGCTTAAGCCTGCTGAGGCAGAAATGCTTCCAATCTGCTGTTGGATCTGTTTATAGTGTGTGGACTGCTATCAAGGTTCAAAATTACAAGCCTGTTCCATGTTCAGCCAGGGTCCAGTAACTTCTGGTTATTTGTGTGAAGTCTAGCTCATGTGTGTAACTTGTCAAATGAATAAGGATGAATGTGAATAGGCTCTCTTTGGCTCTTTCCCTAAATCTCCTGCTGAAATTTGTGACAATACAGTTTTATTTACCATTACTAGTAGCACAGAGATGTTATCCTTTCTTTTTTTTTTTCTTTTTTTTTTTTTTGATGTTATCCTTTCTTGATGATTTGTCACTGATCTCTAACTGTTCTTAGCAATGTTCCTGGGCATGGCTTTTTCCATTTTCTACTTCAAATAAAGTTAACCCCTCTAGACAAGGCCAGGCAGTTTCCAGTCCTCATGATGGTCCATGACCATCTTGCACAGAACCTCCACAATACAAGACCAGAGCCATGGGTGTGGAGATAGCAGCCACTGGCCTTTCCAACCTGCCCCAGCCTTTCCTGGAGCAGAACCTGTGAGGGAGAATGGGAGCTGTCATTTCTCAGAAGCTGATCTACCCATAGTTAAAATTTCTGTAACATGGAAGTAGTGATGATGGGAGCAGCGCCGCTGGTTTCAGTGATGTAGAATCCCACTCTTCTTACTGAGATGCATAGATTTTCCTGAGCATTTGCTTCTCAATTTGTTGTATGCCCTTTTGTCAATTTCCAGAGACTTCTTTAAAAATATTAATTTGTTTATATATTTACCTTGTTTTACCACTTTTTCTCAGAGGAGAGGATCTGTTAAGCTTCTCAAATATATATATATATTTTTTCAGCATATAATAAATACTTTATTAGCCAATTGCAAAGATGCAAGAAAAACATTTAAACAGAATGTTGTATTGACTTTAAGTCAGCTGAGAACAAAAACCTGTATTTATGTTCTAAGACATCTCATCTCATTGGGAAAAAAAAGATAAATGTTATATTAGAGATTTTTGACTTTCATATGTTTTCTGCTCTGGGTTGAGAAAACGTTCAGCTCTTCCCTGAAAGATGTGTTTCAGTATTACAACTCATCAACAAAAGGTGTATGGCCCAAATTTCTGCTTGCTGCCATGGACTTCCGGCCAGAAACAAACTTCTTTGCAGCATTTACGATATCAGCGTCAGCTATGGAATCAATCTGCTGAAGGACCGTGGCTGGCGGTGTGTACGACATGTACGGCATGTATTTATGAAATATGAATCCCACTGTTTAATCAAATCTTGACTGTGATGGTTGCAAACTACTGATTCTCCAAGTTCAGGATTCTCTCTCAATTTACGGGTTAGCACTTGGCATTTTATTATAAACAAGAGCCCCTTTTCCTCCTTCCTTATTGACCTGTATTATCACTCTGGATTCATGAGTTGCTATTCTTTTTCCTAATGGTTTGTACTTCATTATAATGTACGTACTAATTTTTCAGCCCAGTTTGTCAAGATTTGACTAGACCAAGTTCTCAGTGCTAAGTGTGCTCTCTGAACTGGAGTATCTTGATTCTTGCCCTTCAATGGGCAAAACTAGGAAATTTCTCTCTATATAAATATATACACACATATACATATACATACACACAGACACATATTTAGAAATCATGGGTTTACATTAATATCACCAACTCTAATTCATGCCCACAAAGTTGGTTCTTGCCTTTCCTTATTCTATATTTGTATGTTGTTTCTTCCTCAATGAAAATAATGTATTTATTATGTATTAATCTTAAAATTCATTCAAATTTGTTTCAGAATTTCATTGCCCATACTACTACCTAGGACAACCTTACCAAGAAAAGATTTAAGGATATGCTTTCAGTTCAGCCTAGCCATTCCACCTCATCCAAGACTGTGGGTATATAATTGAATACTATGTTTAGAGTAACTTGGTTAAGTTTGTTCTTTTTCCTCCCTTCAGTGTGATTATGGCTTTCATTTACCCATTGTAGGTATAGTGCTTCTTTGTTTTCTGGTTTTCTCTACTTTTTACACTAAGGGAGATATATATCTCCTTTAGTGTAAAAAAAATATATATATATCCTATATATCTCCCTTATACTTGTTACTTCAGTAAACAATGTGTGCTAGAAATCACTCCATATCTGTTCATACAAATTTTCCTCACTCTTTTTAACAGTAGTAAATACCCAATTGTGTGAATGTTCCATACTTCATTCACTTAATTTCTTTTTTTTCATTCAATTTCTAATGCCTAGATATTTATGTAGTTTCTAATATCTCTATTACAGTTAAAGGTATGATTAATAAAGTTAGCCATACATATTTTTATATTTATTGAAGTGTATCATCAAGGCAAGTTCTCATAAGTATGATTACTGAGTCAAAGAAAACATAGTTATGTAGTTTGTGTGTTGTTGCTGAATTCCTCCTCAAAGAGGTTGTGCCATTTAGTATTCATAGCAACACAAGAGCGTCTATTATTAAATCATAGCCTCATCAACAAAGTATATTGGATTTTGACTTTTTGCCCACATAATGGATGATAAATGGTATCACAAGATACTTTTAACATTTTCCCTTGTTTGGATTAAAGTTACATTTTTACATAGGTCTCAGGGCCATTTTTATGTGTCTGAATTCACTGTTCATGACTTTTGCCCATTTTTCTATAGGATTTTTGTCTCCCCCCCACCCATTCTTAAAAAACCTTAGTATATGAAGGATTAGTCCTTTAACTGATATATTTTACAAATATTTTTAAAGTTTATTTGCCTTTCAACTTTGCTTATGAGTTCTTGTCATTTCAAAGATTTATATTTTTATATAGTCAAACTTGTCAATCTCTTGTGTTGCATCTGGGATTTTAGTTATAGTTAAAAAGCCTTGTATTATAGCTAAAAAACAAAACAAAACAAAAAAACCTTTCCTTACTGAAGCTATAGACAAATTCACCCAGATTTTCTTTTAGAATATATATAATTCCTCCTCCCTCCTTCCCCTTTCTTCCCTCTTTCCATTAAAACTCTGATCTCTTTGGAGTTTCTTCTTATATATGGTGTGAGGAATGGGTCAAATTTCCTCTTCTCCAGTTGTCCCAATAACATATTACTAAAAGATCATCTTTCCTCAAATGATGTAAGATCTCACCTTTATCATATACCAGATTTCTATTGGTAGTTGGTCTATGTCTGTATTTTCTATCCCATTGGCCTGACCATTCATGCTCAGTACCAAATTGTTTTAATTATAGACATTGTAGTATATTTGAATATCTAACAGGGGTAGACTTCACTCAGAGGTTTTATTTTTTGTTTTTTTGTTTTTTGTTTTTTGTTTTTCAGTTTTTTCCTAGCTATTCTTTTGTTTTTTGCATACAAGTTTTGAGAAATTCTCTAGACTCATATACAAATTAACTGGGTTTTAACTGAGAAGACATTAACTTTATAAATTAAGGAAAATTGACATCTCTGTGATGATGAGATGTTCTGTCAAAAAGAAAGGATATCTTCTCATTTGTTCAAGTCTATATTGTCTTCCATGAATGTTTCATAATTTTCTTCATGGAGATCTTTGACAATTCTTATCAAGTTTATTCCTAAGTATTTTATCTCTTATCTTTTTATTGTTATTATAAATAGTTATCTATTATAATGGTTATTATTTGTATAAATGCTATTGTTTTTGTTTCATGGTAAAAAACACATAACATAAAATTTGCCATCTTAACCATTTTGAAGTGTATAGCTCAGTAGTGCTAAATATATTCACTTTGTTGTGAAATAGATCTCCAGAACTTTTTCATCACACAGAACAAATTCTCTATACTCTTTAAATAATAACGCCCCACCCCATGGCAACTGCTATTGTAATTTGTCTCTGAGTTTGCTTAGTCTAGATACTTCATATAAGTGTAACCATGTAGTATTTGTCTTTTTATGGCAAATACTTAGTATAATGTCCTCAAGGTTCATCCATGCTGTAGCATGTGATAGAACTTCTTTCCTTTTTAAAGGTGAATAATCCATTTTATATATACACCATGATTTATGAATTCATATGTAGACATACATTTGGGTTACTTCCACATCATGGATATTGGGAATACTGTGGCTATAAAAATGGATGTGGAAATGTCTCTTCAAGACCTTGCTTTCAATTCTTCCGAATAGGTACCTAGAAGTGAGATTGCTGGGGTACCTGGCTGGCTCATTCGGTGTAGCATGCAAATTTTCATCTCAGGATTGTGAGTTTGAGCCCCATGTTGGGTATAGTGATTTCCTTCTTTTCTTTCCTTTTCTTTCTTTCTTTCTTTCTTTCTTTCTTTCTTTCTTTCTTTCTTTCTTTCTCTCTCTCTCTCTCTCTCTTTCTTTTCTTTCTTTCTTTCCTTCCTTCCTTCCTTCCTTCCTTCCTTCCTTCCTTCCTTCCTTCCTTCCTTCCTTCCTTTCTTTCTTCTTTATTTATTCATGAGAGACACAGAGAGAGGGGCAGAGACATAGGCAGAAGCAGACTCCCTGCAAGGAGCCTGATGTGGGACTCAATCCTAGGACCCTGGGATCACCACCTGAGCCCAAGGCAGATGCTCAACCACTGAGCCACCCAGGTGATCCTGGGTGTAGTGATTACTTTTTAAAAAAAATCTTAAGGGGATCCCTGGGTGGCGCAGCGGTTTGGCGCCTGCCTTTGGCCCAGGGCGCGATCCTGGAGACCTGGGATCGAATCCCACGTCGGGCTCCTGGTGCATGGAGCCTGCTTCTCCCTCTGCCTATGTCTCTGCCTCTATCTCTCTCTCTCTCTCTCTGTGTGTGTGTGACTATCATAAATAAATAAAAAAATAAAAAAAAAATAAAAAATAAAAAATCTTAAAAAGAAAAAAAGAAGTGAGAGGTGCCTGGGTGGCTCAGTCTATTAAGTGTCTGCCTTAGGCTCAGGTCATGATTCCCTGGATGGAGCCCCATGTTGGGCTCCCTGCTCAGAGAAGAGCCTGTTTCTCTCCCTCCCTCTACCATTCCTACCTCCCCTACTTGTGCCCTCTGCCTTTCCCCCAAATAAATAAATAAAATCTTTTAAAGAAAAGAAGTGAGATTGCTGAATGATATGGTAGCTCTATTTTTTGAGGATAATTCCATATTCCCACCAATGATATATGTCTCAATTTCTCCACATCCTAACCAACACTTGTTATTTTCTGCAATTTTTTGTTTGTTTTTAACAGCCTTATATCATAATAGGTTTAAGGTGACATCTCATTATGGTTTTGATTTTCTATTTTTCTAATGATTAGTGATGTTGAGTATCTTTTTACCCATTTTATATATAATCTTTGAATAGATGTCTATTCAAGTCATTTGCTTATTTTTCAATCAGGTTATTTGATTTTGTGTCATTTAATTCAATTTTTCTTTTAATTTTCTAGTTGTTGCCCTAGAGTTTTCAATATGCACTTTTGCTCATCTAAGTCCACCTTCAACAAAAACTGTACTGTTTCACATGTAGGGCAGATACTTTGTAACAGAGAATTCACAATTTCTCCCTCCTGTGCCTTATTATATTGCTGTCATTCATTTCCTTCATCTATAAGTCATAATCACTCAGTACATCATTACTATTCATTATTATTTTAAACAATTATCTCTCAGATCAATTAAAATAGAAGTATAAGATCTTAATTTACTTTGAAGCTTCTATGATACTTTTCTGCTTATCTGAGGTTTCTCTGATATTTGTATATATGGCCAAATGGTACCATAAGTCTAGTTAAATTTCATTATCATATACAATTAATTTTTTTCCTGTGATGAGAACCTTTAAGAGCTCTCTTAGCAACTTTCAAATATGTAATAGTTTTATTTTTTATTTTTTTGTAATAGTTTTATTAACTATAGTCACCATAATGTACGTTATAGCCCTATGACTTATTTATTTCATAACTGGAAGTTTTACCTTTGAACCTATTCGCCCATTTCACTCACCTCCCACCCCTTGCCACTGGAAACCATCAATTTGTTTTCTGTATCTGTGAGCTTGTATGGCTTTTTAAAGAATCCACATTTAAGTAAGATCATACAATACCTGATTTCTTTCAGGTAGCCTAGAGATCCATCCACATTGTTGCAGGTGGTAAGATGTCATTCTTTATGTCTGAATGATATTCCATTGTATGTATATAACACAATTTCTTATCTATTATACACTGATGGATACTTAGGTTGTTTCCATATCTTGGCTATTGCAAATAATGATGCATGAACATGGGGATGCACATATCTTTTTAAGTCTGTTTTTTATTCTTTGGATAATTTACCCAATTGCTAGATCATATTTTAGTAGTAATTTTGATTTTTTGAGGAACCTCCATACTGTTTTCCATTGTGGCTATACTGAACACACTCCCACCAATGGTGCACAAGGATTCCCTTACTCCACATCATCACCAACACTTATTTCTTGTCTTTTTGACAGTAGACGTTCTATCAGGAATTAGATGATATCTCATAGTGGTTTTGGTTTTCATTCCCTTGTCGATTAGTGATGCTGAAGTTCGTGTACCTGTTAGCCATCTGTATGTCGTCTTTGGAAAAATATCTACTCATAGTCTCTGCCTATTTTTAATTGGATTTTTTCCCTATTGAGTTGTATGTATTCTTTATATATTTTGGACATTAGCTCCTTATCAGACACATGATTTGGAAATATTTTCTCCCATTTAGTAAATTGCCTTTTCGTTTTGTTGATGGTTTTCTTTACTGTACAAACCTTTTTAGTTTGATGTAGTTACATCATTTATTTTTGCTTTTCTTGCCTTTACTTTTGGTGTCAGATCTGAAAAGTAATGACTTTTGCCAAGACTGATGTCAAGGAGCTCACCGTGTACATTTTCTTCTAGGAGTTTTATGGTTTTAGGCCTTGTGTTCAAGTCTTTTTTTGTGTGTGTGTGTGTGTGTTCAAGTCTTTAATCGATTTTGAGTTAATTTTGTATGTGCCAAAAGGTAGTGATCCACATTTATTCTTTTCTATTTGGCTGTCCAGTTTTCCCTACACCATTTATTGAAGAGACTATCCTTTCTCCATTGTGTGTTCTTGGCTGTGTTGTTGTAAATTAATTAACCATGGGTTTCTTTCTGGTCCCTTTGTTCCATTAATCTACTATCTATTTTTTGTTTTGCTTACTATAGCCTTGAAATATAGTTTGAAATCCAGGAGCATTATGACTCCAGCTCTGTTCTTCTTTTTCAAAAATGGTTGGCTATTTGGAGTCCTTTGTCCTTTTCATGCAAATTTTAGGACTCTTTGTTCTGTTTGAGAAAACCATGTTTGGAATGTTGCTAGGGATTGAATCTGTAGATTGCTTTAGGTGTAATAACATTTTAATAATATGAATTCCTCCAATTCAGGAACATGGAATAGCTCTCCATTTATTTTTGTCTTCCTCAGTTTCTTTCTTCAGAATCTTCTAGCTTTCACACTTCTTGGCTTAATTTAATTTTTGGTATTGTACTATTTTTGATACAATTGTAAAAGGAATCGGTTCTTAATTTCTCTTTCTGATGTTTGTTAGTATATAGAAATGCAATGAATTTTTACAAAATGATTTGTATCCTGCAACTTTACCATAATCATTTATTAGTTCCAACAGTTTTGGAGTGGGATATGTAGGATTTTCTATATATAATACCATGTCATCTGCAAATAGTGACACAAAGACTTCCAAAACAGTATTAGTAACAGCAGTGAGAATGGGCATCCTTGTCTTGTTCTTGAACTTATAGGAAAAGTTTTTAGCTTTTCATCATGGAGTATAATGTTAGCTGTGGGCTTGTCTTATATGGCCCTTATGTTGAGATAATTTCCTCTATACCCACTTTGTTGAGTTTCTTTTTCTTTATATTAACGTAGGGCTGACACACAATGTTACATTAGTTTCAGGTATACAACATAGTGATTCAGCAACTCTATCATGTTATGTTCACAAGTGTAGCTACCATCTGTCACATTATTATAGCACCATTGACTATATTCCCTATACTGTACCTTTCATCCCCATAATTTATTAACTCCAAAACTGGAAGTCTGTACCTCTCATCCCCCTTTACTCATTTTGCCATCTCCTTATCCTCCTCCCCTCTGACAGTCACCAGTTTATTTTCTGTATTTGTGATTTATTTCTGCTTTTTCTGTCCATTTGGGGTTTTTGTTGTTGTTTTGGGGGTTTTATTTTTTTTAGATGCCACATATAAGTGAAATTATATGGTACTTGTCTTTCTCTGACTGACTTATTTCACTTAGCATAATTCCCTCTGAGTCCATCCTTATTTTTGCAAATGGCAAGGTTTCATTATTTTTAACAGCTAAATAACATTCTGTTGTATATCTATACCACTTACAGTATTTCTATTTTTAATTTGTTGAATACTCCGTTTTTGCATCTATGTTCATCAGAGATATTGACCTATAATATTCTTTTTTTTTTTTTTTTTTTTTTTAAGTAGACTCCACCCTGGGCTTGGAACCCAAAGTGACCCTGAGATGAAGACCCTAGCTGAAATCAAGAATCAGACGCTTAACCAACTGAGCCACTCAGGCACCCCTCGTCTATAATACTCTTCTCTCGTGGTATCTTGTGTGGCTTTGGAATCAGGGTAATGAAGGTCTTGTAAAATTACTTTGAAAGTGTTTCCTCTTCTATATTTTTGGAAAAGTTTGAGAATGATTAGTATTAATTATTTTGAATGTTTTGTAGAATTCAGCAGTGAAGCCATCTGGTCTTGAACTTTTATTTGTTGGAAGGTTTTTGATTCCTAATTCAGTCTCCTTACTAGTAATCAATCTGGTTAATTTTTCTTTTTTTTTTATGATTTACTCTTGGTAGGTTGTATGTTTCTAAAAATGTATCCATTACTTCTAAATTGTTAAATTTGTTGGCATAAAGTATTCATGGTACTCTTAGAATCCTTTGTACTTCTGCTGAGGTAGCCATAACATTTCACTTTGATTTTATTTATGTGAGTTCTTTTTTTCTTGGTGAATATAGCTAAAGGTTGGTCAATTTTCTATATCTTTTCAAAGTACCAGCTCTTAGTTTCATTGATCTTTTTTATTGTCTTTTCAGTCTCTATTTCATTCATTTTTATTTTGATCTTTGTTATTTCCTTTTATTCTACAAACTTAAATTTGTTCTTTTTTTCCCCTAGTTCCTTGAGGTATAAAGTTAGGTGTGGGGTTTATTTGGGTTGTTTTTGGATAGAAAGTTCTTTGTAGATTTTTAAAAAATCCATCTAATCTAATGTGTCATTTAAGTCCAATGTTTTCTTAGTGGTGATGTATCTACTGATATCAATGGGGTATTAAATTTCCTTACTATTATTGTATTGCTTTCTTTTTCTACCTTTACATCTGCTAATATTTGCCTTATATATTTATATGCTCCTATGTTGGGTGCATAAATATTTACAAGTGTTATATCTTCTTGTTGGATTGATCCCTTTATCATTATATAATGTCCTTGTTTGTCTCTTATTATGATCTTTGTTTTAAAGCCTAATGTAAATCTAAGTATAGCTACCCCCACTTTCTTTGATCTCCATTTGCATGGAATATCTTTTTCTATTCTTTCACATTCTGTCTTTAGATCTGAAATGAGTTTCTTGTAGGCAGCATATAAATGTTTTTTTTTTTTTTTTCCTTTCAGCCACTGTATGTCTTTTTGGAGAATTAGGTCATTTACATTTAAAGTAATTATCAGGGGTGCCTGGATGGCTCAGTCGGTTAAGAGTCTGCCTTCAACTCGGGTCATGATCCTGGGGTCCTGGAATGGAGCCCCACATCGGGCTCCCAACTCTGTGAGAAATCTGCTTCTCCCTCTACCCTCCCATCTGCTTGTTACCTCTCTCTCTCTCTCTCTCTCTCTTTCTCTCATGCTTTCTGTCAAATAACTAAAATCTTTTTTAAAAAGTAATTATTGATAGGCATGTATTTAATGCCAATTTGTCACTTTATAGCTGTTTTGTACTTCCTCTGTTCCTTTTTTCTCTTGCTCTGTTCCTTTGCAGTTTGATGACTTTCTTCAATGGTATCTTAGGGTCTTTTCTCTTGTGTATCTACTATAGATTTTTTCTTTGGGGTTACTCTAAGGCTTACATATAACAACTTATAACATTGCATTTTAATCTGATAATAACTTAGGTTTAAATGCATTCTAAAATTCTACATTTTTACTCTCCCATGTTTTATTTATTTTTTAAAAGATATTATTTATTTATTCATGACAGACACAAAGAGAAAGAGAGGCAGAGACACAGGCAGAGGGAGAAGCAGGCTCCATGCAGGGAGCCCGATGTGGGACTTGATCCTGGGTCCCCAGGATCACACCTGGGCTGAAGGCGGTGCCAAACCGCTGGGCCATTGGGGCTGCCCTCCATGTTTTATTTTTGATGTCACATTTTACATCTCTTTATATTGGGTATCGCTTAACTAATTATTCTATTTGTCTTTTAACCTTAATACTAGCTTTGTAAGTGATTAATCTACCATCTTTACTCTATACTGACCTTTACCAGTGAAATTTATACCTTTATGCTTTCCTGTTATTAATCAGTGCCCTTTGTTTCAGCTCAGAGAGGTACCTTTAATACATCCTGTGAGACCAAATTAGTGGTGATTAGCTCCTTAGCTTTTGCTTCTCTGGAAAACTCTTTATTTCTCTGTCAATTGTGAATGGCAATTTTTCCAGGTAGAGTATTCTTGGTTAAAAGTATTTTTCTTGAGCAGCCCAGGTGGCTCAGCGGTTTAGTGCTGCCTTCAGCCCAGGGCCTGATCCTGGAGATCCAGGATCGAGTCCCACATCGGGCTCCCTGCATGGAGCCTGCTTCTCCCTCTGCCCGTGTCTCTGCCTCTCTCTCTCTCTCTCTCTCTCTCTCTGCATTTCTTATGAATAAATAAAATCTTTTAAAAAAAAAAGTATTTTTCTTTCAGCATTTTGAACATAGCATACTATCCCAATATGTTTCTGCCCCCAAATCTGCTGATTGTCTTATGGGGGTTTCCTCGTACATAACAATTTGTACCTCTCTTGTTGCTTTTAAGATTCTTTCCTTGTCTTTAACTTTTGGCATTCTAATTATAACGTATCTTGGTGTGGGTCCTTGGGTTAATCTTACTTGTAATGGTCTTCCTGGATCTAGACGTCTGTTTTCTTCTTCAGATCAGGTTTTCAGTCATGTCTTCAGATAATTTTCTGCCCCGTTCTCTCTCTCTCTCCTTCTGGGAGCTCTATGATGTGAATATTAATCTGTTTGGTGTTGTCCTACAAATACCTTAAGCTAGCTTCACTTTTTAAAATTATCTTTTTTCCCCTCCTGCTCTGTCTACTGCCTTGTCTTTGAAGTCAATGATCCTCTGTTCTGCTTCATGTAGTCTGTTCTTGAGCTCCTCTGGTGTATTTTGCAGTTCAGTCATTGTATTTTCATCTTTGTGGCTTCTATTTGGTAGTTTCTTGTGTTTTCTCTTTTGTTGAAGTTCTTAATGTGTTCATTCTCCTCTCGAGTTCATTGAGTATTATTTTGAAATCTTTAGCTGATAAATCCCTTATCTCTGTCTCATTTTGTGAGGTTTCATCTTGTAACATATTTCTGTTTCTTCATTTTCTTTGACTGTCAGTGTTGGTTTCTATCCATTAGAGAAAATAGTCACTTCTCCCAGTTTTGGAGGAGTGGTATCATGTAGAAAATGAACCTCATCTTTTAACTGTGCCCTAGCTCTTTTTTGTCTCTCAAACCTTGTGATTGTTTAAGCAGATTATTTTATTTTTTATGGCTCCAAGTAGATGAGGTTGTCCAGGACTTTTATTTTTTATATATGATCTACCTTCTGGCATTTGACTTTTGTTGTCTTCTTTGTTGGAATTCTCTCCATATATTTCTTTGAATGGTGTAACCTAAAGCAGAATACAATGTGTACTCTCTTCTTTAGAAGTTTAGCTGAAGCAATTCTTCATTTAATTTATCCTTTGTTTAACCCACAATGAAATTGCATTATGCACTCCCAAGGGTCCTTCCATACTGTTACATATTTACTTAATTCATATTCAGCTATGGTACTCTCTGATCCTACTCACCACTAGCAATTTTGTTTCTTATGTAACATTCAATCATTCCCTGTCTTGTATTTGTATGATTTATAATCCTGAAATGCACTGCATTGTGTGTCCTTAGGTGAATTGTCATTTGTAAGAAAGACTAAAGCATCCTTTAACTATGGCATATATTATTTTAGATTCACATGGAAATCCCTTGTTAGGACTCATTTGATTGTTTTATGTCTCCAAGATGTTTCCCTCCATTTAATGATTATAAACTGGTATCAAGACCAATTTTGTTTGGTTTTCATATTTGTAGGCCTTACTTTAAATGGTATTAATACTTTCAGATTGGCTAGCTCATGTTTTTTGCCAATTATTCTCATAATTACGTGAAAATACTTTATTTAGAACCTCACTATCACCACAGGCCCAGAGCGCATAAGCCCAGGAGACAGGACTGCCTCCACCTTGATTTCAAATGGCAGTACAATGCTGAGTGAAACTGGGAGTAGGCAACTGGCAGAGCCCTGGTGGAATAACCTCCACAACACAGAGAAGTGTAGCATGGGCATGACCACTGCAAAGAGACATGGGTGAGCCATGCTCTCTGAACTGAGGGGAGAAGGGGTAATAATGCCATACCAGTAGATCTGGAATGTAGGACCACCAGCCCAGTGAGTCTGAAGGATAAAACATCCAGCCAGAGAATTATTCTTAAACCTTATGGTTTAATGTTTCCCTTGTTAGGTTTTGGACTTAGTTGGGACCCATAAGCCCTTTTATCTTTCCTATCTCTCTCTTTTGGAATAAGATGTCTTGCCTGTGCTTGTTTATTATAACTTTATGAGGAAGCATGTAACTTGTTTGGTTTCACAGGTTTACAGATAGAGTAATTTGCCTCAGGATGAATTATATCCTGAATCTCACTCCTATTTGATTTAAATGTAGATGAGATTTTAGACTTAAGAGGTGATGATGTAACAGTTTAATAAGACTTTTAGGACTGTGTGATGGAATGAATGTATTTTGCATACAAGAAGGGCATAAATTTGGAGGGTGTGGTGATGGAATGTTATGGAATGAATGTTTGTGTCCTCCCCACCCAAATTTGCAAGTTGGATTCTAACTCCCAACATGACTATATTAGGAGGTCAAGTTGTTGGAAGGCAACTGGGTCATAAGCTGTCATGAATGGGATCTGTAACCTTTTAAGAGCCCGGAGAGCTATCTCATCCCTTCTGACATATGAAGAACACACAGTAAAAAGTTAGCTGTCTGTGAACTGGGAAGTAGGCCCTCACCAGAACCTGACCATGCTGGCACCTGGCATCTTAGACTTCCAGCCTCACAAACTATAAGAAATAAATGCTTTTTGTTTATAAGCCATCTATTCTGTGGTCGTCCATTATACCCATCTGAACTGACAAAGACAGGAATGTATAATACAAACTCCTGACATCAATTTGAGAGACTAAAACAATACCATTCATGAAATCTATCACTGTTTTAAAAAAAAAAAAAGTTCACCCAGAGAGCTGTTTAAAATTATTGTTTCACCTTGTGACTATCTTCATTGGTTTTAGACAAAACATAATTTCCTCCATTTATACATATTTTATTATTCTAAGGATTATAAAATCCTCATATTCAAACTCTTAAAGTTTTAGGAGCTGATAATTATGTATTGATAATAAAAAGTATCAGCAGGTATTACATTGTAATCTATTGTTTTCTCTAGATATTTCATTTAAGAGTAAATTTGAGTTAGATATTAACAAACCTAACTATCCCGTATCACTGTACCCATACATTATTTCATTGACTTCCAATAAAACCATTAATTCAAGTATTTACAACAGGTCAGCTAAGTCTTGTTTATTCTTAATTATAAGCACAACCTTAAAAGTTAAACTGTATGCTATTTTACTTAAGTCCTACTCCTATTTGTAAGCATCCTGCTTTATCTTTTTATCTCACATTATGATTAAGGGTTTAAAAAAAAAACAACTACTTAAATAGAAATCCTAGAAGGCATACATAAATTTAGCCTAATGTCTGGCCACAAATAATATTTAATGAGTGATGTGAATCATGAAGGAGAGTGCCCAACATTTATAAAGTATCTACTAAGTACTTTTCAATTTCACTTGATAACACCAAAGGTGTAGAGGTAAAGTGGCACATCTGATACTTGATTTAAGAGTTGTCTTAAGGGGATCCCTGGGTGGCACAGTGGTTTGGCGCCTGCCTTTGGCCCAGGGCGTGATCCTGGAGACCCGGGATCGAATCCCACGTTGGGCTCCCGGTGCATGGAGCCTGCTTCTCCCTCTGCCTGCGTCTCTGCCTCTCTCTCTCTCTCTCTCTCTCTCTCTCTCTGTGGGACTATCATAAATTAAAAAAAAAAAAAAAAAGAGTTGTCTTAAGATACAGATGCAGTGAAACGCCGGGACACCTGCACCCCAATGTTTATAGCAGCAATGTCCACAATAGCCAAACTGTGGAAGGAGCCACGGTGTCCATCGAAAGATGAATGGATAAAGAAGATGTGGTTTATGTATACAATGGAATATTACTCAGCCATTAGAAACAACAAATACCCACCATTTGCTTCGATGTGGATGGAACTGGAGGGTATTATGGTAAGTGAAATAAGTCAATCAGAGAAGGACAAACATTATATGGTCTCATTCATTTGGGGAATATAAAAAATAGTTAAAGGGAATAAAGGGGAAAGGAGAAAAAATGAGTGGGAAATATCAGAAGGGGAGACAGAACATGAGAGACTCCTAACTCTGGGAAACGAACAAGGGGTGGTGGAAAGGGAGGTGGGCGGGGGGGGGGTGACTGGGTGATGGGCACTGAGGGGGCACTTGATGGGATGAGCACTGTGTGTTATGCTATATGTTGGCAAATTGAACTCCAATAAAAAAAAAAAAAGTCTTAAGAATACTCTGATTTTGGTTCTCCCCAAAGGGGATATTAAAGCTGATAAATTTATTTATTTAAAAATTGTTTTTAGGGGCAGCCCGGGTGGTTCAGCGGTTTAGCGCTGTCTTCCACCCAGGGAGTTATCCTGTAGACCCACGTCAGGCTCCCTGCATGGAGCCTGCTTCTCCCTCTTTCTCTCATTCTCTCTCCTCTCTCTCATAAATAAAAAATCTTTATAAATAAAATAAAATAAAAATTATTTTTAACTGAAATATACTTGATATACAGCTTATATTAATTTCAGGGGTACTAATGATTTGACATTTATGTACATTATGGAATGCTTATTGTGGTAAGTGGTTACCATACAAAGTTATCACAGTATTACTGACTATATCCCCATGACTGACTTACTCT
Source organism: Canis lupus baileyi (assembly GCF_048164855.1). NCBI lineage: Eukaryota > Metazoa > Chordata > Mammalia > Carnivora > Canidae > Canis > Canis lupus. The sequence continues at coordinate 62,390,214 of NC_132841.1, forward strand.
GTGTGTACCTCTTAATCCTCTTTACCTATTTTGCCCATTCCCCTACCTCCCTTCCCTGTGGCAACCACCAGTTTGTTCTATATATTTGAGTCTATTTGTTTTCTTTGGTTCATTTGCTTTTGAAATTTCACCTATAAGTGAAATCATATGACTTTTTTTTCTTCATCTGACTTATTTCATTTAATAGAATATCCTCTAGGATCATTCATGGGGCAAATGGCAAGATTTCATTCCTTTTTTATGGCTAATGTTCCTTTGCATGTATCTTTTTTATCCCTTTATCATCCATAAATGGACACTTAGGTTGCTTCCAAATCTTGGCTATTTTATTTATTTTATTTTTTAAAGATTTTATTTATTTATTCATGAGAGACACAGAGAGAGAGAGGCAGAAACACAGGCAGAGGGAGAAGCAGGCTCCATGCACGGAGCCCGACGTGGGACTTGATCCCAGGTCTCCAGGATCACGCCCTGGGCTGAAGGTGGCTCTAAACCGCTGAGCCACCCAGGCTGCCCAAATCTTGGCTATTTTAAATAATGCTCTGCAACAAACATAGGGGTGCATTATCTTTTTGAATTAGTGTTTTCACTTTCTTTGGGTAAATACTCAGAAGTGAAATTACTGGATTGTATTACTAATTTTAATTTTTTGAAGAACTGCCATACTATTTTTATAGTGACTCCACCAATTGACATTCTCAACAGCAATGCATGAGTGTTCCCCTTTCTCCACATCCTCGCTAACACTTGTTATCTCTTGTTTTTTTTTTATACGAGCTATTCTGACAAGTGTGAGGTGATGTCTCATTGTGGTTTTGATTTGCACTTCCTTGATTAGTGATGTTGAGCATTTTTCATGTGTCTGTTGGCTATCAGTATTTTCTTCCTTGGAAAAAGGTCCTCTATCCATTTTTATCACTTTGCTTTTTGGTATTGAATTATGAGTTCTTTATATATTGTGGATATTGACCCTTTACTGGATATATCATTTGCAAATATCCTCTCCCATTTAAGTAGTTTGCCTTTTTGTTTTATTGACCATTTCCTTTACTGTGAAACTTCATTATTTGTTATAGTCCCATTATTTATTTTTGCTTTTCTTGTCTTTGCTTTGGTGTCAGATGTGAAAAGTCATTGCCAAGATTGATGTCAAGGAGCTTACTGTTTTCTTTCAGAAGCTTTATGGTTTCAGGTGTCACATTTAAGACTTTAATCCATTTATAGTTTATTTTTGTGTATGGTGTAAAAAAGTAGTCCAGTTTACATGTGGCTGTTCAGTTTTCCCAACACCATTTATTAAAGAGACTGTCTTTTCCTAATTGTATATTCTTGTCTCCCTTGTTATAGATTAATTGGCCATATAAGCATGTTTACTTCTGGGCTCCCTATTCTGTTTTGTTAATCTGTGTGTCTATTTTTGTGTCAGTACCACACTGTTTTGATTATTATAGTTTTGAGGAAGTTTAAAATCTGAGATTGTGATACTTTCAGCTTTGTTCTTCTTTCTCAAGATTGCATTGGCTATTTGAGCTCTTTTACAGCTCCATACAATTTTAGGATTATTTGTTGTGGTTCTGTGAAAAATGCTGTTGGTATTTTCAAGGGATTTCATTGAATCTGTAGATTGCTTAGGGTAGCATGGACATTTTAACATTATTTCTCCCAAACCGTAAGCATGGTGTATCTTTCAATTTGTGTCCCTTTCAATTTTTTTCATCAATGTCTTACAATTTTTAGAGTATAGATCTTTCACCTCCTTGGTTAAATGTATTCCTAGGTATTTTATTCTTTTTGATGCAGTTGTAGATGAGGTTGTTTTCTCAATTTCTCTCTCTGCTATTTCATTATTAGTATATAGGAACACAATAGGGGCACCTGGCTGGCTCAGTTGGTAGAGCATGCAACTCTTGATCTCAGGATTGTGAGTTTGAGCCCCATGTTGGGTACAGAGATTAAAATAAAATCCTCAAAAACCACAAACAATTTCTATATATTAAATTAGTTTTAATACATATATTTTTTCATGGAGCCTTTAGGCTTTTCTCTATATATAGTATCATGTCGATCTGCAAATGTATGGTGACAGTTTTGCTTCTTCCTTACAAATACGGGTATCTTTTCTTGGCTTCAAGCAGGCCAAACTTTATCATGGTCTGATCAAAATGGTCATGCAACTATTCAAGGGAACTATTCAAAAGGAGAGACAATATGAAGTCTCATTGTGATAAGATTGTTGGCTTTTTTTTTTTTTTAAAGATTTTATTTATTTATTCATGAGAGAGAGAGAGAGAGAGAGAGAGAGAGAATGAGGCAGAGGGAGAAGCAGGCTCCAAGCAGGAAGCCTGATGCGGGACTCGATCCCAGGGCTCCGGGATCAGACCCTGAGCTGAAGGCAGACCCTCAACCGCTGAGCCACCCAGGTGTCCAAGAAACCAAGAAAATTGGTTTTATAGACTTGTATAAGTTACTCCCTATTTTGACAAGTTTCAATTAGATCCATTATTATCTTTGAAGGTCTTTCTAAAATGTTATCATTCATATACACACTGATAACTGTACTGCCAAACAAACTTCTCAGAGATTGACAGTTTAAGGAGTGAGATAGTTCTGGGACATTTTTCATGGCTTTATTTTCCTATGTTTTGGATTATCTAGGTGAGTCCTAAATGTAATCACAATGTCCTTATAAAAGAGAGGCAGGAGGTAATTTGACTTGAGGGTAAGAAGGTAATGGGACAAGTAAAGCAAATGTTCCTGGCTTTGAAAATGGGAGGAAGGCAGTCTAGAACTGAAATAGGCTAGGAAATGGATTCTCCTCTAGATCCTGTGGAAGGAGTACCCTGCCAACACCTTATTTTTGGCCCATTGCAACTGATTTTGGAGTTCTGACCTCTGAAGCTATAGAAAAATGTATGTCCTTTTAAGCTACCAAGTTTGTGACAATGTGTTACAAGAACCATAAGAAACTAATACGAGGACTAAATAACTTTATAACTTATTAACAGAGCCACATTTTCTTTATGAAATTGCATCCAATTTTCTTCAATTTCCTGTTCTGATATTCTAATAATCTTGATCCTAAGCACCTAGCAATGTATAAAGAGGTATGCAGTCTGTTAGTTTTATTAGACAATCCTTTTCATTAAAAAACAAAACACCAAAATCTTACATTGATCTCCTCTATTCCTTGTTTGCCACTTCTTCACCAAAAATATTTTCTCAATCCTGTACTTGTCACTCTACTCATTGCTGTAGCTTGATTACTATACAGCCAATTCTCTTGAACCATCCGCTAATCTCCAAACCTATACTTTCAATGGTCTGCCATACATATTCAGCTGGTAGCTCACTGGCATCTTGTATTCAATATAACTAGAAATGAATTCATCTTCCCAAGATAGATTTATAAACAGAAAACCAAATCACACCAGGAAATGAATGCTTCATCAAATAAGGCATGTTAAGAATTTTGTTTTGTTTTGTTTTACACAATAATGGAAAACTAGAGGAGTATCTGATTTGGGGAGTTTTGCAGATGTCAGTTTTGAGTAATATTTTTCAGCATTTCTTCACTTTGCTTTGTCCACATGGACAATCCTCTTTATGGTGCAAATGACTATAGGAATGGAAAAATCTTTTAGACTATTCTGTATTTGAATTATAACAATTTTCTCAAGTATCAAAAACTTTGTATATATAGTTGATTGATTTTCTACTATAAGCCATACTGAAATTCATTGATCATGACCTCACAAAGTACTGCTTTGACATCATACTGAGGTTTGTTTTCATGTCTCAATCAACTTTATTGAGGTATACTTTACATACACTAAGATGTATTTAAGTAGAAAACTTACTGGAACACTTTCTAAAGTATAATAAGTAAAAAAAAAAAAAAGCAAATTACAAAACAGTATATATAGTATGCTTCCTTTTGTGTAAGAAAGCAAAATATGAATATATATTTTTGCTTACTTTCAACAAACAAAACATAGGAAGGATAAATCAAAAATAATAAAATTGGTTAAAGTGCATAGAGCAGTTGAGAATGGGACTCCTTAGACTACAACTTTTTAATACAATTTTGCCTTAAAAAAAAGATTTAGGGCAGCCTGGGTGGCTCAGCAGTTTAGTGCGGCCTTCAGCCCAGGGCATGATCCTGGAGACCCAGGATCGAGTACCACGTCAAGCTCCCTGCATGTAGCCTGCTTCTCCTTCTGCCTGTGTCTCTGCCTCTCTCTCTCTCTCATGAATGAATAAGTAAAATCTTAAAAAAAAAAAAAAAAAAAATTGAGGAGTGAGGGGTACAGAGAGAGGGAGAGAGAGAGTCAAGCCAACTCTGCACTGAGTGAAGAGCTGATGAAGCGCTAAATTTCACAACCCTGAGATCAGGACCTAAGTGGAAACCAACCAAGAGTCAAGCACTTAACCGACTGTGCCACTCGGGTGCCCCTATAATTTTGACTTTTGAACCAGGTTAAATTTTACATATTTAAAAAATAAGTCAACAAGAAAAAAAAATATAGATGAATACAAAGGAACAAAAGAACCTAACTGTGCATGAAAATTGACAACGTAAAGAATGAATTCAAATAACTTGGAACACAGTGCTCTTCTCTGTAATTGTTTTCTGAAGACAAGAATTATGTAAAAACCTTGAATTTTACCTTGTAGTTTGTTACTGATGGTATTAGTGATTTTAAACCAATTTTGTATTGTAGGACAGAGTAAATGAATAATCCATTGATATAAAGTACCAGGGTTCTCATTTTGAGAAAAGGGTGATAAAATGAAGTGGGATACAGGAGGTAGAGGAAGAATTCTGAGCTATCAGAATGAAATTGGATGTTTTCAAGATGATGATGATGTTGATAATGATGTGTGTGTATGTTGGGCAGTGATCTTATGTGCCTCCAGAAGTAATTTTTTGAGAATATAAAATCACTAATTGTTGGTTAGTGATCACCTGGTTAAAGCCATCATAAAACTACTTTTATCTCTTTTAGTTAATATGTAAGTTATGGGTTGATATTTGAGATTGCATTAATTTTGTTTTCCAACAAAGTTTCACCAAATTCTTTTAGAGTCCTTTGGATTGTTACCAAAATGTTTAACCTGAATCATCTCATGAGGAAAAAATGAGAGAAATCCAAATTGTGAAACACTGTATGAAATGACTAGCCTGGATTCTTCAAAATTGCCCAATGTCATAAGAGAAACAAAATAGCAGGTAAACTGTTCAAGATTAAAAGGGACTGGGCAGCCCGGATGGCTCAGCAGTTTAGCACCGCCTTCAGCCCAGGGCCTGATCCTGGGAACCCAGGATCGAGTCCCACGTCAGGCTCCCTGCGTGGGGCCTGCTTCTCCCTCTGCCTATGTCTCTTTCTCTCTCATGAATAAACAAATTAAATCTTTAGAAAAAAAATAGGATTAAAAGAGACTAAATTCAATGCAGGACTATCGAGTGCATCCTGGATTTTAAGAAAATCAGTGCAAAGAACAATATCAGAGCAACTTCACAAAATCTGAATATTGTTAAACTGTACCAGTGATCAATTTTTTTTTTTAATTGTTAGAATGTTATTGTGGTATATAAAAGAATGGTATCTTTTTTCAGGATAGACACACCCTCAAGCATTTAGACATGATATCATGATGTATGCACCCTACTTTTGAATCAAAGTTATGTACAGGAAGGAAAGGAAAACACGTGATAAAATGTTAACTAATTCAAGTGAAGCATTTATGAATGTTCAATGTTTATTTTTTAAATAAAAATTTAGAGGAAATTCCAGTGAAAAGAAAGGACTTTAAAAATATTACCAGTGACCTTTAGACAAGAAAACTATTAAGTTATAATACATTATTATTATCACATACCATTGTTGGCAAACTTTATTCCCAAAATCAGCATCATGCGCTTCTTACCATAATGAAATCTCCTGGATTTATTTTTGTTAAATTGACAACTGGAGACAGTGAAGCTTTTCATCAGGTTCCCAGAGTTGCCATAAATTCCAGCATTGTTTCCTCAGCCTAAATCTAGCCCAATCAGGATCCAAAGCACAAATGTAATTATTTCTATATTTATGGGTGATCAACTATATCACAATTAAAACCTAACTTTTTTCAATTTTGGGATTTAATTTTCATTAGCCATGTAGATTTCATATTTATCTTTCAAAGAAATCCACTGTAACATAATTAACTTTCTCCCAGATTGAGAATTTACTGAAAGTTATTTAAGATGTAATATAAGACTGTTTAAAAAAATAAAACCTGACTCCTAAAATTTAAAGAAAAATAACATTTAAAATAACTCCTTAGGGGCTGCCTGGGTGGCTCAGTCAGTTAAGCATCTGCCTTCAGCTCCATCTTAAGATCAAGCCCCCGCAATCAGGCTCCCTGCTCAGTGGGGAGTCTGTTGCTCCCTCTGCCTCTGCCACTCCCCCAGCCTGTGTTCTCTCTCTCTCTAATATATAAATAAAATCTTAAAAAAACAAAACTCTTTAGAGGTGTTTGGTTGGCTTAGTTGGTGGAGCATGTGACTCTTGATCTCAGTGTTTTAAGTTTGAGCCCTACATTTGGTGTAGAGATTACTTAAAAATAAAATCCTAAAAACTAGTAACTCTTGAGTGCCTGGTGCAATTTTTATTTTATTTTTATTTATTTTTTATTTTTTAAAATATTTTATTTATTTATGAGAGACAGAGACACAGGCAGAGGGAAAATCAGGCTCCATGCAGGGAGCCTGATGTGGGACTCAATCCCGGGACTCCAGGATCGTGCCCAGGGCCAGAGGTGGTGCTGAACCACTGAGCCACCCAGGGATCCCCCTGGTGCAATTTTTAGGTGGGTGTAAACATCATCCACTCAAGCAGCTATTGACTAGAGTCCCAGTAAATATCCACTGACATTTCAAAGACATCATCAACTAAATATCATAAGAGAATGGGACGTATCAACTTTGATTTGTATTCAGAATCCCCTATATAATTAAACTAAGTATTATTGAGTTTTCCCATCAATAGGCCTTTGTGGAAGGCACTGAGAAAAAAACAATTCTTATTACTCTTCTCATTTATGGTATGGCTGGAGAGCTAAGTTAGATTTGTAAAAATATAATAGCAAAAATTTAGAAAAATCTGAATGTTGGAAAAAAAGTTAAATTGACCATTAAATATCATGTCATAGAAAAATGTCACTGGAAAACTGAATTGGTATCAGTTAAAGTGATACCGATTCAATTTGATTTTTAAAAATGTATGTACAGGGATCCCTGGGTGGCGCAGCAGTTTGGCGCCTGCCTTTGGCCCAGGGCACGATCCTGGAGACCCGGGATCAAATCCCACGTCGGGCTCCCAGTGCATGGAGCCTGCTTCTCCCTCTGCCTATGTCTCTACCTCTCTCTCTCTCTCTCTCTCTCTCTGTGACTATCATAAATAAAAATTTAAAAAATATGTACATTATTGTGATTTGTTTTATAAAAGCAACATGTGTATGTAGGGAAGAGAAAAAAATACTGGAAACATACACACCAGTTGTACAACAGTGGTTGTGCTGGAATGGGAATTTGCAATTGTATTTATCTTTTTGACTTCTATATAGATCAAATATTTTTGCAACACTTTTGTAATCAGAGTACAAATATTAGATTTTATTTGAGAGAGAGTGCACACGTGCAGGGGGAGGGGCAGAGGGAGAAAGAGTCAGCTGTCAACCAACTGAGCCACCCAGGCGCCCCCAGAGTACAAATATTTTAAAGAAGAATTCCACGGGATGCCTGGGTGGCTCAGTGGTTGAGCTTCTGCCATCAGCCCAGCGCGTGATCCTGGAGTCCTGGGATCGAGTCCCACATCGGGCTCCCTGCATGGAGCCTCTCTCTCTCTCATTTATTTATTCTTCATTTTAAGAATAAATAAAATCTTAAAAAAAAATAAAATAATGTGAGAAAGTAAGACAAATTTGTAATGATAATATACGTTAGGACTACTGATAGCGTGTTTGTTTTTTGTGAATTTTCTTTTACATACAGGCTCCCTTAGCATAAGACAGAGACTATAAAAATGAGAGCTGTTATTCTTTCCTTTCAGATTTATCATACCCTAAAAGGAAAAAAACCTATTCAAAAACAACAAGGGGGCCCCTTGATGCTAATCTTACAGATATAAATGACATTTTAAGTTATACTAAATATGAACATAAAAGTCACTGCATCGGCTGCAACTATAGTGTAATGAAAAAGATGGAAACAACCCAGGAACAGAGGCACGTTTATTTATTACGTAAATAAGGACCAGATATTACAAAAGAACAATCCTTTAGCCAATGCAGGAGGTTGCCTAGGAAGTGAGTTCTTCCAGAGTAACAGAAATAAAGAATGCTATATTATATTAAAAACCAAAGTGAAGGTGGAACGCTAAATTGCTTTTGGAAAAAAACCTATTGTATTGCCTTATTGTATAGAATACAAGTTTTTTTTTTTTTAATTTTTATTTATTTATGATAGTCACAGAGAGAGAAAGAGAGGCAGAGACACAGGCAGAGAGAAGCAGGCTCCATGCACCGGGAGCCCGACGTGGGAATCGATCCTGGGTCTCCAGGATCGCGCCCTAGGCCAAAGGCAGGTGCCAAACCGCTGCACCACCCAGGGATCCCAGAATACAAGTTTCTTTTACTGAAATTTAAACTTATGTTCATTGAAGTATCTGTGGAACTTCTTAAAAGCTCTATTTTAACATTTTGTAGAGTTTACTGTTTACTTGAAATAAAATTCTAATTAAAGTATTAAAAAGTAACGTGTATAATTTTCAAGCTTAAGATGGCAAGGTATGAATTGTAGTGTATAAATAATTATAGTTATGTATATTTGACTATTCAGATAGTACATCCTTATAGTAATATATTTAAATACTGTATTAAAAGTTGGAAGAGGGGATCCCTGGGTGGCTCAGTGGTTTAGCGCCACCTTTAGCCCAGGGCATGATCCTGGAGTCCCAGGATCAAGTCCCAAATTGGGCTCCTTGCATGGAGTCTGCTTCTCCCTCTGACTGTGTCTCTGCCTGTGTGTGTGTGTGTGTCTCTCATGAATAAATAAAATCTTTAAAAAAAATAAAAGTTGAAAGAACTGGGGAGCCTGGGTGGCTCAGTTGGTTAAGTGTCTCCCTTTGGATCAGGTCATGATCCCAGAGTCCTGGGGTCAAGACCTGTGTCCGACTCACTGCTCAGTGGGAAGTCTGCCTTCTTCTCCCTCTGCCCCAACCCCTGCCCTGCTCGTGCTTGCTCACTCTCTCTCGAATAAGTAAAATCTTAAAAAAAAAAAAAGAAAAATTGAAAGACCCAAGACTGTCCTCTCTCAAAATCAGTGGTAAAATCACGTTACTAGTTTCTTATGTTATCTTTCCCAAAATATTCTAGGGGCATATATGTGTAAGCACCTGCTGCCACATCTCACCCCCAGATGTTATCTACTATTCCTATATTTTTCTACTTAGCAATGTAACTTGAACATCATTCCAAACAGCTCATAGCTATTTCTTGTTCTTTATAATAGCTGCATAATACTCCATTTAACTCCATTCCTCTTAATAAACATTTGGATTGTTTCAACATATTAGCTATTAGAAATCATATCTTTGTACATTCACCTCTGTGTATATCCATGGGCTATTTGTTAGGATGAGGATTTTTAGAATTAAGTGGATACAGAGTTAATGTTTTTGAAGAGATTACTCTTCAAAACAAGATTGTACAAATTTATATATACTTTGAGGTATTTTCTTTGTTGGGCTAGGTCAATGTGCTATTAGTGTTTTTATGAAATGTAATTGTGAGAAAAGACATAATTGACATAGAACTTTCATAACAATTTATTAGCAATCCAAAGAATCATCTGCCATGAATCAATCCTATTTCTCTATAACTAAAGTAATTAAAAGAATGGGATGTGAAGACATGAGTTCAAGTCCTAGCTTTGGCACTTAGGATCTGTGTGATTTTGAGCAGGTTATTTGGTCCTTTTAAGCCTTGATATGTCTTTGCAAAAGGGGGCAATAATAGTGCCTACCTAACAGAATTAGGAAGATTAGTGTACAGAATGACTATTGAAGAGACTGACAGGAGTACGTGCTTGATAACTCAGTGGATGACCTGAGTGATTAACACACAAGAGCATTATCTATGTCTATTTGGAAAAAAAAAAAAAAAAAAAAACCAACAAAAAGACAAAAGACAAAAAGATATCAAATAATGAACTAATTATTTTCTCAGAGTCTTTCAATTCAGAAGAATATAGCATCTTCATCTGAACTCCTCACAGTCATGAATGTGAATTTCTGGGCAGAATTTAGTATGGAACACAATTAATTTAGAATCAGACTCAAACTCAGAAAATATGAAGTTCTAATTGAAGAAGAACTTCAGAGGTGCCTGGCTGGCTCAGTCAGTTAACTGTCTGATTCTTGATTTTGGCTCAGGTCATGATCTCAAGGTTATGAGATCAAGCCCTACACTGGGCTGGGTGTGAAGTGAAGAGGAGAAGAAAGAGAGAGAAGCTTAAGTAGACTTAAATTAAAAGCTTAAATTTTAAGTAGACTTAAATTTAAGCTTAAATTTAAAAAAATTTTTAAAGAAAAATAAACAAGAGAACCTCAATAATAGGGAGATTTGGGTTTATGAGATTGCAATATAATCCAAATTTCTCTAATCTCAGAACAAGCAAATTTCTAAGATAGCATTATAATAATGATGGCTGGTAATTTATAAACACTCTTAACTTGAGAATGGCTATAAAGAACCAAGTGTAAGACTTCAATGTTGCAGCTGATTTCAAGCATTCCTTTTAATGGATTTTATGTACTAAAAGTATGATCACCTCAAATCTCTATAAATAGGAAATTGAAACATGTTCACTTTGATACATCAAAAAATATTAAAATAGGCACCGCAAAATATACTTGTGGTTAAAGGTCAAATTTATTAGAAGATTAAGAGATGTATTATACCTGGACTATAAATACTGCACAGCTGACTTTATTCACAGTCAAGCACAGAGATATAGTCAGTGCCAACCTATTTTGTGGATACTCTTGTTCTTTTGTTCCAAGAAAAATTTGCACCGTAAGACTTGGACTTGGGTTTTGGAACCTTCCTCTCTTCAATGTCATAGCTCCACCCTACAAAACAAAAACAAACCCAGAGAAACACAATTAGAGATATCTCAAGAGCACAGCAAGTAGAAGCTAACTTTCATAAATTTAATGTTCATTTATTATGAAGAGTACATGTCAGCACATCTGAAATATACTTAGTAATGTTTTCCCTTATAATCCTGTGACAAGAGAGTCCAAAATATTGCCTGAAGATGATTTATTGTATCTCAAAACTGTCACCCATGATGTGACTTCTCCTTGCTCAATATTCTTTGTTCAATTACTTATGGTTATGTATTTATGTAAAATTTTTTATTTCTCTATGTGGTATAATATGCATCCTCTTTAATAACTGCAGTGCGGAGCATTGAGCAATATAGTCTGTCTCACTGTTTTCTAAAAGCTCATGTTTTCACAACAGTTTGGATCTCACTCAAAGCAATACAGGAAAGTGTACATAGTTATATACATATCTATGTACATAAATAATGGATTCGGAGCATTAAAAGATTACTTGGTCTAGCTCTTTGGACTATGGCAGGCTACTGATTAAATTCAAGAACTTTTTCAGCATTTGTATCAAGGGCTATCTATTTAGAATCCCATGGAAATACTTGATAACAATGCAAATTCTTTGTCCTGATCAAAGGCTCGCTGGATCTAATTTCTGGTAGGGGCTTGAGAATCTGTACTTCAACTATTGATCCTAGATTTTTATGCATAGAAGTTGAGAACTACTGGCCAAAACGATCTATTATCTTCTGAGAGTCTTTGTATCTTCTCTCCAAAGCCCTTCTCATTGTTTTATGATTTTGAAAAGTAGATTTATTCATGTCCATGTCTTCTGCTTTATTAGTTACTCAGTTCTTCTAAGTTATGGAGAACAACCCTTCAACATCCTCCTCTTTGAAAATCATTCTATTCCCTAGTGCAAGCAACCTCTGTAACTTTTACTTTTCTTCATAAGATTCATTTTCCATTCCTGTAGTTTATCATTCTATCTGAGGATTTTCTTCAAATAACTCATCTTGAAACACTTGATTCATTACTGAATCATGCAGTCATGTAAAAATGTCCACCAAACTCAGTATTATATGTCTAATTAAGTAAACTTCTTGATCTTGTGAGTCATTCTAAGTTCTAGTGCCTCTTGGTCAGTATAGTATTTGCTGCCACAAAAACTTATATTTCAATAGCTCCCTACAATGCAATTTTGCCATCAAAGTGAAGCCTGTGAAAATCAAAGCATATTGCTACTGCTGCTTATTTTAGTGTCCAAAAAGAGAAAATAATTAATAATTCCATTGCCAAAACTCCATCTTCAAAGAAAATCCATGTGCTATAAGGAAATTGAGGCAGGAAAGCAAATGAAACAAATGGTTTAAACATACAAACAAAACATCAGAATCCAGGAGAGAAAATATTGATTCAATTTACTTGCTTAAACACAGCCTTACTTTCATGGAGTAAAGTTTTGAGTACTTTCTAATCCATTAAAACAGAAAAAAATTAAAAAGCTGTCTCTTACTTTAGGAGGACCTGAACTTGTAAGTACATTAATAAGTGGCAAATAGCATTTCAAAAACTTTACTAATGGGCCTAAGAAAGTACCTACTTCATAGGTTGTCATGAGGATTAAACAAGCTTATTCATGTGAATGCTTAGAAAACACCTGGCCCTTAATCATTTATTGGGTTCTATGAAAAAGGTACTTTTCTAAAACCTTTATATGAACTAATATTATTTCCTTTATATAACTAAGGAAACTGAGGCACAGAGTGGTTAGTTAACTAGCACAAGCTCACTTGGCTAGGAAGGGACAGAATCAGGACTTATCAACAAAGACAATCTGGGGCGCCCAGGTGGCTCAGTTGGTTAAGCATCTGCCTTTGGCTCAGAGTCCTGGGATCAAACCCCACATGATGCTCTCTGCTTGGTGGGGAGTCTGCTTCTCCCTCTCCTTCTGTCTGCAGCTTCCCCTGCTTGGGTGCTCGTTCTCTCTCTCTCTCTCTCTCTCTGTCAAATAAATAAATAAATACAAATCTTATTTAAAAAAAGGACAATCTGATTCCAGAGCTTCTGCCTTAACTAATACTGTGTCTCATGTGGTTTACAGCAAGCACTTGATAAATAAGCTATTCTTTCTGTCTCAAATTTGATTTGCAACTTTCTAGCAACACATCTTCTATATGAAGTGAAGCATTAATGTGAATAAAATTTCCATCACATTGGAACCCATTACTTTCGAATTAACTATAGAAAGGAATTTTGGTAAGCAAATTAATATTGTGAACTGAACATGATAACTTTAACATTATAAACTTCTCAAGCACCTCCTACATTAACCAGCAAATGATGCTGTTAATTATTTAAAAAAAACTCAATTCAATAAAGCAGGTATAATAATATTTACTGAGCATTTGCTATTCATTTAATAAACATTATTAATTGCATACTGTATGTCAGGGACTGCTGAGACACCAGAGGTAAAGCTGTGAATAAATCCCCAAACTACTTCAAGCTAGCAGAAGAGAAACTGATAAGTAAATGCATAGTATATTAGGTGTTAATATAGTAATATCTATGATTAAAAATACATATTTTATGCTAATGAGCACTAAAGAGAAAACACCTTAGAGTAGGTACACAGGGAAACCCACCCTCCTTGAGAAGGTCACATTTGTCTGAACACCTGAAGGAGGTCAAACAGTTAGCCGTGTGGATGTCTGGGAAAAGAGCTTGAGGCAGGAGCATATCTAGTATTCTATGTTGTTAAGTCTTCTACTAAGTGCTTTAAATGTATTTTTACAGAATTTTAAAAGATCGTAGGTTGCCTGGTTTATAAAGTAGGCATTATATATACTCCAACTTTATATCTAATTATTAAGGAAAAATAAAGCACAGAGAAGGTAAATAAGCAGCCTAAAGCCACACAGCTAAGTGGCAAAGTCAGTGTTTTACTGAGGTCGACTTTAAAATTATGGACCGAATCACGTCATAAATAGTTTAAACTGCATTTCTTTAAATGCATCTTGTAATTGTAATTTTTATCTATTTCACCCATTTCCTTTCAATCTTTGTGATTTTTAACCCCCCCCCCCCCCAGTTTTTATAAATGTGTCTCAAGAATGCCTGGAAAGTAAGTCTATGTTCATCATATGTCCTCCCACTCCCACCCCAGTTGTGGAGGAAGGAAAAGGTTTCTAGTGTAGATGCTACATCCTGTTATAATGATTGTTGGTAAGTTATCCAAGGCCTCCATGATCTCTTCTTGCCAAATGATGGGTGAGAGAATCTATGCTCCCTCCCTACCCCTGCTTCCCAATATATACTCTCCAGCCCAATAAAGACATTGTAAGAGGAACTGAAGAAGAAATGAGGAAACACTTGGACATATTTAGGAATTGGTATTATACACAAATAAATACATACCTGATACTCTCTCATTTACATGGTTAATCTTTCAACCACTGGGGAGAAAAATTTTTTTTTACTGCATCAGAATGCAGATGTAGCTCTATTATCTGTTTTGTTCATGGAGTTTCAAAATGCTGTCGGGGTCACTGCAATGTGAGATGACTGGGATTTTGTACACATAAAAAAACAACTGGTTTGGGTTTTCTCCTTTAACAAAGGAGTGACCTGGCTCTTGGGAATTGTGAGCCAGATCATAGTTGCTGTTGATGGTGATAACAATAAATAGAAGTATCATTATAGGGACTGGAATGTGGACGGGCAAAGCACCTTGGAAAAACAAAAACACACGTGGAAGAAACTAATATTTGCTAAGAATACCCATCTCTATATTATTATTGCTCTACCACAGCCACCATGATTATTAGGATGTAGAGGGGGGAAAACCCTTTTTCTCGCATTTTTCTGTTAGAAACAACTTTGTTCCCAAAGCTGCACAACCAGCTAATACACTTCTCTGATTAAGTAGGTATGAGGAAATCTAATGATAACTCACAAGAGACTGAAACTCAAGTCAGAGTCTACATAAATCTCCATTTGGATTTTCTATCACGGAGAAAATTTTTCTACTATGTAGGACTGATGCTAGGATGAAAATCTGCTCTTTTGAGGGGGGGGGGGTCCTCTATTACAAATCAGACCACATTTCCAAGCATTCTTCTCCAAAGTATTTACCTTACAATGTGTAGATAAATTATTTTATTGGTCCCACTATACTTCATACTACATACAATCTTTCCCAAGTTATTTTTTCTAATATTGTGGCAATATACCAGCTACTGGAACAAGCAGTGACTAGCTAAAAACACAAAATAACCATAAGAATAACAACACTTGAAAGGACTGTAAACATTTGTACTTAATGGATAAGTTACATGAATTATGCTTATTTTCTACTTCCTATTTGGAAGTTGTTCTTAAAAAGAACATAACCTGGAAGAAACAACATAAAAATTTAAGAATGGAATTTTATATGTAAAGTGTTAAGCTTCTATAAGAAATTTCTTTTCAACACTAAGAGTTTTTTTTAAAAACTCAAACTTAAGTTTCTGTATTAGATCATGGAAGTGAAAACACTTGCATTCTCTGAAGAATGCTTATACAAAATCAAGGTGTAGTGTATGGCAGTGGTCCCAATATGTTGTTCTATTAGGACACTGAAAACCAGCCCTTACTCTTCCCAGCTGTGCAACAGAAGAAGATCAAAGCAACTGAGTCCAAAGCAGCTGCCCCAGGGATGGAGTAAGCTCCTAGGGCTGCCGTCACTTCCCACTGAGGAGAGCAGCCATATGGCACGGATTAACCACAAATCCAACCACCAGCACCTAAATGATGAGAAGCTGACTCCCTTTGCTGTTTCACACACTGGAATGCTTTCACAAAAATATTTTGATCTTTAAGCCCTAGTATCAGAGAAGTACCTCTGGCAAATACTGTAGTAAACTTAAAATGTGACCTGTAATATCTTATGCTCAATTTCATTTTTGGAAATATGCCCATTTATTTTGTTGATCTCCAGGCTGTGGTTGAGTTATTCTACTTCCTACAATATGAATGTTTGGTGAAATCTTTCAAATGCACCTCCATAAAAAAGCCCCAAACTCAAGAATCAAAGACCAAAAAACAACACAAAAGGCCTCTGAACAAAACAAGACCATGAAAATTAACTTGTGAGTTCTATGTATGAGACAGAAAATTGATTCCATTCACTTTTATATACAGAACCATTTTATTTATGGTTCAGTAATGCAAAAATAGAGAAATATTCATTAGTGCTTTTATTGTTTGTGAAATGTTACTTCTGGTAACCTTGGTTCAAGTCCTATAAAATGTCTTTCTCCTGTAATAATCTAATCTCAAACCCTGATAGTTCAGAAGTGAATAGTTTAATAGTTTTTCCTACTCTCCTTCTGTGTACAAAGCAAGAAGCACTGCATAATTTGGCACAAAATGACATAACTGGGAGTCACTGCTAACAGAGGCAGAGGATCAGAATAGAAAATGCTTTGGGAAGCCAAAGCAAGATATATTGATACTTGAAAGGTTTTGTATCCACATTATGCCTCCGTAAAAGCACAGCATAAACTTTTAAAATATAATTTAAAGAGGGGGGAGAGGGCTGTGATAGCCTTTGAGGGATTTCACTTTACAAGTCTTGGGCCAGAGCAGCCCAGGTGGCTCAGCGGTTTAGCGCCGCCTTTGGCCCAGGGCCTGATCCTGGAGACTTGGGATCGAGTCCCACGTCAGGCTCCCTGCATGGAGCCTGCTTCTCTCTCTGCCTCTCTCTCTGTGTGTCTCTCATGAATAAATAAAATCTTTAAAAAAAGAAAACACTAAATTAAAAAAAAATAAAAAATAAAAGTCTTGGGCAGCCTGGGTGGCTGAGTGGTTTAGCACCACCTTCAGCCCGGGGTGTGATCCTGGAGACCCCAGTCCCACCTCGGGCTCCCTGCATGGAGCCTGCTTCTCCCTCTGCCTGTGTCTCTGCCTCTCTCTGTGTCTCTCATGAATAAATAAATAAAATCCTTTAAATGAGTGAGTGAATGAATGATAAGTCTGTCTACTTTGAAATTCCCAAGTACCTAATACTTGGCAAGGGAAGAGGTTCAGATTAATTTGCAAGCATCTTAGATCTTCTTTTAGAAAATAATATGGAGAAATAACAGGGGTTGGGATACATTTGCAAAGTAACTCTTTCCACAAAAATTATATAAAATTATTTAAACAAGCAAATAAGGTGAAAATGTGAGGCACCTGAAATATTTATTAGATTAGTAACATTCTACACCTGCCACAGCTGCAACACCTCAAAAATAAACCCACCTTTGATGTGATAGTCAATGGCCCCCTTAAATTTTATCTTTTCAAATAATATAGTTGCTATACAGTATTATTTTTATTTTCAAAGCAGTAATTGGAACCACATTATTCAGAATTTGCCACAAAATAAACTGGTCGGTGTTCCAAAAGTACATGTGAAAATCAGTCATTAGAAATTGAGAACATATTTTTTCTAGAGAAAGAAACTATACAACAGTGGTACATGTCCAAAAATCACTCTCAGAGATTTTGATGTAACTGGTTTGGGTGTGGTCTGTGCATAGGGATTTCCAAATCCCATTTAACCCATAATATACTAGGAACCTCACTAAGCCACCACGTATAACCTTATCTCCATGAGAAAAATTATTTTAGACCTCCAACAGGAAATTTAAATCTCTCTCCCCACCCCAACATTGTCTGTTTCTCAAGAAGCTTAGCAGTTCAGGAGTCAAGCTGAACATTTTTCTGGCCACAGGACAGTACCTGGGACTGGGGATTGAGAAGAAAGAACTACAAAGAAGAAAACTGGGGCTTCAACAAAAAATTATGCAGTGTCTATAGCATGCCAGATCTTAGCCCTGATTGTGGTCCTTGAGTTATATTGAAACCTTGTAAGATGTAGGTACAAATAATCCTCATAATTTGTGGATTCTGTATTTGTGAATTTGCCTGTTTACTAAAATTTACTTGTAAACTCCAAATCAATATTCATAATGCTTCCATGGTCATTAGTAACATGCACAGAGCGATGAAATTTGAGTCACCCAACATATCACTTCCTAATTGAGGTCAAGCAAGGTAATGCTCTGCACCTTCTTGTTTCAGATCTCATACTGTAAACGAGTGTCTTTTTCCGTGGTCTATTTACAGCTACATTTTTTTGCTTTTTTGTGCTTCTTGGTGATTTTGCTGTTTAAAACGGTGCCACAAGTATAGTGCTCTAGAGCTTTTTAGTGTTCCCAAGTGTAAGAAAGGCTCAGATATATCAATACGTATGCTAGATAAACTTCATTCAGGCATAAGTTACAGTGCTGCTAGCTATGAATTCAATGTTCATGAAATCAATAATATGTATTAAATAGGTGGTTTTTTTTTTTTAACATTTTTTTTTATTTTTTTAATTTATTTATGATAGGCACACAGTGAGAGAGAGAGAGGCAGAGACACAGGCAGAGGGAGAAGCAGGCTCCATGCACCGGGAGCCCGATGTGGGATTCGATCCCGGGTCTCCAGGATCGCGCCCTGGGTCAAAGGCAGGCGCCAAACTGCTGCGCCACCCAGGGATCCCTAAATAGGTGTTTTTAAACATTTGAACACTGGAGACGCCTGGGTGGCTCAGCGGTTGAGCTCAGGGCATGATCCCAGGATCCCGGGATCAAGTCCCACATTGGGCTTCCTGCATGGAGCCTGCTTCTCCCCTCTGCCTGTCTCTACCTCTCTGCTGACTCCCTGTTTTGTTTTTGTTTTTTTTTTTAACTTTGCTCTCTACTAAGTTTGGGAATTGGTTTTATGGTCTAATCATTTGATAATTCCCTTAAATAAATTAATGGTTTCAGAGATCTGTTGTCTAAATGGGTGAAAAAAAAAGACAGAAAATCTGGTCTGTTGGACTTTGCAGTCTATTTGAGCTCAAACAAATGAAGAATTTGTATTCACTAAGAGAACAGCTATTTAGCATGGATTACTGAATTTCCTAATTCTGTTACCTGTGACTGAAAGTTTAGAACTAAAGTTATAAGCTGTGTGACTGACTACTGACTGGTCTGTCTATATGTGTTAATTCAGAAGGGTCTTTACCTCTCATTATATGTATGGGTAATGTTTTTCCACCTCTACATGTTATTAATGAATTAGATTATAAAATCTCTTAAAGGGGCTCTGTTCTGAATGGCTTATAGAAAAAAATAATTCCTAAAATTCTTAGAAAATAAGGAAATTCAACTTCTAAATAGTCTTAATGTGGTAGCTCAATAAGGCATTCAACTCTTGATTTTGGCTCAGGTCATGATCTCAGGGTCATGAGACTGAGCCCCAGTGGCCTCCACATTCAGTGGTGAGTCTGCTTGAGATTCTCTCCCTCTGTATCCTGCCAGCCCTTGCTGGGACTCCCCAACTTCCCTCCCCTTCCCCCGCCTCAAAAAAGTAATCTGAGAGACAGAGAGAAAGAGATGGAGGCAGAGGGAGAGGAAGGCTTCCCACAGAGCATAGAGCCCGACGTGGGACTTGATCCCAGGGCCCTAGAATCACGACCAGTGCTACAGGCAGATGCTCCACCGACAAAGCCATCCAGGCGGCCCTCAAAAAAGTATTCTTAAACATCTAAGGAATTCGAGTTCAGGGCAGCCTGGGTGGCTCAGTGGTTTAGTGTCACCTTTGGCTCCCCAGCGTGATCCTGGAGACCCAGGATCGAGTCCCACGTAAGGCTCCCTGCATGGAGCCTGCTTCTCCTTCTGCCTGTGTCTCTCATGAATAAATAAATAAAATCTTTAAAAAAAATAATAATAATTATTATTATTATTATTCAAATTCAGATAACATAGATGAGTCTCGGGGTGCCTGGCTGGCTTAGTCAGAAGAGCAGGCAACTCTTGATCTGAGGGTTGTGAGTTCGAGACCCACACTGGGTGTATAGATTACTTAAATGAATAAATAAAAACTTAAATAAATACTTAAGTCTTTGAAAAATACATATAGCTGATCTTTGGGAAATAAGACAAATTTAACAATTTTGATTTAATAAAAGCAGCTATGTTTATTTAATAAAAGCAGCTATGTTTTCTTTATTAGTGTTAAATATAACACAAGCACAGAACTTTATTGTTTCAATATGTTCTTTCTAAACTTATTTTAAATTTACAGATCAAATAAGCTAGCATTACTTCTGTTTAATGTTTATAATCCTAAAAAATATAAATTTGCATTTATCCAAAATCATTGATTATTCTGGTAATTTTAACAGTAATTGTGTTTTATAGTATGTCACTTTGAAAAATAATTTCCAAGATCTTTGGATAACTTAAAACCTTAGATGATGTTAATGGATATTTATTAAATACCTAGATCATTTCTAAGAATACTGAACAACCGATTACTAAGCAAAAATTTAAGTTTATATACTTTTGCTTCTTGATTTTATATGGTACAGAGAGGTTGTACCTTTGGGTTTGTTAATGGATGCGTTCATTTTTGCCATTTAGAGAAGTTCCACTATAAAGAGTGCATGTGGTTGTAGAAAGTTGTTAAGTGAATTTATAAGTTTTGCTAGTTTACTTAAATATTAGTGTGTAACAGTTTTCAATGATCTCTGTTTCCTCTATGAAATCAGAGTAACTTTGATTAAAAGATATAATTAACATACAAAATTTTATTAGGAGCAATAGTGGCAAAGAGGTATAACTTCATATGCAAGGTAATGAGATGTGTTTCTGTTCTTCAACAGAAAAAAAAAAAACAGTATAGAGAGGTCCCTTTCAGGCAACTGACCTGAATAATGGAAACTTGATCAAGAGAAAAGGACCCAGCGTGACCACCAAGCTCATGGTAAACAGGCTCACTAAGCTACCCACCTCAAAATAGCCATAGGCCCTAACTGACCAATTACAACTAGGCACACAGTTCCTAAGATTACCAAAAATTCCATACTCTTTCACTCTGCCCAATAACTGTGGTCCCTCACCACCTCCTCATCTCAGTCTTTCCTTTGCGGTCTTGTCCACAGCTTCCTTGCAGTGTATTCAATAAACCTCTATCTCTTTTGTTGTGCCTTGGGTGAATTCTTTCACCTCCTGCACTGTCACAGCCACCCTTATTAGTCAGGTCACCCCATAGTTAAGTCCTAAAGCTAATGTTCAGAATGAGAAAGAGAATGGTGAAGGACAAAACCTGAATGGATGCTGAAAGTTATGTAAGATTTAAAAAAGAAAGTTGTGTTTGGCTTACGGTATGTCTAAAAAGTCTGAAAAGCTATGAAATGTGTTAAAATCTTAGCAAAGTTTGCTCAGTTTGGGTGCGCTTATTTCATTAGTTCACTGTTTACTGCCTCTATCTACAACACGAAGGGTTATTCTTTTTGTCTAATCTGCCTAGATTTCAAAGTTTCTGCGGCTTACCAGAATAACTTTAAATGCTTTATGCTGACTTTAGGTCCTTGATGACGTCTGTAAGAGCTCAGGATCTTTACAGTCATGTTACCTTTTATGTCTATAAGTTTTATTATCCCTTTGAAATGAGCAGTCAAGTACTGTTTGTCCAGCACCCACGATCCTATTCCTATCCTAAGTGTGCAAATCTACTGACATTTTTAAATTTTTGTCTTCCCAAAATAACAGCCTAAATGTAAAATAAGATTCAGATTATCTTTGTACCTAAGAAACTATTTTCATGATTCCCCAGAGGGCCTCTGGAATATCACAAAGATGTATTCTTTCAACCTTGTGAAAAGAGAGATACTGGAAATAACTGGGTTTATTCGACATGATACTATTTACGAATATAAGAGTTATCAAGTCAGAAGATGCTTAACCCTCCTGAGGTTAAATCTATATGGGTAAAATGTTAATAGAAATATTTCAGAAATTTATGTTATATGCTAAATATAGATTCTCAGTGCCCAGTAGTCCATGATGTTTTATTTATCAGACACAATTTCACTTATCTTTAAAAACATTAACTTGGTTGCATCTTCCATAGTTTGGAATCATAGAGGATCATAGTTTGGATCACAGAGGCCAGTATATGCAAATTGGGAATCCAGATCACTTATCAATGGAGTTTTATTAATATGCAAATATTTAGGATCTACCCCAGATTTACTGAATCTCTTTACTTGATTTTCTTGACATATTTTTGGTATATTCTTACTATATGTTTGACACATTCAGGGTATATTATATCTTAGGATTAATTATTTCTCTGTAAATATTATGTTCACGTATTTTTATAAATTAGATGCACATTCACTGTTTTCTTTGAAAACAGGCTTTATGGTTTAGCACCGCCTTCAGCCCAGAGCCTGATCCCGGAGACCCGGGATCAAGGGGCTCCCTGTATGGAGCCTGCTTCTCCCTCTGCCTGTGTCTGTGCCTGCCTCTCTCTCTCTCTGTCTCTCTCTCTCTGTGTCTCTCATGAATAAATTTTTTAAATTTAAAAAAAAAAAACAGGCTTTAATACTGATTACAGATATTTTGTCTATAACATTTTTGGTATGACTTTAAGTTGCATTATTCTTATTTTGAATGCTTATATTTCATTTCTGAAATTTACCAGTAATGTTAATTACAGCCATCTTAAGTCTTTTATCACTTAGGAATAGATTTTTTTGTTTTATCCTGATGCTATCCTGAAATCCATTACAGGCCAGAGTGCTTTGTCTTCAACAAAGAAAGAGCCTCAGAGCTCCATGGAAGACTTAGGTATTCTTGGGTATAGGCTTCTGATGCCGTAAATAATTGTAAGACCATACCAGTAGACTGAGTCAGGATTTCCATAACTCTAGCTGAGGAGCAGACAAATTTATGACACAGTGAAGCCAGAGTTAATGATACAGGACTGAATGCATTGATGAAGGCTGAATATAGTTTTTGTTTGGAATATTTCTGATATTGTTTCAATGTTCTATTTTCTGGGCAGTTAAGGAAGTCCTTTCCCTTTTCTCCTGGGGTATCTATAATTTAATAGACAGTGTTTTGTAAATTAAAATTGGAGTCATTTGTAAATGATATTAGTTTCCCTGCATGACCCCTACAGAACTGGGTAACTCTTGTTGAATATTCTTATATTCATGGCAATATAGTAATTGGCACATTTTCAATATGTCCTCCTTTTTATTAGAAAATAAGTGTAACCAATGGCTATGAAATGAAGGCCTTACCTAGATTGACATATTTGACAATGCTACTCATTTAATCAGATATGACCACATACTTTTAAGGAACTAAAGTTGACAAAAATCCTTCTAGGAAAGTGGCCTGGCACCAGGCTAACTTAAAAATTCCTCAAGGTAGGAAGGAACCTTATTTTGAGGACTTTCATATTTCCCTGAGAAGGGAAGGAAAATTTGCCCAAAGTAATAGGTATCACAGAAGAAATCTGGTGGCAAGTTATTGGTTGCGAAAAGCCTAACCTGAGATTCCTTATGAAAAATTTCAGCAAAGCAAACTTAAGAAAGCTTATATGGTGAAGAGCAGCAGAACTGTGGCCTCCCAAAATGCCTTTTTGGCATACGGATTTGGAGCTGGTTATTTAAAAAAAAAAAAAAAAGTAAACACAGGAAAATCTCTGAAAATGAAGAAATTGCCCTTTTGTGAGGGACATTTACATTTATAAGGGAAATCTCCATTTGTAAAGGTGTCTCCCACTCTGTATTAGGAAGTAGAGGATGACTAAAACTCTGGAAATTCACCAATGGAGAAGCGTTGGAATTAAATCTGCCTAACAGTTATACCCTTCTTTATGGTGCATTGCCTCCCAAGACTCACTCTCCCCAGCATCCTCTCCCCAGATCTATTGTCTTTACCTGGAGATTTTATTTAGGTGGTGGTAAAGGTCATTCTGGAGTTACACAGTTTTCCCGGGTGTACAGGAGGTATACATGTTACTAAACCTGTTTTTTTCTCTGTTAATCTTCCAATTATGAGGGCAGAGGTCTCAGCCAAGACCTATAAAGTTAAATGGAAAATTATTTTTCCTCCTCTACAATTGCAAATTATTCATTCTTGCTATACCTAAATAATCAGGCCAAATATTAGCCCAATATTTTGTGATCATAAATCTTTGGGATTTTCTTTTTAACAAAGCAGAAGGGTAGAAACAAATTATGTTTCAATAGAAAACTGCATTATCTATAGTATGCCTTTCCCCTTCCAGGTTATCAGATTTCAGTTTAATTCCTAGTCTTTCAGCTATTTTATTTCTTTTTAAGTTGTATGACTGATAGATATGCAAATTATGTCCTGTGTCCTACTGGTAGTGATTTAATTAACTGCCCTTCCCCCACAAAACGTCCATCTGTCTCCATTTGCATTCCTTTTTTCCACATACATTTGTGCTGTTTTGACTTTTACTTTGAACTGGCTATAACATCTACCTAGTTCCTTTATATCGCATGAATAAAATAAATTCTTTAACATGAATTTTTATATCTGTAGGAGTCCTGATTCTTACCTTTTGAAACAAAGGTGTCTTTTTAACAAATGAGTGAATGTTAGCTTGAGACCCTTGTTAGTAGGTTTTAAGGTAGGTGGAAGTCCAGACTTTGCTGATGGGTCTACTTCTGGGATAACTGTAAATCCTGGGTTGCAGTTCCAATTACCTCCATATTTTCCTCAATCCAGGGCTTGACCTGTCTGCTTCCTCCCCTGCTTCTACCTTCTATTACTTCAGAGGCGGGTTTTCTTCCCCAATAGATCCACTGTGGACAGAATGCAGTTTCACAGTTTATCCTCTATCCTCCTACTCCTGAAAGAAACCCTCCTCTATTTTGAGAATTTCAAAGAGTTTTTACAGCTAACAACAATGAGAAAAACACAGGGGGTAAAATGACCTACCAAAGGAAAGTCACAAAGTTTCAAATCAGATCAAACGGGGAAAAGGCCATTTCTGGTTTCATTAGCATGTAAATGGTAGGAGACCCTAGCCTTCTATCACTGACATTTTTCCACAGCCATCTTCTCCGGCTCTCCTAGACGCAGCTTCCTTCTCCTCCCCGCCCTCACCCTCAACCCTAGAAGGAAACACTAGGAAAGACAAAAGCCACAATGGGTGAGAAAGGTAGGTCTTTTCAGTATACAAAGAACTAAAGTGAGGTTCATCTACATTTCAGAGGAAACCCCAGATACTCTTTTCTCTTTTTACAAAGAAAGGTTATCTTTGAAGAGTTCCTCTGGAATATTTGCTGAGCTCAAAGAGAGACCTTCAGGAGGAGGCCCTGGGGTTAAAGCCAAAAGACACAGGGGTATTTATATTTTCTTTACTTAGTGTGTATGGGGGAGGTTGAGAAGTAAGATTTGGAGGAGTGGAAGGTAGGGAGCAGGGAGAAAAGCCACAGGGAGGGCATTCAGTCTTTTCTCCTTTCCCATACCCTAGTTTCACAGAATTAGCCCTCTGAAGAAGCGAGATATGGTGAGAAGAGAGACCTAAGCAAAACAGAAGCAGGGGGGTAGTTACAGGAGTTATTAATAGCAAGAAGAAGAGAACTTCTTTTAGTCTCAGAAATTATATATTCTTACATAAAATTCTTATATAAAAAGATGAACCTGCACAGTACCTTATATGGTTAAGAAATGAAAAACGGGTGATTAATGGGATCTTGTGGTATAATATAGGTCTCTTTTAGCTATTTTATTTCATTATTATATTACGTGTAACATAAGAGTTTCCACTTATCCTTGATTCATACTGAGTAAGAGTAAAGAATAGAACTATACTTCTCAAAATACAAAACGTGAAGTTTTCAAAGTTGGATAAGGTTTTCATATTTATGATATTCACTATAGAATATGTATTAGTGATTCAGAATATGTATACAACGTATATTCTGTACATTGCTAATAAGTACTATAGATCAGTGCTGTCCAATAAACATAATGTGAAACACAAATACTTTTAAATTTTCTTTTCTCTTCTCTTCTCTTCTCTTCTCTTCTCTTCTCTTCTCTTCTCTTCTCTTCTCTTCTCTCTCTTTCTTCTTTTCTTTTCTTTTCTTTTCAAGTTCATTTAAGTAATCTCTATACCTAATGTGGGGCTGGAACTCCAGAGCCCAAGATCAAGAGCTGCACAGTCTTCTGACTGAACCAGCCAGGTGCCTCAATTTAATTTTAAATTTTCTGATAGCCACTTTTAAAAAATGACTAAGGAAATATGTAACATTTATTTTAATTGTATTTTCCTAGCCCAATATATATCCAAAATGTTATCACTTAAATATGTAACCAATGTAAAAACTTAAGTTTTTTTTATACCAAGTCTTTGAAATACGATGTATATTTTACACTTATTGCACATTTCAATTTGAACTAGACACATTTCAAGTGCTATACAATCTCATGTGGCTACTGTATTGGACAGTGCTGACTTAACTGATGTAGGAAACAAAGGCAAAAGAAAAAAATTAAATTTCCTTACTGTCTACAGCCCATTGAAAGTCCTTGAAATAGGCAGAATGACCTTCCTCAGAGAGCTTAGCTATCCCCATCCCCAGGATCCTGTAAGTCTTAATATATAAATATTTCTTTGAAAACTTCCTTTATCTCTACCCCCCCCAAGATACTTAGCAAACATATGGCCCACTGACATACATCTGAAAGGTCTCAAGACTGAGTTTTTACCAAACAGTAATAAATGACCTTTTCCTAATAGCTAGCCCCCTCAGGATCCTGGAAACCTTGTTTCCAAAATACTCTGGAGGCTTGTGCTGTCCCTTACCCCTTCCCAACCTGAAAGTATATAATCAGTCACCCAGCACAACCTCAGAGCTTTGGGTCCTGTCCCTGTGGGTCCTGTTCCCGTGCTTTTAATAAAACCACCTTTTCACATCGAAGAAGCCTTGTTCCTCATTGTACTGATTCTCAAATAGTCCCTGAGTATACAAACTATCTTTTCCTTGAGGCAGTTTTACCCTAACTTCCTATTTCTTGACACTATTAAAAGGCAAACATTTAATACTCCTAAATGCATAACCTTTGCCAGGTTTTTTCATTATCAACACAGAATCATCTATATTCAACAAAAACACATTTTCCCTCTAGAGCATAAAATGGATAAGGTACTGGGCTAGAAAGTAAAGAAATAAAACTGGATGAGTTGGCCCATGAGCTTAATTTCCTTAAACCTGTAGTTTTTGAGTATTATCTAATACAACTTTTCATTTCAAAGAGGAAGGAATAATGTTTATCAAAGGTTAAGTATAGTGAAACAAGACTTGTTCAAAATCTCCTGTATAGCAAGCAGACAGTTATGGAATGAGAATCCTAGTTACTAATCTCAGTCCAATAGTTGTTACATATTAGTGCTTCTAAATTCTTTCTAATGCTTTCATTAACCAGGACATTGGTTCATCCAACCTTCAATAGCATTATCTTATAAAAAAATGATGTGGAGGGAGAGTGGATCCTTTTTTATGTCCCCACCACTATTCACCTACCCATGAGAGGCAAATCCGAATGTGATAAGATGTGGGTAATTTGGAAAAGATCCTCAATCCCATGATTCTGTACCATTTCAATGATTTGCTTAGACTTGCTGCCTCAATAACTAGAGAAACAGGACTATCTATATAAAGTCTCTTTACATAAAATGATTTATATTGCTGACTTAAATAAATGAGGCAGCTCACAAGTATTATAGTGAATTCAAGGGTGGAATAATCAGCTTCAAATTCCTTTTGCAGAGAAATGTATTTTACAAAGTCCGTAATTTTACCACGTATCACATGTCCATTAAATAGGTTTTGTGCGACATGTTGGAGACAAGGCAGTGGCTAAGATGGATATGATTCCTGCTACATTGTAAGGTTAAAATTCCTGATCCACTGTTAGCCTGCAGTATTATAAGACACTACCCACTAAGCTTTTTCAAGTTATACTGTTTATTGACTTTGATAACGTTCCTCAATTTTCTTGCCCAGGGAGCAGAAATCAGAGTGGGAAAGTACCTGATTTCAACAGCAGCAGAGACTAGTTCACACCTGCAATTCACATGGCAACTGTAGTCATGTAGTCCTGGTGACCACTTAGACATTAACCAGAGATTTAACAGTTTAATTAGATTTCCTGTTATTAAACTCACATTGCAGACCTCAAATGAATAATTTTCAAGGTGTCAGACATGAAATATGGTAGGCTGCAAAGATGGAAAACATTAATAGAACTGTTTTTGATAAGCTATATTAATTTAATTAAAAAGCAATTTAATTTAAATCAAAATAATATTTTAAAGACCACGATCACTTTGAGAATAATTATATAATTAAGAAATTTAGAAACTGCCAAGAACATGTTTTAATAAGAAGCTTTACTTACTAAATTTGTTTTTAGATCTTAAAAAGTCTACTACAAAGAATAGGATAAACTTATAAATGATTATAACTTAACTATGTTCTTTTTTTTTTTTTCTTAACTATGTTCTAAACACTTATTAACTACTTCAATCCTTATAACAATGCCCATTGTACGTAGGAGAAAATGGAAGTGCAAAGGCATACAAATACTAAAAGAGCAACATGGATCTAAACTCAGGCAGTTTGGCTTCACACTCTTAATCATAAGCTATGTAACACTAAATACTAAAAGGCAAGTATTTTAGATAACAAGCTTTATATAGTACTTTCACATTTA
Organism: Canis lupus baileyi; assembly: GCF_048164855.1. Taxonomy (NCBI): domain Eukaryota; kingdom Metazoa; phylum Chordata; class Mammalia; order Carnivora; family Canidae; genus Canis; species Canis lupus. The sequence goes on from NC_132841.1 coordinate 62,418,991, forward strand.
TATGTCAAATATGTTACATAACACTAATAATATTTTACATTTACATATTGCCTTAAATTAACAGCTTACTTAAATAGACATTATCTCATTCAAATAGATAACTTAGATTCAAATTCACCTGCTCATTTAGAATAGAAGAATGCATTAGGTAAAAATACATACTAGTGCTTGTAAATCCAACAGAAATACAGCAGAAATGTCAGATGGAGAGAGGTAAGGGTCAGAACTAATAATTATCAAGTATCTGTCATGTATGAGATACTGGGCTAGGTACACTATGAGTTAAGTATCATGACTTCAAAGGAAAAAAGTCCATTATGAAATTAACCCAAAATCATGTAGCTTCCAAATTGGCATAATAAGGATCAGAATTCAGACTGGACTGACTCCAAAGCCTCTCTTCACTACCATGTTGCATGGCTTAATAGATAATGAGAAAAAAATTTTTGCATTTTTGTTTTAGGAACATCAATATAAACAATAGTTTTAGGTGGCTACCTCAAAAACTAATACCCTCTTAGGCTGCATTAATCTAATTGCAGAGTTGAGATTATGCTTGGTACTATACCCATCATATCTAGAAAAGTAGCCCACAGACATTTAGGCTTACATGAAGTTTTACAGAGAATAAGGGAGCAATAACTATTTTCCAAATAATCGAAGAGCCATTAGGTGGCATTATAGATTATAGATGGAGATTTTTGTCTCAGAGTAAGAATAATAAACAGGTATCAAAACTAGGATAGGCTGCCTGCCTTATGAGATGTTCAACTAGAGTTTATAAACTAAATGTTAGTGATTTTTGCAGAGGGAGTCCTAAATAAGGTAGGAGTAGAAGTAGTTTTACTCCCTGCCTCTATTTCAAATTAGAGCATTTTGGCTCTTACAGGTTATGTGGGCATTCCATTTTAGACTTTTTTTTGGAGGGAGGAGATGTTCTAATGGTATTAAAAAAAAACTAAAAACTACTGGATTAGATATACTATAAAACTTCTCTCAACTCAAATTCTATATCCCTGACTGGTTTTGATTAAGGTCAAGAATATAAAATCATATCTTGATTTTATTTGTCAAAGCAAAACAAAAACAGACCAAACATACCATTTTTTTCTGCAAAGGCAGCTGCATCTTCTTTAGTACTGAAGGTTAAAACCATGTTGGACAAAGGGTCAGCCCTGTAAGAAATTTTTTTTCCAGGATTTAGCATTAAATTTGCTTTAAAAAACAAAACAAAACAAAAAAAAACACCATGTTTAAAATACAGTAAATGTTTAGAAAATAAATGGTACAATATCAGATAAGTATACTATTGAAGGAATATCTTATTTTAAAACTGTTAACTCCTTGAATATCTTTTCCTATGTTAAACTGAGATTTTCTTTTTCTTTTTAAAGATTTTATTTATTTATTCATGAGAGACACAGAGAGAAACGGGCAGAGACCTAGGCAGAGGGAGAAGCAGGATCCATGCAGGAAGCCTGATGTGGTATTTCGATCCTGGGACTCTGGGATCACACCCTGAATCCAAGGCAGACGCTCAACTGCTGGGCCATCCAGGCGTCCCAAACTGAGATTTTCTACACTATACTGTCAAATTTAAAAATTTATAACTGCAAAGACATTCTGCAATTTTGGGGCTTTAATAAAATCATTTATTCACCCCTTCAGGAAAAAATAATAGAATTGAATATTTAAAATCCCAACAAAATTCTCAAATTGACCTTATAAATTCAATATCAAGATATTTACTGGTGAGTGCAATTGTCAGTACTATCATTACCCTAAAAAATAGATGGCAACAACACCCACTCTTCTAAATGAACCTTCCAGCATTACAGACAATAATTAAGCATATGACCAGATGAAAAATTAAAGCTCCAAGAATTAACATCTGATTGAGTTCTTCAATACAGGATAGTGATAATGTTTACAAGTCTACAAGGAAACTTCTTGGGTGCCTGAGTGGCTCAGTTGGTTAAGTGTCTGCCTTTGGCTCAGGTAATGATCCCAGAGTCCTGGGATGGAGCTCCACCTCAGGCTCTTGGCTCCAAGAGGAGCCTGCTTCTCCCTCTCCCTGCTGCTCCCCCTGCTTGTTCACGTATATGCACTCTTTCAGTGTCAAATAAATAAAATTATTTTTTAAGAACCCAAGTTTATATAGAAACTTCACAAAATGCACAAAATATATTATTTCAGAAATATCACTTTTATCAGTACATTTATTAAAAGGTAGAACACGGTTTGCTCCAAAAGTTTATTATAAATCTCTCAAAGGCAAATATAGCATTCTGTGAAACATCATTTAGAAATGTGGAAATAAAAAACTAAGATTTAGAAAGTAATGTGGATAATGGGAAGATATGAGATACACATAGGGAGAGAATTTATGGGAAGTAGCCCTCACTGGAATTAAGATCCATAAATTATTGCTGCTGAACTTCTAGTCCTCTATTATGGCTCCTTTGAGATCCTCATAATGATAGGTATTCTTACCATGTCCTCTCCTTGTAAGGAAAAAATGCTTTACACATTGGTTAGCTATATTAGTACCAATAACAAGTAATTTATTGACCTCTCCTTTATGCACAAATGGTTTCTCAGTTGATAATTTGGATAAAATATACTGAGAACAAAAATGGCAACATAAATATGATTCAGTAATTTTTTAAAAAGATTTATTTATGAAAGAGAGAATGAGCAGGAGGGGCAGAGGAAGAAGGAGAATCTCCAGGAGACTCCCCACTGAGCACAGAGCCCAACACAGGGCTCAATCCCACAGCCTGGAGATCACAGCCTGAGCCAAAACCAAGACTCAGACGCTTATCTGCGCCACTTAGAAGCCTCTGATCCAGTAATTTGGTAAGCACTGACATTCATGTTAGCTTCGTTGAGAATAGGAAACAAAACAAAAACTGTAGGAAAAAATTGGGAGCCAAAAGCTCCATTTTCTGCAAAGGTGGTATTGCCATTATTATTCTCATTTTATTGAGGAAGAATTACATACATAAATTGAACAGTAACAATGTGCATCAATAAGCCAACATTTTTCCAGCACTCCGTTTCTATCCTTTTCATCCTCCATCACCTACCTTTTGAAGTTCTAAGTATGTTGCCACTACCAGCGTTCACCCTTTCTTATCCTTTCCCCAAACTACCATACTTTCCTAACTAATCTTTCTTCTCCCTCCTTGACTCCAATCTACCCTTGACCATGTTGTCAGCTTAATTTTCCTAGTTTGACTCTTAAATTCACTGTCCAACTAGAAAACTTAAAATAGTTTCCTCTGTTTACCACATGAATTTCAAAATTTCCTACACTTTAGCATTCCAGCACTTCTCCAATATGATCAGAACCCACTTTCTAGTCTTCTTTTGAATTATGCCCCTTGGAGGTAACCAACTAGCCAAACAGATTGCTAAGTGTTCCTCTAAATGTAGCCTATATGTTCCCACCAGCTCAATCTGTTCCTCCCACTAGAAATATAGAGGAAGACCAATATACAGCATAGAGAAGTCCATCCCAACCATCTCTCATGGTTTACAATGAATATCAGTCTTTTCTATGAAGTATTTTCTTTTATATCCAACTTCCTCCAACTATAAATAACCTCTTTTCCATCTTTACTAAATATAATTTGTACTTATGTTTTTAAACTTTACATGCTCAATCCCCAATTACTGAGGTTCCAATTTTGGTAATGGCAGATTTACCTACCATTAAAATAAGATTCATCTGCCTAACAATTACATAATAAGCTGCGGACAAAACAAAAAAAATCCAACTGTCTGAAGGGAAGAGCGTGACCAAATGCAGGAATGAAAATGGAAAGGATTAGACCTTTGAAAGAAGGGAACCACAATGGATTAGATTCAAATTGATTGAATTTTCCCCCTAAAGGTACTCTCTGGTACAGACATTAAAACCCATCTAGAACTCAAGCAGAAAGCCATAGTCTTATCAGCGCAAGGAATCTGAGGACCGGAGTTTTTAGGATTGCCAGAGCAGCTGCAAAGTAGGGGAGGAAAGAGTGAAAAGGAGGAATTTGCAGAGGAGGGAACTTCTGCAAACAAATGGGCAGGGCTCTAAAACAATAGCTGAGAAGCCTGAAAGAATTAACCAGAGATTTCAGCAGCTGTTTCCTTGCTACAGGGAAGACTAAATTTGGAGTCCCAAAGAGTTAGAAGGACTTGGTTAAGTACTTTGTGCTTTCCACCAAGACCTGCCTTTTTATTATTATTTTTCAAATTTTAAGTAGGCTCCATGCTGGGCATGGAGCTTAACCTGGGGCTTGAACTCATACCCGGAGATCAAGACCTGAGCTGATATTAAGAATCAGACACTTAACCAACTGGGCCACCTATGCATTCCTATACCTTTTTATTTTTTAACACTATGTTTCTAGGACTATGACTACAGAGTAAAACTGAAACAGACCCACCCTACAAAGCATAAAATATACCCTCTACAAATTCAAGGTAATCTATTTGTAATTTAACTGTCTGCTGGAACAAAACTCATCACATTACCAGTGTCATTAAGTGGATAGGCATAAGGATAGAGAATTTAGAGAATTATACTTTTTTTTTCTTTTCCTTTTTTCAGAATGAAACTTAATAAAAATTGGCTTGATCAGGATTAATTAGCATATTAATAAAGTCATAGGTTCACCTGATGTACAAGAATCTTCATTTTAGTATTATGCATAATAACTCCAACTGAAAATTGTTGTTCAAAAGACAGCAAGCCTGGGGGCACCTGGGTGGTTCAGTAGTTGAGTGTCTGCCTTCGGGTCAGGTTGTGATCCCAGGGTCCTGGGATTGAGCCTGCTTCTCCTGCTACCTATGTCTCTGCCTCTCTCTGCCTCTCTCCTGAATAAATAAAGAAAATCTGAAAAAAAAAAAAAAAAAAAAAAAGACAACAGGACTAAAATGGAGTCACTTGTACTTAGCCCCATATCAGCAAATCAGCACTTGACACCTATCTTAACTGCAATTTCAATTTCTCTCAGGAATGAAGAAGTCTTAAACTAGTCAAGCTGGAATACCAATCAGAGGCAAGGTAATCTGTTCTTTCCTTGTCCTTGTCCTTGTCCTTTTTTGCCCGTAAGTCTTTCATTTTGTAAAGCTTTTAGTAGCTTCTATTTGCTAGATGGAATGCTGCTGGATTCATGAATCACTGAATTAAGCCAATTTGATCTTTAAATTTACTCAGCTGAATTTTGTTTTTAACCAATTTAGTGGCAGCTGTGGGATCTGAAGCAAATTTCTGATGGCATTCAGATACAATAAGCAACAGGTGTGGTACCCACAAACCCTTGAATTCTTGGTTCATCATTTCCAAGAGCCATGAGTAAGTTTCTCTTGATTCTGGGCTCCACTCTCTCTGCACAATCCCAATCTAATTGGCTTACAAGCCAGTTCCATGCTGGAATTCTGGCTTAACTGGTGGAAACCCCCAGTGTTGATTCTGTCCCAAGACCCATGTGGGAACTGTTAGTGGCAGCTGCAGTTTCCCGCTGATGTGGTGCCTCCAGTCCCCATCTGTTGGTGTCGGCTAGTTTAATCCTTTCCCCAGTCCAAGGTTCCATGGTGGAAATCACTGGTGGTACACACAGGACTATCTCATGGCCAAACACAGTAACATCTCTAGGTTATTGCCAATATACTACGATATACATGTTTGTTTGTCTTGTGTTGGGTAAAGGCTAATGCTAATGCGGATCTTGGAAGCAAAGAAGCTGCAAAAATTGGTAGGAACATATTGAGCACTTAAAAGCTGTTAGAGCATTCACCAACTAACTCAAAGATCCCCACGTTAGTATAAATTGGCTGCAGAATAGATTAGATTGACACTATATCACTGCCAACCTCAAAATATCTGTGCAATGAGGTACGCTGCAAAATATCACAAAATCCCCAGTGTAGCAGCACATCCCTTTTAGGTATACGTTTGGCTCTGAGAGATCCAAAGATTTAGCTTTAAAAAGAAAAAAAAAAGAAAAGAAAGAAAAGAAAAAAGAAAAGAAAAGAAAAGAAAAGAAAAGAAAAGAAAAGAAAGAAAAGAAAGGAAGAAAGAAAGAAAGAAAAAGAGATCCATAAATTCTAAAAAGTTAAGCATGCCACCTTCTGGCACACCTGCATATTTTGTCTAAAAACTATGGTCTCAGAAGTTCTATAGCTTGGTGAAATATCTACCAAAATGTCAAAATTTTATTAGAGACAACCTAGAATTACACTGGCCATTATGGAAAACGTTCCAATTAGATGAGATCATTCATTTAAGAAATGCACTTGAAAACAAGGGTTCCTGAACTGAACAAACAGAATGGGATACGTATTTTAATTGGTATTCAGAAGATTGCAAAATGTATCAAGATTCCAAAATTACTTCATTAAAAATATGAAGCAAAAGGCTAATGAAAAATTAAAGACACAAGAGGTACTTTAAAAAGATATAAAACCGGAATGATTCCTATTGCTCCCCTCTAATCTTCCTTTACTTTAGTATTCAACATTCTACTGATCTATCTAAACTGCCTTTCCACCCTGAAGAGACTATTCAAAGGTTACCTTTTATGATAAAATCATTCTTTCACTCCTTGATCAAAGACCAAACTAAAAACCATAGTTAAAGAACTTCCTAAACCCAAGGATGATCCACAAAAGTTTTCTGAAGAATTTATTCAAGTCATTATGAGGACTTATGACCCCAGGCTGCCAGATCTTGTGCATATGCTGGTGGGACGTGGGGAAGCCCAAACAGGATACAAAGCAGGATGGTGTAACTCCAAGGATGATATCCCAGATCCTTAACCTTCAACCTGGTTCCCTTGTGGACAAGAAAAGGCTCACAGAACAGCCCACTGATTTTTTTTTTTAAGATTTTATTTATTTATTCATGAGAGACAGACAGAGAGAGAGAGAGAGAGAGAGAAAGGCAGAGACACAGGCAGAGGGAGAAGCAGGCTCTATACAGGGAGCCCGACATGGGACTCGATCCTGGGTCTCCAGGATCACACCCTGGGCTGAAGGCAGCGCTAAACCTCTGAGCCACCGGAGCTGCCCCCACTGATCTTTAAAAGACATTCCTAGAGTCTTCCCTGTTCACATTGGTAAATTATTCAAAAGTGCAGAAAAAAGAAAGATGAATCTACCGCAGACTTTAAGCTTACTTGGAAGCTCTCTTCCTGTGGCATTCTGGGCTCTATACAATAACTGAGGTCACCCAATTTGCTCTAACTGTCCTATTTGTAAATGGATTATCTCTTGAGATTAGTGGATTGACAAACAAGCAAAAAACAGGATGGGAGACAACTGACTGAACCTGTAATGACAGCTGAGCACTTTGAAAGGACTTGGGAACAGCACCACGAACAGAATTCTGCCAACCTACTAGCCTTACAACTACAATAGCTCCAAGACCAGGCACCTAAAATAATGTCCAGGTCCCCCATATCACACCCTCCTAGGGGTCCACAATCAAAACAATGGCCCAAGTGTTGATGCTTCATTTGCAATCAACCAGGACACTAGAAAAAAGTATCCTCAAAGGTTCTATGCAAATCTGTCAACATCAGCTCAAGTGAAGCAGATGTTTCCTCCAGAAACATTAGTAAAAAAAATTTTAAATATATATATTTTAAGATTTTATTTATTTATTCATGAGAGATACAGAGAGAGAGGCAGAGACACAGGCAGAGAGAGAGAAGCAGGCTCCATGCAGGGAACCCAACATGGGACTCGATGCCAGGTCTCCAGGATCAAGCCCTAGGCTGAAGGCAGGCGCCAAACCGCTGAGCCACCCAGGTGTCCCCAGAAACATTAGTAAAATCTTTAGCCAACTGAGCAGATAACCTTAATTTATTTTATCTACTAGAAAAACAACTTAGATTCAACTTCTTTTATAACTAGTGAGTTATATATTACTACTGTACCTGATTCATGGCAGTAATTTTAAAATAGAAGTTATAAGTTCTCTATTACATCTCTCTGTAGATCTATGTGTTGCAGATAAGTTATTTTTTTTTATCTCTAGACGGTATTGGTAAAATTAATTTGTAAAAGAGTTCTATTTAATTGGCTTAAGGAAAATTAAGCACTTATATGAATTAAGGTATTCCTAAAATTCTCAGATAGACAATAGAAACTAATCCAACTGTTACTCAGATTCATGAGATCTGGGAAAATATTCAGCATCAAAGCTAATTTAAGTTTGTTGGTTTAATTAAAATAGTTCTTTAGAATTATCAATAGTGAATTTAATGCAGACATACAACTTTTATTCTATTTGGGCTTAATAGTCAAGTATGTTCATATTATCTCTGTTATGGAACTTGTCAGGAAAAAAAATAATATGAATTTTCACAAGTGATCTAAACATAATTTTTGAAAATGAGTGAATTAAAGATTTATTTATTTTCGAGAGAGCACACATGTGCCAGAAAGGGAGGAGGAGCAGACAGAGAAAGAGAGAAAGAGAGAGAGAGAGAAGGAGGGAAAGAGGGAGGGAGGGAGGGAGAAAATTTCAAGCAGACTCCTCACTGAATGTGGAGCCTGACTTGAGGCTTGATCTCATGACCCTAAGACTAAGATCATGACCAGAGCCAAACTAACAGACACTTAACTGACCAGGCTACCCAGGTACCCTAAGAACAAATGAATTAAAATAGGCTTAAGCAAGATAAAAAGCTTTAAATGAATTTTTAGAATAGTTTCCCCAGATTTTTTTTAAGATTTTATTTATTTATTCATGAAAGACACAAAAAGAGAGAGGCAGAGACAGGCAGAGGAAGAGAGGTAGGCTCCTTGCAGGGAACGTGATACAGGACTTGATCCCAGAACCCCAGGATCACGACCTGAGCTAAAAGTAGACGCTCAACCACTGAGTCACCCAAGTACCCCTCTCCAAGTCTTTTTTTAACCCGAGACCTTAACGTTGTGTTAAATTAAGTGATGGAATATAATTAAATCTCTAGATCACTTACAAATAATATAAAAACTGAAACATTACTGAATATACGTTTATCTACTTTTGGCTTCCTTTTACTGAGGAATTAAAAGTATTTGGATCTATTAGTAAACATGCTTTGTGCCTGAGAAAATTATTATGAGAAAACAAGCATTTCTAGAAATAACAAAAAGTTTAAGTCTGCCAATCCACAGAATGCTAAAGACAATTCATTACTGTTTACTTCTTAATTTTCATTAAAAATTAAAATTTTTAGGGGCACTTGTTTGGCTCAATCAATAGAGCATGCAACTCTTGATCTCAGGGTCATGAATTCAAGCTCCACATTGAGTATGGAGCCTACTCAGGTTTTTTTTATTATTATTATTTTTTAAGGTTCTAGGGTTAAAAATTCTAACATATATAATTAAAGCCACTAAGGTTTATGGAAAAGGAATTTTTGGACAGGAATATTAAGCATGGTCAAGACTGGCTAAGACCAGAATGACTTTAAGTGAATGTGTTTTATAGTAAGCTAGTGCAGGAGTGCCTGGGTGGCCCAGTCCATTAAGCACCTGACTCTTGATTTTGGCTCACGATCTCAGAGTTTTGAGATCTAGCCCTACATTAGGCTCCATGCTGAGTATGAAGCCTGCTTAAAATCCTCTCTCTCTCCCCCACGCTCCTCCCCAAATCACATGATAGATAGATAGATAGATAGATAGATAGATAGATAGATAGATAGATGACAGATAAAGGGAACTAGTGCAAAATCAGAATGTGGTTTTCACTCTGTTAAAAGAACAAAGTTTTCTTGGACTATTTGGTCTGCTTTTGATGAGAGACTAAAAGATTCTTTTTCCTTTACCTTTTTATATAATCTGCCTAGAAAACAAAGATTTTATCTTGTCAAAATAATTTCCTGTGTTTCATGTTTTTATCACATCTTTAATTACTTAAGAAAACTGAATCTTGGGCAGCCCAGGTGGCTTGGTGGTTTGGCGCTGCCTTCAGCCCAGGGCGTGATCCTGGAGACCCGGGATCAAGTCCCACATCAGGCTCCCTGCATGGAGCCTCCTTCTCCCTCTGCCTGTGTCTCTGCCTCTCTCTGTCTCTGTGTCTCCCATGAATAAATAAATTAAATCTTAAAAAGAAACAAAAACAAAAACAAAAAAAACTGAATCTTCCCCATTAAAAGAACTAAGGTTATTATTTTGCAATGATCTAACTTTTTCTATTTGCCTTCCAAGTCTTTAACTGTCGCTACGGTTAATTGGGTAACTACTGTTTCACAGTAACCTATGATCCCACCTGACCAAGTGTTTTCTAATCTGTGATTTTTTGATCAACTTCCCAAAAATCATAGTATTTCTGACTTAAACTAATTTTAGTATTTTTCTAGGGGGTCCCTGGAAAATTGGAAAAGATTTGTATTCTCTCCTTATAAAAAGAGAGATGTTAAACTAATTAGGCCTACTTGAAATGTTAAATGAGGAAAAGCACTGTCAACTAGTATTAAGCCTTCTTTATGTTGTTTTTATATAGGCATGTATTATAAGTGTTCTAAAAAATTATATGAAATTCCTAGAAATCTGATGTCCTGGTATAATGTTATATCATTCATAATTCTACTTATCTTAAAATGATGTGTAACACACACACACACACACACACACACACACAAATTTCCTTGTCTATTCCATTTTAAGGGACTCTTGTCAGACCTTTAACACAGTTAAGTCTTTTAAGGCTTTTGTCACTCAGAGATGTTGTTTTACTCTGATGCTTAAGTGTTCCTGCAAAAGTACTACACATTCATGGAAAGGATTTTGACAAGTACAGGTTATTTTTTTTTTTAAGATTTCTTTTTAAGTAATCACAATACCCAACATGGGGCTCAAACTTACAACTCCAAGATCAACAGGTACATGTTCTACTGACTGAGCCATGCCAGGTGCCCTGCCAATGACAGGTTTCTGATAACTAAAATCATACAACTGAACTAGAAATTCCTATTTCCAGAACTATTAGAAAAAACTGGATTTAAGAATTAATAACATGGTTGGCTCAGTTCAGTAGAACATGTGACTCTTTAAAAAAAATATATTTATTTATTCATGAGAGACACACACACACAGAGAAAGAGAGAGAGAGAGAGAGAGAGGCACAGACACAGGCAGAGGGAGAAGCAGGCCCCATGCAGGGAGCCCGACATGGGACTTGATCCCAGGTCTCCAGGATCACACCCTGGGCTGAAGGCAGGCGCTAAACCACTGAGACACCTGGGCTGCCGAACATGTGACTCTTAAAGGCCATGAACCCCATGTTGGACACAGAGCCTACTTAAAAAAATAAAGAATAACATAGGACTGAATGAGGAAAATTATAATTTTTATCACTTCTTGTTTGAAATACTGCTGGTTCTTTAATGTTTTGCTTTTCCAGATTTGGCAATTTGGTAAAGTATACCTTTGTAAATAAAGATGAAATACTAAAGTATTCTTTTTTTTTTTAAGTAGGCTCCACACCCAGTGGGACTTGAACAAATGACCCTGGAATCAAGAATTGGCTGCTTAACCAACTGAGCCACCCAGGCACCCCAGGAGTATTCTTTTCATAGTAATATAGTTAGTTATTTACATAACTTCAATAAAAGTCTGTTCTCCTTATAACATAACTGAAAGTACTGGTTATGGGACACCTAGGTGGCTCAGCAGTTGGGCATCTGCCTTCAGCTCAGGGCGTGTGATCCTGGAGTCCTGGGATCAAGTCCCACATCGGCTCCCTGCATGGAACCTACTTCTCCCTCTGCCTATGTCTCTTTCTCTCTCTGTGTGTGTCTCTCATGAATAAATAAATAAAAATAAAAAAAATAAAAAAAGGAAATACTAGTTATGTCACCAAGGCTTTAACTGGAGGTTTTACAAGTAAAATTTGATGGCCGGTCCTTCAGAGGCTTTTGAAAGTCCAAAGATTCCTTAATAAAAATTTCAGCAAAGCAGTCTTCAAAAAGAGCTTATATGGTCAGTCACTATTCTCACTGCACTTATATAAACAATCAGGCCAAGTTTACTGTAAACAAATGAGTTTTATGGTGATTATCTTTGAGTTTGTTTTTTTGTTTTGTTTTGTTTTGTTTTTTAAAGAGTGGAGTTACTTGTAGAGAATAAGATGTTTGTACCTTTTAAATGTCAGATTCTGGCCCTATTAACTATTTTTGAGGTTTTGTTACATGTCTGCATGTATCCTGAATTTTTCTAGTTTCCTCAAATATCTGGCTACAACTCTCAAAACTAGTTTTTCTTTTTTTTTTTTTTAAGATTTTATTTATTTATTCATTCATAAGAGAGAGAGGAGGCAGAGGGAGAGGGATAAGCAGGACCCTGGGACCACAATTCAAGCTGAAGGCATACACTTAACCAACTGAGGCACCCCGGTGCCCCTAAACTAAGATTTTCAATTCTCTCCCACCTTTGGGATCACTAAGACTGCCCTTCAATCTCCTTGGAAAGGTCTCTACCAGTTCCCCCTCACCACCTAGATGGCAGCCAAACTCCAAGGATTAGAAGAACCCCAAGCACATATTTCACAGCTTGAAAAGGCTTCGCCTAATATCTAGTCCTGTGAAAATGTTGGAAACCTTCTAAATAAACTGAAGAAGTAGGTAACATTGATGTATGCTACTTCCTCCCAAGACACCAGATCAAGACCATACTTTAGCCAATATCCTCTTTGTCATAAAAAACTCTGATAGATATACTAAAGACCCCTCAGTCCATTTTCCTGTCTTTTATTAACCTTAAAACTTGGGGAACTTTGCATCCAGGCTCTATATAAAGAAAAGGACACGAGACAAGGGTAACCAGAATAAAACCACAAGTGCGGTCTACAAACCATTAAAATATTACTGGCTTCCATTGCTGATGCCTTTCCAGTCCAGAGCCACAGATTAAAATGGGAATTACTGGGAGGCATTCAGGATTCACTTCCTTTGGCAGGACTCTCTTTCCCTGGTCAACACCACCTGCTATGGATTACCACTTCTGAGGAAGTTGAAACTCAGTTACATAAGATCACTGAGAAAGCCACTTGGCAAAAAAAGGTGAGTCCCTCCAGGGAGTCTTTCTTTGACTTAATTGATTTTGATTGGTTTGGGTCTTAGAGAGTCCTCGGTTCTAAAGTCCAATCCAAACACTGGGAATTATCTCACTTATTATAATCATACTAGTTTTCCCTGGCATGCTGTGTTCTCTCAAAGGTTTTAAATGCATGTTCGTAGCCTCTACCCACTAAGCAAATGATCTCCCTAAGACTGAAACATCAAAAAAGAAAAGAATGACCAGCTTAAAAATATGAACCTGAAGCTGGGGTCTGTCAAAGAGATCAAGACCTGTGACGACACACAAAGGATCAACAAAAGCTGTGAGAACTTTAAAAAGTGGTAGCTGGGAACAATGTTAATGCCTTAAATTTTAATCATATCTCTCAGTTAAGCTGAGAGTCTAATCGAAAAGGTGAGGGGTCGGTGGGGGTGGGGGGCAAGGATTGTTAAAAATATAAAAATAGGCCCAAAATGGGGTCACTTGTGCTAAGCCTCACATCAACAAAGAAAGATTTCATACCTAACTTAACTGTAGTTTCAACCTTTCCCAGGAATGTAATCTTAAACTAGTCAATCCTCGAATTTCCTAGTCAACAATAGTGAGGTAATCCTCCCAATAGGCCTCTTCTGTCCCCAAAGAAAGATGAGGTAATCCATGCTTTCCTTATCTCTTGCCCCTTCTGCCAATAAAAGTCTTCCATTGGGATACCTGGGTGGCTCAGCAGTTGAAAAGTCTGCCTTTGGCTCAGGGTGTGATCCCGGAGTTCCGGGATGGAGTCCCACATTGGACTCCTGCAGGGAGCCTGCTCCTAACTCTGCCTATGTCTCTGCCTCTCTGGGCCTCTCATGAATGAATGAATGAATGAATAAATAAATAAATAAATCTTTAAAAATAAATAAATAAAATAAAAGTTTTCCATGTTGGAGGCGCCTGGTTGGCTCAGTCAGTAGAGAATGTGACTGACTCTTGATCTTGACTGTGAGTTCAAGCCCTATGCCAAGTGTAGAGACTACCTGAAAATAAAAATTTAAAAACATAAAAAAACGACTTTTCCATTTTGTATAGTTCTTTAGAGATCCTATTAGCTAGATGGGATGCTGTCTGATTCATAAATTGCTAAATAAGGCCAATTTGATGGTTAAATTTATTAACAAAACTACCCAAATACCATCAATAAATAGTGCAATGGATATGAGTCTTACATATAGAGAAAAAACATTAAAATCTCATGTAACTTAAAGAGCAATCATGACATTTCAGGGGCACCTGGGTAATCAGTCGGTTCATCATCTGTCTTCGGCTGGGGTCATGATCCCAGTAGTCCTAGGATTGAGCCCTGCATTATTAGGCTCCTTGCTCAAGGGAGTCTGTTTCTCCCTCTTCCTCTACTCCTACCTCTGCTCCAGCTCCTTCTCTCTCTCAAATAAAATCTTGAGTAAAAAAAAAAAAGGAGTAATCATGACATTTCAAATACTGAGTATGGATACCTAAAACACTCTTTATATATTATTTTACAAATAAGATATAATTCTATATATTTTGTTAAGATATTTATTTATTTCAGAGAGAATACAAGAAGCATGAGTGGTAGGAGAGGGAGAAGCAGACTCCCTGCTGAACAGGGAGCTTTAATGTGGGGCTCAATCCCAGGACCCTAAGATCATGACCCTAAGACCATGATCATGAAGGCAGACTCTTCACTGACTCGGCCACCTAGGTGCCCCTATAATTCTATTTAAATTGCAACATGGCAGATGCTTTAAAAACTCTCCAGGTACTTTGATAAAAGAAGATGTTAAATGTCATACTTTTCTAAAATTGGACATAATTTAAATGGATAACCACCTTCAGCTGGAGACTGAACACATAAAATGTTCTAGAGTCTCAATTAGACTGATAATTTTTTGGGACGCCTGGGTGGCTCAGTGGTTGAGCATCTGCCTTCAGCTCAGGGCGTGATCCCAGGATCCGGGATCTGGGATCGAGTCCCACTTTGGGCTCCCTGTGGGGAGCCTGCTTCTCCCTCTGCCTATGCCTCTGCCTCTCTCTCTCTGTCTCATGAATAAATAAATCTTAAAAAAAAAAAAAGACTGATAATTTTCTAACTTATCTGGCTATTTTCTCTAGTAGCAGCAGCTTGTATTGAACTAGGGGTAGTTCTGCTATTTAACACAGATATTCTATTGTGTTCTACAAAGAACACAGTTCTGCTATTTTATTCCACCACAGATATTTAGGTCACTGACTTACTTCACTGGTGCCACAGAATTTATAACCACTTTGTTCCAATGCACTGTAAATCTGTTAATCACAAGATCACAGGAACTTACAAGTTTCCCTCAAAATAGCTAATTTCTAAACTCGTCTCCTTACAAACAATGACAAAAAATAATTTAAAAATAAACAACAAAAAAATAAACAAAAGTGTTATTAAATTATTAACACTATTCATACATCGTATCTTAAACTAATATACGACATTTGAGAACATACTAACAGTGCTCACATTATCAGCCATTTCATCCAATAAATACTCCGAAAAGACTGGTTCTAGGATTTATTGTGCTGGGCCACACATACATAAATACTAAATATATATGTCTATCATTGAACACGATATCTACATAAATGGTCTCTCAAAAAGTACTATCAAAGGATATACTGTACATGAAAAAGTTTACAATTCAATATATTTACAAGGAAAATCTATACAGAAAGAGGGCAGAAAACAATATTCAAATTAAACCAAAGTACTCACGTTGATGCCCAACCCATCAAAGGATTTTCCCATCGCTCCCTGGTATCAAACTCCATCTTCCATTTCTTTGTGTTATTTACTCCAGACTGCATGTTATTGCGAGCAGGAACAAAGATCCTGACTTTTCTAGTTTTGATATGCTCTTCTGGAACACCAGTTAAAGTAGTAATATCCTACAGAAAAACAAGCAAACACATTTCTAACAGCTCATATACACTCTGATGTACTTTTGCTGCTTTGTATACCCATATAACCCTATTCAGATTTCTCAACTGGGGTTTTTAGCTTTCTGATTTCACCAACTCTACTATTTACCCTATATATTGCTATTTTGACATCTGAAAAAGATATATTGGGAGTAGTTAGGGTACAGTAGAAAAGGGTTCATGAAAAAAAAATTTAGGTGCCTTCTGTCCAACAAAACATTGGTAATTTCTGAAGTGTTTGCTCGTAGATGAACCTGTCATCAGTAGACTCTTATTTCATGAGCTGGTATAACTAGTAAGAGAGAAAAATTGTGAATGGAGTAAGGAGATATAAAATATTGATAACTTTTAAATAGAAAAAAGTCCATTACCAGTGATTTGTGTCAAACTGCTTACAACAAGGCATTTCTTTAGAGAAAGGCCTAAGCATTTTGGCAAACAAAATCAATTAACAACTTTAGATACTACCATTTTATCTCTCTTTGGTGAAATCTACTGAAAAGAAAATGATACATCAAATCTACTCTGCAAAAGTAAACCAAAAAAGTTACCATTGTTTTCATTTCACCTTTCTGTAAAAATTGTGTAGCTTTCTCTTTTTGAAAAAAAATTTTATCTAGTAACAAATGCTCAACTGACAAATGCATATAATTCTGATACCCCAGTTTAGACCTATTTCTCAAATATGGTACAATCAGGACACAAAATAGTAAAGTAATTCAGAATTTAAGTCTCCATTCAGTAATAGTAGAAACACTATATTTGATCAAAGTAAGATCATATCAGGGTTAACCATATTCTTATAAATGAAGCATTATCATATCATGGTTCACTTACTAAGGTAAATTTTAAATAACTGGTTAAAAACAACAGAGTAAACATGAAAATGATACCAAACTTGTGAAAACAGGAAAATTCTGTGAATTTCAATTTAATTGTAATAAATCCACTAAAGACAAATGTTTATTTAATTTATAGTTCCACTCTAAACAATATTATGGACCAAATAATTGTGTTAACACTTGGTGCTGCAAATAGGTACTGGGCAAATACTAAATATATTTCTGACTGCACTGGCCTTCCTACTCAGACTTAAAAAAAATTGTTTAGGGGCACCTGGGTAGCTCAGTCCATTGAGTGGCTGCCTTGGGCACTGGGCAAAGGTCAAGATCTCAGGATGCTGGGATTGAGCCCTATGTCAGGCCTGCTCAGTGGGGAGTCTGCTTCTCTCTCACTCTCTCTCTACCCTTCCCCCTGCTATGCTCAGGCTATCTTTCTCTAAATAAATAAATAAATAAATAAATAGTTTAAAGTTATTTTAGCTGGCAACCAATCTTCTGCTTGACATGATGTCTTTCTACTTACACCAATAACTAGGTGTGGTTACTTTGTCACAGCTTGTCTGGAGAAACTACCAAAATAACCCATATAAATATTTATTATACAAATACGCACTTCTAGTACATACCTACATTTTTAAAGTTTCTTTGTATACAGGATAAAAGCAAAATATGCACAACTGGCTCATAATTTTTAAACATATAACTAAACTAAGTTTTAGTTGATCATTTTTAATTGTCAAGTTCAATTTCAAAGAAATTTCAAGTATGATGACATCTGATGACTTAAAGAGCTTAAAGAAACTCATGGGAAGTCCTCAATAATTTGTCATATTAACTTATTTAATATTATATATTGATGTTAAATACATATATTTATTTTATACATTTTTTCAGCTATAGCTGAAGTGGGATATAACAAACAATGCACATGTATTATAAAATTACAGGATAAGGTATCATTTCCAAATTCCACAGCAAACCCTCCAATATGAGTTGAGTCCATAAACACTGGATCTACAAGTTAGCTACTTTTTAAGACTTACAGGAAAGGAAACTATTAAACTCTTAACACTAATTAATTAGCTCAGAAAGATGAGATGACAGGAAACATTACTTTCTCTTTATAATCTCCTATATTGTGAGATATATACACTAAAGTAATTTTTTAAACTTTTAAAAAAGGAAATAGCATTTCTTGATTTATACTATCTATTAAAATAGAATAGGAAAATGATTTTTTCTTTAGGATGGAAAATCTCTCTTAAGTGGCTATAAAATGTTACCGAGCTCTTTTTATTTTGAACAACCATGAGTGCCTCCATAGCTTCTCAAAGTATAGCATTTTTTAAATTGATATTCCCCAATTTAAAGTTGATATTCCTCAATTTAAAGTTGGCACTGGCACAAATAAGTTACTGAATTTTGAAGACCAAGTTGTCCTGACACAGAATCCGTTTTTGCCGGCAAAAGACATGTAAGGTACTGCAGCCCAGTTGAGCTGCTGCCAAAGACGAGGATGAAAAGGCTTGGCATCGCTCACATACTTGACACCTAAAGGGCACAGAAGCTCTAAAATTCCTAGTCCCTGTAGGCACACTCTTAGTCTAGACAAACTGATTTCTCACACTTTTAAAATGCATTACGACACTATTGTTATCATTTCATCCACACAGCTTCAGCTAGTGACAGAAGAACCTGTCCTTTAAGCCACATTTCAATGGGCTAAAAGCTCCCACTCCAAGATTCCATTAAAACAATGTAATACTTGAAAAGAACTATGAGGCACTATATTGAAATCTTTACTTGTGCCTTGAAATCTTTGCTCTCCCTCAAAATAAATAAATAAAAACATCTGCAAACTAAACTACATTGAACCAAAAACCAAAGACATCAACTCTAGATTTCTACTCTGGTATTGCAATTTGGATCACCTGTGGTTTAAAACAAAACAAAACGCTGCTTATAAAAGATATGTTTTGAAGATGTCAATATTGCCTTTTATAGATTTCTCATTTTACTGGTAAAATATTTATAAATAACAATTCATGATATTCTATGACCACAGAAAAGCTAAATCGCATTTGATAAGAAGTCTTAAAGATTTTACCTGAAGAAACTCAAGACTCACTAGCTAATAATTATCTATAAATTTTAACACATCAAGTTACCCTTTGGATAATACACACTAATTTACTGAATTTCAAAACTTTTAAACAGATGAGTAAGCATAAAACCTATATTCCAATTATTAAAGAATGTCATTATCTTAAGTTTCACAATCATAGGTATAATAATGTGATTTTTAAGAAGCAATAATTAGTGATTTGTAGACTGAAAGGCATTCAAATATCTGCTACTGAAAAGATGCATATCATAATTCCAAAGTTCCACTCTTTCAGTATCATCTCTTCTACAATTTTAAATTCTGGAAGAGCGTACAGCTGACCTTCTATTTCATAAGTCTAGTTCAATGGAAGAGGAATTTTAAAAATCATTAAGAAAGTACATGCCAGCATATGTAAATAAACTTTATTCTTTCAAACACCGATTTCCATTATAAAATATTAGTTTTCCATATAAAAACTGTATGATTCGGTTATCAACTGTCCCCATTTATGTTGTGTGAATTCAACTTTTTTTTTTTTTTTTTTTTTTTTTAACAAAGGAAGCAGGGAACAAGCAATGGGAAGTTGGTGTCAAAATGCAGAAAAACCTCCCAGCAAGCTTCTTGCAACCACCCAGGATTTAGAGTCTTGCTGGTCGCTCTCTTTTCAATACCAGAATTTCACACATTTCAATGACTATTATGACTTCAAAGAATCAAATTTTCATCATTGTCCGTCATCTGCCGGTTGATTTGTATAAAGGAGTTCTTCTGCATGCACTCCAAACAAAAGCCTCCTTACTTTTGTGGCTATATATCAAGTTTAAAAGTTTTGTTTGTGACAGTTGTGTCTTTGGTAAATTAGGGTAACACTGAAGGAGTGCAGCTGCTCTGCAGGAACCTCCTTTTTGGCACCATTTCACTTAAATAAAAACTGAATAATTAGCTTCTGCCTTTATTAAACCACAAAAATGCCACTGGCCTTAGTAATTACTTCCAGTTGCCCCACCCACTTAACCTTAATAGTTTACACTTGTCATAAAGAGAAATAAATGAAAAAGGTTTTCACCACTTTGGGGAATTTTTGATCTCCCCGTACATCCGTAAGAGCCAAAATTTTAACCAGGCTTTTTGATAATAAGTTCACTAAAACACACTGTTGAAAAGTTTTAATAAAGCACATACTGGAACATTAAGTACAAATATTGTTACAGAAACTTGTTCTACTGCAAACTTTTAGTTACCAATTATGTATTTAAATTTATTCCAGGGCTAAAACTGATCTAAATTTGAAGACTGCGTTTATATTCTACTTCAACCATGAGAGATGTTAAAAAGAAAACAATTTTAGATCTGTAATAAAAACTTCCTTTCAAGTACCCCACAGATACTTAGCACAAGAAATTCATGAAATGATCTCATAAATAATGAAGGGCATTTTATAAAATAAATTTTACACTTTGAAAAATATAAAGAGTTGACAGCATAACCAACAAATGTATTTAGTTATCACGGAAGAACTTGAAGCACTTCTAAAAAAAAAAATCAGTGGCCATAAAAATTAAGATACAAATAAAAATTGCAAAAATGCACTGATGTGGGAATCCAACCAGGTGATGAAACAGTGTTGGAATATAACATTACATTTTGCATACTGGGTAAGGGTATCATGGAACCAAAAGTTTTAAATAAAATGTTAAGATAGAAATAGTAACATGCAAATGACTGCAAATCATAAAACAAGTAAAAAAACTAAGAATTAGAGACATTTCTCAATCTCAAACCATTTTCATTACTCCCAGATCCTTCTGAGCAGGAGCAATGGTTAAAGCCAAAGGGCTGAGTCCCAAATGTGGGCAAACGAATAAGCTTTTCTTAATTTGCTATCTATAAAATCAAAATGAGGTAAAATGACAACTAACATACATAAAATGCATACCTCAGACAACAAAAAGAATATATCTCATTTACTCAACATATTTTTCAGCACCTACTATGTATTAGTTATTGGACACAATGCTCAAAACAGTACATGCATCGTCTCTATTCTCATGAAAATTAATATGAACTTTTTAAAAAGGACAGGGTGAATAAATAGTAAAAAGTTGGTGTTAAGATGCAGAGAATCTCCCATCTTCCTTGAAAACTTTGTAATCAAAATACAACAAAGGGTTTTGTAATTAGAGTCAGTAAATTGCTACAAGTCTGGAGAAGAGAAAAATGTAGCTTTTCCAAAGAGCTGAATGTCCCATTTGTTGTATACATCAAAAACACGGAGTCAAATATACATTAAATTGGTTTTACAAAGTATGAAAACACATACTAGTAAGCCTATGACACTCATGTAATTGAAAAAATAAGATATAATTTGCCTTTATTTGTTTCAACTCAAAATCAAAGATCCTACTATGCCAATTTAGTTATGCCAGGGGCTGCAGAGCATATAAAGACAAAATTTTGGAACACCTGGGTGACTCAGTGGTTGAGCATCTGCCTTCAGCTCAGGGCGTGTTCCCAGAGTGGTGGATAGAGTCTCTCACTAGGCTCCCCACAGGGAGACTCCTTCTCCCTCTGCCTGTCTCTGCCTCTGTGTCTCTCATGAATAAATAAAATCTTAAAAAAAAAAAAAAAAAAGACAAGATTTTATTCCTAAGTTTACAATTTGTACACCCATAGTGGGAGTAATGTGTGGGAGAAATAACTAAATAATCATATCGTGAAATACAATATTGGGTAACAGCAAGGAAGTAGAATTCAGATAAATCTGGAGGAAACCCAGCCAGCTCCACCATTTGTTACATGTGCAATACTGACAAGCTATTTCACCTTTCTGTATGTCCGTTTCCTCCTTTAAACTGTATCACAGTACCTGTGTCATAGCACTGTTTGGAAGGATTAAATCAGGTTTTAAAGGTGAAAGAGTATCAGAAAATACATGATGATGAGGGACAAAGAAGATGATTCCTTCAGGATACTTATGATTTTAATGAGACTGGTAAACACTGTAACAGTATTAGAAATTTATAAAAATATATCCATATGCCTAACACCCTAGCAACTGTTTTAACTGTTTTTACCTACCAATAATTATCCATATACATATCCACTTTACATAGTTAAACCAATAATATTTTGCACTGATTATTTTTAAGTATCATATCACTACGTTTTTTAACCCAGTGCTCATATTTGTTTTAATGGCCTCATTAAAAATCTATTAAGTTGATATGTCACATTGTCTTAGCCATTTTGTCAGGGAGCCCTCTTGTTTAACTATAGATGCCAATAGTTAACCAGAAATAGACAAGACTGCTTAACTCAAGTTCTAACTAAAACCCATTGTGCTTATTTCTTATTGCACTTCTTCAGGCATTGACAAAGACATTTTGCAATGACTGGAACATTCCAACACCAGACCAGAAAAGCCCAGATAGTAATGGAATGCCTAGAAGACCATACCCCACGTATCCCCTTCTCAGCCCATATGGGATCATGGTCTAAACACATATGGACTGCCACCCATGATCATACACTCTGCTTGCTTTCTTATATGGAACCCCCACCCTCCTCAAACTCTCCCAATAAAACTCTAGGTATCCATTTTGCCAGCAGAGAAGTAGGTTGTAAAGGCTTGTGCCTGCCACTTGCAAAGGCTGCTGGCACCTGAATTAAATTTCTCTCTTTCTCTTTTCCAAATCCTTGTCTCTTGAGTTATTGGCTTCTGTCGCAACAAGTTTGTTCAGCAATAGTGTTGGCAAACACAGCTAGAAGCTATGCTTCAGATTTTTCCAGGCCCCTCAGGAATCCCTGGGATGGAGCAGTTGGCTAACACAGTGCACGGGGATTCACTCATTTATTTCCTGAGTTAGTGGCTATGACAGACTGATCAGCAACAATTTCTCATTGTTGAAAAATCAAATTGTTTCATTATTATTGCCTTTCAAATACACTGCAATGAAAATCCCAGTAAGCTGATTCCTTTAACTGTCATGGAGGGTAAAATTGACAAAGTCAAAGGTTATAAGAATTTTCAGGGTCCCTGAAATGTTATCAAATTGCTTCCCAAAACTGTGGTCAAATTTTATATTGCCACCAACAAGATAGGCCAACTTCCATTTATTCTTTAAAGGCATAGAAACACAGGTATATATTGAATTTATTGGCTTGAATTTATTTAGTGTGTATTCTTCCACATGGAACTACAAAGGAGAGGATGAGTTTGGTGTTTGACTTGTAAAAACATATCAAAAAATTAACAAAATTTCTTCAAAATTGACCCAAGTGATATTATGTTACTTTATAAGAGCAGCTACCAGAAGAAACCAACATGAGATGGTAACACTCACCTAAAATCTAACTACCTAAAATATAATTCTGAAACATCATACAAATATGCAATCTCTTTGTAATTGTAGGGACCAAGGGCAGGACATCTCAAGACAGGACAACTTAGCATGAACATTATTTTGATTTAAAAACAATCAAAACCCAGCAGATTTAGGAAAATCTCTTTACTTCCCCCCTTAACTGCCTGCTTGTGCCAGAAAAAGAGCTATTAACAGAGTCCTCTTTACTAAGAAACTTATGTATATAATAAGGCAATTTTTTTTACACCTCTTCTTACTTTCCCACTAATGGTCTTTCTGCCCATTGTAGCTTCAGACTCCTACCCTCTCCTTAGCTCAGATAAGCATCACATTGCTCAACTGTGTTTGGAATTCCATGTCTATGTGAATTGCCATATGTACACTATTAAATTTGGTTTTCTCCTGTTAATCTGTCTCATATCAACTTGATTCTTAGTTCATCCTGAAGGACCCTGAAGGGCAGAATAAATTCTTCCTCCCCAACATAATGGTGTGGGGATGGCAAAAATTTTCAGATCAGTACTGTACACAGTCTATTTTGTAGTGCATGATTTGACATACAGGGTAGCTAGATCAAGTCTGCTAAGCAGCTATTTCATGACAGAATAGTACGATTTTTTTTTTCAGAATGCTACAATTTTAAAAAAATGATACAGAAATAAACTTCTCCCCCCCAAATCAGGAAAATCCATTGGAACACATCAATCAGTTTTACAGGGAAACACTTGAAACAATCTTTATTTTCTATAAACTTCGAAACAAGTGAAAGTTACTACAAAAGTCATGCTTCACAAATAAATGATCAATATTGCCTCAGTGAAAACCAATATGCTTCACTGAAGCATTCTTAAGTTATTAAGCTAACAATTTTTTAACTTAACAAGAAGAAAGTTATAATAATAATGATCAACTTTTTAAGAATTAAAAAGACTTAATTTTTGCTTTCTAATCCAATGCTCCCAAAGGTTTTGGATTTTTAAATCACTAAGTCATGTAGCTATATAAGACATGTGAGAGCTTTTTCAGAAACTGAAAAGGACAAAAGAGTGTAGCCACAAAGCACTTGGAAGTCACATATTACAGTTTGTAAAGATCCAATTTGTATTTTTTAATCAAATAGTCCTCCACATCCCCTGGTAACAAATTAAAAGGCTGACATAAATTAAAAATTATTACAAAAGCAAAAAAAAAAACAATTATTACAAAAGTGACAGCAGTAAAGAACTAAATAGGATATAACTGCTGATTAATATTAAGGCAAAGGAAAAAAAGAAGGTAAATAAACTTCTTAAAATCAAGAGATGATTTAAGCAATAAATGAAATTAAATCTGGAAAGGAAGCTGGAAATAATAAAAAATAATGGGTCCAAAGCTAAATGCTTCTGGTTTAATAAAGCAATATTCAAGAGGCAATGATATGAAAGTCAAACTACATTGTGAGGAGGCACATAAACTATGTAAGACAATTTCTTGTTAATTTAATGTAAGAATAAAAGTGAAAGTACCCAAGAGAAGTCTCCTTTTTGCCTTAGGAAATGACAGTTAACTGAAAATATTAGTGACAACAGGGGACCCCTAAGCAAGTAAATATATACATGCACATACGCACGCATGTGCATACATATCCATTCATATCTTAAACATTGTATTATAACTCAAAAAGCATACATGTACATCCTTTTAATAAAATAATAACAGGGCCAGTACTTAACAGGTATAGGTCCAGTGAGTAAATTCCAAATGTCATTTCTTCCACTAGCCACCAAGAAAATATATCATAGTTTTGGCTTCTTTTTTTTTTTTTTTAATCTACTTATATTTATTATTCATGACAGAAACAGAGAGACAAAGAGGCAGAGACACAGGCAGAGGGAGAAGCAGGCTCCATATGCATGAAGCCCGACGTGGGACTCGATCCCAGGTCTCCAGGATCAGGCCCTGGGCTGAACGCGGCGCTAAACCGCTGAGCCACCCGGGCTGCCCAGTTTTGGCTTCTTAAATATGAAGTTAGAATATAAAAACATCTGTGAAACATGCTGGGTCCAAAATTTGTTTAGAATTTTGTGATTTCTTTACACTACAATCTTTTATAATTGTTTCACCTCCACTTAATTCGACAGAAATTGTTTATTAGAAATTCATCGGTATTGTCTTTTCAAAGTATTCAACAGAACTGTCACGAAAAGAACTTTGTCCCCTATATAGCAATCAGATCATAGTATTCAATTAAATTATGTAATTACAATTTCAAGTAAAACTGGCATAAAAATCTGTGGAAACAAACACAACTGAGTCTTAGTAAGCATATGACTCAATTACAAAGAGCTGAAGTCTGGAAGTATACTAAAATGAAACCTAAATTAAGCCATAGTATGTAGTGTGTTCGGGTGTCAGAAAGTATGTTTTAAAGAAAGAGCTGAATCAGTAACTGAGCAAATTGTTAAAGGTAGGTTAAAAAAAAAAAGGTAAAATATTCATTAACAAAGCCATTATTGTACAAGAACTGTCACAATGTAGAAAGTACATGGACTTTTACTGCCACCCATGATGGAGTAATTGTTACCAGACTTCCTCTTGCCATATAAAACTGGGAAAATTATTTTAAGCAACTATTTTCAGGTACTGGACAACTAGATAGTAGGCAGAATCATACTGTAATCCCTGGAAAAAGAATTCATGATGTAGCCCTTAACTGTCTCAGCTTTATCCCTGGAAGCACAGTGCAGACCACTGGGAAGCCCAAGCAGAACACAGGAGTTCTCAAAGCAGAGTAGGTAGGGACCAGTTTAGGGATGGTGAGGTAACAAACATTTGTGAAGCAGAGTTCTAAAGAGGAGCAATGAGGCAAAATAAATAAAAGGCAACCGAATTAGAAATAAAGAAGTAAAATCATCTCTGTTCACAGATTTATAGGATTCCATATACACTCACAAAAACTGTTAGAACTAATGAACAAGTTCAGCAAAGTGGCAGGACAAAAAAACAACACAGAAAACATAGTTGTGTTTCTAAATGCTACCAATAAACAATATGAAAACAAAATTAAGATAATAATTCCATTTACAATAATATCAAAAAGAATAAAATGCCTGGGAATAAACTTAACCAAAAAGGTGAAAGACATGTACACTGAAAACTACACAACACTGCTTAAGGAAATTAAAGATGTCAAAAATAAATGGAAAGACATGGCATGTTCATGGACTGAAGTCTTAATATTATCAAGATGATAGTATTACCCAAATCAATGTACAGACTCTATCAAAATCTCAATCAAAATCTCAGTGATATTTTCTACAGAAACAGAAAAATTCATCACAAAATTCATATGGAATTTTTGCTTCAAAACAATCTTGAAAAAAAAGAAAAAAGTTGGAAGATGCAATTGTTTTGATTTCAAAACTTATTACAAAGCTATAGTTCTTGAAATAATATAGTACTTGAAATAATACTGGTATAAGAAAAAAAAAACTGGTAGAAGTATGGATAAAGGCCAATGTAATAGCCCCAAAATAAACTCTTGCATATACGGTCAACTGATTTTCTTTTTTTTTTTTTTTTTTAAAGATTTTATTTATTTATCCTTGATAGACAGAGAGACAGAGAGACAGAGAGAGAGAGAGAGAGAGAGAGAGGCAGAGACACAGGCAGAGGGAGAAGCTGGCTCCATGCCGGGAGCCTGACGCGGGACTTGATCCCGGGACTCCAGGATCGCGCGCCCTGGACCAAAGGCAGGCGCCAAACCGCTGAGCCACCCAGGGATCCCCAGGTCAACTGATTTTCAACAAGAGTATCAAGACCGGTCTACTTCAAGGTTTATTAATAGTGAAGAAAGAATGCTAAAGCAGAAACGGGACTTCAGGTACCTTCTAGATTGTGAGACCCAGTGCCTCTCTCCCACTCTCCTGAAGACTTTTGTCTCCTTTGACAAATATTGTATGACTGTGCTCATAAGAGGAACCAATGATAGGCAAATTCATAGAGACAGAAGGTATAATAAAGTTACCAGAGATGTGGTGAAGTGGGTAATGGGGAGTAAATGGGGTAACCCATTTAATGAGTTCTGTTTGGAAACGTGAAAAAGTTCTGGTAATGGATACTGAGGATGTCTGCACAACACTGTAAATGAGCTTAAGGCCACTGAATCATACACTTAAAAATGGCTAAAATGGTGAATTTTGTGTTATGCATATTTACCACAATTTAAAAAAAAAAAAAGAAAGTGGAATGGCATCTTTAAAGTGTTAAATTAAAAACTTTCAACCTATATCCAGTGAGAAAGTCCATAACATTCAATATCCCCTTACCCCACAAATTCATGTCTTGAAAGCTTAATTCCAAACATGATGGTATTTGGAGACATGATGGGCCTTTGGGAAGTAATTTGGTTTAGATGAGTTATGATGTAGGGTCCTTATAATGAGATTAATGCCCATATAAGAGACACCTGAGCACGTGTTTGCTCATGCCTACCCACACACTCATATTCACTCTCATTCTCTCTCTTGTTCTCTCTCCCTCCCTCTCACTCTGCCATGTGAGGACAAGGTAAAAAGGCAGCCATCTACAAGCCTTGAAGTTTATCCTAACCAGAAACCAACCATGCTGGCATTTGGATCTAGACTTCTAGCCTCCAAAACTGAGAAAATAAATTTCTGTTATATATATACCCCTCAGTCTATGGTATTTTGTTATGGCAGCCTGAGCTAAGACAAGGTCTTTCAAAAGCAGAGGCAAAATGAAGGCATTTCCAGAACACAACTGTTGAGAGATTCTGTCCCAATAAACCTGCACTACAAGAAGTGTTCAAATGAAGTTCTTCAGGCTGAAAGAAATACCAAAGATATAGAAATCTATATCTATATGGAGGAATGAAAAATACAAAAAATGGCAAATTAGTGAGTAAATATAAAAGATTTTTCTCCTTGTTTTGTAGTTTCTTTAAAAATAACTGATTGTGGAATCCCTGGGTGGCTCAGCGGTTTAGCGCCTGCCTTCGGCCCAGGGCATGATCCTGGAGTCCCCGGATCAAGTCCCACATCAAGCTCCCTGCATGGAGCCTGCTTCTGCCTCTGCCTATGTCTCTGCCTCTCTCTCTCTCTCTCTCTCTAAGTCTCTCATGAATAAATAAATAAAATCTTTAAAAAAAATAAATAACTGTCTAAAGCAGTATTAATAATTTACTATGAGGTTTACAACATTTTTGGAAGTAAAATGTATGTCAACATTAACACAAAGGACTAGTGTAACAGATGGAAGCAGCGTTTCAAGGTTATGTTACATGTAAAGTGATATATTACTAGTTTATGGCAGAATGTAAAAACTTAAGAATGCATACTATAAATCCCTAAAGGAACTACTTAAAAAAAAAAAAAAGAAGAAGAAGTACAGATAAACATTGACAGAGGAGATAAAAAAGGTTTCTAAAAATGTACTTAATCCAAAATTATGAAGGCAAAAGGGTAGAGGGTGAAAATCAGATGGGTATTAAAAGGCAGATTATACTTTAACAGAAATATACTATATTAACAAAAATGAAGGATAAAAAAAATGAAGGATAAAAATTATATTATCAACTCAACAGATGCAAAAAAGCATTTCACAAAATTTAACATTGATTTATGATAAAAATTCTTTTTTTTTAAGATTTTATTTATTTATTCATGAGAGACGGTGATAGAGGCAGAGATACAGGCAGAGGGAGAAGCAGGCTCCATGCAGGGAGCCCGACGCGGGACTCGATCCTGGGTCTCCAGGATCACACCCTGGGCTGAAAGTAGTGCTAAACCGCTGAGCCGCCCAGGCTGCCCTATGATAAAAATTCTTAACAAAGTTAAGTGTAGAGGGAATGTATCTCAACATAATAAAAGCCACATGACAAGCCCAAAGCTAACATCATACTCAATGGTGGAAAGCTGAAAGCTTTCCTTTAAGATCAGAAACAAGACAAGTATGCCCACTCTTGCCACTTCTGTTCAACATAGGATTGGAAGTCCTACCCAGAGCAATTAGGAAAGAAAAAGATATAAAAGACATCCAATTAAGAAAGTAAGAAGTAAAATAGTCACTATTCTCAGTTGACATACTATTACATATACAGAAAACTAAATACTCTACCAAAAAACTGTTAGGGGCACCTGGGTGGCTCAGTTAGTTAAGGATCTGCCTTCAGCTCAGGTCATGATCCTGAGGTCCTGGGATCAAGCCCCATGTTGGATTTTCTCTCTCCATCAAGTAAATAAATAAAATCTTAAAAAAAAAAAAAAAAAAAAAAACCTGTTAGGGATCCCTGGGTGGCGCTGCGGTTTGGCGCCTGCCTTTGGCCCAGGGCACGATCCTGGAGACCCGGGATCCAGTCCCACGTCGGGCTCCCAGTGCATGGAGCCTGCTTCTCCCTCTGCCTGTGTCTCTGCCTCTCTCTCTCTGTGACTATCATAAATAAATAAAAATTTTTAAAAAAAACCTGTTAGAATTAAAAGTGAACTTAATATAATTGCAGGGAACAAAAGTAATATAAAAAAAACCTGGTGCATTTCTACACACTAGCAATAAACTATCAGAAAGAGAAATTGAAAAAACAATCCCATTTCAAATAGCATTCAAAAAGGGTCCCTGGGTGGCTCAGTCAGTTGAGCATCTGACTCTTGATTTCAGCTCAGGTCATAATCTCAGGATCATGAAATGATCCCTGTGTTGGGCTCTAGCTCAGTGCAGAGTCTGCTTGTCCATTTCCCTCTGCTCCTCCCAGTGATTGTGCGCGCGCTCTCTCTCTCAAATAAATAAATAAATAAATAAATAGATAAATAAATAAAAAATAAATATAAAGTCTTAAAATAAAAAGTATGGGGACACCTGGGTGGCTCAGGGAGTGATCCTGGAGTCCCAGGATCAAGCCCCCATCAGGCTTCCTGCATGGTGCCTGCTTCTCCCTCTGCCTAGGTCTCTGCCTCTCTGTCTCTTTCATGAATAAATAAATAAAATCTTTAAAAAAATAGCAAGAAAAGAACATATCTAGGGGTACCTGGGTGGCTCAGCCAGTTAAGGATCTGCCTTCAGCTCAGGTAACAATCCTGACGTCCTGGGATCAAGCTCCATGTCATGCTCCCTGCTCATCAGGGAGCTGCTTCTCCTCCCTTAGTCCCTCCACACCCCCATGTTTGGGCGCACACACTCTCTCTCTCAAATAAATAAATAATAATTAAAAAAGAAAATTCCCAGGAATAAATTTAACCAATTATATAAACCTATATACTGGAAACTATATGATATTGATAGAAGAAAATGATGAAGACATAAAAAAATGAAAGAATGTCCATGCTCATGGATTAGAAAAATATTGTTAGAATGTCCATAGAACCCAAAGCAATCCACAGATTCAACACAATTCCTATCAATATTCCAATGGGGGTTTTCTTAAATGGAACAAACACAGTCCTAAAAAGGACCCCAAATAGCCAACCATTCTTGAGAAAGAACAAAGCTGGAGGAATCATACATCCTGATTTTTAACTATATTGCAAAGCTACAGTTGGCATAAAAGTTCACATAGATCAACAGCACAGAGTAGAGAGCTCAGAAATAAACCCCTTATAGTCAATTAATTTACAACTAATGAGTGAAAAATACAAATGGAGAAAGGACAGTTCCTTCAAAAAAGGCATTTGGGAAAACTGAACAACCCATGAAAAAGAATGAAATTAACTACTATCTTATACCATATACAAAATTCTCAAAATGTATTAAAGAATAGAATGTAACACTTGAAACCATAAAACTTTAAGAAGAAAACACAGACAGGGGTGCCTGAGTGGCTCAATCAGTTGAGTGTCTGCTTTTGGCTTGGGTCATGATCTCAGGGTTCTGGGATCAAGTCCCACATCAGGCACCCTGCTCAGTGGGGAACCTGCTTCTCCCTTTCCCTCTGCCTGCAGCTCTCCCTGCTTGCATTCTGCCAAATAAATACATAAAATCTTAAAAAGAAGGAGAAGAGGAGGAGGAGGAAGAAGAAGGGTTAGAGGAAGAGGAGGAAACACAGACAATAAGCTCCCTGACATCAGTCTAAGCAATGACTTTTCAGATTTGACACTGAAATCAAAGGCAAGAAAAGCAAAAATAAATAATTGGACTAATCAAATGATAAAGCTTCTACACAGCAAAAAACCACCAACAAAATGAAAAGGCAACCTATTGAACAAGAGAAAATGTTTGCAAATCATGTATCTGATAAGGGGTCAGGATATATCCAAAATATATAAAGAATGCATACAACTCAATAGCCAAAACAAAAACAAAAACAAACAAACAAACAAACAAACAAAAAAACAACCAAACCAACCTGATTTAAAAATTGGCAGAAAGGGGTGCCTGTGTGGCTCAGTCTGTTGGGCGACTGACTCTTGGTTTTGGCTCAGATCATGATCTCAAGGTCTTGAGATCAAGCCCCGTGACAGGCTCAGTGCTTGGTGTGAAGTCTGCTTAAGTTTCTCTCTCCCTCTCTCTCTGCCCCTCCCTCTGTCCTTGCATGCTCTCTCTTAAATAAATGTCTTTTTTTAAAAATTGGCATAAGATCTGAATAGATATTTTTCCAAAAGGTACATGAAAAGATGCTCAACATCATTAGCCAGCAGGGATTTTAAATACAAATGAAAATGATAGGACACCTGAGTGGCTCAGTGGCTGAGAGTCTGCCCTCAGTTCAGGCATGATCCTGGGTCCAGGGATCGAGTCCTGCATCCGGCTCCCTGAAGAGAGCCTGCTTCTCCCCATGCCTATGTCACTGCCTCTCTCTCTGTGTGTCTATCATGAATAAGTACATAAAATCTTAAAAAAAAAAAATCAAAATGACAATGACATTGCTATACACTTGTTAAAGTGGCTACTATAAAAGACAGGAAATAACCAGTGATGGCAGGTATGTGGAGAAAAGGGAACCCCCTTTGTGCACTGTTGATGGAAATATAAACTTGTGCAGTCGCTATAGAAAACAGTATGGAGGGTCCTCAAAAAGTTAAAAATAAAACTACCATATTATCCAGCAATTCTACTTCTGGATATTTATCTGCAGAAAACAAAAACACTAACACAAAAAGATACATGCACTCCCATGTTCACTGTAGCATTATTTACAATAGCCAAAATATAAAAACAACCTAAATGTCAATGAATAGATGAATGGATAAAGAATTCATGGTGTGTGTGTGTGTGTGTGTGTACATAATGGAATATTATTCAGCCATAGAAAAGAATGAGACTTTCCCATTAATGACAATATGGATGGACCTCACAGAAACTGTGCTAATGAAATAAGTCAGAGAAAGACAAATACTGCATGATTTTTTTTTTTTATGTGTGGAATCTTAACAACAATAACAAAACAAAACACCAAGTCCACGGATAGAGAACAGATTGGTGGTTGCCAGACATGAGGACTGGAGTCAAAGAAATGGGTAAAGTTGCCCCCCCCCCAAAAAAAAAAGAAAGAAAGAAAAGAGAACTCACATGGGGATTAAAAGGCAGAGATTGTCAAACTAGGTAAAATAAAAGAGCCAAACTTTATTTATTTATTTTTAAAGATTTTAATTATTTGAGAGAGAGGACACAAGCAGGGGGAGCAGCAGGCAGAGGAGGAGTGAGAATCAGGCTCCCCACTGAGCAGGGAGCCCAATATGGGACTCAATTCCAGGCCTCTGGGATCATGACCCAAGCCGAAGGCAGATGCTTAACCAACAGAGCCACCCAGGCGCACCTACATGTGCAAGAGACAAACTTTAAATATAAGCTCACAAATAGATTTAAAGTAAAGGGGTTAAAATATGATGCACCATGCAAAACTATGAAAACAGGAGCAACTATATTAATATCACCAAAGCAGACTTCAGAATAGGGATCAGCACCAGGAAAAGGAGGACAGTACAGAGGGATAAAAAATATCAATTCATCAAGCACACATAACACTCTTCAATGTTTACGTATCTAATAGTAGAGCTTCAAAGTAAGTGAAGCAAGTAAGTGACCAACATAAGAAACAGACAAATTATAGTTTGAGATGTTAACACTACTCTCAGTAACTGACAGAAGATACAGACAAAATTATTAGGAAGGATGAAGAAAATGTGAACACTATTAACCCCAACTTAAAACTGAATTGAAATTTATAGAACACCAAACTCCAAAACTAGAATATGCACATTCTTTCCAGGTATACATGGAACATTCATGAAGACAGGCCACATTCTGAGCCATTAAAAAAATAGTCTCAAAAATTTTCAGAACTGAATTCAGAGTGTGTTTTTGACTACAATAAAGTTAAATTAAATTAGAAACCAATATAAATGTAGTTCACCAAAGAGAAGTACTATAGACATTTTAAAAGATGATCACCTACATTGTTCTGGAAAGGTGTTGTAACAAGAAAGAATATAGACTGACACATAAGGTAGGGAGAGTGTTTCTTTCTTTTTTTTTTTTTTAAGATTTTTATTTATTCATGAGAGGCAGAGAGAGAGGCAGAGACACAGGCAGAGGGAGAGAAGCAGGCTCCATGCAGGGAGCCCGACGTGGGACTCGATCCCAGGTCTCTAGGATCATGCCCAGAGTGGAAGGCAGATGCTAAACCGCTGAGCCACCCAGGGATCCCAGGGAGAATGTTTCATAACTTCCTCAGATACATTCTTTATACCATAAACTCTGTTAAAATGTATTATAATAGTAACAGCAGTACTGTTATGCATTTTGTATACATTTATGATAGAAATCTCATCCAGAAATCGATAGTACAATGACAGCTAACTTCATAATGTTGATCTTCAGGATGTACTAAACTTTGAAGCACTTTCAATGCATTTAAGTATTATGTGTTTTTGTTGTTCTCTACTTCTTAGACATATTAGGTAGAATCTGTTATACCCATATATATGCCAGAGTCTGAAAGGTATCCATAGATGCTAGGACCACGTATGCTAGGACTATGAATGCTAGGAAAAAAAGCACAGGCTATGAAGAGCCATATCCCTAAAATTATACAGAGTTAATTACTAAAAACCTCAGAAGTATTCTGTATCAATTATCTTTAGGTATCAAAAATATTTGAAATATTGATACTAACCCCTTTGATTTAATAATCCCACTCAAAGAATCAATCCTAAAATAATGATGTTATCAAAGCCTACACTTAGGTACGAAGTTGTTCGTTCTAGCACTGTGTATAATGCGAAAAATTTTAAATAATGGGAAGCATAACAATAGATGTTATTATGGTATAGCCATACAATGAAACAGTACATATCCATATATCCA
This sequence comes from Canis lupus baileyi, assembly GCF_048164855.1. Lineage (NCBI taxonomy): Eukaryota > Metazoa > Chordata > Mammalia > Carnivora > Canidae > Canis > Canis lupus. The sequence goes on from NC_132841.1 coordinate 62,453,613, forward strand.
TTTACAATTATGCTTTTGAATAATTTTAAAGATATTCACAATATAATGTCAAATGAAATGAAAAAATGAAAAAATAGGATATCAAACTATAAAGCATGATTTGTGTTATACATAAATATGTTGGATGTTGGTGTGTTCAAATATTCATATAAAAATGGAGTAATATCACTAAGACTGAAATTAAAGATGATTTTAATTTTCTTTGTATTTTTACATTCCAAGTTAATATTTCTACAATGTACTTATTTTACTGTTAAAATCAGTAAAGTTTTTAAAATTATATGACTGTAACAACTGAATATAATATATAATAAGATGAATAAGGCCTTCAGAAACTTCTTTGGAGTAATAGTTTAAAATTCCCATTAAAAGGTTATAAGCAGGGCACCTAGGTGGCTCAGTCAGTTAAGCGTCTGCCCTCAGCTCAGATCATGATCTAGGATGGAGCCCCATGTCAAGCTCCCTGGTCAGTGGGAAGCCTCTGCCTCTCCCCCAGTTCATGCTCATTCTCTGATCTTTTTTTAAAAAAAGTTTATAGGGGGATCCCTGGGTGGCTAAGTGGTTTAGCACCTGCCTCTGGCCCAGGGCATGATCCTGGAGTCTAGGGAATGAGTCCCACATCAGGATCCCGCATGGAGCCTGTTTCTCCCTCTGCCTGTGTATCTGCCTCTCTCTCTCTCTCTGTCTCTCATGAATAAATAAACAGACTCTTTAAAAAAAGTTTATAAATGACTAACAAACCTTCTCACTGAGGGGTGCCTGGGTGGCTCAGTCGATTGTGCCTTTGGCTTACAGAGCCCCACTAGTCTGATGGACTCTATGCTCAGCAGGGAACCTGCTCTTCCCTCTCCCTCTGCCTCCTGCTCCCCCTGCTTGGGCTCTCTCTGTCAAATAAATAAATGAAATCTTTAACAAAGAAAAAAAAATTCTCATTGAAACAAAACTATATATCAATACATCTATACAACTGATTGTCAGAAACTATATGAGATAGTTACATCAAAGATGATTTAGTAAAATGCCACAGGCTGTTAGAAGGCAAGTTACATAACAAAAATAATTAAATACACACACATACATACACAAAGAACACAATGATGTATTAACATAAGACCACTGTAACTGAGGTCAATATTTTGCTCCAAAATCCCCAGCACTCAAGTGTCTGAGTAGAAATGTGACTCAGAATAGTAGTCTTCTGGGATCCCTGGGTGGCGCAGCGGTTTGGCGCCTGCCTTTGGCCCAGGGCGCGATCCTGGAGACCCGGGATCGAATCCCACGTCGGGCTCCTGGTGCATGGAGCCTGCTTCTCCCTCTGCCTGTGTCTCTGCCTCTCTCTGTGTGTGTCTATCATGAATAAATAAATAAAAATTAAAAAAAAAAAAAAAGAATAGTAGTCTTCTCAAGACTTCAGATTCAGTTATGTATCACAATCGTAATTTCAGTTTGCTTCTCTTCATACAAACAACTCCACGTAGGGGGAAAAAAGGAAGGAAAAGAGCTTTTATTGAATGATGAAATAAATAAGATATTGTATCTCCTCTTGTTTAAAGTAGATAGTCTCAAAAAAATAATAATAAGTAATAAGTAGATATTCTCAATTAACTTCCAAAACAAATCTGAAGGGGATCCCTGGGTGGCGCAGCGGTTTAGCGCCTGCCTGCCTTTGGCCCAGGGCGGGATCCTGGAGACCCGGGATGGAGTCCCACGTCAGGCTCCTTGCATGGAGCCTGCTTCTCTCTCTGCCTGTGTCTCTGCCTCTCTCTCTTTCTCTCTCTCTCTCTATGTCTATCATGAATAAATAAATAAAATCTTGAAAAAATAAAAAAATAAAAAACAAAACAAATCTGAAAAGGTGTTTTTATTTTGTAAGATGAGGACATAGAAGTTAAATAACTTGCTCAAAGACTTACAATTAAAAGAACGGATTTGAAGATCTAGTGCAGTCCATAGTCTTTCCAGTGTCTCAAAGCCTCTTACTAGGGTGAAAATTTCAAAAATATAATGTACAAATCATGACATTCTTTTTCCAGTCAATAAATGTCTTCAAAATCCTATACATTCTCAAAGAGAAAAATAAGGCAATGAGAAAAGAAAGAGAAAATTAGGCTCTACCTATTAGAGGGTAGGGCCGTCTCTGTCTCTTCTCTCTAGATCTCCCAGTATTTGGGGGAGAAGAAAGAAGTATGAAGAAAGACAAGAGTAAGAAATGTGGAAGAAACAAGAGAAAGGGAGAAGAATAAGAAGAGTAGAAGAGACTTAAGAGACATAATTGAGTGGAAAAAGGAAAAGAAAGATAATGTCCAAAGCCTATTTCTTTATAGCCAATTGCTGAAAGGGGAAAATGAGAGGGGCAAAGGAGAAACACAGTCAGAAAGCCAGAAAGATGGCTGTCAGCTTCAGAGACAGCAAAAATGAACAGTGTCACAAAGACAGGGAACTAGCTATATAAATACTAGAGAGAGACAAATCTCAAAAAGCAGAGAGGAAGAAAAAGAAAGGAATGGCAAAGAGAGAGAGAAGTAGAGTCAAAGTTAAGACAAAGACAACTGTCACCACTGGCCCACACCACTAGCTGAAGCAAGGTACAGAAGCTTAAATGTATTTGGGGCTTTGTCAGCACCTACTTGGTGGACAGCAGCTCAGTTAATTTATCTTCCTCACAGTGATGACAGATCTCTATTTTTTTCCCCTTTTGATGGAGGAAGGGGGGGGGGTGTGGAAGGGCCATAGAGGGGAGAATTAGAGGAAGTAGATAAATTTATTATTTCAGGTCCCAATATGATCTTTAACAAAAAGCATTTCAAATTGAGAAGAGTTTTTTAATAGGAAGAATCACTGAATTGTTATACCATATGTAAAATCTAAAATACAAAGGCAAAATCAGGATCCATTTTTAAATGGCTGTTAAAAATTCAATCACTTGTAGAAAACTTTATGTAGGAAAACTTCATGAAAACTATAAAAATTATCTCATGAATGTCAAAAAAAGACATAGGAGTAAATAAAAATGGCAACAAGTAAACCACTTCTTTGAACTTCTCTGAAGTGCTCTTTAACCATCAAGAGCTAAGTAATTCTTAAGCTTTTTTGATCAGTAAATCAGATCAAATCACTTTCCTACTTAAAACCCTAAATTCAAACTTCTAACCATCAACCTAAAAACTGTACCTGATTCAATCCCTGACTACCTCTTTGACCTCATTTTGTTTAATCTCCCCCCACCCCTCCCATTATGTCACAGCTTTCCTTCTCCTGACTACTACCAGCTGGCTTACACTTTGGAACATTAGCTTCTTCCTCTGACTGGTATGTTCTTGGATTCTCATATAGCTGACTCCTCACTTCAGATCTTAATTCAAATATCATACCTTTTCAAAGTGGCTTGTCTTGATTGCCCTATAAATAACCTCCATTCTACTCAAACCCCGTAGCTACTCTCTATCCCATCTCTTTGCTCTTTCCTATGATATTCATTAATCTATGGAAGTATCCTAATTATTTATAAAGTTGGTATACGCTTACATGTGAGAATGTAAACTTTAAGGGTAACAATGTTGTTCCATATTTACAACTATATGCTCAAATAATACATACAGGTGCTCAATTATGGTACATATGTATATATACATATGTATACACACACATATATGCTTAAAAATGTAATACACAAATGAAAAGGTACAGTAAGATTTTATGCTATAAATAAGAGACAAGTAAAAAAAAAAATCCCTTATAGGATCTTCAAAACTACAGGCTGTCATAGTTGAATATTCCTAGCCCTAGGGGTGGTTCAGTTGGTTAAGCACCCAACTTCTGATTTCAGCTCAAGTCATGATCTCAGGGTTATGAGATTGAGCCCTGTGTGGGGCTCTGTGTTGGGGGTGTAGGCTATGTAGGATTCTCTCTCTCCCTCACCCATTGCCCCTCCCCCACCTTCCTCTCTTAAAAAATTTTTTTTTAAATATAAATAAAGAAATAAAAAGAAAACTCCTAGCCCTAGAGTAGCTTTAATTTCTAAACACTCTAGGCACAGGCTACATCAGCCATATGTGAATGGTTAATACATTATGATGCTTACTAAACTAGGAACCTTATTTTAATAAGGTTTTAATTTCTTGGATGTCAAATCTCGAACTAATCAATTATGTCTAAAAATCTTTTTGACAGATTTTAATTAAAACAATGTATGCTTAGTGGTCATTGTAATACATGCAAATCTGTATACTAATCAGATCCTCAGTTCTTGAAATTCCATTAGTGTTCTCAGTCCAACATATGTCCTATGTGTTGCTTAAAGAAAGCCAAGATCAAAATTTTTTATATCTATTTGGTGGAGGCATTAAGACTTAAAAAACTCACTCAATTACTAATACGCAAATACTCAAAGCTGAAAGAAGTATTAAACATGAAACAGGAATGGAACAAAAAGCCTATTCATACATTCTTGAAAAGTATGCCTTATTGAAGAAGCAGAGTTTTGTGAAGACAGTACACTGCATATAGTAAGGGTTCCATATCACTATCCATTTTTTAACTTCTCATCTTGTAAAACATGAATGATATTTGCAAGCTTGCCAGTGGTATTTTAAACAGTTAGAATCAGCATAGACTAAGTCATATAAAATTAAAAGGCCTGAATGAAGAAACAGAATCGAAGTTTGCTAGTCTCGAATTCTGAGGTCTGCATTTTCCTTTCCTTTGCTCTAATTCTATTCCCTGAGATACATGAGATAAAGAGAAAAAAGTAACTGTCACCAGAAGATGTTACTCCCATTTTCTTTACTTTCTCTGACCTCTGCATTTGTTAGGTACTTACTATAATATGATGAACATCAGGCTTTCACAAGTTTGAAGCAGATATTTGGATGTATTATTGAGTTTTGAAATTATCTGGGTAAATTGGCCAATTAAAAAAGCAGTAACTCTAAAAACAAAATACTCTACTACCAAATAAGCAACAATTAAAAAACTCACCTGTACTCAAAGTATAAAACATCATGTACCTACATATTCTGATATAAACACTGATGATTTTTTTCAATTATATTCAGTCAAATGAATAAATTAAACAAGCAATTTCCAAACAGATAACATACAGTTTCTGTACCTTGAATTCATTAAAGAAAAACAGATAATGTATTTTCACATATAAATTGTATAATCTCTAAAATATGACCCAAAAAATTTTAATCAAAATCCAAACAAGTAAAATATTATCAATTCTACTTTATTGAGAGCCAAAGCTCCTACATAATAACATGCAAGAATTTTAAATTCATGAAAGCAAGTGTCAAGTACTACACACAATTTCCATACACAGCAGGTAGTAAAGCAAGAAAAGAACTGACACAGTTACTCTCCTTAAAAGAGACATACAATGGAGAACTGTTATACAGCGCTAGCATACTACAGATCTATGCATTAAAGATGTTGTGGCTATTAACAGTTTAAACCTTTACTGTATTTTGCTAATTGGTACATAGAACTTTAAAGCTTTTGAAAGATAAAACATTCCAGTCAGTTCAATTCTCCAGCATTGTTCAAGTATTCCAAGTAGGAACAAAGAGGAAAATAAATCTGCTTTAATTGCTGAAGAATCACAGATAATAGAGATGGCTGAATACTGTAGAGGAAAGATCTTTTGTTCCTTGAACAATTTTAATATAGAAAGATCATTCTCTATTTTAAATTAAATGGTTCCTGCCTGCATATAAAAATTACTATTAACATCCATTTCCTCTGTAAGTACGTAAGTACAAGTTTTATATAACTTGATAATATGTGAAAATAACTTATTTTAATTGGGAGTATGTTTCAGGCAACAAAGTTATGTAATTAGTGTGATTTTATTAAAATAACTATATAAAAATGATCTGACTTGTTTTAATCACTATTAAATGTACAAGTTAACTGAAGTTGTTTTAAAATTGATATGTTACTAATGAGTAGAAATATTTCTATTTTAAAGGATCATTTTACTCTATTTAGATAAATCATCAATAATTTAAGAGTATGTTTCATCTGTAAACATAAAAACAGGCTATTTTAATATTAGTTCATAGGCTTAGGTATATATATGAGATAGGAATATTAAATGCAATTTAATAACCTTCTAAGACATATAAGCAACCACTTATGTGATTAATATTATTGGTACAAAATACATTTACGGATTAATCTATCCCAAATGTGTAGGAAGAACATTTCTTCTGAACCATACCAAATCTTAACATTTATTACTTCAGTTTTTGATATTTTCCAAAATCAGTTATCTCTTCCCTTTCCCTCCTCTCCCCTCCATCTCTCCCTCTCTCCCCTGTATTTCTTTCTCTCTCAGTCTCACACACACACAAAATAGTGCTTGAAAAAAGGCCAATTAAAGAATGGCCATGTTACTATAAAATTTACATTTCCAAAATCATTAGTCATTACTTCTTAGAATTTTAAGTAATAGTATTGCTACAATTTTAATAGGCTATTCAACAATTTTCTTCAGTAGCTAATGGGTAGTGTAAAACCACAGAGAGAAGTACATTGTAAAAAAAACTAGTTGTTTTTAAAACATAAAACTATATTGCAAACTAACATTTATATTTAGTAATGCTTTTTCTCTTTTTATTTTAATAGTCTCATCTAAATACAAGAATATAAATAAGCATCTGTAGGCTGAAAAACACGAAGAAACATTATTCCATATTTAGTGAAAGTCTTAAAGAAAAAAAAACCCACATGCTAAACTGCCACCATAGAAGGTTCTCAAAGACTGCTATTCTTTGATGTAAAATGAAATACTACTTAGTGAATAAAACATAAAAAACTCCTGTCTACCCTTCAAAGAGACATATCCTTTGACCCAGTGCTCCAGACTAAAGCCTTGAAATTTTTGCACAAGAATGCTGCATGAGGAAAGTCCAGACAAAACAGACACTTGAGATGCTAGAAGGCTGTATAACCCCAACTGCAGACACTAGTCCTTCCAATAATCTAGCAGAGATAGCGCTGCCATGCACCAAAAGTAATCTCACCAAAAGAAAACTGACCCCACACCCCCACCAAAAAAGCAAGCAGTCAAAGCAAATCTAAGCCTTTAACTTAAGTTTTTATCTTTTCGTGCTGGTCACCTCTTAATGATTGATTTTTATTTCAAGCTTGCAGATTTATAAAAAGTTTTCATCTGTAAACTTCTAATATGTTAGGAAGTAAAAACAACATAAAACAAGTACTTGTGTAGTAAACATAATTGTTTTATTTCTGTAGGCTTGCAAACATTCATTTTTATAAATTTCTTAGAGCAAAATCAAGCAATGAAAAAATTTTAAACCTATTTAAGTGACAAAAAAATTCTATTCAATAACTTGCTGCTGGCAGACATTCTAAAACAGCAACATTATCACTCAGTTAGTTGACTGAGCATGCTACCAATACCATGTACTTAATCAAATAGCAGTTACATGTAACAAATTATCAGCAAGTAACAAAGCTTTAACTGGTGTTGTTATTGCTCTTTGGAAGAAACTGTCAAGTAGTAAAATAACAAATTGGTAATATCCAAAACACTCTATTTTACATGTATACCTTATTTTTAAAGAAAATAAATACAGACTACTTAAAATGTCCAAAATATTAGGATTTTATATTAATAGTGTATATTGTAATTTCTCAAGAAAAAGCTTAGAAATGATACCAATCCTCCCGGCTCCACTGACTTGAATTGTATTACAGACTGCTAAATGTTTCCTTTTTCCTATGCGTTATTTGCGTTGAGGATGCAGGGAAAACTAACCATAATTCCTTTGTAAGATTTTTAAAAGGTAGTGTTTAACAGGTTTTAAACAAAATAACTAAGCACCTAAAATAAAACAAGCCATTCAAATTTACATGTGTCTGGCACACATAAGTGCCCAATAAATATTTACTGACTAAATAAATGAAAAATGAAGAAAAGATGGCAGCCAACATAATTTTACAGATTATCGTAAGGTACAAACTCATCTCACATGTTTTATTAATAAGTTAAAACAATTCTTACATATTATGAGTATTTTTCTGCTTCTGTATTAAAATTTTAATTATAGCAGTAGATAGGTAATAAAGGTAACTGCGACAAACAGGAATTGGTATTTAGAAGAGGTAATAAAGATGATTAAAAACAAACCAAAAAACCCCAATCAAAAACATACCTTTTAATGTTTAAAGTTTAATGTATGCCTTAGTTGTTTTGTGGGAAAGCACCTACACAAAATCTTTAAAAGAGTACCGAAAATTTAATTTCTTTTTGTAGTCCAAGTGACTACAGAAAGACAACATGTTCATGAGACTTGCATTTTCATCAAAAGTATTGAAAGGAGATGGAGGTGAGGTGGCATAAAAGAAGGAAAGTTACTCTCTTAATAAAACACAGAGGCAAAAACATTCTTCACCTAATCTCTATGGCAAAGCAGCTCCTGCAACAAAAACTAAGGGCCAAAAAACCATTAGTAAGCTTTCCTTATCACTTTTAGGAAGTATCTCATATTTGGAAATAATAATGGTGCAACCCATGAAAAGAAATTTTTTTAACACTGTGCTTCTACATGAATTGACAAGATTATTTTAAAATGCTGTCATCTTTTGATATTTAAAATTTTACTAGTTCATTTATTAGCAAATGAAAAAGACAGTTTATGAACAAGAGAAGACATGCTTATGATCGACCAATTAGAAATTTACTATGTGCTCTGACATAAAATTTATTATTAACTGTAATTCAGGAATTACAATTTTATTCTCTGAAGATTTGTTCTCCAATATGTCAATTCTGTATATAGTTCTAAAATTAGAGAATAGATTCTTTACAATAGAAAATGCCAGGCAGATTTACCCCTCTAAATTCCATGTCTTAAAAAGAAACCAGAAAACATGTTGTCAATATACAATTGATGCCCAGAATAAAACATTTTATTAAATTCTGCCTGTCAGATGTGATAGGAAAAAAAAAAAAAAAGCTTCACTTGATTAACATGCTGTTTGAGCATGTTAATTTATTAAGAATAACAGTTAAAAATAAAAATAGCATATATTTAAGAAGAAATAAAACTGACTTGATAACAATACAAATAAAAAAGGATCTGAGGTTTTAACTATTCATGAAATCCACATTAAGGATGAAGTATGAAAACCTAAATTTTAAATTGCTTTATTAGAATTGCTGAGATTAAAAGAAATAGAGGTAATAATCCCTGCCATACCCTGCACCACACACCTAGAGTAACTTAAGAAATCCTGGCAACAACATTTAAAAGGGATTCAGCCAAACTAGAAATTAATCAAGAGGATGAATTAACTGGAACTCATGTGAAATGAACCAAAGCCCTGGGGATGTTTAACCCAGAAAAGAAAAAACTTAGGATAATGATTAACAAACATTTTAGTCTCAGGATTTGTTTATAAGCTTAAAAATTATTAAGCCCCAATGAGGTTTTATTTATATGAGACACCTATAGATATTTACCATGAAAGAAATTAAAATAAAGAAAAATGTAAATATATATTTAATTTAAAATAAATTGATTATATATCTACATAAATAACATTATAATGAAAAATATATTTTCAAAAACCAGTAAGAGTGCCACTGATTTGCATTTTTGAAAATCTCTAATAATCTAGCTTAATAAAAGCTGAATTCTAACATGTTTCTGAATTCAAACTGTTGCGCTAAATTGTCTTGGTTTCAATAAATGAAGAAAATAAATGTAATAAGAAAAAGGAGCGATTTTTTCATAGTCTTAATTTTTTTTAAAGATTTTATTTATTTATTCATAGACACAGAGAGAGAGAGGGAGAGACACAGGGAGAGGGAGAAGCAGGCTCCATGCAGGGAGCCCGCCCGATGTGGGACTTGATCCCAGGTCTCCAGGATCACAACCCAGGCTGCAGGCGGCGCCAAACTGCTGCACCACCAGGGCTGCCCAGTCTTAATTATTTTTATGTTCAGTTACATTAAATTCATTGCTCTTAATAAATGAATGAATGAATGAATGAATGAATAAATAAATAAATAAAAATTCATTGCTCTTTCTTGCACTTTTTTTTTATGTGCAACTTTTTTTTTTTAATTTTTATTTATTTATGATAGTCACATACAGAGAGAGAGAGAGAGAGAGAGGCAAAGACACAGGCAGAGGGAGAAGCAGGCTCCATGCACCAGGAGCCTGACGTGGGATTCGATCCCGGGTCTCCAGGATCGCGCCCTGGGCCAAAGGCAGGCGCCAAACCGCTGCGCCACCCAGGGATCCCTTTCTTGCACTTTAAATGACACTTTTACCCATGCATGATTTTAAAATATCATATATTGGTCTATGGAAAATACTATTTCATAGAGGTATGCAGATCTTACAATTGTTAGCACGTTTCATGATATGTTCGTTAAAAATCATGTTTGTTAATACCACCACTGTGCTCACTTCGGTAGCACATATACTAAAATCGTTAATACTACCACCAATCCTATTAGAACAGTCTTTAAGTATTGAAAAGATGTCAAGCTTGATCAGATCAGTGGTAAAATCAAGTTCTACAAAAATTCTAATTTTCACTTGAAAGTTTGCAGTTTATCATTGGCAACATTTCTTTGAAGTTCGTTTTTGAGAAAATGTCTGCCATGTAGTAAGAACTGAAAAACCATCATTTGTCTGTCATCTGTTACTGTTTTTTCACTTAAAAGGTGTTTCATGAAAAACGTGGTAGGGTTGTTTGCAACAACTCAACCATACAGATGCTTTGCCTTGAGACAATTGTGGTACTTTAGCAAGAGTGTTTTATGGGTGTGACTTCTGTTTCTTTACACGGAACATAAAAAGATGTTTATGCAGCATTGAAATTTTTTAAACTAATAATTTTTGCTGATTTATCAAGGACATTAAGTGAAACTGGAGTTTTTTAAAATCTCAAATGCAAGAAAGAGAAATACAAAGTAGTAGCACAGATGTACTACAGCTGCTTTTGTACCTTAAATGTCAATGTAAACACATCCTTGTATAATTTTTAGAAGTCTGATCTGTGGACTCTTATGAGGGTCTTAGGCCAATCCCCACCTCCACCCTGCTCAGATCACCCTTTGAGAACCACTGAGTTAGGATGACCAAAGAGCTGTTCTCAAATACACAGGAGGCTGTCACGTAGAAAATGGCATGTCCTAGATAGTAAGGGAGACCTTGAACCAATGGATATTAGTTATAAAAAAGCAGATAATCACCAAATTAGGAAACAATCTTTACCCCTTTTAAAAAACGGAGATGTAATTTACAAACAAAAAAATCTATCCTTTAAAGTTTACAGTTCTTTGTTTTAAACAAATGAACACAAATAAAAGATTTTGAAGAAAGAATCAACACCATAATCCCGATATAGAACAGTTACATTACCCCACCCAAATTTCTTAATGACCTTTTTCGTATACTCTGCTTCCACATTCAGTCTTGACAAACAGTGATCAATTTTCTGTCTCTAGAGTTTTGCCTGTTCTAAAATGTCAAATAAATGGAATCACATAGTATGGTAGCCTGTGAGTCTGGCTTCTTTTACTTAACATAATGCACTGGAGATTCATCCAGATTTGTTACTAATTGGTGAGTAAAAGTCTATTATATAGATGTACTGAAGTATAAGTTGTGGTACTTCCAGTTACTGTAATGATCAATAAAGCTATTAAAAACATTTGTAGGGATCCCTGGGTGGCGCAGCGGTTTAGCGCCTGCCTTTGGCCCAGGGAGCAATCCTGGAGACCCGGGATCGAATCCCACGTCAGGCTCCCGGTGCATGGAGCCTGCTTCTCCCTCTGCCTATGTCTCTGCCTCTCTCTCTCTGTGTGACTATCATACATACATACATACATACATACATACATACATTTGTATGCAGGATTCTGTGTGAACATAAGATTTCATTTCACTTGAATAAATATTGAGAAGTGAGACTGCTAGGTTAAATGGTAAGCATATATTTGCCTCTGTAAGAAACTACCACACTGTTTTCCAAAATGACTGTGCCATTTTGCATTCTCACCAGCACTATATGAGAGTTCCAGTAGGTCTGCATCCTTAAAAGCACTTGGTCAATTTTTTTAAGCCATTCAGATAAATGGGTAGTGGTATCTCAGTGTAGTTTTAATATTCATTTCCATTATGACTAATGATGTTGAGCATCTTTTCGTATGTTCATTTGCCATCTGAATATATTCTGGGTAAAGTGTTCATTTTTATTTGAGTTAGTATCATATTATTTGGTTATAAATGTTGATTTTCTGGATACAACTCCTTTATCAGATATGTGTTTTATAACCTCCCAATCTGTGCCTTGTCTTTTCATTCTCTTAACAATCTCTTTCAAAGAGCAGAAATTTTTGACTGTAAGGAAAACCAACTTTATAATTCTTTTTAAAAGTAGGCTCCACACCTAGCATGGAGACCAGTGTGGGCCTTGAACTCATGACCTTGAGATCAAGACCTGAGCTGTGATCAAGGGTCGGATGCTTAACCGACTGAGCCACCCAGGTGGCCCCCAACTTTACAGGTTTTTAAAAAATGGATTATGCAGGGACGCCTGGGTGGCTCAGTAGTTGAGCATCTGCCTTTGGCTCAGGATGTGATCCCGAAGTCCTGGGATTGGGTCCCATATCAGGCTCTTTGCATGGAGTCTGCTTCTCCATCTTCCTGTGTCTCTGTGTCTCTCATGAATAAATAAATAAATTATTTTTAAAAAAACAAAAGAAGATTATGCTTTGTTTTGTAGCTATAAAACACATCTAACCCAAGGTAATAGTCTCTCCTACATTCTCTTCTAGAAGTTTTATAATTTTTAGTTTTACATTTAGAACTATGAGTTTACATTTAAAACTTTGAGTTAATTTTTGCATATGGTACAAAATATGGTTGGCGGTTTTTGTTTTGTTTTGCATTTGGATATACAATTGTTCCACCTTCATTTGTTGGGAAGACTATTTTTCTCTCAGAAATAGCTTTCTAATAATTATGGCTGATTAGTAATATAAAAAGTAGCCTCGGGGATCCCTGGGTGGCTCAGCAGTTCAGCACCTGCCTTTAGCCCAGGGCATGGAGCCTAGCCTGCTTCTCCCTCTGCCTATGTCTTTGCCTCTCTCTCTCTCTCTCTCTCTCTCTCTCTCTGTGTGTCTATCATGAATAAATAAATAAAATCTTAAAAAAAAAAAGTAGCCTCAAAGAAATGAGAACCAGTTAACTGGAAATTTTTTAAACGGAAGTTTGAGAACGAGTTGTTCACTACAATAAAAAAGGACAGAAGATGAAAATGATCTTTCCAAATCTCGTGCTTTGAAGTTCCCCAAGAAAACTGTCTTGGAGAAGGCTTACAGGTCTTCCTTCATGTTCCTAACCCTTACCTCCAGCAGTTCAGCTTTTATCTAGTTAATTACTTACTGGATTTCCCCATAAAATTTCTCTTGAATAAAAGATTGAAAAATCTTTTAAATGAAAAATGACTGGATCCAGTAATATAACTATGTAACATCTAAAGTTATCCTCTGGTTTTAAATTCCTGGGATTCATTTTCCAATAACCACAAAAATTTATCACCAACTAAGTTTAGTTCACATGCTTAAGCCCTGGGCTATATAACAGGTATCACCTATATTAATTTTAATGCATTATGTAAGAATATCTAACAGAAATCATGATAATGGCCGATTCCCTTACCTTACAATTAAGATTCCAGTTTTTATTCAAATCCAGGTACAAATATATCTTTAAAAGGGGGAGGGGGCATTGGGGTGGCTCAGTGGTTGAGTGTCTGCCTTTGGCTCAGGTCATGATCCCGGGATCCTGGGATCAAGTCCCACATCAGGCACTCCAAAAGGGAGCCTGCTTATCTTTCTGCCTATGTCTCTGCCTCTCTCTGTGTGTCACTCATGAATAAATAAATAATCTTTTTAAGAAATTTCAGATACAAATATAATACTAAACTAGTGTTGAGTAGTTAATTAAAATGGTATACTTAGCTAATAAATTGGTTTCCATAAAATACTGATATTAAAATTCTGTTTCCATATCTTCTAAAATACTTATATTTACTTCACATTTTGAAATATTTTTATCATTAATGTTGATATACAGTAGATCCCATACTCTTGTAGCCCCTCATCCATGGTTTCTCTTTCTGTAGTTTCAGTTACCCACAGTCAACCACAGTAAGGAAGCTAATGATTCTCTTTCTAACATATTTGTCTGGAGGTCAGTAGTAGCCTAACATTACATCACAATGCCTACATCATTCACCTCACTTCATCTGATCACGTAGGCGTTTTATCATCTCACAGCATCACAAGAAGGGTTAAGCACAATCCAGTAAGGTATTTTGAAGAGAGACCACATTCACATAAATTTTATTAGAGTATAGTTACAATTGTTCTATTTTATCAGTGTTGTTAATCTCTTACTGTGCTTAATTTGTAAATTAAACTTTATCATAGGTATGTATGCATAGATAAAACATAGTATATATAGGGTTTGTACTATCCATGGCTTTAGGCATCCACTGGGGAGTCTTGGAACATATCCTCTGTGGAATGGGGGAAGACTACCATACATTTTTAGAATAATTTTTGTTCAAAATGCAAATATAATAATAATAATAATAATATAATCAACTCCAACTGCTCAGTATTTCTAGAAGTACTCTTTGGCCACTTGCCATTATGCTATCAACTGAACCTTTCATCCAGTAGTGTATGGAAACAAGACCTGAAACTCCCTATCAACATTATGTTATGTATTTGATTATTTAATACTTGTATTTTAATATAAATCTAAATGAGGGATGCATGGGTGGCTCAGTTGTTGAGAGTCTACCTTCAGATCAGGACGTGATCCCAGAGTCCTTGGATCGAGTTCCACATCCAGCTCCCTGGAGGGAGCCTGCTTCTCCCTCTGCCCATGTCTCTGCCTTTCTTTGTGTGTCTCTCACAAAAGAATAAATACAATATTTTTTTTAAAAATTTTAATGAAAACTCTTTAGTGAATGGCTAAAATTCATGTCTGAAAATTACCTATGGGATTCAGTTATCTGTTTAAATATTATTTCAACTATGAATAATTTATAAGTAAGACTTAAATTGATTTCAGCTGGAATAGACATGTTAACTAATACACTTCAAAAAAAAAGAAATAACAAAGCTGGGAAAATTTATACAGGGCAACAAAATTTGTTGGAAGCATGCATCTGATTTAATGAGATAAAAACTCAAAGCAGACTGTATACCTCTCTGATATGATTCACAGCATCTTGTTTAGAGGAATAGATTACTACCTCACTTATTATTATTCAAACCAGAAAGGAGAGAACTTAGAAGCATTACTAATAAACTCTATAAAATTTGAAAATCTTATAAAGAGTAAACCCCACAATATTAGATAAGGGGTTTAAAAGATGGTCACTGAAGGGATGTCTGGGTGGTTCAGCGGTTGGGCATCTGCCTTCAAGCTCAGGGCATGATCCCAGGGAGCCTGCTTCTCGCTCTGCCTATGTCTCTGCCTCTCTCTCTCTGTCTCTCTTATGAATAAATAAATAAAAATCTTTAAAAAAAAAAAAAAAAGATGGTCATTGGAAAAATTAAAATAGTACCCTCATTAATTAATGAACACGTCATATGTAAATCATCCTCCTCTTACACACATACATGTCTCATTTCCTTTATACTTGACTAAGCAAGTGATGTTTGATTATTATTTGAAGAAGAAGTAGAACGTCCCTGGATAAGAGCTAAGGGATTAGTGAAAAGCATCTAGGCAGAGAGAACTGGAATGTGAATGCCCTGAACGAGGGAAAGGAACAGCAAGTTCCAGGACTGGTGTAGCTGGAGCAGAGTGTATAAAATACAGTGGTACAAGGTAAACTTAGAGAGGAAGGCAAGACTTAAATCATGCAAGACCTCAAAAACCATATAAGGATTTTTTTTCCCATGTTAAGGATTTTAATGCTTACTTTTAGGTCAGTAAGAAAACCAATGGATCTTACACAAGAAGTGACAAAACTAGCATTTAAAGACTATTCTGTTTATCTTTTGGAAAATGAATTAAAGGAAGATTAAAATATCTGTAGAGAACAATTTAAAAAATTCTGCAGCAATTTACAAAAAAGATGATGGTAGCCTAGACTAGGATGATGGCAACGTCAGCAAGTGAATCTAAGAGGAGATAGCTTAAAAGATAAAACTAACCAGCCTTAAGCAGAAGATCGGAGTTTTCCAAACTATTTCTCCATTGTCTGTTAACTTATCTATTTATGTATCTGTTTATATCTTTAGCGGTATAAATGATGTTTAGAGCTTTAAGTGTGATCTATTATTTAAATTATGCTTACAGAGTCGACACTGAGTGATAAAAGAAATGTACAAATGGAAGAAGAGAAGAAACACACCTATACACTTGATAATGGTAAACCAGATAAAAATGAAAAACATGATTACACTATTACACATTTTTACAAGTCTAAGACTATAAAATTTATACTATTTTCCAATATAAGCATAAATAAGTTGCATCTAAAATAATACCACACATAGAAAAATTTTTTATGTGACAGTAACCATAATTCTATCTGCTACTAATTAACAGAGTATTATTTATTTGTTGCTAGTTCTAATCTCTCATGCATAATTTAGTAATAAATGTAATGTGTGTGTGTACACATATATTTACATACAATAAAAACAACCATAAAATAATTGGTTCCAAAAAAACCCAATATACTTAAGTTTACATACTACCTGGTGTTTTATAACTTAACTAAACAGGCGTGTAACGAGAAAATTAAAAACTACACATATTCACTTACATTTATATTCTTGTTCAATTCATATTCATTAATTTTAAATGTTCTGATTGCTACTTATAAACACCACAAAAATGAAGCCCTTTTTAACTTTAATCTAGTATCTGCATATGACTTAATATCTGTGTATAATGCTTAACACAAATTATCTTTTTGTAATAAGTATTTCCTTTTAAAATATATATACAGTATAGATATTCAAATTCACATCATTTTCCGGTAAGAACCAGAACACCATTCTGAAAAGCTATTGTACAAAAATAACCCTGAAGGCAGAATCATAGCAGCGTATAATAAAATTCTTACCAATTTTTCATCAACTGTTATGAGTTGCGTGTCTCGAGCTTGGTCCTGTGCCAACCTCCATGTGGAAGTGCTTAATGACCTGCAGTGCAAGACTTTAAGTTAAAAAATGATCCATGCAATGAGAAAAGAGAGGCAGACAAATCTTACACAAATGAGCTACTTTAACAATATCTGTCTTATAAAACAAAAAAGAATAGAAAGAAAGAGAAGAGGGCACAAAAATCCTTTCTCTCCCCAATTAGTTCTGTCTGCTGAGTTTTTGGCAGACTCACTTAAGAGTTCACAACAGGCTGCACTTTATGTCAGTCTATAGGCTCTCTGTCACAGAAAGGCCATCAGTAACAAGTACCATACTCCATGAGTGTACAGTAGCTAGTTTGTCACTATCAGGAAAAAAAATTCAAAGCTATTATCACTCCCTCTGGAAGGCTGATTCCTAAATGATCATATCAGAAAGAAAAAGAAAAAAATCATATTCTTAATGGCTGAAAGTAAATATTGTTAGAATTTAATTATATAATGTTAACAAATGAAGTTTCTTTACTCTAATTTCAAAAAAAATTAGTTTAAATAGAAATGATTTATATGATAATGTTAACTAATGTTATTAGTTTAGTCCTGTATCTCATTCACAGAATTAAAGAAAGTCTAAATAGTTAAAAGAAATATTAAGTCAGAAATAAAATGGGCACCAAATCTAGTTCCTTTATATTAGCATCCTCTGACCCTTGCCCCAAAGAAATTACTTAAAACTACCATCTTTTTTTCCCTTCATATACACACTGTACTTTATACTAATGAATGCCATGCCGTCATTGTTAAATTTAGCATTTTACATTTTCAAAAATACTAAGCCATCCTATGCAGATTTCTCCTTCAAAATGTAGCTTATACAATCAAGACTCAGGTTTCAAAACTGACAGAATATACAGTATTAAGTTCTTCTTTATTTCTTTTAAATTTTTTATTTATTTGAGAAAGAGCAAAGAAGCAAGCATGAGCAGGAGGGGAAGGGCAGAGGGAGAGCAATCCCAGGACCCTGGGATCAGGACCTGAGACAAAGGCAGCTGCTTAACCAACTGAGCCACGGAGGTACCCCAAGTTGTTTCTTTTTTAAATGAAGTATAACTACCATCATAATTCTGACACAACATAAACACTAATACCTAATGCAAACCATCATGCCTTCAACAGCTAAGGTGTACACAGCTTTATAGAAAATCTACCTACTAATAGCATAATTTAAAGATAACAATCCAAAAGGCCTTTTTGCTTTATGAACATATATTTTTTAAATGCCAGTTATTTCCAAAAATTAATACTTTATTATTTTAAATACTTTGCTCAAATCTGTACATTCAATGCAATCCCTATGAAAATACCATCAACTTAATTCAGAGTTGGAACAAATAAATCCTAAAATTTGTATGGAACCAGAAAAGAACCCAAATAGCCAAAGGATAGTTTAAAAAGAAAACTAAAACTGGTGGCATCACAATTCTGGACTTTAAGCTCTATTACAAAGCTGTAATCATCAAAACAGTATGGTACTGGCACAAAAACAGATACATAGAACAATGGAACAGAACAGAGAACCCAGAAATGGGCCCTCAACTCTATGGTGACTAATCTTTGACAAAGCAGGAAAGAATACCCAATGGAAAAAAGACAGTCTCCTCAACAAATGGTATTGGGAAAACTGGACAGCCACATGCAGAAGAATGAACTGAACCATTTCCTCATACCATACACAAAAATGGACTCAAAATTGATGAAAGACCTAAATGTAAGACAGGAATCCATCAAATTCTTAAAGGAGAACAGAGGCAGCAACCCCTTTGACCTCGGCCACAGCAACTTCTTGCTAGACACATCTCCAAAGGCAAAGGAAACAAAGGTAAAATTGAATTATTGGAACGTCATCAAGATAAAAAGCTTTTTGCACAGCCACGGAAACAGTCAATAAAACCAAAAAAGGCAACCTACAGAATAGGAAAAGATGTTTGCAAATGACACATTAGATAAGGGGCTGGTATCCAAAATCTATAAAGGACTTATCAAACCCAACATCCAAAGAATAAATAATCCAATCAAGAAATGGGCAGAAGAAAAAAAAAAGAAAAAAAAAGAAATGGGCAGAAGACATGAACAGACATTTCTCCAAAGAAGACATACAAATGACCGACACATGAAAACATGCTCAACAGATCACTCAGCATCAGAGAACTACAAATCAAAACAACAATGAGATACCACCGCACACTGATCAGAATGTCTAAAATTAATAAGTTAGGAAATGGCAGATGTTGGGGAGGATGTGGAGAAAGGGGAACCCTCTTACACTGCTGGTGGGAAAGCAAGCTGGTGCAGCCACTCTGAAAAACAGTATGGAGGTTCCTCAAAAAGTTGAAAATAGAGCTATCCTATGACCCAGCAATTGCACTACTAGTGCAATGTAGTGATCCAAAGAAGCATCTGCACCCCAATATCTATAGCAGCAATGTTCACAATAGCCCACTATGGAAAGAGCCTAGATGTGCCTCAACAGGTGAATGGATAAAGGAGATGTGGTGCATATATATAAAATAGACTACTATTCAGCTGTGAAAGAAAGAAAGAAAGAAAGAAAGAAAGAAAGAAAGAAAGAAAGAAAGAAAGAAAGAAAGAAAGAAAGAAAGAAAGAAAGAAAGAAAGAAAGAAAGAAAGAAAGAAAGAAAGAAAGAAGAAAAGAAAAGAAAAGAAAAGAAAAGAAAAGAAAAGAAAAGAAATCCTGCCATTTGCAACGATGTGGATGGAACTAGAAGATATTATGCTAAGTGAAATAAGTCAATCAGAGAAAGACAATTATCAGATGATCTCACTCATATGTGGAATTTAAGAAACAAACAGGATCATACGGGAAGAAGGAAAAACAAAACAAGATGAAATCAGAGACAGGCAAACCATAAGAGACTCAATCATAGGAAACAAACTGAGGGTCATTGGAGGGGAGGAGTTGGAATGGAGCAACTGGGTGATGAACACAGACAAGGGCATATGACATAATGAGTATTGGGTATTATATAAGCCTGATGAATCACTGACCTCTACCTCTGAAATCAATAATCCATTATATCTTAATTAATTGGATTTAAATAAAATTTTGTTTTAAAATATCCTGCTCAGAAATACATATACACAGGGACACCTGGGTGGCTCAGTGGTTGAGTGTCTGCCTTAGGCTCAAGTCATGATCCTTGAGTCTCAGGATCAAGTCCCGCATTGGACTCCCCACAGGGAACCTGCTTCTGACTCTGCCTATGTCTCTGCCTCTCTGTGTCTCTCATGAATAAGTAAATTTAAAAATCTAAAAAAAATAATAATAATAATTACATTTACACATCTACATGGAAATTATTTTAATTGATACAGTTAAAATACATGTTATGTAAAGTAGTATGATTAACACTCTTAAAAATCAATTTACTCTGGAAATCATTAAGATCAACAACATGACAATAAAAACATCCTGAATACTCTTAACCAAATTCATATACTGTAAGGGAAAAAAATGACGCAATGATAAGGAAACTCAGGAGAACTTAAAATATTGGAAATATTATAAAATGTAGCTACATTTCAAGAAAATGAGGCTGCAAAAGCTCCTCTAATGAAGAGAAGTGCTAAATCAAAATAGTGTAAATTATTCTACATAGATTAAAACTCTATGGTAATAACATAGATTAAAATTCTATAATCCATGAACTGTGTAATTTTGGATTATACAGTGGATTTGATTTAAACAATTTTCTTGGGGATCCCTGAGCGGCTCAGTGGTTTAGCACCTGCCTTCGGCCCAGGGAGCACTCCTGGAGTCCCAGGATCAAGTCCTGCATCCGGCTCCCTGCTTCTCCCTCTGCCTGTGTCTCTGCCTCTCTCTCTCCCTCTGTGTCTCTCATGAATAAATAAATAAATAATCTTTTAAAAAATATATAATAAAAAATAAACAATTTTCTTAAATTGTGTAATAAAATCTTATTGTATATTAAGTCATAACCTAAAGCAAAATTTTAAAAGCATAAAGATCTATTTTTTAAATTTTAGATTAATCTCCAACTAATCATAATAATGAAGTTATATATCACTTTCTGAAAACAGATAATAACTTTTACAAACAAATACACAGATGAAAAATCATATCTTTATCAGGCTATATATAAAAAACAACAATTAAAAAGTGGCAAAAGGGTACCTGGATGGCTCAGTAGGTTCAGTGCCTGCCTTTCGCTCAGGTCATGGTCCCAGGATCCTAGGATTGAGGCCCACGAAGGGCTCTCTGCTTCTTCCTCTGCCCTTCCCCCTATTCATTCTCTCTCATGCTCTTTCTCCCAAATAAATAATTAAATAAAAATCTTTTTTTTAAAAAAAGTGACAAAAGACATTAAGTAAAGTAACCCTACCAGAAAGAATTAAAAATGACAAAACTTTTGAGAAGTTTTCTTTTGATAAGAAAGCACTTTTTTAAAAAATGATTTTATTTACCCATTTGAGAGAGAGAAAGAGACAGCACGGGCAGAGGGGAGAGGCAGAGGGAGAAGGAGAAGCAGACTCCTCCCTGAGCAAGGAGCTCAACGTGGGGCTCGATCCCAGGACCCAGAAATCATGACCTGAGCCAAAGGCAGATGTTTAACCATCTGAGCCACCCTGGTGACCCCCAAAAAACCTTAAAGATAAACCAGACTGCAAAGAAATCATAAACAGGAATTTTTATTATTTGAAACTATATTCATATCATTTATTACAGAAAATTTTGCCTAAGAACACACACGTAATATGTGCATATGTATACGTGCATGTATGTGTTATTAGGTCTTATTAGGTCATGTGCTATGTAGCTACTCCCTAAACGTAGAAACAGTAATTATTTTTAAAAAATCAAATCTCGGATATGGAGAAGGATTTTCCTCCAATTATAAAAAGTTAAGGTAGGAACAAAGATCTAAAGTCAATTATAAACACAGTATTTAATTAATTATACCTATAAAATATAAGCTACAGTTATTCTTATTTTTTTTTATTTTTTTTTTCAGATCTGAGCTTTTAAAAGATTTTATTTATTTATTTATTCATGAGAGACACAGAGAGAGAGGCAGAGACACAGGTAGAGGGAGAAGCAGGCTCCATGGAGGGAGCCTGATTTGGGACTCGATCCCAGGTCTCCAGGATCAGGCCCTGGGCTGAAGGCGGCACTAAACCGCTGAGCCACCTGGGCTGCCCCTACAGTTATTTTTAGATTAGATGCAAAATATAGCAAATATCTATTTGTGGATTAGCCTTTAAAGAATGTTATATCAGTAAATTGCTAGGCAGGAAATAAAGTGTTTTTTAATAATATAAGAGTATAAAAACATTAAACCAGAAATAAAACCTAAAAAGTATAAAAGGAAAAAATGACAAAATATAAAAACTTCTAAACCAATGATACTATAAAAGAAAACAAAAG
The DNA here is from genome assembly GCF_048164855.1 of Canis lupus baileyi. Classification (NCBI taxonomy): domain Eukaryota; kingdom Metazoa; phylum Chordata; class Mammalia; order Carnivora; family Canidae; genus Canis; species Canis lupus. Next base: position 62,476,246 of record NC_132841.1, read on the forward strand.
ATAACAAACAAGAAGAAAATATCTACAATATAAAATAGTAAAAAATCCAAAACAGGTTAAAAAGCTCCTAGAAAAAAAAAAAAAAAAAGCTCCTAGAAATCAGTAAGTAGGGAGAATTCTTTTTTTTTTTTTAAGTAATCTCTATGCTCAGTGTAGGGCTAGAACTCGTGACCCCAAGATCAAGATTCACATTGCTCTACTGACTACATCAGCCAGGTGCCCCAGAAGGAATATATCTTAAATTTCAAGAGGGAGTCACATGACAAAAAATCAAATAGCCTAATTAAAAATGGGGAAAGGATGGAAAGGGACTTGAATGGCATTTATCCAAAGATCTATAGTCAATAAGCACACAAAGAGATACTCAACATTACTAATCATTAGGAAAATGTAAATCAAAACCACAATGAGATACGACTTCATACCCATTTGGATGGTTATCAAAAAAAAAAAGTGTTGCTGGGATATAAAGAACTAGAACACGGCGCATTGCTGATGGGAATGTAAAATCATGCAGTTGCTATGGAAAGCAGTATGGCAGTTCCTAAAAAAATTAAACCAAGAATTACCACATGATTCAGCAATTCCACTTCTGGATATATACTCAAAGAATTAAAAGCAGGGACTCAAATAGGTATTTGTACACCAATGTTCCTAATAGCACAATTCACTAAATAGCCAAAGGCAAAAACTGCCAATATATTAATAATCTTATGTTATTGGGTAATGTATCACAAAACTAAAAAGTATACACGTAGAAATGATAAGTAATCATTAGTAAACAGGTAGTAATTTTAACTTCGCTATCACCTATTTTTGAGAAATTAGAAGTTTTATTTGCCTCATGAACTTGCCTTTCTGTGTACCTGTTTTTTAAGTGGCCGTTTCACATTTTCAGGTTTCTTAAGAGTCAACTTTAATTCTCAGCCCAAAGGATAAACTCTCAGGGCTGTGACTGTTATTACCAAAGACTGTTATTATACTGAGCGTGTCATTTATTATATTTAGTTTCCCTGTACAAGTTTCCCATAAGAAAATGAGATATCCTGGAAATGGAAAACAAGAGGTCTTATTTCTAACTCTGGTTTTAGTACCTACTATTTCTGTTTATGAGCAAATCACTTAACCTTTCTGCACCTCAATTTGATTCTTTGTAAATTTATAAAATAAGGACTTGCTCTGAAGTTTGTGCTAGTGGTTTCTGTGATTCTAGTAAGTGGAAAGAGTATAGTTCTACTTCGTTTCAATAATCCCTTATGGAAATGCTAAGTAATAAATAACTCATAATAATCTGTTTTTCTTTAAAACTCTAAGGAGTTGGGGATCCCTGGGTGGCGCAGCGGTTTGGCGCCTGCCTTTGGCCCAGGGCGCGATCCTGGAGACCTGGGATCGAATCCCACGTCAGGCTCCCGGTGCATGGAGCCTGCTTCTCCCTCTGCCTGTGTCTCTGCCTCTCTCTCGCTCTCTGTGCGACTATCATAAAAAAAAAAAAAAAAAAAAAAACTCTAAGGAGTTAAAACTTTCAAAAACATATATACCACATTTGTTTATCCATTCACCTGTTGATGGATATTAAGGTTGTTTCTGGTAATGACATTCATATGCAGATTTTTGTGGGGATGTAAGTTTGCAACTCATTTAGGTAACTACTTAGGGACACAACTGCTAAACTGTATGTTATGACCATGGTTAGCTTTAAGAAACTGCCAAACTGTATTCCAAAGTGGCTATACCATTTGTGTTCCTACCAGCATGAATGAGAGTCATTGTTGTTCCACATGCTTGTCAGTATTTGGCGTTGTCGGTTTTTTGGATTTTAGCCATTCCACTAGGTGTGTAGTGGCATCTCACATTGTTTGAGTTTTCAATTCCCAATGAAATAGGATGTGGAAGACCTTTTCATATGCTTATTTGCCATCTGTATATCTTTTTTGGTGAGGTGTCTGTTCAGATCTTTTGCCTGTTTTTTTTAACTGGGTTGTTTTCCTATTGTTGAATATGAAGAGTGCTTTGTATATTGTAGATACAGGTTCTTCATCAGATATGTGTTTTGCAAATATAGTCTATCAGTCTATGGTTGTCTTTTCATTGTCTTAAAGTATCTTCCATAGAGCAGAAGCTTTTAATTTTAGTGAAGTCCAACTCATCTATATTTTCTTTCATGGATTTTGCTTCTGGTGTTGTATCTAAAAACTCAGAAGCAAACCAAGGTACCTAGAGTTTTATGTTATTTTCTAGAAGCTTGACAGTTTTGCTTCTTACTTTTAGGTCTATGATCCATTTTGAGTTAATTTTTGTGAAAGGTGTAAAGTCAGTGTGTAAGTTTGTTTTTCTCCATGTGGATATATTCTAGTTCCACTTGGTGAAAAAATTATCTTTTCACCATTGGATTGCCTTTGCTCCTATCTCAAAGATCAATTGACTGTATTTGAGTAATCTATTTCTGGGCTATTGTTCATGTTCTATTGATCTACTTGTTTATTCTTCTGCCAATGCCACTCTATCTTGGTTACTGATAAGTGTAGTGAGAATGAAATCAGTGTTTAATCCTCTAACTTTGTTATTTTTTTACAGTATTATGTTGACTATTTTGGGTCTTTTGTCTTTCCATATGAATTTAGAATTGCCTTGCCAATACCCATGAAATAACTTGCTAGAATTTTTATTTGGAAGTGCTGGATCTGCAGATCAAGTTGGGGAGAATTGACATTTTACTAATACTGAGTCTTCCTATCCACAAACATGGAATGTACCTTCATTTATTTATTTTGTGATTTATCAGTTTCCTAGTTTTTTTCATAGACATCTTATATATATTTTGTTACATTTACCTTCATATATTTATTTCTTTATTGGTGCTAATGCGAATGATACTGCATTTTTCTTTAAAGATTTTATTTATTTATTTGAGAGAGTGTGAGCAAGCATGAGCAGGGAAGGGGCAGATGCAGAGGGAGAAGGAGATTTCCCACTGAGGAAGGAGCATGATGTGGGCCTCAGTCCCAGGACCCTGAGATCACGACCTGAGCCTAAGACAGAGGCTTAACCAATTGAGCCACCCAGGCACCTCTGGTATTGCATTTTTTTTTTTAAGATATTATTTCTTTATTCATGAGAGATAGGTAGAGAGACAGAGAGAGAGAGAGAGAGAGAGAGGCAGAGACATAGGCAGAGGGAGAAGCAGGCTCGATCCTGAACCTCGGGATCACCTCCAAGCCGAAGGCAGATGCTCAACTGCTGAGCCACCCAGGCGTCCCTGATATTGCATTTTTAATATCAAATTCCAATTAGTCCTTGATGGTGATACAAGAAAGCAATTGGTTTTGGATATTAACATATCTCACAAATTGCTATTATAATTACTTTATAGCTCTAGATTGTTTTTTGTTAATTCTTTGGGATTCTTCCTTACAGTGTTGTCATCTGCAAGCTAGGACAGTGTTATATTTTCTTTCCCAATATGTTTAGTTATCATTTCATCCTCTTGCCTTATTACCACTAACGAAGACTTCTAGTACAATGTTAAATAGAATTAGCAAGAGGGGATATCTGCCTTTTCCCAGTCTCAGGAGTAGTTACTCATCATTAAGTATGTTTGTTGTAGATTTCATGTATATGTTCTTTATCAGTTTTTGGAAGCTCCCCTCTATTCTTAAGTTTGCTGAGAGTTTTTAGTATGTTGGGTATTGGATTTTGTCTTTTATGTGACAATGTGATCAAGTGATTTTTTTTTAGATTGTTGATGTACTGGATATTAATTGATTTTCAGATATTGATCCAGCCTTGCATATCTGGAATACATCCTACTTGGTTGCATTGTATAAATATTTTTATTTTGTTGAGGATTTCTGCATCTGTGTTCGTAAGAGATAATGGTCTATAGTTCCCCCCTCCCCCGCCACCCTTTTTTTCCTGGAGTTGGTAGTTAAGATAATGCTGGTTTCATCAAATGAGTTAAGACATGTTCCCTTCTGGAAGAGAGTGTAGAAAATTAGTATCATTTCTTTTTAAATATTTGGCAGAAGCACTGTCTGAGCCTGGTGCTTTCTTCTTTTTTTTTTTTTGGAAGGTCATTAATTATTGATTCAATTTCTTTAATAGCTGTAGGCCTATCCAGATTATTTCTCTTTGTATCAGTTGTGGTAGTTTGTGTTTTTCAAATAATTAGTTTATTTCCTCTTAAGTTATATTTGTGGGCACAGAGGTATTTATAATACTTCTTTATTATCTCTTGAATGCCTAGGTGTCAACAATGATGACTTGCTTTTGTTTCTGATATTGGTAATTTTTGTCTTTTTTTTTAAGATTTTATTTATTTATTCATGAGAGACAGAGAGAGAAAGAGGCAGAGACACAAGCAGAGGGAGAAGCAGGCTCCATGCAGGGAGCCCGATGCGGGACTTGATCCTGGGACTCTAGGATCATGCCCTGAACCAAAGGCAGGCATTAAACCACTGAGCCACCCAAGGATCCCATCTTTTTTTTTTTTTTTTTTTTTTAAGATTTTATTTATTTAATTATTCATGAGAAAGACAGAGAGTGAGAGTGAGAGTGAGAGTGAGAGCGAGAGCGAGAGCACGCGCAAGAGTGAGCAGAGAGACAGGCAGGAGAAGCAGGCTCCAGGCAGGGAGCCTGATGCGGGACTTGATCCTGAGACTCTAGGATCACGCCCTGAACCAAAGGCAGGCACTAAACTGCTGAGCCACCCAGGGATCCCCTTTGTCTTTTTTTTTCTTGGTTAGCCTGACCAGAGATTTATCACTTCTCTGATCTTTTCAAAGAACAGGTTATGGTTTTGTTGATTTTTATCCACTTTAACAGTTCTATCAATTTACCAATTTCCTGTTTACAATGTCCTTAATTTCTGCAATAACTTTTATTTTTTTTCCTCTGCTTGACTTATATTGATTTATATTGCACTTTGCTATAGTCTCCATTGGCAGAATCTTGGATTATTGAATTTAAACTTTGTCTTTTCTGATGTATATATTAAGTGCTAAGTTTTAAACACTGCATTTGCTGCATCACACAGATTTTGAAAAGCTGTATTTTCATTTTCATTTAGTTCAAAATATTTTAAAATTTCTGAGACTTCTTTTGACACATAATTTATTTAGAAGCATGATGTTTTGTTATCTCCAAATAACGGGGGATTTTCCAGTTTTCTGTTACTGGTTTCTAGTTTAATTCCATTGTTGACTGAGAGTATACTCTGTGTGATTTCTATTCTTTTAAATTTGTTAGGGTGTGTTTTATGGCTGAGAATGTGACTAACTTAGTGAATGTTCAATGTGAGTTTAGAAGGATGTATATGCTGCTGTTGGGTGATGTATTCTGTAAATGTCACTTAAACCACGCGCAACTGATAAACTGAATACCACATCTGAGGCTAATAATGTACTGTATGTTGGCTAATTGAATTTAAATTTTAAAAAAAGTAAAAAATGCCAACTAAATCTACTTGATTGATGTGCTCTTCATTTCAGCTGTATCCTTACTGATATTCTGCTGGATGGCTCTGTCAGTTACTATTAGTATAGATTATTTGAAAATAAAATCTTTTTCTTTTTTTTTGAAGAAGAGTGTTGAAGTCTCCTAATGATAATAAATGAATTTGTTTCTCCTTGTAGCTCTTTTGGGTTTTGCTCCACATTATTTGACATTCTTTTGTTGGTCCTACATACCTGAAGTGTTGTTAATATCTTCTTGGAGAACTGACCCCTTTCTAATGATGTAATACCCCCTCTTTATTCCTGATAATTTTTTAAAAGTGATCTCTACACCCACCGTGGGGCTCAAACTCATGACTCTGAGATTAAGAAAGAGTCAAAGAGTCAGATATTCTACCAACTAGCCAACCAGGAACCCCATTCCTGATAATCTAGTTTATCAGAGATTAATACTGCTATGGCAGTAACATTTGATTACTGTTAGCATGGCATATCTTTTTCCATCTCTTCACTTTTAATCTGTCCATGTCTTTATATTTAATATGGTTTTCTCTTAGGTAACATATAGTTGGGTCTTGTTTTCTTTTTAAATCCACTCTGACACAGTTTCTCTTTCAATTGGTGTATTGAGACTATTCCTAAAGTGATTATTGATATAGCTGGAATTAATATCTAGCATGTATAGCTCCTCTGCTCTCTTTCTCTTTTTTAGGTGATTTCTGCCTTGGTTTCTAAGAGTCCTTTATATATTCTATATATTAGTGTTTAAACTGCTGTATATGTTGTACTTTTTATGATATTTCCTTCAGCTTGTAGTACACTTGTTCAGAAGTTATTTTTCTTTCACAGTTTGTGGGTATTTTGCCTTGTGTCTTGGTTAAGAAAACTTTTCCATCCGAATGCTATTTTAAAAACTCTTATATTTTATTCCAGTAATTTATACATAACACAGTGTGTGTGTGTGTGTGTGTGTGTGTGTATATGAATCCATTTGGGATTCTTTAATAGATGGTAGAACTATTTTATTACAGGATTCAAACATTTTTCTTCCATGAAAGGCTAGCCAATCATTTCATTATTATTTATTAAATAGTCCATCCTTTCGCCACTAATTTGAAATTGCACTTTTATTATATAATAGACTTACAAATCTACATGATCTGTTTTTGTATTCTGATCTGTACTGTTTATTTGATCTGTGTGCCTGTGCTAATACCATATTTTAATTATTGTAGCATATTAGTAGGCAAGGCAAATCCTGCCTTTTAGTTTTCAAAATATTCTTGGTTATTTTTGTAAATTTTTTCTTCCCAATGAGAATTATCTAATTTTATAAAAATTCTGTTAGAATTTTTTATATTTAACTTGTAGATTAGGGACGTGTGGGTGGCTCAGTCGGTTGAGCATCTGACTTTAGCTCAGATCATGATCCCAGGGGTCCTGGGATCAAGCCCCGCATCACGGGCTCTGTGCTCAGTGGGGAGTGTGCTTCCATCTGCCTCTCCCTCTCCCCCAGCTTGTGCTGTCTCTTTCTTTCAAATAAATAAATAAAGTCTTAAAAAATAAAATCTTAATAATTGACATCTTGAGGTGCCTGGGTGTCTCAGATGGTCAAGCATCTGCCATGATCCCAGGATCCTGGGATTGAGCTGTGCATTGGGCTCCTTGCTCATCCTAGAGCCTGCTTTTCTCCCTCTCCCTCTGCCTGCCACTACCCCTGCTTGTGCTCTGTCAAATAAATAAATAAAATCTTAAAAGAAAATTGACATCTTACAGTAAATTTGCTTCCAATTATTTACAAGACATTGTAAAGTACAGCAACTCAGTTCCTTTAAGGCATTCCAAACCAGAAGAGTTATTTTTTATTGGCCACTATACCTCAATGATTTGACCTTCCTAAACATGTATTTTTCATATATTCATTGTATTTTGTAATATAATTACTATCATCACCATGACATCTATATTTCTTATTTCTTTTATTTTTACTCATTTAGGTTTATTTTGCTAACTTGTTGTTACAAACTGGGGTAGATTTGTTTCTCCTTTCCTTTTTCATTTTCCATCGCACCCTCCAATTTCTTCATTATCACCCTCCAAAACCTTGATCACATTCTCCTTCTTTTACTCCTCAATTTCATTCCAAGGTCTGTTATGTAATAAGCATAATTACCCTTATCCCTCTTGCACAAATCTTTCCTTCATCTGTTGGATGACACTCAAAGGATTAGTTTAAGTTTTTGGCTTGAGTTGTGTTCAGAGGACAACTGCTATTAGTCTGTGCTGCAAGTTCCATCTGGCTCAGAAGAATGGGAAAAAGGATACCTATGCAAGAGATTGTTAATTTTTATGCACCTGACAAGGGGAACAGTTTAAGATAACATTAAGTATGTAGGTAAAGATTAGAAATTTTGTGATAAATCTGAATTAGAATCAAGGAACTTATTTGTGACTAGATTATAAGCTATTTTCACTGTTATTTCCACTGAATACCAGAGCATTTGTAATATCCTTGCCTTTCCTTTCACTACACATATTTTCACATTGAAATGATCCTTTGAACCCCTCATCTTTATTTTTTCCATTAACAATTACTTCTTTCTTGCTTCTGCATAGTGAGTACAGTGTAATGACAGTTTAAGTTTTCTCTATTGATTAAAGATTTTGAATCTTTAAAAACAAAAAAAAATGGGACGCCTGGGTGGCTTAGTGGTGGAGCGTCTGCCTTTGGCCCCCAGGTGTGATCCTGGAGACCCAGGATCGAGTCCCACATCAGGCTTCCTGCATGGAGCTTGCTTCTCTCTCTGCCTGTGTCTCTGACTCACTCTCTCTGTGTCTCTCATGAATAAATAAATAAAATATTTAAAATAAAAAAATCTTGAAGACTTCAAGAGCATTAGCTTGAAGGTGACTGACCCAAATACCAAAGTATTTTAAGTCTGAGATCATTATTGTGACATGGAGAGTGTATATATGTTTTTTATTGTAATTTTCAGTTAGAACTCTTAGAAATATTTTCTTGTGGTTTAACACTTCTTAATGGAACTGAATACTTTCTGGTTTAATGTGAATTTGGATTAATTCAATTTGCAGTAAATTGACAACAGAAGTAGTAGGTTTAATCAAAAGGTTGAAATATTAATTAATTCCCTAATAATTTCTATAGGATTAGGAATTTTACTTTTTCTAGAAGTTGATCAGTTCATTTCTGGTCTTTTAAAGTTATTGGTTCAATTTTAATGTTTACAAAACCATCTTCAGTTATTTGTACGGATGTTTTTATTATCTATAGTTGGATACAAACTAATACTCAGTTGCTTAAAACAACAAGTCATTTGTTTTGCTCACAAATCTGCATTTTAGGCAAGAGTTTGGCAGGGAAATTTGTCTCTGCTCCATGTCGTATCTGCTGGGATGGCTCAACTTGGGCTAGAGGATCATTTACATGGCTGGCAAAGTGATGTTACTGATGTCTCCCCATCTGGGTCTCTCTGTGGGGCACCTTGGACTTCTTCACAGTATGGTGGGTGGATTCCAATGGTAAATATCCCAAGAAGCAATGTTCTAAGAGACAGAAAATGGAAACTGCAGTTTTTTAAGGCCTGAGCCTAGAAATACACATAGCCTTAGTTTGGTATCATATTGATCAAGTAGTCACAGGGCTCAGATTCTAGGAATAGGGAACCTGCAGCTGTTGAATGAAGGGAGGAGTGTCAAATTTGGGGCCATGTTTTCAATTTGCTACATGGGATATGAAGGATGGGAATTTTATTCTCCTTAGTTGATAAAGTTAGTTTGCTTCAAAGGGAGAATAGTGTTAGTACTTGGAATTAAGTACTATTTATTCTTATTTAGATACTATTTTCTTTTTTTTAAGATTTTATTTATTTGACAGACAGAATACAAGCAGAGAGAGTGTCAAGCAAAGAGAAAGGGAGAAGCAAGGTCCCTGCTGAGCAGTGAGCCCCACAACATGGAGCTTGATCCCAGGACTCTGGGATTATGACCTGAGCTGAAGGCAGATGCTTGACCCACTGAGCCACCCAGGTGCCCTCACATACTATTTTCCATTGCTGATGGTTTCTTTTTATCTTTTCCCCGTTAAGACTTTTTGAAGATTATATTTTGAGGTAATAAAAACAGTATTTGCAAGGTGTATATGATGAAGTTAGAAAACTCCAAAGAAATCAAAGATCCTATAAATACATAGAGATAGGAAGACAATATTGTTAATGCCAGTTCTTTCCAACTTAATAAGCAGATTCAACACAATCTCTTTCATTAAGTGGAACTAGAATATATCCACATGGAGAAAAACGAACTTACACACTGACTTTACACCTTTCACAAAAATTAACTCAAAATGGATCATAGACCTAAAAGTAAGAAGCAAAACTGTCAAGCTTCTAGAAAATAACATAAAACTCTAGGTACCTTGGTTTGCTTCTGAGTTTTTAGATACAACACCAGAAGCAAAATCCATGAAAGAAAATATAGATGAGTTGGACTTCACTAAAATTAAAAGCTTCTGCTCTATGGAAGATACTTTAAGACAATGAAAAGACAACCATAGACTGATAGACTATATTTGCAAAACACATATCTGATGAAGAACCTGTATCTACAATATACAAAGCACTCTTCATATTCAACAATAGGAAAACAACCCAGTTAAAAAAAACAGGCAAAAGATCTGAACAGACACCTCACCAAAAAAGATATACAGATGGCAAATAAGCATATGAAAAGGTCTTCCACATCCTATTTCATTGGGAATTGAAAACTCAAACAATGTGAGATGCCACTACACACCTAGTGGAATGGCTAAAATCCAAAAAACCGACAACGCCAAATACTGACAAGCATGTGGAACAACAATGACTCTCATTCATGCTGGTAGGAACACAAATGGTATAGCCACTTTGGAATACAGTTTGGCAGTTTCTTTCCATGGTCTTAACATACAATCCAGCAATTGTGCTACCAGGATTTACCTAACTGAACTAAAAGCAAATGTTCACACAAAAATCTGTACAAGAATATTTATCATAGCTTTATTTATAATTGCCCAAAACTGGAAGCAAACAAGATGTCCTTCTATAGGTGAATTGATAAACTATGGTAGAGCCATATAACGAAATATAATCCTGTGAGAAAAAGAAACTGGGGCAGCCCAGGTGGCTCAGCAGTTTAGTGCCGCCTTCAGCCAAGGATGTGATCCTGGAGACCCGGGATCGAGTCCCACATCAGGCTCCTTGCATGGAGCCTGCCTCTCCCTCTGCCTGTGTCTCTGCCTCTCCCTCCTTTCCTCCCTCTCTCTTTCTCTCTCTCTCTGTCTTTCATGAATAAATAAATAAAATCTTTTTTAAAAAAAAGAAAAAAGGGGGCAGCCCGGGTGGCTCAGCAGTTTAGCGCCTTAGCGCCGCCTTCAGCCCAGGGCGTGATCCTGGATATCCCGGATCGAGTCCCACGTCGGGCTCCCTGCGTGGAGCCTGCTTGTCCCTCTGCCTGTGTCTGCCTCTCTCTCTCTCTCTCTCTCTGTGTCTCCCATGAATAAATAAATAAAATCTTTAAAAAAAAAAAAAAAAGGAAATTTGCTAGAGAAAAGTATTTGCAAATTACAATAATCTGACAAGGGATAGCCAGAATATATAGAGTATTGCTAAAATTCAACAATGAAACAACTAACCCAATTCAAAAATGAGCAGAGGACTTGAACAGACATTTCTCAAAGGCCAATAAACACTTGAACACTGTTCAACACATCACTAGTTATCAGGGAAATGCAAATAAAACTAAAAGACACAACATGATACTCATTAGAATGACTAAGGAAGGGAGGCAGGGAGAGGGAAGAGAGAAAATGCTAGCAAGGATGTGGAGAAAATGGAATCACAGGCAAGAGTGCAAAATGGTGTAAATACTATGGAAAACAGTATAGCAATTCATTAAAAAATTAACAATTACCATATGATCCAGCAATTCTACTTCTGGGTACATACCCTGAAGGACTGAAAACATATAGCAGCATTATTCACAGTAGCCAAAAGGAGGAAGAAACCCACAGATGGGATGGATTAAAAATAATTAGTATATACATACAACAAAGTACTATTCAGCCTTAAGAAGGATGGAAATTCTGACACATGCTACAAAACAGATGAACCTTAAAGAAATGATAGATGATATAAGTCAGTAACAAAAAGACAAACTGTATGATTCTACTCACAGGAAGTACCTTGAGTACTGAAATTATGAAAACAAAAAGTACAATGGTGTTTGCCAGGCATTGAGGGGAGAGAAGAATAAAGAGTTATTATTTAATAGGTAGAGAATTTCAGTTTTAGAAGATGAAAAAAACATTCTGGAGATGTATGGTGGTACTTAATGTCACTGAACTACACTTAAAAATGGTTAAAATTGTAAATTGTGTATTATGTATATTTTACACTTTTAAAAAAGATTATGCCTTGTAAAGAAACTGTTGACCCTGTTTACAACCACTAATAAGGAGGAATACACACATGCAAGTTTGTCAAAGCCAAAGATTTATAACTGCCTAGAAAACAGCTTCTTTAGGTATGTAGAAGCATATCTATATACATAATCAATCATCTCTTCACAAATTTTTCAAAAATCAAATTGAAGTTGTTGAACTTTAATATAATCACTCTCTGTACTGCCTCATGTGGTATATTTTCCAAAAAAAAATCTATAGTGCATGTCTGTATAACACTAAATAAGTCATATTTCACTAACATACTTAATACCAATTACCACCATAATGATTTTTCAGACCATTGCTTTAGCACCATTATTTAGCACATTTTATATAATAGTTGATACTTTTTATGTTATCAATAGTTGTTAAAAGCAAAATCTCTTCAATATATTTAGGAAGTTATAAAAAACAAAACACAAGGAAAAGCAAGCCCAGATGAAAGAACTGACTGGTCAATTAAGTAACTACTAGACATATTCAATTATCTACCTTGTTATAACCTTCAGCATCAAGATCCTTAATTCATCATAGTAGTATTACTTCAGAGGTACTATCTTTAAAAAAAAAAAAAAAGATTCTACTAATCAACTACACAAAATTCTCTATGTTCCTCATAAGACTATATTATGTGTTAATCACTACAGTTGTGCCGAGTAGTCTAGTTCTCACTCCAAGCATATGGTAAGATTATACCTCACTGCCATCTCTAAAGTTTGGTGTGGGCATGTGACTTAGTTCAGGCAATGAAAGAAAAAGAAGTGACACTATCTAGTAGCTTTAAAAATCAGTGCATTAAAAAAAAAAAAAAATCAGTGCATAAATGCCTCTTTTCCCCTGTCAGAGAAACCAACAGTGGTTAGTCTGGGTCCCCAAGTGAGGACAAATAGTGAAGGAATAGAGCTTCTGGCTATCCCACTAGGGACATGAATCATGAACAAGAAATAAATCTTTGTTAGTTTAAGCCACAGATATTTTTGGATTTAGTATCTTGACTGATACAGCTTGATAAGCAATTCTCTATTCATGTATTTCTCTAGGGAATGCCATATGAGAACTTAAGTTATAGGATGTCTGTTTCACATTGACTGAGGTTGGGAGTATTACATATTGAGAGTTTACTATTTTCAAGTGAATCAAGATGTCACTTTTTAAAAGCCCGTTTCTGGTCTTTAAAAGCAACATGATTTTTTTCTTATAGCTCCAAAGCTTAAAGGGGTCAAAAGCTCTAAGATGATTTGCTTCATGCCAGCTTTAATGCTACTGTTTCATCTTAGACAGATTACCTAATTAAAAAAAAAAGTTATGAATTTTATCCTCATTTATCTTCACTTAGAAGTATTCCAACTTGTTGCTTATTTTGTTCAGCTTAGGAATCTTTTGGTTTAAAACCTCTGCTATAAAACAATTGGGATTATGTCTGTATTAAAAATATTTTTTAAAAGATAATAAACAATAAATCTGATCACAGATAACGTGCTGAAATTATAAGACATGAAAACCGAACAGATTAGTATTCATCATCCAGCAATATTCCATCAAAGAGAACAGCTAGTTGGTAGGTGCTGCTCACTCTTCAATTCATAGATGAAGTATCTGTCCCTTAGCAAACCTGGCACCCTGGGTCATACAATTTCTTACAGGCTGATGATTACATGGTTAAGAATAATTACAAATACGTTCAGAAGAAAAAAATCACTAACATCAATATTTTTTAAACTTCCTGAAACAACTCAGAAAACTGTCATATAGTGACTTCAAAATCAGTCAGACCCATGTTAAAATTCCAGATTGCAGCTTAAGAGGAATATGATCTGAACAAACTACTTCACAACTCTGCACTTCAATTTCCTCATCTGCAAAAATAAGGATAATAATACCTCACAGAATGACTCGCAGAATTAAACAGCATGTTAAGTAACTGGCATGGAGTGCCTGCTGAGAGAGAAATGTTTGATTCTTTCCCTCTAGTAACATTACCAGCTCATTTAGGAGTAAAAGAGGAAAGGCAACCCTACAATAGATGAACAAACACATCTTTTCAAGAATTACTCTAAAAAACATAAACTAAGTTTTCTTTTTCTGTCCAATTAACCATAAACTTCTACTAAATCCACTGATTCTGTCCTTATTCCCTCCCACCTTCACTAATAAAACACTTACTTGATCTCCCTGACTCTAGTCTTACCCTTTTTTTTTTTTTTCTAGTCTTATCCTTAAAGGCATCTTCCACCTCAGCAAGTAATTATACCCAATCATTCCACTCCTTTGCTTAAAATCCTTCATTGCCTAGTGGTAATTTATCTCAAAATATGGAAGTGTTGGGGTGCCTGGGTGTCTCAGTCATTAAGCGTTTGCCTTCGGTTCAGGTCATGATTCCAGAGTCCTGGGACTGAGCCCCGCATTAGGGTCCCTGCTCAGCAGGGAGTCTGCTTCTCCTGCTCCCTCTGCTATTCCCCCCACTTGTGTACTTGTGTTCTCTGATTCTCTGTCAAATAAATAAATAAAAATATTTTAAAAATATATATGGAAGTGTTTAGGGATGGAGTACCAGGATTTTTATAATTTACTTTCAAGTAGCTTAGGTAGAAAAGAATATATATGTTTGTATATTTTGCTTATAAATAAATATATCTCCATTTTGCTTACCTATATACATATAATACATAAAAGCAAAATGAGCAAAAAACACACCAAAGTATTAACAATCATAAATCTAGGTGGTAGGTTTCTGAATTCATTATAGTCTAACGTTTTTGTATATGTGAAAATTGTAATAAAATTTGAAAAATCGGGGGATGCCTGGCTGGTTCAGTCAGTGGAGTGTGCAACTCTTGATCTCAGGGTTTTAAGTTCAAGTTCCATGTTGGGTATAGAGATTATTTAAAATAAGAACTTCTTAAAAAGTTGAAATACTGAAAGGAAAATGGAAAAAATATTAGCCAATTATTTATATTACGTTAAATAATATAAATGCTTTATTTATAGAAAAATGGAAAGGAGTAAAGTATTTGCTTAAGTAGTTGCTTGAATATGCACAAACTCCAAACATAAGAAACTAGTAACAGTTCATTTCCTGGAGGGTGAGGAGAGCCGTGGTAAATGAGCAAATGAAACAGAGAAGAAAAAGCCTCCTAAAATTTACTTTATATATACAGAATTCTCTGACTGCATTATCTCTTCAAAATATTACATTGAAAAGTAATGTTGACCATATTTTTACTCACTGCATGTGGTTACTGTGAGTATTAAATGAGACAATGTATATAAAGCTTTAGTAAGTGCTTGGCATTTGGTCAAGATTCAATAAATGTTATCTAGTCCAGCTGTTGAAGTAAGAAAAAATAAATCTTCAGTATTAATAGTCCCATCTCATACTTACAAGTTAATTTTAATCTACACCCTCAATAGTTAGTTGTGCTCTCCAGAGGTGATTGCTTATTTGATGTGGTCTGAAATGGTGGGGTTTGGAGCCAACAACCAAGAAAGAATTCTTGAGATGTCTTCTGTGCAAAAAAGGTGTATAAGATTTTATTTATGAGAGAAAGAAAAAAGAAAGAGAGAGAACAAGTGGGGGGAGGGGCAAAGGAACAAGCAAGCTCCCAGTTGAGCATGGAGCAGATATGGGGCTTGACTCCAGGACCCCAATATCATGACCTGAGCCGAAGTAAGATGCTAACTCACTGAGCCACCCAGGCACCTCAAAAGGTGTTTTATAATTTCAGTACCATGGGGACAGGATCCATGGGAAGAAAGAGCTGCACTGAGGTCATATGGAGCAGCCGATTATATACTTTTAAGTTCAGAGGGGGTCAGGGATTGCATTAAGTCTCTAAAGAATTTTGGAAGCAAGGTTTCCAGTACTTTGAATAGGCTAGCTATTGTTAGGAAAAGATCATTTATTACTGTTTAGTAAAAACTCAGTCATGAGACCCTTCAGATGTGTATCAGTGGGCTATATGCTTGGAGGATGATTACCAACCAGTATCCTGGGGAACAGAGATAAAGGAAATTTCCAAAGGAATTATTTTATATATTAAAGAAGACTTAAGGATTCAAGGGGGTGGGGATAAGATTGCCTCTTGCCCTTAGCAAAGTATTAACACTGAGGCAGCTGAGTCCCTAGAGGAAGGTCATTCGGTCTGTTTCAAAGACTTGTCAATTGTAAGTAGTAAGGAAATTTCATTTTTCTTTTGCCTTTGTTTCTCACATAACCTATGGACCTGAATTCCAAACATCACTATTAAATTTTGTACCAAAAGATTTTTCTGACTGGTGTAAAGCAAGATTGAAATTATTTTTCCTTGATAAAATGAATGATATTTGAAATATATGATTGCTAGGAAAACTGTAAGGGCACCACAATTTAGCAAGCTCAGCAGCCTAGACTTTTAGAATACTCAAGGTCATTTGGACCTAGATCTCCCACTTCAAAGAATGCACTGTTTGGATATGTGGGTGGCTTGATCAGTTAAGCATCTGACTTCCACTCAGGTCACGATGTCAGGGTCCTAGAATCGAGCCCAGCATCCCTGCTTTGTCTCTCTCTCTTACACACACTGATAAATAAATAAAATCTTTTAAAAAAAGAACACACAGTTGTCTGACATAACCATTCTTGCTATCAGACTATTGCTATTATATATCTTTAGTCAACCAAGTATCTCATCATAGGGCCTGTGAACCACCTCTTCATGAAGGAACATGCTACCTGACTTGACAGCAGCACACCATTCTGCTAAAACACACACAAAAAACACAGACCCAGAATGGAGTCATTTATGCTGGGCCAAGTCACCAAACTGGGGCTTAATATCCAACTAATTGCACTTTTAACCTCCTCCAGAAATGTGGTTTTAAATAGTCAGTCTGGAATTTACTGGCCAGCACCAATGAGGTAATATAGGCCTCTCTCCATCCCCCAAAGGAAGATGAGATAATCAACCTAATAAGACGCCCCACTCCCCCTACCCAAAAGGTGACCTACCGGAGAGAATCCTTTGTTCTGTTTATAACTTCTTTGTCCTGCTTTTAGAAACGTTTCCCTTCTGTACCCTAATTCATGAATTAGGCAGCATGCATCCTTCTACTTGCTAGATGGCATGCTGCCTAATTCATGAATCAATTAATAAAGCCAAATAGATTTTTAAAATTTACTTGATTAAATCTTTGTTTTAAAGATTTTATTTACACAGAGAGAGAGGCAGAGACACAGGCAGAGGGAGAAGCAGGCTCCCCACAAGAAGCCTGATGCAGATCGCGATCCCACAACCCAGGGACCATGACTGGAGCCAAAGGTGGATGCTCAACCGCTGAGCCACCCAGGTATCCCTAAGTTTTTGTTCTTTAACAATTCCTATCATCAGAAGTTTTTACCATCTACCCTTAGTGAGCCAAGGTATAGCCTCACAGAGTTACTGAAAAGATTAAGTCAGGTCTAAATGATAACAAGCACTTAGTGATCTATTAAGGCATCTTTTTAATGTACAGCATAGTGATCTATTCCAAGTAACATTATTAGCAATCGTTACTATTAGTTTAGAGAAACTAAAGCTGTTAAATTAACAATTCCTTTGAGAAGTTTTAAGTTTTGCAGGCGCCTGAATGGCTCAGTCAGTGAGCATCTGACTCTTGATTTTGGTTCAGGTTGTGATCTCTGGGTTGTGAGATCCAGCCCTACATAGGCTCTCCACTCACCGTAGAGTCTGCTTGTCCTTCACCCTCTCTACTCTTCTACTCTTCCCCCTGCACATGCATGCTCTCTCGCTCTCTCTCAAATAAATAAAGAACTTTTAAGTTTTTATTAGATTAACCCTAAAATTCATATCAATTCCAAGACAAGGATTCTCCCTTAGGCTCGGGCATGATCCCAGTCCTGAGATTTACCCCACGTTAGGCTCCTTGCTCAGTGGGGAGTCTGCTTCTCCCCCTCCCTCTGCCATTCCCCATGCTTGCACTTGCTCTCCCTGTCAAATAAATAAATAAATAAAAACTTAAAAAATTGTTTTCAGATTAAAAATAACTAAATAAGGGTTATTTAGTTGGCTAAAGTTGTTTAGGTGTTGTTTAGGTTTAAAAGTTTAAACTTTTTAAAGTTTAGGTGGCTGAGTTGTTTGGGCATCTGCCTTCAGCTCAGGTCATGATCCCTGTGTCCCAGGATAGAGCCTCACATTAGGTTCCCTGCTCAGGAAGGAGTCTGCTTCTCCCTCTCCTTCTGCCTCCCCCTTCATGCGCACGCGCACGTGCACTCTTTCTCTCTCTTTAAGAAATAAATAAATATTTTTAAAGATAACTAAGTAACAATTCATTTCCCAAAACAGCTATAGTAGATATTTGCTACCAGTGCCCTGTTTTAGAGCAGCCTTTTTTGAAATCAGGCAAAAATCAAATAAAGATTTAGTAATAAATTACTGTAAATAAAGATAAGTTGTTAACAAAAGAAAAACTGAAAATATTCTGAAACTGTTTAGCCAAGCAATGCCACTCTGAAATACCATATTAGTTTTAGAATAATGCATGTCAGGAGCACCTGGATGGCTCAGTTAAGCAGCTTTCTTTTGGCTAAGGTCCTAATCCTGGGGTCCTGGGACTGAGTCTCATGTTGGGCTCCCTGATCAGTGGGGAGGCTGCTTCTCCCTCTCCCTCTGCCCCTCTTCATTCTAGCTCTCCCATTCTCCCTCTCCAAAAAAATAAATAAAACCTCAATAAAAATTAAAATAATACATGTTTGTATAAAGTTAACACATCTATTAATCTATTTTTAAAATTTCAAATAGGGGTGCTAGAGTGGCTTAGTAGGTTAAGCGTTTGCCTTCTACTCAGGTCCCGACCCCAGGATCCTAAAATCAGTCCCTCGTGGGGCTCCCTGCTCAGTCGGGAGCTTATTTCTCCTTCTCCCCTCTGCCACTCCCCCTGCTTGTGCTCCCTCACTATCCAATAAATAAATAAAATCTTTTTTAAAAAATGAAAAAAGTCAAATAGAATCTAAAACAACCAAAAATGTAAAATATGATCTAGACTTCTCTTTTTTTATTTATTCATTCATGATAGAGAGAGAGAGAGAGAGAGAGGCAGAGACACAGGCAGAGGGTGGAGCAGGCTCCATGCAGGGAGCCTGATGTGGGACTCAATCCCAGGACTCCACAATCATGCCCTGGGAGGAAGGCAGGCGCTTAAACCGCTGAGCCACCCAGGCTGCTCCCATAGCAGCATTTTCTTAAGCAGGATAGCATTTTAGATTTTTGTTTTCCTTATAAAGCAACCATTTAGGTTTTTAAATGTAACTATCAAGGGCAGTTCCTGTCTCTCCTCACCCCTCTCTTTCCCCATCTTTCTCTCTCTTCCCTCCTACAATTAAGGTTCTGCCTGCCTACACTGTTTCTTCTTTCTGCTTTGTCCTCCTTGCACTGACCCTACCTCAGCATGCTTTGTCTATTGAAGTCCTATTCAACCTTTAGGTGGCACTTTAAACATCACTTTCTTTGAGGAGCATTATGTGAATTTACAAGTTAGACTATAATACTAATCTTAAGGTTTTAGAATCCTCTGGTGTTAACTTTTACCTT
The DNA here is from genome assembly GCF_048164855.1 of Canis lupus baileyi. Classification (NCBI taxonomy): domain Eukaryota; kingdom Metazoa; phylum Chordata; class Mammalia; order Carnivora; family Canidae; genus Canis; species Canis lupus. The sequence continues at coordinate 62,495,760 of NC_132841.1, forward strand.
TACTAGTTCTTGTTATGCTCCATTGTAATTGCTTATTTTCTTGTCTCTGTTTCCACTAGACTTAAGTTCTTTGAGAGCAGGAACTATTTCTTCCTCACCTTTGTTTTCACAGCATAACATAGTCCTTAGCAAAGAACAGATACACTTAAGATCTGTGGGCTCATTTGATTATGGAATAGTATGAACATATAAAAATATTTCATAGCATTTTCTTTTTCTTTTTTAAGATTTTATTTATTCATGAGAGACAGAGAGAGAGAGAGAGAGAGAGAGAGGCAGAGACACAGACAGAGGGAGAAGCAGGCTCCATGCAGGGAGCCCGATGCGGGACTCGATCCTGGGACTCCAGGATCATGCCCTGAGCCAAAGGCAGGCGCTTAAGCAGGAGCTAAACCGCTGAGCCACCCAGGGATCCCCATCATAGCAGCATTTCTTTCTTTTTTTTTTTTTTAAAGATTTTTTTATCTTTTCATACACAGAAGACAACAAAATATATATGCACAAAAGCACAAAAGGCCACATAAAACCAAAGCCACACACACACAAAACTTGATAGTGGTTAGCTTATTAATAAATAAAAAAGGCTGCTTATTATTCAACTAGTCATTTTATGGCCTTCATACCACTTTAAAAAACAAAAACAAAAAGGGGTAGCCCGGGTGGAGCAGTGGTTTAGTGCCGCCTGCAGCTCAGGGTGTGATCCTGGAGGCCCGGGATCAAGTCCCATATCAGGCTCCTTGCATGGAGACTGCTTCTCCCTCTGCCTGTGTCTCTGCCTCTCTCTGTGTGTGTGTGTGTGTGTGTGTGTGTCTCATGAATAAATAAAATCTCTAAAAAAAAAATCACTATAAAATTTATCCAAATCCAGTCAGTAAAACTGTATAGACTGAATACTGACCAAAGTAATTAAAAATCCCACCAACTTAAAAAAATTAATAAAATAAAATAAAATAAATAAAAATCTGTCTATCAATCCTACTCTCAATTAATCAAAAATCTATTGAGAGGCAGCAAGGTGGTGCAGTCGGGAACATCAGAAATAAAATCATAGCATTTTCTTTTTCTTTTTTAAGATTTTATTTATTCATGAGAGACAGAGAGAGAGACAGAGAGAGAGAGGCAGAGACACAGGCAGAGGGAGAAGCAGGCTCCATGCAGGGAGCCCGATGCGGGACTCGATCCTGGGACTCCAGGATCATGCCCTGAGCCAAAGGCAGGCGCTTAAGCAGGAGCTAAACCGCTGAGCCACCCAGGGATCCCCATCATAGCAGCATTTTTTTTTTTAAGATTTTTTTAATTTATTCATTAATGAGAGAGAGAGAGAGAGAGAGAGAGAGGCAGAGACACAGGCAGACTTCTGCTCAGGGCAAGATCTGGGGGTTGTGAGATCCAGCCCCACCTTGAGCTCATGCTCAATGAAGAGAGTGTTTAAAAACATTCACCTAAAAAAAAAAAAATTTCACCTAGGTGGCTCAGTTAGTTAAGCCTCTGACTTTGACTTAAGTCATGATCTCAGGGTCCTGAGATCTAGCCCTGTATCTAGTTCCCTGCTCAGGGGGAATTGCTTCTCTCCCTCGGCTCTTCCCCCTCCCTCTGCTTCTGCACTTTTGTGTACTCTCTCCTCTCTCTCAAATAAATAAATAAAATCTTTAAAAAAAAATTCACCTAAAAAGGGTTTTAAGTATAACTGACATAAGCTGTGTATTAGTTCCAAGTGTACAACACAGATTCAATATTTGCATGTATTGTGAAATGACCATAGTTAACATCATCTTACAGAGTTCCAAATTTTTTTCTTGTGATGAGAACTTTTAAGACCCACTCTTTTAGCAGCTTTCAAATATGCAATAGTGTTATTAACTGTAGTGCCTATGCTGTATCTTAAAAAGATGCCTTAACTTAAAAATAATTTAGGTTATGTTGATGAATACCCAGGCAATGAAATATTCTCTGAAGAAAATTCTAAAAGATCTGGCAACAGCTATAATACTTCAACTACAAAATAGTGTATCTATGTTCAATAAGCCTGGTTAAACTTTGTTGACTGTTTATATTTATATTTTTATATGTTCATACTATTCCATAATCAAATGAGCCCACAGATCTTAAGTGTATCTGTTCTTTGCTAAGGACTATGTTATGCTGTGAAAACAAAGGTGAGGAAGAAATAGTTCCTGCTCTCAAAGAACTTAAGTCTAGTGGAAACAGAGACAAGAAAATAAGCAATCACAATGGAGCATAACAAGAACTAGTAAAGGTAAAAGTTAACACCAGAGGATTCTAAAACCTTAAGATTAGTATTATAGTCTAACTTGTAAATTCACATAATGCTCCTCAAAGAAAGTGATGTTTAAAGTGCCACCTAAAGGTTGAATAGGACTTCAATAGGCAAAGCATGCTGAGGTAGGGTCAGTGCAAGGAGGACAAAGCAGAAAGAAGAAACAGTGTAGGCAGGCAGAACCTTAATTGTAGGAGGGAAGAGAGAGAAAGATGGGGAAAGAGAGGGGTGAGGAGAGACAGGAAGAGGGGGACCAGAAGCAGGGAGGTGGGGGAGGGGGAGAGCATGAACAGTCAGGGTTACAAGTAGTTTAGAATCACTAAAATATAGTTGTGTATGACTGGGCCAGAGTGGAAACGGTGAGAGGATGAATGCCAAGGAATGAATAGAAAATGTGAACAGGGAATATGAAGGACTCTGTGGCATGCTGAGAAGTAGGGATTTTATCCTATAGGCAACATGGAGAAAAAATTAAGACTGATGACATGGAGACCAGTTAGGAGGCAGGATGATACTAACTATGGCTACAGTAAGGATGGAAATTGAATGAGCTAGTAAAATGAATACTAGGATTGAATGACTAATTGAGAAGAAGCCTAGGAGAGGGAAGAGACAAGAATGATAGATAGATTTCTGGCTAGATAACTGGCAAGTTATTGGTGACAGTAACTAAGGGAGTGGTGGAGGAGATGCTGATCATCAAATTGTTCCAGATATTCTGTGATTTAGAGGCCTGTGGAAAATCCAAGTGGAGACACCCTGATTAGATCTAAGGGTCCAGAAGTCTAGAAATTCAGAAAAAGATGCAGAATCACATCTTAATGGAAAGTAGGTCCTAAAGCCAGTGTGTTAGGCAAGAACTACAAAGAGTAAAAATTATCTTCAGAAATCCTGTAGGAAGCCTCCCACCAGTAAAGATATACCATCTCTTTTTTTTTTCAAGTTTTTCTATTAAATTCTAGTTAATTAACATATATGGTAAAATTGTTTTCAGATACAGAGTTGAGTGATTCATCACTTACATATAACAACCAGTTATCATCACAAAGGATATACCATCTCTTCATAAGCCAGTCCTCTAGCACTAGAACAACTGCTATTCCTTAGTTAAGTACTAAATAATAACTAAGTAGAATAATGAAAGAATTAAGTTGAATTTTTAAATGTTTTTAAAACATTTTCTACCCTTTAGTTGTGTACTTTTTTGAGTGAAAAGTATATATGATGCAAATGAACTACATTTAGCCTTTAGTGTAAAGAGATGGTAACTGAAGTCATAGTAGATAACAAGATACAAGGAGAGCATATTAGTTTTCTACTGCCTCTGTAACAAATTACCATAAAGTTGGTGGATTAAAACATCAATTTATTCTCTTATAGTTCTAGAGCTCAGAAGTCCAAAATAAGTCTCACAGGTTAATAATGTGTCAAGCAAGACTAGGCCAAACTTAATCCTACCTGCAAAGTCCCTTTTGCCATCTAAGGGAACATTCACAGGTTCTGAGGATTAGGACATGGATATATCTGGGAAGAAGGGACAACTATTCAGCCTACCACAGAGTGTATGCAAAGAATAAAGGTATTAGTTATTCTCTAGTTCTTAAATTGGATGATGTGCACACATGAATTCACTTTGCCATTATGCTTCCTAAAATATGTTACATATATTCAAGTGTATATAAAATATTATACAGTATAAAACATTTTTAAAAGAATAAAGAGCTATTAAATCAAATGAGAAATACTGACAGTTCAAGGAAAAGGCAAAAGATTCTGGGACACTCAAAGGTAACTGAGGAGGAGGAAAGCCAAAGTATAAGTCAAAGGAAGAATCTTTCAATAATGAGAAAGTCATCTCTTTGGATTGCAAAGGTCACATAAGATAAGGATTGAGAAGAGCTTATTAATTTAGCAACAGGGTCACTGTCGACCTTGATGAAAGCTATTTACGTGGAATGGTGGATGCCAAAAATAGACTGCATTGAGCTGAAGAGTGCAGGGGAGGTCACAATCTGGAAAAAGCCAGGTGCAGATAATTCTCTTATATACTCATGAATAAAATATGTAAATAAACAAACAAAATCCAGGTTGCTCTCATAATCCAGGAAGAACTAGAATCTATGAAAGATTTATGAAAGGAAAAAAAAGAAGGTAAGGAAGGAAAAAAGAGCAAAAAGGAAAAGAAAAACGCCACAAAAGAAAGAATAATAGGGGCTCCTGGATTGTTCAGTGGGTTAAGCATCTACTTCAGCTCAGGTAATGATCTCAGGGTCCTAGGATGGAGCCCCACATCAGGCTCCCCGCTCAGCTGGCTGTCTGCCTCTCCCTCTCCCTCTACTCCTCCCTCCACTCATGCTCTCTCTCACTCGCTCAAATAAGTAAATAAATAGGGGGATCCCTGGGTGGCTCAACGGTTTAATGCCTGCCTTCAGCCCAGGGTGTGATCCTGGAGTCCTGGATGGAGTCTGCTTCTCCCTCTGCCTGTGTCTCTGACTCTCTCTCTGTCTCTCATGAATGAATAAATAAATAAACTTTTAAAAATAAATAAATAGGGCAGCCCTGGTGGCGCAGCGGTTTAGTGCCGCCTGCAGCCGGGGGTGTGATCCTGGAGACCCGGGATCGAGTCCCACATCGGGCTCCCTGCATGGGGCCTGCTTCTCCTTCTGCCTGTGTCTCTGCCTCTCTTTCTCTCTCGCTCTGTGTCTCTCATGAATAAATAAAAAATAAAAAAAAATCTTAAAAATAAATAAATAAATAAATAAATAAATAAATAAATAAATAAATAAAATCTTTTTAAAAAAAGAATAATAATGATGTTGATAACATTATTGTTATAATTTATCAGGCACTTAGCATACACCAGGCACTGCTGTAAGGACTTTATATACTTTATGAAAGAGAATGAAAGAGAGATAATGATGTCCATTTGTAAAACAGAAAAAATAGGCACAAGGTAGGCAAAGAGCTAGAAAGTGGCATAGGCAGGACTCAACTATAGGTGGAACTGACTCCAAAACGTGTTCCTAACTATACTAGACTGAAATGTTTGACTGGACTGATACATGAAGTGAACTAGAAAAGTTCAAGTATGAGGCTAAGAATATAGCCTGGCAGCATGGTTAATATTAGGAGTTAATATGTCTATCTCTGGAAAGCAGTTTTTCCTGCAGTTTGGGTCAAGAACACTAACTAGTAAGAGTTTATTAAGGGGACTGGCCAAATTAACAGTTTGAGCTTGAAGTCGAAAGACTGAATTTGAAACCAAAGTAAAAATCTGAGCCCTAATGAGGGGTCACTTACAAGCAATAACTAAGACATACTTAAACCATGAACTTCAATCAGCAACAGAATAATCATGTTTTAAGTCTCAAAGGAAGAGGAAACCAAAATTTGTAAAATAACCTCAGATGCATGTTATAGCCATTCCAAAACAAACTATGCACTAAACTCGTATGCTGAAACACATTAATAAGATGGAAGACTAAGCTACCATCGTATGAATAGTCAGAGATGACAGTGGGACAGGAACAAGAAGCTAGGGCAGCCCAGGTGGCTCAGCGGTTTAGTGCTGCCTTCAGCCCAGGACGTGATCCTGGAGACCCGGGATCGAGTCCCACGTCAGGCTCCCTGCATGGAGCCTGCTTCTCCCTCTTCCTGTGTCTCTGCCCCTCTCTCTCTGTGTCTCTCATGAATAAATAAATAAATAATCTTAAAAAAAAAAAAAAAAAAAAGAACAAGAGCCTAAAATGCAGCTGTAGGAAAAAAAGTTTTAATTATCTTTGAATCATTTAGGCAGTACCAGTAAAGAGAAAATATATCCTCAACCCAGAGAATCAGATCATGTAAATTACCAGCCACCAGCCTTACCTATCAACATTCTCAAATCCAAAGGAAAATCTGTAAGTTGATCTCTAATTGTCAACCTTGGATGTCATCTCCCTAGTACATAGCAGAGCAGTATTCTGCCGTCGTGAATTTCTTAAACATGAAATTTACAGAAGAAACCATCTCTTTCCTAGAGAACTTATATTATTTTTTAGTTAAGTGAGTTGTAAGACCTAAGTTTCCCAATCCTTTGTCATGTCCCTCAGAGTAATGGTGAATGAGCAAATTCCAATAAATGTGAATTATTTACAAGCCTAGGAATAAACTATAATTGTCAAGAAATCATCTAAACTGATATCATTCATTTTCATGACATGGAATAACATACCTAAATCAATTACCTCAGTGCCTAAGTGCTCAATAAATAATAGCTATTAGAATTATTATTATTAGCACCCTCCCTCCCAAAAATCAGTTATAGAGACCCTTGAGTTATAAGGAAGCCTGTAACCAACACCTTCCGTGCTCATGTCACAGCCTCTTGGCCTCTTTTTCATTTGCTACAGCTACAGAAACTCAGGATTCAGGTTATCAACCAACATTCCTTGTCGAGTGAACATTATGACTCAGATCTTCAGGAGCACAAGTATAGCTCAAAGTACATTAGAGTTAATAATACCTTCAACCACAGGTGAATGACAACTGTGGATAAATGTTCAAGCGTTCTATCTTTCAAATAGACAATACTGAGGGACATTCTGTATTTTCTCAGGAAGTTCCAGGGGAACTGAGCCTCTATCACTTACAGAAGCAACTTCAGTATCACATTTTTTTCTTCCTTCCCTGTTTCCTAAACTCCTCATTTTTAGTTCCTATGTCAACTCAAATAAATCACCTATACTCATAACTGCCTCAGACTCGACTTTAAGAAATGGCAATCTGGGGATCCCTGGGTAGCTCAGCGGTTTAGTGCCTGCCTTCGGCCCAGGGCGTGATCCTGGAGTCTCGGGATCGAGTCCTGCATCAGGCTCCCTGCAGAGAGCCTGCTTCTCCCTCTGCCTGTGTCTCTCTGTGTCTCTCAGGAATAAATAAATAATATCTTAAAAAAAAAAAGACAAGGCCGATCCATAAGACCCAAGAAACGACCATCTAGCCTGTGCTTGAATACTTCTATCCTACACATTCATCCCCAAAGCAAATGTTCCAAAAAACATCAAGGCAGATGTTCCCAGTAAAAGCCTGTAGAAATGCAGTCCTTTTGAAGTAGAAAAAATTACAAATATTTCTGAATGAATGAATAAACCCAGCAAGCAAAATTCCAGAGTTCCTTAAGGAAAAAGGTAAAAAGGAGAACCTGGGTTAGCTCAGTCTGTGAAGTGTCTGACCTGGGCTTAGATTATGATCTCAGGATTCAGGGATCGAGCCCCACATCAAGCTCCATACTCATTGGGGAGTCTGTTTCTCCCTTTCTTCTCCTCCCCCTGCTCCTGCACTTTCTCTTTCTCATATAAATATATAAAATCATTAAAAAAAAAAAAAAAAAGGTAAGAAGCCAGCCTACATAATATATACACACATTATTTGTTCCCTAAAGATATCTCAATATAAAATATTCCTGTCCTTAATTTTTGTTCAGGAGGCCTAGCTTTCATTACACCTAATTTCCAACGTCATATATATATATATATATATCTATACACACACACACACACACACATACAAGTAGAATTACAAAGAATGACAATATCATAGTAAACCCTTAGGCTATTTACTCTCACTAATTATTTCTCCTAACATTTTTATTTTATTTTTTAAATGATTTTTATTTTTTAATCATTTATTTATTTATTCATGAGTAACAGAGAGAGAGAGGGGCAGAGACACAGGCAGAGGAAGAAGCAGGCTCCATGCAGGGAGCCTGACATGGGACTTGATCCCAGGTCTCCAGGATCATGGCCCAGGCCTAAGGCAGGCACTAAACCACTGAGCCACCTGGGCTGCCCTTATTTCATTTTTTTTTTTAAGATTTTATTATTTATTTGAGAGAGAGAACAAGCAGGAGGGGCAAAGGAAGATGGAGAAGCAGATTACCCACAGAGCAGGAAGCCAGACACAATGGCAGGCTCTGATCCCAGGACCTTGGGATCACGATCTGAGCTGAAGGCAGATGCTTAACTGACTGAGCCACCAGGTGCCTCTCCCCAACATTTTTAAAACTTGGTACCAAAGATAAGGATGTTCTGTCCCTCCCTGCAGTATGTGCACGCTCTCCCTCTCTCTAAAATAAATCTTGGGGCATCTGGATGGCTCAGTCAGTTAAGCACCTGCCTTTGGCTCAGGTCATGATCCCAGGGTCCTGGGATTGAGCCCCTCATCAGACTCCTTGTTCAGCAGGGGCCCCCCTGCTTCTTCTACCTCTGCCTGCAGCTCCCCCTGTTCGTGTGCTCTTTTACTCTGTCAAATAATTAAAATCTTTTAAAATAAAATAAAATATTTAATAACAACAACAAAAAAAGGAAAACAAACAGCCCAATTAAAAAATGGGTAAAAAAATACAAACACTTCCCCAAAATTCAGTATCATCAACCATTAGGGAAATAAATATAAACCACAATGAGTTAGCTATCACAGAAATACAAATCAAAACCACTAGATACCACTTCACCAGATGATTATAATAAAATAGTAACAAGCATTAGCAAGGTTGTGAAGATGCTGGAACTCTCATTCCCTGCTGGTGGGAATATAAAATGGTGCAGCCACTTTGGAAAGAGTACGGCAGTTGTCAAAAGGCAAAACAGAAAATACAACATTATCCAACAATTCAACATTTCTGTATATTCCCAAAAGAATAGAAACATATGTCTACACAAAGCTTGTATAAGCATGTTTTATAGGTCATTATTCATAATAGCCAAAAGCAGAAACAACCCCAATGTCCATCAACTAAGGGATAAATAAAATGTGGTATGTCCATACAACAGAAAATTATTTAACAATAAAAAGGAATAAAGCACTGATACACGCTACAATTTGAAAACATTACTCTAAGTAAAAGAAGCCAGTCACAAAAGATCACATGTGATTCCATTTATAGAAAATGTCCAGAGTTGGCAAATCTACAGAGACAGAAAGTAGATCAGTGATTGCCTAGGGCTGGGAGAAAGGGAGAAACAGGAAGTAACAGCTAGTGGGCATAGAATTTCTTTTTGGGTTAATAAAAATGTTCTAAAATTGATAATGAATGGTTGCACAACTCTGTGAATATACTAAAAACCATCAAATTTTACTTTATGTAAGTGAATTTTATGGCCTATAAATTCTATCTCAATAAAGATGTTATTTAAAAATCACAATGAAGGGATGCTTGGGTGGCTCAAACATCTTATTTTGTAATGGGGTGAGCACTGGGTGTTATACTATATATTGTGTATACTATGTACTATATATATATATACACATATACACACACACTAGGGTGTTATACTATATATTGTATATACTATGTACTATATATATACACACACATTATATATAAATTCAAAGTGAATTTAAATTAAAATTAAAAATCAAATAAATAGGGCAACCCAGTGGCACAGTGGTTTAGTGCCACCTGCAGCCCGGAGTGTGATCCTGGAGACCCGGGATCGAGTCCCACGTCGGGCTCCCTGCATGGAGCCTGTCTCTCTCTCTCTCTCTGTGTCTCTCACGAATAAATAAAAATCTTTTTTAAAAAAGTCAAATAAATAAACAAACAAACATCGACTTCAGTTCAGGTCATATCTAGGGGTCCTGGGATCAAGCTCATGGGAGGCTCCACGCTCAGTGGGGAGTCTGCTTGTCTCTCTGTCAGCACCCCACCCCATTGTTTGTGCTCTCTCTCCCTCAAATAACTAAATAAAATATTTTTAAAAAAATAAAATAAAAAATAAAACCCACAATGAAGTATCATTATACATCTACTAAAATGGCTAAACTAAAAAACACTGACAATATCAATGTCAATGAGGAGGCAAAGCAACAAAACTTTCATACATTGCTGACAGAAGACCAAAATGGTACAACCACTCTGAAAAACATTTTAGCAATACCTTGTAAAGTTAAATATATATTACCAATGACCCAGGATTCTCCCTCCTGAGTAGCTACTCTAGAGAAATGAAATCATGTTCACATAAACTCCTATACACAAATGTTTATTGATAGTGGCTCTATTTATAACCGTCAAAACCCAGAAATAATCCAAACGCCCTTCAAGGAGTGAATGGATAGATTATGGGACACATCCACACAATAAAATATGTACTACTTAGCAATAAAAAATGATAACTAATGATAAACACAACAACTTGGATAAATCTCATGCTGAGTGAAAGAAACTAATCTTCACAAGACTATATACTGAATGGCTCCATTTATATTACAGTCTCAAAATTACAAAACTATGGAGATGAAGAAAAGATAACTTACTGCCAGGGATTTTAAGAGTAGGGAGGGATAACAAGAGGGAGTCTTTTGGGGTAATGAAGTCTTTTGGTACCCTGTACCCTGAATATTGTGGTGATTACACAAATCTATACATGACATGTATTAAATTCTAAAAACTGTTCCCCAAAAGGAAAAAGTGAATTTTTCTTTATAATTTTAAAGATAAAATTTTTTAAATTCCAACTTAAGAGTCAACTTTTTTTCATTAATTCAATTTTAGCTAAATTATCAACTCTGATAATCTCATTTAGTTAATAGTACAGTATATAGCTCAAAGAACAATACTGGCAAAATGGAACCCATCCTCAGGAGTACCAAGAGGTAGAAAAGCATTAGGAAATCTGGTGATAAAAAAAAAAGGAAATCTGGTGATAAATTAATAAAGGGTAAAAAAAGAAAAAAACAGATATGTTAAGCTTGGAGCACAGACTTAAAGGGGAGAATGGGTAATGACAAAGGTTTTCAATTATCTATCTGCAAGGCTAACATGTGCATGGGGGTTAGAATTTTTCTATATAGTATTAAAGGGAAACATCATTTACCAATGAATTTAAAAGTACAGATGGGCTACCAAAAATTCAGCATTTATTCCTCAATTGTTAGATAATAAAGAAGCAGGAAATTCTAGAAATTCTTGCATTAAACAAAAGGTCAGGTAGGATGATCCTACAGTTTTATCCCAACTCAAACACTGTATGAATCTATGGACTATAACTTCCAGAGTTAACCTAGCAAAGTAGAAGGCAATGAACATCTAAAAAGGTAATCCTTCCTGTCAAAATATCACCTGTCATTGAATAAAGGTAAAAATTATAGAGCGCTTTGAGTTCCAAATTTTTAAGAAGACTAAATAAATATAAAATCTTAACAAAAGCCCTATTGAGACCTATTTTATTTCCCCAAATCTGATTTGTCCTAAGAATATTAAAATTAAATTCAAATTACTAATGCCTAATTAAATATAATTTCATTAAACTTAAAAGACAAAAGTTACAAATATAAATTTCATGCAAATTTCTGTAAGTATAGTGAAGAAATCTCCTGAAAAAGAAGTGCTCTTTCCACACAAAAAGTGGTAGTCCTCAAAAGAGCCAAAACATCTGCATTCACTTTAAAGCTCATCAAGACAGACTGACATTTTTAGGAGAAGCATATGGCTTGCTGAACAGTCATCTAGAACAGGATCTTTTGTCTAGTAAACCCTATTCAAGGACCATTTACTTATGTATGGAGTGGCTGAATAAAGGAAAGAACATATTTTCGAGTCCTAGAAGACACAAAGAAATAAACTCTTCATCTAGCTTTGTTAAGGATATAGCAAAACATATCACAAAAGCAGCCACATCTTTACTCTCAGAGACTATGCTCTCAACATCTGAAACAATTCTATGAAAACACTGAAACAAAAGAACTCTAGAAAAGTATGCAACTTTCTTAGAGAACTATATCTAGCCAAAGACCACCTCCCTAAAAAAGGCATTTCCATTTTAAAGGATAAAACACTTTCTTCTTAAAACTTCGAAGGGCAGAGTTCAACAGCTGCGCTATATTAAACCTGAGCCCTTCCAAAAGGAAGAACAAGAGTCTCTAGAGAGCAAGTAACATGGCCTGCTTTCTCCAAAATTATCAAAATGCCTGCTCTGCCTCAAAGGAAAATTTCTCCAAGAAAAAGCCTCCATACAGTATATCGGAGAAAAGCATAAAACTTAATTTAGATTAGGGAAATATGCAAAAATGGAATTTTTCTTTGTTTCTGGAAATCTCCACCCACCCCCACCCCCCCCAAGGAAAAATGCGTTTTGAAGTCTTTAAGATATAGCATGGAAACTATTTTAAAACTCACCAACAGTAGTTTCCAGCCCTAGCTTCCCATCAAAATCACCACAGAGCTAAGCCTCAACCTAAATTTACTGAACTACTATATATTGGGGCCAAGGCATTTGAATTTTTTATGCACACACAGGTGATTTTGATGCACAGCAAGGGTTTAAAAACCACTAAACTGATCATAATGCCATAAAAGAAAAAATTAAGTCTAATGAATAAAGACAAAAATAAAAAGGTCATATTTGACAACTAACTAGTTCTAAAGAACCCAAAATTGTATTCACCTATCCAAATAACAGAATAAAATTTGAAATAAAAATTCTAAAGCGCACTCATGCCACTACTTAAAAGACAAAAGACAGAATAGTTTGCTAAAATATCCAAATTTTTAGATGAAAGTCGTTGTGAAGAATTTGGCCACTCCATAATTCAGGTATCATAAGGTTCCACCAGGGTCTTTGGATACTGCAAACTAAAAAAGAAAAGTTATAATAAGAGCTCATGTATTGTATGTAATCATCTGCCAAACTTAAAGTTCAAGGTTTTAATCACAACAATATAAAATTCAGCCATCATCCCAGCTTCATTAAGCCTACTTTATTTTACACAAAATCCTAACAGTTTACTGGCTTGGTATTCAAACTCATGATAAATGAAAAAGGGTAGTGAAACTGCTAAAGAGAAGCAAACCAATCAAAAAAGGACACAAAAACACTATTAAAAAGCAGACAAAAGAACTCAGAAAGTATAGCAAACACTTGATAGTTTTTAAAGGCATCAGCATACAATAACTTTCTCCTAATGGTCACTGGAATAAGAAATATATGTTCTGTTTACCTTGCTTAACACATATCACATGCATTTTGTTTAACAGGGTAAGAAAGTATAATAAGCAAGTCACATATACAAAATTTCTCACCAAAAAATAATTACAAAACCTAAAGGAAAAGAATAAAACAAAAAAAGTAGCTCTCATTGTACAAAAGGCACAGTGGAAGTGCCTTCACAGTGGAAGTGAAAGTAAAGAGCATCAGATAGTTTCTCAAATAAACACATTTGCAAAAGAAAAACAGAGAAAACACTCAGGTTTTAATTTACTATTATCAGACATATATTTCAGACTACTGAAGTCAACATGTTCCTTTAGACTGCTTAAACCGGACTATTTCCTAATAATGCACATTTAAAAATCTGTTTCCTCATCTGTTATGTTTCCTCATCTGAAAAATAAGAACCTTGGTTCATAGGATTACTGTGAGAAATAAATAAGATAACACAGGTAAAGTACTGGCGCAGTGGCTAATATACAGTGAGACATAAATGTCAGCTATTAGTAATTTGTGCTCAGAACAAATCCCATAAAAATGATTGTCAATTTTCATCAAGGTATATATTTTTTAGAAGCTTTTCCATTTGAAATTGTTTTATTCTATATTCACCCCATCCCAGAAAACATGTATTACAAGGGAACCAAACTGTTCCTTCTTTCTCCATTAAGTCCAATGTAACATTAACTTTTTAAAATTTCATGTGAAGTGGCTTACAGAACGCAAATTTAATAATCACATTTAGTTACTCTTATTCCTAAAAAGTACTCATGTTCCATGAATATCCTTTCCCAAATAAATTCATTTCCACTTCTTTTTAAAAATTTGAATACAGGGACGCCTGGGTAGCTCGGCGGTTGGGCGCCTACCTTTTTATTTACCCATTCATGAGAGACACAGAGAGACAGGCAGAGACATAGAGAGAGAGGCAAGCTCCCTGTGGGGAGCCTGATGTGGGACTGGATCCGGGGATTCCGAGATCATGCCCTGAGCCAAAAGCAGATGCTCAACCGCTGAGCCACCCATACGTCCCTATGTGATAAACATTTACCTGTTATTTGTGAGCCATTACATGGGTGCCATGAAAGATACAAAAATAGGTAAAAAAAAAAAAAATTTCCAGCTCTCCTAAAGCCTGTGGCCTCACTCAATGGTGCTAAAAACTGCTCGTTTACAAGTATGTATGTATGTATGTACATGTAAACGGGGGTTAGTATAGGTTGTTTATGTTGAAGCAACCAACAACCCAAACATCTTTGTAACTTACAACAAACACTTTATATTTTATATAGCCTGTAAGAATCAGCTTCTAGCTTTACTCCATGTGATATTCGTTTCAGGATCTAAGCTAAAAGAAAAAAAAAATCCCACCTAAAATATCCATCTCATAGGCAGAGGGAAAAGGGACATGGCAAAACATGGGACAGCTCTTAAAGCTTCTGCTTGACATGGCATATTATTGCCAGTAATATTTCATTGGCCCAAAGAAATCGACTAGCTAATAAGGTAGAGATGTATAATCCTGTCACAGAGAACACAAGCAAATATTTTAAATAATATCATCTACCACAATATCTATCATGAAGATGAAAGAAAAAAAATATTCAGATATTGGAACCAATAATAAAAGTAGTGTTTATTTAGGCAAGGTTTACTATGTGCCACTATTACTATTCTAATATTTATTAGTATTAAAATATTTAATTCTCCTAAGAAGAATTCAACAAAGATGTCTACTACTGAAGAAAACAGACCAACTATGGATATTTCTTAATGAGGAAAATAAGCAAAACAACGAAACCTATTAGAAGGTATTTTAGGGGTGCCTGGGTGGCTCAGTTGGTTAAGCGTCCAACTCTTGATCTCACTCAGGTCCTGATCTCAGGGTCATGAGTTCAAGCCACACCTTGGGCTCCATACAGGGTGTGGAGCCTACTTAAAAAAAAAAAAAAAAAAAAGACATTTTAGAGATATTTCAAGCTCACTAAACTTGGCTTTGATATGTTTCAGAGACAACAAAAGTAGCTGCCCTTCAGAGAGAAATTTATCCAGCTTATCTGAAGTAGAAGCCAACACCTGGTTTTATTTTTATTTCTTTAAAGATTTTACTTATTTACTCATGAGAGACATAGAGAGAAAGAGAGAGGCAGAGACACAGGCAGAGGGAGAAGCAAGCTCCATGCAGGGAGCCCGATGTGGGACTCCAGGATCACACCCTGAGCTCAAGTCAGCGCTAAACCGCTGAGCCACCCGGGCTGCCCATGGTTTTAAATATCCTAAATGTTTCTCCAAATTGAGCTGAGACAGTTTCCCAGCAAGGTGTGATATACACAGAATTCTGGTCAACCTTAGGACTGTCATCTTTACTACATCTTACTCACTGGAGGTTCCTGGAGACTCATAATTTCATACTGGCTTATCTAATGCTGGAAAAGGAAATAGGGCGACACAACACAGCCCCAGACAGGAGCACAAAATAAGCCTCACAAAAAAGATCCATCCATACACTTAGTTCCCACAACAGTCATTAATACCCTACGCAGACCCTAAGGAACTGTGCTGAGGTAAACACAAGACTCAGTTCAAAATGAGAAGTGATAAAACAGGGCTAGATAAGTACCTGTAAATAGGTTAAAGAAAACAAAAACTACTGTATCAAGCATGGAGTCCAAAGTATTGCTATTTGAAACAGAGCACCAGTTTATCTAGCTTTTAGATTAAAATCCTAAATTGTTAGCCTTACCGTGGACAATTCCATAGAAAAGTCAGGGAAAGTAAGAATACATGTAGGCTATTTATCCAGGTTTCCCCCCCTTCTCATTCAATCCAGAGAAATGAGAAGCATGTGGAAACTGGGACACTCTAGAGCATGAGCTCAGTAACTAGATCAAGCGAATCATCTACACTATTTTTTTTTTAAGATTTTTATTTATTTATTCATGAGAGACACACACACAGAGAGAGAGAGGCAGAGACACAGGCAGAGGGAGAAGCAGGCCCCATGTAGAGAGCCCAACGTGGGACTCGATCCCAGGTCTCCAGGATCACGCTCTGGGCTGAAGGCAGCGCTAAATCACTGAGCCACCCGGGTTGCCCCATCTACACTGTTTATTTTTTTTTAATTTTTTTAATTAATTAATTTATTTATGATAGTCACACAGAGAGAGAGGCAGAGACATAGGCAGAGGGAGAAGCAGGCTCCATGCACCAGGAGCCCGACGTGGGATTCGATCCCGGGTCTCCAGGATCGCGCCCTGGGCCAAAGGCAGGCGCCAAACCGCTGCGCCACCCAGGGATCCCATGTACACTGTTTAAATAATTTTTAACCCTTATGTATGTTGGGTTTTTTGGTTTGCTCTTATTTTTTACTGATATACTATAGTTAATGTCATACAAGTTAATGTAACTGCTTCTTTCCTTCTACTGATAATTCTTTTCTTCAGTATATTTTTTGTTCACTACTCCCCTTCTTACCAAATGCCTGATTCTATCTTCCTCATTTTACTCAAGTGATCTGAAATGTTACATTACTTGCAAATGTTTTATAAGCATTACAATAAAATGAATTTTAGATTTAGATTATCCCATTAATTGGTGCTTTCCTTTTTAAAAAAAAAAAAAAGTTAAAGGTTGTGTTTTATTTGACAGAGAAAGCACAAGCAGGGAGAGTGAGAAGCAGTTTCTCTGCTGATCAAGGAACCAGACACACAGCTTGACGCGCAGCTGCATCCTAGGACCCTGGGATCATGACCTGAGCAGAAACCAGATGCCTAACCCACTGAGCCACCCAGGCACCCAAAATGGCTCGCTTTCCACCCACCAATTTTTCAGATCATTACTTTCAAATCATAATGGAAAGAGAAAAATTAAGAATGAAAAGCCAGGGACGCCTGGGTGGCTCAGTGGTTGAGCGTCTGCCTTTGGCTGGGGCCATGATCCCAGGATCCTGCGATCGCATCCTTCATCAGGCTCCCCATGGGGAGCTTGCTTCTTCTCCCTCTGCCTATGTGTCTGCCTCCGTCTGTCTCTCATTATAAATAAACTTGAAAATTTCCAAAATCCAGTATCTTAAGTTCAACTACAACAATAGCTGACAAAATGGCTGTGACCTAAGCTTAGATATACAGTCTTGTCTTCAATTAGCCACGCACCAGTGGATCCTTCACATTTGTTTTGAGTTCTAGGGCTACTGTGAATACATTATTAGTTGGGAGTGCAAAATTAATCTCCATAACGTCTAGGAGAACAAGAACTAACCTGGATCACCTCTCTTAACAGCCTGACTCAAACCAGCGGGACATTTTACTTAGAGAAGCGCTTAGCCGTCTTCGAGTTCCCCACATGTAGAATGGTTGACCACAAACTTGTTTACCTTTCCTCAATCTTAGCATCCTTATGTTTGAACGACTACATTATGTGTATATCTACTACTGCCCTCAAAGCTTCAGCGCTTTTCGTAAGCCACCCACCCTACACACCCAGAACACCCTCTTCTCCCCACCTCCCCAACACCCACCATTTAAACCCCTAAAAAAAAAAAAAATCCTCTCCAGTTAACTCTCCTTCTAATTCTCTGCATTCCCTTTATATTTTAATATAATTAGCATTTGACTAGATCAATTCCTAACCACTCCCAACTGTCCATACAGTCTTTCCAGGTCATTCTAAGCACTTAGCGTAGTCTCTCCAGAGCCTGCATAAGGATATTCCATATACACACCCTGGTTTCTAATATAAGCAGCGAAAACAGCGATAAAACATTATTCTTTGCAGACAAAAATACTACTGTGTGTGTGTGTGTGTGTGTGTGTGTGTACGCGCGCACGCGCGCTGCTGCTGTGTCAGTAACAAAGTCAGGAAAATTCGGAACAGGGAAACCGAGAATGAAGTGATGCAGTCGAAATAAAACCACCATCACAAAAAAAATAAAATAAAAAAAAAAAATAAAACCACACACACACAAAAACAAAAACAAACAAACGAACAAACAAACAACAACAACGCTGCAAAGCAGAACGGTAACAGCAACAATCCCTGAGTCACTGTGGAGCTTTTAATAAGATTCTGGAGAGGAAACACCCCGACATCACCACCAGCCGTTTCAAGATTACCTTCCAAAGATTACTGCCAGGGACATGTCCACTAACCATCAATTCCGGCCAAGCGGTCTGAGGAATAAAACAGACCCTCTTTCTGCACAGAGACCCACTAATACCACCTAAAGCCGAGGAAGGGAGAGAGGGGTTTAGCCTTCCCGCAAGGAGCGGAGGGATGGGCCCACAGGTGAAAAACCGAGGAGCGCGCAGAGCAGGCGGAATGAGGAGGAAGACTCCTCCCCTCCTCTGGGGGCGAGGGCTCGGCCCACAGCCCCGGAGACAACCCCACCCCGCAGACCCTCTCCCACAGCCTCAGGCCGGGAGCTGCCACGAGGCCACGCGTCCTCCGCCGCCGTCCCCGCACTCACGCCCCCACTCGCCGGGGCCGGCGCCCCTGAAGCGCGGCCAATCCCAAACCCGCCTGCCCTCTCCGGACCAAGGGGTCAGCGGAGAACGCCTTCCCCGAGGCCTTCTCCCGGACCCAGTCAGCGGAGACCTCCGCAAAAGTGGAAGGACCCCAGGAGCTGGAAGAAGAAGAAGCCTCACAGTCCCGTTACCTGGTAGGAACCCTGGAAACGGAAACGGCGGCTGCAGCCGCGGCCCTTTTCCCCCACAGCATTCGCCTCAGCGCCGCTGACATTGAGACCGCCGCCATCTTGCTGCAGGCTAACGCCAGGACGGGTCTCCGGAAGGGACAAACTTCCTTCGATCTCAAGCCTCTGCAACTGCCGCGTCCTGGGGTGTCCCGTGTGTGTGTGTGTGTGTGTGTGTGTGTGTGTGTGTGTGTGTGTGTGTGTGTGTGTGTGTGTGTGTGTGTGTGTGTGTGTGTGTGTGTGTGTGTGTGTGTGTGTGTGTGTGTGTGTGTGTCTGTCTACTTGCTTCATTTCTGTTGGGCGCTTCGTTAAATACTGCAGTTTAGAACTGAGGTGAAAGGTTTGATTGAAAGAAATAAGAAGGCAAAAGGATGGGAGAAAATGCAGTAGTGCATTAAGTGTAAATACCACTTCCATAGAGTGGAATCCTTGTTTGTTGTTAGGACTGGTTATTTAATGAAAAGACACAGACACCTCCCACCCCCAGCACACACACACCCAAAAAACTGGAAAATTTAAACACCTGCAACTCATAATTTTTTCAAAGGACTGAGCATAGAGGGCTCTCCGGGTTCTTGAGAACCTAAAGTAGTACTTTTCCAAAGTGTTGCCAGATTCAGTATGTAAGCCCTCAGGAAAGGACTGTATTCAGTTTGATGTTCTCTGGTTGTAAAGATCATATTTTCCACTTTGGACATATGGCCTGGCAAAGGGTTATTTTTTTGACGTGTGGGTGTATATGAAAAACGAATGGAGCACAATATTTGATATCCTTGTCTTCCCAGTAAATTCTGAATTTGCTATCATCATCTAAACACACCAAGAATATTATTAATGCTTCATACATATAATGCAAAAATGATCTTCTGAGACCAGTGTTGGAAACATCTTTGAATTGTAGGCTACTGACCTTAAAAACAATGATTAACAGAGTTCTTTAAAATACAAAAGTTAGTTTTACGGAGTTTGTTTTTAAAGAGATTTAAAAAAGAATGCTCCTGCATTTATTTATTTATTTATTTATTTATTTATTTATTTATTTATTTATTTATTTTTGCTTTTAAAATTAAGCACTTGAAAACATAACCTTTATTAAAAGAATAGGATTAGC
Organism: Canis lupus baileyi; assembly: GCF_048164855.1. Taxonomy (NCBI): domain Eukaryota; kingdom Metazoa; phylum Chordata; class Mammalia; order Carnivora; family Canidae; genus Canis; species Canis lupus. The sequence continues at coordinate 62,515,805 of NC_132841.1, forward strand.
AGGAGGCTGGAGAATAACTTGGTTCTGCATTATGGCCAGTTAAAAGAAAACGCAATACATATGGAAAGAGGGGAAAGAAAGAGATTCAGCACCCTAATACCTAGCACCTAGCTCTAAAGAGAAAACCATGTCCAGGGAAAGAGGAAATGCACAAAAAGATGAAAGAAGGCAAGGGAGAGATGTCTCAGAGGGTATTTTCTTTTAAAATTTTTATCTTGAAATAATTAGAGATTTCACAGGAAGTTACCAAAATAGTACAGAAAAGTTTTGTGTGCTTGTCACCCAGTTCCTCCCATTGATACATCTTATGTAATTATAGTACATATTAAAGCCAGGAAACTGACATTGATATAAATGTTTGGATAGTCCTGTTATCATTCTATCACATGTGGCAATTCATGAAAACACTACCACAGTCAAGGTACAGAACTATTTCATCACCACAAAGATCTCCAGGGGCTACCTTTTTATAGTAACATGCAGGGGACTAACTCTTGGCCACCATTACAGTTGACTCTTAATGCAGGGATTCAGGAGACCTGCATAGTCAAAAATCCGTACAATTTTTGACTCCCCAAAACATAACTGCTAATAGCCTACTATTGACTAGAAGCCTTACCAATAACACAGTCGATTAACACATATTTTGTGTGTTATATGTATTTTATACTGTATTCTTATAATAAAATAAACTGGAAAAAAGAAAATGTTATTAAGAATTCCTTGTGAGGGATGCCTGAGTGGTTCAGTTGGTTAAGCGTCTGACATAGACTAGGTCAGGATCTCAGGATCCGGGGATCCAGCCCAGCTTTGGGCTCCCTGCTCAGCAAGGAGTCTGCTCCTCCCTCTTCCTCTGCCCCCACCCTAGCACTAGGACTGGAGTGCGTATGTGCTCTCTCTTTCAAATAAATTAAATCTTTAAAAATATTTGTGAGTTCCAGCCCTATGGTCGGTATAGAATATACTTTAAAAAAAGAAAGTTTCTGTTAAAAAAGAAAGGAAAGAAAGAAAGAAAGAAAGAAAGAAGAAAGAAAGAAAGAAAGCAAGAAAGAAAGGAAGAAAGAAAGAAAGAAAGAAAGAAAGAAAGAAAGAAAGAAAGAAAAAAAATAAAAGAAAGAAAATCATAAGGAAGAGAAAATATATGTACAGTACTATACTATATTTACTGAAAAAAAAATCCATGTATAAGTGGACCTGCATAGTTCAAACCCATGTTGTTCAAGATTCAACGATATTGTTTCCATTCGTGTAATTTTGACATTTCAAGAATGTTATATAAATTGACTCATGCATTGTATGACTTTTTGAGATTAGCTGCTTACACTCAGCATAATGTCCTTGAAAACCGTTCAAGTTAATGCATGTATCAATGGTGCATTCCTTTTTATTGCCGAGTAGCATTCCTGGTGTATTAGGATCCTCCAGAAAAGCAAAACCAATAAGATATATGTATGTACAAACTTATTTTTTGTTTAACTATTCACCTATTACAAAATATTTTGGTTGTTTCCTGGTTTCGGCTATTACAAATAAAACTGTTGGGGGATCCCTGGGTGGCGCAGCGGTTTGGCGCCTGCCTTTGGCCCAGGGCGCGATCCTGGAGACCCGGGATCGAATCCCATATCAGGCTCCCGGTGCATGGAGCCTGCTTCTCCCTCTGCTTGTGTCTCTGCCTCTCTCTCTCTCTGTGACTATCATAAGTAAATAAATAAAAATTAAAAAAAATAAAAATAAAACTGTTGGGAACACGTGTGGCTTTTTGTGTAGACATAAATTTTAATTTCTCTGGGTTAAATATCCAAAAGCACAATGCTGGGTCATGTGACACATGTATGTTTGGTTTTTTTTTGTTGTTTTTTTGTTTGTTTGTTTGTTTGTTTTTTCAGAAACTGCTTAGGGGAAACTGGATGGCCCAGTAGTTGAGCATCTTGCCTTCCTTTCAGTTTGTTATCCTGGGATCTGGGGATAGAGTCCTGCATCAGGCTCCCCGCCTCCCACCCCCCCCTCCCAGCATGAAGACTGTTTCTCCCTCTGCCTATGTCCCTGCCTCTATCATGAATAAACAAATAAAATATTTAAAAAAAAAAAACAAAGAAAGAAACTGCTTAACTATTTTTCAAAGTAGCTATACCATTTTACATTCCTATCAGCAATATATGAGATACATTTTCTCCTTTTCCTCATCAGCATTTGATATTTCACTGTTTATTTTAGTTCATCAACATTAATAATAGGTGTGTCATGATATCTCATCATGACCTTAATTTACATTCCCCTAATGGCTCATATTATCAAATGTCTTTTCATGTGCTTATTTGCCATCTGTATATTCTATGCAGTTAAATATTTCATTCTTTTGCTCATTTTCTAATTGCATTATTTGTTTTTTACTGTTACAATTTGAGAGGTCTTTATATATTACAGATATGAGTCCTTTATCAGATATGTGGTTTGCAAATATTTTCTCCTATTCCGTAGTTTGTCTTTTCATCCTCTTAACAGAGTCTTTTGTTCAGTAAATATATTAAATTCCGATGAAGTCTAGATTGGTCATTTTTATTTTTTTATTTTTTAAGATGTTATTTATTTGAGAGAGCATGTGTGTGTTCTTGGGGGGGGTGGGCGGTACAGGCAGAGAGATAGAGGGAGCAGACTCCGTGCTGAGCAGGGAGCCCAATGCGGAGCTCAATCCTGGTGCTCCAGGATCATGACCTGAGCCGAAGGCAGATGCTCAACCAACTGAGCCACCTAGACGCTCCTAGATTGGTCATTTTTAAATTCATGGTTTGTATTTTTAGTGTCATGTCCAAGTACTGGTCACCAACCCTATGTCCTAAGCATTTTCTCCTATGTTTTCTTCTAAAAGTTTTTTAGTTTTACCTTTTACAGTTAAGTCTATCGTCTTTTTAAAGTTATGTCTTTAGTTAATAAAGTGTGAGGTTTAGGACAAGGTTGAATTTTTTACCTGTAGATATCCAGTTGCTCCAGCACTCTTTTTAGAAAGACTTTCTTCCATTGAATTGCTTTTGTACCTTTATCAAGAAATCAATTTGGCCATAGTATTTCTGGGTTCTCTATTTCAGGGGGAATTTTAAGCCCTCGGTGGTATTGATGTTGGGTTAAATTTTAATAGAGGTGCCTTCTTTATTAAGGGACTTATGAGGGACACCTGGGTGGCTCAGCAGTTGAGTGTCTGCTTTTGGCTCAGGGCGTGATCCAGTCTCAGGATCGAGTCCCACATCAGGGTCCCTGCCTGGAGCCTGCTTCTCCTGCCTACATCTCTGCCTTTCTCTCTCTGGGTCTTTCATGAATAAATAAATAAAATCTGTAAAAAAAAAAAAAGCAACTTATTATCTGTCCCAGTGTTCATCAGGGGAACTTACTGTAGCCTTGTTCCTAGCCCCATTGACTAAAACTCAACCTCTCCACCTACCACCTATTCCAGTCCCTTCCTTTTGTGAATTTGGAATTTGAGGGAAGACTTCACTGGTCTGTTTGCCTTTCTACACACCCTTTGATCCAAAATCAACATTGCCAACAATATACTCCTGTAGAATCTCTGGTTCTCTTGACATTCTGCGAGATTCCCTCAGCTACCCATAACTGCAGTCCTTGGTGATCTCACATATAGGATATATGCCTAAGAACGAAACAAGAATAACTTGTTTTGTGCCTTTATTTATTTAATTTTTTACAATTTCACCTAACTATAGACTCTACCACAAAGCTTAATAAAATGTCTAGGTCTAAATACCAGTTTAACATTTCAATAGGAGTATTAATATTGACTTTACTTTTTGCTTATATTTCATGTATGGTGACCAGAAACCTCCTTCTAAACAGCTTATCATTGCTAAACAAAACATTTTTTAAAAAGATTTTATTATTTATTTGAGAGAGAGAGAGAATGCTTGCATGAGCAGAGAGATGGGCAGAGGGAGAGAGAGAAGCAGACTCCCAGCTGGGCAAGAAACTGCCCCCCCTTGATCCTAGGACCCCAGGATTATGACCTGAGTGGAAGGCAGCCACTTAACTGACTGAGCCACCCAGGTGCCCCAACAAAACAGCAATTTAAGACACTTGTTTTACTACTAATTAGTACTCACTATCTAACGTTATCTGACTCATCAGTAGTTTGGCATAGCTTTTAATTCACTGAGCATCTTTTTTTTTTTTTTTTTAATTCACTGAGTTAATTTAAACCGCTTTAACCACATTTCCCAAATGACATTCTGAGGAACAATAATTGTAAGAGACATTAACAGGTACTCCTAAAAATTGCTTCCATAATACTAATGCTTCAAGGAACAATTGTTCTCATTCTGCAATAAATATTGATTGAATAAAATAATTTTAATTTAATTTACAAAACTTAGTAAACTATATAATTTTAAACCTTATTTCTACCTGGAGATCTACACTGGGTCCTACGAGGTTACCACATTCATTCCGGCCTCCAGTTTACACTCTGTCCTGGAAACAAACACATGATCATGTCACCTGTATGAATCCCTCCAATGGCTTATCATTGCTCTCAGAATAAAATCACTTCTCCTGAACTGACAAGTTCTACATGGTTTGTCCCTCACGTTTCTCTCTAGACCATTGACTGTCTTTTGGTCCTGCTCCAGGGCCTTTTGCAAACTGTTGCCTACTAAAGTGCTCTTCCTTGCCTCTTCTCTAGTCATCCTCCTTGTTCAGATCATAGCTAGAGACTCCTTTGGTAGAAATTGTAGGTATCTTATAAACATTTCCCATCTTCGTCTCCCTTGCTGACAGAGCCTGACTCCTGCTATAGAGGCTAAAAAAATGTAGGATAATTGCTTTCCCATGAGCTTTTGCAGCCAGCACACGGGCATGCCAAGGCCAAAGGCATCTGAAATCCCTTGTGGGTAAAAAAAGCTTCTGAAAAAAGGAGATACACAAAGAGAAATGCCTCTTTTCCTGCCTTTGAATGCAATTGTATGAAGACATAGAGCTGTGGCATCCCCTCAGCATTAGGGAGTAAGCATATGAACCTACCCAACCAGAAAGGATGGAATAGCAGAGAGGGAAAGAGCCTAGGGTTTTGTTCTTTTTTTAATTTTTATTTATTTATGATAGTCACAGAGAGAGAGAAAGAGAGAGAGAGAGAGGCAGAGACACAGGCAGAGGGAGAAGCAGGCTCCATGCACCGGGAGCCCGACGTGGGATTCGATCCCGGGTCTCCAGGATCGCGCCCTGGGCCAAAGGCAGGCGCCAAACTGCTGCGCCACCCAGGGATCCCAAGCCTAGGGTTTTAATGGCATTACTGAGCTTCTGAATAAACCTTGATCAAAATACCTCCTCCTTCTTGTTATAAGAAATAAGTGCCTTGAACTGTTTAAGTCGCCATCGGCTAGATATCCTGCAGTGGAAAACATGTTTATTGATCCTCTTACACAGGGAAAATTTCTCTGACTTCCCTGACCACACCAATTCCTCTTTTGGTAGACACACCTAGCTCCATGTCTTTCTCCTTGGAGCACCTTCCATGCTATTTTAATGCAATGTAATCATCACTTTCTCCAGAAGGTAAAGTAATTTCTCTGTGGACAGGGATCATATCCATTTTTGCTGATCATTTCCCATACCTAGCCTAGGCCCTGCCACATAATAGGCCCCAAAGAAGGTACAGAATAAATGAATTATTGAGTAAATGAAGGAATGAATAAATGAAGCTAACTAGAACTGTAAAAATGTGGATCATGGGGAGGGCCTTTTCTTTTTGTTATTTTTGCTTAGATAAAGCTTGTAAAATTACTTTTCATGTGGCTGTCCTCTCACAAATCTTATTGGTTTCTAATATTTCATCTTTGATCAAATGTCATTTCCTGAAGACTGGGTTGGGATGTCGGGGGTAGAGGCCTCATGTTGCTGGCAAGAGACCTGAAACCATAAATCTACCTTTTACTAGACTTGCATTAAAAAAAAAAAAAAAAAAGTTTAATAACCCCTTTCATTTCCTTATTTCTCACATTTCAAATACAGGATATAGGCCTGAAATGAAAGAGAAATAATTTGCTGTGTGCATTTATTTTATTTTATTTTTTTACAATGTCACCTAAGCTATACGTTCTACTGCTAGGATTAATAGATCCTAGGTCTAAATACCATTTTATTATTTCAAATAGGAGTATTAAAACGTGAGTCGATTTTACTTTTTGCTTGCATTTCAAGCATGGTGGCCAAAAGAAACATTTAGTTTAGACTTTCTGATGGCATGTGAAATTTACAGTGGATCTGAAGTTGTCTGGTTTTAATTTTTTCCCCTTGCACATGGGTCTTCAATAAAGCATCCAGAAGAAAATAAATTAAAACCAGACATTTCTATCAGAGGTTTCTCATGCAATCGCTACAGACATGCAAAATTCCACCATCACTTATTGGCTACAAACTAATATTTTAAATCACATCTTATTTTTCAGTGCTAATTTAATTGAAAACCTTGAATTAATACCTTATCATCTTAGAAAATTATCATGACATCTGGCAGGGCTGCTGAGGCTTTGGCAACGAATGAAATAATTTCTACCTAGAGTGAAGAACTGCTGCTTGAAATTACTTTTGAAAAAACAAAGGGTACAAACAATCAAAATTCCTAAGAACTCAAGGAATTTTTGTACATAATTTTGATCACATGTCCCATCACAATCTGGACTTCCAATCCTAAATTTTCAACTGCTTATAGCTCATTCTCAAACTTAAAATGTAGAAATCCAAACTACTTATATTCTTTCCCTTTCTCTTACCCAAAGCATATCTGTTCCTCTCATCCAGTATTGTCTATCTTGGCCAGATACCACCATCTTTCTTCCAATATATGATGTTATCAACTGTAAAATGCATCATTATTTTCTGTACTATTAACTACAGAAAAATAGAGCAAGTAAGCCATGACACACTACCGATTATATATACTGATTTCAGAAAGGCAAAGTGTGAAGAAATGCACATTTTAGATGCAAAGAAATATAGAACTATAAACATGAAGACTCAGATTCAAAAGTCAAGATCTCTGTAATGAGCAAATAATGAGGTAGAAGGAGCCTGAATACTCCAGCCATCCTTCAATTCTGTAAGAACTGCCAACCCATTATTCTACCATCATTTCCCTATTCTTCACTCCCTCCCTTAATGAAGACTCTCCCCTCTTCTCCAAATTAAATTCCCTGGCCAGTAATCATGATTATTTTCTTGCTTACACTCACAACTCCCTTGCCTTTCTCTCAGTTTTTTGTACTCAGCAAAACTGAGTCCAATTCTCTTTCCATCCTGCACCTACATCCATGCAGCTGATCATGACTGGGGAAAAGCATCAAACCATACCAGTTTGCCGTTTGCCTCACTTGACCACAAACCTCAAACTGACCCTTAACACTATTTGGCAATCATATTAAACTTTCCTATATTCTTATAATCATACATTTTTAACCTCATTCATCCTCACATTTTATTAAATGACTCTTTCACACCTTCACTCTCCTCCAATGTCTGTTACATCTTCTCCCATCCTCACTTTTTAAAAATATTCCTTTAATTTTTTAAATTTTTATTATTCTTTAAAGTTTTATTTATTCATTTGGAGGAGGAGGGACAAACGAAGAGGGAGAGAGAAAATCTCAAGCAGAGTCTGCTCTGAGTGCAAAGCCCCATGTGGGGCTCAATCTCATGACTGTGAGATCATCCCCCTAGCTAAAATCTAGAGTTGGATGCTCAACCGACTAAGCCACCCAGGTGCCCCACTTTTTTTATTTTTTTATAAATAAACTCTATGTCCAAAGTGAGATTCAAACTCATGACAAGATCAAGAGTTGCATGCTTTACCAGCTGAGCCAACCAGGCATCCTTATCCTCACTTCTTGCCGATGACTTTCCTACTTCACTGGGAAAATTTTATTCTTTTTAAAAATTTATTTATTTATTTTAGTAATCTCTACTAAATCTCTACACCCAGCATGGGGGCTCTTCTGACTGTGCCAGTCAGGCACTCCTATTTCTCCCATTTTAAAAAATAAAACTGACCTTGACTCAATTTTATCCCACTAACTACTGCCTCATTTCTTTGCAGCAATAATCTTCTAAGGGTTGTCTGTATACACTATCTCCATTTTCCCATTCTCTCTTCAACCTACATAGGCATGCTTTCTTTCCCACCTCTGCACTGACACTGCTCTTTCAAGGTCACTAATGTCCTCCATGTTGCTAAAACCAAGGATCAAATCTCAGACTTCACCATATTTGACTTATCATTTGATTTTTTTTAAATTTTTATTTATTAATGATAGTCACAGAGAGAGAGAGAGGCGCAGAGACATAGGCAGAGGGAGAAGCAGGCTCCATGCACCAGGAGCCCGATGTGGGATTCGATTCCGGGTCTCCAGGATCGCGCCCTGGGCCAAAGGCAGGCGCCAAACCGCTGCGCCACCCAGGGATCCCTTGACTTATCATTTGATACAATTAATGACTCAGTCCTTAATAGTCCTTAATACACTCCTTTCACTTGGTTTTCAGGACACCATACTGTCCTGGTTTTCCTCCTACTTCATTTGCATGCTCCTCCTCACATTCCAGTGCTGGTTCCTCCTTCTTTCCCAAACTTAATATTGGAGTATCCCAGGACTCAACCCTCAGTCTTCTTTCCATCAACCTTAACAATCTCATTCAGGGGATGCATGGGTGGCTCAGCGGTTGAGGTCTGCCTTTGGCTCAGGTGGTGATCCCGCTGTCCTGGGCTCCAGTCTCCCATCAGGCTCCCTGCTGCCTCTCTTCCTCTCTGCCTCTCTCTCTGTGTCTCTCTCTTTTTTTTCTCTCTCCCTCTCTCTGTCTCTCATGAATAAATAAATACAATCTTAAAAAAAAAAAAGTAATCTACCAACGGCTCCCAAACCTTTATCTCCAGCTCAGTGTTTTCTCATGAATTGAAGACTTGTATTTCCACTTATTTACGTAATTTCCTCACTTGGATACTCAACAGATATCACAAACTTAACACGTCCAAAACTCCTAAATTCCTGATCTCTCCCAAATTTGTTCAACCGACAGCCTTTCTGTCTTAATTTTATCATTGCAGCTATTCAAGCTAAAAACTTTAGAGTCACCCCTCCCTCTCAGGAATGCTAGTTCTGAAACATGTTGGGATGTTTCTGAAAAATGATTCCATACGATGGAGTGGCCACAAAGTCCGTATATATAAGACTCAACAACAGGCAGTTAAAGATCTAAAAACAGCTACCAGAGACTGCTTTGATGACTCTCAACCATCAGCACTGAGAGATGTCCAGGTGAGCATAAGGAAAAAAGTTTTTATTCAGTTATTAGAAGAACTCATTCAGTTAACTCCTCCTACCATGCTTAAAAACTTCTGGCCACTTTGTATATCCCTGGTTAGATATTCACAACATATTGGAGTCTTCCTTAACTCCTCTCTTTTTTTTCTCACCCGAATAAGTTCCTTGAAGGCTCTACCTTCAAAGTATAACTATAGTATGACCACTTCTCATACCTCTATTGCTAGCTCACAGGTCCAAGCTACCATCACCTCTTGCCTAGGATGCTGCTAGTATCTTTTAATATATCTCCCTTCTTTTGTCTCTGTCTCCCACACTGTATTCTCAGCTCAGCTGCCACATGGTCTTTTTTTTTTTTTTTAATTTTTATTTATTTGTGATAGAGAGAGAGAGAGAGAGGCAGAGACACAGGCAGAGGGAGAAGCAGGCTCCATGCACTGGGAACCTGATGTGGGATTCGATCCCGGATCTCCAGGATCGCGCCCTGGGCCAAAGGCAGGCGCCAAACCGCTGCGCCACCCAGGGATCCCGGTCTTTTTTAAAATATAAGGCAATTTATGTCACCCTTTGCTCAAAACCATCCGATAGGTCCTCACATTAGAGATGATCTAACTCTATTACCTCTCTTAGCTTATCTGCTCTTCTGCTCTTCTTTCCTTCCTCACTGTTTTCTTCAGTATACCAGGCATTTTCTCACCTTAGGGTCTTTGCATTGATTGTTCCCTCACCTAGAACATATTTCCCCCTATATACCAACATGGCTAACTCTGTCCTCTCATAGGTCTTTGATCAAATGTCACCTTTTCTTTTTTTTTTCTTTTAAGATTTTATTTATTTATGCACAAGAGACACAGAAGGAGAGGCAGAGACATCAGCAGAGGGAGAAGCAGGGTCCCTTCAGGGAGCCTGATGCAGAACTCGATCCCAGGACCTTGGGATCATGCCCTAAGCCAAAGGCAGATGTTCAACAACTGAGCCATGAGCCGCCCAGGTGTCCCAACAGATCAGACTTGAAAGGGGCACACATCACTTCTATCCACATTCTAATGGCCATAAATTAGTCATATAGTCATATTTAACTACAAGAAGAATTCTGGAGAAAGTAGTGTATCTATGTCCTTTGAAGGAAAAGGAAATGGACTTTGGTTAACACATAATAGTCTTTGCCACAGTCTACTCTTCTGATAATTAAAAATCTCTTTTCTCTTTTCTCCTTGTATATAGAAGACACCCATTCCCCTCCCAAGGAAACAAAGCAAAACAAAACAAGTTTCATGCAGAGGCTGCACCCAGATGAAGCTGATAGTGACATACTAACTTGGTGCCTACTAATATGAACCAAAAAGACAAGTTTTATGTCCCCTAATGCCATCAACATATATATGCAAGTTACAATGGTGGAATTGTGACAGATAACTCCATTAAACACTCCTAGTCAGGAAAGGAAAAGATTAGAGATACACGGCTATCAATACAATACACTTGGCAACTTTGAAGTTTTGTTGAGCAAACATTTTCAAGGTCCTTACCTTGATTACACTCTGATTCTTTTCTCTAGTAGAAAGTCCCTTATTCATTGTTCTCTGCGTTTTCTAGACCCTTGCCCTCTGGGAAGTACTTCATTGTCCAACATGCTCCATAGATACTCCTGCAATATGCCCTTCTTGGGAGCTGCCCACTTGTTACTGCTTGCTCCTAATGTGCAAGTTTGAGCTTGAAACTATGTTAATAGTTCAATTCCTTCAAAATTGCAGTACATTTCTGATTGATGTACTTTTTCCTCAGTTTCATGTGTGGGTAGCCACACCTAAAAGTCCTTCCTAGGCATAACTTTCAAGCCTCATTGATTTTTTGCTTCCTTGCTTCTTCTAATAAATCATCTTCCAGTTAAATGCAACTACCGAGTGACCCTCACTGATTTCTTGTGGAACAGAGATGAGATGTCCTCATGGAGCTGTTTCCCAATTATACAATTGCTAGCAGATGGTTGTGTTTTAATCTACCAAATTGGGGGTTGTTCATGATACAACAATAGATAATATATGTCACACCATTACGTTTTCTTTTAACTGGCCAGTTACCTTCGGGGCACCTAGACTTTGAGTAGGAACGCCATACCTGTATTCTGATTTTTGCCTCAGAAGAAGTCATAGTAACACTATTAATATTTAGGCAGAAACAACAGGTGTGAACTATCCTGAGCAAACCAGAACATAGCAGATGTTTTATAGCTCTTTGTTGTCCAAAACCTTTATTTTCCTTCAGTCTTCTTTCCTTCTCTATAGGGTGTAGAAGTAGCTGACTTTTGGAATTTTTTCAGGAACTAGATTTCTGGACTCAATCCTCTTTCATTTCTGTTTGCAAACCGTGATTCTTTTCTGAGTACATTGGTTTCCTGCAATAGCTTGCTGATAGCTTTCCCATTCACTTCTACCAGCGTCACAGAGGTTATAGGGTCTTCCTTCAAGCTATCGCTGGAGACAGTTTTGCCATGTGTTTTACTTCTTGATAACATGATTCTGTTTCTAGCCTCTGATTCCAGTCTCCTCATTGCTTGATGTTCGACTACTAAGCCAACGTCACACATTTTCACTTGTTGTTTTTGGCAGAATCCCACATCAATAAGGAATGTTCAATAGTTCAAAAATATTATTTCTCACTCACATAAAGCCCCAAATAAGTATTCCTGGTTGGGGGGAGGAAGAAGTTCTCCCCTAAGCTAGTTCTATCCTGTGGCTCTGCCCTTTATACGGTAAGTTTTCAAAGTCACCATGTTCTGAGTCAGGCTGGCAGATGGAGAAACAGCATTAAAAGATCATATGCAGGAGACTTTTATGGGGTAGCCCTGGCAGTGAAGCACATCCTATTAGCTGAGTACATCCTATTAGCTGAAACTCAGTCACATAATTATACCTCACTGCAAGGAAGGCAGAAAGGGTTGTATGGTTGTATAGTCTAGCTGTGTGCATGGGGGAGGGTGGGGGGAGAAAAGAAGAAGAAGAAGAAGAAGAAGAAGAAGAAGAAGAAGAAGAAGAAGAAGAAGAAGAAGAAGAAGAAGAAGAAGAAGAAGAAGAAGGAGGAGGAGAAACTTTTCTGAAAAACCAGCCAATCTCTGCTACAATAGGTCACAGAAGTAACAAGATATTCTCAGTTTGCAGTAATTCACTCATTAGGAAAAAAGGCAAATTTATAGATAATATAAATGTCCGAAATCTAAAAGCATTGTGCATTGAACTTTGATTTCTTCATTTCCTCTCTACATTTGAATATGTATGTGACTGGTATTCTTGGAAGATCCCTCTCACCAAATAATATGCAAAATATAGATCTCATTCCTGTAAGGTTGATTGGTTTCATAATTTTCTCACCCTTCAGCAGCTCTTCCTTTGGTAACACTGGCAGACTAATCTAAATTGGATCACCTTTTGAATCTTCTTTGAAGCTAAATGTTCTATTCCAATAAACTTCCCTATTAGTTTGCAGGGAACGTAAAATAAAAATAAGACATAATAAAAAAAGAAGTAGCTAGTCAGCATAGAATCAGAAATCATCTAGTCTACTTCGTTTAATTTTCAAAGGATTGTTTTGTGCTTATTCTACTATATTATGGGTGCTGGCAGTTAATAAGCACAAAAAGAATATATTCAAGATATGCAAAGGAAATCAGTGCTGGGTAATAAAGAGTTCACTATACCAAAAAAAAAAAAAAAATACTACAAACATTTCTATAGTTAATTCAGTTTTGAAAACTTGCTTCCAAAGTGCGATTGTCACTGTTCTATGCAGAATTTTTAAAAATGAAGAACATGACAAAGCTGTCAACAGTTTTTCCAAACAAATTAGACTTGTCTTTTTAAACTCTTAAAACATAATCATGAGAGAAGCTAGCAATTTTGTTTGCTGAGCCTTCTTTTTTCTCATTGCTCAGAGTTTCACTAAGACTGTACCTCTTTTCAGGCATTAAAGAATTGAGTAAGAGTCAATAGATTATATTACCAAAAGGAATATTAATTTCTGGAAGACATCAAGATTCCAAAGCTTGCCTTGAAATCATCAGTTAGTCACGTGGCCCAATTGCAACAATTGAGGAAAGCAGGATGGAGCTATCCCATGCCACTAAAAGGCTTAGCATACTAATGGCCCTTTGACACTACCAGCCATTCAGAAATCAGACTTTGTCATGCTGAAGAATAGACCACTCACCCCCAACAGGAAGCATTGGAGAGGCAAACGTGACAGTAATTCCCTGTCAGATGAAACTGAGGTATTGTTTTGGATTCCATCATATGTGAAAAGAATTACCCAGTCATAAATTTAAAATATTCTTTCTTTACCTGTTAGCCACTCCTTGTTAGAGTTAAGTATCTGTGATGAGTTAAGGTTAACAATTTTGAAAATCTAGGTGTTTTTGAACAGGTTGTGAAACTCGGGATTTGGCTACCTGCTGTATTTTGGTAATCTAAATATTGCTAAAGATTATAACTGTCTAAGAAAAACTGATCAAGATTCAAGTGTTTTCTACCTTTCCTTAGCTAATAGGAGACAGAAGACCGTGTGAAAAAATAAGGCAAAGTGAGAAATAATCTGCTTTAGAGTTATTTTTCTCTGTATTTATGCAGCTTTAAATGACCTTGTATTAACATGCAACAAAACACTAGAAACAATTCAGTGGAAAGCCAGCATAAAAACCCAGTAATGGTCCATGGAAACTTGGGGAGGTGGGGAACTCACACATTAACACATCAAAACTAATTTGAAGAGGATTTAATTGATCCATGGGCTGTCAAAAGAAGACTTCAGCTCGTAAATTACAAGTGGTTGTCTGCTCATTACCTTTTTTCTTTTAAAAATAGAATAGATATAATCTAGGGTTTTGTCTGTTTATATTTATTTATTATTTTCCACTTCTGTATTCAGTACCTTATTTTGTCTAATTATCTTGTGTTTGAATCATTTTTCAAAGGGGGAAATATTTATTTCAGGGAGATTATCTCTTGTTCCATGAAAGAGGAAAAAACAGGTTCAAATCAGGGAGACTTCATCAAAGAGAGTTGTAATCCCTATTGTGTCTGTGTATTCTTCCCATCGGTTTAGAGAATGTGATAAATATCTCTTTGAATCAAGCACTGGCATTTACTTTTTCAGGCTCCAACAATTTAAATGTGATGCAAAAATAGGATATTCAGATACAGTAATTTACTACACTGAGTTGCTTTTCGGTCTTGAAACACTACTTGTGTTCTTTTTTAAATGTCCCTTTTCGCTGGAAGTAGATTAATTTTTTTCTGTAATTTTAATTTTATAACTATTTTTTAGGGGAAAAGAAAAATAAAACAATATCATTCTTTGTGATCCAACACATTTCACTGAACCCAAGAAATGAATAATTGCAAAAGAAAAAGAAGCCTTTTAAAGTTTCATTTAGCTCTGAAAACCCTCCCCAGATCCTCAGCTCCAGCTCTTGCAAAAAGATACATTATTTCAGAGTTTTCGAACACTGTTGAATAGCAATATAGAATTTATTTTTCTTCACTACTCAGTCACCAAAAATTTTTTTAAATATTAATTTTTAAATTGTAACTTGGTTGTCCTGATCCTATTGCCAGGTTTCCACATGGTTTTAATTTAATGTTCCTCAGTTGGTATCTTCATTACTCCATGCTCCTCTCTTATTGAAGTATACTGAGTAATTATATTTTTCTTTTCTAAACAAAAAGAGTGATACAAATCATGAATAGATTTGAAATTTTTAAATGTTTTATTGAAAGTTTTTCTTTTCTTAATTTCAAAGACTGTAAAGCAGTTTTCTTAAGGGAGAAAAAATGTGTATTTTAAAGGATAACATTATTATCTGAGAGAATAGATACAAGTTATAAATTTTGCTTTGTTGTCCTGGAAGAGAAGAAAAAAACCACCTTATTTTAAAACTAAATTTGAGGGGATCCCTGGGTGGCTCAGCGGTTTTTGGCCTTTGGCCCAGGGCGTGATCCTGGAGTCCAGGGATCGAGTCCCACGTTTGGCTCCCTGCATGGAGCCTGTTTCTCCCTCTGCCTGTGTCTCTGCCTCTCTCTCTCTCTCTGTGTGTCTTTCATGAATAAATAAATGAAATCTTTAAATAAATAAATAAATAAATACATACATACATACAACTAAATTTGATATTGTGGTGATTTATGAAATCTGGGGCTTATTCATTTTCTAGTAAGCAAACATAAACATTTAAAATTTCACAAAATAAAAATAAAATAAAATAAAATAAAATTTCACAAAATATTTGTAATAAAGGTATAATATGGGGCACCTGGGTGGCTCAGTTGGTTAGGTATCTGCCTCCAGCTCAGGCCATGATCCCAGAGTCCTGAGATCAAGCCTCACATGGGCTCCCTACTCAGCAGGAAGCCTACTTCTCCCTTTCCCTCTTCCTGCTGCTTCCTCTGCTTGTGATTTCTCTCTCTCTCCCCTCTGTCAAATAAATAAATAAAATCTTTAAAAAAATAAAGATATAATATTGTCAGAATACCCATTAGATTACGACATACACAGTCTTTTGAAATAAAAATTTTATTTCAGCTTTATCCTTGATTTTTTTGATGTGCTTAAGTAAATTCTTAGTAACTGTGTTTTGCTGACCTTACCAGTCCATAACTGACCTTTAAAAATACTACTTTCTTTTTTAGGACTTGAATATATAAAAGAACTAGTAAAATGAACAACATTTTAAAAACTAAGATCGAGGGATGCCTGGGTGGCTCAGCCTGGTTGGGCGCCTGCCTTCACTCAGGTCATGATACCGCGATCCAGGATCAAGTCCTGCATCCGGCTCCCTGCATGGAGCCTGCTTCTCCCTCAGCCTGTGTCTCTGCCTGTGTCTCTGCCTGTGTCTCAGTCTGTGTCTCTCATGAATAAATAAATAAATCTTAAAAAAAAACAAACAAACTATGATTGAATGCATTCTATGACATTCTATCATGTATTTTCCTTTCCTGTGATTTCCATCAGGTGCCCAGGCACCCTGGGCAAAGCTGGAGCCTCATTTCACAAGAGCAACTCCTCTCAGTGACAAGGATTCTGAGTACTTCACTTTCGTATGACTTTCTTCTCTGCTGGGATGGTTTCCCCACTCCCTCAACCGATCAGGCACTCAACCTACAAGGAAAATGTGGCCAGTCTCTTCTTGGAGCGTCAATTTTACTCTAGGATAAATATATTGAAACCTATTTGGCATTAAATTTATTGAGATATGATGGAATACAATACAAAACTCTCATAATGTTTTAGATCAAACATAAGACTCTAAAGAAACTTCAAGATTGTGAGAGAGCCTTCCAGGTTCTTCATTCTGCAGCTAGGGTGCTTAAGCAGAAAAGTGTGAGAAACACTGAATTAACACTCAGAAAGGTGCAACCTTCCCCCCAACTCCCCCCCGCCTGACTTTACAGTGTTTATATATACACGATTATCTTCAATGAGTTGTTTTTTTTTTTTTTAAGATTTTACTTATTTATTCATGAGAGACACAGAGAGAGAGAGGCAGAGACACAGGCAAAGAGAGAAGCAGGCTCCACACAGGGAGACCGGGACTCCAGGATCACGCTCTGGGCCGAAGGCAGGCACCAAACTGCTGAGTCACCCAGGGATCCCATTCAATAAGTTTTCTTTATCCAAATTCTTCTATCTCTAAAAAAAACCCAGTGCTCTGAAGCTAGGATTTCTGAACAAGAGAAGACCTGGAATAGTAGAGCAAATTCTACTGAAATCTAAATTGAGTGATGAATGGTGTTTCAAGGATATTGCATTACTGAGTCACATGTAAGGAAGTAATATTGTTATTATTATTATTTATTTGTTTGTTTATTTATTTTTAGCTTTTATTTACTTACTCATAAGAGACAGAGAGAGAGAGGCAGAGACATAGGCAGAGGGAGAAGCAGGCTCCATGAGAGAACCCTGATGAGGGACTCGATTCCAGGACCCTGGGATCATGACTTGAGCCAAAGTCAGATACTCAACCACTGAGCCACCCAGGCACCCCTCTTGTTTTTCCTTTTAAAAAATGAAAATGTTTTCATACTTCTCAATATATATATTTATTGGGACACCTGGGTGGCAGTAAAGAACTAGTAAAATGAACAACATTTTAAAAACTAATATCGAGGGATGCCTGGGTGGCTCAGTGGTTGGGCGCCTGCCTTTGGCCCAGGGTGTGACCCTGGAGTCCTGGGATAGAGTCCCACATTGGGCTCCCTGCATGGAACCTGCTTCTCTCTCTCTCTCTCTCTCTCTGTGTCTCTCATGAATAAATAAATAAAATCTTAAAAATATATATTTATTTATTTATTTAGAAAAAACTAAACAATATCAAGAAAGAAAAAGAAAGAACTAAAATTCACCCTAGGCCTTATCACACTGAGATTAATGTTGTTCATTGAACAAAATATTTATTCAATGCTCACTGTATGACAGAGGTGTCTTTCTATACACACACACACACACACAGAGAATTTTACATTAATAGTGACATATCGTGCTGTTCTAGTACTTCCTTTTTATAATAAAAAATAGTCACAGACAACAAATATCTCTATATCCTCATTTTTAATAGTTGTCTAGTAATTCTTTATGCAGTGCTGGACTATTTACTTACCCATCGTTTTTACA
Source organism: Canis lupus baileyi (assembly GCF_048164855.1). Taxonomy (NCBI): domain Eukaryota; kingdom Metazoa; phylum Chordata; class Mammalia; order Carnivora; family Canidae; genus Canis; species Canis lupus. Next base: position 62,533,771 of record NC_132841.1, read on the forward strand.
GCTTTTCTTAATTTCTAATCCCCACACCAATCTTTTGAGACTGAAGCTTTCTCAAGTTTACTCCAAAAATAAATATTTCTGCCATTTATGAATTTTTGACTGAAGAATGCAAAGACAGGCCTTGTATATATGTATGAGTTTACATATTCATATATGAATATATGTCTGCAATATGTATATATGCTTGACATATGTATGTACTGATTTTTGCCATATTTATTTTTAAGTATTTAAAATTATCCTCTCCACAGGTTATGAAAAGAAAACAAATATCTTTACCAATTCCATCCAAATAATAGGTTGTCTGCAAAGCAAGCCAACATAAGTCCTCTTCTTACAACACAATTATTTCCTTTGAAAGATGTCTTTCCAAACTGTAACCACTGTCTTGAGGATGAATCCACCTAACTGGATCTTAATTCTCAGAAAAAATGCACAACTTCAGCATTGTCTTCCTTGGTTTTTCTCGACCCTTTCTTTGTGCTTCATCTTCTCATGGAGTTAGTCACCCAAACTGAATTTCCTCTGGGGAAACTGTATGCACATTTTCTGCATAATCTCTTGAGGTTAAAGGCTTTGAGGATCTTTGTACATAATGGAAGAGGAGAGTCCTTTGACTACAATTGTCTTAATCCTTAAGATGTTTTGTGTGTAGTGAATGGGGAAGCCATCATTTCTTCTAAGGCTTCCTGAGACAGAATCTGCAAGATATTTGCTTCTTGGTGATTTTATTGAGTAATGCATTGAATGGATGAAGTTAATAATTACTAGATAAGCACATGCTAAACAAGTTCTCTGTAACTATATTTTAAGGTTAATTGGTGCCCTCAGGTTATATCTAATTATATGTGACAACATTTCATAATGAAAAAGACATTTGTCTTGTTGAACTAACTAATTTCTTTAGTTGAGGATGCAGGTTGAACACATTACTCCTGACTACATTTGGTGTATTAAAAAAAATTTCTTATTGTAGGGGAATTTTATTTTTTTCACTCTATTTTACACAGAGATAGTCTTTTGCTTAATAATTATTTTGTTTTCAATATCTTGATCTTAAATCAGAGTTCATACAGAAGTCTGTTATAAATGGAATCATAAAATAATTTCATGCTGTATGTAGCTAGATTTAACAGAATCAAAGGAACAGTCTCTCCTTTGTTTCTTTAATTGTTCCCAAAAGAAAATTCATAGACTCACATCTCTCCTCCAGTTACTTAACCTGCAGAATATTGTCAAATATAATTGATATATTTAAGAACTTGGAAGCCCAGTGGAAATATTGGATTTCTCTCTCTAGAATGTTTTTTTTTTAAAAAAGAGACTTTTATATTTTTCTAGAGTGCAACTGCTGTCTTTAGGTAATAAAATGAACAAGGTGATTCCTGAGTTTGCTTTAGCCTCATAACAGGGTGATCTAGCAGACCATACCAGCTTTGCTTATTTTTTTTTAAGATTTTATTTATTTATTTATTCATGAGAGAGAGAGAGAGAGAGAGAGAGAGGCAGAGATGCAGGCAGAGGGAGAAGCAGGCCTCATGCAGGGAGCCCAATGTGGGACTTGATCCCAGGACTCCAGGATCAGGCCTTGGGCCAAAGGCAGGCGCTAAATGGCTGAGCCACTCAGGGATCCCCTGCTTATCTTTCTCTTATTTTCTCCAGAGATAGATGAACCCCAGCACATTAAACAGGGGATTACTCAAAAATCCCAGAAGTTTGATTTCCAGAGTCTATTTTTTTATTATGTCTTGCTTTGGTTGTGGAAATATAGACAAATAGGATTTGAAATATTTTGGAAAGTAATTCTCAAATCTTCTATGACTAGTCATGTATTCCTTCGTTGTGACTCAAACTCCAATCTACATTTTGTAGGATTAAACTTGAAAATAAATTTAAATGACTATTAAACTAATGCATGCTTATCATAAAATATTTTAAAGGCATAGATCAGTATGAATAACTATGTCCATAATACTACCATCCAGAGATACCATGATGGGCATTTTGATGCATTTTTTCCTAGTCTCTTTTCTGTATGCATATACATTTTTATGCATATATTTGTGACTCTTCTGTTTGTCCATATTTAAATGTATTTGTCTAAGATAGATTCCTAGATGTGAGATTACTGGATAAGAGAATTTTTTTTTTTAAGATTTTATTTTCTTTTTTTTTTTTTAAGATTTTATTTTCAAGTAACCTTTCAACCCAATGTAGGGCTTGAACTCACAACTCCGAGATCAAGAGTCACATGTTTTAATGACTGAGCAAGCCAGGTACCCAAAGAATGGATATTTTTGGTCTTAAGTGGTCTTAAATCCTATCACATTGTTCTGAACAGATTTGTAACAATTTATAGCTTCACCAGCTGTGGATGTGTATGCCTCTGTTTTTTTTTGGGGGGGGAGTCATTTGACTATATTGAATATTCATTCTCACTAAAGCTAATTTGATAGGTATAGTGTGTGGCCCCTCAAAAACATAAATCTAGGGACGCCTGGGTGGCTCAGCAGATGAGAGTCTGCCTTCAGCTCAGGTCATGATCCTGGGATCCAGGATTGAGTCCCATATCGGGCTCCCTATGGGGAGCCTGGTTCTCCCTCTGCCTGTGTCTCTTATGAGTAAATAAATAAATCTTTTTAAAAAAAAGATTAAAAAGACCATAAATCTATACCTTAATATTGAGAGTCTGTGAATATTACCTTAGGTGGCAAAAGACAGGATTAAATTAAAGATTTTGAAAAGAGGATTTATCCTGGATTATCTAGGTGGGCCTTAGGTGCAATCACATGTATTTTTTTTAAAGATTGTATTTATTTGTTTATTTTATTTTAAAAATATTTTATTTGAGAGAGAGACAGAAAAAGAGGGCTTGAGCATAAGCACAAGTATGAGGGAGGGGCAGGGGGAAGAGGGAGAAGCAGACACCCCTCTGAGCAGAGAGCTTGACAATGTGGGCTCCATCCCAGGATCCTAACATCATGACCTGAGCCCAAGGCAGAGGCCTAACCACTGAGCTACCCAAGTGCCCCGACATATATTTTCATAAGGGAGAGGCAGAGGAAGTTTTGAGGCAGACATGCAGAGAAGACAAGGCAAAGACAGAAGCAGATATTGGAGTGTTGGGGACAAAAACCCAGGGATGCTATGCCAGCAGTCTCCAGATGATGGAAGATGTAAGGAACAGATTTTTCCTGAAGGTCTCAGGGGAATGTGGCTTTCCCAACACCTTGATTTTGAACTTCTGCCCTACAGAATTGTGAGAGAATAAACTTCTATTTTTTTTTTAAGATTTTATTTATTTATTCATGAGAGACACACACACACACACACAGAGAGAGAGAGAGAGAGAGAGGCAGAGACACAGGCAGAGGGAGAAGCAGGCTCCATGCACGGAGCCTGACGTGGGACTCGATCCTGGGTCTCCAGGATCAGGCCCCGGGCTGAAGGTGGCGCTAAATGGCTCTTCCATTGTTTTAAGCTACCAGGCTGTGGCGATTCATTATAGCAGCCACAGGGAAGGAATAAAACAGGTAAAAATCGTATTTCAGTGCTGCTTTTATCTACATTTCCCACACCAGAGACATGGTTATTTTATTTTAAAATTTTTCAAGTGCTTGCTTCGGCAACACAAATACTAAATTTTTTTATTATTTAATTAATTAATTAATTAATTAATTTTTAAATATTTATTTATTTATTCATTCAGAGAGAGCGAAGAGAGAGGCAGAGACACAGGCAGAGGGAGAAGCAGGCTCCATGCAGGAAGCCCGATGAGGGACTCGATCCTGGATCTCCAGGATCACACCCTGGGCTGCAGGCGGCGCTAAGCCGCTGCGCCACCGGGGCTGCCCTATTATTTTATTTTTAAAAATCTTTTCAATTAAAAAAAGTTTTAACGATTTTATTTATTTATTCATGAGAGACACACACAGAGAGGCAGAGACATAGGTAAACGGAAAAGTAGGCTCCCTGCAGGGTGCCTAATGTGGGACTTGATCCCAGAACCCTGGACCATGACCTGAGCAAAAGTAGATGCTCAACCACTGAGCCACCCAGGCACCCATTTAAAAAAAAATTTAAGTAATCTCTACACCCAACATGGGGCTCAAACTCAGGACCCCAAGAAAAAGAGTCTCATGCTCTACTGGCTGAATCAGCCAGGTGCCCCAAGACATGGCTATTTCAAATTTTGTTTACTTGGGGACCCCCGGTGGCTCAGCGGTTTAGCGCTGCCTTCAGTCTGGGGTGTCATCCTGGAGACCCGGGATTGAGTCCCACGTTGGGCTCCCTGTAAGAAGCCTGCTTCTCCCTCTGCCTGCATCTCTGCCTCTCTCTCTCTCTCTCTCTCTCTCTCCCTCTCTGTGTGTCTCTCATGAATAAATAAATAAAATATTTTAAAAAAAGACTGTGAAGAAGAGGAGATGAGGATAATGAAAAACTGTCCATGACTGTACCATTTATTGAGATAGAAAATATAGAGGAGAAGCAGGTTTGGAGAGAAAGTAATGAATTCAGTTAGAATGGCTTAAGGTGTCTGTGAGACATCCATGTAAACTGTCTAGTGGGCTGCTGGCTGCAAAGCTAGAGTTCAGGACAGAGATCTTGGCTAAAGCCATACATTTGTAGGTCATCAGCATTTTGAAGCTATCCACAGGTATGAGACTTTTCTAGAGGGAGTGTTCAGGATACAAAACAAACAAGGCCTGGGATAGGACCCTGAAGAACTACATAAGAGAGGTGTTCAGAGAAAGAGAATCTTAAGAAGCTGAGAAAGTAATAGAGGCACATCAGAGAAGAACAGTTTTTAAGGGCAAAATGACCAATAGCATTAGGCTGACAGAGGCCAGCTTGGAGCACCTCCAGAATCTCCCTTAGCTTTCAGACTGAGATTCCGCTCAGCTGATGATGGAGCATGATAAGGGCATCAAGTCAGTCCAGTTGTTTCTGCCCAGTACACAGCTTTTTTAAAGGAGCAATTTTTGCCCTAGAGCTTCCTGTTGAATTGACTGAGAATTTTTCAGGTTTGAATCACTATCTGAATGTCTTCTATGCCCCCATCCAGCTCTCTCCCACATTCAGAATTTGCAGACACTATTCCCAAATATACCTCTTAGATTCCTCACTCTGTCCACCTTTGACACATGATTTTGCAAACATTTCCATGGAATTAGAGGAATTAGAGGAGGCTGAAGAATAAATGCATTGTGGAGTTAAAGACCTTTGATGGTGAAGAGGAGGACGATAGCAACTGGAGGGGGGCTCAAGCCAATAGGGACTTCATATTAAGACAAGATGGGCATGCCCTATTTCAATCTGCTAATTTGTCCCAAGATCCCTGAGAAAAGTGAAAGGATGGAATCCTGAGCATAGCTGGAGGGATTCAGCTGAGAAAGGAGAAACCTTATTCCATCATGAGAGTAGGGAAGAAAGGAGAGATGGGCAGTGAAATTTGCAGCTGCTGTAGTGGGTGAGATCATCTGCTGAGGAGACGGGCCCAGGGGATAAAATATTCAAGAACATTCAAGGACAGCTTAGAGGGTTCATTGTAGCTATCTACAGGATGGTTAATGGTGAAGGGCTAGAAGCATTCCAATTTCTGCAAGGTCTAAACTGATGGGAGTATTCATGAACACCACTTGTATCAGCTACGGTTCCCAGCAAGAGACAGACAACCCACTCAAGTTGCAATATCGAGAGGAGAAGGTAACAAAGGGAATTTTTTAAAAAAGATTTTATTTATTTTTTTTAAGATTTATTTATTTAGAGACAGCAAGAGAGGGGCAGAGACACAGGCAGAGGGAGAAGCAGGCTCCATGCAGGGAGCCCAATGTGGGACTCGATCCCAGGTCTTCGGGATCACACCCTGGGCTGCAGGCGGCGCTAAACCGCTGCGCCACCGGGGCTGTCCAACAAAGGGAATTTTTATAAAGGTTTGGGAGGCATATAAAGGAAACAAGAAAGTAAAGTGCAGCACCCCAAGACTGGTAACCCAGGGCACTGCCATAAGTGCCAGGACTGAAGTGGGGGAAAGAGGAAACAACTACTGGAACTCAGAGGCTGAGAGAGCTGCACAGAGAGGCTGGATTTTAGGAGCAGGGACCTTTGATAGGACAGGAGACACAGCCCTTCATAGGGATCCACAAGTCGGAGTTGGGGGAATAAACACTTAGACCTCACTCTCCCTAATCCCTTCCATCTGTTTCTTGACCACTCCCAACCATAAGCCAGAAAGCAAAGGAATCTGTATTGTGGTTCCCAACAGATCAGCCTCCTCAGGGCAGATCAGGGTGGAGAAGGGTGAATCTGGAGGATTATGATATGTCCTGTATTAAAATGTACCATAAAACTACCAATAAAAAAAAGTGTGTTACGGCTCACAAATAGGCTTATAGAAAATGCTGGTGAGCCTAGAAATAGGACAAAGTATGTATATGTGTATTTATTATACAGTAAATATCAGTGAAACAAATCAGTGAAACAAAAGATGAATTATTCACCAAATTATATTTTCACAGTTGGCTAGTGATTTAGGAAAGATGTTAGGGGCAGCTGGGTGGCTTACTTGGTTAAGCATCCGACTCTTGATCTCAGCTCAGGTCTTGATCTCAGGGTTGTAGGTTCAAGCCCCATGTTGGACTCCATGTTGGGTGAGGTGCCTACTTTAAAAAAAAAAAAAGATAAGTTAAATCTCTACTTTTAAATCCCTATAAACCTAAAGATAAATCAATGATTTAAATGTAAAAGAACTTGAAGAAGAGGATGAGGGGTTAAAAGAAAAAAAATAGTTGAAGAAAATATAAATGTATATATTTATATTTCATTGTTCACATGTTGTCACAGAAATAGAAAGTGCATTAGATTTCAAAACATCTTTATGATAAAGAATAGTATAAACAAGCTGAAGGATGAATAAAAAACTAGGAAAAATTCACAACTCAGGTTAAAAGATTAATAGCCATTATGTACGAATGAAAAAATTTATATATATAAAAAAAGCTCAAAAATAGCAATGGTAGGTTTTAACAAGCCAATGATACATGAAAAAAAAAAAAAAACACACACACACACACACCTGGTGTGTGGTGGGGCACCTGGATGGCTCAGTAGGTTGAGCACCTGACTCTTGATTTCAGCTCAGGTCATGATCCCAGGGTTACATGATACTAAGTTCACATCAGGCTCCTGTGCTCAGTGAGGAGTCTGTTTAAGACTCTCTCCCTCTCACTCTGGTCCTCCCCCCAAACACCATGTGATAAGTAAATAAGTAAATAAATCTTTAAAAAATGAAACAAACCCACAATTGGTAAATAAAAATGAAAATACACTCAATTATATTAATAATCAAAGATATGTAACTAAAAATAATTGTAAATATAATTTCCACATCTATAAAGTTTTAAAACAACTCATTACTGGGAAGCAAAAGGCAACATACTCTCTAATTCACTACAAATATAGAAATTGTATTGACAACTTTCTTTTAAGGCAAATTGACACTGTTTATCAAAATACAAAATGTATATCACCTTTGACACACCAGTCTCACTTCTAGAGTTTATTCCAAGGGGTAATTTAGACAAGTGCGAAATGATATAGCTCATTCTGAATGAGTTCATTGAATGCTCATTTCTGGCTTTGTTTTTAGCCTCCTCCCAATCCATTAATTTGAAACTGGATGAGAAGATTAGGGTACAATTCTACAGTGGAATACTCTGTGGCCATTAAAATTAATACATTTTTATTTAATTCATGTGAAAATATATCCATGAGATGCTGTCCATGAAAAAGGAACCACATATGGAATAATGCCATTTATTTAAAATTGATTATTGGGGCACTGGGTGGCTCAGTTAGTTAAGTGGCTGCCTTCAGCTCAGGTCATGATCTTAGGGTCCTGGGATCCAGCCCCATGTCAGGCTTCCTGTTCTTCGGGAAGCCTGTTTCTACCTCTCCCTCTGCCACTCCGCCTGCTTGTTCTCTCTTTCTGTCAAATAAATAAATATTCTTTAAAGTAAAATTGATTACTAAGCATACGAATCTGGAATCATAATATCTGTAAAGATAGCCACAAAATTGTTAGCAGCAGTCATCATTTAGGTAGTTGGTACTTTGGGTGCTTTTTCTTTTTTTTTTTTTTTAAGATTTTATTTATTTATTTATTCATAGAGACAGAGAGAGAGGCAAAGACACAGGCAGAGGGAGAAGCAGCCATCATATAGAGAGCCCGACTCGGGACTCGATCCAGGGTCTCCAGGATCACACCCTGGGCTGCAGGCGGCGCTAAACCGCTGTGCCACCAGGGCTGCCCTGCTTTTTCTTATTTGGCTTTTTCTATCCTCTGAATTTTTTTTTTAATTTTTTTAAATTTTTATTTATTTATGATAGTCACACACAGAGAGAGAGAGGCAGAGACACAGGCAGAGGGAGAAGCAGGCTCCATGCACCGGGAGCCCGATGTGGGATTCCATCCCGGGTCTCCAGGATCGCGCCCTGGGCCAAAGGCAGGAGCTAAACCGCTGCACCACCCAGGGATCCCTGTCCTCTGAATTTTTTTAATGAATAGGTGTGATTTTACCATATATATCTATATAGATATTGCTATGGTTATTTTTAATTTTTAAAAAAATATTTTCTTTATTTATTTGAGAGAGAGAGAGAGTGAGTGAGAGGATAAGCACCAGCAGAGGGAGTGGCAGAGAGAGAGGAAGAAGCAGACTCCTCTCTGAGCAGGGAGCCCAATTAGGGCTTGATCCTAGGATCTGGAATTATGACTTGAGTGGAAGGCAGCCACTTAACTGACCAAGCCACCCAGTTGCCCTACTATAGTTATGCTTAACATATAGTAAAGGAATGAAATAGCTTATGTGAAGACTAGAAGGAATTGTTATGTAGAGAATACAGAGGGATGCTTGGGTGGCTCAGGGATCAAGCATCTCTGCCTTTGGCTCAAGGTGTGATCCTGGGGTCCCGGAGGGCTCCCTGAGTCCCACGTTGGGCTCCCTGCGGAGAGCCTGCTTCTCCCTCTGTCTATGTCTCTGCCTCTCTGTGTCTCTCATGAATAAATAAATAAAATCTTAAAAAAAAAAAAAAGAATACAGAATTTCAGGGAAATATTGACAGTCCAGGTAAAATGGAAATCATGCATCTATGTCACCAATGTTAGTAATGATATGGTATTCTACAGTAGAGCTTAGTGTCTCTACAGTCTATCTTCTGAAAATTCTCCTTTGAGGGGTGCCTGGCTGATTCAGTCAAAAAGGCATATAATCTTGATCTTGGGGTCATGAGTTTGAGCCCCACGTTGTGTATAGAGATTACTTGAAAAAAAAAACTTAAAAAAATTCTCCTTTGAATATCAGGAACTGATCTCAGGAACTCAGATTACAGAGTTTTACTATAAAGAGTGTGGAGAACATGATGGATGGAAGTTAACCATTAGACAGGAAGAGGAAAGAAAAAGGTTTATGTGCTGGGAGAAAAGGAGACAGATTTGGAAGGAATTCAACTAGAGAGACAAGCATAATTGGATCCTTAAAGAGAGATTTGGTGAATCATTATTCTGGCCCTAAAGGAAGGTGTAGCAAGATGACAGAAACTCAGATAGCTTGAGGAAAAATCTAAGAACCTCCAGACATGTAGTCTGACTCATTGCTTTATCTGTCATAGCTTTGGAATGGTAAATCAGCAAAGTCCTGAGATATTATCCATAGCATGTGACCTTCATATGCTAATTAGCAGTAGGAGAGATGCTCAAGGATTTTAAGATTTGTACCCTCAATTCCAAAGTGGGTGTGTTGGGGGAGGCTCCCCACATCACCAAACAAGCAATTCCCAGACACAGCTGCGTGCCCTACAGTAATTCAACTCAATTCTATCTACCCAGAGATTAGTGTCGGATTCCACAGGTCAAAGGTTCAGTCCTACAAGACTGCCCTGTTCCAATTCTCTCTCTCTTACTCCCAACTTATGCCCAATTCAGATGCCAATTGAAAGTCGAAGTTGTTACCCGTGCTTCTGACCAAATGACTATGCATCAGAGATTACCATGACCCCCTCATTGGATATACTTAATTTGCTAGAGCGGTTCACAAAACTCAGAAAAACGTTTTACTTACTAGATTACCCTTGAGTTAGGTAAAGGATATAGCCCAGCCAGATAGAAGAGATGTATAGAGCAAGATATGAGGAAGGGCTCAGAGCTTTCATGCCCTCTCCAAGCATGCCACTGTCAACCTGGAAACACTTCAAATCCTGTCCCTTTGGCTTTTTATGGAGACTTCATTACATAAGCACAATTGATTAACTCATTGGTCATTGATGACTGATTCAATCTCCCACTCCTCTCACCAGAGGAGTGATGGGGGTGGATAGAAAGTTCCAATGCTCTAATCACAGGGCTGGTACTCCCAGCAATCCATCCCTATTCTTACGTGAGGTTAAGAAGTTACCTCATTAACAAACAAGAGATATCTGTATCAGCTCTCATCACAGGAAATTCCAAGGGTTTTAGAAACTTTGTGTCAGAAATTGGGACAAAGATCAAATGTAGATGTCTTTTTTTTTTTTAAAGATTTTATTTATTTATTCATGATAGACAAAGGGGGAGAAAGAGGCAGAGACACAGGCAGAGGGAGAAGCAGTCTTCTTGCAGGGAGCCTGATGTGGGACTCGATCCGGTGACTCTAGGATCATACCCTGAGCCAAAGGCAGGCGCTAAACCACTGAGCCACCCAAGCGTCCCCACACATAAATTTTTAATATTAAACACTTCAGAAACAACAGCCCTGTAATAAGTCAGTGATATTCAAAGCAGTGCTCAAGGAAATATGCTTCTAGCACTCAGGGGAGTCATTTTAGTCCTTCAGACACATTGTTAAGATAATAAAGATATCTAAATAAGGTTATAGCTTCAATTCTGATTTTGGATGACTTTACACAACCTTAAACTTATCATTTATTTTTAATCATAGCCCTTTAACATTGGTTAGGCACATGGCTTTTTCTCTTGTTCCCCTATCTTGAGAACTTTGATATTGATATACTGTCATTTAAATCATCTTTATGCTGTTAATTTTTGTGTGTGTGCTGAAAGAATAGTTCTTTGACCAGAAAATCTCCCCTCGCTGCCCCTCCCGCCTCCCAGAAAGACTTTTATACCTTTGCTGAAGAATTCAGTTTAAAGGGCATTGTACCTGGTCCAAGAATGAGATTACTTTGGTAATTATGATTCTACTTCTCAGAGGCTTCAAGAAATGACTTAAGCTCAATAATTTCTTTCTTTCTTCTTTCTTTCTTTCTTTCTTTCTTTCTTTCTTTCTTTCTTTCTTTCTTTCTTTCTTTTCTTTTAGATTCAGTTAATGTATTTATTAGAGAGAGAGAGAATGAGCATGTGAGAAGCAGAGGGAGAGGGAGAGAGAGAGGGACAAGCAGAGTCTCCACTGAGTGTGAAGCCTGACTCAGGGCTCAATCCCCTGAGATCATGACCCAAGTCAGAATCAAGAGCCTGTTGCTTGGTTGCTCAACCCACTGAGCCATGCAGACTCCCCAAGTGTGAGTAATTTCTTTATGTGGGTCCAGCTATGGGAAATGATATGGTTTAGTGGATTAGGCAGGTATATGGCAATTTTTTGGTGTGAAAAATTTTATATACAGAAATCTATGTAATGATGAATTAAGCTAAAATTACGCACAGCTACTCATTCCACAAATATTTATTGAGAGCTTACCATGTGCCAGACACTGTTTTAGGTGTTGGGTGAGCTGTGGTGAACAAGACAGACATTGTTTTTAAACTTGAAGTTTAGAATCTAATAGATACTAATATATTGAATAAAATGATTGAGATGAACTTAATCTCACTTAAGGGTGACCAGAGATTTGCTGGTGCATGCAATATTTCTTAGACTAATGGCAAGTAAAACATTTATTTAGTTTCCATTTTCATATTCCATTTGAAAGGAAATCAAATTTTGGGTTAGGTATATTACATTCCATAATGCTACATCCCATAATATTTAGCTTCATAACAAAGGAACCATAAAATCTCAAGTTCGTGGCTGGTTTGGTGTTTAAAGTACAGGCTGATGGCTTGAAGTTTTGTTTAGATTTCTTTTCAGTCTGAATAATGTTTTATTAATAGTCACTTTTTTTTTAAGCTGTCAAAATTAGTCTGGGGGAAAGTGCATACTCTCTTTTTATATCTCCTCCTTCACACATTGCTTAAAACATCAGAAAAATGTTTAAGTATTGAGAAAATACTTTTTTTGTTTTTGTTTGTTTGCTTTTAAGTCTTGATTCTTTGACTAATACCCTTGGAGAACTAAAGTTTTTTTTTGTTTTTTTTTTAAGATTTTATTTATGTATTCATGAGAGACACAAAGAGAAGCAGAGATATAGGCAGGGAGAAACAGGCTCCTTGCAGGGAACGCGATGCAGGGAGCCCGATGTGAGACTCCGTCCCAGAACTCCAGGATCACGCCCTGAGCCAAAGTCAGATGCTCAACCGCTGAGCCACCCAGGAGTCCCTGGAGAACATAAGTATTAAGACTAGGTTCAACTTTGAGATTGAGGAAAAGTGTTATGTGTATACAGCAAATAGATAACATGTATTTCATAAAACCATTGCTAGTTGTGTGATCTTTTTTTACAGTTTATAGTCCAGATAAAACTCTGTAGATATGACCTTCATTTGAATCTGAAGCATGTTGGAAATCAGCATAGAGAAGAGAAGCTCAAATAAATGTAAACATTTGTAATTTTAAAAATAAAAATTCCCCTGTTTGCAAAAAACAGCCATTGCTTTGAAGTTTTTTTTTTTAAATAGTGTTCTGTGTAGAATCAAATCATGGAAAAATGAAGAAACCAAATGGAATGAGCATTAGTAAGTGTACAGTAAAAAAATAAACATCAACTAATTGTCTTTGTGAAAGGGGATCTGAATCTAGTAAGCAATGCTCCCCAGTCATTGGAAATGACATGGTGAAAGTTACAATCAAGTTGTGGAAAGAAAACACAAATGATGATAAGGAGAATTTATTAAAAAGAGCTTACTCCCTAATATATTTACCTTGTTTCCACATTCTCTAAAGAGAACACCAGAGAAGTTCTAGAGCATGATTGGCATTGGGAAGCAGCAATCTCTGTGCAAGGAGAACACAAGAAGGATGCAATGTTTCCTCAGATAACCATAAGTATAGCCAGCAATGGTTGCACATGCATTGAAGCCAGCTCCCAGAATTTACTTCCCCTAGCCCAAGTCTAAATCACTTTCATCTTTAACTGAGATGGATCTCTAACTGTCCTCCTCCACCTACCTATTCATGTCTCTCCACTTTCTTCCTCCTCCTCCCCAATCCTACTTCCTCAATTCTGCAGACAGTAGAATTTTAAAAAAATTTAAAAAATCTGTTGATCTCTTTGCTCTGCTCAAATTCTTTAATGACTTCCAATTGCTCTTTGGATAGAAATTTAAGTCCTACAAGTTTCTGCACGATCTGGCTCTTGCTCACCTCTTCAGCTTCATTTTCTACCTGTCTTTGCCTCTCTCACTGAATTTCAAATTCAATGTCCTATTTGCTGTTTCTCAAATAAACCAAACTCTTTGATCCCTCAGAGTATTAGCACAAGCTGATTCTGTCTGTCTGGGAAAATCTTCATCACCACTCCCATCCCAACGCAGGCCATCACTGTCTGCTAGTTCCTCCTCAAGCCCCTTGTCTCAGTGTAGGTTAGGATATATGTTATTACAGTATCCTATACTTTGCCTTTATACATATTGTATAAGTAAAATTACTCAAACCAATAGTAATTTTAGTAAAAATGTGATAGATTGTTTATTGTCTCTCTCACTGGAGTTTAAGCTCTACCTTGTTTATTACTGCATACTACATGCCTGGCATTGTGCCTCATGGCTGGTGCTTGATAATTATCTCTGGAATAAATAGGTTGTAGTGTAAGACATGACAGAGCTCAGTGGAAAACCTTGTCGTTGCCTTGTCCATTTTTACCCTGAATCAAGAATCTCAGCTTTTTGTTTTATCTAAAAACACTAAATCACCAGAGAGGGCTGTCTGGCTGACTCAGTTAGAGAATGTGACTCTTGATCTTGGGGTCTTGAGTTGAAGTCCCATGCTGGGTGTAGAACTTACTTAAAAAAAAAAAAAATCACTGAAGAAAGTGAATGATACAGATTTTGCTGAATACTTTTTTAGTGCTGAAGAAGAGAAAGATCATGTACCACACAGTAATGCTTAACTGAAAAATTCCTATTAGACAATTCCATTCTTCCTCTCAAAGTTCCGTTTTAGCTTATTGGCTTACCTTTGACCTTCCAAGCAGCCTGTACAGCTTCCTGGACTCTTAGCCTCACTGCTCTGATTTTACCATGTCAATGACGATCTTTCTCTGTTTCTTTTCTAAGGTGGAATATTGTAGCTTCCATCCTTGTATTAGTTTGCTAGAACTGCCATAACGAAGTACCATGAACAGGGTGCTTTAAAGAAGAGAAATGTACTGTTTTATAGTTCTAGAGGCTAGAACTTCAAGATCAAAGTATTGGCAGGACTGGTTTCTTCTCTCTACTGTCAAAGAAAATCTGTTCCAGTCTTGTCTAACCTCTGTGGTTATGATGGCAATCTTAGGCATTCCATGGCTTGTAGAAGAATCATCCTGACCTCAACTTTCATCCTTATATGGCCTTCTCCCTATATGCATCTGCATCTAAACTTTCCTTTTTCTTTTTTTTAAGATTTTATTTATTTATTCATGAGAGACACACACAAAGAGAGGCAGAGACACAGGCAGAGTGAGAAGCAGGCTCCATACAGGGAGCCCGACGTGGGACTCGATCCTGGATCCCCAGGATCAGGCACTGGGCTGAAGGTGGCACTAAACTGCTGAGCCACCTGGGCTGCCCCAAATTTTCCTTTTTTTTTTTTAAACGAGTTTATTATTTATTTATTCATGAGAGATAGGTAGAGAGAGAGAAAGAGAGAGAGAGGGAGGCACAGACAGAGGGAGAAGCGAGCTCCATGCAGGGAGCCTGACATGGGACTCGATCCCGGGACCCCAGGATCACGCCCCAGGCCGAAGGCGGCACTAAACGACTGAGCCACCCGGGCTGCCCAAATTTTCCTTTTTATAAGGACTCCAGTAACATTGGTTAGAGTCCACCCTAAATGGCCTCATCTTAACTACTTACATTCACAATGGCCATATTTCCAAGTAAGTTCACATTCTGAGGTATTGGAAGAAGGACTTCAATGCATCAATTTTTAGAGGGCACAATTCAACCCATAACAATCCTCCTACTCCTCATCCCTTTCCATAAAGGAAAAGCTCTCAGGCTCCATCTTCCTTATTAAAAATGTTGGAGGGAATTATTGGTAAGGGAAATTGTTAGTAGCAAATACATTTTGTGTTCAAAATAATTTCCTCTTACAAGGGACTGAAAAACTAAGAAGTCAGCCAATCTTTTCTATAGATTTATCTTCCAAAAGTATAGACCATTTGACATCATTCTTTTGCTCAAAGATTGAGGGTAGGTGACATCTTGTCTCTCTTGGTAACCATTGCATCTCTAGTAACTGGCTTCCTGCCAGTCACATAGTCGGTGTTCATAGATATTTTTTAATGCAATTAAAGAACTTTTTTTTTTTAAGATTTTATTTATCCATTCATGAGAGACACACACACACACACACACAGAGAGAGAGAGAGAGAGAGAGGCAGAAACACAGGCAGAGGGAGAAGCAGGCTCCATGCAGGGAGCCTCTTGTGGAACTCGATCCCAGGATTCCAGGATCACATCCTGGGCTGAAGGCAGGGGCTAAACCGCTGAGCCACTCAGGGATCCCCCAATTAAAGAACTTTAATGACTGTTTTTCACTTTCAGAACAAAAACCAAATTCATCAGTCTAACCCACAGCAATTTGACTACAACTTATCATCGTAGCTGATCTACTACTCTACTCCTTTATTATTATTTTTTTCAACCATATACCTTTAGCTGTAAAAACCGTACTGCTATGGTTCTGAGTACACTCTCCACTTTCACTTTCACTCCATTCTTTTTTTTTTTTTTCCACCTACATCCTTTAATTCAAACTTTTCCCTTTGCCTGGAATGTGTTTCTATCTTCTAGCTAGCCAGCCTTTAAGGCCCAGGTCAGACAGTCCCACCTCTTCTGATAAATCTTTTTTCCTCTAGGCAGAATTAATCTCTTTATCAGATAGCCTCATAGCACTTTGTATACTTCTGGCAACAGATCTCATGGTAGGATTATTTAGAATTGTGTCTATCTCCCAAGTAGATTAGAATTCTTGTAGGATGAAGGACGTGTCCTATTCATGTTGTTATCTTTCACAAAGCCAGAAACACTCTTTGTACTATAGGTTTCAATCAATACGATTTTAATTAATGAGTTTTATTTTTTTAAGTAAGCCCTTTGCCCAACATGGGACTTGAGCTCATGACTCCAAGATCAAGAGTTGCAAGCTCTACTGACTAAGCCAGCCAGGAACCCCATAATTAGTGAGTTTTAAATTATTAGACTTGGGCAGCCCAGGTGGCTCAGTGGTTTAACGCCGCCTTCAGCCCAGGGCCTGATCCTGGAGTCCCAGGACGGAGTTCCACATGGGACTCTCTGCATGGAGTCTGCTTCTCCCTCTGCCTGTGTCTCTGTGTCTCTGTGTCTCGGTCTCTCTCTCTCTCTCTGTCATAAATAAATAAAATCTTAAAATAAAAAAATAAATTATTAGACTTCTTCTCATGCTAACTATTTCATTTTTTTTCCACTATAAGAACTCTTTTGGAATAATATTTTTTGGACTTCCCTGAAAAACTCTAGAATGACAAAAAAAAATTACTATAAATTCAATAATATTTTAAAATAAATTTGTGCTCTATTTATCACCAAAGCATCTACAGACATAGGAAAAAGTAAGTGTTGATATTTTAATGTTTGGTATGTATGTGGATTTGTGGAATCTTTACAAACTCAGAAGCTTACAAGTTGCAAATACTTTTCTAGGAAATAAAGGCCCACCGGAGCTTTTCGGTTGGGTAATGACAAAGTTAAACCACCCCAAAATGAGATACATGTTTTTCAAAATTATCTGTCATGCACTCATATCTTTTTTGTCATCCAATGAATATTTTCAGTATACAGGAGGTACCAGGTAGTACCACTGGAGATGAGGAGAGGTGGTTGGATTCTGGATATATTTTGAAAGTAGAAGTAGTAGAAGCAGTCCATAGGATTATGGACAGATTAGATGGAGTGTATGAAGGAAAAGAGTTGGTGATGACTCCAAGGCTTTTGACTGGAGCAGTTGGAAGAACAGAGTTGCTGTTTGCTGGAATACAGAAGACTGTTGGGGGAGAGGTTTGGGGATGGGGCTAATCAGGAATTTAGTTTTGAATATATTCATTTGAAATAAATATGAGTCAAGAGAAGATGTATGTAGGTATATGCTAATGTGGGTATCTCTTCAATGAATATAAAAAAAATTTGAAGTGTGTTAGAGCTGTCTCACACCAGCTCCTAAGAGCTGATCATTACATTTTTAGGCATTTTTGAGCCAGTTAAGAATTAATAAGCTGTTGGGGCACCTGGCTGGCACACGACTCTTGACATTGGGGCTGTAAGTTCCAGCCACACATTGGGTGTAGAGATTACTTAAAAATAAAATCTTTTAGGACACCTGGGTGGCTCAGTGGTTGAGCATCTGCCTTTGGCTCAGTTCATGAACCCAGAGTTCCGGGATCAAGTCCCACATTGGGCTTCCTGCATGGAGCTTGCTTCTCCCTCTGCCTGTGTCTCTGCCTCTCTCTCTCATGAATAAATAAATAAATAAAATCTTTAAAAAAATAACAAGCTTTTATTAAAAATTAAGCTGTATGAATGTATAAAGTGTATTAAAGAAATTATAGGGCAGCCCAGGTGGCTCAGTGGTTTAGCGCTGCCTTCAGCCCAGGGTGTGATCCTGGAGACCCAGGATCAAGTCTCACGTCCGGCTCCCTGTATGGAGCCTGCTTCTCCCTCTGCCTGTGTCTCTGCACACCACCCCCCCCTTCTCTGTGCCTCTCATGAATAAATAAATAAAATCTTTAAAAAAAAGAAATTATACTAAGACAAATATATATATATATATTCCCTTTGCCTCGAATGTGTCATACACACACACATATTTGTGTGTGTGTGTGTGTGTGTGTGTGTGTGTGTGTGTGTGTGTTATAGGCTCTGTGCTCAGTATGGAGCCCAGTATGGGGCTTGAACTCATGACCCTGAGATCAAGCCCTGAGCTGAGATCAAGAGTCAGACACTTAGCAAACTGAGCCACCTAGTCAGTCACACCAAAAGTTTTAAAACTCATCACTTCCTAATTATTTAAATGTTGTCTGTGATGATGAGGTTAAATCTTTTGTATCTATTCAGCAAGTATTATAGAATGGTGTGCATCTCTTTTCAGTTCTGGTTCAGGTGATATCACATTGGTAGCTTGAAATTAACTATGATAGGATAATTACCAAATGCCACAAACCAGGTTTTTTTTCTCTCTGGAAAGCTGATTGTTAAATCATGCTTACCAGCACAATACTGAAAAATCCTCAGTGGAAAAAAATCATATATCCTTATTACATCATCATCATCACATTCGCTTTTATTTTTCCTGCTATATACGTGAAAACAAAGCAACAAATCAGGAAGGTGGACAGAAGATAAAGAGTGGGTGAGTAGCTAGTATAGTGTATACCAAGCAAAAAGGGTCTTATAAAATAGACCAATTTTGGTACATCTATGCAGCTTACCACTTTGTCTTAAAAATAAAATAAAATAAAATAAAATAAAATAAAATAAAATGCCAGTTCCACACAGATGGGGAAAAGTCTATAAGATTTAAAAAGTAAACAAAATAAAGTACAAAATGGAATTTACAGTATGGTACTGTTTATGCAAAACAAAACGAAACAAAAAATACAGGTACATGCTTGTTTATGCAGTGAATATTTCTGAAAAATATACAGGAAAGTGATAATTTTAGCTGCATCAGAGGAGGGGAAATTGTTGACCAGGGTACAGGAGTGGGAAAGAAACATACTTTCCCTAAGTATCTTTTTGTTCCCTTTGAATTTCATAGCAGGGGTATACATTTCCTATTCAAATCAAACAAAAATACTTATAAAAAAAGTACCTAAATGGTTTTAAGAACATGATGTATAAATAACTCAACCTAAGGTGGGAAAAGGAGTAAGTTTTTCCACGTTAAATTTGTATGAATTTTGCTTTTTCAAATTCAATTATGATTCCTTAACATGATTCTGTTAATATGATATGCATCTTCTAAATGTAAATGCTAATTTTTTGGTTAACAATTTAACCTATAAACTTAAGGCTTCATTAAGCTCAAAGCATGTTTAAGTTTGCTTACTATAAGAAACTGTATGTGTTAGAATATTTGTTACATAAAATTATAGTCACTCACTTAAAGTAATAAATATATTTATCTTAGGAATTTGAATATATTTACCTTCTTTTGATAATGAACACATTGAATATGATCTTACTGGTCTTATAATTATCCTCTCCATTATATAAATAGGATACGCTCCTTTGTTAATTACAAAATGTAGCAGATTCTGAGTCTAGACTTTTCTCTCAGTTTTGCAAAGAAATAACAGTGCTTATAGCAGACTCATTATCAAAAACACAAAAGAAAAACTTGTGCTTTCAGGCAAATCAGTACTGTAGTCCTGGAGACGAGTCTGAACAGAGGGTGGTGGAATAGATTGCTTTAGCCTCAAAACTGGAGTGTGCTAATATAACACGTGAAGAGGTTGCATGAAACCTTCGTTTTGGTTATCAGTGGAAGCTGCTGGTCTTTGCTGCTTAGTTTCAATCGGAGAGCCTGGAACTGCTGTGTTCACTAAATTAAGTACAAAAAGATAAATGCGCACATTCAGGTATGTTGGGTAAGGAACCAAAGTTTAGAAGCAAGGTCAGCAAAAGCAGGTTTTTTGTTTTTTGTTTTTTTTTTTTAAACTGTGTGATATGAGGTAGATCGAACTGAGAAGCAGTTTTACCAGGCTGTGGTAGAGAAATTGTTCTTTTCTTCAATGTTTTTTCGCTCCCTTTTCTGTATGAATTAAGGATTGAACAACCAAATATCAGGTCTGAATAGGAAGTCTTAAATGGCGTCTGTGTCAGTCAGGGTTCTGACAGGAAGAGGGAATTCACCCCAGATGGTTTGTCTGAACCTACGTTCAGGGCAGGACTACTACTCACTGTGGTGTGGGGAGAAGTAAGAGAGTAAGCAAGCTCTGTGAGGCACCTGGAACAGCAACAACAGAAAGCCCTTACTTTCCCCCATAGAGGAAGGGACAGGGGAAGAAGTAGAGTTCTGGAGCTCGGAGAGAACGGGGAATGTGTACATACAGCTGCCCTGCTTCTCCTGGTTGGTCATGGAGGAAAAGTGGATACAGCCAGAGAGTGGTGCTGAAGCAGAGAAGGAGCAGGGAATAAATACCCTACATCTCTCTCCTCCCATCCTCTGCTCCCTTCTCACTGGCCTGGCTAACCTGAGAGGAAAACTAGCCCCCAAAGGGTGATTGGAAGATGCAACCCACACAGTCCAACCTTCCAGGAAACAGAGCAGGAGAGAGGAGGATGAAGAGTGGACAGGGAGTGGAAGTGCAATAGAATATAAAGTAATCTCTGTGCCCAATGTGGAGCTCAAATTCTCCACTCCAGGATCAAGGGTCATAGGCTCTACTGACTGAGCCAGCCAGGCAACTCATATGGGATCTCTATGTGAATTGAGGTAGGGTTTTGAGGAAAGATTCTCTCTGGATATCTGTTCATTATATATGCATATGCATCATTGCCATAGGATGTTGCATATCATATGTGGAGATATATAATTAATATTCTACATAATCAGCCAAGTGCTTGCATAAATTTTCAAGTTTTTTCGCCCAGAGGAATTGAATGATCAAATTAAAAGCCGGAAAAAAAAAAAAAAAAGCACATCCAACTTTAACTAAAGAATAAGAATCTAAGTAAGATTGGAGGATTTTGTGAAGAGAAAGGAGAAAAAACAGTTAACTCTTCCCTTCTTCCACATTCTGGAAGGGAAAGCTGCAATTCAAAACTGTAATTTGTGAAAAATAATTTAAATGAAGGAATATTAGCATTTGATAAGGTCTCATTTTCTATTTAGTTTCTTTTTAAAATTTTTCTACTTAGTTTCTTTGTTTTTTTTTTTAATATTTTTTTTCAATTTTTATTTATTTATGATAGTCACAGAGAGAGAGAGAGAGAGAGGCAGAGACACAGGCAGAGGGAGAAGCAGGCTCCATGCACCGGGAGCCCGACGTGGGATTCGATCCCGGGTCTCCAGGATCGCGCCCTGGGCCAAAGGCAGGCGCCAAACCGCTGCGCCACCCAGGGATCCCTCTACTTAGTTTCTAATGGAGAGTTAAAGCATATTTCTTTTGGCTGTGAAAAATTTTCTTTTTTTTTTTTTTAAAGATTTTATTTATTTATTCATGAGAGACACAGAGAGAAGCAGAGACATAGGCAGAGGGAGAAGCAGGCTCCCCAAGGGGAGCCTGATGTGGGACTCCATCCCAGGACCTCAGGATCAAGTCCTGAGCCAAAGGCAGATGCTCAACGGCTGAGCCACCCATGTGCCCCTGTGAAATATTTTCTTAAGGAATAACTTGCTCTTATCAGAAAGAATGGGTATGTATAAATACATTTGCCAAAAAAACTTGCAAACTTTTTATTTCCAAGATGGAGTATAACAAGTAAAACTAAAATATTGCAATAGATTGGGGCACCTGGGTGGCTCAGTTGGTTAAGCATCTGCTTATGGCTCAGGTCATCCCAGGGTCCTGGGATTTAGCCCTGCATCAAGCCCTGCATCAAACCCCACATTGAGCCTGCTTCTACCTCTCCCTTTGCCTGCTGCTTTCCTTGCTTGTGACCTCTCTGTCATGTAATACATAAATAAAATCTTTTTAAAAAAATTACAATTGATTAAATTGTTCAATACTAACAATTATTTTTTCCAGCATCACTTTACATCCAAAAGGGAGAAAAATTAACTTCTGTCCTGATAGAAATTGGCAGCACACCAATAAAAACATGTGATAACACAATTAATTGCTTTAAGGCTGCTGGACTGTGTTAGTAGCCAGGTGGAGCCAAAAGTATTCCGTCTTGTTAAAGTTTTTTTTTTTTTTTTCTTAAGATTTTATTTACTTGAGAAAGAGATAGATCATGAGCAGGGGGAGAGGGAGAGGCAGGCTCCTGCTGAGCAGGGAGCCCATTTGGGGGTCAATCCCAGGACTCTGGGATCATAACCTGAGCAGAAGGCAGACACTTAACCGACTAAGCCAGCCAGGTGCCCCCTTGAATAAAGTTTTAATATGAATTTGGTTGTTATTCTTTAAATTGTATGCTAAATACTTTCAGCACCAAGCAGTATGTGATAGGACTGGAATTTCTATTGTTTTCCTGGTCTGAGAATTTTCTTAGGAATGTTAAAAGAAACGTATGTTGGTAAATTAAATTGTTTTTTTTTCTTTTTTTTTCTCAGAATTCTGACTCCTTTCCCCACCTTCTCTGTGTTAATGTGGCTACTATAGTCATAAAACTGGGTATAAAAGTATGGCATGTTTTTAATCCATGAAAAGATTTAGGTTTTTTTCCTACTGAAGCTCAAAGAACTAAATTTTCTACAGCTCTAATTTTGATGCTTGGCTTATGTTTACCACCTTCAAAACTGGTATTTAAGGGTAAAGAATTGTAGAGTAAACATGGGTACACTAGAACGTGTTGAAATGTGGTGATGTCTCTTATAAACTGTTGTAAAACTGAAACACTTTTCAAGTGGGACTATGAAGTTCTACTTAAATTATCTGGGTAATCTAAAAAGTAACAGCTTTGTTATGGATAAAATTCATATACATTCAATGTATCCATTTAAAGTGTACAATTTGGGGCGCCTGGGTGGCTCAGTCAGTTAAGTGGCAGCCTTTGGCTCAGGTCAATCTCTAAATCCTGGGATTGAGCGGGGAAGTCTGCTTCTCCCTTTCCCTTTGCCCCTGCCCCCTTCCTGTGCTCTGTGGAGCTCTCTCTCTCTCTCTCTCAAATGAATAAATACAATCTTAAGAAAAATAATAAAGTGTACATGGTGTTTATATAGTCACAGAGCTTTGCAACCAGCACTACAATCAATTTTAGAACATATTCAACTTCTGAAAAAGAAATCTTATACCCCTCAGCAGTAACCCTAATCCCCCATTTTTAAAAAAGATTTTATTCATTCATGATAAACACAGAGGGGGAGAGAGAGAGAGAGAGAGGGAGAGGGAGAGGCAGGCTCCATGCAGGGAGCCCGATGTGGGACTCCATCCCAGGACTCCAGGATCATGCCCTGGGCAGAAGGCAGGTGCTGAACCACTGAGCCACCCAGGGATCCCCCCTAACCCCCCCATTTTTAACCCATTCTCTCAGTCCCTGGCAACCACTAATCTTTCTGTCTCCAGATTTATCTCTTCTGAATATCTTAGCAAAAAATTACTTTGGCAAACTTTTAAAGGTGCGTTATTTCTCTGACAAATTCTGAATTTTATATTGATTTAATATATATTTCTTATTGATTTATTATCCATTGATATACATTTGTCTATATTTTCCTCCTCATTAACTACTGAAGCTTTGTATTAATTTAATAGTCAGGTCATATATAAGATTTTTAAAAAATATTCTATTTATTTATTTGAGGGAGACAGAGAGAGAACACCAGTGGAGGAGGGGGTGCAGAGGCAGGGGCAAGGGGCAGAGGGAAAAGGAGAGGGAGAAGCAGACTCCCTACCGAGCAGGGAGCCTGATACAGGCTGATCTCCGGACCCTGAAATCATGACCTTAGCAGAAGTCAGACACCCAGCCAACTGAGCAACCCAGGCACCCCACATATAAGATTTTTGAAAAGCTTGCAATTGATCTGAAAACTGCTATCATAAAATATAAATAGATGACACTTGTGGGTTTTCGTTGAGATGCAATACTGGCCCATAAAATCTAGACCCCTTAAGGAGAATTTTAAGCAGATATATCAATAAGTCAAATAAAACAGCTTTTATAATGTTACTTTAGCCCATATTAATTTTGTCTGCTCCCACTGGAGCTATATAGGTGAAGACAAATATTTATCTTGATCTGGCCTTTTTTCTTTTGTCACCAGGATCTTTGGCCCATGTCATCAGCACTGGAGATCTCACTTTGCTAATGTCGGAGAATTCTTACATTTTCACTAGCCTTTGCTTGAGGGTGAGTTGGGAGTCCTCCGGGAGATGTTGTAAGCGCTAGCTCCTGCAGGGTTCCACCAGAGACTGAAGGTCAGGAAGCTTTCACTTGCAAAGCATTCCGCCTTTTGTTAACTATTGTTTGTTATTTGGGAAATTGCTTCTGTCTGTTTGCTTCATGTCGTCATTCTCTGCTTTATTTCTCTGCCCTTCCCACGTTCCTCTACCTTGGGCTGCCTTCCTACGGGATGGAGCATTCTACTGGTAGTAGATTGTGAATGGCTTCCTCGTTGAGTGCTTCAGAGAAAATACTCTTGAACTGATATTGTTGAATTCTGTAGTTTCCTTCTGGCTTGTAGTTCTATTTTTAACCACTTAATGCTTAGCTTTTGTTTAGATTAGCTGGTTGTATCTACCTACTGTTGTGGTTGCCAGGATCTTTGGGATACCCTCTCTACCTTATACTTCTCTATGCTGATTTCTACCTTCCCAATTTAGAACTTAACTCTAAATTTCCCATCTTTTTTTTTTTACTAGGACTTAGGGACTTAGTTTTGCCAATCAGATATACTCCCATAAGATTTTGATTTGGAATCTATCTGAGGAAAGAAGAGGGATGAAGGACTTCTCTTTGTTGGGAGCAGTAGGTTTTCTGGGTCTACTGTACTGTAGAGGTGCAATTTCCTGATCTTAGAAGAGGAAGCGTAAGCTCCACTTAATGCCAGGCTGGTCATAGAGTTCTTTTTTTTTTTTTTTTTTGGTCATAGAGTTCTGCATTCACTAGCATAGGAATTGCAGTGAAAACCACGATGATATTGAAATACTGTGGAAGGTACAGAAGACTGTGTTGCTTGAAAAGCTAGGGAGTGGAGACTGGAACTCTTGGCCCACAAAAGGCAGTCAGAGCATTTACATGTGTGAAGCATACAGATGTGTGAAGCAAGCCAGGTCAAGGGTAACAGGGAAATGGGAAGTGCAGTGAACTAGGGAAAGCATACCCTAACCAGAGGGGAGATTTGCCACCCGCTGTCTGCTCTGCTCCTGGTAATTGTACCTGTGTGGTGTCAGGCTTCCTGATTTTCCAAGAAAAAGTAGAAATCTAGATTTCTTTTTTTAAAGATTTTATTTATTTATTCATGAGAGAGAGAGAGAGAGGCAGAGACTCAGGCAGAGGGAGAAGCAGGCTCCATGCACGGAGCCCGACGCGGGACTGGATCCCGGGACCCCAGGATCACGCCCTGAGCCGAAGGCAGAAGGCAGATGTTCAAACCATGAGCCACACAGGCGTCCCAAAACCTAGATTTTTTTTTTTTTTGGTGGAATTTCCCAAGTTTTAAACATTCTCAACTAATTCAGAATAATTTTCCAGGTTTGTGTGATCCATAAAATATAAGTCAGATCTAGTCCGCAGGTTGCCAGCTTTTGATCTCTGTTCTTGGTGAGAGAGAGCACAGGCTCATAAAGAAGCCCCACAAGAATGGTGAGATAGGAAGGTGTGGAAATACAAAAGCCAGAGGAGGGGCAACTGGGTGGCTCAGTGGTTGAGGGTCTGCCTCCGGCTCAGGTTGTGATCCCGGGTCCTGGGATTGAATCCCACATGGGACTCCCTGCCTGGAGCCTGCTTCTCCCTCTGCCTGCGTCTCTGCCTCTCTCTCTCTCTGTTTCTCATGAATAAATAAATAAAATCTTAAAAAAAAAAAAAAAAAAGCCAGGAGAATTGACAAGAGTAGAGTGGTTAACAGTGTACAAATCCAAGAGAAGTCTGTTAGATAAGGATAGAATAATGTCCATTGTGTCCATTGTATTGGGAGCTTGGAAGTCATTGATAACATTTGTCAAACTCTTCAGCTGACTAACAGAAGAGACCAAATTGCAGAGGGTTGAGGAATAAGGGGGAGGTGAGGCAGTGGAGAGGCAGCGGAAACCCATCAAAGATCATTCCGTAGGTTGTTTCTAGCGGGAGACACAAGAAGGCTTTTTTTTTTGAAAGCCCAGCCAAGGCTGAAGTTTTTTTTTTACAAACGTTTTTGTGCATGTACGTGCATCTTTGAAATGAATTATATTATATTATATTATTATTATTTTATATTATTATTATTATATTATTTCAATTTTCTATCATTTTAATTAATTAATTACTTTTAAGGAAACTCTATGCCCAGTGTGGGGCTTGAATTCATAGGTATAGGTGTGGAGAAGGTAGATTTCACTGAGCCACAGTCAGGATTTTGGCCAGAGAGTGTATGTAATTGGACAGGAATTCACAGAACCACACAGTTCTGATGAGAGAATCATTGCAGTGTTTGAAGGAGGAAACACTATGAGACTTTAGAGGAGCAGAATGGCAGGATATTGAACGAGAGGCCCTTCTAGTCTTGGTTCAAGCTATGAACCTTGGGACATTGTTGCATCTGGATGCATCTCTTGGAAGATGTCACTTAAAATTGTTTCAAGCCTGTATGTCTATTACATGTGGTTGTTTGGATCTCCCTGTTTTTGGAAGAGGTGGGCCAGATGAGTAGCAGTTTTTGCCTTCTGGCACATGGATGAAACTCAACCACTATTTTAAGAAGATGATGCAGAACTCCTAGATGTTGCCCCCAGGTGCCAGGGAAGGGAAGTGGACCCAATGTCAATTTAAAGGAGGACCAAGGGACGCCTGGGTGGCTCATGGTTGAGCATCTGCCTTTGGCTCAGGGTGTGATCCGGGTCTGGGGATCGAGTCCTGCGTCGGGCTCCCTGTGAGGAGCCTGCCTGTGTCTCTGCTTCTCTCTGTCTCTCATGAATAAATAAATAAAATCTTAAAAAAAAATAAAGGAGGACCAAGTCTGGAAAGTTACTACTATTCATTCAAAATTTATTTTATTTTATTTTTTTTATAAATATATTTTTTAAGACTTTATTTATTTATTCATAGAGATGCAGAGAGAGAGAGAGAGAGAGGCAGAGACACAGGCAGACGGAGAAGCAGGCTCCATGCAGAGAGCCTGACGTGGGACTCGATCCCGGGACTCCAGGATCATGCCCTGGGCTGCAGGCGGCGCTAAACCGCTGCACCACCAGGGCTGCCCTCATTCAAAATTTAAATCTCTAGGAGCACCTGGCTGGCTCAGTTGGTAGAGCATGCAACTCTTGATCTTGAGATTGTGAGTTCAAGCCCCATTTTGGCATGGAGATTACTTAAAAAGAAAAAATTCAAGTCTCTTCTTGATAAACTTCTCAATTCATCTGGCTGAAGGGATGGTGAAGGCAAGTCCACAACTCCTAGCCAGCCCAGCTTAAGCCTCCTGGGGAAGATCTCCCTTAATATAGTGAAAGATGAGGGCAGCCCTGGTGGCTCAGTGGTTTAGCGCCGCCTTCAGCCCAGGGCCTGATCCTGGAGACCTGGGATCTAGTCCCACGTCGGGCTCCTTGCATGGAGCCTGCTTCTCCCTCTGCCTGTGTCTCTGCCTCTCTCTCTCTATGTCTCTCATGAATAAATAAATAAAATCTTAAAAAAAAAAATATATATATATATATAGTGAAAGATGAGAATATTAGGGAAAATGTGCCTTGTGCTATCTCCAGATAAGTACCTTTATCACCAGGAGGCACACTGGCAACATGAGGCCACATTATGTGTGAGAATCATGGCCAGATCAGGCTGGGGGAATAGGGCTGAACATGGCTTCCCTGGACCTCTGCCAGAGACCCATTACACATGTTTTTTTCTCTTTTTTTTTTTTTTTTTTAAGATTTTATTCATTTATTCATGAGAGACACACACAGAGAGAGAGGCAGAGACACAGGCAGAGCAAGAAGCAGGCTCCATGTAGGGAGCCCGACGTGGGACTTGATCCCGAATCTCCAGGATTAAGCCCTGGGCTAAAGGCAGTGCTAAACCGCTGAGCCACCCAGGCTGCCCTCTTCTTTCTTTCTTTTCTTTTTTTAATATTTTATTTATTTATTTGAGAGAGAGAGAGTGAGCACAGAGGGAGAGTGAGAGGGAAAAGCAGACTCCCTGCTGAACAGGGAGCCCAACAGGGGCTGGACCCCAGGCCCCTGGGATCATAACCTGAGCCTAAGGCAGATACTCAACCAACTGAGCCATCCAGGTGCTGCTGTAAATGAGTTTTCTGACTGTCTTTGGAGCATCAACTAACCAGGGCTTATTTGGAACTTGAAATAATTCGAGGGCAGTAGTTCTCAAACTTTAGCATGATTAAGAATCACCTGAAGAAGTTGTTAAAATGTAGATTCTTGGACTCTATCCTCAGTGAATTTGGTTCAGTGGTTCTGGGGTAGTGCTCTGGAACTCATATTTGTAACAAGTTCCCGAGTAATGTTGCTGCTGCTGGTCCAGGCATTACACCACTCATGTAGCACCAATTATGTTTGGGAATTTTATTGACTGGGTTTTGGTTGGTTCCACATATCCAATGACTAAATTGTCCATTTTGATGACTTCTCCTGGGTTTCTGATCCTGTAGAAGACTCTGCCTTAGGAATTCTAGGTATTGTTGGCCTTTAAAGTAATCCAAGTACCTGTTGTCATTGGGACATAAACCCATAGTAATCTCAAGAAAGTATAGAGACTGGCCTTTATGGGATGTATCGTGATCATGATATTGTCCCATCAATTTTTTTTTTTTTTTTGGTGCTGAAAAAGATAGCAATCTATCAAGATTTCTTCTTCAAACTAGAAAAAATACAAAGCATCCTCTTCCTCCCCAAGATTGTAACTTTTCTTCTAACTTTTTACTTGCCTCAAATTACTGAGAAAAGCTTATACGCACGCATTCTTTAGCCAGAGCCCTGAGTCCTTAGGAAATTAATACAAGAGACTTTAGGTGGGAGTGTTTCTGGCTTCCAACACTACCAGTTGGTTCCTGGGCCATATTCTTAAAATAGAAAAATGACCAATTACAGCTCTGCCAGGACTACATTTGGTGTAATCCAAAGAATATGTTTTTAAGTGTCTGAAGGACTCAGCCACAGGAATCTTGACGGTACCAGCCAAGATATCTGAGGTCCAGGGATGGCAAAACTCAGGGACCATTCAGTACTCATGGGGGGATTCCAGCTAAATAGAAGCTGGGATTGGGACATGTCTGGGCAGGTCTGCTGAATATGCAGGGCAGGCATGCCTGGAGTCTATTTACATGACAACTTTTGGCTGAAGAATGACTGTATGCTGATCTGAATGGAAATTGGAGTGGGAATAACAGAAATGTGTCTGTTTTAGGACCCAGGTTTTGATAAATGTTCTTAAATAAATGAGTTTATTAATGAAATAATAGGTCATCTTTTTGTTTCTTGGGATCACACAATTTATGTTAAGATTCTTGACAGTTTGAAAATAGCTTGTTACTATCTTTAGGAATCTGTAGTCCTCATGTAGGAAATCATATCAAAATGAAAGAAATTTATTTAATTTAGTTGACTACCTGGGATTATATTGGGTATGTGAGAAAAGGACAAAGGACATATTTTGTGGCTTTGGCAATATTGGTGGATTAGTGAATTTTTAAAAATTTCCATAGGAAATAATGTATTTAAATGTTATTTTGAACTGTGTACTCTTGCAACAGTACCTGGAATTTGTGAATTGTGTCAAATATTAACATGGATAAAATACTTCTAAACTACATTTACTTTCCTTTTAAAAACTGTTCACAATTGTGCTTCTAGTCTTGATTGGTGCCATTCCTCATTCATTACATTTTCAAGATAGAGTTTGGTTGATGAGCCACAATTCCACTTTTGTTTTTCTTTAATTCATAACAATTATTACTATCTTAGAGGACACTCATTTTTTATGTGCCAGGCACCCATCTAAGCTTTTACACTTCGTAACTCTTTTAAGCCCTATGGCATTAAGGGGAAACACTTTCATTATCCTGACTACATACATGGGGAAACTGAGGCACATAGAGATTAAGTTACTTGTCCAAAAAATATATAGCAAGCAGTGAAGAAAATCATGGATTTAGAGCAGTTGCAGTGTTTTAGCATAGTTACTAATCTCTCTAAATTTACTAATCTCTCTAAATTTTAAGATGATTTTAGAAAAGAAAAGGCTGTGTCTCAGTTTGGGTATGGTTTAGGTGCCATGAACTCTCTCATTGCCAATTTTGATTCTTTAAGTAGTCTTGGTAAAGTCAATGGAATTATTTTCCAGAGACTTATGGTCAAATAAATACATTTTTAAATGACTCTGATGCTTCAGTTGCTTTCCTAGAGAATGGGAAAAGCAGTCTACTGTGTACCTCTCTTTGAGAAGGACTTTTTTAGGTTTTTAAACTTTTTATTTGGATATAATTTCAAACTTCCAATTAAGTTGCAAAAATAAAGATAGCATTAGAAATACCCATATACCTTTTACTCAAATTCACTTATTGTTAACTTTTTACTCTAAATTTTTTTTATCATTTGTATGCTTCCTTGAAATACATATGGCAAAAGAACTATAAAGTTATATTTTTTCTTTCCAAATCCTTTAAGGGTAAGTTATATATGCTTTGGTCCTTCCCCATAATTCCTTAGCATATATTTCCTAAGTATAGGGGTAGTCTCTTTTGTGACCACATTACAATAATCAACTTCAGTAAATTTAACATTGATTTAATAATTTATGGACAGTATTCCAATTTGTCAATTGGCCCTCTAGTGTTATTTATAGCATTTTCCTCCTTGGGTCCAGAATGCAGTCTAAGGTCAATTACCTTTTACCATTTAGCTGTCACATTTGAGAATAATTTGTTATGCCAGATTTTATTTTTGCCATAGTCTAGAAGCCATACCCATGCACGTATATAATCTTAATTTAGGTGGGCATCTGATGAAAATTAGACATCTGATAGATTTTTTTCATTATTACTTAATATCTTACAATTCCTAATGATGATTAGGATGTAGTCGTATTAGTCAGAAACTAGTTTTAATTAGTTAACTAGTTACTAACAACTATTTCCATTATATTGTATGCCTAAGTGAATTAGACTTTTTTTTTAAAGATTTATTTATTTATTTATTCATGATAGACACAGAGAGAGAGAGAGAGAGGCAGAGACACAGGCAGAGGGAGAAGCAGGCTCCATGCAGGGAGACTGATGTGGGACTCCATCCCGGGACTCCAGGATCACGCCCTGGGCCAAAGGCAGGCTCTAAACCACTGAGCCACCTAAACTGCCCTTTTCAAAGATTTTTTGAAACATAGTTGAACTTCCAACAATAGCCTAATGATATTAATCTAATTTTAATTTTAGAAAAGACTTCAATTTTTTGGATCTAATTAATCAAGTACAGGATTACTGGAAAAGTAGGGAACTCCAAGAAGAAAACTGAGATACTGTCTAGTGTGTAAGAGAAATGATTGATGCTAACAAATATAACATAAAAATTTTAAACAAATAATCAGGATGTTGTTTAGAGGCAAGCTGCTGATTTTATCACTCCCCCTTGCTAAGACACACATTGGTCGCTGTTAAATCTGACGTTTTTACTCTGATCGTCAATGGCAGCTTTAAAATGTCTGTAGCATCCCAGGACAAAGTAACAAATCAACTCCAGGAAGGGCTGTGAAACAGTATCTGCAGGCTCTTTCCTTTCCCAAGAGCCCATCCCTAGTGGCAGGCCAGTAGCTTCTGGGCACTGGAGAAGTTATGACCCTTGTCCTCCCCAGGGTTGATGGCAGCCTGTTTGTCTTCTGCAACTCCCTTTCACCTTTCTCTGGGAAGCTGGGGGTGAAAGCTAACAAACCCTACAGGTTCCCAATCATTATTTAAACTGCCTACCCAAGAGGCCCCTCTGCCTTCACCAAATTTGGTGGCCACAGTTGGGAGCCAAGAGTCCCCTAAAATCATTTTTAATAGTTAAGAGTAAAGAGGGTTTTCAGAAAAGGGACAAAATTTTACAAAGATCTTAGGTCATGGTTTTTGAAAAAAAGATTGTATCTATTGGTTGAGCAATGTTGGCAATATTGACTGTTTTTTGCTCTTCCGTCCCACAGGCCCAGACTTCACTTCTTTGCCTCTTGCATTCCTTTGATATTTTTAATACACTTAGGCAATGAATTAGCACTCAATAAATTGAAAATTCGTATTATCTAGTTACATATTACTATGTATTACAGGGACCACCAACTGGTGTCCCCCCAATGTCAGATTTAGGCTCTAGTAGTGTGACTTGGCTGTCTTAATGTAACCTGCAAAATATTGACACACATTCTCGAGTGTCATTACATAATCCCGATAAACCGTGGAGGTGACTGTGGCAATCCACCTCTGCCCCATCCTCACCCCAAGTCCTTAGAATTCCAACCCTATAATGCCTATTTCTGTAGTTGATATTCCAATTTCTAGAATGTGCTTGTCAAGTACTAGTCTATTTTCACTTCTCCTTATGATGTGCTTTGTTTTTTAGAGATCTAAGATCCATTTTATTTAGATGAAGGAAGATAAAGGGTTCTCCTGGCTCTGGAGATGAGCTTACAAAAGGACAGCTAAGATGATGGTGTTTGTAGGTATGCAGTCGCTCCTGCAAACGGGTTGCTGGACCTTACATCCCTTTATTTTTCGGACTCCACTGAAGTGATTTGTAGTTTACTTTGCTTTCGAGTTGCTATTGTCCTGGCTCACTCTACTTTTCAGCAAATGTATCATATACACTTTAACTTGAAAGCCCAAACACCTTCTTTCACATCACCAACAATTGAGACCATTGGCTTTTTAAAATTTTTTTATTTTTTCACTCATCATTTATTTACAAATACACATTATAACTTTTATATACATTGCACATTTACATGGTAGAAAAGTACAAAACTATATATTTAAATGAATTTATATTTAACTTGCCATGTTTGAAAATATAAAATTGCATCAGAAAAAAGTATTATGAAAAGCAAGAAACTTGAACTGATAAAGCTTTGATATAACTTTTAGTGACACATTGTTTGAAAAAGAACTAATTTAAGAGGTACAGCAGACTAGCTTAAAGGAAACACCTAACAATAGGTTGAATGTATAGCATTCCCTTCCATCAGCCTCCAGATACCCACATCACTCAATTTCTTTGGATTTGTAACATCTCAAAAGTACATTATGAGAATTCTAACATTACTATCACCCTGTCTCTCACAAATCACAAGAGAACTGAACTAGGAGTTTCCTCAAAGGTGTATCCTCTGTACCTTCTATTTGAGTCAGTTATAATGCCTTTTGGTCAGTCAAGATTCCTTGTAAACAAAACCCGAGGGATCATGTATGTACAGAACAGGCAGCAGAGAATCCAATAAATAAACATGACAGAAACTGACATGCAAGTTTGTTAAAGTGGAAAAAGAGTCTAACGACGGTGAGATGGGAGGGAGACAGATGAGTGAGCAAATAGTAAGGAATGGACTTAAATGGTTTACAAGGAAAAAAAAAAGCTTTTACTTTACAAGCAAGAGACCTCACAATAAATAACAACTGCTCTTCCTTTCACGAATAAATTTCTTCAAAAACAAGGTGTACAGTCAACCAGACATTTTATGTATAAATTATAAAACATGACACAGTATAAATAAATGTCTACAAGTCTCAACTATGGGCCTCATCCAGTAGACCTCACAATGACTGCCTCTCCGTGTCCAATGAGTAACAAGGTGGCCTGGGAGAGAGCTCTAGGACAAAAGTCCTTTATGTATAGTTTCCCCCCCAAATAAATAAGCGTACACTTATTTACAAGTATGGACAATATATTTTTTTTTCTTTTTTCTTTCTTTCTTTTTCTTTTTCTTTCTTTTTTTTTTTTTTTTTTTTTTTTGACAAAGGCTATGTCAACACTGAACATTGGTGGAGGGTTTACCACTCTAGAATGGAAGATATAGGAAAGCTGTAGTCCTGGTCTTCATCTTCCTCTTCTTCCTCGGTATCTTCCGAAATGGCTAGATGGGGGAATACAGGGGAGCTGTTGTTTAAATACGGACAACAACAGCGCAGAAGCAGCTCAGTGTATGTTTTCAAAGCCCTCTGATACAGCCATATTACAGCGTTGCATTTTTATGTGACTTGCAGTGAGATGCTTTGTTTTTGGCATCTGCTGTTATGCAATAAGTTTAAAAAAATTTTTGTTTTAAACATAATCTATGAAGTCAAAAACTGCAGAAAGTTCTGAAGAATCAATGGCTCAGGTTTTACGGGCAGATTCCTGAAATTAGATAAAAAGCGCTCTTGTGTTCTAGGTATAACTGCTTTGGGTCCTTAATTCAGAGTTAGTAGAGGCAACTGCGAAAAGCAGCAGCCCATGTGTGATAATATAAAGCTGTCTTTGAAAAAGAAAAAAAAAAAAAAACTTCTGAAGCAGTTAGTTTAGATTCAAGTGTTAATAAAGCAAACGGCAAAGCACATAACTAAAGCAAAATAATTAGGGGCAAATGACTAGGAGTGGGTTTTTAGAGGCAAGCCCGTTGATGATCCTTGGACAAGTCCTAAAGTCAGGAAACATTCCAGGGAGTTTTTCTGTGGACCACTGAATTGCTGGTGAAATTTAGCAGTTACCTAATTTAAGGAGAAATGGGCTTATATTGGAAGGTTTTCGTGCTTTTCATGTCTCCATTCCCTAGGGCTTGCCTGGGAAAGCCTCAAATTGCAGCAAGGTTAAAATTGCACTTACAGTTGCAAGATCCGGAGTGCTTTACTTCCAGCAGCACACCTGAGGAGCAAGCAGCTTCCTTCATGGCACACTCGCTGGCATACGTGGCATTGTCACTGGCACAGACGGGCTCCTCAGACTTACTCTCAGGGCACAGCTCATCACAGAGGGAACACCGGCCTCTGCCAACCTTGAAATCCCACAAACACTTTTTTCCACCGGTGCACTGGATATCTTCACAGGACTTTGCTTCTAGGATATAATATGCCGGTGATAAGTAAACTGATTTCCCCTTTTCCCCATATCTCCCTTTCCTTAGTCCCATCAATAAATATAAATACACAATTTATTACTCACTAATAGGATAGTGGAGATATCATGCAAAAATGCTTGATAATAAAATCGAAACTCACACACATTTCCTGCATATCCTATTGGTACATGAAAATAGTATTTTGGGGGAACGGATTACCACAGGATCCTTGAGTTAAATATGTATTTGATTATTTCCCACAAGTGGAATCTTTTGAAAGCTAAAGCATTCCATCAGTTATTAGAAACTGGTAACAGATTTTAGGAGCTGTTAAGCAATTATTTCTTGCTTCCAGCAAGTCTAGCACCTAAAATATGTGTAAAATCGAGTGAGTTCTAAGTTTCCTAAGACAGAAAATTGTTTCCTGTTTCTTGCTGGCATTTCAACATATATACCAATGCTTCTTGAAGATAACGGTTTCCTTGAGGAATGCTGTATTTACAACAGTTTCCCCAAACTGGACAGTATGTAGGTCTCCCTTTGGGGAAAGGATGCATTAGGAGAGGCTTGGGGTTTATTTACTGATTAACTCCGCAGTTTTAACACTACACCTAGCCGTTCTGATCCTGTTTCCATTTTTCCTTCCTTAATCCAGAATACCTACTGATACACTTTCCCTCATAGGCTAATCCAATCGATCTGCCCAGTAGGCAGGTAGCCTTTCTCAGGTGACAGGCACTGGGGTAAGTCACTCCGTCATTCCCACAGAGATACTGTTCAGAGGAGGTGGGCTCTGGGCACATCCGGTTACATGTCACACAGTAGGCATTATTTGTCTGGTCCACCACACATGTGGAACTGCCTGGACAGAACACATCCCGACAGGTCTCTGAAATAAAGAGGGAAACTGTGTCAAAAACAGGCACTTCCTGGCCCTTAGGCAATGAGCATTTGGTATTGCCAAGGAAATCCGAAAAGGGAAGGACCCAGCTTTTCAAAAACCAGTTTAGGAACCTTGTGGTTTTCAAGAGAAAAATCTATGACTCTAGGTTGACCCCCTCAGTGTTCTGAAGAAGCCTTCGGGATATATATATATATATATATATATATATATATATATATACACACATATATATATATATAAAGGACTACTTTATTTTGCATCATTATCATCATAATTATTAGGCTCTTATAGTGGGGCTGTACCATCCCCCAGAGGTCTTCCAGAAGGTCCACCTCTGGCAGAAAGTGGGAGGAGGGGAGCCAGGTAGGACCTACTTTTACATTTGCCCTGGTACTGGACTTCCAGCTCCGGCTGCTCTTTACATCTGGCCTTGAGGAGTGCACATTCGTTACGGTAGGTTTTCCCGTCCAGCCCGCAGACTGGGCCCTTCCAGGTGATGTTGGAACAGTCTGGGGCACAGACACAGCGGGGTTTGTTCTTCTTGTTCATTCGGCATTTTTTCCCGGGGCCACAGTCCACGTTTTCGCAGGTCTCTACGAGGTGGAAAGGGGCATGGATCAAAACCTGGGCCAGGCAGTCTGCAGGTCAGCCAGGAGGGTGGTGGAGACCTTGTACAGTCGGGTGGCCAGGAGTTCGCACCAGAGGGGGCCGGCTCTCTCCTAGAAGTTGAGGAGGGGGTGGAGGCCGTGGTCTGCACCCTATACCCGAAATCTGCCATCGAGTGGGATTCAGCACCATACTTGGCTACTAAGTCCAGGAAACTTTGGCAACTGTGTTTAGCCGGAAGATGTGTAAACAGGTGAGATTCAACCCGAAAGGCTAACCAGGGCTGGGGGGGAGGGGGTTAGGGTGGGGGAACAAGATAGAGGGAACCCACGGACAGAGCTCGGCGGGGCCCAAACCCCAGCAGGGCAATGGGGAAGGTGAGGATAAGACGCCCTCTACTGAGGGCCTGCACACTGGGGAGGAAGAGTCCTACCTTTGCAGGGGATGCAGTTGGGGGCGCCCCCGTTGAAAATCATCCACTTGAAGAGCGTGTTGTCATTTACATCCTCCTCGGTCCACGAGGTGCTCAGGCGGCCGGTGCTGCAGCACTCTTCCTTGCTCAGTTCTGTTTTATATAGGACCTGGCAGCGGCCGTTCTTTGCTTGGCGGAGCCAGCAATTCCCAGCTGCGAGGAGACAGGGGTGGGAGGTGGGTGAGCGAGAGGCGGGGGTGGGTGGGGGGTGGGGGGGGAGTGAGAGGAGGGAGGCGGCGGGCTCGGGAGGGAAGGAGACCCAGCGGGGATGGGGAGGGAGTGACTGTGGAGGAGTAGAGAGAGACGGCAGAGAAAAGCAGAAAATAAATCGAAGGGAGTGAAGAGGTGGGGAAAGGGGGGGGGGAGGCGGCTGCAGAGGTGGGAGGTGGGTGAGGGGGAAGCGGGGCGCGAGCCAGGAGCCAGAGCGCCCCAGCCCCTATCAATGTCAGTTACCAGTGACCCAGACACAACACGTGCAGCTTGCATTGACTTTTACTAGACTGTTTACTTTTATTCGTCCCATTTCATAACCTGCAGCGACTCGAAGAGCAGATTAAAGAACCTGACAAAAACAGGATGCGACGGATGTTTTTACATGTCGGTTTCACGTAGGCGGCACGGGTATTATTTGTGACAGGGGTTAAGAAAGTAGGAGAACTTGAGAGAGAAGGAGAAAGAGCGAGGAGAGACCCACACCGACACGCACAACAGGAACACATCAAGGAAAAAGAAAAAAAAAAAAAAAAAAAGAGGCACTTGGGAAAAATGAAAGCAAAAAAAAAAAAAAAAAGAAAAAAAAAAAAGCAAAAGCCAGCGGGCCCTGCCCGGAGCTGCCCCGCGCGGCCTCGAGGCGCAGCCCGCCCGGCGGCCCGTTTTGCAATCCGCCAGACCCGGAGGACGCCCGCGGCCACCGCGAGCTTTCGAAATCTCCGAGGGCTGCTTTCGCCGGCGCCCACGTCCGCGGCACCCGGGCAGCGCCTCGCCCCGAAAGGCGGGCAACTCAGCCGCGCGGTGCCGGCGGCGAGGGGGCAGTGCCCGGGGGACAGTTTACAACACGCTCAGGACGCTACCGCCGGGGCCAGGAGGGCTCCGGGTCTGCCTCGAGAACAGTGTAGGGGGGCTGGGGGGGGGGGAGAGGCAAAGGGGGAGCTTCCTGCTCTTTCACGTTCACCTATCTCCTACCTACCGAGGAACCTTTGCAAGTTCATTTTCCCTCCTTCCTCCCCCCTTTTCACGTTCGGATTTTGGTCGGGAAGACTTCTTATGAATCATCTATACAACTTGCACGATAATTGGCCGGCAAGCTGCTATTATTATTATTACTATTGTTAATTATTATTCAAAAAAAATTGGGCCAAAAGACTAATTGGAATACATCTAA
Organism: Canis lupus baileyi; assembly: GCF_048164855.1. Lineage (NCBI taxonomy): Eukaryota > Metazoa > Chordata > Mammalia > Carnivora > Canidae > Canis > Canis lupus. The sequence continues at coordinate 62,572,319 of NC_132841.1, forward strand.
TTTACAAAGAAGAGACCAAACTTTAGTCATTTGCTCTTTATGCATCTCAGAATTTAGAGAAGTTGTGAGCTCCTCGCTCTTCTACCTAAAGTTAGTCGGAGGAATGAGGCACAGGGGTAAAAAAAAAAAAATGTAAACTACTCAAAACACTCCAGGGGAGAAAAAAAATTTTTTTTTTTTTTTTTTTTTGCGGGGTTTGGAGGGGGGTGGTTGGGGGGTTGGAAGAAGCATCCACTAGGCAGAAAGCTACTCTTCCCTCTAAAATTTTCAGCATCCACATCTCCAAGTTTGGGCAAAGTTGCTGAAACCACGTCCCCCCGGCCACCAAAGACATTTCAGGATCTCCCCCCCCCCCACCCCCCCGCCGCCATCCCCCGGTCATTTCTCAAAGTATCCAAAAGATGTAGGAGGGGAAGAGGGGTAGATGGCAAATGGATCGGCTGAAACCTCCAGGCTACTGATGCTTGTCCCGTTCTCCAGAGCCAACACCGGGGAGATAACATCTCAACTCATTATGTCCAGAACTTGGAGCATCTAACCCTAACTACTGAGCGAGGCTCGGGCTCACTCCCTTTTCCTTTTAAAGGATAACCGCGCTCCAAACTCGGCTGGCGGTCCCAAAGTGTCACAGCCTTCAGTCTCCGCACTCCGCTCCATCCCGGAGTCGCTAAGTTGGTCCAACATCTCCCGAGAGCAGCGGTGCCGAGAGCAGACCCAGCGCCCCCGACAGAAAAGTACGAAGCCCCGGCCGCAGCCGAGCCTCCCCTCGCGGCGCATCCCCCTCGCTTACCCTGGGCGCTGCGGTCCTCCATGAACTGGCACAGCAGCAGCAGCAGGAGGCAGAGCCCGCCGGGCGGGTGCCGGGGACCGACCATCCTGGGGGCAGGCGCGGGGCGAGGAGCGCGGCGGCGCGGGCAGCGGGCGCGGCGGCGGGTGGCTCCGGCGAGCGGCGCGCGTCGCAGAGGCGAGCGGCGGAGGGCGCAGCGATCCCGGCGCAGCCCCGCGCTCGCCGCCGGCCGCCCGCGCGATTCAATGGACGTCAGAAGCCGGGCGCAGCCGCGCTTTAAATCTAGACGGGGGTCTCCGCGGTTTGCGGTGGGCGGTCTCCCAGTGTGTGGGGCAGCGGGAGGGCGGCCGCGAGCTGGGGTGTGCGCGGCTCCTTGGGGGTGGGGAGCTTTTAAAAGTTCAGTGTGAATCAGGTGACATTTCCCACCTTCTGGAAACCCTTCCCAATTATCTGTTGGAGGTGCCCGAAATCAAAGCGGCAGGAGGGGAATCGCCGAGTTCTTATTTGCGTAGGAGGGAGAGGGAGGGGGAAGGCGCAGGGGCGGGGGGGTGGGGGCGACGCTTCGGGGGTGGGGAGCGGGGAAGAACACCCACTTCAAGTCCTGCACGCCGCCGCTCGCAGGCAACGCCGGCGCGCCCGGGGTGGCGGTGCGTGCGTGCGTGAGTGTGAGTGTGAGTGTGAGGAGTGTGAGAGGGGGGCGCGCTGGGGGCGCTGGAGGCGGCGGGCGGCGCCGGGGGGAGCCCGGGAGTTGGTCTCCGCTCCGCCGCTCCGCCGCTCCGCCGCTCCAGGAGGACTTTGCAGACGCCCCGAGAGCCCGGGGCCGCTGGGACCGCCGCCTGCTCGCGGTCGGGGCGGAGCGCGGGGCCCCTGGCCGCCGGGGCGCAGCGGGGGCGCAGCCGGGGCGCAGCGCACGCTCTTAGGCCCCCGCGGCCCGGGCGCGCGCCCCGCGGGGTTTTGTGTCTGGGTCGGGGCTGGCCCGACTCTGCGGCCACCCCCGGCCCGCAGTTGGGGCTGCGAGCCCCGGCCCGGGCGCCTTCCACCTCGGCTGGGAGGGGCCGAGACGCGGCCCTGGGTCTCGACGAGTCCCGAGCAAAAGAAAAAAAAATGTTGAGCACCCCAGGCCCAGCCCCCCCGCCCCCGTCACAGTCTCGCCCTCTCCCTTTCTTTTCTCCCCTTTCACTTCGCGGCGTCTGGAGTCGGAGCCCCGAGCGGGGGCGCCGACGTAGGCGGTCTGCACCCCCACCCCCACCCCCACCCCACCCCCACCCCACCCCACCCCCACCCTCCCCGGCGCGGAGACTCCCCAGTTTCTGTCCTGTGTGCCTCTGTCTGTCTCTCCCAGTCTCCTTCTCGGCTCGGTCTTCTCTTTCTCCCTCTTTTCTCTCTCTTTCTCGGTTCGCGGAATAAAAAAGATTGCAACATCGATAATGAACTTCTGTAGCCTCAGTTTATTAAGCACAGTGCCTGGCATTCTTCGCTGAAAGTTGGCGGGTCTCTCATTTATAACATTTTTGGCACCGCTGAATGAAACCGAGGAGGCGATATTTCCTTTTATATAAAACGATTACTTCACGGAAAATGCTATATTGTTTATTCCAAAGCTGCCTTTTAAATTTCCATTCTTTTCGCTTCTGGAGCCCGAAGGACAACAGACAGCGAAGTATGCAGACAAAATTCTTGGACATTCGCAGGTCACTGGGATTTGTTCTACGGATTTCAAATCCGCCCCTCTTCGCCCTCCCTCAAGCCTCCCCCCCTGCCAGACCGCCACCCCCCATTCCTCCTCTCGCCCTCCCCCCCCACCTTCCCTCAGCCCCCCCCCTCCACAACTGCAAATAACTCAGTGATAACAGATTTTTTTCCACCAACTGCAGGAGATAGTGCTAATCTTTTAATAAAAGATCCCATTACAATGGGATCTGTCTGGACAGACTATAATAGATCCCGAAATACAGCCGTGCTAATATTAGAAGACAGTTGTTTGGGTGCCTCTCAGACGGGCCCAAGCCCCCCTTTGAAAGTGGGCATGAATCACAAAGCCCCGCGGCCGCCGCACCTGCACCGCGCGCATTCGGTGCAGCAGGCTGGTAAAAACGGGTGACCTCGCCGCTGCTTTTCGCTTTATAATTACCGTCCTGAGGACGGGAGAGGAGGGGTGCCGGCGGCCCGGGGGTGGAGGGCTGGCTTTTTGGTGACTTCAGACGGCTCTGGGGGCTCCACATCCTTCTTAGTTTTTTCAGATTTGTCTTCTCTCTCTCTCCTCTCTCTTCCCTCTTCTCTCTCCCTCTCGTCTGCCCACCCTTTCCCTTTTCTGTTTCCCTCCCCTACCCCGAGTCTGCTCAAACTCTCCCCGCTTCTCCCTCCCCTCTTTCTTTTCCCGTCTTCCTTTCTCTCTTCCCTCCAACGCAGCATTAATGTAGGGTTGTTTAGTGCCCTCTAATGGCAGACGACATTAACAATTAATAGCAAACTGTCCCCTTTGCAGGAGCCGCCACTCAATGGCAGAGTTCCAAAGTTGAATTTATTTCTTCTTTATTCAGGGAGGTGGAGAGAGTGCTTATATAGTAAAGTGCTGGAGGGAAAGTATGTTTTCTCCCTTTCAGGTCCTTCTTTTTCCCCCAAGGAGAACAGTCAAAAGAAAGGGGAAAGCTAACAGTTATTGTTATTTGACTTGTGTGTGTAAAAAACTTGTCTTTTAATAGCAGCAAAGAGACACAGTTTTGTTTTAGCTGGGTTTATCAAACCATGAATCTAGGACTGGAAAATAAACTAGATATTCTGAATAGATAAAACATTTTAGATGGTAGATGGCTGGATCTCATGGCAATGCTACCAAATAGCCATTAACACGTTTTAAGACCCACACATAATTCTGTGAATTTATATTTGTCCCTGTTTAAGGACACTTATTGGTCCTGAATCCACTGTAGTCCCTCAAATCTTGGAAAATGTGATTATAATTAGAGTTTTCACCCTAGGACCATACAAAACACTTAAATTTTACTCATGCTTGGTCATATATGAAGTCATCTTGCTTAGAGGAAAGTAGGGTCACGTTTTAATCCGTGGTTTATTTTCCCAGTACTTCTGGGAATATGATTCTAAAGATCATAATTTCTTCATATTTTATAACATATACCAATAAAAATAGTGACGTAACTTGCATGTATTATTAGATTTAGCTTGTTCCATTACATGTGCATATACAGTATGTTGACATAAAAAGAGCATACAGATAGATACAATGACTTTTGGGGGAGAATCTATGTGGATAAATAAAAACAATAGAGTCAGTTTTGCTGGGTTAATAAATATTCGAAATTTTTATCAAAAGTATTTGGTTTATCTGAGTAGTTAATATAGAGAGGTAACTGGTGTCATAAACACTTTCTAAATTAACTTAATCCAAGGTGTGTCTACACAATTCTGTATGGTGGGTAAAAAGTAAAAATTCTGTTTCTATTTGATTTTTTGTCTACATCATGCCAAATACTCAGACTGATCATTTGACTAAATCAACTGCATTGACTAATTGCTTTGGCATCATGTAATTGTCTAGGTTGGCCAAAGCAGACGCAGTAGCTCTCCTTGTAAAAAAAAAAAAAAAAATGCCACCTCTCATAGGAGTGCCCCAGTACCAGGGGCAGACCCATACAGGATTACTTCTCGCCCTAGAGAGGGTGGCCCTGCAGGTCAGGGTTGAGGTCACTGGCAAACACATTGTGGAAAACACAAATGCTGTGTTGCTTTTACCCTTGTGAATAAGCAGCTTGGTGTTTGTTTAATGATACAAGCTCATCCTGTTTTTCAGCTGCACCTTGGATAGTATTGATCTGTTTGGGAGAATGTCTGCTCTGAATCGGCACAGATCAGTCATTAGGACTCTTGTTGGCCTGGGTTATCTTCTGGCCAATTCAAGGAAATGAGACATAGGTCAATATTGGTTCCATATGGGCCTCCTGTGAGCATCAGCAAGAGATCCATCCGATTTCTGTGGTATGAAATGGTATCACACCTGTTCAATACCATCACAGAAAAACAGCTGCTATATATATTTTTTTACTGTTTTATCTCCTGTAAATGTTAAATATTGGGTTTGTGGATGTCTAAATGTCAAGAGGACATTTTAAAATAAAAATGCCCTCTTTCATTTTTGTTGTATGCCTCTAAGTTTGACTTCTTATTTTTTTCCTTTCTGCTCTGCCAAAAAAGTAAATGTAAATTATGAGAAACACAATAGGACCACTTTGTAACTGACTTTCTGGGCAGCACACAAAAAGACTGCTGTTCTCTGATTGTTTTTTTGTCAGCTTCAAAAGCTGTCTTCCTTCTGAAGTTTATAAATTTAAAATATTAGAGTTTAGCAAATGATTCAATCTAGCTTCCAAGATAGCTATTTGAAATCATATGAAATTGCTGTTTGAGACCAGGACGGACCTGGTTGAATTTCAGTCTCTAAAAAAAAAAAAGAGAGAATATGGAAGGGGGTGGGATAAAGTTATGCATGGAAAATTTGAAAGTCATGAACTGAGTAGCTTTTACTTTTTTGCCTGAAAATTAAGTGTTCAACTTTTTTGAAGTTAGGTGTTTTGCAAAATGGATATTAAGATTTCAAATGCAGATAAACAATCTTATAGAACTTAAGCACTTGATATAAAGGCTGAATGATTTTAAAATCAGATTTTGTTCTTCTAGGTACAAAAACAGTACTTAATGCGTCATGGTCTCTGGATTGTGCAACTTCTTAGGCTAGAATGAGGATTTGAAGTGGGGTTGGGGGGTAATAGTTCTGTATTGGCTGAACTAAAAAGTTAAGAAATGTGAGTACATAAAAGCAATGTTTATTCAAGATGATGTCCAAATCAATTAAGTTTTTAAAAAAGTCATTAGAATGTATGTTTTTTTGTATAGTAGTGAGAAAACAATTGATTACCTGGACTTTTCTCTTTTCAGTGTTGCTTTGATGTTATGTAGAGCCAGTCAATCATGGGCAGCACTTTCTTTCTGATATTACTTGTTTCCGTATAACATTTTTTAAAAAGCATTTTATTTTTTTAAAGTAATCTCTACACCCAGCATGGGGCTTGAACTCACAACCCTGAGATCAAGAGTTGCAAGCTCCACTGACTGAGCCAGCCAGGCATGGTTCTATACATTTTTATTGTCTTATTCTCCCCTCCAATTTTAGAAATACTTTGGGTTTCCAGCAGTCATCTAAGATATGTGGCACATAGTCACTTAAACTAGTTCTATCAGCATATTCGAGTTTATTGTAATTAAGTCATTAAAATGAACTTTAAAGAAAAGTAAAGATTTCAAATTGTACCTCTGGATAGGAATCAAATATTGGATTGATAGAAAATAAATAAATAGCTAACTGTATTTTAGGTTTCATTTGACAATTCCTCAAACAGTTAAAAATATACCTGCCCTACGACCCAGCAATTGCACTGTTGGGGATTTACCCCAAAGATACAAATGCAATGAAACGCCGGGACACCTGCACCCCGATGTTTCTAGCAGCAATGGCCACTATAGCCAAACTGTGGAAGGAGCCTCGGTGTCCAACGAAAGATGAATGGATAAAGAAGATGTGGTTTATGTATACAATGGAATATTACTCAGCTATTAGAAATGACAAATACCCACCATTTGCTTCAACGTGGATGGAACTGGAGGGTATTATGCTGAGTGAAGTAAGTCAGTCGGAGAAGGACAAACATTATATGTTCTCATTCATTTGGGGAATATAAATAATAGTGAAAGGGAAAATAAGGGAAGGGAGAAGAAATGTGTGGGAAATATCAGAAAGGGAGACAGAACGTAAAGACTGCTAACTCTGGGAAACGAACTAGGGGTGGTAGAAGGGGAGGAGGGCGGGGGGTGGGAGTGAATGGGTGACGGGCACTGGGTGTTATTCTGTATGTTAGTAAATTGAACACCAATAAAAAAAAAAAAGACAATACAAATGATTAATATATTTAGATGTGACTGAAAGTATCAGTGTGTGATGTTTAGCACTTTTAACCCTTATTTCATTTATACTTTCTACTGCATGGAAAGTGCAAGGTGAGCAAATTAGTATTTGCCGTTTTGTTTTCCTGCTTTGTGATTGAAACATCAAAGTCAGAGCCACTTTCCTGATTATTCAATGGCTGAAGGTGAGTTCGCATGCTGTAGTCACTTTTGTATATTTTGGTTTCTGTTACCTCATTTTAGCTTTCATAGAGTGGCAGTGGTTTGCACATTTAATAATTAGTTCTTTTCTAAGTGCTTGCCTATTCAATATTGCAGTCAGCAGTTGATGTGATCGCTATCTGATCATCCATGGTGTCATTTGTACTTATTTTTTATTTGACCTGAATCCTGTCTCATTTCTAATGTCTGATTTGCTCCAAAAGTAAAATATTATATTTATGATAGGTCCAGAGTTCATGAGGCATTATACATGACTTTAGACATCCTATTGTGTCTTTATATACATTTTTATTTGGTCATCTTTCCTCAAAGGGGAATTAATTCCAAATTCATTTTGCTTTTTGCCTTTGCACCTTTGTCAAAAAACAAACGACCCTTATATGTGGATCTATTTCTGGGTTCTTTTTTTTTTTTTTTTAAAGATTTTATTTATTTATTCACAAGAGACACGGAGAAAGGTAGAGACATAGGCAGAGGGAGGAGAAGCAGGCTCCATGCAGGAAGCCTGATGCAGGACTCGATTCCAGAACTCCAGGATCATGACCTGAGATGAAAGCAGATGCTCAACTGCTGAGCCACCTAGGCCTCCCAATTTCTGGGTTCTTCATTCTGTTCCACTGATATATTTATTGATCTTATGCCAGTATCATATTATCTGGATTACTGTGACTTTATAGTAAGTAATGAAGTCAGATGGTGTAATTCCTCCAACTTCAGTCTTTTTCAAGATTGCTTTGGATATTCTAGTTACATTTTCAAATACATTTTAGAATCTACTTGCTGAATTCTACAAAAAGAAAAAAAGGTTGATGGGATTATGGCCACGATATGTTGATTTGGGGAGAATTGAAATTTTACAATATTGAGTCTTCAAAGCCATGAATATGGTATATCTTTCCATTTACTTACGTTTTCTTTAATTTCTCTCAGCTATGATTTGTAGATCCATTTTGTATTTTGACTGTCACTGAAAAACATGCTGAAGGGTAATAAATGCAGTTTTCAACTCTTTGTCTCAAAATAACTCGATGAGTTACAAAGATTTTCTGTGCAGGCTTATGCTTGTCTTCATACTTCCTACGGTTGATTGTCTGTGGAGAGTCAAAAGACAGTATTCAGTACGCTTTCCAGGAGTGGTGTTCTTACTCATTAAAATCTGTTGCATGCGTTCTTTTGATGTTTCTCTTAGATTATAGTCAGTTCTTTAAATGAGTAATTTCTGTCATGATGAGATTTACACTCAGTGAGTGTTAAAAATGATCTTCTAATGGTGAGTATTTTGTTGAATATTATTTCATTATTTTTATGTGAATAGATTCCTTTTAAAAACTGAAAACATCATTATGCTTAAGTTTTAAGCAGTGGAAACACACAGTTCCCATTGTGTCAACATTTGGGTGGCAGTTGCTTTCTGCCTTTATTCTATATTGGAGAGTTATGGCATCTTTTCATTTGTCATTGCTCTCCCTGATTCATTCATCCTTCTCATAACGTCTCATTTTCCATTCACCAGAAGAAGTAGTAATATAACCTAAAATTGTACCTTTTGCAGCATGTATTGGCTTATTTTTTTTCATGTAAATGTTACATTCAAAAGTAAACTATACTTTGTATTGTTTATCCAACCGTACTATTAAATATTTAACAATGGGTTGAGGTCAAATGGTGATGACACAACATGTGGAAATACGGGACAGATGATGCATTAAGTGTTGAAATAAATTATTTCAACACATGGCGAGACTTGCTATTTTTTAGATTAGAATAGGAATATATATATTATGAAGATTAGTAAAGGAATGACTTAAAGACAGTCTTGGTCAAGTCTTGTGTGTTTAATCTCCCACAAATAGCCAGTCTTTAGCAACAGAAAATTGTTAGTATATAAAGGAGACTCATTTAGTTGGTTTTCCAATACATTAGATAAATGATTCTTCTGAACTGGTCTCAGTGAATTTTCCTTGCAAATAAGAATATGAGAACCATCAACAGGAACCATGTGTTAATGGCTCACGTGCTGGGCAGATGGAAATATAGTGTAGAAGAACCATTTAGTTGAGATCATTTTGACCTCAAGACTTCTAATCTTTGCTTTAGCAGAAAACATTGCTTTGGCCAGCCAGATGACACAACCATCACACTGTCAACATTTTCATTTTTGCCAGAGCACCAGATTTCCTGAAGAAATGTTTAGGCAATGATTCCTAGCTTTTCCTTTTTTTTTTTTTTTTTTTTTGGACGTCAGGCTTTTAATACCAGAAAACAAACCATAGACCAAGGGGGTGGTTCTAGTTCAGACTGATTTTTTTTTTTAAATGATTAGCATTTATTTTACTTTGAGCTGCTGAAACATTTGTTGTTTTACATTTTTGCTTCATAGAAATATCTACTATTTAGAAATTAACTATTTTATATGCTTTCTAGCTTATGTTGATTCCAACTTGAGGGGTCTTCTTGGTCAATTGGCATTGACTTTGCAGAATTTATTAATTTTCCTTAATTTTCTCTGGTCAGTGTTTCTCTAAGTTCTTCAATTTTCTTCAGTTTGTCCCTCAAGAAAGTCAGAGCATCATCACCTAATTATGTAGTATTTTGTATCTTCTCAATGGCCCAGAAATGCGTTTTCCTTTTTGTTGACTTTCAGCCCTTCTTGCATCTTCATCCTCCTTTGATTATTTACTCTCTGTCCAATGGGTGGGTTTGTAGGTCCAGGCGCCACTGGCTACAGTCTTCATGCAGGAGCCACAGTGCCAGATGTCCACTGCTTGCCTTTTCATCTTGGTTTTGCCACAGAAGGAGCAGGTATACTTGGCGTGCTGGCTAATCTCAATCTTCTTCACCATCTTCCTGAGGGAGGTCCCGTATTTACCCATGATTCCAACCTTCTTGGTGCATTTGGCCAAGTCGCTGCCAACCAGGTCTGAGCCCAGAGAGGAAGCCTAGCTTTTTCTTATTCACGGTTCCTTTAAGAAGCTATTGAAAGATATGAATAGTGTACAGCCACTCCCCAGAATAGTGTACAGACACAAACACATATATACCCACACAAAATTTTGCATCCATTTTTAAAGAGGCCATAAACATTTGAAAATCCATGCATAGATCCTCTAGGGTTCCATGAACTCTAGATCACAACCCCTGATTTTGAAAGATCCAACTGCTAGATGGGCTGATTGTTTTGCCAGTACACTGTGATCGGTCTACTTGCTTTTCAAGAACCATTCAGATCCCAGTGTGTCCTCTTTGAAATAATTCCATATAGTAGAGTGTCTTACAAAATTAACCAATGTCACCATTACAGCAACTGTCTTGAGAGAGTTCAAAGCACACATCCCCCAATATGTATCTACCTATTATTTTGTTCTTTAATAATGATGTATTGAGTATCTATCCCATGCCAGGCACATGCAATATACCATCTCAATTTTTTTTAACGATCTTTTCAGATAGATATTATTTTTTTCAACATTGTGCTATGAGATTCACTCATACTGCTGCATATCATAGTTTATACTTTTTAATTAAATGAATATATCACCATTTATTCATTGTGTTCTTGAAGTTCACTTGAGTTGATCCTGGTTTTGACTATTATGCTAATGTTGATATAAATATTCCTGTACTCTGTTTTGGTGCATATATAAACACTGAGGAATATACTGTTAGGTCTATGCCTAGGAGTGGATTGATGAGTTAGAGGTTCACCCATGTTGTTGTGGGCCAGTGGTTTATTCCCTTTTATTGCTGAATAGTATTTCATTTTTTGTGAATATATTGCAATTTTTTTATTTTTACAAATTAAAATATTTTATTTATTTAATCATGAGATACAGAGAGAGGCAGATACATAGGCAGAGGAAGAAGTAGTCTCCCTACAGGGAGCCTAATGTGGGACTGCATCCCAGGACCCCAGGACCTGAGCCAAAGGCAGACGCTTAACCACTGAACCACCCAGTCGCCCCTGCAATTTGTTTATTTGTTCAACTGCTGATGGATGTTCTAGCCATTCCCAGTTTGGGACCATTGCAAATAAAACTGTATGAATATTCATCTTTTTGTGAATATATGTTGTGAAATATTCATTTCTCTTGGGTGGCTATGGAATATCTAGGAATAGAATTGCTGGATCATACAGTAAGCATGTATTTAACTTTATAAGAAACTGTAAAATGTTTTCCAAAGTAGTTCTACCATTTTAAACTTACCAGCAAAGTAGGAAGATTTGAGTAGCTGCTCATCCTTACCAACATTTGTAGTGTCAGTTTTCCCAGTTTTAAGCACTAGAGTGAGGAAAATGATATATCATTGTGGTTTTAATTTGAATTTCCCTAAATGACTAGTTATGTCGAGTACTTTTTTATGTGTTTATCAGCTGCTTATACAGGTTCTTTTGTGAAATGTCTGCTCAAATATTTTGCCCGTATATTTTATACCAGATAGATATTATTATCACTGTTTCCTAGATCCCTCCACAAAACATAAAACAAGGCTGAGTCAGGAAAACTGTATAGCCCAGCATTTAGGAAGGGGATTTACTTTAGGATTTCCAAGGAGTAATGAGCAAAAGAAACAGCACTGTAGTTACTATTATATTCTAAACAACTTAACATGCTTTTACAGATAATTTTTTTTCTGCTTAGGTTACTCATAAAACCTGTATTTAAAGCACACAAAATATGCTAGCAAAAATGCCTATAGTCTTCCTTTTTTTTTTTTTTTTAAAAAAAAGAACTGAATGGAAATTTTATTTTTTTTAGATTTTTAAAAATTTTTTATTTATTTATGATAGTCACACACAGAGAGAGAGAGAGAGAGAGAGAGAGAGAGAGACAGAGACATAGGCAGAGGGAGAAGCAGGCTCCATGCACCGGGAGCCGACGTGGGATTCGATCCCGGGTCTCCAGGATCGCGCCCTGGGCCAAAGGCAGGTGCTAAACTGCTGTGCTACCCAGGGATCCTGCCTATAGTCTTTCTGTGGCTTAGTTTCCAATATAATTTTAACACTTATTTGTTTATTTATAAAGATTTTATTTATTTATTTGAAAGAGAGAGCAAGAAAGAGAGAGTGTGTGTGCAGGAGTGTGTGTGTGTGGGGAGGGGCAAAGGGAGATGGAGAAACAGACTCCACACTGAGCGTGGAGCCTGATGTAAGGCTTGATCCGAGGACCTGCAGATCATGACCTGAGCCAAAGGCACATGCCTAACTGACTGAACCACCCAGGTGCCCCTTAACACATATTTATTAAATATCTATTATATTCTCCAGACCCTGTGATGGGGATAGAGGAGCAAATGACAATCTAGTTGTCGTTTCCTCCGAATTTTTGAAATGACAGAGAAGCAAATTTTTTTTTATAATAAATTTATTTTTTATTGGTGTTCAATTTGCCAATATACAGAATAACACCCAGTGCTCATCCCGTCAAGTGCCCCCCTCAGTGCCCACCACCCAATCAGAGAAGCAAATATTAAATCAGTATGTACAATAAATTGTGGTGAAGATGGCCAGGGAAGGTGTCCCTGATGAAATGACATTTAGCTAAGACCCTACATTTGAGGAGGGGTTGGTCAGGAGAAGGTGCTGCTTGAGGAAGATGGTAGAATAGTGTTTGTGAAGTTCAAGAGGCAAGAGAAGAATCATTTGAGGAACCAAAAGAAGTCTGGTAATTACCAAAGCACATACTTCGAGAGGAAGAGTGGAAATTGAGAAGATGGAAGAAGTTGATGGTGCAGATTATATTAAGTTCTCATAAAAACCTTGGGTTTAAAAACAAAACAAAACAAAACCTTGGGTTTATTGGTTTTCCAAATGAAAACCATGGGAATATTTTAAGTAGGGAGTGGCATGAGGCATTTTTTTCACTTAGACATGTTCTCTCTGCCTGAGCTAGAGATAGATTTAGAAGGCAGTAACTCTGATGAAAGGCTACCTTTTGGAATACCATCCCAGTAGCTGAACTCTATCAGGGGATGAAATAAGGATGGATACATGAGATGATTAAAGGTAGAATTGATAGGTTCTTTTGATTGACTAAATGTGGGAGACAAAAGAAGGAGACAAGGATGACTCTTGGGTTTCCAGTATGAATAAATGAGTGGGTGGTGGTATCATTTCTTGAGATAGATAATAAAGGAGGAAGGGCAAGTTTCTATTTGGGACTGTGTTTAAGGAGCCTATTGGATTCAAGAAATTTTGAATGCTCTAAATTGCCAGTTTTTTAAAAAAGAGATTTTATTTATTTATTTGACAAAGACAGAGAGAGGACAAGACAAGTAGGAGGGGGTGGCAGGCAGAGGGAGGGGGAGAAGGGAGCCTGATTTGGGGCTTGATCCCACCACCCTGGGATTATGACCTGAGCGGAAGGCAGATGCTTAACTAACTGAGTCCACCCAGGCACCCACCAGCTTTATCTTTATGAATAAATCTATTATGGTTAACACAGGTTAGTTTTCCTTTTTCACCCTGGAAACAGCCAGATCTACCTAGATATGAGTAATTACAACCAAGAATACAAAGACTTTGAGACGAACAAACCAAACGAATGAGAATGGGTGGTGGTTTTATAGACCAATACCCAAGAAAATACATGTTCCTCTTTGCACTTTTTATTTATTTATTTAAAAATATTTTTAAAGATTCCTTTCTTTATTTATTCATGAGAGACACAGCGAGAGAGAGAGAGAGAAAGAGAGAGAGAGAGAGGCAGAGACACAGGCAGAGGGAGAAGCAGGCTCCATGCAGGGAGCCCAATGTGGGTGGGACTCGATCCCGGATCCCGGAATCACACCCTGAGCCAAAGGCAGATGCTTAACTGCTGAGCCACCCAGGCATCCCACTTTGCACTTTTCAAGCACTAACTTTATTATTTTTTTTTAAAGATTTACTTATGTATTCATGAGAGACACACACACACACACACACAGAGAGAGAGAGAGAGAGAGAGGCAGAGACATAGGCAGAGGGAGAAGCAGGCTCCCCACAGGGAACCCAATGTGAGACTTGGTCCTGGATCCTGGAATCACTCCCTGAGCCAAAGACAGACACTCAACTGCTGAGCCACCCAGGGGTCCCTTAAGCACTAACTTTAACGGGTAGCAGCAACTCAAGATATAAAACTTACACGAGGAGGAGAGCAATGGGGACCAAGCACTCTCTCAAGGCATACAACTGTGTGGAATCTTTGTCTTGTGTAAAGTGACCTCGGTCTATCTAGGGTTCAGGGCCTGGAGTGGAGATGGAGAGATTGGAAGATGAGAAATCTATCTCCAGCTACCCCTGACATTTATTCATACATTAAACAGTATTTGTTTTGTGTATAGAATTAATTGAATATAATTGAGTACCAATTTATAGTAAAATCATTAGATGGGTGATTGTGGGGGAATTGACATTTACATGGTGCCAAAGAAACCAGATGATTTCCTAGTTTAAGAGGGATACCACAACATAATGGAGCGATCTGACCCAAATCCACTGGTAAATTTTTGTATTGCCAAGATAGGGCAACCAGCTTTAGGTGTGTTCTGTTGTAATAGAATGCAAAGAAATAACATCACCCATGATGAACTATAGCCAAAAATGTGTAAATCGAATGTAATCAAGCTGTGGGTTCTAATTTCTCATTTCTGGGAAATTCAGGAGAGAGAGGAACTCCATCTCAGGGAAATGATCAAATTCTGAAAGTGGGTCATTCTACCAAACAACTGACCTGGTTTCATCAATGATGGAAGCCTATGGATAAATACTCCCCCTTTTTCTCCCAGATAGATAGTCTTGAGAAAAAGTTTCAGGTTATTCTGTGGGGTTTAGCAACTAGTCCCTGTAAAGGTGATAATGTGAGCTTGATAATACACACAATTTAGTGGCTTGTACTATATATATATATATATATTTTTTTTTTTTTTTTTTTATTTTATTTATTTATTTATGATAGTCACAGAGAGAGAGAGAGAGAGGCAGAGACACAGGCAGATGGAGAAGCAGGCTCCATGCACCGGGAGCCCAATGTGGGATTCGATCCCAGGTCTCCAGGATCGCGCCCTGGGCCAAAGGCCCGCGCCAAACCGCTGCGCCACCCAGGGATCCCGGCTTGTACTATATTCACAAAATTGTGCAAACATCACCATCATCTAATTCCCAAATGTTTTAATTACTCTAAAAAAAAACCCTGTATGCATTAGCAGTCACTCTTGTTCCTCTTTTCCCCTAGCCCTTGGCAACAAGGATTTTACTTACTGTCTCTATGGTTTTGCCTATTCTAGACATCTCATGTGAATGGAATCATACAATATATAGCCTCTTGTACCTGGATTCTTTTACTTAGCATAATGTTTTTAAGGTTCATCCATATTTTAGCCTGTACTACACTCCTTTTATATGGCTGAATAGTACGTCATTGTGTGGACATGCCATATTTTGCTTATCTATTCATCAGTTGATAGACATTTGGGTTGTTTCTAGTTTTTAGCTGTTATGAGTAATACTGCTATGAACACACTCATACAAGTTTTGTGTGACACATGTTTTCATTTATCTTGAATTTATATATCTTGGAGTGGAATTATCAGATCATATGATATCATTCATTATGCTTATCTTTTTGGGATACTACCAAATTGTTTTCCAAGCAGCATTTTGGAAACTGTTCATACCATTTTATCTTCCACTAGCAATGTGCGAATGTTCCTATTTCTCCTCATTCTCCCCAACACTTGTTATTAACTTTCTTTTTGATTATAGCCATCTTAATAGGTATGAAGTGATATTTAGTTTTTTTCCCCAAAATAATAAATTTTATTTGAAGCTAAAGTTATACAAAGAGACCTTAGAATGAGGAAACAGATGACAGCAACCTAATAAATTTCTGAGTAAAACAATTCAAATGCACAACAGTAAACTTTGGTACTGGTGGTTGTAGTTGAGGAAAGTAGCTTATAGAACTTGCAGCACAGCATAAACAATCCATTTCAGGAAGAAACACATTTTTCAGGTAGAGTGAAAAGCTGTGAGATTACAAATAAGCAGTCCCTATCAATACAGAAAGGTCCAAGTCTTGCAACTAAAGCACCAGGAGAGGATGAGTGGGTGGGGTGGGAGGGAGAGACTTCCCAAGCTGAAGGGCATTTAGTTTTGTGTCTAGGGCATAATTTCTTGTGCTGGAAAGCCTCTTTGTGGCTTTGATTTACATTTTCTAATTCAGTTTTTTTTAATCTTTAAAATATTTTATTTATTTATTTGAGAGAGCGAGAGAGAGCACGAGTAGGGGCAGAGGCAAAGAGAGAGCGAGAGAGAGAGAATGAGAAGCAGACTCCTCGCTGAGCAGGAGCCCCCAGGGCGCCAGATTCTGGGCTCCATCTCAGGATCCTGGATCACAACTTGAGCCCAAGGCAGCTGCTTAACCAACTGAGCCACCCAGGCACCCCTTCTAATTCAGTTTTAACATACCTTAGTTTAATTTACTGTTTTGTAATTTAGAAAACTTTATTTATTTATTTATTCATGAGAGACACAAAGAGAAAGAGAGAGAGAGAGAGAGAGAGAGAGGCAGGCAGAGGGATAAGCAGGCTCCATGCAGAGAGCCCAATGCAGGATTCGATCCTGGAATCTCAGGATCACGCCGTGAGTGGAAGGCAGGCGCTCAACCATTGGAGCCACCCAGGCGTCCCTGCTTTGTAATTTTTAACTTAAACTTTTATTTTATAATTTTCTTGGTGCCATGAAAATCTTGATTTCTTATATGATTAATAAATCATTTATTTTCCTTGTCTTATGTTTCAACATCTTACTTTTTTACGTTATAAAAGATGTTAAAACCTTTTAAAAAATGTTTTCTTTTAGGATTTGTTCTTAGATTTTGGCCTTCTTTGTGGAGAGAAAGTTCTTTTTCACCGGGCTAGATTTGGAAAAGAGAAAGGAGAATTTACTGAAGCAGAAACATAGGAGAAGGGTAATGGTATATCTTGGTGGTATTAAGGAAAACACAAAACCTTTTCTTTTTCCCTGAGTACAAAGAATTATGTTTTACTGCAGAACATGTGGAAATATAGTAAAGGGGAAAATTGAAATCATGTGTTTCCTACCACCCAGAGATAGTGATTATTAATGCTTTGGTGTATATGCATACAAAGTTTTTCCAAGTATAAAAGCAATAATTCAGAGGATCACCAATACCAGTCCAATCAGGCAGGCAGAACCTTGCCAACAAAGACCTAGGTATTCTAGAAATATTTCTAATATTTCAAGATTCTTGCTAACATGCAGGGTCTAGCTCTGGGAGGGGAGTAGGTAGGGTTCAGGGAAGGTTCTTAGCCTACAGACTGAGTTTTGAGCAGGGTTCCAGATCTATCAATGAAGCAGGAATAGAGGACAGGATGGAAGGCTCCTGAGTCCAAGGGAACTGGTTTATTGCCAAGCTCTATAAGAATAGTAGGGTTATAGCTTCTGTGGGCATCTTTTTCCTGATAAGGCTGTCTCAGGAAAGCAGATAGACTTGACCTCTATAGATGGAACTCATCAGAGGTTCCAAACTTGGGTTTGGAAGAGAAAGACAGGCAAACCAAAACAAGGACTAACATTGTGCAGGTTGAAAATGAGTCTTATTTCTAATTATATTATACATTTTCCGGAGAAAAATATTTAAAAGTATGTTTTAACATGGTGACTTTTTTTTCCATCTGAAGCTATTAGTGGGCTTAGTTGAATGTTTAAAGGAGAGTATCATAGAGATGTGCTCACAGAATATGTTAATGACTATTTTTAATGATAGAAGCAGAAAATTGCATTGTGTTATGGGAAGCAATTAGAGATATTTGAGGAATGTGTGTTCTCGTTGCCCTTACAATAGCTAAACAGCTTTTAGGTTTCAGTCAAAGTGTTCCCCGCCCCGCTCCCCCCCCCCCCCGAAAGTTCTAAGATGCAAACTATACATCAGTGGAAAGCCTGGTCCAGTCGTGGGTGTTCAATAAATATTAAACACCAACAACAATCGTTGAAGTTTCCTATGTTATGTCTGCTCCAGAAAGGATTTCTTTAGCAGAACTATGGATTAAGGATAGCCTGGGGCTGCAAGAAAGAGAGACATAGAAACTTTGCCCACAGCCCAATCCCACACACCAATGTGTCAGAACAAAAGATCAGTATATGGCAGTAACCTCTGCGGTCCTCTGGGCACACTGAGCTGCCTTTTCTTGCTATTGGCCTTTTATGAATAAGGAGTTGAATCAGCCTGTGATAAGGCAACTGAGAAGTGCTGGCATTTTGAAAGGGATAACCTGTGAATATGGTCCTGGGTTTTACTTACATATTTACATCTCCTCAGGTCTAACTGCAACTTGAGAAGAAGCTGGGAATAAGGAGATAAGTATTCTTTGGCCCAAATGAAGGGCAGAAGTCAGTCCCCCCTCTGATCTGCAGTCTGGATCTCATATCTGAGAGTTGAATCTCTATTGCATGCAGGACAAGTGCAGATTGTGCAACAGAGGGCCCCTGTGTGCATCTGACAGGAGAAGTTTGTTCCGAGTGTCATAGTGTTGCTTTCATCTTGATAGACCAGCACAGTCTGGATGAAATGGTTGGGGGAGGGTGCTGGGGAAAGGAGAAATGCTCAGGTAGCTGAACAATGAAAGCTTACATGCTACATGGCCAGAAATGAAAGGGAGCACACAGATGGCTCAGTGAAACTACTGGTTAGCTAAGGCAACTGAGAAAGCGGAGTGGGGAATTCAGAAAAAAGAACATTTGTGAAGGCTGAAAATAATCAGAGGGCTCAGAAACATGTACTGGAAAAGTGATGGGAAATACAGTTATATGTCCATTAGCCACAGCACCATCACCATCAATCATCTTTAGTCTATGATGAAAATTCAAAACTCAAGAGAGACCTGTCTTGACTTGTGTCTATACTTCACGTTGGAGTATTTATTTTTGTCCTCAGTATTAGAAGACGCTGCCGCTGATGGCATTACTATTCATGTGTGTGAATGCGGTGCAAAGCTGCTCCATTAATGACACACAGTCCCATCTTGTCTAAGTACACATGTAGACAGTCTGTCTATCAAGGTTGGTGGCTTTCCCTCTTCACCTCCAGGGCTGCATGAAATCTCCGTTAACAAAAGCTCCTCTACGTGTCAAGTATGCAGCATCATCGATCTGTTGCCTGCTATGGTTCCCAGGAGTCAGAGGATATTCTGCATCACTAACTGTTGTGCTTCTGCACATTCTTCCCGCTTCTCTTTTGTTGACCCTGCTTCTAATCAAGCTTCTTTGGCTTGTAGTGGGTGCAGCCGCTGATGTTCAGGGGCAGAGAGTCATTGAGCAACAGCTTAGAGCCTGACGGAGTCACTATATTCTGGATCGTTGTTTTTGGTACTCCTATGTTTCCACTGATGTTAATTATGGTCTGTGGGTGAGGGCTGTGGAGATTGGCGGGGGAAACAAGTGCGAGCCCAAGTTACTGTCATTCTTCCTCATTTTGAGAGATGCTTACAATGCACAGGTTTAATTTAGTTGACTGGTGCCATGCCTTGGTCTTTTTGAAGTGATGTCCACAGAAAGAAGTTTTTTTGAAGGTGACCCCCCCCCCCCCTTTTTAAGCTACCATGCATCTCTGAACAAGTTGCCTAGGAGGTGGTATTTGCATTTAGTTCTCCCGGTGGATTTCTGGAAGTTTCCTCTATGAGGATGGCAATATCACCTCAGGCTTTGGATTACATTTTTCACATTGATATGATTTTGTATCATCTAGGACAAAATTCCATGGAATTGAATGTTTTTTTCTTGCATGTTGGGTTTAGAAGTACAGCCACTGAATATATAGAAGTTCCTGAATGCACCAATGTTTTATGATACTGCCTTCTGTGCTGGCTTGATATTTAAGAGGATGCTGGGCATAGTCTGATTCTGGCTTTTAGAAGCATGGTTTTGTCTAGCACACTGCACAAATAGATGTACCCAAATTCAACTGGTGGTGGAGAGCAGATTTCATAGCTGGTGTAAAGTCTGCCACCAAATCTAACATGCTGGCTTCATTATTATTTTAGGAGTTTAGGGAAATTTTCTTGTCAAGATACCTACTTGTTAAGAATCTGGTGTAAGAATCTGAGTTAGGCTAACAAAATACATTGAACCAATAGTATCAAAGATGTGGAAGTAAAGTAGGTCAGGGTTAAGTTTAAGAATTAAAGTTCTGTGCTTTTTGATGATAATGTCTGATACCACAAAACTTGGTCCTCTTGCTGCACTGACGAAAAAAGCATGTTTCTAAAACAGGTGTGACATTTAGACACTTTTTAAAAAAAGATTTATTTATTAGAGAGAGAGAATGCGGGAAAGCGCACAGCAACGGGGAGGGCCAGAGGGAGAAGCAGACTCCCCGCTGAGCAGGGAGTCTGACATGGCACTTGATCCTGGGACTCTGAAATCATGACCTGGGCAAAGACAGAGGCTTAACCAACTGAGCCACCCAAGTGCCCCTAGATACCTGTTTTCTTTACCATTTTCCATATTCTGCTTTTATTGAAACTGTTCTTTTCCATAGAGGTTTACATGGCTTGGTCGAAATACAAATAAAAGAGATGAATAGAAATAGGAAGATTTCTATTATTTATTAAGTAGAGTGGTTTATATGATATGGGCATAAAAATTAGAAAAATATATATTGGATAAATATGAAACATTTAATATATATAAATGAGACGTATTATACATTATTACAATAATAATAAATTACAATATTAGGGGGTTAAAGAGGGATTTGCCTTTCTACTTTCAGGTATTATTTGGATTTTTGTAATCAATATGTAAATTTTATAAAGAAAAATACATATGTTTATCAATTATCTTGGGCTATCTTTGAGGAGAATCCCTAGTTCTCTATAAAGTGAAGCAACATTTTTTTATAGATGCTCAGGTGTACAAGGATAAAAGATATTTTCAGACAGACTCTTGGTCAGAAGAGAGAACCTTGAGTATTGGGGGTTTATCAATCTTGAGAGATATAATTGAAGAGAATAAACATTAAGAGTTAAAGTAATTAAATAAAAAATGAAGGTTGCCCCTGGTCATAAATATGTGACTGTACATTTTATTATATACAGCTAGTGTGACTGATGCCTTTGACCCACAAGGAGACAAAAGAAGAGATAGATGTGATCTCATCCCATAAGGATTATCTAATTAAGGCAGAGAGTACAGACCTGAACAGCAATCGACTAATCCCAAAGCAACCTAAAACCAAGTGCAGAACAATGTGGTGAGCATGCTATACATAATTTAAAAGAATTCAAGATAGGAAAACACTCAGCTTAGTTAGTCATGGCCATTATGTGTCCAAGAAAGGATCATTTGAAATCAACAAATCTAATTCAAAAAATAAATATTAGGATGAATAAGTCATACTTAGTGTTCCTCAGAAGATTATAATTTTTATAATCCTTAGAGATAAAATGCAACTGGAGGATGGAGGAATCTATAGTTAATTTTTCTGAAGACATCGAAGTGTCATAACATACGGAAAAGACCTCAAAAGATGGGAATTACTTTATTACAAGAAGCATGGCTAGATGAATATGCCAGGCGAAAGCGCAATAAGCAGCATCAATGTACGAAGGGTATAGGATTCTGGGACAGGTTGTTGACTGGAGTTTGGGAAGATTAAATGGTGCAGGTCCCAGAATAACATATTAAGACACTTAGACTCTATCCTACAGATAATATAAAGTCATTGAAGGCCATAAAATACGAGCAGGTCTGAAACAGTTACTATGAAATATATACAAAAAATTGTAATTCAGAAATTAAAACAACAGTTCTGGTCTGCACAGGCGCAGTCCTGCTTCAGGGTACAAGATGCTGAGCTTCTCCGACCGAGCAGAAGCTGCCACCGGGCTGCTGAGAACGAGGCTGCCTACCTCCTTGGTCCCGAGTTCCCAGCCCTGCAAATCTGAGGGCCTGACGGTGACCTGCTCAAGCGTGGTCACCTTCTTCTTCTTCTTTCTTCTTTCTTCTTTTTCTTCCTCTTCTTCTTCTTCTCCTTCTCCTTCTTCTTGATTTTATTTATTTATTTATTTATTTATTTATTAATTATTTATTTATTTATTTATTTATTTATTTATTTATTCATTCATGAGAGACACAGAGAGAGGCAGAGACACGGGCAGAGGGAGAAGCAGGCTCCGTGCAGGGAGCCCGATGTGGGACTCGATCCCAGGTCTCCAGGATCAGGCCCTGGGCTGAAGGCGGCGCTAAACTGCTGAGCCACCCGGTCACCTTCTATATAGACTGGCCAAAGTGTCAAAAGGGCATTCAAAGTCTGCCCCCACTCTCTTCAGAGGACCTTGAGGGATCCCAGACCTTTGTCATACCCTCTGTCATCCTTCGAGGCTCAAGGAGAGAGCTTAATGCCATTTCTGAAATCTCTTCCAAGAAAGTAAAATGAGCCAGCTCTGTCACCGCTCCTCCATCATCTCAGACAGACGTTCTGAGTCTGAAGATACCTTGAGTCCCTGTGAGACACCCACAGGGTGTCTGGGAGCAGAATCTCAACCCCCAAACAGCCGGCAGATGAGCTGTCGAAGCCCTCAGACACAGCAGAGGAGCCTGCGACCCCCGGGCTTGAGGCTCTGCCCACGGCGGTGGTGCTGATGGAGAAGCTGGGTCCCTGCAGAGACAGGTCACTAGCGCGTTGTCTATGAGGGTACACTCCGTTTACAGGCGGGCAGGTGCTTGGCCTGGGCCGACCCATCTCCGAGCCAGGGCAAGGAGAGGGGAACCCCTTTTTGAGAATGGGAGTGCAAGCCATAGCCCAGCTGCAGACCTGCCTCTGGATAGCTTTCGCTTAGACTCTGACAGCAAGTCTATCCATCTACAGGGATAATGAAGGCGCAATTTGTGTAACATAAAATGCAGTATTTTAAAGTGTACATTCAGTGGGTTTTAGTATATTCCTGATATTCTGTAACCATCACCAGTGTCTAATTCCGGAGCATTTCCATTACCCCAAAAGGAAACCCTGTACCTTTTAGCAGTCACTTCCTAGTCTTCCTTCTCTCCAGCCCCTGGCAACCACTAATCTAATTTCTGTTTCTATGGATTTGCCTATTCTGGGCATTTTATATAAATGGAATCATACAATTAAAAAAAAAAAGCAAAACAAAGCATAAAAATAGAAAAAACCCTCCACTTCAGAAAGAAAGCCTATGAAATAAGCTCATAGCTTCTCAAACAGGTGCTATTGACATTTCAGGCATGCCTATGTAACTAATCACACCACAGATGATTCTGACCAAAAGATACTACAATGTATACAGTTTTTGGCACACTAAATCCTTTCCCATATAGCACTGAAATAATGTCTGAAAAATAATAGTTTTATTTATAGTCACAGCTTTTTGCTTCATGTTGTACAAAAAAGAAAATCCCCAAAGCAATATCAAAAGGAAAACAAAAGGTTCGAGGCACAAGAAAATCACAGTTTTACTTAAAAGCTGTTCTTAGTTTCTAACTACTATTACTATTACTACTACCAATTGCTACTTACCTTTTATTGGGTTCCTGCTATGGGATATATATATATATATATATATATATATATATATATATATATACATATATATATATACATTTAAAATGTTAAAAAATATTTTATTCTAGAGAGCATACTTAACATGTTAAGATCTACCTTCTTAACAAATGTTTAAGTGCACAATATATGATAGTTGACTAAAAGTACAATGTTGTACAGCAGATCTCTACAGCTTATTTATAGTGCTTTATGAAACTTTATGGTTGTTGATTAGTAGCTCTCTATATCCTCCTCCTGCCTCCCTAATAGCTCTTGGCAAACACCCTCTGCTCTTTGATTCTATGTATTTGGCTATTTTTGATAACTTATATAAATGGATTCATGTAGTATGCATCTTTCTGTGGCTTATTATATTACACTTAGTATAATATTGTCAAAGTTCATGTTGCATATTGCAGAATTTCCTTTTTTTTAAAGGCTGAATAGTATTCCATTGTATGTATTGTATGTGTATACTATAGTTTTATACTATAGTTTCTTTATTCATTCACGTCTGATGGACAGTTAGGTTGTTTCTACATCTTGGCTATTGTGAATAGTGCTGCAAAGTACATAAGAGTGCTAGTATCTCTTTGAGATCCCGATTTCATTTTTTTTGGGATAAATACTCAGAAGTGGGATTACTGGATCATATGGTGGTTCTATTTTTAATTTGTCTTAAAGATTTTATTTATTCATGAGAAACACACACACACAGAGAGAGAGAGAGAGAGAGAGAGGCAGAGACACAGGTAGAGGGAGAAGCAGGCTCCATGCAGGGAGCCTGATGTGGGACTTGATCCTGGGTCTCCAGGATCACACCCTGGGCTGAAGGCGGCGCTAAACCACTGAGCCACCAGGCTGCCCTCTGTTTTTAATTTTTGATGAACTTCTATACTGTTTTCCATAGTGGCTGCATCATTTCTGCATTTCTACCAACAGTGTACAAGGGTTCTAATTTCTTCACATTCTGACCAATACTTGTTATCTTTTGTTTTTTGATAATAGTCAACCTGACAGGAGTGATATGACATCTCATTATGGTTTTGAATTGCATTTTCCTGATCATTAGTGACATTGAGCATTTTGTCATATACCTATTGGCTATTTGTATGTCATCTTTTTTAAAAATTTAAATTCAATTTGCCAACATTTAGTACGTTATTAGTTTCGATGTAGTTTTCAATAATTCATCAGTTGCATATAACAGCCAGTGCTCATCATATCACATGCTCTCCTTAATGCCTGTCATCCAGTTACCCCATCTCCCTACCTATCTCCCTTTAAGCAACCCTCCATTTGTTTCCCAGAGTTAAGATCTCTCATGGTTTGTCTTCCTCTCTGATTTTTTTCTATTCAGTTTCCCCTCCTTCCCTTATGGTCCCTTGCACTATTTCTTATATCCCCCATATGAGTAAAACCATATGATAATTGTCTTTCTCTGATTGACTTATTTCCCTTAGCATAATACCCTCCAGTTCCATCCACGTTGATGTAAATAGTGGGTATTCATCCTTTCTGATGGCTGGGTAATAGTCTATTATATATATCCATATCTCTATATCTATCTATCTATCTATCTATTTATCTATCTATCTATCTATCTATCATCATCATCTATCTATCATCACATCTTCTTTATCCATTTATCTGTTGACATCTTGGCTCCTTCCATAGTTTGGTCTTCTTTTTTAAAAAAGTGTTTTATTTTTAAGTAATCTCTGTACCCAGTGTGGGGCTCGAACTCACAACCCTGAGATGGGGAGTCCCATACTCCACCAACTGAGCCAACCAGGTGCCAGAAGTTGTGTCTTCTTTGGACAAATAATGATGCAAGCTCTTAGCCCATTTTTAAATTGTATTATTAGTTTTTTTAAATTATTGAGTTGTAAAAGGTCCTTATATATTTTGGATATTAACCCCCTTTCAGACAGATGGTTTGCAAACATTTTCTCCTAATTTATAGGTTGCTTTTTACTCTATTGATTGTTTCCTTTGCTGTGTAGAAGTGTTTGATATAGTCCCACATGTTTATTTATTTATTTATTTTTGTTGCCAGTGCTTTGGGTGTCAAATCATTGCCAAGATCAATGTCATAAAGCTTTTCCCTTATGCTTGTTTTCTAGGAGTTCTACAGTTTCAGGTCTTACATTTAAGTTTTTATTTTGAGTTGATTTTTGTGTATGGTATAAGACAAGGATCCAATTTCATTCTTTTGCATGTGGATATCTAGTTTTCCCAATACCATTTGTTGAAAGATTGTTCTTTCGCTATTATATATTTTTGGCACTCTTGTTGAATATCAGTTGACAGTATATGCATGGATTTACTTCTGGGTTCTCTTTTCTATTATATTGGTCTATATGTCTGTCTTTATGACATTACCATTGCTATACTTTATGTTTTGAAATCAGGAAGTGTGATACCTCCACCTTTGTTGTTTTTTCTCAGGATGGATTTGGCTATTTGTGGTCTTTTGTGGTTCCATATGAGTTGTAGAATTGTTTTTCCTATTTCTGTAAAAACTGACTTTGGGATTTTGATAGGAATTGCATGGATCACTTTGGATAGTTTGGACATTTTAACAATATTAAGGTAAGTAAAGTAAGCCCATATATTATTCTAAATGCATTACCTATAAGAATATTAAAAAAAATTTCTAATTCTAAGTTTTGCTTTTTTTTTTAAGTAGACTTTTTTTTTTTTCTTTTCTAAAGTGGAGTCCAACATGGGGCTGAACTCACACCCTGAGATCAAGACCTGAGCTGAGATCAAAAGTTGGAACTTAACCAACTGAGCCATTCAGGTGTCACACTAACTTTTGTTTTTTAAATGAACTGTTTATTTTAGAATAGTTAAGATTTACAGAAAAGCCTTGAAGATAGTACAGAATGTTCCATATACCTGACACTTAATTTCCCCTATTATTCACATTTTACATTATTAAGGTACATTTGTCACAATTAATCAATATTTGTACATTATTATTATTTTTAAAATTTTTATTTATTTATGATAGTCACACATTGAGAGAGAGAGAGAGAGAGAGAGAGAGAGGCAGAGACACAGGCAGAGGGAGAAGCAGGCTCCATGCACCGGGAGCCCGACGTGGGATTCGATCCCGGGTCTCCAGGATCGCGCCCTGGGCCAAAGGCAGGCGCGAAACCACTGCGCCACCCAGGGATCCCCTGGTACATTATTATTAACAGAAGTCCATACTTTTTTTTTCACATTTCCTTAGTTTTTCATCTAATTTCTTTTTTCTTTTCTAGGACCCATCCAGGATACCACATTTCCTTTAGTCATCATATTTCCTTAGGCTACTCTTGCTGTGATGGCTTATGATAGTGTTCTTAATTATCACAATAATTCCATGTGGTAAGACTATAGGTTGCTTATTTTTTTACAGGTGAGAAAACTGAGGCTAGGGTCACATGGAAAAGGAAGTCAACCCTGGAAATCTGGGCCAGAGCCCCCACTCTCAACCAGCGTACTGCTCTGCTTCTAATATTGGCTATTGGATACAAGGTAAATCAATGTACTACAACACACCTGAACCATGATATAAGGAAACATGTGATAAATGCTTTAGAACCTCCAAAGGTAAAGGTTACTTCTGGTTTGTAGGAGCTTAGTGAAATTTGAGAAAGATTTTATTATTATTTTTTCATTTTTATTTATTTATTTTTAATAAGTTTATTTTTTATTGGTGTTCAATTTTCCCAACATACAGAATAACACCCAGTGCTCATCCCATCACGTGCCCCCCTCAGTGCCCGCCACCCAGTCACCCCCACCCCCGGCCCTCCTCCCCTTCCACCTCCCCTAGTTCGTTTCCCAGAGTTAGGAGTCTACCATGTTCTGTCTCCCTTTCTGATATTTCCTACCCATTTCTTCTCTCTTCCCTTCTATTCCCTTTGACTATTATTTATATTCCCCAAATGAATGAGACCGTATAATATTTGTCCTTCTCCGATTGACTTACTTCACTCAGCATAATACCCTCCAGTTCCATCCACGTCGAAGCAAATGGTGGGTATTTGTCGTTTCTAATGGCTGAGTAATATTCCATTGTATACATAGACCACATCTTCTTTATCCATTCATCTTTCGATGGACGCCGAGGCTCCTTCCACAGTTTGGCTATTGTGGACATTGCTGCTATAAACATCTGGGTGCAGGTGTCCTGGCGTTTCATTGCATCTGTATCTTTGGGGTAAATCCCCAGCAGTGCAATTGCTGGGTCGTAGGGCAGGTCTATTTTTAACTCTTTGAGGAACCTCTACACAGTTTTCCAGAGTGGCTGCACCATTTCACATTCCCACCAACAGTGTAAGAGGGTTCCCTTTTTTGAGAAAGATTTTAACAATGAGATGAAGTTTGAGCTGGGCCCTAAAGATTGGGAGGAATAATTGTATAATACTTTATAGTTCTTTTTAAATATGTTAGAATACCTGTCCCAATTCATTTTTATAACATCTTCAAGGATAAATGATTGGTTTTGTCCTGGAGTGAATGGCTTGAAGACAAAAAGTTTTAGGTCTTGGTTTGGTAAACTTTCAATATCTAAACAAAGTCATAGAATTTTATTTTACTTGCAAAAGGACAGAACATTTTAAAAATAGGTTTTTTAACCTATGAACATTTAGTCTTAGAATTAGTTTGATCACATTCCCCAAATCTCAACCAATTAAAGATGATGATGAGGTCAATTTTGTTTGATTAATTCATTGTTGATTCTTTTACACCATTCTGGCACCTAGAAAGTATTGAATAAATATTTGTTGAATGAGTGAATGAACCCTGATTCAATTCAGAGAGATGTTAAAGATTTCTTGATAATAGACTTAGCAGATGGAGGCTAGTTAGGGTTTCTCTTCTCAGATAAAAACACTGTTAGAGAATTCTCAGCATCTTTTAGGACTTGTACATGTTCAGACTCTTTGGAATCTCTATAAAAGAGAAACAGAGAAGTTCTAGAGAGTGCCCTTTTGCTCTTCCCACCAACTTTTCCATCACCCCAAACCCTAACCCTCTGAATTTGTAAAAATTCATTCTCGGAATGTTCTAGGAATATGTTCTATTAATGTTTATAACTCTTCTAGAAGGTAAGAGGTAAGTCTTAGTATATGAAGTTTATGTATTTGAAATGAACTCTAGTCAGCAATTATTTTTAAATGACAATTAGTAGCTTTTGTATTAATAAACTATTTTCACCTGGGGCAACAATTAGGTGATTCATAATTGGTTTTATAAAGTAAACTTTTTAAAATGGTCCATTTTGGTTCAGAGGAGAACGTGATATATTTGTCATATATTTGATCTTTAGAGTTTGGAGAAAATTACTAAAATTTTCAAATTTGATATCAATGACAGGTAGGATTGAAAATATGTCCTTTGGAATTATGACCTTTTCCCCTTTGCCATCTTCCCCCAACTAAGAGGATATGTTTTAAAAAAGAAAAACTAGCCAGTTGGACGTAGTCCTGGCAGATTGAATCTAACCTTGCATGAATCTGGAAAACTGCCCTCTAGTGGGACTTATTGAAATTTAGGCCTAGAGGGTTCCAATAGAGTTTTGTCTTGGGGTCAAGGGTTGGATAAAGTTCTCTCTCTTTTTTTAAAAAAATATATTTTATTTATTTATTCATGAGAGAGAGAGAGAGAGAGGTAGAGACACAGGCCGAAGGAGAAGCATGCTCCATGCAGGGAGCCGGACACGGGACTTGATCCTGAGGCCCCAGGACCACAGCCCAGGGAAAAGGCGGTGCTAAACTGCTGAGCCACCTGAGCTGCCCATGGGTAAAGTTCTCTATCTTTTCTCAGATCTAAAGCAGTGATAGAAATGGCAGCTTAAGGTAGAAAGAGTAAAGATCAAATATGATCCATAGAATATGCATTTAAACATTTTATTATTCTTTTTGTTTATCAGCTCATGTTTTAGTAAGACCTGTATTTTCCAAGTGGTTATAAATATGTAAAAAAGATACTATAACTCAAAATAAAATTAATACAATTGAAAAAGGTGTAGGTAGACTAATTTTATGAAGAATAAAGGCATGGTCATTTACTACGTGGTAACTGGTTTTGATGTTTGATTTTGACTGTGACTTTGAGAAAAATGGTAACACCTTTATTTTATTTTAAAATTTTATTTATTTATTCATGAGACACACACACACACACACACAGAGACAGAGACAGAGAGAGAGGCAGAGACACAGGCAGAGGGAGAAGCAGGCTCCATGCAGGGAGCCTGACGTGGGACTCCATTCCGGGACTCCAGGATTATCCCTGAGCTGAAGGCGGCACTAAATTGCTGAGCCAACCGGGCTGCCCAACACCTCTAAATTTAAACTTAAATTCTGTTTTTTGTACAATTATGTTCCTATGTGGATACCTTGGAAATATTCAGGCAATTCAATGGATCTGTCCTGACAATCAAGGCATAAATATGTATTAGCACCATAAGAGAGAAACTCTGAGGGTCATCCTAATGGGCAGGGAGTAGTTGTCTCTTACAGGGTTTGATTTGACCCCTATTTGTTTATAAGATAAAGGATGTTGAATGGGAGAGCACTGAATATCTTTCAAATATTCATTCTCTAGCCAGCAATTAGAGATGCATAACTTCAGTTCTACATACCTCCAGTCAAGAATTCTTTGTCAACCTACCTCTGGGAAACAAACAAGGGGTGGTGGAAAGGGAGGTGGGTGGGTAGGAGGGTTGGGGTGACTGGGTGATGGGCACTGAGGGGGGCACTTGAAAGGGTGAGCACTGGGTGTTATGCTATATGTTGGCAAATTGAACTCCAATAAAAAAAAAAAACCAAAAAAAAAAAAAGAAAAATAATATTGTTAAATAATTTCACTGGAAAAAAAAAAGAATTCTTTGTCAAAACCTAGGCCATTATCAATGAATACTTTAATTCCCAACAAACACCCAAGTACAGTGATCAGCATCAGAATTACCTGGAAGGTCTGTTAAAAACAGTTACTTAGGGGCCTGGCCCTAGACTAGTTTGGGCAGAATCTCAGGGTGGAGAGATGAATGAGCCATAGCGATTCTTATATCCACTGAAGTTCTGGAATCCCTGAAGTGATATATTGAGAGCCCCTTGAGAGCAAAGTTCATTAGAATACAGGATAGGTACCTGAGAAGGAGGAAAGACTCTGCCAAGATGAAGGGAAGAGGAGAGATGGGGTAAATGGGAGATAGCAAAGGTGAACTTCAGCCTTTTCATGATTCTGTTCAGGATCCGTCCCCAGAAGAGTTAGTGTTATTCTGGTTAATGATTCTATGACTAATTTCCCTCATCAAGAAAACGAGAGACATGAAAAACTTTTGGAAATGGCAGTGGTAGCCCATTAGAATGCATTGAAAAACAAAGAATTCTCAGAGATAAACTTAACTGAGCCCCAAGGGGTAGAGGCTTTTCATTTGTGCTAGCTCCAGTGACATGTGGTGTAGATCCAGATATGTCCTGTGTCTTGTGATTACAGTCTTTCTTTTGAAAACAGTTGCTGACAATCTGTCAATCCTTTGTTAAAGCTCAGCCCGTTTGAAAATGCGGGGTATCAGCTGCTGTTGCTGTAGGTCCATTTCTGTTTTCCAGCAGGTGGGTGTGTCTGTTTCTTTCCTTTCATCTCCATCCAGGCTTTCTTCTTTCAGGCACTTTCCGGTTTGTCAAGCCAAGTATGCCTGTCATGTTGGAACCCAGCCCTGGGACACTCACCAACTTCTCTTTGTGTTAGTATCTCCCTTGACTATGTTTCCACTCTTCCTTATCTTCCTAAAGCCTACCAATCCATTTGTATGGTCACCTACATGTCCTATTCTCCTTATTGTGGGTGCTCAAAAACCACCAGTTTCCCTGCTGACCTCACCTCTGTGTTTTCACTTCTTTTAGACTACGCCAAGCACAGGCCCCATAACCAAGATGTTCAATACACAGCAGCTATTATTATTCATATTATTTTTGTATGAAAATGTTCCATGTTACTATTGCTCATAATGCTTTTCTTTCTTTGTACTTGTGTGGATTTTCTTGGATTTGGGCTTCCAAGAGAGATGGGAGACTAGGAAATACAGCTCTTACTCATGCGACCCAAGAATAAGGGGACTGTGAGCAGGAAGGAGAGCTGTGATCTATAAACATGCTATTCACTGCCTACTCAGAAAGGGGTTTCTCTCAGGATCAGGCCCTTGGTGACTTTTACCTGAGTGTTGAAGTGGTTTCCTCTTTAAGCACAAGCCATCCCCAGAGGAATTTGCTTGCTGGAAGACACATGGTTCCTTCAGTTACACTTTGTTGAGTGAAAGCTTTGAAGTCCTATTTGGACCAGCTCAGAATGTCCTAGGTGAGTCCTACCTGGTGGGGTAATGGAGCCTCTACCATATTATGGGTTTTTGCTATGTCCTGGCTCTGATGGTAACATAATTCTCCGGCTTCCTGATATGCTATTCCATTGCTGCTGATTTCTGCTATTCTGCACAAGAATTCTCTAGATTGAGGAGCCTATATATAATGATGTCCCTGGCTTATTAATTTGAGATCCCCAGGAATGAGCTTCCGGTACAATCTATTCTTTCTTTCCTTTTCAACTTCCAAACTACAACATGAAAAACATAAATACTTATACCTAGGATTCTTTGATTGGTGTCTCCCTATAAGTCACAGGTTCTCACACATTTTCTACTCCAGGGGTTCTCAAAGTGTTACCACGCAGGGGAGCTTTTTCCATGGAATTCTGCTATGTCTTACTCTTTCACACTCTCTCTATTAAAGGTTACTAATTCCCATTAGTAATAGCCTTTAAGAATGTTGGGAAGGAGCACAGACTGATTAGGACTCTGATAGAGTGAGAAAAATATTTCTTATTTTTCTAGTTTTATTGGTATAATTGACATATAACATTGTATAAGCTTAAGGTATACAGCATGATAAAAAAGGTATACAGCATGGGCAGCCCCAGTGGTGCAGCGGTTTAGTGCCGCCTGCAGCCCCGGGTGTGATCCTGGAGACCCGGGATCGAGTCCCATGTCGGGCTCCCTGTATGGAGCCTGCTTCTCCCTCTGCCTGTGTCTCTGTCTCTCTCTCTGTCTGAATTAAAAAAAAAAAAAAGGTATACAGCATGATGATTTGATGCTTGTATATATTGTGAAATGATTGTCAGAGGAAGGTTAGTTAACACCTCCATTACCTCACATAATTACTTTTGTGTGTGTGTATAGTAATAACATTTAAAATTTAGTCTCTTAGCAACTTTTAGGTATATAATACAGTATTTTTAACTATAGTCATCATGCTGTACATTAAATCCCCAGAACTTATTCATTTTATAACTGGGAGTTTGTACCCTTTGATGAACATCTCACTATTTCCCTACCCCCATCTCCTGATAACCACCAGTAGAAACTCTCTGTTTGATGACTTTGGCTTTTTAAAAATGCCATATATAGGTGATATATAGTATTTTTCTTTCTCTGTCTGACTTATTTCTCTTAGCATAATGCCCTCAAGGTTTATCCATGTTGTTGCAAGTGGCAAAATATCCTTTTTTCCTTGTGGCAAAATAATATTCTATTGCATGTATATATACCACATTGTCTATATCTATTAATCTGTAGACACTTAGGTTGTTTCCAGGTCTTGGCTATTGTAAGTAATGCTGCAGTAAACATGGGAGTGCAGCTATCTCTTCAAGATCTTGATTTCGGGATGCCTGAGTGGCTCAGTGGTTGACCGTCTGCCTTTGGCCCAGGGCGTGATCCTGGAGTCCCGGGATCGAGTCCCACATCAGGGCTCCCTGCATGGAGACTGCCTCTCTCTCTGCCTGTGTCTCTGCCTCTCTCTTTGTGTCTCTCATGAACAAATTAATAAAATCTTAAAAAAAATCCTGATTTCGTTTCCTTTGGATATATAGTCAGATATGTTATTGCAGAATCATATGATAGTTCTGTTTTTAATTTTTTGAGGAACCTTCATACTGTTTTCTGTAGTGGCTACACCAATTTATGTTTCCACCAACAGTGCGCAGGATGCCTTTTCCTTCACATCTTTTAAGTATTGTTACCTATGTTTTTAGTGTTAGCTGTACTAGCAGGTACGAAGTGACATCTCCTTATGGTTTTGATTTGCATTTCCCTTCTGATTAATGATGTTGAGCATCTTTTCATGTATTTTTTGGCCATTTGTATGTGTTCATTGGAAAAATACCTATTCAGGTTCCCTGCCTGATTTTAAATTGGACTGTTTGTTTTTTTTTTTGCTGAAGAGTTGTATGAGTTCCTTATATATTTTGGATATTAAGGCCTTATCAAATAAATGGTTTGCAAATATTTTCTCCCATTTCATAGGCTATCTTTTCACTTTGTTGATTGTTTCTTTTTCTGTGTAGAAGGTTTTCAGTTTGATGTAGTCCCACTTGTTGAAATAAACCCATGCATACCTTGGAGATATTGCAGGTTTGGCTCCAGACCACTCCCAATAAAGTGAATTCTGCAGTAAAGTGAGTCAACTGAATTTTTTGGTTTCCCAGTGCATATAAAAGTTATGTTTACGTATACTATAGTCTACTAAGTGTGTTATAGCATTACATCTAAAAATGTATATACCTTAATGAAAAAATACTTTATTGCTAAAGAATGCTAACCATCATCTGAACTTTCAGGGAGTCTTAATTTTATTGTTGATTAGAAGGTGTTGCCACAATATGGATGGCTGCTGACTGATCATGGTGGTGGTTGCTGAAGGTTGGGGTGGCCATGGCAATTACTTAAAATAAGAAGTTTAACTCATTGACTGACTCTCTCTTTTATGAATTAATTCTCTGTAGCATGTGATGCTGTTTGATAACATTTCATCTACAGTAGAACTTTCAAAATTGAGGTCAATCCTCAAATCCCGTCACTGATTTATCAACTAAGTTTATGCTCTGAATCCTTTGTTGTAATTTGAACAGTCTTAACCAGGAGTAGATTCCATCTGAAGAAACCACTTTTGGGGCATCTGGGTGGCTCAATTGGTGAAGCATCTTCAGCTCACATCATGATTTCAGGGTCATGGGATTGAGCTTCATATCAGGCTCCATGCTCAGGGGGTAGTCTGCTTGTCCCTCTCTCCCTCTCCCCACTCATGTTCTCTCTCTCTCTCAAGTAAATAAATAAAATCTTAAAAAAAAAAAGAAACCACTTTCTTTGCTTATTCATGAGAATAAACTTCTCATCTCTGAAAATTTTATCATGAGGCTGGGAAAACTGCAGAAGAATGAAATTGGATCTCTATCTTACACAACTCACAACAATTAACTTGAAATGGATTAAAGACTTAAAGCATAAGATCGGAAACCACTAAAACTTCTAGAAAAAATACAGGAAAAAGCTCCTTGATATTGGTCTTGGTGGTGATATTTTGGATGTAATATCAAAAGCACAGGCGAAAAAGAGTGAAAATAAGTAAGAAAAATACTTCTTGAGCTTTAAGTTATCTGTCAGAGTAGACGATATAGGCCTTTTCTTTCTATTCTAATTCCTCCTCAACCATTACAGTTAAGCAGATAAAAATATATCTGAAAGCCCATCAACCAACCTACAAACAAACAAATCCAACTTCTCTCCCAAATCTCTGAAATTGTCCCAAAGTCAATCTTTCCCCCACCCCTTTCCTGATCTTCCAGATTCGATTCACCCATTTTGGACTATGTTTCTTTTGAACTTGCTTTTTACATCACCTTACCCATCACTGGCAGCTCTGCCCTTGTTTTTGGCCACCCCCCAAACATCACTCTCCCGAGAACCCTCAAACAATTATTGTTTGTGCTTCATTTGATGCTATTGCTTAGATGTGTGTGTGTGTGTGTGTTTAATTAGTAAGACTGTTTACTTTTTTTTAAAGATTTTATTTATTAATTCATGAAAGACACAGAGAGAAAAAGAGAGGCAGAGACATAGGCAGAGGCAGAAACAGGTTCCATGCAGGAAGCCCAATGTGGGACTGATCCCAGGACTCCAGGATCAAGCTCTGAGCCAAAGGCAGATGCTCAACTGCTGAGCCACCCAGGCATCCTAGGATTGTTTGCTTCTTGAAGGTACTGTAGTTTATACCCCCTAGAGAAGCTAGGATACTGACTTTCAAAAAAGCAGCAGCTCAATAAAAGTGTATTGATTGGTAACTGATTTTTTGCCTTAGTTAATACTTTATAATTTTCCTGCTTGCCCAGTCCTGCTTCTAGCCAACATGGGATTATGTATGGCACCTGGAGACAAAAATGACTTGGAGAACTGAAACCTAGGGATAATCCTATAAGCTCATTTAGAACAAAGGTTTAATTATCCCCCTATCAACTGAGCCTTTTATCTGAGCTGAGTTGCAATAAGGAACAAATTGGTGAGTTCCATTTGCTCTGCTTTCTTTGGCTGCTGTGAATAGCATAAGGAACACAAGTCAGAGTGAAGAAGCAAAGAATCTATACAAGACAGGTAGGTTTTATTAGTCATGTTGGCCAAAGAGCAACACATGTTAAGTGTATTATTGAAAACATGCTTGACCTTTCTGTGTGGAAAAACAAGCATTGGACAATTTGTTTCATGATAGACTAAGAGTAGTCTGGGATTGTTACTTTCTAGTCCCTAATTTTCCTCATTTATAAAACCAAAGGCTAAGTGGTACTGTCCCTGGAAATGGAGGTGGCCAAGTGCCAACACGGGGAATAGAAATAAGAAAGGGGATGTGCCTTTTCACTGCTGCCAAATGGGCGGGCTTTCTCCTTCCTCCTGTGTCCTCACTACCTTCTACCTTCTCAGGGTCAATAGCCAGAGGAAGCTTGTGACCGGTGGAAAGCCTATTGCATGCTAAAGGGATATTAATTCTACCTCCTAGAAACCTCTTCAGTCCATCTACCTCTTTCTTCCTCCACCATGACCTCCCTAGCAGTGGATTTATATTCAAAATATTTAATAGCTAGTGCAGTACAAGATTCTGACCTTTCATAATGGAAGTTGGTTATAAACCACCAAAATAATCATACTGGTCAGTTCTTTTATTTGGAATCTAAGGTCCATTTGCCTCTGGCCTCGACCTGTAAGGGCCTCCTAAAAGAACACTACAATGCACCACAATCCACTGCAAAATAACCAGAGTGATCCTGTTCAAGTGAAAATCTTATTTAGTGATCTCCTTACTCTTACTTCCTAAAACCCTTCCATGGCTGTCCAAAGCTCTTAAGATAATGGCAACCTCCTTAACATGGTCTTTAAAGCCTCACATAATTTGTCACCTGTCTGCCTGTAATATAATTGATAGCCTGTTTTCCACACAAAGCTGTAAGCTCCATGAGAGTAGGGACCATATTTGTTTTTTTCCCACAAGTGGTTCCCTAGTGACTACTTAGTATAGTGCCTGACACAAAGTAGGAGCTCATTAAATATTCTTTGAATGAATAAATAAATCATGAAATAGTCCAACTTTTCCAACATGTATTTTCATATCTAGTCCAGGATTCTTATTGTATATACATGTGAATGTTTTTAATAAATAGTTTTACAGAGGATACTTACTCATATTTCTTATATTGTTGAACTACAACAGTATTTTCCTAGTGGCAGATGTCAGACACCTGGGTGCTATTCTAGGCTTCCTCTTCTGCCCTACCCCCAACTAAATTGTCCTGTGGCACTATAGTTCTTATTTCTGAAAGATTCTCCCAATTTTCCCCTTCTCTTCAGCCCTTGGCTTTGCTCTGGTTCAGGTCTCATCATTTCTTGCAGTTACTTCCAACCTGATCTACCTACTTTTTTTTTTTTTTTTTTTATTCCTCTTTAGTCTGTCTTCTGAAAACCTGCCAGGGTAATTTTCTAAAACTGATTTAGTCATGTCATTCTCTGGCCTTAAATTCTTCGAGGTACCTATCCTATAAAGGATCAAGTTATAGCACAACACATAAAAATTTTCATAATTTGGGACTCCTCTACTATGGTTTGAGATCTTATTCATTTAATAGTTATTGAACACTTACTATGCACCAGGGGATCTCTTGGAAATATGGTGAATAAGATTGTACTTTCTTTGCCCTTATTGATAACACTGTCTAATGGTAGGTTCACTCCTTAGAACAACCATACAGAGCTAATATTTGTGGTTCCCCAAACCTACCACATTCTCATATTTCTTTGTTGTGACTAGAATGCCCCTTCTGTTCCTCACTTCTACTCACATCTATCTGACAAACTCCTATATATTTTTCAGGGCTTAATTTAGGAACCATTTTCTTGGGACACTTTGTCTGATCTCCTCTTGTCCCCCAGGGAGGATTTACTGTTCTTTAATTGTCCATCCTCTATCAGAGTACTGGTTACACTGTTTGTGTTTCTTTATTTTTCTGCACACTAATCTATAAATGCCATATCTCATGATATTTTATCTTAGTCATCATCATCTTTCCAGAGAATAGAAGAGTATCTTAAGTGGTAAGCAGGTATCCAATAGTTTTTTTTTTTTTTAATTTTATTTACTCATGAGAGACACAGAAAGAGAGAGGCAGAGACATAAGCAGAGACAAGCAGGCTCTATGCAGGGAGCCCGATGCAGGACTCAATCCTGGGACTCTAGGCTCTGGCCCTGAGCCGAAGGCAGATGTGTTTAACTGCTGAGCCATTCAGGCATCCCTTAATAGTTTGTTGACTGAGAAAATGTTTCCTTGGAATGTGGGACCCAAGAAGATATGGTTTATATTATGGGTCCTGTACCAAACAGTTTCAAGATACTAAGAAATAATAATTTATTGATATATTTTATTTATTTATTTAAAGATTCTATTCATTTATTTGAGAGAGAGAATACAAGCAGGGGGAGTGGAAGGGGGAGAGGGAGAAGCAGGCTCCCCACCAATCAGGAAGCTTGATGCAAGGCTTGATCCTGGACCCTAGGATCATGATCCAAGCTTAAGGCAGATGCTTACCCAACTGAGCCACTCAGGTGTCCCTATTGATATATTTTAAAGTTCAGTATATTTTAAAGTGTAGGGATCCATTTTATTCAATATTCTTTGTTTCTTTAAAAAATATTTATTTATTTATTTATTTGAGAGAGAGAGAGAGAGAGAGGAAAGGGGCAAGGGGCAGAGGGAAGCAGACTCCCCTGATTCAGCAGGGAGCCTGATTCGAGACTTGATTCCAGGACCCCAGGATCACATCCTGAGCTAAAGCCAGACACTTCACCAACTGAGCCACCCAGGTGCTCCCAATATTCTTTGTTTAAATGGAATCCAATTGTAAACTGACCTTTTATAATGCTTATTGTAAGCTATGATAATTAGCTTGTATAACTTGAATGATACACATAAAACTGTAACAACAGATCTCATTAGTAAAAATTTTTGTTTGACTCTTTCCCACTTTGATTTATGATGGACTTTGGCATGGTCTGGTAAGGTAAATGTTGATATTATCCCTCTTGGAATTTGCCAGATTTTATTCCTACTGATGGAGATAGACATTTTAGCAATTCATTTTCAAGCTGGGTCTGTCAGCCATCTCTTTCTCCTCAGGACACCTATTTTATTCCATTTTTTGGTTATCTTTAAGCATAAAGTCAACATTAACTACCTTATGTGATAGCAGAACCAGGTTAGAGCTCTCCAGGGTATGAGGATTCCAGTGGAGTACTAGGGATTAATCTTGTCAGTACACAAGTATTTATTAAGCATGTGGTCTGTGCCTATCTCTTAGTAAGGTACAATCAATTATTTCTGTTCTATTCTCCACTGTATTTCCAATGTCTAGTAAATGCTTAATGAATATTTTTTTTAATGAATAAAATTTTGGAAAATATGGATTCTATTTACGGAGGGGTTGGGAAGAAGAGTAGGGAGAGAACTATTCAGTACATTCCTGCTATGTGCCAGGCTCTATGTTCACACTTGCCACACATTGTAAGTTTTACAAGAGCCCTTTGAGGTGGATGTGCTTATTATTTTTTTTTTTTTACATTTGTCCCTTGTTTTCCCTGTTGCAGAGCTAAGGAGTAAAATATGAATCATAGAAACAGTATTGTATTCTTAGTTCTGTACATAAACTGCCTCTATTGACAGACTTTAGCTCTTCCAAAGTCCCCCATCACCAGTTATTATGGAAAATGAGGGCATCCCCTATGTAATTATGAAAATTGTCTTGTATTTGCCACTACCCTTCCTTTTGCCACATTGTGTCTATCATTTTCTTTTCCTCCCCAATCTGCTGTGGATATTTCTACCTGCAGATGTTTCCTGGGGTTGGGCTGTGCAATATTCTATGGCCTTGAGGCTGTTCCATTGTCACATAATGATCTGTTTTGTCTGCAGATGCCAACAGTGTCATCTTGGAGAAAAACAACTAAGTGTCCAGATTATCTCTCTCCAGCAGAGGAGAAAACATCTGGAGGAAAGAGCTGTTGTGGAACAAGACACTCATCTGATGTGCTCTTACATCAGATGAGTGTCTTGTGTATGTGTGGAAATCAGGGGCATGGAAATTGCTGCTATGCTACTGGAGGAGGGAGTGTAGCTGGAGCTTCAGGATAGAGTCCACGTCTGACTCAGTCGACCTGAAAATAAAGTTTATTGTTAAAATAAGCCTTTCAGCCCCTTGGGAGTAGAAGAGAGGTTAGAGATATTTGAAAACTGATAGAAAATGTCCTTGGGGGAGCAAGTAGTATATCCTTATTTGTAGATAACCACCAAGGTCTAATTAGGTGAAAGATATGATAAGAATAAAAAAATTAGCCTGGCAGATACTGTTAACCTTTTCCTCTTTCTCTATCTATGAAGGAAGAGGAGGTTTCTGTTTTTGTTTTTGCTTCAACAGTCCCAGGAACTGGGGTTTGTTCTGATCAATGTCTGGGGTATGCTATTTAAAGGAGCTCCCAAAGTCTAAATTTATATCCAGGACACAGGGCAGAGAACTATTCAGGAAGAAAAATAGATTGAAATGTAAGGGATGCTGAGAGAAATAAAGCAGTAGTATGGACTAGAGTTTTAAGGGTAGAGAAGATAAGTGTGTGTGTGAGAGAGAGAGAGAGAGAGAGAGAATGATTACTGAGCAGCTGTTATGAAGACTTAAGAGATAACAATGAAAAAGAGGATCTTGAGGGGATATGCTTTCTCTTTGAAAAATCTTAGTAAAAATTTAAGGTGTTTCTAAGTGTATCTTTGAGTTTTGAGTTGGACTTCTGTTTCTGTTAGATACAGCACTGGTCTAAGACTGGCCATGAGAATGGTTCAACTTTGTTTCACCATCTAATGGGGAGCCGTTATGAAGCCATGAAACCATTGGCAAACAGTGATGGAATGTGAGGTGCAGACAGCGTTTCCAGAGACCAGACAAAGCAGGAATTAATTTGCACTGTGGTTGTTGGTGAAGGTTTCAAAGAGTTTAATGGAATGTAGCTGGAGTCAGATCTCAAAAATACATAGGATTTGCATAAATGGGGAGAAAAAAGATTTTGGCGGGTGGAAATTTGCCTACATAAAGGCATGAAGTATGAATGAACATTGTATCTAAGAGGGGCTAGTCACAAGTTTAGCCTAAGAGGAAGAGAAGCAAGAGTGATGAGTAGTAACTGGGAATTAGAATGTATCAGTAAAGTGGGGTCAGGTTATAGAGGGGTTTAGAGACTGCACCAAGGAGGCTATGAAATTTACAAAGAATAGAGTGTATTCTGTAGAGTGATGAAAACTAGAGTTTAAAAAAGAGTCATCTGGAGGAAGTGATTGAAATGGAAGGAGCCTGGAGACTTTTTGTTTTAAATCCGTATGTGTGAGGCATTTAGGGTTTGGATTTGGTGGAGAGGAAACGTTGAAAGGACAAATCATAGGACGGCAACTAATTAGATATTCAGGACAGATGTGAGATCAGATTTAAATATTCTAATTTTTCTGGTCTAGAGGTTTTGGATAATTATGGCTTCATTCTTTCACATATCAACTTATTTTTCACTCATTCATTGAGTATATATTGATATGTAATATATTTTTCATACTGGAATACAGTGAAAAAAACACTGAAAAGACATTGAAAACTTCCTGATTTTTTGGAGCTAACATTCAAGAGAGGGAGACACAGAGAATAAAAATGTAAAAAGTAAAATATATAGCATATGAGCTGATGGTAAGTTCTTTAAAGAAAAAAATGAAGCAGGGAGGGGGAATGAGTTGTGGATAGGTAAAAAAGTTTACAGTGATAAACAATTGAAGTGGGGGATTTGGATAAAGAACTAGTTGTCAGGGAAATATGGGATTTGGACATATCCATGGTGTTACTTTCTGAGAAATGTAGGCAAATAATTCTTACGGGATATTAGGATTGGGAATGTATATTTGGGAGTCACCAGCATAGCTGTAGTAAGTGAAGTTCTCATTTAATCCTTAAAGAAGCAGGAATTGATGGAAGCCTGAGATCTTAACCCTGAAAGCTGCCCATATTTTGGGAGAATTTCTTGGGAAAATGAAGACAACTCAAAGAGGAGCAGTATTCATGATGTCACCAGAGTTAGAAAGAAAGTCAGGAAAAGAAGAGAACTTTATCCTTAAGGATGTTTTTCTGTTATTATATAGGTTATAACTGAAAGGTTAAAAGTTTGTCAATAATGTCTTCCTATACCCACAATCTTAATCATCCTCTAATAATGTCTTGAGACAGTTTCTACAAGAATCTGGAAGCTTGCTTATTGAAAGGGCGAAGAGCCCCTTTGTTGCCCAGAAATGAATAACCAAAATATGATTTATTTTTCTCTTAACACCAAATGAACCATTAAAATTACAGTTCCCCAAATAATGAGTACCTTATGGGTCTTTCAGACCTTGTAGAAGTGTTTATTTCACAGCTAATGCATCCATTACTTTGTATTAAACTATAGTGTCCTTCTATGTGTCAGCCCCTGATCTTCAGGTTCATACTCTAACACAAACACCACTAATGTGGCAGGGCATGAAGGCCCTTTATACAGGGAAAATCTAGTAAGCAAATATAATCCATGAAACAAAAAGTAAACAAATAAGTGACTAATACTGTGGTCTGAAGGGAATGGTTTACCAATTAGGCAATGGCTCCTCATCATTTTACAAGGTAATGTTACTAATCCCTTCCTACAAAGTTAAGTCTCCTAATGTACCTGACATTTGTTTCTTTCACATAAGAATCTTTTTATTTTTAATTTAAAGGTTACTAAGGTAGACAGATGAAGGAAAGAATGCCCTGAGACTCTGAGGGATTGAATTATGAGTCTTAGTCTGTGAATTGTAAAGGCATCCTCTTCTGACACTCTTGTGTGAACTTGTAGGCCGGTATGATAAACAATGGTGAAGCAACAACAACATAATTCAGGAGACTTTAAATGATTGTGACCTACATCTCATATTACAAAAACTTAAATATCAACGATCTCTTGTAAGTTAGTATGTATTTGCGTGAAAATTTAATAAGAAAGAAATGAATACCATTTAATATTGGTCAAAAGTCCCTGAGACACTAATTTAAAAAGTTAATTTACTACCTCTTTGTTGTATTTGTTAACTTATAG
This sequence comes from Canis lupus baileyi, assembly GCF_048164855.1. Classification (NCBI taxonomy): domain Eukaryota; kingdom Metazoa; phylum Chordata; class Mammalia; order Carnivora; family Canidae; genus Canis; species Canis lupus. Next base: position 62,615,416 of record NC_132841.1, read on the forward strand.
GGAAATGATGGCAATGATTGCAACAAGAATTTCTTCTCTTATAATAATGTCCCATGAAATCCTTAGAGGCTAAACATATTTGTTTCCATCCTTAAGTTACACAGACCATCTTTCAGTACTGGAAAGAAGCAAGCAATCATCCTTAGTTTTGATGCTCATGAATTATGACTCACGCCCTGTTTGGGAACCTGGAATACTTGAATAGTATTATCCTTGACTTGCAAGCTCAGGTTTTGCTATTGGAAGGAAATGCTTCCATTCTCACATTCTCTCTGCTCTCTCTCTCTCTCTCTTTTTTTTTTTTTTTAATAAAGTTCAGAACTAAAAGGAGTAAACATTTTTTAAAAAATATTTTATTTATTTAATAAATGGCTGTCATGAGAGACACACACACACACAGAGAGAGAGAGAGAGAGAGAGGCAGAGACACAGGCAGAGGGAGAAGCAGGCTCCATGCAGGGAGCCTGATGCGATGCGGGACTCGCTCCTGGGTCTCCAGGATCACGCCCTGGGCTGAAGGCAGGTGCTAAACCGCTGAGCCACCCAAGGATCCCAAGAGTAAACATTTTTAGTTTGAATATTTTTTTATTTTTCCTTTTCTGTAGATATTAAGCATAATATCACTATTCATGATCTGATAATGACAAGTGTTTGAAGACAATGTGATGTCATTTATTTTAGTTGCCTGTTTTTCGTCAGACTAGGTATTTCTCTTACTAAAGTTGATTCACTTTTGTATTTATTGTTTCCTTTGTTGGGAAAAAGGAGTGCTTACTTTTATAAGATATTTATTAAAAAATTAACATATACCAATTCAATATCATTCTCAGTACCATATTTAAAATAGCTTAAATATTGTTTTAGATGTAGAGTTCTGTAAAATCAAGGAAACAGTAGTTAAATTGATTTTCATAATCCCTCCATAGGATCATCTGGAATATATTAAACATATCTTCCCTTAACCTTACCATAAAATCTATGGGGAAATAACTATTTTTACAAAAGTGAATCATTCTTATTTGGTTACTGAAACTGAGGGCACAGTCAGATTTCTTTCTTTGTTAAACTAACTCCAAAGATGCTTTACTACATGGTTTAGTCTGGCCAAATAAAAAGAGAAATTGAGACCAAGATTCAAGAAAAGTATGTGTAGTGTACAATATCTGTGTTGGGATATGCTTTGAAAGACTGAAAAAAACTTTACATATATTTTAACATATCACATATCTTTACATATTATTAACATCTTAAAAAGCTGGACATAAAATGAAATGTGTAAAAGCCAACATTATGTCATGAGGAGCAGAAAAGAGAAGAAGCAGACATTATAACTTTCTTATATGCTTTATACCAAAATTCTTAAAAAAAAGAAACCAACCAAGAATGTGGCTTGCAGCCATAGGTGTAAAATAGATTATAAATTAATTTGGAAGCAGGTGTTTCCATGGTTGTGGGAAGAACAATGCCAAATGAACATTTCCATAGCATTAACAGAGCAGACTGTGGTTATGCTTACAACAGGCAAGAAAGAGAAATAAGATCATAATGCTGGAACATATTCCTCACTTTCTGAAACAAAACCTGGAGCCATAAATGCTGCAGCTGGAAGAGTTTTGTAGGAGTTTTGATCTTGGTGGGCGAATTCGGCATTAACATCTTTAACTCAGATGCATAGCTTGCAGTAAAATCCATATCCACAAGTTATTTTCTATTCCCAACTGTGAAGTTTCTGTTCTTTCTTTTTCTTTTAAAAGGAAATAAACAAAGACCAAAAATTATTGTATTTGTTAAACTTCAATTTATCATTTCTTGGAGCAAGTAAAGTTGCAAAACAAATTCTCAAGCTAGCCATATACATAGTTATGGTATTATTATGCTTTATACTCACTGGCACAGAATCCCATTCCATTAGTGAGCTGTGTTGAAGAATAACAATGTCTATGCTTTCATGGGTGATATTTTCCTCTGATAAGAGTTGTGTTTCTACTTGATTATAGATTTCATATACTAGTTTTCCTACACCCAATTCTAGTAATTCTCCTCCCCCATCTTATTTTCATTTTAGGGTGAGGAAAAAAATCTAACATAAGACTCATTTGTCATTTTATTCCCTGGCTGCCTCTGAATGACAACTGTGATATCTTTTCTATTCTATTCTTCATAGAACTTAGACATATTATCCAATACATATACACAAATTAAAATGAAAAAGTTACCTGGCCCTCCTAATAGCCATTTGCTTGATTATTAATGAGATTATAATATAGCACAGTTGACTTCATAATTAAAATATGTAAATACATACACATTTAATATAAAACATATTTGAATATATGTATATAAATACTAAAGATGTAAAGAAATAAATACAAACAGTTGATCTTATTATGTTTTAGTCATAGCTTCAATCTCTGCTTGTATTTTTATTAACTTAGAACTACTAGGCAAAAAATAAATAAATGAATCACGTATCAAACAATTATTTCTTACCATCCTCCTCAAATTGAGTAATCATCTACTGAATTGCCTGGTTATTTAGGTTTGGTTGAATCATATGGCATTGTTATTTCCACAGGAGAAACACAATTGAATATTATCAATGTCATATGGTTCAGTCTAATAGATTCAGTTTCAGTCAGCAGTCACGTATTTCCCTCGGCTGCTTCTAACTAAAAATATATGTATCAGAAATCTTTCTTCTGTGCACTTCCATTGTAGGGATTCAGCTTTCCCCCACTAATTTACCATGTGTTCTTGTTTTTTCTTCAAAGAGCCCATTTTTTTCTGCCTTCATGTTCTTTTTCCTTTCTTCTATTGTTTCTGGGAGAGAGAGAGACAGACGGAGAGAGGGAGAGAAGGTGAGAGAGACAGAGAGAGAGAGAGAGAGAGAGAGGAGGACTAGAGAAAGATGGGGTGTGATCTTTCCCCATGAAACTGTTCCCAAACCCTCCTAAAGGTTCTACACTCAAAAAATGGGTGTGAGTAGATTTTTGTAGAAACCAGTAAACATACTGGGCTTCCTGCCTAGACTGATGTGTGGGAGTATAGAGGCAGAGCCCAAAGAAACCAGTCTGGAGCACTCAAAAGAATCATGAGGAGGATTTTGCCTTTCACAGTCCTATAGAATTTGGGTTTTTCCAAGTTTAAACACAACTCCAAGTTCCCTATTTGATATATGTTCATTTTGGAGTCCTGTCCAGTATCATTGGCATTAAGGGGCAGACCTGAACCAACAGCACAGCCTTAGAATGACTTCTAAACTGTAGGGTGTATTGTACACGGAAATTAGGGGTTTGTTGGATTGGCTAAAAATCCTGATGATTTTGGAAGTTCCATGTAAATTTAGATTAAAGTTGCAGTAACCATTCTGAGATAAGCAATATAGCCTTTGGGGGAAACTGCACTATTTAATATTGGCTACTTCATAAAGGAGCCAGGTATATGCTGAATTGTAAACAATATGGGTGGTAACTTTTGTCAGTATAAGGGACATAAGAACATACTTAGCACTTCCTGGTATGCAGTGTGGTTTTGTGAATTAAGAGAAGAGACATTTTGTGGTAAACTCCAACCAACAGGAAAAACCACTGCTCTTTCAGAAATCAAGTTCAGGAAATATGAAAGAAGCCAGAGAGGTGACTACTCCAGCACTATGAGCAAAGGTGCTCATATGAACATTTAACATTTTTTGTATGTTGCTGAGGCCCTAGAAGAAAGAGCTGCAGAAGGTAGGGGGCCCACTTAACAATATCCCCTCCAGTATGGGTCTGACTCTGAGGGTGAAGAAAATGTGGCATAGGGTTTACATTGGGAGTTGCACCCCCTTCCTGGGGCTCCCTTAAGCCTGGTGCTGTTGACTGTATTAATGATAGTGCTGCATTCATAGACTTCTCTCTGATTCTTTGGAGACCTGTGCTGCCAGAAAGGACTTTGTGTGTTGGGCTGAGTGTGAGAGACCCTTCAAGTAAATAAAGAGGCAAAGCCAGAAGAGGATTCCAACAGAATTGTTAGAGATTGGATTTCTCTATGGCCATTGGAGAAGAATGGGGAATGTGAAGGCTGTAGGGTGAGGAAGGTCTGTGATATGGAGGAGAACTGCAAGCTAGGTAATCCACATGCTGCATTTTCTCCTTACCTTTTTCTGTGGGGGAGAACTTGGTAAAAGCTGTCCAGACTGCTAATATTCCCCTTTTTCTCCTTCACCTAGAAGAAATTTTAATAAGGTGCAGAAAATTACATTCACTGGAGTTCACTTAGTTGGATAAACGCTTATGAAAGTGCTTGGGGTATAGAATGAGATTCCAAGGATATGGATGGAACTCTTTTGAGCTAGACAGCAAAGAATTTGCTTACTTCTTGGAAGGGAGGAAAGGAGAGACCGGTACTGGTGAACCCACTCAAATAATGGTGGGTCACAACTCTATAATGCAATCTTTCTTTGTGACTTTAAATTTGTAATCAAGGTAATAAATCCAAGAAATACTTGAGCATGAGTGGATTTTTAGTGGAAGCCAATAAAGAGACTCCATGTGGAGTCCTGGAAGTGTAGGGATGGGAGAGCATGAAATCAGAGAGAAGGATGTGAAACTTGGACATCACCCAGAGAATTCTGCACTCTCATAGGCTGTATAATTGGCAGCCAAGTTTAACCAGATCCGTGATGGATGTGTGTGTGTGTGTGTGTGGTCACCTAGCTGCATAAAAGGAGTCATGTCTTCCTGGAATCTTCCTGCTCCAGGACTGTATGTTTCCATGACAACACTTGATACACTGTATTGTAATTACAATCCTTCCGACTTTTTTCCTCCCAGACACAGGCATTTCTAATCCACTGAGCTATCACTGTTCTCCCTTTCAAAGGCTCCCTTGTCTCTCTGTTTCCATAGAAAGTGCATGTAGAGGAGGCAAAATTCTTTCAAATAATTTTAACCTTGTCCCTATCAGATGGATCTAATAAGACCAGAAAAAAAAAAAAAAAAGGGATCAGGGAATCCCCTTGTAAATCCTATGTGACTGCCATACTCATTTCTGCCTTCATATATTGTTTATCCTAGCCTGCCTAAATACTTTTATTCTGTTCAAATCTTATCTATCCTTCAAGGCCTACCTAAAGGTACAACTCCTGAACTTCTCTTTAATCTTTCTAGTCCTTGCTGATCTCCTTTCTAGCATTAATCTTATCTCTCTAATTCTACTGCACTCCTCTTTGAGGATGAGGCATATTTTATACTTCTGAAACCTCCATAGTGCCTAGCACGATGCTGAGTGCATAGTACGAAATTCATTTAAACATGTGTTGCTAGCTATGTGCAAATATTATCTATTGATTAGAAATGTAAGCCCCTAGGGGTCAGGGCCTAGGGCTTGTAGGTGTTTTTTGTTTGTTTGTTTTTGTTGTTTTACACAAAGTTTCATATATTTTCATTTATTTAACTATTTTGAACAATGAGGACCATGAAAGCACTAGAAACCTCATTAAAATTCTCAATGGGATGCATGCTTGCTCTGATAACTTATGATGGATATGAAATAGCAATGAGCTATTCTGTAGGAGTATTCCTAGTGGTCAGGAGAACAATTATTATAATCATTACCTACTAAGATTTTAACTGATTTTCCTTTGTGCAAATATTTCTGTAAAACTTCTTAAAGGACCCAGTATTTTGACTTTGAATTCATCTGCATTGAATAATGAATTATTATTACTAAAGGAGAGATAAGAGCAAAGTATAAGTAGAAAATTAGCAACCATTATAAGATTGGAAAATGGAATTAGTCCAGAGTGTCTTTACTCAAAGATCTCATACCTTCCTTAAAGCCTTATGTTATTAATAATAATAATAAAAAACTTTGTCAGCTACTTGGATCCAGAGAGCATTCCAAGACCAACATAAATGGTTTCATGGAGCCAAGTGTTCAGGGTTTGCATAATTGCTAACACTGTACTTCTCAACTTTCATAAGACAAACCCATCTTCAAAATTTATTTATGAGATGAATAATTGAGCCTGAAAATTTGATTCTGACATTTCCTGTCCCTATTGTGGACCTCTGAACAATTGTCTTAATCACGTTTTTAGTGGTGTCCAAGAATGACATTCTTCTGATGACTTTTAAGCAGAAACCACATAAATTTTTTTAGCATTAAGCGATAGACTCAATTTTGGTAACCATTTCCTTTGGGGCATGCAGTTGTGCCTCTTTCACTTGTGGAGTAGGTCCTACTGAAAGGGAGCAATCACACCCTTCCCCCAATCTTCCTTCATGCCATCAATACGTAGAAGATTTGACTTCATGAAAAGCCTTTCTGTATCATAGACAAAGGATATTCTTTTTCATCTCTGTAAAAGTTATCTTTCCCAGGGAATCACATAGAGAAGGGTTGGGTAAGGCAGGAATGAACTGACTCATTGATATATCTCCCATGAACTCTCTGGATTGCTTTAGAGGGATGAAATTGAGCAGTTGAACCACTGTCTAAATTCCAAGGCAGGGAACTGGCTTAAGGACAACAAACACAGTTCAGGCCTACATAAAATAGAGGGCTTTCTAGGGGATCAGAAAAAACCTGTTTTGCACAGGTGCTACTCTAATTGTGATCCAGAGCTATGGAGAATTTCACAGTATGCTGCAATTCCTGCATTGTGACCACAGCTGCTATAATTCAAGCTCCTCCCCACCCTGTGTGGTGGTCTTGCATTGTTACATAGGTCCATAATAGGATGCACATAGAAACACAAAGGAAGATATCAAGGCTTGGGCCTGATTCCAGTGAGGGGGTAGCTTTGCTCCCACAGTTAGGTTTTGTTTAATAGGGCTTTGGAGAGGCAAATGCACACATAGAAAATTTCTTCCAATATACAGAACCACTTGTTTTAGCAGTTACCAAATAAAGATTGCACTTGCTTTTAAGTTAAAGTAGAGGTCAAATGAAAGAAAAAGAACTCTGGTATTCCAGAGACTGACACCTAGGCCAAAAGGATATAAGTTTCTGTTAATAGTGCTTTTTGGCATTCTCACCCTTAAAAGGTGGTTAGGTCCTGATTGTTAGTAAGTCTTTTGTACACAAAATGTTATATTACTATTATTGATTCTGGGGGTAAGAATAGAAAATGTCCAATTATTTTCTTTAATGAGTTCACTTGATTGAAAGTGGGTCATTTAGTGGTCTGCATTTAAACTGGTGGTTGTTGGGGCACATGGGTGGCTCAGTTGGTTAAGCATCTGACTTTGGCCAGGTCATGATCTCAGGGCCCTGCAATCGAGCCTCACGTCAAGCCCACATCGGGCTCTGCACTCAGCTGGGAGTCTGCTTGTCCCTGTGTCCCTCCCTCTACTTGTGCTCTCTCTCTCTCTCTCTAAAATAAATACATAGGGATCCCTGGGTGGCGCAGCGGTTTGGCGCCTGCCTTTGGCCCAGGGCGCGATCCTGGAGACCCGGGATCGAATCCCATGTCGGGGTCCCGGTGCATGGAGCCTGCTTCTCCCTCTGCCTGTGTCTCTGCCTCTCTCTCTCTCTCTCTCTGTGACTATCATGAATAAATTAAAAAAAATAAAATAAATACATAAAATCTTAAGAAAAAATAAAAGCAACTGGTGGTTGTGAATGTCCTTGGGTGTTGTCATCTCGTATGGTGTTGGCACAATATTATAACACATTTGGCTTAGTAAAGTAGACCAGAGAGATAGAGAGAGAGAGAGAGAGAGAGAGAGAGGGAGAATATGAGCAGGGACGGGGGTGGGCAAAGGGAGAGAGAAAAGCAAACTCCCTGCTGAGCAGGGATCTGTACACGGGGCTGGATCCTAGCACCCCAAGATCACCACCCAAGCTGAAGGCAGATGCTCAACTGGCTGAGCCACCTGGGCACACCCTGCATTGTTGTTGTTGTTGTTGTTGTTTTTAAGACTTATTTATTTATTTGAGAGAGAGAGAGAGCAATGTAATTGTGGTGGTGGTGGTAGGGGCAGAAGGAAAGGGAAAGAGAAACTTTAGCAGACTCTGTGCTTAGCACAGAGCCTGACTTGGGCTCGATTTGACAACCCTGAGACAAGGGCCTAAGCCAAAATAAAGAGTTGGATGCTTAACTGGCTGTGTCACCCAAGCACCTGATAGAGTAGACCACTGTTTAAGATTGTATGTTTGGTTTGCTATACTTTCTGGGATGAGGAAATAAAGAACTTCATCTCTGTGAAATTAATCTTTAAAAAAATCAACAAATAACTTTTTTTAGTTATTCAGAATTCCTTTTTGAACTAACAGTGTGATTGCTTTTTAATTTTGAAAATTTTGTCACCTTAGCCTAAGTGACAGATCTTTACTCTTAAGCTATTTGGGGGCATTCCTACCTCCCCAACTTTCTATAGGACTTTTCTTTTGTCTCTCAACTCTATGTAAATTCTTTACTGTCATTTTTTCACATAGCTGTATTTCAGTGCTTTTTCCTTCCTGTACCCATAACACCATATATATTTTATTGGTAAGGGGATTGTAAATTATTTAAAGGTTAGGGACTGTGGCATACTTGTCTTCATATCTCTATTAATCTGAATGCATTTATTAACTCAAAGATTATCCCCCGCCTCTTACTTCTTATACAAACCTTTGTTTCTTTTTAAAATATACTCTCCTTTTGTCATCCTACTAAGAGATATACTTTGTTAGTAACTTTAACATAGTGGTCCTCAACATTAGGATTATATGGAAAACTTCAAAAAAGTGCTGATTCCTGGTTCCCCTCCCCAGGAATTCTGATTTGATTGGTCTGTAGTGTGGCCTGGGCTGTAAGGTTTTAAAGGAGCTTTCTACATGATTCTAATATCCAGTCAAAGTAAAGGGCCACTGCTCTAGTGTCCTGTCAACTTCAGACATGAGTTTATTTGAGTTTGCACTGTGTTTAGCAATTTAATTTTGCAATGATCTTTACTTATGATGATGATGATGATTACGATAACAATGATGATGAGGACCATAACTACTAAAAGTTATTGAGCACTTCTTATATGCCACGCACTAAACACTTTATAATTTATTTTACCTTCCCAAAAATAGTAAGAGGTAAGATATGCTATTACTCCCAATTTACAGAAGAAGGAATTTAGACATAGTGAGGTTAAGTAAATTGTATTAAGTCACATAGCTGATAAGTGACAGAGATGAGATTCGTACTCAGGCAGGCTAACTTCAGAGCCCACATTCCCAGCTGCAGCAGTATGCTATGGTCTGTCACACCTTCTTCTTGGAACAGTGACTCTTGATTAATGGGGTTTTCCAATTACCAGAAAAAAATTGCTAGTCAGTCATATAAATTTCCCATGTTGCCTTCATCTATATATAGCTCTGCAATGAGCAGTATGATGAGGAGGAAATTTCTTTCTTCTTTCTTTCTTTCTTTCTTTCTTTCTTTCTTTCTTTCTTTCTTTCTTCTTTCTTTTTTTTAGATTTTATTTATTTATGAGAGACAGAGAGAGAGAAAGAGAGAGTGAGAGGCAGAGACACAGGCAGAGGGAGAAGCAGGCTCCATGCAGGGAGCCCGATGTGGGACTCAATCCCGGGTCTCCAGGATCACGCCCTGGGCTGAAGGCGGCACTAAACTGCTGAGCTACCTGGGCCACCCAAGAAATTTCTTCTAAAGAATGAATACACAGATCAAGATATATAAGAAAACATGCCACAGAACCAGAGATCTCAATCATGGCACTTTTGACCAGTAGCAACCCCTTTCTGGTTGTGACAATCAAAAATATTTCCAGACATTGCCAAATGTCTCTCTCATCGAGCCCTCATCGAGAATCACCACTCTAATCAAACAGCTTTCAAGCCAGTAATAGTAATTAAACTTAAAGTAGTAAGATGTTTTGATTGATAGTGACACTTTTTTCAAAACAAACATATCATAGTTTATTTATTCAAATGAGTGTTTCTACCCAAGTAATCAACTTGGAACTCTTATTTATCCAACAAGATATTTAGAGCCAAGTCTGGTCAGCAAGGTATGTTGATGAAGAGGAACTGTAGATTTTGTAACTCTAACAACATGGTCTCTCTTGTATGACTCATAAACTGTCTTTGACAGCCATCAAACAGGAAGAGTTCAAACTAATGTTCTGATTAGTGATGTTCTTTGCAAGAGCCCTTCCAGAGTTTCTCCTCTAAAGTATAATACTAGGAATGCCTGGGTGGCTCAGTGTTTGAGTGTCTGCCTTTGGCTCAGATCCTGGAGTCCGGGGATTGAGTCCCACATCGGGCTTCCTACATGGAGCCTACTTCTCCCTCTGCCTATGTCTCTGCCTCTCTCTCTGTGTCTTTCATGAATAAATAAATGAAATCTTAAAAAACAAAACAAAACAAAACACAACAAAACCATAGCTGCTTTAGTCTTGTATAAGGCTCTCTGGAGGTGGTGCCTTGAGCCTCTGTGTTTTGTTTTGAAAATCTCCTCAAGACATCTTAATGCATAGACATGTTAGTGAATCAATTTAATAAGACATAAACTTGGTTGAGTAAAGGTAGCCTGCAATCCATGTTTTCCATGACTCATAAAGCAATAGTGGGGCCAGGTCAGGCTTCTGAGCAGGGGAGTAACCTTCTGTAGTTTTGGAGATACCAAGATGATAATATTGATTTAATATTAGAGAATTCAAAAGGGGTTAAATAACCTATCTTAGTTTATCCAGCCAGTAATGGCAAAGCAAAGGAATAATTCTCTAGTTTTTTTATTTTAGTTCAGGGGCAGACCAGAGAAAGAATTAAGAAATTTGTTGGACAGCTGGAGTGGAAGAGAAGTTAGAATAATTTGGAAGGCATCTGTATGTTGAGAGGACATTGAAGAGCAGGAGGGAAGAAAACTGAACACCTGCCATATGCTAGTTTGTATCTCATTTAATCTTACCAATATCCCAACAGAGTAGTAGTGGCACATCAAGGGAGCTGAGGCTCAGAGTGGTCAATAATATGCCCAATGTCACATAGACTGAAAGTGAAACTTAAATCTATGTTTGCTGGCTCCAGAGTTGATTTGGTCTTTTATCTGAGGCAGTGGTTCTTTACTCCGCAGGTTTCCCCCCTCAGGGACAGCTGGCAAGGTCTGGAGATGTTTTGGGTTGTCACAATTTAGGGTAGGGTGGGACTGCTACTGGTATCTAGTGAGTACAGGCCAGATACACTGTTCGACAATGCACAGAACAGGCATAAAGAATTATCCAGCTCAAAATGGTGCTAGTGTTGAAGTCAAGAAAACTTGACCTAGAAGTATGGTTGTAGCTCAAGAAGTTGGAAATTAAAGGCAACTTTATGAGTGAGATAATGAGATGGCTCCAAACATTCATGCATTAGTTAGGTGTCCAGTTAAATCGAGCTGTGCTTCATCTCCTTCCACTTGAGAGTTATTTGGGGCTGATATGTTGCTGTCTACATTGTAAATGTGGAAACTGACCTTCTCATGCCTTACTGTGCTTCTCTACACAAGCTTTCCTTTAAGATCTCAGATGGATTTACCACAAGAATAGCCTTTGTGCCAGTTTCTAACCACCTGTTAAGATGAGGAGGCTTTTGACTCCCTATTTTTCTTTCTTTTTTCCTCTTGGTTTATTATTACTATTATTATTTTTCTTTTTTATGGCCCATTGAGTTCTTGGCAGATCTGTTAGACATTTGCTCCAAGTTTCTCATTTTGGGTCCTTTGTTTGAGGGAGAGGTCCTTGTTTACCAGGACCCAAGTGGAAACGTCTAGAGGCCACAATAAGGCAGCCATTTTTAGTCACTTTCCACCTGGGCTGAATATGAGCCAGAAGATAAGAGGCAAAACATATCCCATTATCAGGCCCCTAAGCCATTGACTGCCCTGATTTCTCTCACGGATATTCTTGTTTCAGTGCCAGTAAGCCCACATACTCTGTTTGTGGTGGCTTGGAGCCAAAATCCAGGTGTGATATTCCAAAGCATTCTTGTAGAGGAGTTTTCAGCTGGTATTTTGTTTACCTGCATTTTTGGCTAGTCTCAATCCTTTGGGAGCCAAAAGCTTACAGAACTGTAACATTTCTAGCTCTTACCATACCTGTCTATAAAATATGCATGAATACAGACTTTACACAATGTGTCTGTAGCCTTTGGTGACCCCTTCCTTGCCTTTATCTTTTTTCAGGAAATTCCAAGAGGCTATGGAAACACCTCCTATCTAGTTCCTGCTTTTTGGAAATCTGGTACCCTCATAAAGTGCTCTGAGCCCCCTGGCAGGAAAAAAGGCATCTTATAAAGCCAAGGTCTATTATTTTTGGGATTACTTCCTATTTTTTAGTAGAAGATCCTTCTCAAATGTTCATGTTAAGATAGTACTGGAGGAAAATTATAACAAAATATAACAGCCATAAATAAATTATACCATTCTATTCATTCTAGGAAGAGAACTAAAAATACCTAGATTTGGATTTCAGTGTGTTTGGCTTTGAGATCACAGTCATTTCCTAAACCCTCCTCTTTGGCTTCTTTGGGGCCTTTGTGATGTTCCTATCATTTGGGGGCTCGGATGTGTGTGTTCTGGCTGGCTCTGTGACTTCCTCCTGCTCTTACTTCTGCTACTGCTCTAGGCCTTTATCTCTGATGTCCGCCTTGGCCTCTGGTTTGCAGGGCAGTAGGGCAGGTAGAGGGCACAGGTCAGTAGACAGAAACAGCGGTAGAGGGTCTGCAGACAAGTTCTGTTCTTATTACTTATTATTGTTGACATGTAGAGTCTTTCAATCTTTTTTCTGTCATCTGTTAAATGGGTATAATGCTGTCTGGCTTCTTCACCCTACACATGAATTAAGAGGACTTTACCTTATTTACTAAATCAATACAATGCCTGGTGCCTAGTAGCCACACAATAACTATGTGTTGAATGAATGGATAAGCATCATGTAAAAGTCTCTAATTCTAAATGAATTTAAGGTACTGCTTTTTGGGGGAAGATGTTGCACTTTAAACTACTCTGTTTTTAGCATACAGAAGATAAAATATTTTGACATTATTTCTGCCCTAACTTGCTCCTGGCCTCGGGCATGCAACTATCAGAAGAGCACAAGGAATGAGATTATCATAGACCTTTTGATATCAGTAGTGAGGGAAAGTTCAGAGCCTCAGTGTGATTTTAGTGGAAAATGCTTATTACTATTTATTATGTACTTTTCATGTATAGAATCTTCATCTAGATTTTTTTTCCATCTCAATTTTTAAGATTTATGTGAAGAAGAGAATTAGATACAGGATGTAGGGTCTAACTTAGTCCACTGCATTGTATATTTCCTGGAGACTTTGAAGCAAGGAGAACCCTGGTCTTGCCCTGCAGTTCAGGTGGAGTGAAGCCATCTACAGTCTATGCCCATAAGCATGATATATGCACCTTTGGGCTTGCGCATATGTACACACACACACACACACACACAATCAGGACAGCGGCAGCTCATTTGATGGCTAACCTTGATGCTGAAAAGTGCAACTTAAATATTTATACTGAGAGGGACAAGTGAGGACCAGAAATAGCCTCATGGAAATTCAAGTCAGATTTTTATAACAAATGTGTTCGCATGAAGTCAGGTTTTGCACCTGAGTTTGTGAAAAAACCTTTTGGATTTTAGAAACTTTTAGATGTTTGGGTTATGGAAAAAGTATTATGGACTAGTGTTTCAAAAACACAATTAGGGCAGCCCCAGTGGCCCAGTGGTTTAGCGCCGCCTTCAGCCCAGGGCGTGATCCTGGAGACCAGGGATTGAGTCCCACGTCAGACTCCCTGCATGGAGCCTGCTTCTCCCTCTGCCTGTGTCTCTGCCTCTCTCTCTCTCTCTCCCTCTCTCTCTGTCTCTGGGTCTGTCATGAGTAAATAAATAAAATCTTTAAAAAACACAGACACATAATTAGCTTTATTTTTTGGAATTCTGTTGAGACAGAAACTTTGTTTTATCCAGAACCTTGTGGAGGGAGGTAGGTGACTTGCTTAGAGTTTTTTTTTTCCTACATAGAAAGTCTATAGCGTTTTTGCTCACAGTTATTTGAAAATAAGTTCAATGTATTTCCTGGTGCCGGCTGTTAAAATGGCCTGGATTCCACTAGAGGGCAGTTGGTCCTTGTCTCAGTGGACTTTATGGTTACCAGATCTGGTCTTCACCTAATTAGTTAAGTTTGGCCATTGACAACCACTCATTTCTGTTTCTATTCGGCACTTCTCTGTCCCACTTGACATCACCCACACATCTGTAGGTCAGTGATTTCCATGCTTCCATTTCCAGCCTACACTGCTTTTCTGAGTTCCTGCTAGTATCTCTAGTTGGTTGTTTTAAAGATCACTCATTCAATCTGGACAGGTTGAGGATTGACCTCAAGAACTCCATTGCCTGTTCTCCACATCCAATTCTCTTCTTGTGTTTCTTGGCTCAGGGAAAGCCACCACTATCTATTTGCTTATGCAAGCCTTGGAACCTAGACTTGCTTCATCCTTGACACTCCCTTTTCCTATATAATTACTTACTGAATCCTTTCTGTTTTACTTTCCAAATATTTCTCATGGTTTGTCTACTTTTCTGTCTCCTAGCTACCACCTTCTTTTACTTGGCTATCAGCACCTAACTGGTCTCCTAGTTCTAGGCATGCCTCCCTCCTTTTTTTTTTTTTTTTTTTTTTTTTTTTACCTCTGCTCCTCCTGCTCCCAACTTTAGACCTTTCAATCACTCTCGTTTTCCTTCTGCACAACTTGTAAGTCTCTATCCACTATGAAATACTGTTTTTTAAGTGTATGAAAATCCAATGTGGAAGAAGGTAGTAAGATCTAAAGTCCTCATAATGTGGATTGACTATCATTTATTTACTATTCCTCTATTAGTGGGCATTAAGGTTTCTACATTTTTTTTTTCAATTACAAACCCTGCTTTATTGGATCTCCTATTTTTGTGCATGTATTGAGTTTTTCTCCTGTATGGAGTCCTGACAGTGGAATTGCTAGATCAAAGAATTTGCACATTTTACACTTTGATAGATGTTGTCAAATTAAATCAATATATACTATTTGAGAATGCTTGTTTCCACTTTTCAAGACCTAATATTTAAATAATTATTTCAATTAAATACCATCTGATGGATGAAAAATATTTAATTATTGTTTTGGTTTGTATTTCCCAGAATAAAACATGGAGGAGAATCTATGTGTTTAGTGGAGGTCTGTCTATCTCTCTCATATCTTTTGCCCATTTTTAAAGACTTTTTTTAACTTAGAAAAGCTTTTCATAGTCATTTGTTTAGACAATAAGCATTAACAACCACTGGCATTATGTAGGCATAATTCAGCTAGGTACTGGGATTTCAGAGAATACAATACATATATAATACACAGTGCCTACCCTTTGAAGGGTGGTGTGGTTGGTGGGAATGAAGACTTAAAGAGAAAATAAATGCCATAAGATGTTACAACTGTCATGTTAGATGAATTGCCTGCTTAAGAATATTGGGTTGTGGGCAGCCCAGGTGGCTCAGCAGTTTAGTGCCGCCTTCAGCCCAGGGCGTGATCCTGGAGACCCAGGATCGAGTCTCATGTCAGGCTCCCTGCATGGAGCCTGCTTCTCCCTCTGCCTGTGTCTCTATTCCTCTCTCTCTCTCTCTCTCTCTCTTTCTCTCTCTCTGTGTCTTTCATTAATAAATAAATAAAATCTTAAAAAAAATATTGGGTTGTGTGGTACTTGTTTAACAGTCATGGCATAACATTTCATCTCTCTAGTAGCTTATTGCTCTATCCTTAAATGTAACTTTTTATATATTTAAATCAGTAATTACTACTTATGCTACTAGTTCTGAAGGCTATAGAATTAAGAATACTCTTTGAAGTAATTTAGTGTTTCGATATAAAATGACTTAAAAAAAAGATTTTATTCATTTATTCATGAGAGACACACACACAGAGAGGCAGAGACACAGCAAGGAGAAGCAGGCTTCATGCAGGAAGCCCAATGTGACTTGATCCTGGGACTCCAGGATCATGCCCTGAGCTAAAGGCAGACGCTCAACAGCTGAGCCACCCAGGTGACCCTCTTGTTGAAAGAAATTGAGGGGTGCCTGGGTGTCTCAGTTGGTTAAGCATCTGCCTTTGGCTCAGGTCATGATCCCAGAGTCCTGGGATGGAGCCCCCCATTGGGGCTTCTCTCCCTCTCCCTCTGCTGATCCCCTTGCTTGTGCTAGCTCATGTGCACTGTATCTCTCAAATAAATAAATAAAATCTTTAAAAAGAAAAGAAAGAAATTTAAAGGACATAAACAAAAAGAAAGACCTTCCATGCATAGGGATTGGAAGAACAAATATTGTCAAAATGTGTATACTACCCAAAGTAATCTACAGATTTAATACAATCTCTATCAAAATACCAACATCATTTTTCACAGAACTAGAGCAAACAATCCTAAAATTTTTATGGAATCACAAAAGACCCCCAAATAGCTGAAGAATCTTGAGAATGAAAAACAAAACTGGAGGTATCACAATTCCAAACTTCAAGTTATATTACAAAGCTGTAGTAAACAAAACGGTATGGTGCTGGCACAAAAAAAGATAAATAGATCAGTAGGATAGAATAGAAAGCCTAGAAATAAACCCACAACAATATGGTCGATTTATCTTTGACAAAGCAGGAATGAATATACAATGGGAAAAGACAGTCTCTTCAACAAATGGTATTGGGAAGACGGGACAACTATATGCAAAAGAATAAAACTGGACTACTTACCTATACCGTACAAAAAACCTCAAAATGGATTAAGGACCTAAATGTGAGACCTGAAACCATAAAAATCCTAGAAGAGAGCATAGGCAGTAATTTCTCAAACACCAGCTGTAACAACATTTTTCTTGATATATCTCCTAAGACAATGGAAACAAGAATAAAAATAAACTACTAGGACGACATCAAAATAAAAGGCTGCACAGCAAATGAAACAACCAACAAAACTAAAAAAGTAAAAATAAACTACTAGGACTACATGAAAATAAAAAGCTTCTGCACAGCAAATGAAACAACCAAAAAAACTAAAAAGGTATGGGGGAAGATATTTGCAAGTGACATATCTGATAAAAGTTAGTATCCAAAATATATATAGAACTTACACAACTCAACACCAAATAAATAAATAAATAAATAAATAATCTGATTAAAAATGGGCAAAAGACATGAATGGATGTTTCTTCAAAGAAGACATACAGATGACCAACAAACCAACATGAGAAGATGCTCAGCATCACTCTTCATCAGGGAAATGCATATCAAAACCAGAATGAGATATCACCTCACACCTGTCAGAATGGCTAAAATAAAAAACTCAAGAAACAAGTGTTGGCAAAGTTGTGGAGAAAAAGGAATGCTCTTGCCTGTTGGTAGGAATGCAAACTTATACAGCCACTGTGGAAGATAGTATGGAGGTTCTGCAAAAAATTAAAAAAAGAACTATGATCCAGCATCACACTACTGGATATTTACCCAAAGAATTTGAAAACACTAATTTGAAGGGATGTATGCACCCCTATGTTTATTGCAGCATTATTTACAGTAGCCAAATTATGGAAGCAGCCCAAGTGTCCATTGATAGATGAATGGATAAAGAAGGTTATGGTATATATATACATAATGGAATATTATTCAGCCATAAAAAGAATGAAATCCAGGGGTGCCTGGGTGGCTCAGTCAGTTAAGTGTCTGATTCTTGATTTTGGCTCAGGTCATGATCTCATCTCATGATCTCTGTGCTGTGCATGGAGGCTGCTTAAGAGTCTCTAGTCCTCTCCCTCTGTCCCTCCCCCATAACTCACATGCACACACTCTCTCTAAAAAAAAAAAAAGAAAATTTGCCATTTGTAATGACATGGATGGAGCTAGAGAGATAATGCTAAGGGAAATAAGTCAGTCAGAGAAACACAAATACCATATGATTTCACTTATGTGGAATTTAAGAAAAAAGTAAAGAAATAAAGAAAAAAGAGAGAGAAACCAAGTAACAGACTCTTAACAACTGTAGAGAACAAATAGATGGTTACTAGAGGGGTGCTGGGTGTGAGATGGTGAAGTAAATGAAGAAGATTAAGAACACAATTTTTCTTTTTAAGCATAATCCGAGTTTAACAGACTAGACAGGAGGTGTGGAGTGGGCAGGATTATTGGTCAGGTCAGTACAGAAAAGATTAATATGCCTTCCTCTAGGCTCTATAACTGTGCTAAGAACCCTCAAAGTGGCAAGGGGCAAGGAGGGTGTCAGAAGTATTATAAAACTGAAATGTGATAGTATATGCAATAGTTTATAAACCATGAGATGTAAGTCATAGATATAATTTTTTTTGGTAAAAATATAAATCCCAACCATGGGCATAGAATTTCAGTTATAGAATGGGTTTATAATCAACAATCTGGTTGGAAAAGAACATGGTTTAAAGTTGTGTTTGCATAGCAAACACCTTGTTTTTGTTTAAATTGTGTGTGGGTTGGTAGGAAAGGAAGCAATGTAGATTATGAGTTGCTACAATACCACATGCATCCCCGGAGATATTCCATGGCACCACTGCTGAACCTCACAAATATTTTGTCAAGATAGACATTGAAGGGCACCTGGGTGGCTCAGTGGGTTAAGCCTCTGACTCTTAATCTTAGTTCAGGTCTTGATTTCAGTGTGGTGAGTTCAAGCCCCACTTTGGGCCCCATGCTGGGCATGGAACCTATGTTAAAAAAAAAAAAAGATGGACATTGAAAACAGAGATAAACTCTGACCTCCATTTTGTGGAGGGATTTGCCATTACCAAGTCAGACTGAGTGTGGTGCTGTGGAGGATGGGCTGAGAGGGAGATAAAAGTCCCAGGCATATGTTTTTTCTCACTTGAGGATTCTGGTAGGGACTACTGGTGAGATAAGACCCCCTCAGATACAAAATTTGCTACGTGGCAGGAAAACTATATTACCTGAGCCTGTAGAGGAGGTCTTCCCTTAAATTAATTTAAGGTTTTTATAGTATCGAGGATCTGGAGTAGTTTTAAGTGAGCATTCATCATTCCTTATCTCCCTAGCTAGATCCCCTAGCTTAGGAAGGTATTTTTCTCACATTCTCCAGAGTTCAAAGAGCTTACTGAACAACAGACACTCAATATTTATTCTTCAATATTATTCTATCATATGCCACACCAGAGCACATTTGTTTTCACAACATTTAATTAGATTTCCCGGAAATGGAGAAGCCATTGGCTTTTTTATGGATTTACTATCAGTCTGAAACCCAAGAACCTTTCCAATATTTTAATACAAACCAGTCATACTGACTTAAATTAAAGGAATGTGTTCAAAGTAGGAATAACACTGATAAAAGAGGCTTTTGATACGTCCCGGATAGCACCCAGCCTCACAGGATGACATTTTGGTGAACGTGAGTAAGACATGGTATCAAAGGGAGATTTTTCTTTCCTGAAATATTTAAAGCATAGTTTGCTTTTCACTTGGCAGAACAACAATAACAACAACAAAAGAAACCACGTGGTCATTTTTCACTTTGCGAAGCATTCTTTACAGATGCCTGTCTAGTTGTTCTTGGATGGCTTCAGGGCACTGACACCGCATTCATCTTTTGAAAGTTCTCCACCAGGTCCAAGTGGCTGTTGTTGATCCCAGGAATGGGTGAGGCACATCATGCCTTCCAAAGGTTCAGCATTTTATTTGACTATAATGTAGCATGCTCATGAACTTATTTGGCTGAAGATTCTGTCTTTCACTGTATCTAGAACCTTGTAAGACAACAACATTCTGTGTTTCTAATGTAAATTTAGCAGCAGTACCTAGTGCAGTGCCTAGCACATAATAGATGCCGAATGAATACTCCAAGACAGAATGGTCTAGCCATTATCTGCAAACCTAGAAATGTGCTGAAATTCTTGTATAGATGTCTACAAGAGCCTCCTCTCCTAAAACATCACCCTAAACTCTGCTCTGTTGCTATTTGGGACTAGATAATTCTTTGTAGTGGGGGGCTGTCTTGTGCATTGTTGGAGGTTTAGCAGCATCCCTGGCCTCTACCCACTAGATGCCAGTAGCATTCCTCAGTTTTGAAAACCAAAAATGTTTTCAGACATTGACAAATGTCCCTTGGGGGGCAAAAGTCACTCCCAGTTGCAAATCACTGCCCTAAACTAAGCCTGATTGTGTGAAACAGATCTAGCTCTAGGCATGAGTTGAGTCAGCAGTTGTAAATAATGAAATATGATATGAACACCCTGGAAATGCTCTTTTGACCAATAATACCTCTCCTGCCCACAGCATCCTCTAGGAAAGCTGATCATAAGCACTGTAGTTGGGATAGTTCCAGAAAGTTAAGAGCAAATGACTGAGCAATCAGCTAGGGAAATGGTTCATTTTTGATGAAAAAAAAAAAAAAAAAGGACAGTCACTCAGGAGTCATGCAATCACTTGTAGAAAGCTGGTGTCCAAGAGGTAATGTGGTATACTGTGGAACAAAAATGGAAAGTGAATCAGGAGACTTGTATTTTAATCCTGGCTACTGACCAGCTCTGTCTTGTAGGGAACCTCTCTTCATTTGTTTGATAACAAGGGGGCTCAACTAAGTGACCCATAAGGGTCTTCTTAACCCTCTTGTGTGAAAAATTATGGATTTGTTTATCTAATGAATAGTCTGTTGTTAACCTATTTTTATAGATGAGGAGCCAGGCTTTGGAGGAATGTAATGCAGGAATCAGAGAGGTAGAGATTAGAAGTATTGGAAGATAAGTAACAGGGTTTGGGGAATGACAAAGTCTAAGATAAGGGTAATGGAACTTGTGCTAAAGGGAAATCAGAATGTACAAGGAAAACACAAAAGCCATTTAATTTTGCTGTTCTGTGTATGAGTGTGTGTGTGTGTGTCTGTGCACATGTGTGCACGCAGGTTGGCGGGGGTGCTGAGTCGGCCACAGCCAGCAAGCTAGCTTTCCTTATGGCTCCTTAGGGAAGAGAGATTACTCAGGAGAACAGTCTCTTTTGCCAAATATGAAAACCACCATCATAGGTTACTGAAAGCAATGGGCACTATTGTGTGTGTATGGAAGTTCTCACTGGAACATTCAGTGGATTCAACTACATTACCTTATTTTGCAGATGTACATGTCAAAACAGCCCATAAATATTATGTCTTATGGAAACCAATGTCATGATTCATTGACTAAAAAAAGTAAAATGGCCTGAAAGATTCTGATATTCAATAACGCAGAACTGAGGGTACAACAAACCTGGCTGGAATTTGAATGTTTGAAGAGTTTTTCAGCCATTTTGAGTTTGATAAAAGAGCAAGCTCATTTTATGAAGCAGTCTTAACCTTACTTTCTAAATATCATGTGTATTTGAAAGGAAATTCAATCCATATGTTTTTGATTAATTTTACTTAAATCATCAAAATATTATTTCTTAAGGGTTGTTTGATGTCTAAGAAGTATTTAAGCCCTTTGAATAATTTTTAAAATATATATATTTTTTCTCTTTAAAACAGGAAATCACTTTTTAAAGAGTTTAGATGGGTTTGGACACAAATGAGATTCAGACTTATCTTGACCCTGTAAGATTAGGGAAAGTTTGAAACTTGCCAAAATAGACTCTCCCATTCCTCCCTAAAAATCAGTACCTTCTGATATTATATTGTCAGCAGAAATATTTTGGGCATTGTCCAACAAAGTAAAATATTTTGTTATAGTTTTCTCTCAGTCATAGGGTTCGTAACCTCAGTAAACTTTGATTCCCCTCTCCCTCCTTTGTATTGGTCTTTGTATCAGGTAAGTCACTAAGTTCTCTAGCTCTTTCAATCTGTCTCTTTCTCTTGATTTTCATTGCCTTCACCCCTTTCAGGTTTTTGTCACATCAGACCTACATCATGGCATTTACCATCTGGCTTGTGCCTCTCCCTTTCTAGTCTCTCCCAGCACCGCAAATGTATGTTTTTGCCTTTTAATCCTTACCAAAATCCTCACTAAGTCCTTACTAAAATCATCACTCTCCCACTAAAGAATCTCCAGTGGTTCCTAAAGCCCATGAATCCTTTAGTTTTCATTTGCTGGCCCTGGCATACCTTTTCAAATGTATCAATCTTTGCTGACCAATGGAATATCCCTTCTCAGAGTAGTTTGAGATAACTCAAACTACACATGTACTTAGGTCTGAGATGCCCTTCCCCCTCTTCTTCCTGCTCTTTCAGTGAGAACTAACCTTGGTCTCACCTCTTTTCTGATGACTAGTGCCAATGCTATCACTCTATTTATTTATTTATTTTTAGAGATTTTATTTATCTTCTTCTTTGCCAATTTGAATGCCTTTAATGTCTTTTTGTTGTCTGATTGCTGAGGCTAGGACTTCCAGTACTATGTTGAATAGCAGTGGTGAGAGTGGACATCCCTGTCTTGTTCCTGATCTTAGGGGAAAGGCTCCCAGTGCTTTCCCATTGAGAATGATATTTGCTGTGGGCTTTTCATAGATGGCTTTTAAGATGTTGAGGAATGTTCCCTCTATCCCTACACTCTGAAGAGTTTTGATCAGGAATGGATGCTGTATTTTGTCAAATGCTTTCTCTGCATCTAATGAGAGGGTCATATGGTTCTTGGTTTTTCTCTTGCTGATATGATGAATCACATTGATTGTTTTACGGGTGTTGATCCAGCCTTGTGTCCCGGGGATAAATCCTACTTGGTCATGGTGAATAATTTTCTTAATGTATTGTTGGATCCTATTGGCCAGTATCTTGTTGAGAATTTTTGCATCCATGTTCATCAGGGATATTGGTCTGTAATTCTCCTTTTTGGTGGGGTCTTTGTCTGGTTTTGGAATTAAGGTGATGCTGGCCTCATAGAACGAATTTGGAAGTACTCCATCTCTTTCTATCTTTCCAAACAGCTTTAGGAGAATAGGTATGGTTTCTTCTTTAAACGTTTGATAGAATTCCCCTGGAAAGCCATCTGGCCCTGGACTCTTGTGTCTTGGGAGGTTTTTGATGACTGCTTCAATTTCCTCCCTGGTTATTGGCCTGTTCAGGTTTTCTATTTCTTCCTGTTCCAGTTTTGGTAGTTTGTGGCTTTCCAGGAATGCGTCCATTTCTTCTAGATTGCCTAATTTATTGGCTTATAGCTGTTCATAATACGTTTTTAAAATCGTTTGTATTTCCTTGGTGTTGGTAGTGATCTCTCCTTTCTCATTCATGATTTTATTAATTTGAGTCTTCTCTCTCTTCTTTTTAATAAGGCTGGCTAATGGTTTATCTATCTTATTAATTCTTTCAAAGAACCAACTCCTGGTTCTGTTGATCTGTTCCACAGTTCTTCTGGTCTCGATTTCGTTGAGTTCTGCTCGAATCTTTATTAACTCCCTTCTTCTCCTGGGTGTAGGATCTATTTG
Organism: Canis lupus baileyi; assembly: GCF_048164855.1. NCBI lineage: Eukaryota > Metazoa > Chordata > Mammalia > Carnivora > Canidae > Canis > Canis lupus. The sequence continues at coordinate 62,638,814 of NC_132841.1, forward strand.
CTGTTTTTTGTCTAGCTCCTTTATGTGTAAGGTTAGCTTCTGTATTTGAGTTCTTTCCAGTTTTTGAATGGATGCTTGTATTGCGATGTATTTCCCCCTTAGGACTGCTTTTGCTGCATCCCAAAGATTTTGAACGGTTGTATCTTCATTCTCATTAGTTTCCATGAATCTTTTTAATTCTTCCTTAATTTCCTGGTTGACCCTTTCATCTTTTAGCAGGATGGTCCTTAACCTCCATGTGTTTGAGGTCCTTCCAAACTTCTTGTTGGGATTTAGTTCTAATTTCAAGGCATTATGGTCTGAGAATATGCAGGGGACGATCCCAATCTTTTGGTATCGGTTCAGACCCGATTTGTGACCCAATATGTGGTCTATTCTGGAGAAAGTTCCATGTGCACTTGAGAAGAATGTGTATTCAGTTGAGTTTGGATGTAAAGTTCTGTAGATATCTGTGAAATCCATCTGGTCCAGTGTATCATTTAAAGCTCTCATTTCTTTGGAGATGTTGTGCTTAGAAGACCTAACGAGTATAGAAAGAGCTAGATTGAAGTCACCAAGTATAAGTGTATTATTATCTAAGTATTTCTTCACTTTGGTTAATAATCTATTCATAAGAGACACAGAGAGAGAGAGAGAGAGAAAGAGAGAGAGAGAGGCACAGACACAGGTAGAGGGAGAAGCAGGCTCCATGCAGGGAGCCTGATGTGGGACTCGATCCTGGATCTCCAGGATCAGGCCCTGGGCTGAAGGCGGTGCTAAACCGCCGAGCCACCTGGGCTGCCCTATCACTCTCTTTAGAGTTCTTGTATCACTCTCTTTTAAGCCTCTCGTCTCTCTGAGTTTGCGCCTGATCTTATGCTGCTGTAGAGAATCCTTTCACTTCATGATGTTTATGTCTTGCCTTTTTATCTGGACTGGAGACTTAGTTCTTTTTTTTTTTTTTTTTTTTTTTTTTTTTATTGGTGTTCAATTTACTAACATACAGAATAACACCCAGTGCCCGTCACCCATTCACTCCCACCCCCCGCCCTCCTCCCCTTCTACCACCCCTAGTTCGTTTCCCAGAGTTAGCAGTCTTTATGGAGACTTAGTTCTAAAGCATTGGTTCTCCAAGTGTGGTCCCTGGACCATAGCATCAGCATCATCTGAGAATTTGTCAGAACTATAATTTTTTAGGTCTCACTCCAGAGTTGCTAAGTCAGAAATTCCAGGTCAGGGGTCCAGCACTCTGTGAATAAGCCTTCCAGATGATTTAGATACATGCTCACTTTCGAGAACCACTGTTGTAAAGAAAAGGACAAATCTTATGCTTCTTTGTATCTTCCACAATGCCAGGGCAAAGCTGAAATGTAGAAGTTATTAAAATTCTAGATAACTTGAATTTTAAGACAAATGCTCAACGACATGCAAAGAAGAGCGTTAAAACACTTTCAAAAGTTTGTTATAAAAAAAAGTTTGTTATGAAATTTTAAGAAATAAAAAGCTACTATTTCTTACTGATTGTCATGCAGGATTATATAGACTGCAAGTTTATTAGTAATTCTCATAAGGAGAATTTCTTCATTTTTTTCCCTTTTCTTAAGGATTTTAGTGTTGTTCAGTACTGAGTAGTCAGATGATAGAATTCAGCACATTATGTTTCTAACATTCTTGAAACTCTAAATCTGTAGTTTATGGTTGATTTTTTTTTTGGAGGTTGTGTGCTTGGTGGCCATATGTGAGCATGGAGAATAATTTCCTTCTATTTCTTATTAAAATCCTTTATGATAGCTTAGAACTCTCATGCAGTAATGAATGTGCTACAGAATAAAAAAATAATGATATACAGAGAAATCAACCCTTTGTGTGTATCTATACACCAAAAGGGGAAAAGTGAATTTAACTCATTATTTTTTGAGAAATATAAATATTGCATTCTTCTCTACCCTCCTCTAATCAAATTTTACACATCACCAGAGTTTACAGGCTTCAGTGCTGAGGTTAGCTTTAACCCTGTTATATCTTTTCTTTACTCCCCAGGAAAGCTGTATAGTCAGTGATGAACCCTATAAAGTCCCTGGGTCTGGCGTCTGCCAATTGAGCAAGCTTATAGTTGCCTTGAGCCAACTGACAGTACCCGTACATATGAGCCCAGGAAGATGACAGAGGAACCATGGGTCTACCTTAAGTACAATTGGTAACACCCTGTAAGCCTGTTTTTCGATTAGGGGCAACAAATTAGTCAGTACAGTCTTGGAGGAAGAGTTTGTGCTTTGGAGTCAGACAAACCTGAGTTTGAAGTCCAGCTCTCTATCTCTAATTAGCCATGCTTCTTACTGTTTTTTTCTTTTGGAATGAGGTTTCCAATATGTATCCTGCAGGGTTGTTGAAAGAGGATGGCTAATATATGCAAAGTACATGATCTAAGTTAGATGTAGTCAGTAAATGTTGGTCTCTAATAATTACTGTTTGTAATTCTTTTAATTTCAAAGACATAACTTGAATGAAGTCATCCCCTGTTGGGCTTTTTTAATTTCAGAGAGTTCTGCTTCTAATTCTAATTCAACACAAGTTGAACAATTTTTCTTTTGTTTTCTCTCTTCTTTATTGAAGCTGCACCTCTTGAGTTTCTGGAAAGCAGGTGGGTAGCTACATTAGTACTACCATTTATTGAGAAATCAAGTCTGTCTGGATCTTCCTTCTTTCATTGAACTAGTATTTATTGGATGCTTACTCTCTGCCAGACTGAGGATATGCAAGTGTGCACTGAGTACGGGATCAGAGCATGGTCTGCTTAATTCCAGCCAATAGTCATTTCAGAGAGCTGAAATGCAAACTTGTGACTAGAATTACCGTATTGTTCATACTTCCCTACAAATTCAGATTTTGGAGTTGTGGAAGCTGGTATATGCCTGCATGGTGAGATTTAATACAAGGACTTAATACAAGAACATTTCCACCATCTACTAGTATCATGAGAACCACTGTTGTTCAGGAAGAAACCTGATGTTTCCTCCACTAGAGTTAGTGCTTAGTCAAGGCCTTGGCTCTTTTATTCTCTGATGAAGAAGAATATAAGTTAGAAGTAATACTTTTTCCTTGTAGCATTCTCTGAACACATTAACAAAAATTATCTGATCAGCAAAGCTATGCTTAGTAAAGAATAGAGAATTAAGAGGATAAATGTACTGAGCATTTTCTTTGGAGGCCATCTGGAGAGGACTGTCAGGGCCAGTACAGGCAGGCCTGAGTGGAAGGTCTTGGGCAATTAGGGCCTGCGGTAACTTCCAAGATGGCTGCCAGTGATTCTTGCTTCCTGTTAGTTGCACTCTTATGTTGTCTCTATGACTTTGAATGAGGGTTGCTTTTGTGAACCAGTAGAATACTGTGGAAGTGACTCCCAAAACTAGGTCACAAGACATTGAGGCTTCTGCATTAATCACTAAATGAATCATTCTGGGGAAAGCCAGCTGCTGCGTTGTGAGGTCACTCAAGCAGTCCTTCACAGAGTTTCTTATGGTGAGGAACTGAGGTGTTCTGCCAACAATCAGCACTAATTTGCCAGGTATCTGAATGAGCCACATTGGAAGTGGATTTTCCAGCCTTACTGAAGCCTTCAGGAGACTATAACTCTGAATGACATCTTGACTTCAACATCATGAGAGACCTGAAGGTAGAACTACTCAGCCAAACCACATCCAAATTTCTGGCCTACAGAAACTGCATGAGATAATAAATATGTGCTGTTTTAAGACACTAAGTTTGGGGTAATCAGCAAGAGATAACTAATACAGAGCCCAGCATATGGTGCTAGATTCCTGGAGAAAAGAGCAAAGTTAAGGAAGCATGTATTCAAAGGGAAGATTAGAGATGCCAAAGACAGATACTTTTCTTACACTTTATAAAGGGGATAGAGATGGGGCTGGGAATGTTGGTGGGTGAGAGGAAGAAAATTTAATATGCAATTCCCAGAGTATGTGAAAGAAAGAAAAAAGGCAAAAAGGATGGATGTTAGTTTAGGAAGGACTCCTGAATGAAAAATTTGGAAATGCATCTATATTTCAACACTAGGGAGGTTTTGAAAATTGATTTTTATTTGAGCATCATTTGGATTTCATCAAACAGTAGAGTCATAGTAATATAGGTAAAAGAAGTCTCCAGAGATTCTTTAGGCCTTCCCCTCCTTCTCCAAGATTCTAGTTAAAGACCAAAGACAATCTAACCTTTTAAGTCAACATGCCAATGAAAACAGCAGTTTCCAAGGCTTGGCAAAAGGTTTGATATTTATTTAAACAAAAAGAGGCTCTTTCTAAAATTATCTCCAACTATATGAAACTATGAGTCACTTTTGTACCTCTAGAAAGAACTTAAATGACATATATGAGCATTTAGGTAAGAAGCTTTGTATTAGAGATTAAAAATTTTTAAACAAATTGCTTTCTTTTCACATGGTTTTATAACTATGAACGTCTTATATGTTTTTAGTTGGGGAAAAGAATGAGTTTCTTTGGAAAGGGGCAAGGCAGGAAATCAGTAATGATTCATACCACTTTTTCACATGCTTCTCTGACGAGTTTTAATCACAAATCTGTGTCCACTTGTATAACAAAAACATTAAAAGAGGGTGTTTTAAACTGCTTCTTTTTATTAACCATGTATTTGGTCTTGTAAATAATACACGCAAGGACATCCTTGTTACGTCAGTTGGAAAACAGTGATTAACCACCTAAGCTGTATAACTAGGAGACAAGGATGTCTTGCAATTTTATATGTACTTCTTTTTTTTTTAATTTTTTTATTTATTTATGATAGTCACATAGAGAGAGAGAGAGAGGCAGAGGGAGAAGCAGGCTCCATGCACCGGGAGCCCGATGTGGGATTCGATCCGGGGTCTCCAGGATCGCGCCCTGGGCCAAAGGCAGGCGCCAAACAGCTGCGCCACCCAGGGATCCCTTTATATGTACTTCTTAAATAGCTATGTGTTTTCTCTTGTGCTATTTAATTTGATTTAGGTACTTTAAATTTTAGAATTCCTTTAATTGTTTTTGAATGTTAATGATCATTTCTATCTTACTCTACATTTGATGGCAATTTTTAGGACTCTAAAGATAATTTTCTATGCCACAATAGTCTTTTGAAAGAAGGGCACATTTATTTGAAAGAAATACACTGTTATTTTTAAGCTCCCTTGATACGGTTTTACTTTGGCTTTCACTTAAGTCTAATTCCTTTTCCCCTTTGTTTCTATTGGGATGAGATAATCTTAGGTTTGTAGAGTCTTGTGTTGGAAATGACTATGACTACACAGACATAGCATAATATTTAGTAAGAAGAAGAGAAAGAGAAATATCATTAGTAATGTTCACTAACCATTTGAAAATACTTAAGTCCTACATAACCAGAGAGGAAAATGCCTCTTAACATATTTATTATTAACTTGGGTGGCTGAAACATAGTATGTGCACAAAATTATGAATCTATATTGAATAGGAAGAGAGGAGTGGAATTTAAAAATTATGACAAGTGGGAGAAATGGTTAAGGAGGCTAGATGCATTAACAATGGCAGTAATATAGGACATTTATGAATAAGAAAATTACTTCGAGGTAGACAGCTCAACAGATGAGTAGGATAGCATGTGAATATAGTACATACTTCAGTAGGAGCCTATGGAGTTGAGCAGGGATTGGAGATCTTTTTCTGTAAATATTTTAAGCTTGGGGGCCATAAAGTCTTTGTCATAACCGTTCAACTTGGCAGCTGTAGTTGAAAGCTGCCATGGATAACATGTAAATGAATGGATGTGAACGTGTTCCAATAAAACTTTATCAGCCTGAGGGCTGTAGTTTATCAATTCTATTCTATAGTATATAATTTTTTTATTAACTTTTTTGTAGATCAAGAAATTGCATAATGTTTGCAGCAACTTCTGGGAATCTAAATAATGCTAAATGCTTAAAAATGTATATGGAAGAGTCAAGGGACACTGGAAACTGCAGAGATTTTGTGGGTAGGAATAGAGTTGACTCCAGTTGACACTACCTTGAGTACATCTGCTGCAAATACCAGGGAACCACTTGGGAGAAAAATCAGTGTCTGTGACCCATTCTGTTTTCATTTCAGTGAATATTTCAGCACATAGCCTGTGCTGAGGACCTACATAGATGCCCTTTATATTGGCATTGTTAGGAGCCTTCCAGGTCTGATAGCCAGCATATCTCCCAGTAACCAGGAGAGATGATGTTTAGTTCTATTTTAGTTAACACAAACAGACAAGCTAACAAACAAACACAAAACATCTCCTTTTGATGGTTTGTAATACTCTTAAATGTCCTGAGATAGAAGATGGAGCCCTTGACACCTGGAGGGGTGATGGTGGAGAAGAGAAATCTGCATTTATACTGAGATGTGATTAAAACAGGGCTAACTTAACCCTCCTACCCCTTATCAAGTGGAAGAGGAGTAAGATACACCCTCTATAATATTCTTTGACTTCATAATTCAATTCCATTGTAGGACTCTATACTAAGAAAAATCTTAGAAAGACTGCTAAAGATTTATATATAATATTTTAATTTTAGTTTCATTTATTAAACCAAAAATGTAAAGAGGTTAAATATCCAACAGCAGGAAAACAGGTAAATATGTTATGCTACATATGAGACAAAATAATATATCCTTTTTTAAAAATAAAGATTTATTTATTCATTTTGAGAGAGAGAGAAGAGTACAAGTGGGGGGAAGGGCAGGAGAGACTCTTCCAAGTAGACTCCTTACCGAGTGAGGAGCTCTGTTCCACAACCCATGAGATCATAATCTAAGCTGAAACCAAGAGTTGAATGCTCAACTGAGTGAGCCACCCAGGCATCCCTAATATGTTGTCTTTTAAAACTGTTTTTTGAAGACAATTTTATGATAGGCAAATTCTTAATATGATTTTAAGTGAATAAAGAAGAAGACATATGATCCTAATTTTAAAACTTTTAATTCCAGTATAGTATAACAGTTTTACATAAATTTCAGGTGTACAATATAGTGATTCGGTGATTCAATACTTAAAGTAGTCATCAACTTAGGTTCATGAGTGACAATGAAGAGCTGAATTCCCCTGCTGACCTGAGTACTCATCTAGAACTGTCACTTAAGGGAAAAAAAATGCATATCTATGGTGCTCATCTATCATGGTTGTGCCTAATAGAAAAATAAGTCCATGTGAAACACCCACTGGGGATTGCCAGAAACATTTGGTTGGGAGCAGAGATGACGTGTTTTATGGGAACCCAAAGATGTTCATAAATAAATAGGAATATAAACTAAAATTTATAAAATTAAAATTTTAGTTATTATTTATGTTACCACGTTTGCATCCACATGTTGAGGTCTCAGGAAGCTTGGGCTAACACGTATTTTAAAAATTTTATACTTTAGCATATATTATATTTCTTAATTGGGAGAGGTAGTGAAAAAGACAAACATATACATGAAAAATTGGAAAATATAAGTAAATTAAAAAATAAGGAGCAAAGAAAGCATAGAAATATAGTAAAGTATACACAGTATAGAAGGTAGAGGCCTAGTAAAGATACGAGGCACATAAGCCACTGTGTCTTACATAGTTCCTGAAAACTGAGTGTAAATTAATTCTGATTTTACTATCAACCAGGTGATCAGTTAAATGATTAACACACCAATTTCTGATATGTGCAAATGTTTCCTTTGGCAATTAGTTCTGAAAGAAATTTCTCAATGGATTTTCACATAGGAAGCAATGTCCTTAGCAATATCCGCAAGAAAATACCAGAAAGGGTTTCACAGTGCTGCCTCTAGGTTAACTAAAAAGATACTGAATCAAAACAAATCTTAGGCAGAGAAAATCAAGAGAGTTGGAGGTGCACCTTGACAACAGAACATGGGAGATGATGGCCCCACTTGATCCGGGAATTAAACCTATATCTAGAGAAATGGTTGGAATCTATGTCCTTCAAATTGTCTTTATTAATATCCTTGCTCTACAGGAGGCTTTTTTTTTTTAACATGTTGAGCAGCAGGTTATTTTTAGGAACTTTCCTAGAAACTGCTGTAAACTCTCATTTTTTTTTTCCATTTGCCCACATAACTGCTAGAAAATATTATCTTTTCAGTCTTGTGAGATTACCTCTTATTGACAGAATTTAATCCAGAGCCATAGTTAAAAAGGATTTTGGGAAATTTATATCTGGGCATTTCCCTTGCGATAGTAAGAACATAGAGGAGGAAGCTATAATGTGAAATGGATAACAGACCATCTAGAACACTGCAAAATATTAGGTGGCAGATCTCCAACGGCAAGTCAACAAATAGAAAAGCAAACCAAATTGCCAACAATAGGTAGTTATTATTTTTTTTAAGATTTTATTTATTTATTCATGAGAGAGAAAGAGAGAGAGAGAGAGAGAGAGGCAGAGACACAGGCAGTGGGAGAAGCAGGCTCCATGCAAAGAACCTAACGCGGGACTCGATCCCGCATATCCAGGATCATGCCCTGGGCTGAAGGCAGGCGCCAAACCACTGAGCCACCCAGGGATCCCTTATTATTTGTTTTAAAATCACCTTTAAAACAAAATTATATGTAGGGATGCCTGGGTGGCTCAGTGGTTGAACATCTGCCTTTGGCTCAGGGCATGATCCTGGGGTCCTGGGATCGAGTCCTACATTGGGCTCCCCATGGGGAGCTTGCTTCTCCCTCTGCCTGTGTCTCTGCCTCTCTCATGAATAAATAAATAAAATCTTAAAAAAATTAAATGTAGAAATATTTGTATGTAAATGCAAAGGAAAAAAATACACACCAGTATGAGAATAAAAGTTTGGGAGTAGGATTTTATAGGACCAAAAGAGACTTGTACATTATGTTATCTGAAATTCATGCATATATGGTCAATTAATTTATAGCAAAGGAGCCAAGAATATATAATGAAGGAAGGACAGTCTGTTCAGTAAACTGTGTTGGAAAAATTGGACAGCCACAAGCAAAAAAGTGAAACTAGACCACTATCTTATACCATACACAAAAATTAACTCAAAATGAATAAAGACTTGAACATAAGATGTGAAACCATAAAACTCCTAGAAGAAAATGTAGGCAGTAAGCTCCTTGACATAGGTTTTGGTGATGATTTTGTTTTGTTTTGTCTTTGTTTTTTAAAGATTTCATTTATTTATTTATTTATTTATTTATTTATTTATTTATTTATTTATTTATTTATGAGAGACAGAGGAGAGAGAGAGGCAGAGACACAGGCAGAGAGAGAAGCTGGCTCCATGCAGGAAGTCCGATGTGGGACTCCATCCCAGGACTCCAGGATCATGTCCTGAGCCAAAAGCAGATGCTGAGCTGCTGAGCCACCCAGGTGTCCCGATTTTTTAATCTTATACCAAAAGCAAAAGCAACAGAAGCAAGAATAAACAAGTAGGACTAGGTCAAACTAGAAAGCTTCTGCACAATAAAGGAAGCCATAAAAAAAATGAAAAAGCAAAAAAAAAAAAAAAAAGAAAAAGCAACTTATTGAATAGGAGAAAATATAAATCATGTATCAGATAAGGGGCTGATACCCAAAATAGATAAAGAATTAATGCAACTCAATAGCAAAAATCAAATAATCTCATTAAAAAATGGGCACAAGACAAACTGTGGAAGGAGCCTCGGTGTCCATCGAAAGATGAATGGATAAAGAAGATGTGGTTTATGTATACAATGGAATATTACTCAGCCATTAGAAACAACAAATACCCACCATTTGCTTCAATGTGGATGGAACTGGAGGGTATTATGCTGAGTGAAGTAAGTCAATCGGAGAAGGACAAACAGTGTATGTTCTCATTCATTTGGGGAATATAAATAATAGTGAAAGGGAATAAAGGGAAGGGAGAAGAAATGTGTGGGAAATATCAGAAAGGGAGACAGAACATAAAGACTCCTAACTCTGGGAAACGAACTAGGGGTGGTGGGAAGGGAGGAGGGCGGGGGGTGGGGGTGAATGGGTGATGGGCACTGAGGGGGCACTTGACGGGATGAGCACTGGGTGTTATTCTGTATGTTGGCAAATTGAACACCAATAAAAAATAAATTTATTATAAAAAAATAAAATATTGTGCTATACTGTTCTCATCTAAAAAAAAAGGGGCACAAGAGCTGAATAGACTAAAGAAGACATACAGATGGCCAACAGGTACATAAAAATATGCTCTAAGTCATGAATCACCAGGGAAATGCAAATCAAAATCACAATGAGATATCACTTCACACTTGTTAGAATGGCTGTTACCAAATAGACTAGAAATAATGTGGATGTGGAGAAAACAGAACTCTTGTGCACTATTGGTGAGGATGTAAACTGATGCAGCCATTATGAAAGCAATATGGAGGTTCTTCAAAAAATTAAAAATACAAATATCATATGATTCAGAAATTCCATTTCTAGGTATTTATCTGAAGAAAACAACTCAAAAAGATATATGCATCTCATGTTCATTGTAATATTATTTACAATAGCCAAGATATGGAAACAGGCTATGTCTATTGATGGAGGCATGAATAAAAAATGTAGTATGTATTTATACATGCATACATATATGCATATACACAATGGAATATTATTCAGCCATTAAAAATATTGAAATCTGACCATTTGTGACAGCGTGGATGGACCTTGAGGGCATTAGGCTAACTGCAATAAGTTAGAGAAAGACAAATGCCATATGATTGTTCTTATATGTGGAATCTAAATCACGACAATAACAAGAGACAAACTCATGAAGAACAGATTGAAGATTGCCAGAGGTGGGGAGCTGGGGGAAATGCGTGGAGTTTTTGTTTTTTAATTACTTTTTAAAGTTTATTTAATTTTTTTCAGTAGTCTCTACGCCTAACATGGGGCTTGAATTCACAATCCTCAGATCAAGAGTTGCCAGTCAAGTGCCCATTTTTCAGTTTAAATAAATTGAATAATAATAATAAAAGAGGAGATTAATTTCTTATTCTACATATCTCACCATACAACAGGCATCGAACTCATGGTTCACTCACAAGCTTTTAAAATGTCAGATGCCAAACAGGACATTTATGATTAAGAATCTGGGTCTGGAGTTGTCTACTCAAAACTTGAGTTGGAACCAATAACAGCTGATGTTTGAAAGAAACAAAATTGAGTCAACTAAAGAGAATAACTAATCCCATGGATTTAGGCCTTAGAACCTTGGGATAGGTAATACATCTGGCTCAGAATAATTCATACAGATGAATTTTCTAGTTGTGATATGCCATTCTTATCATTTCAGTTACTGTCTCTTGTCTTTGGAAGATGGGTAACATTCATTCAGTTGATTTAAATTTATTTGGTGCTCATTATGCTGGTTGTGATTATCCTGTTATATTTAATGAATCTTGAGAGAGGACTATATATATATTTGTTCATGTTAAAAGGAGGGCCCCTATAGCTACATGTGGGGCCCCAGGTACATTAGAGCAGTCAGGTAATATATCCCTTTCAATATATTTCATTTAAAATTGTAATGCCTGGAACATTCAGTTAAAAATGTTTTTTTTATGACTTGTTAATTTTAGCTATTCTCACTCGTGTAAAGTGGTATCTCATTGTGGTTTTGATTTGTATTTCCCTGAGGACAAGTGATGCGGAGCATTTTTTCATGTGCTCAGCCATCAGAAAGGATGAATACCTACCATTTACATCAACTTAGTTGGAACTGGAGGGTGTTATGCTAAGTGAAGTAAGTCAGTCGGAGAAAAAAGCTTATCATATGATTTCACTCATATGTGGAATATAGAAATAGTGTAAGGGACCATAAGGGAAAGAGGGGGAAACTGAGTAGGGAAAAATTATGGATGAAGACAAACTATGAAAGACTTGTGACTCTGGGAAACAAATGGAGGGTTGCTGAAGGGGAGGTGGTTGGGAGAATGGGGTAACTGGATGACGGGCATTAAGGAAGGCACATGATGTGATGAGCACTGGGTATTATAGTATATGTTGGCAAATTGAATTTAAATAAAAATAAATGAAATATATTTTTAAAATATGAAATTTTGTGTATTCTATAATTAAAAAAATAAATGGAACTATCCTGGGTTAAGTAGTACCTTAACATAGTAATAGCTTAAACTACTAATTTCTATGATAGGATATTCTGTGATTACTCTGAAGTCAATGAATGGCAGAAAACTTTAGTTCAATTTTTGCATTAGCACTATATGATATGACTTTGGAAAAGTAATTTCATTTCCTTTTTCTTTTTTTAGGATTTATTTATTTATTTGATTTTAGAGAGAGAGAGAGAGCATGAAGTTCAGAGACAGAGGGAGAGAATCTTGAGCAGATTCCGTACTGAATATGGAGCCTGACTCAGGGCTTAATCCCATGACACTGAGATCATGACCTGAGCTGAAATAGAGTCGGACGCTTAACCAAATAAGCCACCCATGTACCCTTAATGATTTGATTTTCTTAGAACTCTGTTTTCCCAGTTGCAAAATAAGGGATTCTATTAGAGAATTTCTAAGATCCCTCTCAGCATGGATAGCCTATGATTCTAGGATTTGTTAGAAATATTAGAAGCATGGAATAGTTCTAGGTGTGTGAGAGGAAAAGGCACAATATTGCTGGTCTTTGGGAAGCAAGAGGAAGTGCCCCAAATTACTGAGGATTCAGAAATTTAACCTGTGAGCAGTTGATGGTAACTTTTGCATACAGTAAAGTTTTGCTGAAGTTCAGCTTTCTTTCTCTTTCTTTCTTTCTTTCTTTCTTTCTTTCTTTCTTTCTTTCTTTCTTCTTTCTTTCTTTCTTTCTGTTGTATTCATTTGTTATGAGAGATGCACAATGAGAGGCAGAGACCTAGGCAGCGGGAGAATCAGGCTCTCCTCAGGGAGCCTGATGTGGGACTCAATCCCCAAAGCTGGGATCACACCCTGAGCTGAAGGCAGACACGCAACCGCTGAGCTACCCAGGTGTCCCATGAAGTTCAGCTTTCTTTCTATAAGACACTTGAAGTTACCCAGAGATATTTATTCTTATGTCTATGAACAGGGATTATATTCAGATAGTTTGTAACAAAATTACTCTATGTGCTATCTTTGGAGGGCATCCTTTCTGATTGTTTGGGTCAATTCTTGTATGGATTGTTGAATACTAATCCTAGCCATACATCATACTTATACATCTAAAGAGGTATATATAGTCCTTTCTTGTTTCCATTAGGAAGAACCTAGATGTTGAGTCTTAAGGTTTTACCATTTTCTGCTATTAGGGGATCAAATTTTGCAAGCAGTTTATGTCAGAGCTGAAGATCCACCTCTCAGGAATGAAAGACTGAAAATGAAGGTGAATATCTTTCCAGTAAAAGTGAAACTAGACTTCTTATTTATACAATCCAAGGAGAGTAAATACATAAGGGCCAAATATATCAGTTGAAAGAAGTCTATTAGTAAAAAAGCATATTAGCAAAATTAGATGTAATGATCTAAGTTTTTTGTTATCTTTGTAATAATGATATACTTTCATACCATTTCTTGGGCAGTATTATTAACTTTTGACATTTACTAAGTATCATTTATGTCCTCAGTACTGCATGCTATATAACAGAGTCTTTTAGAGATGGTATTATAAAAAAATTCTAAGAAACATACTTACAAAGACTGATAACCCATGCATTGGGGCCAAAAGGGGATTTTGTATGTTCACGATAGGAATAGTCAATATAATTAAGATGTTAATTTTTCTCAGATTGATTTAGAAAGTCAACTCAAACCTCCAGTCAAAAATATCAGCAGACTCTTTTCTTCTTCCTTTCCTTTCCTTTCCTTTCCTTTCCTTTCCTTTCCTTTCCTTTCCTTTCCTTTCCTTTCCTTTCCTCTCCTCTCCTCTCCTTTCCTCTCCTTTCCTTTCCTTTCCTTTCCTTCTTTTTCCTTTCCTCTCTTGGACAAACTGATTCTAAACTTTATGTGGAAACGCAAAGGATCTAGAGGACAAAAATGGAAGACATACAACCATCTAATTTCAAAACTTATGATGAAACTCCAGTAACCAAGATAGTGTGGTATTAGTTTAGTGTAAAGATAGACAAATAAATAAGTGGTACAGAATAGAAAGTTCACAAATACACACCATGCATATGTGGCTAATTGATTTTCAGAAAAGGTATTAAAACAACTCAATGAGGAAAAAATGATCTTACTTCACATTATATACAAAAATTAACTCAAGATAGATCACAGACCTAAAGAGCTAAAACTAGAAAATTGCTAAACAAGAACACGTGAGGGCAACCCCGCGGGCGCAGCGATTTAGCGTCGCCTGCAGCCGGGGGCGTGATCCTGGGGACCCGGAATCGAGTCCCACATCGGGCTCCCTGCATGGAGCCTGCTTCTCCCTCTGCCTGTGTCTCTGCCTCTCTCTCTCTCTCTTTCTCTCTCTCTCTGTGTCTCTCATGAATAAATAAAAAATAAAATCTTAAAAAAAAGAACATGTGAGAAAATCTTACAAAACAATTCAAATGGTGAGCTTTTTGAGGCTGACCCACTCCATCATTTATCATTTATCATTTATCTCTTTTTCCTCAGTACCTAGCACAGTGTCCAGCCATAGGAAGTATCCAAGGAACGCTGGAACTCAGACCTAGATTTGTTCTTGTATTTCACATCCTTGGTGTATTCTCTCAGGGTTAGGTTCCACTCCCTTTATACTGCACTAGTGGAGAACCGGGAGCTGCATAAGCCTCAGCCCCCAAAGGAATTTGCTCACAGCACTTCTGAAATGAAAGAAGGGGGTTTCCCAGTCTTGGCCCATAGTTGATATCTCCTCAGTTCCTAACTGATCCTACTCTAGATTGGACCTGGTAATGCAACCTCGTTGGCCACCCAGGTTGAGACTCTGAGAAAATACAGTGAACTAGAGTGCTGAGGGTTATCAGTGAAAAGGTGGTTCATCCCAGGGTAATAGTTGTTCCACAGGATTATAGTGAAGGGCACTTAAATTACCATAAACAAGTAAAATATTTATTTTTAAAGAATGCACAGGAAGGACATGATGCTATTTCTTAAGAAGGGGAGACTTTGTTCATTTCCTGTTCTCTGAATTAGAGATCTCTAATTTTTTTTACTCATAACCTAGACAGGTCCTAGAAATACTGTAATTGAGAACTTTTTTGTCTTTCCTCCTTTTAAGTCTCACCATTACGCTAGCTATTTTCTAAGCACTGGTGGCATCTTCATTTAAAACTTTAACTAGGGACACCTGGGTTACTCAGTGGTTTAGCATCTGCCTTCGGCTCAAGGAGTGATCCCAGGGTACTAGGATCAAATCTGTCCCACATCGAGCTCCCTGTGGGGAGCCTGCTTCTCCCTCTGTCTGTGTCTCTGCCTCTCTCTCTGAAATAAAATCTTAAAAAAATAAGACTTTACCTAATCTAGTCTGCATTGGAGTTAACACTAGATCTGAGTCCTCCTGGGGATCTGTTGTCATTTAGCAATAGAAGTCCTATTTTTCAACAGGAATATATGGACCGTGGTTTCTCACCATGCTCAGAAAAGCATAAAGAAAAAAAAAGCATAAAGAACTCACCTTGTCCATTTTTGAACTTCAGATCCATATGCCCTCTTAGTAGTATCCTAAGCTTCACATCTTTTTTCTTGATAGAGTTTCATTCCCTTCCCTTGTGGTTTATACATTATTTTGTCTTATAGGAGGAGATGCTTTACTTGCAAGCATACCTTTTCTTCATGTATCACCAAATGAGTACTGCTAGATAAATTACTTTTAATTCAGGTCAAGGTTTACTCTTAAAACTAGAGGGCTTCATCCAGAAGAGGGCCTATTCCAGGATCTAGAGTTATTTTGAACACTCTCCACCATAAGTTGGCACTTGGCTAAGTCTACTCCTTATGCTTTAATGGTTATATATGAAAATCATTTGAGCAAGATCTATGATAATTATTAGATTGTTATATTTGAAGAATCCCTGATAACTAAGTAATTTATTCCTTTCTCCAAAATGACTGCATTTATCTGCTTGGATGTTGTATAAACATTCATTTAATTTTGAGAGTAAATTAGCAAAGGATTATCTTCAGGCAGCTAGAGGGGTGCATGTGTGTTTGTATATATATATATATGTATATATATATATACATATATATATATGCATAAAGCATAAGAACCTGAATAAGATTTTATTTGTATTTTTTGTTATTGGTTCCCAGGAATAGAGGGTCTTATGAATTATAATTCTTATGAATTTTCCCTCAAGGGAAAGTTACACAATTATGATTAAAATGTAGCATTCAGAGAGGTCTATGTTAAGCATTCCTCAGCTTTATCAGGGATACCCTGAAAAGCACAGTGGCAGGAGTAATTTTTTTTAAACTATGCCAACCTGGAAGGGTTCTACCATTTACTTTTTGATATAAACAGATTCTGTCCAGCACTTACCAACAACTTGACCTACATTTTGTAGTACAACAAAAAATTTCAGTGAAAAATAGAAACCAAGAGTTCTGGATTTAAAGCTAGAAATATTTAAGACAGGGAGTGTTTATAGGTACTTCTTTCTGTTTATCATCTTAAAATAGATGCAGTACCAATGAAGGTTCTAGGATTTTATTTTGGCCCACATTTAAAATGTTCTGAGTAAATGCATGTGGTTTACTTTTGCAATGTTTACAGAGCACAGTCAAATAGCATTTAATGTCTAGGGTTAACCTCAAAATATTATCTGTTTTACTGAAGTAGAGTGTTGTATCCTGAGCAGGGCAGGACAGTAGGTGCATTTATTCTGTGAAATTTTTTCAAAGCCAGTTCCATGAACTCTACTGAAACTCCAATCCTTAGTTCAGTGATAATTATTTATAGTAAATGGTATTTATTATTCTCTTATGTTTGGACTTTGGGTAGAGGACAGATACTGTTGAATACATTGAAAGGGTTTCAGGAAAATAAGGAAGGAAATTTCTTTTCCTTTTAATAATGCAGCACTTGTAGGAATGTAGGCTATATGCTTTAGGCCAATGATCAGTTATGCCTAGTTATAGACAGTGATGATTTTGTTGGGCCAATTGTCTGTTATCTCAAGAATAGGGAAATATGCCTGGGCAGGGGGCTGCTGGGGATGTTTCTCTAACCTTTCCTCAAAGTAGGAAGCTATTGGGTGTTGCCTGGTACTACCTCCAACTCTGAGGAGACCTTACTTTTTCATAAAGATATGGAGCCTTTCTTTATAGGATTCAAATTCTATTATGATGTTCTCTAGTAAAAAATTACAGAAAACCTCAGAGTGTCTGCTGGCTCAGTTGGTAGAACATGAGACTCCTGATCTTGGGGTTGTGAGTTCGAGCCTCATGTTGCATACAGAGATTACTTTAAAAAAATAACAGAAAATCTCCTTTTATGTAAGCCCTTTCTTGTTGACTAGGGACAGTTTCTCATCTTCCTCTATTCCTTTTAACTTTGAAATATATAGGGACTCTATTTTCCCTTTATTTTTTAATTAAAAAAAGATTTTATTTATTTATTTGTCATGGAGAGAGAGAGAGAGAGAGAGAGATATCGAGAACGCATAAGCAGGGGGAACAGCAGGCAGAGGGAGAACAGGCTCCCTGCTGAGGAAAGAGCCCCATGTAGGGCTTGATCCCAGGACCCTGGGATCCTGAACTGCTGGGATCCTAACCTGAGCCAAAAGCAAGTGCTTAGCCTACTGAGCCACCCAGGAATCCCTTTTATTTTGATTTTAAACCAGAAGGAAGTAGAGATAGAGTAACAGAAGAACAAATTTCTAAATAACAGAGAAGCAGCTTCTTTTATAAGGCTGAATTTAAAACATTCCCCTGAGTTTTTGGCTAGGGCATTTTTGGGCTGCCTGAACATATTTACCAGTCCACTTGCTATGAACAAAGCCACCAGTATGCGTTTATGGATGCATCTATTTCCTTTTTGTCTGTGTCATCAGGCCATGAGAGCTCTTTTAGCTTAGTTACTTAAAGTCAACGCACAAAAACAAATTCTCATAAAATCGACTGGAAAAAATTAGAGAACCCATAGCTGATTAAACATCTTATTAGATTAATCTATAAGAATTTAGATACATGTAATTATACATGTTAATTTGTATAAGGATTAGTGTTTATAGCATTAAATAAATACTGACCCACCCAAGTGCAAAGCAAATCAGTTTGAGAGCAAACTAAATGTTTTTTGGAGATGTTTTCAGACATACCTCAGAATCTACTGCTTGGTAACTTTTGCTTAAATGTGTGTATGGTGGTTATTTTATATGTCAACTTGACTGGGCTAAAGGATGCCCAGATAACTGGTAAAACATTATTTCTTATGTGTCTGTGAGGGCATGTTTTTAGAAGAGGTTAGCATTTCAGTTGGTAGGTTGAATAAAGAAGATTGCCTGCACCGAAGTGGATGTGCATCTTCTAATACATTAAAGGCTTGCATAGAACAAGCCAATAGAGGAAGGGTAAATGTGCTCTCTGCTTAAGCTGGGATATCCATCTTCTCCTAACTGTGGGCATCAGCACTTCTGGTTATCAGGCCTTCAGATAGGGACTGAATTATACCACTGGCTTTCCTGGTTCTTCAGTTTGTAGATAGCAGATTATGGGTCTTCTCAACTTTCATTATTGCATGAGCCAATTTCTATAATAAATCTCTATATCTATATCTAATCTATCTTACTAGTTCTGGTGTGTGTATGTGTGTGTGTTTTCAAGATTTTATTTATTTATTCACGAGAGACGCAGAGAGAGAGAGAGAGAGAGAGAGAGAGAGAGAGATGCAGAGACACAGGCAGAGAGAGGCAGAGAGAGAAGCAGGCTCCATGCAGGGATCTGATGCAGGACTTGATCCTGGGACTCTGGGATTATGCCCTGGGCCAAAGGCAGATGCTCAACCACTGAGCCAATAGCCTTCCCTGTTTTCTGTTTTTTAGAATCCAGATATAGCACATAAGGTATAAACAAAATCACTCAACCTTAAACCCTCATTTTAGGGATGTCTACTGGTTTATTTTCATTGTTTTTTTGAAAAGTAAAGTATATTACAGTGAAGTAAGACATACTCTGATTGTGACTTTAGAAATTATTTATACGTTTATTGGAAATATATCCAATTGAAACAACGTAAAAGTTCAACACTAAGGCATTGGTTATATATATTAAGATGATTAATATAATATTAAGCTGTTTAATAAATATAAATATAATTAAAATAGTATTGCCAATAAATATTTACTAATATAGAAATATCTTCATAAAATATTGCTAAACTTAAAAAGTCCACTTAAAACAAATAAGCATATGTATTGTAACACTCAAAAGAGGGAAATTTACATACATAAGAAAAGTTCTAGAATAGCATTATTCTATTTAAATATATTACAAGTCACAAATGCATTTAAAGTTTTCTAGTAGCCACATTAAGACAAGTGGAAAGAAATAATTGAAATTAATTTTAATAATATATATTAATGGACAAAATATATATTTTTTAATAATAAATTTATTTTTTATTGGTGTTCAATTTGCCAACATACAGAATAACACCCAGTGCTCATCCCGTCAAGTGCTCCCCTCAGTGCCCGTCACCCATTCACCCCCATCCTCCTCCCTCCTCCCCTTCCACCACCCCTAGTTTATTTCCCAGGGTTAGGAGTCTTCATGTTCTGTCTCCCTTTCTGATATTTCCTACCCATTTCTTCTCTCTTCCCTTCTATTCCCTTTCACTATTATTTATATTCCCCAAATGAATGAGACCATATAATGTTTGTCCTTCTCCAATTGACTTATTTCACTCAGCATAATACCCTCCAGTTCCATCCACGTCGAAGCAAATGGTGGGTATTTGTCGTTTCTAATGGCTGAGTAATATTCCATTGTATACATAGACCACATCTTCTTTATCCACTCATCTTTCGATGGACACCGAGGCTCCTTCCACAGTTTGGCTATTGTGGCCATTGCTGCTATAAACATTGGGGTTCAGGTGTCCCGGAGTTTCATTGCATCTGTATCTTTAGGGTAAATCCCCAGCAGTGCAATTGCTGGGTCGTAGGGCAGGTCTATTTTCAATGGAACAGAATAGAGAACTCAGAAGTGGACCCTCAACTTTATGGTCAACTAATATTCGATAAAGGAGGAAAGACTATCCACTGGAAGAAAGACAGTCTCTTCAATAAATGGTGCTGGGAAAATTGAGCATCCACATGCAGAACAATGAAACTAGACCACTCTCTTTCACCATACAGAAAGATAAACTCAAAATGGATGAAAGATCTAAATGTGAGACAAGATTCCATCAAAATCCTAGAGGAGAACACAGGCAACACCCTTTTTGAACTCGGCCACAGTAACTTCTTGCAAGATACACCACGAAGGCAAGAGAAACAAAAGCAAAAATGAACTATTGGGACTTCATCAAGATAAGAAGCTTTTGCACAGCAAAAGATACAGTCGACAAAACTAAAAGACAACCTACAGAATGGGAGAAGATATTTGCAAATGACGTATCAGATAAAGGGCTATAAAGAACTTCTTAAACTCAACAGCAAAGAAACAAACAATCCAATCATGAAATGGGCAAAAGACATGAACAGAAATCTCACAAAGCAAGACATAGACATGGCCAACACGCACATGAGAAAATGCTCTGCATCACTTACCATCAGGGAAATACAAATCAAAACCACAATGAGATACCACCTCAACCAGTGAGAATGGGGAAAATTAACAAGGCAGGAAACCACAAATGTTGGAGAGGATGTGGAGAAAAGGGAACCCTCTTACACTGTTGGTGGGAATGTGAAATGGTGCAGCCACTCTGGAAAACTGTGTGGAGGTTCCTCAAAGAGTTAATAATGGACAAAATATTAACTGACAAAATTATTAATGATATTTTATATATTTTTGTATAAGAGAATATTTCACATGTTTTTGAAATTCACTGGGTATTTTACCATTAGAGCACATTTCAGTTTGGACTAGATATATTTCACATGTTCAGTAGTGTCATGTGGCTAGTGGCTACCATCCTGAACTATGCAAAACTAGAAGAACATGCATCAAAAAATTAATAGTGGCTGTCTATAGATGGTAGAATTATGAATTTATATTTTGCTTACTTATATTTTCTAGTTTTTACAATAAACATCTATTACTTTTATAATAAGTTTAAAAAATCCATGTTTAAATAAGTGTTTCATAAAGTGTGGTGAAACGTCCATTTGCTTATATCTCCAAGAAGTCCTCTAATGGAGGAAGATATAATAATCTGTGTTTACAAGACAGTTGAAGTTTATGAATTGAGACTCAAATCAGTACTATAGGTAGTCAGGGGACTGTATATGTGTGTGCATGTGTGTGAATGAAGATGGTGTGTGAAGAGCTTTCTGTGAACCCTGACAATTCCCACAGTCATGCATTGTGGCAATTCCCATAGGATACATGGTGGCCCTGAGGCATGAGCAACATAGCCTTTCATTGAGGATCATTAACCTGAAGTGATAGTCCTTAACATCAGTCAGTTCCATTTTTCTTCACTGGAGTATCTTCATATTTGTTAGCCCAGAATGACCCACTGTACTAAACACAAAATCAGGCTAGATAGTTCTTGGGTTGAGTTCTAGAGGTTAAACATGAATATTTCAGAGCAGTTGGGGCCAGTTTCCCATCAAAAGTAACCTCTTGGGAATTTGGAGTACTCAAGTATTAGCCAAGTTAGGGTCTAGTTCAATATTCCTCTGAAATGACACACTGGAATTATTCTGTCAGAGGGAGCTATGGAATGTACCCTACCACGTGATCAGAAAGCCCTGAACTGTAAACAGTGAAACTTTTAGAATGCCAAATGGAGTCATATGGAGATCAGTGACACTTTATATGCTATCATCTTAGTGGCCTCATAACAAACACTGTATTCATTAAAATTGCACTTGAGGTACCTTGACCTATGTCAATGATGGGCTAAAATATTGGACTAAATAATTTCTAATTCATTTGGCTTTTATTATACTAAAGTTAATCATAAAAACTCATATGGTATTAATGCCTGTGTCATAAGTCCTTTATCAAATTTCTACCCACAATTCATTATTAATTTTTCAGGAGATTCCCAGATGTTCTGGGGATGGAGTTATGGCAAACATGAACTGGTTCCCCAAGGTTATGCTTAGAGCAGTTTGAGCCAATCTGACAACCTCATGTGCTTTTAAGTATAAAGCACCTGCCAAGCCACATGTGCACCAGACCACTGGAATTCCCTGGCATTGTTTTCCTGAGCAGGAGGCTAAGGTAGTGGGGTACTCATAAAAGCACTCAGTATTTCTTTCTTTTTGTTTTAAAAATAGAACATTTCTACAAAATAAGCCTCATCTCTGGTTTCCAAACCATAAAATTCTGAAGCAAGTTCTTTTAGGAAGTCACTGTATTTCTGAATGAAACTTCATCACTAAGTCCCATCATCCTTTTCTTTTTTTTTTAATTAAATTCAATTTGCCAACATATAGTATAACACCTAGTGCTCATCCCATCAAGTGTTTTCCTTAGTGCCTGTCACCCAGTCACCCCATCCGCCCCCCACCTCTCTTTCTGCAACCCTTTATTTTCCAGAGTTATGAGTCTCTTGTGGTTTGTCTTCCTCTCTAATTTTTCCTCCAGTTTCCCTCCTTTCTTTTATAGTTCCTTTCATTATTTCTTTAATATTTTATTTACTCATGAGAGAGAGACAGAGACAGAGACAGAGACACAGAGAGAGAGACAGAGAAACAGAGAGGCTGAGGGAGAAGTGGGCTCCGTGCAGGGAGCCTGATGTGGACCAGATCTCTGGTCTCCAAGATCACACCCTGGCTGAAGGCAGCGCTAAACCGCTGAGCCACCCAGGCCGCCCCGCTTTCACTATTTCTTATATTCCACATATGAGTGAAACCATATGATGGTTGTCCTTCTCTGATTGACTTTTTCACTCAGCATAATACGCTCCAGTTTCCATCCATGTTGAAGAAAATGATGGATATTCATCCTTTCTGTCTCATCATCCTTTTCAACTGTTGCAACTCTCTGCAGAGAGTCTGATGATCCTTAGCAAAACCATTTTACTTAGTGAAGATACTAACGTAAAATTAAGGAGATACAATACCTTTATTTGGGCCACAGGAATTAATTGGCATTTTTTAGCCCCCTCCACCCCCCTTTTTTTTGACTTAATGGCACAGTAGCTATGACACTTAACTGCTCTGTTCCCTGTAATAGAGAACAGGGGAATGGAAAAATTAGTCTCTCTTCTCTACAAGTATAGTCACAGAAAACTTATAACCTATCAAGCCTAGGACTTGGAAAAGATAATTGGGTGATCCTTGTTTACTAAAGATTTTGAAACTACTTCATATCAATTTAGGTAGGCCAACAGCTTTAATGCAAGTGTTGGGTAGGGAATAGGTGGGCAGTATCCTTCCTCCACACAGTCATTCAGAAGTCCAGGACAATGGAGGCCTTGCCAATTTCAGTATGCAGATGATCCAGGTTTCCCACTAGGGGAATAGGGCAGAGAGGAAAATGCATAGGAGAATTTTATGGACTGGAATTGGACATGGCATGTAACATTTCCACTCACTTTTCATAAGTTAGTATTCATTTATATAGTCTCACCTAACTGCAAGAGAGACTAGGAAATGTAGTCCCTGGCTGGGAATCAATTTTCTTTTATTTTTTCTTTTTTTTTTAAATTAAGATTTTATGTACTAATTTGAGAAAGAGATAGAGAGAGTGCAAGAAGAGGGGAGAGGGAGAAGCAGGCTCCTGGCTGAGCAGAGGACCCCATCTGGGTGGGGCTTGATTCCAGGACCCCGGGATTATAACCTAAACCAAAGGGAGACACTTAACCAAATGAGCCCCCAGGTGCTCCTGGGAATCAATTTTCAAATAATCTTTACACTATGGATGAGGGGCCATAAATTTTTGCTTGACAATTAGTTAGCTATCACTGTTTAATGCTCTGCCCTTTTCCTTTTGAGAAATTTAGGCAGATGAAAAATTAGAGCTAACAGATTAAAGAGAACAGATCATTTCCCCCAGGAATAGCCTTAATGATGGTACCTTCACCTCAGCTGTACACTGTCTCCATGAAACTTGCATAGAAGAGATTGAAGAAGAAAGGAGATGGGAGGAAAGAAGGAGAGAAACACTGAGGGGAAAAGATGGAAAAGATAGTAAAAAAATATGATGAGGTGATAAGAAGATAAGATTGTACTACACTGGATATTCTTGGGGATTAAAAAGAGTTTCCAGCATTTTACATCTCTCTTATTTCCTTATTGTGCCAGAAGACAACTTTAGGTAAGCTGGGCTCTGGGTTCCCTTTACTACAGACATGTTCTAGTAATAGTGGGTTAGTTGTTTTTATCACTACACTAATGAAAAGATAATCCATTTGCAAATGATTTGCAAACTACACAGGATTATCTGATTGTAATTATGATGGGTTTTAGCATTAGACATAATACACATTTTTAAAGGTTATATTGCTGGGCTAAATGAGAAAATCACAATTTACTGATTGCAATTCCATTTTACTAAATAATGTATTGATGTGTAAAAATTCATATAGGTAAAGACATACATCCTCAGTGTGTAGCTTGATGGATTTTCACAAAATGAATGTCAAGAAACATAACATTACCAGCATCCAGAAAATCCTCCTGTGCCTATTCCTTGTCATTATACTCTCTTTCTCCAGAGATACCTTAACTTTCTATAATTCGAATTATATAGTATGGATTTTTTGTGACACAATTTATATTGTTGCATATGGCAGTAATTTGTTAACTATATGTATATTCTCTCTCTCTCTCTCTATATATATGTATGTAATATAGTCATATATATTCAAGAGTATTTTTTTTTGTTTCCAGTTTTCAGCTATTATGAATAACTCTGCTAGGAACATCTTTGTACATGTCCTGTTGTCTACAGAGGTACACATTTCTATTCAGTATTTACCTAATAATGAAATTTATATCTCATTGAATAGGCAGATATTCTCTTTCAGTAGATACAGCTAAGCACGTTTTCAAAGTGGCTATAATAATTCACCTTCCCAGTAGCAGTGTATTCAAGTTCCAGTTTTTCCACATCCTAGCCAGCACTTATTGTTAATCTTCTACTTCCAGTCACTCTGATGGATATATAATGGTTTCAGATTTTCTGGTGATTAATGAACTCAAGAGCCCTTTCCTATGTTTATTAGTCATTTGGGTAACTTCTTTTGTGAAGTGCCTGCTTATGTCTTTTGTCAATTAAAAAAATGTTACTGTTTTTTTTTTTAAACAGTAAAAAAATGTTTTTCTTATTGCTTTGTAGGAATATGTCATCTGTTCTGGGTATGAGACCTTGGACAGATGTCTACATGCACATATCTTCTTTCATTATTTGGTTCATTCTTTTTTTAATAGGTCTTTAAATATACAAAAGTTACTAATTCCACCATCATTTTCTTTAAGAATAATGCCTTTTTGTGTAATGTTTAGGAAATCTTAGGGTGCCTGGGTGGCTCAGTTGGTTAAGCATCTGACTCTTGATTTTGGCTCAGGTCTTGATCTCAGAGTCGTGCAATTGAGCCCCATGTCAGGCTCTGCACTGGGCGTGGAGCCTGCTTAAGATTCTCTCTCTCTCTCTTTCTGCTCATGTATACTCTCTCTCTATTGAAAAAAATCATATTACTTTAATAATGTATAGAGTATACTTTTTTAAAGGACTTTTATTGTGCCACCTTTCATATGTAAATACACAATCAAATTAGAATTGATGTTTTAATATGGTATGAGGAAAGTTCAAGCTTAATGCATTTTGAGTCAACTGGATATCCAATTGACCTAACATTATATATAGAAAAGACTCTTTTTTCAACACTTGTAGTAGTGCCGTGTTGTCTTGCTCAGATTCCCGTTTACCAGGTAGTGCATCTATGCTGTCAGATGCTGTGTCAACAGTTCATGGCTGATGCTCAGACAACTGGTTCTTTAAAAAAAAAAAAAAGATTTTATTTATTCATTCATGAGAGACACACAGAAAAAGGCAGAGATATAGGCAGAGGGAGAAACAGGTTCCCTGCAGGGAGCCTGATGCAGGACTGGATCCAGGACCCTGGGATTACAACTTGAGCCAAAAGCAGATGCTCAACCACTGAGCCACCCGGGTGTCCCCAACTGGTCGTCTTTTAATGGGAACCATCTACCCCTGGCAGTTACATCTCCACTGAGGATGTTCCTGAGCCAGTGAATGATGAATGTAGGAGCATAAAAGCCTGGCTTTTTTCCTTGGGAAGGGTTAACCTGTGTTGGGTTTATGCTTCTGAGCCTCATCCTGTGGATTAAACTATAGCTAGCTTTCATCAAAGACTGCACCTTTGCGTGCCTCCTTCTCCTTTCCTAATTCTGCCTAATTCTCTCTATATAGAATTTTTTTCCTGAAGGGCATTGTCTCAATAAATCATGTATACTACAAACCTGGAACGAGACGAAGGCAGAATCGAAGCCGGGCACAGGCAGTGGACGCGGTCCCACCGAGAGCCGAAGATGCAGTGAACGTATACTCAACGACCGTCACCATTGATAACCTAAGTCGACATGATATGCTGGCCTGGATCAATGAGTCTCTGCAGCTGAATCTGACAAAGATTGAACAGTTGTGCTCAGGGACTGCCTATTGTCAGTTTATGGACATGCTATTCCCTGGCTCCATTGCCTTGAAGAAAGTGAAATTCCAGGCTAAACTAGAGCGTGAATACATCCAGAACTTCAAAATACTACAAGCAGGTTTTAAGAGAATGGGTGTTGACAAAGTAATTCCTGTGGACAAATTAGTAAAAGGAAGTTTCAGGACAATTTTGAATTTGTTCAGTGGTTCAAGAAATTTTTTGATGCAAACTATGATGGAAAAGACTATGACCCTGTAGCTGCCAGACAAGGTCAAGAAACTGCAGTGGCTCCCTCCCTTGTTGCTCCAGCTCTGAACAAACCGAAGAAAACTCTCAGCTCTAGCAGGGCAGCTCCACAGAGGCCCATTGCAACACACAGAACTACTGCAACCCCTAAGGCTGGCCCGGGTGTGGTGCGAAAGAATCCTGGTGTGGGCAACGGGGATGATGAAGCAGCTGAATTGATGCAGCAGGTCAATGTATTGAAACCTACCATCGAAGACTTGGAGAAAGAGAGAGATTTCTACTTTGGAAAGCTAAGAAACATTGAATTGATTTGCCAGGAGAAAGAAGGGGAAAACAACCCTGTATTGCAGAGGATCGTGGACATTCTCTATGCCACAGATGAGGGCTTTGTGATACCTGATGAAGGGGGCCCACAGGAGGAACAAGAAGAGTATTAACAGCCTGGACCAGCAGAGCAACATCCGAATTCTTCACTCCAAATCATGTGCTTAACTGTAAAATATCCCCTTTTATTATTCTTAGAGGACTCACTGGTTTCTTTTCATGAGCAAACAGTACCTCTTCTTAAAGTGCACTTTGCAGAAGTTTCACCCCTTTTCCAATGAATTTGAGTTAGGAGCTTTTACCCTGTAGCAGAGCAGTATTAACATCTAGTTGGGTCACCTGGGGAACAGAGAGGCCGACCATGGGGCTCACTGTGTGGATGCTGGTAACACTCACTGCTGGAGAAGGTGCTTTTATGTCATACACTGAGGTGGAGTCCTCAGTAGAGAAATGTAAAGACTGATTTGAATTTCAAGCTAATGTGAAATCTTGGCAGAGAACGTTTTAATAAATAAATGCCTTAAGAGTATTTTTAAAAAATAAATAAATTATGTATACTACAAACCCTATTTCAGGCTCTGTTTCTAGGGAACTTAACCTAATACATTTGTTTCTAGAAGTGGGACGTACACTCTAAGAATGGGATCCCAGGTTGGATCATTTTCTGTCAGTATAATAGAAATGCCTCATCATCAGTTACAATAATCTATTATGATATGTAGTAGAAGTACAACTGTTGAGACTTCTACCTGTGGTGAATGGGAATGTGTATAGGGGAAGAATTTGCACTGGCTTGTTCAGTATCTCTGGCATTTGGAAGGTAGCAGAGAAAGAATATAAGAATTGTGAAATTGGGTGGGTATTGTTGATTGCCATTGAAAAGAGAAAATCATAGGCTCAGGACAATCCATCACCAATTTCATGCTAAGTGTGAGAGTTAGGGGACAGCTTACATAGCTTTCAAAGTGATCTCATTTTCTACTAGTGAGGGAGAGATGGAGATGAAGATCAGGCATAGAACCTCATTTTTAAGAGTGGCAGAACTTTGGAAAAGGCTGAATTCTCAGCCTAGCCAAATCTATGCTAAAGATAAGTGCCTGATAGGGGATCTCTGGGTGGCTCAGTGTTTGAGCACCTGCCTTCAGCCCAGAGCGTGATCCTGGAGTCCCGGGATCGAGTCCCGGGATCGAGTCCCCACATCGGGCTCCCTGCAGGGAGCCTGCTTCTCCCTCTGCCTTTGTCTTTGCTTCTCTCTCTCTCTCTGCGTGTGTGTCTTTCATGAATAAATAAATAAAATCTTAAAGAAAAGTGCCTGATAAAGAGTGAGACCTTAAGACCTGATATGATTGATGTTATCTTGGTACATAAACTTGAGCATGCAGATTCTCTTGTGCTCTCTATGTTTACAGATGTGGCATCAACTTTCGACTGTTGGAAAACAGAGTCTCCCTTTCTTGAAGATTGTGAGACAGGCAGCAGTATTATGTTGGTTCACCTCTGGACCTGCCCTTACTTAACCTTCCGACTATTAGGTCAATACCAGGATTAAATTTTATCATGATCTAGCTATGTACTGGGAAAACTATGGAGGGAGTGATTATTACATTAGTATTTACCGGAAGTCCTAGTTAATGCAGCAGGGCAATAAATAAGTGATAAATAAATGAATGAATAAATGAATGAATGATCTCTTTTACAGATCAGAAAAGAAAAAATAAAATTGTCTTTGTTCATATATAATATGATAGTCTATGCAGGAAATCCCAAAGAATTGGTAACAAATACTATAAAAATATAAGTAATTAAATAAAGGTCATAGAAAATAAGGTTAATATGTAAGAATCAACTTCTTTCCTGTATATTAGCAATGAACATTTCAATCTTGAAGTTAAAACAACACTATTTTTATATTATAACAAAAATTTAATATTTTGGTATAAATCTAAAAATATATTCAAGGTCTATAGGTGGAAAGCTACAAAACCCTGATGAAATAAATCAAAGAAGATCTAAATAAATGTTGAGATATTCCATGTTCATTGATAGGAAGACAAAATATTGTTAAGTCAGTTCTTTTAAGCTTGATCTATAGATTCAATGCAATTCCAATCAAGATCCCAGCAAGTTATCTTGTTGTCTTGTTGGTATTGAAGAAAATATGAAATTTATATGGAAAGACAAAAGACCCAGAGTAACCAACACAGTATGGAAGAAGAACAAAGTCTAAAGACTGACAATACTTGACTTAAAACTTACAATAAAGCTCTAGTAATTAAGATAGCATAGTATCAGCAAAGAATGGACAAATAGATCAGTGGAACAGAATAGCCCAGAAAAAGACTCCCACAAATATTGTCAACTGGTCTTTTATGAAGGATCAAAGGCTATTTAGAAGAGAAAGGATAGTTTTTTTCAGCAGATGATGCTAAAACTACTGGACATTCACATGCAAAACAAGTCTAGGCATAGACCTTATACCATTTATAAAAATTAACTCAAAATGTATCATAAATCTAAATGTAAAATGCAAAACTATTAAGCTTCTAGAGGATAACAGAGAATCTAGGTGACCCTGGGTTTGATGATGACTTTTTAGATATATAACCCAAAGCATGACACATGAAAGAAAAATTTAGTTAAGTTGGACTATACTAAAACTAAAAATTTCTTTATGAAAGACACTGTTAAGAGAATGAAAAGAAAAGCTACAGACGGGGAAAATATTTTCAGAACACGTATCTGTAAAAAGACTTGAATCTAGTATAAATATATATATATATGTGTGTGTGTGTGTGTGTGTGTGTGTGTGTATGGAACTCTTCAAACTCTACAAGAAGATAACAACTAAATTTAAAAATGGGCCTAAGATCTGAAAGCCCCTACTAAAAAAATATTACAGATAGCAAATAAGTATATGAAAAGATGCTTAACATCATGTCATTAGGGAATTATAAATTAAAACAGCAAAGAGATAGCACCATACTACTAGATATCTATTAAAATGGTGAGCTAAACATTGTCTTGCCGTATGATCCAGCTATTACACTCCTAGATGTTTGCCCAAGTGAATTGAAAACTTATGTCCACACAAAAACCTGCACATTGAATGTTTATAGCAATTTGATTTATATCTATCCAAAACTGAAAGCTGCCAAGATGTCCTTCAGTAGGTGAATAGATGAACAAACCATAGTACAACATTTCCTATTCAGTGATAGAGAAGAATGAGCTACTAAGCTATGAAAAGACACGGATGCATCTTAAATGCATATTGCTAAGTGAAAGAAGCTGGTCTGGAAGGGTTGCATGCTGAATGGTTTAATTATGTGACTTGTTTATACAGATGATAAACAGTTTAGTAGTTTCCAAGAGTTTAGGGGTGGGGTGGAATAGGGATAGTAAAAGGGTCTTTTTGAGATCATGAAACTATGTTCTGTGATGCTTTGGAGATGGATACATGACATGTATTTGTCCAAACTCATAGAACTGGGCAGCCCTGGTGGCTCTGCAGTTTAGCGCTGCCTTCAGCCCAGGGCGTGATCCTGGAGACCCAGGATTGAGTCCCACGTCAGGCTCCCTGCTTGGAACCTGCTTCTCCCTCTGCCTCTCTCTCTCTCTCTCTCTCTGTCTCTCATGAATAAATAAATAAAATCTTAAAAAAAACCTCATAGAACAGAATAGCACAAAGAGTCGAACAATGTGTATAATAAAAAAAATCATTTAGAAAGTGGAAGATCCCAGATGTAATAAGAATGTAACACACCAATCTAATTGCTTTATAAATATATGAAACAGTTTCACTATAGGGGTAGGGGTGGTGGTGGGGAAACAGTGCTGACCTGAGTCACTTTGGAAATAAGTGGAGTGTCTGCAAAAGGAACTGTACTGAGGTATTCTACTCTAGTTGATAAAATTGTTTCTCACAGGGGTACAGGTTAACAATTCTGAAATTACTATATATGCATACTAGAATTGAACAAATAAGCAAACAGATGGCTGATGGTGGGAGCAAGGTGTGTCACTGTTGGAGGTTACAGGTAAGCAAGGAGATGAGGCTAGTATGATCTGTGGGGTAATGATCTAGAGTTGGAAACATTAGTGTGACCTCATGTTTAGCCTAATATAGACAAAGATGGTGACATATAGAAATATTTATAGGTATGTGTATATAAATACAGGTTTTATTCTCTTGCTTTTTCAGTTGAGAGGTCCTAGAAGCAATGATGTCTCAGTAGCAATGAGTGCATCTATCATCCAGATGTTGTACTGGAGAATGTAAAGGGGGAAGAGAAGTAAAAGGCACCTTGCAAGAAACGGCTGGCTCTAGGACTGGGACAAAGACTGTACACAATAAATCTGAAGTATGATGTAGTACTAGAAAGTAAGGAAGATCTCACATTTAAAAACTCTCCCACAATGCAAAGGATATGTTATGTCAAAGGGACATAAAAACAAACTGAAAGAGCTCCCAATGACCAAAATTGGAACAATCTGGGTAGCAAAATAAAGAAAGTAGTAATGGATTATAACACAAAGTGTAAAATAAGTAGTCATTAGTACACATTGATATAAATTATTGTATACATAAATAAATGGGAGAAGGGACAAATTTCTCATGCAGAAAAATTCAAATAATTTATGTATATACTTTATTGTCAAGGAGATGAAAGATAACTCCTCATTCCTTATATGTGGGCTGCACACAATGACTTCCTTCTAAAAGTACAATATACAAAGGAGGGAAAATAGCATCTTTAGTTGAGCATCCTAACAATCACTACCTCAGGCAAGTGATCAGGGTTAACATCAACAGTGAAAGTCATGTAGATAGTATGTACCATCAGTATGATGTGATGAGAGTGTCACTTTGCCTCTGGTTTTCCTCTCCAAAACCCGTAATATCCATCTGATCATAAGAGAAACATCAGACAAATCTCTACTTGACAAACATTCTACAAAATACCTTACCAGTACTCCTCAAAACTGTCAAGGTAACCAAAACCAAAAGTCTCAGAAACTGTTACAGCCTTGGGAGACCTGATGAGTAGGTGAATGTAATGTGGTGTCCTAGAACAGAAAAAGGACAGTAAGTATAAACTAAGGAAATCTGAGTAGTATGGACTTTAGCCAATACAGTGTTTTGTGTTGGTCTCAGCTTATTGTTAGTTAAAAAGAGAACTATACGAGACTTCTGGGTGGCTCAGCGGTTGAGCATCTGCCTTCAACTCAGGGCGTGATCCTGGAGTCCCAGGATCGAGTCCCACATTGGGCTCCCTGCATGGAGCCTGCTTCTCTCTCTGCCTCTCTCTATCTCTCTCTGTGTGTATCTCATGAATAAATAAATAAAATCTTAACCAGACTTATGGTTTTTATTATGATGGCAAATGCCCTTCAGCGACAATCATAAGGAAACTTTGAAAAAAAAATATTACTTACAAGACTTGGAAATTACATAGCACACCTGGGCCATGCAGTGAGGTTGCAGGTACAGAGAGAGAGAGAGAGAGAGAGAGAGAGAGTGCACATGGGCTGGGGGTTCTGTTTTTATTGGGATTGAGGGTGGGAGCCTACGGTTTCCACAGGGGTCACTCTTGATTGCCAAACTTAAAATATAACAGTGGGAATTTTTTGTTTTAAGATTTTATTTTTATTTATTTGAGAGAGAGAGAGAGAGAGAGAGAGAGAAAGAGAGAGGCAGAGACCCAGGCAGAGGGAGAAGCTGGCTTGATGCAGGGAGCCTGATGTGGAACTCGATCCCAGGACTCAGGATCAGGCCCTGGGCTGAAGGCAGCGCTAGACTAAGTGCCTAGAAAAAGATATGCCAGTGAAGAGGGTTTGAGTGACAATATTAATATCAAATAAAATAAACTTTGAGACAAAGAGTATAACTAGTCTAACTAGTATAAATTGGCTAGTACTTCCAGTATAGAGTTAAATGGGTATGTAGAAAGATGACTTCCTTAACTTGTTCTCGATTTTAATAAGAAAACATCCAGTCTCTCACAAATAAGTATAATGTTAGTGTTAGTTGTTTATTAGCTATTCTTGATCAAGTTGAGGAAGTTCCTCCACTATTTATAGTTTTCTGAGGGTTTTTATTATGAATTTTGTCAAATGCTTTTTTTTGGTGACAATTGATATGTTCATTTGTTTTTCAAATTTAGCCTAATGATATGTAAGACATTGATTTTTTTGAGTGTTAAATCGGTCTTGCATACTGGAAATAAATCGTACTTGGTTGTATCGTATAATTCTTTTTACGTATTGTTAGGTTTAATTTGCTAATATTTTGTTAAGGATTCTTACATCTATATTCTTTAGAGATATTGATCCATAGCCTTCCTTTCTTGTAATATCTTTATCTAGTTTTGGTATTAGGATAATACTGGCATTAAAGAATGAGTTAGGAAGTGTTCCCTCTGCTTTAGTTTTTTGAAAATAATTGTGAAGAATTGGTATCATTTCTTCTTTAAATATTTTATAGAATTCACTAGTGAAACAATATTAGCCTGGGGTGTTTTCTTTTTTGGAAATTTCTTAATTATTGATTTCAATTCAGTAGATATAGGGGTATTTGGGTTATCTACCCTTGTGTGAATTTTGGTGGTTTGAATATTCAAGGAATTGGCCACTTTCACCTATATTACCAAATCTGTAGGCATAGAGTTATTTGTAATATTCCTTTTATATCCCTTTTAATATTCATGGGATTTGTAATGTGACTCCTACTTCATTTCTTTTTTTAATTTCAAATTTTAAATTTAAAAAAATAAAAAAACCAAATTTTAAATTTAAATTCTAGTTAGTTAACATATATGGTAAAATTGGCTTCAGGTGTAGAATTTAGTGATTCATCATTTACATATAAA
This sequence comes from Canis lupus baileyi, assembly GCF_048164855.1. Taxonomy (NCBI): domain Eukaryota; kingdom Metazoa; phylum Chordata; class Mammalia; order Carnivora; family Canidae; genus Canis; species Canis lupus. The sequence goes on from NC_132841.1 coordinate 62,672,963, forward strand.
ACTCCATGCTCCGCAGCCTGGGTGGCTCAGCGGTTTAGCGCCGCCTTCAGCCCAGAGCATGATCCTGGAGACCCAGGCTCAAGTCCCACATCGGGTTCCCTGCATGGAGCCTGCTTCTCCCTCTGCCTGTGTCTCTGCCTCTCTCTATCTCTCTCTGTGTGTATCTCATGAATAAATAAATAAAGTCTTAAAACAAACAAACAAACTCAATGCTCATCACAAGTGCCCTCCTTAGTAACCATCACTCATTTAGCCCATCCATTCCCCCACTTCCCTTCCAACAACCCTCAGTTTGTTGTCTGTAAAGAGTCTCTTACCGTTTTCTTTCCCCTCTCTCTCTGTTTTCCCCTTCCCCTATGGTCATTTGTCCTGTTTCTTAAATTCCACATATGAGTGAAGTCATATGGTATTTGTTTTTCTGACTGACTTATTTCGCTTAGCATAATATACTTTAGCTCCATCCACATTATTACAAATGGCCATGTGGTATATATAAATATACCATATCTTCTTTATCCATTCATCATTGGATGGATACTTGGGCTCACTCCATAGTTTGGCTATTTTTTTTTAAAGATTTTATTTATTTATTTGAGAGAGAGAGCACACACGCACACAAGTAGTAGGGGAGGGGCAAAGGCAGAAGCCGACTTCCCACTGAGTGCAGAACCAGATGGATGTGGAGCTCCATCCCAGGATTCTAAGATCATGACTTGAGCTGAAGTTGGACACTTAACTGACTGAGCCACCAGGTGCCCCTTAGATTTTATTTTTAAGCACTCTCTACACCCATGTGGGGCCCAAACTCACATCCCCAAGATCAAAAGTCACATAGTTTGGCTATTGTTGATAATGTTGCTATAAACATTGGGGTAGGGGCACCTGGGTGGTTCAGTGGTTGAGTGTCTGCCTTTGGCTCGGATTGTAATTCTGCGGTCTCCGGATTGAGTCCTGTATTGAGCTCCCTGCAGGGATCCTGCTTCTCCCTCTGCCTCTCTCTCTGTATCTCTCATGAATAAATAAATAAAATTAAAAAAATACATTAGGGTACAGGAGTCCCTTTGAATTAGTATTTTTGTATCCTTTGGGTAAATACCTAGTATTTACCTAGTAGGGTAATTGCTGGATCATAGGGCAATTCTTTTTTTAAGCTTTTTTGGGAACTGCCAAACTATTTTCCAGAGTGGCTGCACCAGTTTGCATTCCTACAAACAGTGTAACAAGGTTTCCCTTTCTCTGCGTCCTCACCAACATCTCTTGTTTCCTTTGTTGTTAATTTTAGCCTTTCTGATGGGTGTGTGGTGGTATCTCACCATGGTTTTGATTTGTATTAAATCAATGATGAGTGATGTTGAGCATCTTTTCATGTGTCTGTTAGCCATCGAGATGTCTTTTTGGAAAAATGTTTGTTCATGTCTTCTGTCCATTTCCTAACTGCATTATTTGTTTTTTGAGTGTTGAGTTTAGTAAGTTCTTTATATATTTTGGATACTAACCCTTTATCAGATATGTCATTTGCAAGTATCTTCTCCCATTCCATAGGTTATCTTTTAGTTTTGCTGATTGTTTCCTTTGCTGTGCAGAAGCTTTTTATCTTGATGAAGTCCCAATAGTTCATTTTTGCTTTTGTTTCCCTTGCCTCTGGAGACTTGTCTAATAAGAAGTTGCTGTGGCTGTGTTTTCCTTTAGGATTTTGATGGTATCCTGTCTCACACTTAGGTCTTTCAACCATTTTGAATTTATTTTTGTGTATGGTGTTAGAAAGTGGTCCATTTTCATTCTTCTGCATGTGGCTACCCAATTTTCACAACACAATTTATTGAAGAGACTGTCCTTTTTCCACTGGATATTCTTCTCTGCTTTGTTGAAGATTAGTTGACCCAATACTTGTGGGTCCATTTCTGGTTCTCTGTTCTGTTCCATTGATCTATGTGTCTGTTTTTGTGCCAGTACCATACTGTCTTGATGACTGCAGCTTTGTAATACAGCTTGAAGTCTGGAATCATGATGTCTCTAGCTTTGCTTTACTTTTTCAAGATTGCTTTGGCTATTTGGTGTTTTTTTTTGTGGTTCCATACGAATTTTAGGATTGTTTGTTCTAGCTGTGAAAAATGTCGATGACATTTTGCTAGGGATTGCATTAAATGTTTAGATTGCTTTGCATAGTATAGACATTTTAATGATGTTTGTTCTTCCAATCCATGAGCTTTTACATTTTACATTTACAATACTTTTACATTTCTCTGTGTCCTCTTCAATTTCTTTCATAAGAGTTCTATAGTTTCCAGAGTATTTAGATCTTTAACCTTTTAGTTAGGTTTATTCCTAGGTATCTTATTGGTTTTGGTGCAGTTGCAAATGGGATGGATACCTTGATTTCTTTTTCTCCTGATTTGTTATTGGTGTATAGACATGCAACAAAGTTTTGCACATTGATTTTATATCCTGCAACTTTGCTGAATTCATGTATGAGTTCTAACAGTTTTTTGGTAGAGCGTTTCAAGTTTTCTGCATAGAGTATCATGTCTTCTGCAAAGAGTGAAAGTTTGACTTCTTCCTTGCCAATTGGATGCCTTTTATTTCTTTTTGTTGTCTGATCTGAAGCTAAGACTTCGAGTACTGTTAAATAGTAATGGTAAGAGTGGACATCCTCGTCTTGTTCCTGACCATAGGGAAAAAGCTCTCAATTTTTCCCCATTGAGGATGATATTAGCTGTGGGTCTTTCACATATGGCCTTTATGGTATTGAGGTATGTTCCTTCTATCCCTATATTGCGGAGGGTTTTTATCAAGAAAGGATGCTGTATTTGGTCAAATGCTTTTTCTGCCTCTACTGAGAGGATCATATGGTTCTTATCTTCTCTTTTATTAATGTGGTATATCATGCTGATTGATTTGTATGTGTTGAACCACCCCTGCAGCTTAGGAATAAATCCCATTTGATCATGGTGAATAATTCTTTTAATGTACTGTTGAATTTGATTTGCTAGTATTTTATTGAGAATTTTTACATCCATGTTCATTAGGGAAATTGGCCTATAATGTACTTTGTAGCGAGATCTTTGTCTGGTTTTGGAATGAAGGTAATGCTGGCCTTGTAGAAGGAGTTTGGAAGTTTTCCTTCCATTTCTAGTTTTTTGGAACAGTTTGAAGAGAATAGGCAATAACTCTTCTTTAATGTCTAGTAGAATTCCCCTGGGAATCTGTCCGGCCCTGGATTTTTGTTTGTTGGGAGATTTTTGATTACTGATTCAATTTATTTGCTAGTTGTGGGTCTGTTCCAATTTTCTATTTCTCTGTTTTTATTTTTGGTAGTTTGTAGGTTTCTAGGAATGTGTCCATTTCTTCCAGGTTGCCCAGTTTGTTGGCATATAATTTTTCATAGTATTCTCCTATAATTGTTTGTATTTCTGTGATATTGGTTGTGATCTCTTCTCATTCATTTTTAAAATCTATTTGGATTCTTTCTCTTTTCTTTTTGATAAGTTTGGCTAGGGTTATTAATTTATTAATTCTTTCAAAACCAGCTCTTAGTTTCATTAATCTGTTCTACTATTTTTTTTGTTTCTATTTCATTTATTTCTGCTCTAATATTTATTATTTCCCTCTGCTGGCTTTTGGCATTATTTGCTGGTTCTTTTCTAGCTCCTTTAGGTTTAAGATTAAGTTGTATATTTGAGACTTTTCTTGCTTTTTGAGGAAGGCCTGTATTGTTATATACTTCCCTCTTGGGACCACCTTTGCTGCATCCCAAATGTTTTGAACTGTTGTATTTTCATTTTTATTTGCTTCCATTTATTTTTAAAATTCTTCTTTAATTTCCTGGTTCACCCATTCATTCTTTTTAGGATGTTCTTTAACCTCCATGTATTTGTGGTCCTTCTAAATTTTTTTCTTATTTTCTTTTAAAGATTTTCTTTATTTATTTGAAAGAGAGAACAGAGGGAAAAGGAGGGTCCCCCTGAACAGGGAGCCCAATGTGGGGCTCAATCCCAGGACCTTGGGATCATGACCTGAGATAAAGGCAGATGCTTAACTGACTAAGCCATTTAGGCACAACCTCCCCCGATTTTTTTCTTCTGATTGAATTCAAGTTTCATAGCATTGTGGTCTGAAAAAATGCATGGTATGATCTCAGTCATTTTGTACTAGTTGAGTCCTGATTTGTGACCTAGTATGTAATCTGTTCTGAGGAATTTTACATGTGCATGTGAAAGGAATGTGTATTCTGTTGCTTTAGGATGGAATGCCCTGAATATAGGTTAAGTCTATCTGGTCCAGTGTGTCATTCAAAGTCATTATTTCCTTACTGATTTTCTGCTTAGATGATCTGTCCATTGCTGTAAGTGGGGTGTAAAAGTCCCCTACTATTAATGTATTATTACCAATGTGTTTCTTTATGTTTATTATTAATTGATATGTAGATTGCATGCTTCCAAATTGGGGGCATAAGTATTTATAATTGTTAGATCTCCTTGATGGATAGATGCCTTAATTATGTTATAATGCCCTTCTTTATCTTCTATTAGTCTTTATTTTGAAATCTAGTTTGTCTGATATAAGGATGGCTACTCTGGCTTTCTTTTGATATCTATTAGCATGATAGATGGTTCTTCATCCCTTCACTTTCAATCTGCAGATGTCTTTAGGTCTAAAATTAGTCTCTTGGTAGCATATAGATGGGTCTTGTTTTTTAATCCATTAAAACCCTATGTCTTTTGACTGGATCACTTAGTCCGTTTACATTCAGAGTGATTAGTGAAAGATACGAATTTAGTGTCATTGTATTACCTTGTAGAGTTGGTGTTCCTGGTGATGTTCTCTGGTTCTTTCTAGTCTTTGTTGCTTTTGGTGTTTTTTTTTTCTCCCTCCAGTCAAAGAGTCCCTCTTAAAATTTCTTGCAGGGCTGGTTTAGTGGTAATGGACTCCTTTAATTTTTGTTTGTCTGGGAAACTCTTTATCTCTTCTTCTTTTGTGAATAACAGCCTTGAAGGATAAAGAATTCTTGGCTGCATATTCTTCCCATTCAGCACATTGAGTATTTCCTTCCAGTTCTTTCTGGCTTACCAAGTTTTGGTGGACAGATCTGCTGCAAATCTGATCTGTCTTCCCTTGTAAGTTAAGGCTTTCTTTTTTCTTTTTTTTTTTTTAACCTTTTTGCTTTCAGAATTCTTTCCTTGTCTGTCTATTTTATGAATTTGACTATGATATGCCTTGGTTTTGGTCAGCTTTTGTTGAATTTAATGGGAGTTCTCTGTGCTACTTGGACTTTGATGTCTAGGACCTTTCTCAGAATAAGGAGGTTTTCGGCTATAATTCTTTTGAGTAAACCTTCTGCCCCTTTTTTTCTGTCTTCATCTTCTGGGATTCCTATGATACAAATGTTATCACTTTTTAAAAAGTCAATGAGTTCCCTAAGTCTAGGGAAGTCTAGGGTTCATGGTCCATTACCTTTCTTTTCCCTCTTCTTTTCAGCTTCATTATTTTCCATGATTTTATCTTTATATTAGTGATTCACTCCTGTGATTCATCCATTCTAATTTTTATGTCCTCCACTTGGGATTGCATCTCAGCTACAGCATTTTTAATTTCAGCCAGACTAGATTTTAGTTCTTTTATCTCTGCAGTAAGGGATTCTCTAGTGTCTTCTATGCTTTTTTCAAGCCCCACTAGAATCCTTATAACTGTTGTTTTAAATTCTAGTTCAGACATCTTACTTGTATCTGTATTGATTAAAATCCCTGGCTGTGAGTGCTATCTCCTGTTCATTCTACCCCCCCACCCCCCCCCACCCGGTTCTTTCTTTTGGATTGAATTTCTCCATTTTGTCATTTTGTCCGGTAAAGAAAAGAAGAAAGAAAAAGAAAAAACAAAACAAAAACAGCAACAAAAAACTAGATCCTGGGTGTGTTTTGGTCTGCTTGCTAAAAGAATCTAGATCCCCAAATAAGAAAGAAAAATAAAACAAAATACAATGAAAGTAAACAAACAAAGAGAAATATGTATATATAAAGTATATATGTAGAAATAAAAGTTAAAGGGGGTACCTGGGTGGTGCAGTCAGCTAAGCATCTGAATCTTGGTTTTGGCCCAGGTCATGATCTTAGGGTTGTGAGATGGAGCCTGGCTTTGAGCTCCCTGCTTAGCATGGAGTCTGCTCAAGACTCTCTCTCTCTCTCCTTCTACCCCTCCCCTGCATGTGCTCTCGCTTTCCCTAAAATAAATAAGTCTTTAATAAAAAAGAAAAAACTTAAAAATTAATAAAAAAGAATTGAAAAGAATAGGAAAATAAATTTAAAAATAAAAGTACAAAGGAAGCTAGATACTATTTTCCTCTAGAGCTGAAGCTTTGTAGCCCTCTATGAATAGTAAACTTTGTGCCAGTGAGCTCTTTGTGTCAGTCTCCCAGGAAAGGGGTCTGTTGTGCTGATTCTCAAGTGGCCTTGTCCTAGTGGAAATGCACCTCCATGGTGCAGAAGTGGGACTAGGTGTAAGCGGCTCCAGACTCCACTGATAGGCACTATTTTGCTCCCTGAAGATTTTCAGATCTAGTGGGCAAGATGAATATGGTGATGCCCCTCCCTCTAGCCCTGGAGCTCAAAGTTTGTACCCCCCACACTTCGGTGAGCTCTCACAGGAGAATAATTAATGGCTGTTGTCTCCAACAGAACCTTGTGTTCACCCAGCCTATGTCTGAGTTTTTTTTTTTTTTTTTTGTCTGAGTTTTTTTTTATCTCAGGTGTGCAGCTGCGTTTCAGAACTTCAAATTTTGGGGACTCCTTCCTCACAGATCCATACTGGTCCTCCCAGGAAAGCTCTTGCCACACTTCCGCCATTTGCTGGACTGTCCCAGGAAAGCAGCTACATGATCACACAATGGTTCACAGTTTGTGGCAGCACAGAGAAGAAAGCCAGTACTTAGACTCACTGTTTTCCTCAGACTTCCACTCTCCTATGCCTCAGAACAGTGCAGCACTTAAGCACCACTCATTCTTCTTGTGATCCAGGGGATCCTCAGACCATGGTGTCACACCTGGAAGTCTGTCCTGCTTTGCCACCTAAGCACCTTTAAGCCAGGCATTTCCCCCACTGTAGTAGACTTCTAAAAGTTCTGAATGTGTGCTCTGCTGCTTATAGTATTTTGCGGTAGTGTCAGAAAGCTGGTTCTCTCCCTTCCCCTATCCACAGCTATATCTCCCTGAATTCAAGTCTCTGCACCTCTTACTTTCCAAAAGGTGTTCATTTTTCTACTTGTAGACTTGCAATTTTTTTTTTCTCTCAGACCTCTGATTGATTTCTCTGATGTTCAGAATGATTTGATATCTATTTAGCTGTATTTGCGGGATGAGACATCTTAGGGTCCCTCTAATTCTCTGCCATCCTAACTCCTCCCTGTATCTACTTTAAATATTTTACATTCGATGATAACTTCAGCTTTTTCACGGGGGCATTGGCAGCACTAAGTTATTGATTTTAGATATTTTTTCTTTTGAGAGCATTTAATGCTCTAGATTTCCTTCTAAATTTTGAAAATTTGTATTTTTGGTTCCATTTAGTGTGATATTTTATTGAGATTTCTTCTTTAAGCCATGTGTTATTTAAAAGCACGTTGCCCAATTTCCAAATATTTGGGCATTTTCCAGCCATCTTTCTGTTGTAGATTTCTACTGCACCCATTGTAGTCTGAGAACATACTTTGTATGATTTTTATTCTTTTTAACATGTTAAGGTGTATTTAATAGCTAAGAATGTGGTCTATCTTGGTGAACATTGCATGCAAGCTTGGAAAGAATGTATTTTGCTGTTATTGGATGGAATGGTCTATAAATGTCAATTAGATCCAGCTGATTGATGGCTCTGCTGCATTCAAATATGTCCTTACAGAGTTTCTGCCTGCTTGCAGTCAATTACTGACAGAGAGGTATTAAAGTCTCTAACTATAATAGTGGTTTTGTTGGCTTTTCCTTGCCATTTTATAAGTTTTTGCTGAATGTGCTTTGACACTGTTGTTAGGTGTATACTTGTTTGGGACTGTTATATCTGTGTGTGTGTGTGTGTGTGTGTGTGTCGGGGAGGACTTTCTGGGTCATAAGGCAATTCTATGTTTAACTTTTTGAAAAATCACCAAACTGTTTTCCATAGTGGCTGTTATGTTTTCTTGTAGAATTGACCCCTTTTTATTAGAAATGACTCGTCTTTATCCCTAATAATTTTCCTTGTTCTGTAGTCAACTTTATTTGAAGCTACTATAGCTTTCTTTGATTAGTGTTAGTGTGGTTTTCTCTATGCCTTTACTTTTCACTTATCTGAGTCTTTATATTTGTCATGAATTTTGTGTGGCAACATATAGTTGGATCTTGTATTTTTTGCTTTAAATCTACTTTGACAATTGTAATCTTTTAGTTGGCATATCAATATCATTCACATTTAAAGTGACTACTGATATAGTTGAATTAATATCTACTGTGTTGGCAACTGATTTTATTTTCTTCATTTGTTCTTTGTTCCTCCCTCCCCCAATTTAAAATGGTCATCTTATATATGATTCTTTTTTATCTCTTCTTTTAGTAAATCTACTGTGCTTCTTTAAAAAAATTTAGTTGTTGCCTTAGAGTTTGTAATATATATATTTAATCTAAGTCTACTTTCAAAGAATATGTGTAGTGCAGGTAACCTATAACTGTGTTCCAAATTTCCTTCTCTAGTTCTCTGTGACATAGTGAGCATCCATTTTACTTACCAATATGCTGTAATTACCTAATTGATTTTGCTATTATTAATTTAGACAGTTACATTTTAGGCTAATTAATAATAAAAATAACTTCCACTTATTTTATTTTACTTTCACTTATTCCTTCACTGATGCTCTTCTTTTCCTTATGTATCCTACTTTCTGAACTCTATAACTCCTTTCTGCCTGAAGAACTGATTTTTTAAAAAAAATTATTTATTTATTGATGAGAGACACACAGAGAGAGGCAAGAAACATAGACAGAGAGAGAAGCAGACTCCCTACAGAAACCTGAGCCAAAGGTAGATGCTTAACCACTAAGCTACCCAGGCACCCCATGAAGAACTGCTTTTAACATTTCTTTTAGTGAGGTGTGTCGTTGATGAATTCCCTTAGTTTTTATTTTTTTGAGAGAATATTTCTCTTTCACTTTTTAAATAATTAAAATTTATTTCTTACTTTTTATATTTTAAAGTTTTTATTTTAATTCCAGTTAGTTGATATACAGTGTTATATTAGTTTCAGGTGTCTCCTTCACTCTTGAAGAATAACTTTGCTGGATATAGAATTCTACCTTGGTCGTTATTTTTCTCAACACTAAATATTTTACTCCACTCTCTTGTTAGCATAATTTATAATGGAAGCCTATTGTAATTCTTATACTTGTTCCTCTATAGATAATGTGTTTTTCCCCTTTGGCTTTTTAAAACATTTTCTCTTTGTCTTTAGTTTTCTGCAGTTTGACTACGATAGCCTAGGAGTATATATGTGCACACATGTCAATTGATGTTTTCTGAGATTTCTAGATCTGTGGTTTGATGTATGTCATAATTTGGAAAATTCTCAGCCATTTTTACTTTGAGTATTTCTTCTTTTTCTTTTGGTGTTCCAATTTTGCCTATGTGACCTCTTTTGCAAATTGTCCCACAGTTCTTGGACTTTCAGTTCTATTTTCTTATTCTCTTTTCTATTTGTGTTTCAGTTTGTGAAACTTCTAATGATAGATCTTCAAGCTCATTGATTCTTTCCTTGATCATGTTAAATCAATTGATAAGCCCATCAAAGGCATTCTTTAATTCTGTTAGAATGTTTTTTAATCTTTTATTTAAATTCAGTTAATTAATATATCATATATTATTGTTTTTTACTTCTAGCATTATTTTGATTATTTTTTAGAGTTTCCTTCTTTCTGCATACATTACCCATTTCTTCTTGCATGTTGTCTAATTTTCCACTTAGAGTCCTTAACATATTACTCATAGTTATTTTAAATTACTTATCTGATAATTCCAAAATCTGTGTCATATTTAAATGTAGTTCTGATGCTTGGTTTGTCTTTATAGACTGTGTTTTTTCTTGCCTTCTAATATGACTTATTCTTGAAATCTAGGTATGAAGCATTGGATAATAGGAATTGAAGCCTTTAGTGTGAGGTTTTATGTTAATATGGTTAGGAGTTATGTTTCCTGTAATTATAGGGGTATGTTTCCTGTAATTATAGGTGCCAGAGCCTTCAAATTCTCTTACTGGTTTTGATTTTGTCTCCCCTGTTGTCTTTAGTGTTCCCCAAGAACTTCCCTTAGACTCCCTAGATAAAGTCTGAATCTTGCAGCTATTTAAGCTGAATCCATTGTTATTCTGGAGCCTGTTGGGTGGTGGTAAGGTGTGAGGGAGAAGTAGAATTTTATAATTTGCAATTAAATCTCATTCTTTTAGTGCATCCACGTCCCTGGGCTGTGACCTTTACACATTTTTTTTCCACTGCTATAGCTCCCCCAAATGTCCTTTCCTGGCTGCAGTGTCTATTTCCTGGAAGCCATGACCTGGGCTGACTATTTACTTTTCTAACTTAGGGGAGACATGAAGGCTAGATGGGACTATATTAGGAGGAATTCCATTCCCCTGGGTGGGAAAGTCTTTTCCCATGAGAGTAGACCGTGTTATGGAGAAGGCTCTGAGCATATTTCACAATGGTTAATCTTTCCCTCACCCCACCTGCCAGATTTATTTGGAATCCTCACTGTGGTATCTCTAAGACTGAGGCTTTCAGGAGTCTTTAAGTTTTAAGGTAATCCACACTCATCCTCTAGCAATTTATTAAATTTTCCATTTAATTGTTCCCACTAATTTATGGCTCCAGTGAACATATTATTGCTATGACTCTCATGGTTCTTCTCTCTGGACAGATTTTACTGTTCTGGTATTTTGCCCTGCACTTTAGTTCTCTGATAAGTGTTGATTTTCAAGATTTTTGTGTGTTGGAGTTGAAACTGTAAGTTGTCTAATGACATTTAATATAATTGTTGATACAACTGAATTAAGGCCTACCAGTTGATTGTTTTATGTTTGCCCCTCTGTTTCTATTTATTTATTTTTTAATTTTATTATAAAAAAAGATTTTATTTATTTATTTGAGAGAGAGAAGGCTAAGAGAGAAAGACAGAGAGACAGAGCTTGAACAGGGAGTGGGGGACAGAGAGAGAGAATTGCAGGCAGACTCCACTCTAAGCATTGAGCCCCATGTGCAGTTCAATCTTATGACCCTGAGATCATAACCTGAGCTAAAATCAAAAGTCAGAGTCTTAACTGAGTCCCCTCGTGCCTCTGTTTCTTTTCTTTCTTTCTTTCTTTCTTTCTTTCTTTCTTTCCTTCTTTCTTTCTTTCTTCTTTCTTTCTTTCTTTCTTCTTCTTTCTTTCTTTTTTTTTTTAAGATTTTATTTATTTATTCATGAAAGACACAGAGAGAGAGGCAGAGACACAGGCAGAGGGAGAAGCAGGTTCCATGCAAGGAGCCGGACGTGGGACTCAATCCCAGGTCTCCAGGATCACACCCCCAGCTGAAGGTGGCGCTAAACCGCTGGGCCACCTGGGCTGCCCCTCTGTTTCTTTTTAATAGGCTTTATTTTTTAGAGCAGTTTTAGATTCACAGCAAAATTGAGCGGAAGGAACAGAGATTTCTCAAATATCCCTGGTCCTTGTACAAGGATTGCCTCTCCTATTCTCAACATCCTCTACCAGAATGGTACATTGTTTAGAATTGATGAATCAACATGGATACATTATCACCCAAAATTCATAGTTTACATTAAGGTTCACTCTTGGTGTTTTGACAAATGTATAATGACATATATCTACAATTATATTATTCACACCACTATGTATTCATACAGAATAGTTTGACCACCCTAAAAATCCTCCCTGATTTGCTTCTCTGTTTATTTTTCAATACCCCCCTTTTAAATCTTCAATTGGATTACTTAAATATTTTTAGAATTATATTTTTAATTTATTGTATTGACTTTTAGCCATACTTTGCATTTTCCTGGTGGATTATAATACACATCCTTAAATTTTTATAGTCATCTTTGATTTAGTATTATGCAATTTTAGGTAATGATATAGTTTCATTGCACTTATGTAGATACATTTACTGTCCCCTCAGGTCGGCTGGGAATTGTTTCCTTAGTTGTCTTTCTTCTGAAAATGTCCTTATGTTATCTTCATATTTGAAGGGTACTTGGCTAGATAGAGAAATCTTGGCTGAGAGTTCTTTTGCTTTGAAATATTTAAATATTTCAAAGATCTCGTTCTGTTACCTTGGTCTCTCACAGTTTTGAATGAGAAGAAGGAGTAATACCTGAATTTTCTAAGGCTGCTTTTAATATTTTCTCTTTACATTTGATTTTTAGCTCTTTGACTCTGATGTGCTGATTCTTGGATTCTTTGCATTTGTCCTATTAGAATTAACTTTTCTTAAATCTGTAAACTATGCCTCTCACCAAATTTCAGAAGTTCTCAACTATTTTTTTCTAATACTTTTTTTTTTACCCTATTCCCACTCTCATTGCTTGTGCTTCTATTGATATGATTCTGTGATTTAATTTTTCTTCTTTAGCTTGCTGATGTGATAAATTATATTAATTGGTTTTCAAAGCTTGAGCACGCTTGGCATACTTGGGATAAATTTCACTTGCTTGTGGTATATAGTTCTTCAGACTCACTATCTTCAGTTGTACTAACACTATATTCTATGTCTTTATTCTTTTGTTAAGCCAATCCTATGTATTTTAATTTTAAATATTTTATTTTTCAGTTCTAGCATTTCTATTTTGTAAATTTTTATAGTTTCTTTTTTTAATTGAAGCAGTCATTTTTGTTTTTTATTTTTGTCCCAATTTTTATTTTATTTATTTATTTATTTATTAATAAATTTATTTTTTATTGGTGTTCAATTTGCCAACATACAGAATAACACCCAGTGCTCATCCCATCAAGTGCCCCCCTCAGTGCCCGTCACCCATTCACTCCCACCCCACGCCCTCCTCCCCTTCCACCACCCCTAGTTCATTTCCCAGAGTTAGGAGTCTTTATGTTCTGCTCCCTTTCTGATATTTCCCACACATTTCTTCTCCCTTCCCTTATATTCCCTTTCACTATTATTTATATTCCCCAAATGAATGAGAACATATAATGTTTATCCTTCTCTAATTGACTTACTTCACTCAGCATAATACCCTCCAGTTCCATCCACGTTGAAGCAAATGGTGGGTATTTGTCGTTTCTAATGGCTGAGTAATATTCTATTGTATACATAAATCACATCTTCTTTATCCATTCATCTGTCGATGGACACCGAGCTCCTTCCACAGTTTGGCTATTGTGGACATTGCTGCTAGAAATATCGGGGTGCAGGTGTCCCGGCGTTTCATTGCATCTGTATCTTTGGGGTAAATCCCCAACAGTGCAATTGCTGGGTCGTGGGGCAGGTCTATTTTTAACTCTTTGAGGAACCTCCACACAGTTTTCCAGAGTGGCTGCACCATTTCACATTTCCACCAACAGTGTAAGAGGGCTCCCTTTTCTCTGCATCCTCTCAAACATTTGTGGTTTCCTGCCTTGTTAATTTTCCCCATTCTCACTGGTGTGAGGTTGGGGAACCATCTCATTGTGGTTTTGATTTGTATTTCCCTGATGGCAAGTGATGCAGAGCATTTTCTCATGTGCGTGTTGGCCATGTCTATGTCTTCCTCTGTGAGATTTCTGTTTATGTCTTTTGCCCATTTCATGATTGGGTTGTTTGTTTCTTTGCTGTTGAGTTTAATAAGTTCTTTATAGATCTTGGAAACTAGCCCTTTATCTGATACGTCATTTGCAAATATCTTCTCCCATTCTGTAGGTTGTCTTTGAGTTTTGTTGACTGTATCTTTTGCTGTGCAAAAGCTTCTTATCTTGATGAAGTCCAAATAGTTCATTTTTGCTTTTGTTTCTTTTGCCTTCATGGATGTATCTTGCAAGAAGTTACTGTGGCCGAGTTCAAAAAGGGTGTTTCCTGTGTTCTCCTCTAGGATTTTGATGGAATTTTGTCTCACATTTAGATCTTTCATCCTTTTTGAGTTTATCTTTGTGTATGGTGAAAGAGAGTGGTCTAGTTTCATTGTTCTGCATGTGGATGTCCAATTTTCCCAGCACCATTTATTGAAGAGACTGTCTTTCTTCCAGTGGATAGTCTTTTCTCCTTTATTGAATATTAGTTGACCATAAAGTTGAGGGTCCACTTCTGGATTCTCTATTCTGTTCCATTGATCTATGTGTCTGTTTTTGTGCCAGTACCACACTGTCTTGATGACCACAGCTTTGTAGTACAACCTGAAATCTGGCATTGTGATGTCCCCAGATATGGTTTTCTTTTTTAAAATTCCCCTGGCTATTCAGGGTCTTTTCTGATTCCACACAAATCTTAAAATAATTTGTTCTAACTCTCTGAAGAAAGTCCATGGTATTTTGATAGGGATTGCATTAAACGTGTATATTGCTCTGGGTAACATTGACATTTCCACAATATTAATTCTGCCAATCCATGAGCATGGAATATTTTTCCATCTCTTTGTGTCTTCCTCAATTTCTTTCAGAAGTGTTCTATAGTTTTTAGGGTATAGATCCTTTACCTCTTTGGTTAGGTTTATCCTAGGTGTCTTATGCTTTTGGGTGCAATTGTAAATGGGATTGACTCCTTAATTTCTCTTTCTTCAGTCTCATTGTTAGTGTATAGAAATGCCACTGACTTCTGGGCATTGATTTTGTATCCTGCCATGCTGTCAAATTGCTGTATGAGTTCTAGCAATCTTGGAGTAGAGGCTTTTGGGTTTTCTATGTAGAGTATCACGTCATTGGCGAAGAGGGAGAGTTTGACTTCTTCTTTGCCAATTTGGATGCCTTTAATGTCTTTTTGTTGTCTGATTGCTGAGGGTAGGACTTCCAGTACTATGTTGAATAGCAGTGGTGAGAGTGGACATCCCTGTCTTATTCCTGATCTTATGGGACAGGCTCCCAGTGCTTCCCCATTGAGAATGATATTTGCTGTGGGCTTTTCATAGATGGCTTTTAAGATGTTGAGGAATGTTCCCTCTATCCCTACACTCTGAAGAGTTTTGATCAGGAATGGATGCTGTATTCTGTCGAATGCTTTCTCTGCATCTAATGAAAGGATCATATGGTTCTTGGTTTTTCTCTTGCTGATATGATGAATCACATTGATTGTTTTACGAGTGTTGAACCAGCCTTGTGTCCCGGGAATAAATCCTATTTGGTCATGGTGAATAATTTTCTTAATGTACTGTTGGATCCTATTGGCTAGTATCTTGTTGAGAATTTTTGCATCCATGTTCATCAGGGATATTGGTCTATAATTCTCCTTTTTGGTGGTGTCTTTGTCAGGTTTTGGAATTAAGGTGATGCTGGCCTCATAGAACGAATTTGGAAGTACTCCATCTCTTTCTATCTTTCCAAACAGCTTGAGTAGAATAGGTATGGTTCCTTCTTTAAACGTTTGATAGAATTTCCCTGGGAAGCCATATAACCCTGGACTTTTGTGTTGGGAGGTTTTTGATGACTGCTTCAATTTCCTCCCTGGTTATTGGCCTGTTCAGGTTTTCTATTTCTTCCTGTTCCAGTTTTGGTAGTTTGTGGCTTTCCAGGAATGTGTCCATTTCTTCTAGATTGCCTAATTTATTGGCGTATAGCTGTTCATAATATGTTTTTAAAATCGTTTGTATTTCCTTGGTGTTGGTAGTGATCTCTCCTTTCTCATTCATGATTTTATTAATTTGAGTCTTCTCTCTCTTCTTTTTAATAAGGCTGGATAATGGTTTATCTATCTTATTAATTCTTTCAAAGAACCAACTCCTGGTTCTGTTGATCTGTTCCACAGTTCTTCTGGTCTCGATTTCGTTGAGTTCTGCTCGAATCTTTATTAACTCTCTTCTTCTGCTGGGTGTAGGATCTATTTGCTTTTTTTTCTCTAGCTCCTTTATGTGTAAAGTTAGCTTCTGTATTTGAGTTCTTTCCAGTTTTTGAATGGATGCTTGTATTGCGATGTATTTCCCCCTTAGGACTGCTTTTGCTGCATCCCAAAGATTTTGAACGGTTGTATCTTCATTCTCATTAGTTTCCATGAATCTTTTTAATTCTTCCTTAATTTCCTGGTTGATCCTTTCATCTTTTAGCAGGATGGTCCTTAACCTCCATGTGTTTGAGGTCCTTCCAAACTTCTTGTTGTGATTTAGTTCTAATTTCAAGGCATTATGGTCTGAGAAAATGTAGGGGATGATCCCAATCTTTTGGTATCAGTTCAGACCCGATTTGTGACCCAGTATGTGGTCTATTCTGGAGAAAGTTCCATGTGCATTTGAGAAGAATGTGTGTTCAGTTGAGTTTGGATGTAAAGTTTTGTAGATATCTGTGAAATCCATCTGGTCCAGTGTATCATTTAAAGCTCTCGTTTCTTTGGAGATTTTGTGTTTTGAACACCTATTAAGTGTAGAAAGTGCTAGATTGAAGTCACCAAGTGACTTCAATACACTTCAATAATAAGCGTATTATTATCTAAGTATGTCTTAACTTTGGTTATTAATTGATTGATATATTTGACAGCTCCCACATTCGGGGCATATATATTGAGGATTGTTAAGTCCTCTTGTTGGATAGATCCTTTAAGTATGATATAGCGTCCCTCTTCATCTCTCACTATAGTCTTCGGGGTAAATTTTAGTTTATCTGATATAAGGATGGCTATCCCTGCTTTGTTTTGAGGACCATTTGAAGGGTAAATGGTTCTCCAACCTTTTATTTTCAGGCTGTAGGTGTCCTTGTGTCTAAAATGAGTCTCTTGTAGACAGCAAATAGATGGGTCCTGCTTTTTTATCCAGTCAGACACCCTGCGCCTTTTGATGGGGTCATTAAGCCCGTTCACGTTCAGAGTTACTATTGAAAGATAGGAGTTTAGTGTCATCATGATATCTATTCAGTCCCTTTTTTTTGTGGAATGCTCCACTGGACTTCTTAAAGGGGAATTTTAAGAGTCCCCCTTAAAATTTCTTGCAGAGCTGGTTTGGAGGTCACATATTATTTCAGTTCCTACCTGTCTTGGAAGCTCTATATCTCTCCTTCCATTCTGAATGAGAGCCTTGCTGGATAAAGTATTCTTGGTTGCTTGTTTTTCTCATTTAGGACCCTGAATATATCCTGCCAGCCCTTTCTGGCCTGCCAGGTCTCTGTGGAGAGGTCTGCTGTTACCCTAATACTCCTTCCCCCACCGATTTTATTTATTCATTCATGAGAGACACAGAGAGTGAGGCAGAGACATAGGCAGAGAGAGAAGCAGGCTCCCTGCTGGGAGCCCGATGCGGGGAATCGGGACTCTGGATTCAGGACTCTATCCCAGAACTCCAGGATAATGCCCTGAGCGGAGCCACCCAAAAGTCCCTCTTTTTTTATAGTTTCTATTACCTGAGATTAAAAAAAAAATTCTTTCACTTGGAGTATATTTTTGTTTACCCTGTTGATCAATGTTTAAATAGTGGCTTTGTGATAGTTGTTTGATAGTTCCATCATCTCAATTAAACTCTGGATTGGCTTCTGTTTGTATCTTCTCTCTTGAGATAAAGTTAAGTAGTTTCCCTGTTTCTTCATATATCAAGTAATTTTGGACTATATCCTGGATACTGTGAACATTAAGTTGTGTGTACTCTGAATTCTGTTATATTTCTCCAAAGATTATTTATGTTTCTGTGTTAGCAGGCAATTTACCTTGTTAGTTGTAAACTGCAAAGTTAGTCTTTGCCATGGAATGTGTCAGGTTAAATATGAGTTCCATTCTTTTAGCTTCAGCTGGACGTTGCTTTAGTCTGCTATTGCACATGCATAGTTCAGAGGTTAGCTTTAAAGACTTAGGTAGAGTTTATACACAGAATTTGGGGTACCCCTTTTCTCAGTCTCTTATTTCTAGAATTCCCCGTTCATTTTCCAGTGACTTTGTTTGCTTTGGTTTTATTGCTTGGTTTTTCAGACAAGAAAGAGGATTTTCCTTTTCTTTTTAAAAAAAGTTTTAGAATTATTTATTTATTTATATTAGAGAGGGGGAGAGAGAGAGCGAGAGGAGAGGGGCAAGAGGAGAGAGAATCTTAAGTGGGCTCCACACCCAGCACAGAGCCTGATGTGGGGCTTGATCTCATAACACTGAAATCATCACATGAACCAAAACCAAGAGATGGATGCTTAACTGACTGAGCCATCTAGGAGCCCCAAGATAGAGGATTTTCTAAAAAAGTTTTAGCCACCCTATAATATGCCATGACAATTACCTACTCTTAGAATAAAACTGCAAAAATAGAAGACTCACCCTGCTATGTTCTCTTCTGAATTCCAACACCCCTCTGGTATCTGCCAGGTCTTATTAACTCTGTAGAACCTTGGGATAGTTGCTTTTTGTATTTGTCCAGAATTATGTTTGTTACTTTCAGGTGCTTTTTCTGTTAGGAATATATTCCACCATAACAGAAACAGAGCACTCTGGGCTCTGGCTTCAACCACCAGAATCTTTAGTTTATACCACCGCCCATTGACTTACAATGAAAACAGTGCTTAGTTGCTGAAATTCCATTGCCTCACAAACCATTTGTGACCAACTCACAAATAAAATGGAGTCTTAAATGAATTGAAAAATTTAAAATTAGGCATTAAATATCGATTTCATTTTTTCTATATCTTCTGTATCTCTTTCTATAGAGGTTCAGTTTCTAATTGTGGATTGTCCATCTTCAAAGGCCATCATGAAACTATAATTTCTAGGAGCATTTCCATAGAGTAGAGGTTTTATCTTTTTTTGATTCTGCTTTATTTTTTTGTTTATTTATTTATTTATAAGATATTTTATTTATTTGTTTATCTGAGAGAGAGCACATGAGTAGGAGAAGGGGTAAAGGGAGAGAGAATTAAACACCCCAGTGAGCAGGGACCCAATGAGGGCTCGATTTCAGGACCCTGGGTGCATGACCTAAGCTGAAGGCAGATGCTTAACCAAGCCACCCAGGTGCTTGATTCTGCTCTATTTAGTTGAGACCTGCCCCAACACCGTCAAGTAGTGAGAATAGGAAAGGAGGAAATTAACTTAATCTAAGTAAGGCAGTAGCTTAAAATTAAACAGTATACATTTCTTTTAAATCCTTTGGCTAATTTCAACACTCTCCCACTATCAGGCAATTTTGTAAGTCATTATTTCTACCAGGACTCTTCCATGTTGTTGTGCTTCCTCTCCTTCACTTGTTTTCTATCTAATTCACAGATCTTCCAAAAGTATTCATTTCATATGCAGAAGAGTTTAATATTATAATCTTGTCTCATTCCCAAATACTCCAAATGCTCTTTTTGCTCCCCACAAATAAAATGGCGATCAAGTATTGAATTAACTGAACTCAGCTGTCCCCCAATTAAGAATGTTGTGACCAGTTCTTAAGTGAGGATTTTTGTTGCTGCTGTTGTTGTTGTTTTTAATTCTCATCACATTCACTTTACTAGGGAAGGAAAATGATGCATATATCTTCTCAAGATCTTATTTACAATTCTGAAATCTAAAGAGCTCTGAGCACTGGAAGTTTCTCTGCAAGTTTGTTGCAGATTAATTTGGCTGCAAAACCTAACTGCAAGTAATGTGAGGCTTTTCATAGTCTTTCATTATCAATTTAGTATAAGCATTCATACATGTCACTGCAGAAATATTGATGTCCTTGATTATGGGGTGCTGCTCCAGATTCCAGCATTGGTATTTCATAATATATGGAATTATACACTGTATTACCTATTTAAAATCTGAAAAAAATCTGAATTCTAAAACACATCTTGTCCTAAAAGTTTTAGATGAGGGATTGTAGACCTATATTCTGAAAAAATGCCTTAGAACACATTCAGGTGTTGTACTTTATATTGGAAAATTATATTCCATAAAAGCAATTATTTAGAGATATATTTACTGTTGAGTCAACTGAACAACTCACAACAAATTAAAGTCAACGTTTGCAATTGAAAAACTGCAACCTACTCATCATCAACATATGCTGACTGCCTAAACTGCAGGAATTCTAACTTTCTGCACATCTGCACGCACAGTACAAAACTTTCAACATTTCTAAAAATTGAATGATAGCCAGACTTGATAGAAAAAAAAGGTCCCCAGAAAGTCATAAGCATGAGCTAATGTTAACTATGAATATAAAATTTTAGTGCCCTTACATTAGTCATTTTGCTAGTTATAGGGTAATGCCCCTTAGTCATAAGGTATGTAAAAATGGAAGTCAAAAGAATTTATCTTCTCACTTTTAATATAGGATTTTAATTTTTTTTAATTAAAATTTTTAAAAAAAGATTGTATTTATTTGAGAAAGAGAAAGAAAAAAGAGCATGAGCTGGTGTTAGGGCAGAGGGAGAGGAATAAGCAGACTCCCTGCTGAGCAGGGAGACAGACTCAGGGCTCAATCCCAGGATCCTGGGATCAGGACCTTAGCCACAGGTCCAGACACTTAATCGACTGAGCCATGCAGATGCCCCAGAATTTTTATTTATATGGTTAATTCTTAACTCATTAGGATTATCTGATTGTCCAGGAACCATACTTTAAAAGTCATTGATCTAGAATCATGGTTATCATGTTGAAAGGGTTGGCATTTGGTGGTGGGTAAGAATGGTAGTACATAAAATTGAGTAGGAGATAAATTCCTACAATAGGAATTTTTTTAAAAGATTTTATCCATTTATTCATGAGAGAGAGAGAGAGAGGCAGAGACACAGGCAGAGGGTGAAGCAGGCTCCATGCAGGGAGCCCAATGTGGGACTTGATCCCTGGACTCCAGGATCACACCCTGGGCTGAAGGCAGGCGTTAAATGGCTGAGCCATCCGGGGATCCCTACAATAGGAATTTGAGTAGGAAATAGAATTGAGTAGAGAAAAGAATTGAGTAGGCAATAAAACCAAGGCCAGGAACAGATGAGGTGGTCCAAGGAAATTGTTATGAGAGCCTATAACTTACTGCTTTTGTCCATTAAACTGTATGATGAGTGGGAGATTGACGTGGTATGAATGGACAGATTTGAATAAGGCATATAGATAGATATATTGGAAAGAACACTAAACTTGTCTTCTAGCCCTTAAGATATACAATCTGAGAAAATGATCTAATTTTTTTGAATATTAGTTGTCACATCTATATTATGCGAATACATATTTTAAAGTATGTGTGAGAGAAAATGAAGCAAAATTAAGTAAGATAAAAGGCTACACTGCTTGGTGTCTAGAGGATTTGTTAAATTTATTGAAATGTCTTCTTATGAATGCTAGAGCACTATTTGAAGTATACTTACCTTTTGAAAAACCATATATTTGGAATATAGCTGAGGTTATTGAGATAGCAATCTTCTTAGGCTTCATTATTGTTCAAACTTCTATTGAGCATAAATTTTTAAAAAGATTTTAGTTATTCATTTGAGAGAGAAAGAGCGAAAGAGAGAGAGCACAAGCAGGGGGAGGGGCAGAGAGAGAGAGGGAGAAGCAGACTCTTCACTGAGTAGGGAGTCTGACACAAGGCTTAATCCTAGGACCCTGGGATCATGACCTGAGCTGAAGGCAGATGTTTAACCGATTAAGCCACCCAGCACCAATTTTTATGAAGTATCATACTAAGTGCTCCTGACTCAAAGGATAAAAGAAACATAATCTACTAGAGAAATTAACATGTATATAATGCTGTTACTTAAAAAGTGTCTTCTAGCTATAGCATTGTAACTACAATTTAAAGTAGAAAGTAATTAGTACAAGAAGAGAAGATAAAAGTGCCATATGCATTAGAAAACAAAGAACATTCATCTGAGGCTATGTGGAGATACAATAGGCAAAATGGAGAATGGGTTGTAGATGATATTTCCTTTCCAAATCAATGTGGCACAGGTGTATTCTAAACAGTTTTACATTCATATTTTTTCTGATGCTTCACTTGAACATTTCAAAATTTCAGTTTCCCTATAGTTATATATTGAATATTTAAAAAATAATTTTTGCCATTTACACAGTCTATACTGTACTTATTAAACCTGCGATGATTGGTAAGGAGATCTGGTTGAGACCAGTATTGTTTTACCAGTAGAGTAAATTGTGAGTGGCTTTCGTTCTTCTGATAGAAATTGTGAGACTGTCACACTTGAGAACTAGTTTCTCAGCAATATAAACAGTTGCTTCGGGAACATTTTGTTCTGAAGCAAATGCTCAAAGTATCTGGATTTAAGTGAATTTATTTAGAAAGTGAGTGGGGTTGAATCTTATGCAACTGTTTGATTAAGTTTGACATTCTTATGAGAGGGATACTTACTAAAAGGTAAGGCTGCAAATGACAAAGAAGTTCCAGAGGAGGGATTTAAAAAATATAGAACATGGAAACCATTTGAAAGTAAAAGTTAGTGAAGTCATGGAAACTGTTAACCTTTGGAAGACAATTCCAAGCTGTGTTCAGGAAAAAGTCATGTACAACTCAACTGCCTCTCTGGGATTTGAATCTCAGCCTCTATTAGTTTGTTCCTTTAAGTTCCCCACAAATGTTGTTTACTATCCAAAAATCTTCTTGGACTGAAAAAATATCAGAGTCCTAGATATGACTCCCTATAATTACAACATTTGCCATCATTTACATGAAAAAATTATACTGTACAAAAATTGAATTACTTGGAACAGGGGAGGTATGAATTGTTGAAAAGTTCAAACATTAGATTTAAAGAAAAATATTATTTTCAAAGACACAGAATACTTTGAATCACCTACAAACAAAGCTTTGGCAAGGCGAGAGAAGGCCTTCTGCGTTTTGGTGAATAGATAAGATGGCACTTGAGATAACATATTAATTGTTTATATACAAATGGATGCTGTTACATAGCACTGGAAAACAGTTTGTTCTTATAAGTAGGTCAAGCATTTCCCCCTGAAATCTTGTTTACATCAGAGAGATTTAACTAACATAGGTTGCTTTCTTTACAAATACTGTAAAGGAAACCCAAGTTAGATATCAGATTACAAATTAATGAAATATAAATTGATGAGAGGATGTTGATGTTTACTTCTTTTTTTAATATATTTTTTAATTTAAATTCAATTTTGCCAACATATAGTATAACATCCAGTGCTCATCCCATCAAGTGTCCTCCTTAGTGCCCGTCACCCAGTTACCCCATTCCCCCATCTACCTCCCTGACTTTTACTTCTGTATTAAAGTTCATAATATTTTATTGCTCTTAGTCAGTTAATAATCTAAATGTATCTACTGGTTGGAAACAATTTTATTGAATATTTGAAATGCTTTACTGAAAAGCATTCTGGATCACCTCTTACCTGCACATCAACAACTAGTTTAATTCTCCCACAATATAAAAGCATGAACACTCAGCTGTGAAATGTAATGGGCAGAGATAGTGTAATGATCAAGTTACCACCATACTGTCTTTTTGGACATCCCCGAAACACCTATATGCCTGAGCTTACACAAATGGCCAAAAATGGGAGAAGCAAACTAACACTGAAATTCCTTTATTTTTTTTATTTTTATTTTTTTTCTTTTTTCTTTTTTTTTTTTATTGGTGTTCAATTTACTAACATACAGAATAACACCCAGTGCCCGTCACCCTTTCACTCCCACCCCCCGCCCTCCTCCCCTTCTACCACCCCTAGTTCGTTTCCCAGAGTTAGCAGTCTTTACGTTCTGTCTCCCTTTCTGATATTTCCCACCCATTTCTTCTCCCTGAAATTCCTTTATAAATAATCTTTTATCCTCACTTCTCTGTGAATGACCTTAAAAATTACCCTAGGTAATGCCAGTCGTGCTCTTTGCAATCTCTTTCCCTGAAGGCACTTGTCACAAAACAGGTCTGCAGTGTAAACTGTCTCCCTCAGAAATTTTCCCTTGAGTTTTTTTCTTTCCTTTTCTCAACTTTCCCTGAATCCTGATGGGACAAATCCTCACTGCCAGGTTTAGCAGAAGCCAAACTATAATTTTCCTTCTAGTACATACAATAACATATTGTAGCTTTGAGCCAGAACTTGAACCTTCTTGATTCATTAAAAAAAATGTTGACTTAAAGATGAACTAGGACTTTATTTTCAGACCAAAGAGTAAAATGAAATCAATCCCTTTGGTTTTTCTTTTGTTACATCTTTTTTTGAGGGGGGAGGTGACTTCATTATTAAATAAAACCACTTTATAAGTGAAACAAAACCCATATACAAATGACTGAAATAAACGGACCAAAATTTATCCTCTTTCTTCCCATTTTCACCCGATGAATTGTTTTTGAGATCTGAAGATTTAAACACGATTCCCTAAAATAACTAACTAGCAATTCTGCAAAAAAGGAAACCAAAATAAATACATCTTCTTAGAAGTCAGTTATAATTTCTCTTCTGACTTTTTTTCCTTCTTTGCTTACATGCTCCTTAACCCCATTCTTCTCTGTCCCCATACCACCTCCTTTGGGGAAGAGCCAAGGATTCAGAAAAAAAGAGTTCCATAGTAAGGCATCTGGTCTCCTCCTTCTGTGGCAGCAGAATCTGCTGCTTGAAATATTTCTTATGCAGATAACTTAAGGAAATCAGTGAATTAATGTTTTTAGATGACATTGATCCATTGATCTTTATGGGCCTAAATAATTCCCACTAATAGGCCCAGTTTTGTGGTGGATTTAATACATTCTTAGAAAGAAATTGTACCTGAACTGGAAGAGAACAACAAAGCTGACCTGATTTCCTTTGGTTTCTTTTTGAAGGAATGAGTAGTTTATTTCTAAGAAAGTTTACATTTTTCTTAAATTAATGTACCTTTAGGTTATACTTGATATTTAGCCATGAGGCTGCCCCTTGTGCTATGACCTTCATGGCCACATGGACAAATTAATTACTCTCTAATTGTAAATGTAGAGAGACTGATGTTTTGATAATAGAATGATTTTACTTTCTGATTTCAAGTCACAATGGATTTGGGTCTAGTGAGGCCTTTGTTTGAGACTTGTAGTCTTGATGATTACTCTGCTTACCTACATCGTTCCTTGTTTTGAGATCGGTGATGTCTGATCAGGTTTTAATTCTTGCATCTAACTCTAACTTCTGTCTTACAGTTAATTCTTTGCATAAATTGAGTAACACCTTATTGAAGGTAGAAAAAATTGAGAAGAAATTTTCTTCTGGTCAAACCCATAATACTTCTCTTTCAGAAGACCTTTACAAGCAGGTCTATTTATAACTTCAGATTTTAGATAATCAGCCTCACAAAGATACCAACATTATTTTTGTTTGTTTTTGGATAAAAAAACCCAAAATTTCAGAATGCAACACTTTATTCTTTTTCCTGAATATCTCCAATTGTCTTCTGTAAACTGTTGCTTGAAGTCCTAGTCATAGTTGAGAAGGGTATTATAAAAAAAAACTAATTTGAAAATAATTTTATATTTATAGAAGAGTTGTAAAAATATTAGAGTTCTGCTATATCTACCACCTACTTCTCCCTATTGTTAACATAATTATGGCATAATAATCATAACTAATGAGCCAATATTGAGACATTATTATTGAAGGTTATACTTTATTTGGGTTTTGTAGGATTTTTCCTAATGTTCTTTTTCTGTTCTAGGAACTCATCCAGGATGTTAGATTACATTTGTTCTTCACATCTCCTATCTCTTTAAGTGCCTCTAAACTATGACAATTTCTGAGATTTTTTTTTTTGCTTTTGATGATCTTGGCAGGTTTGAGGACTATTGGTCAGGTATTGGTCAGAGTACCCCCCAACTTGGGTTTTTCTGATGTTTTCCTCTTGGCTAAGTTGGAATCATGGATTTTTAAAAATTATACTAAGTTTAAAATTTTAATTCCAGTATCATTAACATACAGTGTTATATTAGTTTCAGGTGTACAAAATGGTAATTCAACAATTCATACATTACTTAAAATTCATCATAAGTGTACTCTTCAATCCCCATCACCTATTTCACTCATTCCCCACCCCTTCCCTTCTGGTAGCCATTAGGTTGTTCTCTATAGCTAAGAGTTTGTTTCTTGGTTTGTCTCTCTGTCTCTTTTCCCTTTGTTTATTTGGTTGGTTTTTTAAGCTCCATATATGAATGAAATCATATGGTATTTGTCTTTCTCTGACTGATTTCATTTAGCATTTACTCTCTAACTCCATCCATGTCATTGCAAAAGGCAAGATTTCATTCTTTTTTTATGGCTGAATAGTATTCTGCTGTATATATACACTACATCTTCTTATTCATTCATCTATCAATGGACGCTTAGGCTGTTCCCATAATTTGGCTACTGTAGATAATGCTGCCATAAACATAGGGGTGCAAAAACACTTTCAAATTAGTGTTTTTGTATTCTTTGGGTAAATACTCAGTAGTGTGATTCTGGGATCATGGGATAGTTCTATTTTTAATTTTGATAAACTATAGAGTTATAGGTTTTGAGAAGGAAAACCAGAGAGATAAAGTACTATTTTCAGTGGATCATATCAAGGGTACATTCTATTAAAATCACTGATTATTGATGATGTGAACTCTTATCCACTGACTGAAGTAGTGTTTGTCAAGTTTTTCTACTGTAAAATTATTCTTTATTCCCTCTTTTAATACTGTACTCTTTTGGAAACCACTATATACATCCTACACTTAATTCTCTATTCCTTGAGAATATTTACTTGAATTATTTGGAATTCATCTCTGCATGGAAGATTTGTCTATTATCTTCTTATTATTTATTTAATATTACTATGGACTTATGAATATTTATTTTATACTTTGAATTTCAATCCAATACTGCTTTATTTTCTTGCTCAAATTGTTCCAGTTTGGGCCATTGATGCTCTTTCACTTGGCTCCGTATCTCTTTGACTTAGCCCCATCATTGTGGTTTTTTTTTTTTGAGTACTCATTACTTTCTGATTCTACAAGATACTTCAGGCTTATTTTGTGTATTTCAACCCTATAATCATCCTTTTCTCCAAGAGCTGATTCTTTTTTGGAGAATGGTATTAGAAACTATCATCTGGGTGCTAAATGCAGAGTGCACTTTTGACATTTTATTTTAGAAGCTGACCCAGAAGGACTCTGGTGAGGTGGTGTTGAACCATACCAGTTAGTGTAATTTTTATTCCTGAATAATTTGAATCCAGTGTCTATTTTAAATCTTTTGGAAATAAATTAAAAATTCAATATCTGGGGAGGAAAGCTTCCTTGTTCAAAATCCACAGCATGTATACATGCCACACATCCTTTCTGACTGATGGCAATGTGTGCTTTTTTGATTGATGCAACATACCTACCTTGAGAAGTTCTCTTGTGTCAGTTAACACCTAAACTATTTTGAATTAATTAGCATATCAAATATTTCTTTTTTGTTGTTATCATAAACATGTGCCTGATGTGATGCATTGCTAATTTTGTGATCTCTATCTTATTCTGATGTTAAATAGTCTTGTTTAATGATACCCTTAGTATTGATAATTTTATTTGCAGTCATTCAAATATAGAGATAAAATTGTGGTCAAGTCACAATGCTGACATTCAAACTGCTTACCTTATTGTAGGGTTTTTCAAGTTGCCAGTCAAAAGCCATTAATTTGTAATAAGATGATATTAGTAGGATATTATTAGTAGGTATATATATGTATACACACACACACACACACATATATATATATACACACACACATAAGTATTTACAGTTGGTCCTCATTATTTATGGATTCCTCATTTGCAAATTTGCCTAGACACTGCCTAAAATTTATTTGTAATCCTAAAACTACCAGTAATACTGCTTTTGCAGTTATTTCAGACATGCTGAGAGAACAAAAAATTTTGAACCTGCCAATGCACATGTTCCTAGCCAAGATCAAAGTAGGCAGTACCTTTACTTTTATATTTTACCTTTTTGTTTCAGCTCTTATACTGTAGGGAAGTATCCTTTTTGCAGTCTATTTAGTGCCACATTTTTTGCATTGTTGCCAGTGATTTCAGTGTTTCAGTTGGCCACCAAGTATATTACTAAAGGGTTGTCTAAAGTGTTCCAAAATACAAGAAGCCTGTGGTATGGCTTAATGGAACAGTACGTGTATTAGATAAGCTTTTCTCAGGCATGAGTTGTAGCATTGTCTGCCATGAGTTCAATGTTGATAAATCAACAATATATGTTAAATTAAATGTTTTTCAACACAAACATACATAAACTAAGATTATATATTGCTTGGTTGTTGAAAATATTGTGACCAGAGGCTTAAAAGAACTTAAACTTGCCTATCCCCTGGAAACAATGGTTTAATGTTCACGAATTCAGTGTTCCTGGTGATTTTATAGAATACTTTATAGAATTGACTGTTTCTGATAATAGACGATATCAGAATGTATTTCACATTGTGAGGAATAGTTCTATTATGTGAAATTTTGTTTCACACATAGATGTATACATATGAATATATATGATAAATAAATAAATAAATAAATAAATAAATAAATACATCTATGTGGTCTGGGTAATTGTGAAAAATATATTTTTTATTCTTGGTCATGTTAGAAATGTTTCAAAGCCGCAGATCTGTGATAGTTTTGGATGGTAAAATTTAAATTTAAGTTTACCAGGTCTAAAGCTTTTGTATACCAGTGAAACTAATCTGGAGGTCAACTACATCGACATGTATAAATCATTTAACAAAAAAATACATTGCAAAGTTCTAAATAATTTTCTGTAATATCTACATTTTCAAGAGATCCAATTAAATTATTAAATCTATCAGCAGTCCTCAATTTAGATAAATTTCTTAGGATCTTCAACAACTCAGGCTAGTACATTTTAAAACTTCTAAATTTCTAAGGTGTCAGGACCACCTCAGGATTTCCCTGCATTTCTGTTCTGCTTCAAGTCAAAAGAACATGTAATTTTCCTGGGAGGGAGAGCTAGGAAGATTCTTTCCACTTGATTTCTTGTGCATGAGAACCACTCTGGGGAAAGTACAGTCAAGGAAAAGGGAATGGGAAGAGCTGTCTATGAGCTCCATAGAGAACAGTCTACTTGATGTTGATAATTGGTAATGCACTAGTGAGGTTGTTAGTGAGTGTTTGGAGCATATCAAATGTTACTCATTTCAACACTTGGAGTGAATAAAACTTAAATTATGTAAGCATTCTTTGGATCTCATCATTGAATTTCATATTTCCTTATTATTTCCTCTTTAATATCCAAATACTAATATCCATTAAAAGGTTTTGTTGTAAACCATTGCAATAGAAAGTCTAATGTCTTTAGGTTGCCTTAATAAAGACTGAAAAAATAATCTCTAAAGCTGGCACTGTGGAGGTCATGGAAACGAACATGATTTGAAATTTGTATTTGATCAGTTGGATACTCTTGCATCATCTTGACTTGCTTTATTCATAATATGTTTCAGCCCATCAGTAAAGCAATGCCAAAATATTAACAATGCAAGCTTTTGAAGGCTTGTTTCATTGCATTATATTGTATCATCTTTGGCTTCATCTTTAAAGTTCAGTTTTTATGTTTCTCCTTAGGTAGAAAATTCTTTCCCTGAAGGGATGTCATTCACACTGTCAGTGAGTAGGTGCTAAGAGATGCAATAGACTCTCTCTAAATTATATTAGCCAGTTTTATTGCCCTTTCTGATGGAATTCCTGCACCTAGTGTTCTAGTGTTGATTGGCCCCTGATGGGCTTTGGCTCTTATCTTCACTGCGATGCAATAGTCCCTTTCCATGCTGTTTTAACATTAGATTTTAGTCCACACAATCCTTGTAGCCTAGTAAAAACTAACTGAGCTTCCCTTAAAACCAATTTCCTCACTGGAAGGTTCCAAGTGATTTCCACAGACTTACACTTGAGTCTCCCAAGTCCTTTTGGGAGATAAAAGTTTCTCAGCCAGTGGCCCTTGTTAAAGGCTGTACATTTCAAGCAGG
Organism: Canis lupus baileyi; assembly: GCF_048164855.1. NCBI lineage: Eukaryota > Metazoa > Chordata > Mammalia > Carnivora > Canidae > Canis > Canis lupus. Next base: position 62,703,011 of record NC_132841.1, read on the forward strand.
TGCCTCACATTGTAAAGCGAGTAAAGTGGCTAGAGTAAAGAATGATTTTGAAATTCCCATTATTAACTCTTCCTGTCTGGCTGCCTTGCTTACCAGATGGCTTAAATGTGTTGCTGTGTCACTCTTATACATTGACTCAGCTAGACTGTGACCTGAGATTTACCTCAAGGCACTCAAGCCAAAGGAAATAGTTAAGTAGGAGCTAGAGCAAACAAATAGGCCCACATGCCTTATATGTTTACTATAATCACCTGCTCAAATGGAGACACTGTTCATGCAACTAAGAATTCTTTCTGCATTAATAAAAAATATATATTTCTGGTTATATCTAATAGCTAAAGTAATTTTGATTAGGAACAGTGGTTGCCAGAGGCAGATAAACTAGATGGCTAGCTTAAAAGGGAGGGAGGTATAAGTGGGGAGACTTTGTATTTCACTGAATGCCCTTTTGGACTTTGTATAATGTGCAGGTATTATCTATTCCAAAATAGAAAATAAAAGAAAAGTAAATATAAACAAAGACAGAGAAGGGAAAGGACATAAGTAATTTTGCCCAATTACTTTGATTAAAATGGAAGCGTAGGCACACTGGTTTTTGGAGATCTTTTTTTGTTGTTATTGTGGTTTGGCTTCTGACGTGTTTGCAGCTTTTCACAACCTAAGGTAAAACTCTGGGGGGGGATACTTGGGTGAACTTTTCTGCAGATGCTATTTAAGGTAAAAACTCTGTTTTTGCTCACATGCCATATCAAAGCATGTGCCATTTTGCATCTTAGGTTTCATTTGAATAGAATCAGAATCAGAAGAGATGCTATAGACCATCATTTGGAATTAATATATGTCTTTCTTTCCCTCTTTGCAAATGAGAAAGCTGATGTTGAGGGACCACTCTAAGACACATTTAAGGTTATACAGGCCTACAAGAACTGGATGGGATGCCAGATTGGGGGCTCCTTCCCTAATACAGTCATATCTGATGACTTACTTGAATAGAGGATTGTCCACATGATCTAATTAGTGAATGTAGCCATACTTAAATTATTCCACACAAATCTTAAAATAATTTGTTCTAACTCTCTGAAGAAAGTCCATGGTATTTTGATAGGGATTGCATTAAACGTGTATATTGCCCTGGGTAATAGTGAAAGGGAAAAGAAGGGAAGGGGGAAGAAATGTGTGGGAAATATCAGAAAGGGAGACAGAACATAAAGACTGCTAACTCTGGGAAACGAACTAGGGGTGGTGGAAGGGGAGGAGGGCGGGGGGTGGGAGTGAACGGGTGACGGGCACTGGGTGTTATTCTGTATGTTAGTAAATTGAACACCAATAAAAAAAAAAAAAAAAAAAAAAAAAGAATTTAGTGCCAGTGTCAGGAAACCCTAATGATTCTTTATGATAAGGTATTTTAAAATAAATATAAAAGCCCTATTGAAAATAATTTCATCAAGGGAGGGACAGTGTAAAATACAGTCCAACTTCATTTTATTACTGGAGTGAAAATTTGTATGGGAAAGGACAGACTTTGTGCAGCAACGAACATTCTTAAAAGTCTTGTACCTAGTGTGAGAATTATTCGTTTTGTTTTCCTTGTTCCTATATGTTTGCCTTTGTGCCCACTGAAAAGTGGGAATAGAAATAGCAAGACCTTTCCAGGAGTCTAGGTTAGATGACCTGCTCTTTCAAGACCTCCTAGTAGCAGGCTATTAGGGAAATCTTGTATTAGAATGGGACTTTCAGTGATTAAAATCCAAACAATCTTGTGAAAGTAGATCAAGAAGCATGTGGCAGAAGGAAGTTGTGTTGTCATGTAGATGCCATCCTGGGGTGCCTGGTAGCTCATTCTGTTAAGCATCCAACTCTTGATTTTGGTTCAGGTTATGACCTCAGGGTCACAAGATCATGTCCTGGATTGGGTGCTACACTCAGTGGGCAGTGTGCTTGAGATTCTCTTCCTCTCCCTGTTGCTCCTTTTTTTTTTTTTTTGTCTCTCCCTCCCCCTCTAAAATAAATAAATAATTCTTAAAAACCCCCAACCCTGTATCTTTGAAAAAAAAAAAAAGAAGAAGAAGAATCCTAATAGCAAGGGGAGTGTACTACTCTATACTAGGGATTCTCTAGAATAGGGATTCTTGCAATTGGGGCTGCATTAGATTGTGCCCAAGGATGGGGCAGTGGTCTGGACAGAAGTGACTTGACTGGTCAATTTTTAGTTGTAGCTTGCAAGAGCCTCTGAAGTCATTTTCCTGACATTGTATTCATGTCACTGCAACCCATCTACATGTGGCTGATAGAATATAGTTTAGAAAATGCTCTTCTCCTCTGGTCAGTATTAAAGTCCCTTGACAGCTTCTCATCGCCTTTGAAAATTCCTTAATGAGGCTTGAAAAGCACTTCACAATTTGATCCTTGTCAACATCTCAGACCCATTATCCTCCATTCACTATTAAGCCTGAACTACTTACAATGCCTTGAGCATTGTGTGATCTCTCATGTCTCTGAAACCTGGTTACCAGAAATTGTAAGGTGCTTCTCTCTCCTTTAAAAAAAAATCCACTTCCTGCTTATGTTTGATATTTCAATTCAAGCACCATTTCATGTAATATTTATTCATCAAACACTATTGTCATTGGGGATTTAAAGATGTAAAACATGGTCCCTGCTCTGAAGGAGCTTTAAGTCTATGACGGATAGTTATGTAAACAGGTAAATGAGCTATTTATAGACACAAGTTATAGTTGGCACATGTGACAGTAAAGAAGAGGAACAAATATTCTTTGATGTCTCTAGGCTCTCAAAGGCTCCAACTCAGTGCTCTCATGGTCCTAAGCCAATAAACCTGCCATTTACACATATCACTTGAATCTTAATTATTGGCTTTTTTCTCCTGGAGTGAGAACTACTTCAATAATTTTTAAGTCTTCAACCCCTACTGTATTATTGGCCTATGGTAGGTACCCCAAGAATGTTTTCTTTTTAAGTGAATAAATGTAGAAATAACTACACCCAAGAAGTATTGGAACCCTGTGTCATGCAGCCAATGGTAGGGAGCTAGACCAAAAAAGTCATGAAGAATCAGACCCAAAATCTATGGCATACCAGGCCAAACCTATCCATAAGCTCAAACCACAGGACAACAATTAGAGTCTTGCAGAGGAAACCATTTTGCAGACAGGATAATGGAACAAATGCCAGAAAGAAGTAGAAAGAAACCCTACGAGCAGGAAAGAAGGGGAAAGAGAGAGGTGCTAATTCAGTCTCTGGTTCAGGAAAGTCAGTGTGATCTAATTTAGCTGAATTGCATTTCTGACAGAGCTCCATGTACCTACCAAGATGTTCTGTTTCCCCTCCCTCACACCTTCTCCACTCTCTTATTTCCTTAATTTTTAGTGGACTTAGTTAGGTTTTTGTTTTATGCAAGCCCAAGACATTTGACTACATGCTATTAATGTACTGAGACTTTTAGAACAGCACAGGGGAAAATGATCAGTATATAATTCATGAGCTCATGAGAACTCTTTTCCCTGCTGACTATATTTCAATCAGCTGTCACGTGGTTACATTTAAAAATATTTCTGGATAAATTAAACAGTTTTAAAGAGTTAATCTTGTTATCTGAAAATGAAAATTACTGGGACTACTAAAGCCCCGAGAATGGATTAAATGAATCCATTATTTACATTATTTAACTAGTTGTCATTGTTATGTTTTGGTATAAATGACCCAAAAGAGTGTTCCAAAGTATCTCCCAGGAAACCTAAGCAGTCCTGAACCTGCAGGAGTAGGAACATCCAGATCTCTGTAATTATCTAACTATAGTAGTGAATGGCAATGTAACCCAAGAATAATTGGTAGAACTTTGAGTACAAGCTATACAAAGAAAGTGTTCTATTATAATAACAAAGTCAGATGTATAGTGATATTAGTAAAATCAAGAATTTCCCAGTATTCTTGAAAAGGATTAAGTTTTGACTTATTATTTTGATATTTAGATGTAGAATAGAGAAATAAATTCAATTGTGCCAAACTTTCTAATTATTTAAAGCTAAAAAGGGCAGCCCGGGTGGCTTAGTGGTTTAGCCCCGACTTGGGCCCAGGTTGTGATCCTGGAGACCCCTGATCGAGTCCCACGTTGGGCTCCCTGCATAGAGCCTGCTTCTCTCTCTGCCTGTGTCTCTGCCTCTCTCTCTCTCTCTGTCATGAATAAATAAATAAAAGTCTTAAAAAAAAAAAAAGCTAAAAATGTATCTGGAGGGATTCCAAACACTTATAAATTTTTATAAATATATATAAGAAAAAGAAGTCTTTCTTGGTTTTAGGGAAGCATAGGTCTGCAAGCTATGTTTTACTGCAGAAACTTCTTATGTTGCAGTACATCTATTTCATTCTGAATTATGTTCTTTTGTTCATATGTTAATGGTTTATTATAGATATATCATCTATATTAAGCCACCCTTAAATCTTTTTAAGAAGGAATCAGAGGCCTAAATAATGAAGAGAGGACATTTCCCATTCTTGTGGCTGCATTGGCAAACCTCTTGCAATTTGTATTTGATTGAATCAGAATTGAACTCCCTACTACATAAGGCAGACAGGAAAGCCTTGTATATATTTAGACAGTAGGCTGGCCCCAGAAGGCAGCAGAATTTTGTTCCTTCTAAGTCCAAGACCTGACTTAGAATCTCTAAATAATGTACAACTCAAAGTTCTGGGCAATAAAAATGACTGTGACTGATTTTATTGTATGTAGGATATTTATGATTGTATGTAGGATATTTATGATTACCAACATTTGTTAATAATATATGCTTTCATGTTAATAACTAATACCTTGAGGAAGTAGTTTATATATCCCCACTTAGGAGGAAAGCTAAGGCCCAAAAAGAATCTTAGAGGTGGGTATTTATTTATTTTTTATTACATATTACTAAAGCAATACATGTTAATTATAAAAATTCAAATAATACACAGTAGGGAAGGAGAATTTCTTCATATTCTGGAACCCTCAGTCTTTGCCTTTAAGGTCTTCAACTGATTGGATGATTTCTACATTCCCACATTCTGGAGGGTTATCTGCTTAACCTAAAGTCAACTGATTTCAGTGTTAATCGCATCTACAAATATCTTCACAGCAATATTTAGACTGGTGCTTGACCAAATAACTGGGTACCATAACTTAGCCAATGAGGAACATAAAGCTAGCCATCATACAGTAGATGCAAATATCCAAAAGGAAGCACTAAGCAATGGAACCTAAATGTTGATCAATCAGAAAAAAACCTATTATGATCAAATTAGTTTTATGACAGGAAATGCCAGAATGGCTTCACATCAGACCTGGGCTTTTAAATCTTATTCTTTGGATTTCAATTAGCCTGTTGATGATCTACTCAATGCTTCCAAATTGATGTACTTAAAATTAATTTCAAATTCTAATACTTTGGTTGAAATTCGCCTTGGAAACTATGGTATACTGCTGGATGGGATCTGAGAAGAAAGATGACAACGATGTGGGATATCTGGGAAAGGAAGCTTCCATTGACAAGCACCTCTTCCTTCTTGGTCCTTCACATATCTTTGGTGACAGATGGTCTCAGTGAAGGTCTGCATTCTTACACATCTATTGGTTTTGGATTGAAGATTCTGTTTTCTGAAAAGCTTGTTGGATTTTTCTTGCCTGGTTTTAGAAAGAGATGTATGCTATGTGTATGATTTTTTTCCTCCAGAAGATACTAATATATATATAGTTGTATAAGCCTTCAACCAAGAATGACGTCACTTAAAGTGGAAGGATACCACATATTCACATTGACCTTTCTTTTGTGATCCAAGTCATATTCTGTCCATACTAATTTACATATGAGTGCTCAAGTTAAGAAAAGCAAAAAGGCAAAAAATGTCCTTGGACCTTTGCAAAAATGACTCAAACTGTTAAAAAGGTGACAGACATTTTGAACATGGGCAGTTATTTGATATTATGGAGTGATTGTTAATTGTTTTAGTTGGTGTGATGACTTTTCTGGCAATTTTGAAGCATAATTATTACATAGATAAATATAAATTATAGAAATATATCCTGAAATATTTATGGATGAAATAATATGTCTGGGATTGCTTTGAAATAATACAGAAGGAGGAAATAGGTGGGGATATGGGTCAACTAACTATGAGTTGCTGATAGTTGAAGGTGTGTCTTGGGTATATGGGAGTTCATTATTAATTCTATGTACTTTTGTTAGCATTTAAAACTTTATGAAATAAAAAGCTGAAAAATAAAGTCAGAGTTTTAAAATGCTCTACAGATAATTCAGATCTTCTTCCTGCTGTCAAGTCAGGTCTTGGTTCTAGGAATTATAGGGTTGAATAGAGAGAGGAAAAAGACCAGGCACAGAGCTGGTTATTGCAGGTTGTGATTGTGTGTATTTGTGTGGATTTTTTTCTGTAACTATGTGTTTGGTCATCCATATAGTTCATTGATTAACTTCAAAATTTCAAATATACATCAAAAGCTTAAGAGTGTATGTACTGTTTTTATTTTTTAAAAGATTTTATTAATTTATTTGAAAAAGAGAGAAAGAGCACAAGTGGGGTGGGAAGGAGCAGAGGGATAAGGAGAAGCGGACTCCCTAGTGAGCAGGGAGCCCCACATGGGGCTCCATTCCGGGATTCCAAGACCTGAGCGGAAGGCAGATGCTTAGCTGACTGAGCCACCCAGGTGCCCCGGTATAAATGGGTTTTTTAGATGGATATATTGAATTGTCCTTATCCCTTTTAGTAGTTATGTGCAATTATATAGTAGCAATTGACATGTGAGATATCTTTAGTTCTCATATTTATTAACCGTGCTATCACCAAATTTTCAGGTAGACATTGTTACTTTTGCTTAATCATTGAAAAAAGTTTTAAAGATTAACTTTCCTTAACATTCATTGAGTTAGTATAGGCAGAAAATAAGACCCTGATAGAGATATTTTTAGCTCCCAGTTTACCAAATCTTCATGTCATCCTAACATTCTCATGAGTTTTAGTCACAATTTTTGTTTTTTTACTATAACAAGTCAAATACTTTAAAACTTAGGCATCATGGAACAAGTTCTGATAATGAAGTGCCAACTGGATTTTGGCCCCATTCCTTACATATTTGTCATCAAGAGTCAAAAGTAATAGGAAAGAAATTAGGCAGATGAAAGCAGCTTGGTTTTGCAGGAACGGAACTGACTTACAGTCAGAGCTGTGGAATTCTGAATTTTGCCACTGCAACTACCACCACCATCCTCTCTAATCAGTTTCAGCAGATGTGTTAGGTTGAATTAATATCCGGAAATCCTCTACTACAATGAAACTAAACATTTCTGCCTAAGTCTACAGTATTTAGTCATAGCTCATGTTTTTCCTTTTACGTTCCGAAACTATTATACATGGCCTGTCATTGAATTACCTTCAATCAATATTCTCTTATTGAGTTTTGCCAGGAAGGCTGCTTGGTCTTTTGACCAACTAATATGGTATTAGGAGGCTTTTGGAACTTCTTTTTTTTTTTTTTTTTTTAAAGATTTTATTTATTTTTTCACCAGAGACAGAGAGAGAGCGAGAGAGAGAGAGAGGCAGAGACACAGGCAGAGGGAGAAGCAGGCTCCATGCAGGGAGCCCAACGCGGGGCTTGATCCCTGGTCTCCAGGATCATGCCCTGGGCTGAAGGCGGTGCTAAACCGCTGACCACCCCCCACCCCCACCCCCGGTTGCCCAATATAACAATGTTTCCAAAGTCAAAATTTTAAATGAATTCTCTTTGTCTGCTTCTTTGATTTCACTGACTTGAGTACAAGTTGATTCTATTTTAAGGTAATCTCTCTGTTATGTTTAACCACCAAGTATACCATTTTTTAAAAAAAGATTTTACTTAGAGTAACCATTACCCCAATTTCTTATATATGATTAAGTAGAAAACATTTTGTAGCTACTTATGTGGACTTGGAGGGAGTTCACCACTTGTTATAGAAAGACTTACTACTTTGCCTAGAGAAGACGTGAAATGTGTATACTGCACTTGAGATCTCCATAGGCTAGAATGAAGAGCCACAAAATGGGTAGAAGAGTCAATAGTCATTATCTTTCCAGGTATAGTTTATTCCTTTTGTTTTTGCCTAATTCACTCTTTCAGTGCCAAGTTGGTAGAAGATTCCATAGGGGGAAAATCGATATATCTCTCTCATCTATTTATCTATCATCTATTATCTATCTATCTATCTATCTATCATCTATCTATCTATCATCTATCTATCTATCATCTATCTATCATCAGGTAAATTGTGGGCAGGGAACAAAATCCAAAGCTTATTTTTGCTTATGAGTAATTTTTAGGTAATTTTGAAGATGTTATACTAGTTTTTATACCATGGTAACCAATGTAGTTCCTCTGGAAGCCAGTTTGCTGGTGACAGAATTGCAAAAGTCATGAACAAATAGCATTTTGCCTTTGTATAAATCCATATGATTGGTTTTAAAATTAGGGAGCTTCTACCATTTTCAATGAAAGAGCCTAAGGAAAAAGGAAAGTATATTAATGACACATTATGGTCACATTGTTCCTCCCTAGCCATTGAAGAGCACATTATAATAATAGAGGTATTAATTCTTGCTTGTCCCACCATTAAACAAAGATATAATGATGATCAGGGTTCTGAATGGAAAATTTCATTTGTGTAAGTAAATTATCCTACAAGCACTAATCCTTAAAGAAGCACAGAAGAGGTTAAAACAAGAACAGAGAAAATTTCAAAATGTTTCTATGGTCATGTAGATGGCTGCTTCAGAGTTTAATCATCCTCCATTTGCCTTTTAACAGACTGGGCCCCTCATTTAGGTATCACTTGGAACAGCCAAGTAACAATTCCTCTGCAGCATGGATTCAGGTGACAGTGTCCCATATCCTTCAGTGGCGATGCTATTAGAGGTCAGATCCAACCACAAAAATATACACCACTGAGGTATTGGTAGGAAATTAAATCTAAGAACTATTCTCTTCTATTTCAAAGTCGTTCTTTCAGAATTGGGTCTTTTTCACTTGAAAAGATCAATATGTTTTAGAAAATGCCTAACTTCTTATTGAATAACTAATTTGCTGAATAATAAAATTGGTTCAGAAAAATCTGAAGTTGCCATCTATACAGTTTTCACTCACATGATGAAGAACAAACCAAAATAATCTTTGCATTAGGTGCCCAAACATGGAGAATAAAGAAAAAAACCCCAAAGACCACTGTTTGTGCAATTCTTGACCAAGCATTGAAAAGTATGATATGAAATGCTTATTAAACACCTTATAGACACATATTAACATTCTCATTAAAATTAACCTGATCTTGGTTCAATAAACTTGTGCCACCAAGAAATGTGACATCTGTAAAATGTTTAAGCTCAGTAATTGGGTCACAAAAATACTAAACAGAGACCTAAACTCACTTGGAAATGTTTACTTTTATTTAAAAACAGAATTCTCAAGTGCCTCTCTGCTTTGTGATTTCATCCAGGACAAGAATGAAAATACTGAAATGTGGCAGGATTTCTAACAGGATGAAAGCCAAGAAACACTGAAAACACAGTCTTGAGATTTCCGGTTTAATTTCCAGGACAAAGAGATTCATTGTCAGTTTATATCATCTTTGCTACATGGATACCTGGATCAACAAAAGCTGTTGACCTCTGTGGGGTCACCCTGTGCCCCATTTTGGCTCTGATTTTGCACTATTCCTCACAGTAGTGAAGTGCTGGGATGAAGCCAGGCTTTCTTTACCACATTGGCTCCTAATCATTCCCAAAGGAAGAGCTGGAAAATATTTGGGATTTTTCTTCTATACTTTCACATTGGTTTATTCTCAGAGCACTTATCATTTGTGTTTTCAGCCACATGTTGGGTAAAGATGGAAGAAGCATTTAACTACTTTTTTTCCCTAAAGAGCAATATATTTTTGTTAGTATAGTGCTTTGTTTTGTTTTGTTTTGCTTTGACACATGGCTTCTGTAAAAACTTTAGTCTTTCTCTTTGGACTTAAGTACCCAATTCAAGGGAATAAAAACAAACACCAGTGCCTGACTTTTTCATGTTACGAATTCAGTTGCTTTTCATGATCAATCTTTTTTATGGTATCATTCAACTTATTATCATCTTATACCTATTATATGTAAAATATAAAAAATATAAATTTTGTGAATTTTGTGACAAAATTCATTAATGCTATGGGTCTCATGTAGCTTTATTCTTCATACCTCATTTCCTTTCTTTGTAATCATACTTCATTTTTATGGTCAAATGTGGGAATAAGATAAAAAAGCAAGATTTTGTTAGCAGTCAAACCTTTCATATCACCTTGACAGATACAGTTTCATGAAATAGGACAAAGAAGAAGACAAAGAACTGTAAAGGGAAACAGAGGTTATTAAATTTGTCCAAAGGATGAAATTTGGTTCTCTACTCTCCTGATTTGTTTTGGGTCAGAATGCATTGAACAGATGTTATTATTTGTTCATTGCTGAAATCTGTATGTGGCTATGTTCTGGCGTGTCAGTGTATTTTATGATACTTTACCGTGTTTTTCATATCCATTTCCTTTTTTACATTCCCATAGCCCCCGCTCTGTGTCAACTTTTAACACCTTACACTTCAGAAATCAGCCATAGTTTCCTAGTTGGAAATGACAAACTTAGGTGACTGTCCACAAGAACAGTAGGGTTAAGCTGGGAACAAGTTGACCTGAGAGAGGCTAGGCTCAGTAGATAAAAGTTCTGGAGTCACCTTATTGCTCATTTGACTTCCTATCTTGAACCACCGCTGCTGAATCACTCTATCTATACCCATTGTCTTTTTACTACCTGAACCACTGCTTCCTAATAGATTCCTCCAGTGACTCAGCCACTAAACCAAAAGCTCCTGGTTTGACTTCAGTTTGGCAAGTAGGAATGACTGCTCTTCCATGTTCTATCCTGATATCTATCCCTCGTTTTTGTTCCCCATTTATGCTTCCCAGTCTCCTTCTGCTCTGCATTTGCTTTAGAGAAGCAGCACTTTACAGCATGAGACTTCAGCTTTCCTTGACATAGTGAAAATTATGGAAGAATTACGGCTCATCTTGATACTCAGGTATCAGTCACCAAGGGAATTGTTCTAGTGATTTGTCTTCTGTGTACACTGTTTGTTCCCTTTTTGGAAACACTCACCAATTATGTCTTTATAAATGCAAATTGTTCTCTCTATTGGAAGGGAAGATAGATGGTATTAAAGAATGTTGTTGTTTTTTAATCTGGCAAATTATCAAAATGAAAGAGAGGGTTTCTAAATTGACTAGAAGAATCTGCCAGGTTACATGATATCTTTTAGCGCAGTGGCTTTTTATGTTCTGATATAATTCATTTTAAAGAAATAAAATCAGTTCACAACACATCAATATTGCTATCCATTCCATGGCCTTGACTTATTTATATTTGTATCTTCTGATTGATCATTGAAGGAAATGTGTTATATGGTTTATGGCATCTTGATCTTTGGGTCTTTGTCTTGCTTCTCCCTGTTCTATGCTGGGTGTTCTGCTCTGTTCTTAGTTTTATACTAATCTTTTCTTTTTCCTTCTGGTATCTTTTTTTTTTCCTTCTGGTATCTTTTGATACTGAATAAACCACAGACAAGTCCGCCCTTTTGGCAAAAATTGCCAGTCACCCTCCTTTATATAACCTGGCCCTTAGTCCCCAACTTATATCCCAATTTTAACCCATCTGCTATTTTTAGGCCTGTCTGCTAATCTGCTTTCCCCAGCTCTGACACGTTTTATGGTTGAAACTAATTCCTTTGGCTCTTTTCTTTTTTAAAATTTTATTTATTTATTCATGAGAGGCACACAGAGAGTGGTAGAGACATAGGCAGAGGGAGAAACAGGCTCCCTGTGGGGAGCTGGATGTGGGACTCCATCCCAGGACCCAGGGATCATGCCCTGAGCCAAAGGCAGATGCTCAACCACTGAGCCACCCAGGTGCCCCGCCTTCAGCTGTTTCCAATCGTAGTCACATGGGATGGGATTTCCTTTTGCCCTGTTCCCAGTTCCTGAGAGCTTAAAACTTGATAAGTTTTACTTTTCTGGTCCAGAGAATCTTGATCCTCTAGTAAGGGCCTTCTGACATGAAATGCTGCTGATTACTTTTCATTTTCCTCTCCAAATTCATTCTTTACCCTTCTCTGCCAAGCTTTATTTCTTGAAAGCCTGACCTCTTTATGGATTGTGCCACCCAAACTCTCTTGCCTTCTGGTTTTCATGTGAGCTTAGTAATGATGGAAATTAGCAGACAGAAGATAAAAGAAAGTGGAATTTTATTCTCTCTGTTTCTCCTTGCCTTGTTTGGTCAATGGCCATCTTCCTTTACCTATAGTTCCAAGTATTTTAATTAGGTGGTCCTGTTCTTATGACTCTGGCCCTCACTAGGGTAACATGATCCTCTTTTTTTATCTCATCTAGTATGGAGGAGGTAGAAGCTTTTCATGATAGCTGGTCCTTGCATGTTTCATCATTCTTCATTGGTAGTCTTAATCTGGTCCACATTTTTTATTTTTTAAAGTCTTTATTTATTTGAGAGAGAGAGAACATGAGTGGAATGGGGGAAAGGGCAGAGGAAGAGGGAGGAGCAGATTCTCTGCCGAGCAGGGAGCCTAACACAGCCTATCCCAGGGCACTGAGATCATGACCTGAGCCAATGCAGATGCTTAACTAACTGAGCCCCCCAGGTGCACCTGGTCCACACTTTTGTAAAGGTACATTATTAAGGCTTCTTCAGTTAGTCCTTTGTAGCATCTATTTCTTACAGGATTTCTGACTGATACATAGGTTTGAGAATAAGACACAAAGCATATGTAATTGATGCTAATAGGTCTTTATAAATATGACTGCCCTTTGGGGGATGGTGATGTGATGGTCACAATATATGTCCCAGAGTTATATGTACATACATTTTAGGCAGATGAAAAACAGTTACTGTGAAGAGAGGATTGCTTGAGGAATATGGAGAGTTAGGATTTTCTCTCTAAGGGGATGAAATATTAGAATGCTTACACTTGGATAACATTCTACTCTTCTGCTAAGTTAGTACTTTATAGAATAGGCATAGTAACAGGCAATAGAATAGGCATATGGAAGGTTAGAGCAGAAGTTGAAGTATATGTGCATGAATCAGTTAGTCCACCCAGAGTAGATTTGGACTGCTTTTCTCCTTTGAGAATAATGAATGTCTACCATGCTAGGGTCAACTAGTGAATTAAGTGTAAAACTGCATAACCTTGGTGATTGGCTTTCCCCTCTGAGGCAGAAAGAAACAGTGGGCAAAGCTCCATCCACACCTCAAATAGGGAATAGTTGGAAGATTTTAGGATCCTGTTGAGGATACAACAGAGTCATTTCTGGTGGTAATTAGACTTTAGTGGCTCTGTGCTTCATAAGCTGAGCAAGAAGACACACCATGGGCATGCATTTTGTTAAGGGTAATGACACAGGATGCTGAAACTTTCTCTAAGACTGGTGAGGCTATCAGAGCAACAGGAAAAGTGGGACCATTAAGAAGTTAGATCATCCTGATGTGCACTCATTTTATGGGGAGACCTCTTTGTAAACATGACAGTGATGCTACATTCAAAGTTCAATTGTAGGTTACCAAATTATTGCCTTAATCCACTGGTCTACAGCCCAAACATGTCTATGTATCTTTAAGCCTATCAGCAGAAAATTTGGGGTATTCAATCACTGTGTGCAGACTCCAGTACTTTTGTCAAAAACGTTGAACTACACAGCCAGATTTAGGTGGGGAGTTTAGGAATTATCTGGTAAATTACTTTGTGCCAACAGTTAAATGGATTCATCCTGGACCCAGGTTGATTTCTTGGGGGGTGGGGCTCTTCAGCCAATCTGAACTGGCTGTCTATGGCAGACCAAATTTAACAGATCATGGGCTTTTAGACAAGGGACTATCACAAGCAGAATGAAGTGGAGTCATATTCAGGGAAATAATGAAATCCCTGTGTTTTAGCTGGGATTAAAAAAGAAGAGCAAAGAACTATATGTATGTAACTTTTTTTGGGGGGGGGAATATTGATTGAAAGTTAGTATTAAAAACAGAGTTCCATGTTCTAAAATTTCAGGTCACAGAGAAAGGGAATAGCAATAAATATTAATCTTTTGACCTGTATCAATTGAAATGGCTGATAATACAGACCCAATTCACCAGGTTTTTGTTCTGTGTTTATTGGGCAAGGGTGATTCCAGACAATCCCTCAGCTTTTGTCTGAATTAAATCTCTACTCTTTATGTTTCTCCAGTTTTGTCCTACTCAATAAAGAACCACACAACCCACACTCATAGTGAACAAAGCTATTATTTAATGGAATCTTTCCACTGTGAAACCAAATTATTTTAATTGGCTTAAAATATTACTAAATGCTGAAAGCCAAGTACATGACCTCCGGCCCTGCTAGTGTTTAAGATATCATACTCTTCATACTTTCTAGTGAAAGTCTCAGGCCTGTTTCTGAAGAAGGGCCAAATGTAAATAAATTCATATTGTTTAGATCAGGGTTTTGCCAATGTATATTATGTCTCATATAAGCCTTTATTATATAACTTCCTTCTTTTGGTTTTATAGAGTTCTTGTTTGTTGACATTCAGGGTGTGTCTAGAAAGTATATTTTTGATTAATCCTGCTCACCTAGGCAGAGTGCCCTGGACATTAGAGGATCTGCTTTATGCTTCATGGTTTATTTTTTGTGGTTGTATATTTCCTACATTTTGTTCATGTGCCCTTGGACTTCTTAGGAAAAGCTTGACAGCTCATTTTTATATATCAATAAATAAGTAAGTAATAGATCATGGATCAAAGGCCACAGCAGCAGTACCGTAGAGAGAATTATATTGTCCTAGGCACTTATGTACTTATAATGATGATATCCTTGGACTCAAGGCCTAACACATTTTTCACTAGGACTATTAGATTCCATACAAGATCAACAATTACAAACACTCTAGTGAAGAATATTAAAATTCAACAGACTTCTTTTACAGGCTTCAGAGTTTAGTATTCTCATATCTTCCTCTTTGGCCTGACTTCTTTCTGTATTTCAGAATTCCCTTGTTTGATTTCCAAAAACTACTCTGTTAATACCTCTTAAACCCAGGGGCATAATTGAAGAAGAATGAATCTTGGAATTTTCGAATCTTTAAAGGGCGACCTAGGAGGCAGGTCCAGTTTAGGAATTCCATCCAAGAGCAAGCATGTCTATCACTCTACATGCTCCAGGTCAAACTTTAGCACCTCTAGTCCAGAGGGGATTTTATCTTTTGTAAAATCCACCAGGTTTCCTTTGGGAAGAAAAGAGCAGGCTTGAGAGGGTGTACTCTTCAGAAGCTGTGTTCTAGAATGTACTTTCTGCATATGTGGATATTCATCTCCTTATTTAGCACTGTCTCCCAGCCCCTAGTATAGTGCCTGGCTTAGAGTAGGATTCACACATTATTTGTTGAATCCATGAATGAATAAATATAATTTTTAAAGGCAGGTAGAAAAAACCAACAATTTTGTAGGTAGTCTTAAATCTTTAACTTACACATATCACCTACATTTTAAAGCAATACAAAGGACATTTTATGAATAAAGGAAAATAAAATATAAGGAGATGGGGAAAAAAGGAGAGACAAAGTGGAAGGCAGAGAAGAAACAAGATTATAACACTTTGTTCAGATAATGTGATTGAATATTTTAGTATGATAGTATGCTTAGTTGTCTGTTAAATTATCTTGTTTTGACTTTTTCTGTTTTGTGGTCAATGTACTGGACTGACTTAAGCAAAATTACAGTCATTGAAATTTGTCTTAAAAGCATCTTCATCCCTTTCATCATTTCATTCCCAAGTAATTAGAATAACAATGTCAACATCAATAAAGATAGCTCACATGTTTAGAAGCTTTACTCTGTGCCAGGCATGAGCTTAATGGTGCTATATTCATAATTGCACTGAGTCCTCATAACTATTCTATAAACTAAATGCCATGATTTCTTAAATTCTACAGATGAAGAGATTGGAGATGAGGAGATTTAGAGACTGAGTTCCTTTGCCCAAGGTCACACAGAATGCATGTGGCAGGTTGGAACCTAGGTAGCCTTTCCCTATATCTCCTTTCTGGGTGTCGAGGGTCCTTAATGCACCCTCCTGGTATACAACCACACTACAGTGCTCACTCCTGCTATGAGGCCTCAGGGGGCCTACAGTGTATCTTGGCTTTCCTAATCTTACACCCTTCAAAACTTGTTTGTCTTGTGTGCTTCAGAGCCCCGCACTGAGAAATAAATCCTTGCTAATTGATTAAGAGCTGATAATGAGTTAATTTGTTGTTGTCATTCCAAGGAGATTTATTTATATATTTAACAGAGGCTTCCTGGAGATTGTGCTTTGCCCAGAGGAGTTACTACAATATTGAAAAGTTTAGACAGTTGGTAGATCTTTGGAAGAGGGACACTAATTTGGTCTAGGCTGACTTTTCAGTGCCCTTCACATCACACTAAAAAAGCAGACGTCTTTTTAGCATATGCTCTGGGAAGATGTGATGAGAGAGTAAGTGTTGCATGTTCCTTCATTATTTATAAGTAATTCTAGTCAGGCTCATTCATATGTATTACTCATTTCCCCTTTTGGCTATGAGAGCACCCAGGGAAGTTTTTGCCTGTATCCTTTGGGGTTTCTTGGGAGAGAGGGCAGTTTGACACTGGAGAAGAGAGACTGCATTGCTCTTTTTGATTGACATTTATGCTGATGCAGCAAGCAAACAAGTTTCTCTGTGGGTGTGTGTGTTCTGAATCAATTCAGAATTACTGTTTTTGTGGTATTGTTTGTTGTGTATGTATGTGTGGGTGGAGAAAAGGAGAGAGAAGATGAGAGAGGGTAGAGAGAGAGAGAGAGAGAGAGACAGAAGGAGAGAGAAAGAGAAAGAGAGGATAAAGCTCTGGATTTAATTAGAATTTAGTTCACATCTGTGCCTTTCTTTGAGAACCCTCCTGTATCCTAGCTGTGACACCTTGGGCAAGGTAACCTACTCCTCTGATACTCAAAATGTCTATCAGCTCTGGAGTGTTAGTTGTGCCTCAGTGTTGTCACGGCATGAGGCAAGGGAGCTGGGTTTTCTATCTCTGTTAGTTGTTAAGGGGCACCTTGTTTCCTCTGTTCATCTTCTCCCCAGTTCCCTGAACTTCTCATATCTCCCAGGTATGCATGCCTGAATACAAAGGGACTCTAGCAGCCTGAAGATAGTTCTTTTGAAAAAGAATGGGTGCTAGCAGTTAGAAGTTAAAGCATATTCAGTTTACATAGAGAGGAAGATGGTAAATAAGACTTAGAGAGCAATCACTCTCTTTCCAGGACTCACCAGTGAGGCCAGTTGCCATTGTCAAACTGAGTCAATTCTTATCCTCAAATCTGATTGCTAGCAAAGTTTCAGGAGACATGGGAAAGGCTGCAGTATAGAACTTTGATTCTCTCCTAGATCAGTATCCACCTAAGGCAGAGTTAGCCTTAGGACAAAGGTTATCTGCTCTTGGGTTGTCTGGGTGGTTCAGTTGGTTAAGTGTCTGACTCTTGATCTTGGCTCAGGTCAGGTTCTTGGGATTGTGGGATTGAGTCCTGTGTCGGGCTCTGTGCTTGGCATGAAGCCTGCTTGAGATTTTCTCTCTCCCTCTAACTCTGCCCCTTCCCCCACTTGCTCTCTCTATCTCTCTCTCTCAAAACAAATAAATAAAATTTTAAGAAAAAGTTGTTTGCTCTTTGTGTATTATGTCCTGAATCTTAAAAATGAGAATATTCTAAAAAAGAATCACATGAAGGGTAAAAACTAAAAGATAACTGGGGGAATCTATGCATATTCAAATATCCTTAAAAGCCAAGATATTTATGTTCAATTTTCAGGCAATAGTTTTATTCTATTCTCAGACATACTTATTTTTTTTAATGAGTTACTCATTTCTTTCAAAACATCTACATACTTAAAATGTTTTCCTTATGAATCAATTTTTTATTTGACAGAAGTGAAGATACTTGTGCCCATAAAAAATGCCATGTGTTTTTGAAGTGTTAGAAAAAACAGCTCTTTGGCACTAAACAAAGCTGAGGCAGGAACGTAGGAGAGCAGCTGCAGAATGACAGAAAAAATGTAAGATAATGAGACATGTGAGAGAATGTATAATTTAATGTGGGGCTTGAAGCAAATGGCGGGAGGAGGAACATAAATGAGAAAACAGTTAAAAATAGTGACTAAAATGACTTTAAATCCAATAAAACATAAAATGAATCAATTAGTGCTTAAACGTTGGAGGAGGCATGATGCTGTGAAAGAATCTGGAAAAGGCTGACAGATTTTTAGTCTATGAATTTAAATTCATAGGACCAACAATTTCTCTGCCTAGAGAGATTTATCTGCTGTTTTTTCTTCTTATACTAGTTGACAAAATGACTTCCTTTCTTTTCCACTTTCTGAGATGTGAATCAATCTGTTATAGAAGCCTCGGTTTTTAGTTTTCTGAAAACATTCCACAAGATGTATGGAAAAATGTGTTCAAGTTTTAGAAAATTCTTGGAACTCCTGCAAAACTGTGGATCTCCCTGCATATGGATATTAGAAGTACTTCTTAATTATTGACCAGAGGTGGCTCATTGTGCTGGGTTGATGGAATTCTGGGGAATGATGGCAAGTACCATGTGGCCCCCTTTGATGTCTATTTACTTCTCCCTGGTTTTTAATGATACTGTCCATGATCATTAGATCCTGAAACAAGAATGTTCAGAGACTTTGCAGTGACTGTGTATTCCACGGGAAATTATGGGAAGCTTTTAAGAACCTGAAAGCTTTTAAGAACAGTCTATCTGTCTTCCTGGAATAGTTTACCTGAAACTTGTATTCATGGAAGTAAAGGGCTGGATAGTTTCTGGAAATACTTCCTGTTTCTAGGAAAATAGTGTGTTCTTCATAACAAGTACTCACTCAGTACTGGTTGGATACATGAAGGGATAAAATAATAGGAAATTGAGGTTCACAGGTTATGCCAGCAAAATGACAAATTTTCACTTAGTATTAGGGGGCAATAAGAAATCTTTTATTTTTAACTAAAGTCCAGTCTAGCAAACATCTTTGTCGCACTTAGTTTTTTACATTTTCAAAAATCTAACCATTGATTTCTCTTATAATAGATGTGTGCCTCTAATGGATTAGTTTTCTAGTTTTTTTTTTCCAATTTTCCTCCAAACCAACGTTATGTGTAACAATCAGCTTAGCATGAAAGAAGCATGGTAGGTAACATGTTTCTTTCTAAGAGCTCTGAAATTTCCCTCCTATTATCTTATTCATTGCAAGAATATACTTTGTGGAGAAATCTGTTCAGACTGTTGTGACCAGCTATGGTCTTCTATTCCTATCCATTTACATTTAAGGTAGTATTTCTAGAACATGTCTGTGAACACACTGCCTCAGAATCACCTTGAATACTTGTAAAAATCCAGATTCCTGGACTCCAAGCAAACCAATGAAATAGATTTCTAGGGCTTGGGATATGAAATCTACATTTTTCCAAGATCCCAAAGTAATTCTTGTGAAAAGTTGAGAACCACTGGCCTAAAGCGTAGAGGGTACCTCAGGCAAAATTGTGCAGTAGGTTTTGTCTTCAGGGATGTTTGGCTACTCTTCCATATTTCTTCCCTGCCTTCAGCCCCTCTGCTTGTTACATCAGTGCACCCAAATATATTTTACAATGAATTTATACTGTTGTGTGAATGACATGATTTGTTGCCTATCTTAGATTGTATATTTTAAAAATATGACTGCTAAGGATAGTAAGCTAGGACTAAAAATGACTGCCTTTCTGATGGTGGGTTTTTAGTCATTGTAACAAGAGTTATTTGTGCGGGGGGGAGGGGGATGAGTAACCTCCCCAGCAACCATCACATCACTAAGGCAACCTTCAACCATTCACCTACTCACCAGATGGCCCTTCTAAAGTCACTTAGTGCAAGGTCTCTGGAAGCAGGAGTCTGAATAGGGATAAGGCAAAGCCAATAGCAATCTTTTGTTTCCCACTGTCACTTGAAAACTATTTAATTAGGGAAAATTCTTGCCCTATCCCCTATGAAAACTTCTGCAGTTTCATGACATTCTGGTCCTTCAAAGTAAAAAAATGCAGTCTCAATGGAGTCATTCACGGTGTCTAGTTTCATGTAATAATCAAAACTTTGAACTTGATTTAAAACTAAATCTTCCCTTTTCTCCAGCTAGGCTTTGCCTTGGGCCGTCTGTTCACAATGGCCTTTTTCCTTTTTTCCCATCTGGTATTTCTCCTCCTCTCTTAGCTTGATAACTACTTGATAAATATTTCCTATCCTGCCAGGATTGAACTAAGGGAACAGTGGAAGAGTAAGAGGGATAGGAAAGTTCTTATTGGATTGGTACTATCTCAGGATGGTTTGGCATTCTGAATTATAGAGTGCTTCAGTCAGTTCTTCAGAAACTGCCATTGGACCCATTTGATTGTGTGTCTTGTGATATGGATGATACTTAAGTTGTCTATCCCCTTCTCAGCTCATGGACCCCCCCGCCCCACCTTCATTCCTTCTTTCCTGCTTTTCTTCTCTTCTTCCATCTTTTTCTTTTCTCTTTGTTTGATCACTCCACACAGATGTGCTCACCCCAAAGTAATTCTCTCAAGCAGTATTTTAAATGGCTTCAAATAATATCAAATGCTCTCTTCCTTTTGTGTCAACACATATGGTTCTTTTTCCTCAATAAATCCTGGGAACACAGTCAAATTACAGTACAGCCGCAGCCTCTCCTTTACATTGTACTAGTTAGCCAGCTGTTTCAGATATCTATTGCTGCATAACAAACAACCCACACAGTGACTTAAAATAACAATGATTTGTTATTTCTAATGGTCCTTTGAATTGACTAGGTGATTTCTTTGCCTGTTTTGGCTGGGTTTGCTCACAAGCTGCATTCAGCAAGGGGGTTGGCTGGATTGGATCACCCAAAATGGCCTCATATGTCTAACAGTTGGTACTGGTTGTTGCCTGGGGTGTCCCTCTTCTCCCCTCAACCCGTGTCTTTCAGCAGGTGAGATTGACTTTTGAAGTAGCAGTCTCTGTATAACATCCCAAGAGAGAACAGTAGAAGTTGCAAAGCTTTTTAAGGCTTAGACTTCTAAGTCACTAAATGTCACTATTGTCACATTTTATTGGTCAAAGGAAGTCCAAAGACCAGTCCAGATTCAAGGAGTAAGGAAGTAGATGCTGTGTCTTGATGGAGGAAGTGACAAAATCACAATGCATAAGAGCTTAAATAGCATGATGAGAGGAATCTGTGGTCATATTTTGCAATTACCACATTGACTTTTTAGAGTTTTTCAGATTTCTGACAAATACCAGTTCACTGTGTCTCTCTATAACTTGCAGAAGATATATATTGAGTTCTCTTAGTGGTTCCATTGAAGAAACTCCCTCATCCTGGGCTTGAGGGAAGGCAAAACAGGCGACAGAAGGACACATAAAAAGCTCATCCCAAAGAAATCCTCTTTATAAATATCTCTCTAATTTCTGATACCCCATCTTTTTATTTCATCTGTGTGGCTAAGAATCAAGTAACCTGTTTATAGGAGACTTCTTTGTAAATTCTTTATGTGGTCTCATACCTCCTTTCAAATTCAATATTTATTGCATTTTGGCATCTTCATCCAAACTTTATCTTAACATTCTCTTATCTTATTTGAAAAAAAATTTCCCAGACAAGCTTCTCTCTAACTTCTGGGCAAACAATAACGAATAGGGTAGCTTTGGAGTCATATGGGCTCTGGTTTGACTCCCATTTCCCACTCAGTTCTTGTGTCTGAACCTTATGCGATCATCTCTGTAGTGAAACTAATAAGACATATCTCATGTGAGACTTAACGTGCATTTTGACAATCCCATTTCTTTTTATCAATTTGTCTACTGTGTGGTGTGACCCAGTTCTGGCTAATTACATGTGAGATGAAGATGAAGTCTGCTTGGGGTTTGCAAGAGAGCTCTAAAAGACAATGCCTCTTCCCTCCTTTTTAAAGTTAGGATGCTATTATGCAAGGACATATCTGGAGCTAGGGTAGTCATGACCATTCATCATGACCATTCATCTCATGAAGAGGTGTGAGACTCGAAGAAGATCCTGAATGAGACACTGAACCAGCCAGAAATGCCACTTCCAGAATCTTACTAAGTGAGGGAATTAAGTTTCTTTATTATTTTGTTACTGAGTGCTGAGTATTTTACTTGCAGCCCAAAGTATTCTAATTGATATATGATTATTATTGTATGCAGAGAAGGGGTTAGTACCTAACTTTTTCAGATAGATTAAAAGAAGAATAAGTAAACAAGGCTGAGAGACCATCCTATTAATCAATAGCAGTTAGGAGACTAGGGACTTTTGACTTCCGGGATATATTTCCAGTCAGCAAATATTTTACTGAGCACCTACTAAATGCAAGTCCTTAGAAGGTACTATTTCCATCATTGGACTTGCATATCAGGAGGCAGTGTGATGTGGGGAGAACACAAAGGTGGCAAAGTGAAGAGAACACAGGCTTTGGATCCATAGATAGCCCATTTCTGTCGCTTAAACAACATGTAATTTGGGGCACGTCCCCTTCCTCTAAGCCAAGTTCCCACAGCTATCATGTGCATTTATACTGACCTAGCAAGGTTGTGAGGAGGATTATATGTAAAAATAAGTAACGTAGTGTCTGTGAATTGTGTCCAAACTAGCTTTATTAAGATGTCAACAACGTGGTTGCTTTGGAATTTGTTCCCCAAAGGATGGTAAAACAATACAAAATTGTTCTGAAGGGCAATTTGGAGTCCTTGGAGCAGGAAGCAAGCCTATCTGGGAAGTCTTTATCCTAAGAGCAAACTCAGGGGTCAGAGACCAGCTCCAGTTGATGACAAGAGTGGTAGGTGGAACTGGAGTCAGAGGGGGCTATATTGTCTTAAAAATATATATTAAAAGCCTTAGGTCCATTCTTTTCTTCTCTTCCAACTGTTATAATAACAACCAGTGTATAATATACTTGGTTTCTTTCTTTTTCCTTCCTTTTCACTTGGTTTCTAAGATTGGTATTACCTGTTATTTTAACATTAGCCCCTGAGATAAACATTTAATGAGTGACTACTATGTGTTCTTTACTAAACACTTTCTATGTATTTTTTCTTTCAATCCAGGCACAAGCTCTATCAATTAGATACAACTATACCCCCATTTTATATATGATGATACTGAAATGTAGAGGTGAGGTGATTTGCCCGAATTCTTGCAGCTAGTGGCAGAGCTGTGGTTGGAACCCACGTGGTTGAATGACAAAGCTTGAGTGCTATCCTTCTACAGTGCACTGGTGATCACTCAACCCTATCCCAGAAGTTAATAAGAAAGATATGAGTAAATACCTTGATCTCTAGAAAATATAATGCTATTACATTTAAGAAAATAAAAATTAAGAAATAAACTTAAGATTTTTAAGAAAGGGCATAGAAGTACTATTTGAAGATCATTTATACGTACATCAGCTGCTTTGCATATCCAGCATAGTTTGATACCATGGGTGACTGGTGCAGACCCTCCATCTGAAGCAGACCAGACAGAGTCCTAACAGCAATAACCTTTAAATCAAGAAAGTTTACCCCAAATGTTCTCAACATAGCCTAAAGCCAGAAAAGTTCACAGCTCTACATTAAAATGTTAGAAAAAGATCACATTGCAGCAGCTGCTTATGTGGATTACCTAGTCTAGCCATTCTGCTAAGACTTAAAAAAACCTGTCTGAGTTGTAGGAAGAAAAAAAAGTAAGCCTCTAAAATATCAAGTTGGTGCTTGTTGGTAGAGCTGTGATTTCCCATTTGTTGCCCCAGAAGACTCAGGTGTATCTGAAATAGAGTCAAGATGTTTTTCCAGACTCTAAGGCAGTGGAAGGTTTCATTTTTGTACTTACCCTCACTCAGTCCTATGCTGTTTCCAGAACCATAGCTTCCCTTGAAAAAAATTTAATCCTTGAGGTGTTTCTCAGTGATCCAAAGCATATTAGGAAATCATAGTCTTATAGCCAGTTTATGCAACTTCTTTTTAAAACTTTCCTAAAAAATAAGATGAAATGGACTCTGACCTTTAATGATGTCTTCTGAATAAAAGCCAGTGATTCTATTATTTTGTGTGTGTGTGTGTGTGTGTGTGTGTGTGTGCGCGCATGTGTACACACTTGGCCCTTTTGAGATTTAATGCACCTTAACATTAAGATTTTTATCTTTAAAATATCAAAGCATGGTCTACAAGACACAGTATGATCTCCATTTTATAGAAGGGGAAACTGAAGTACAGCCTTGGAAAAGCTCTCACAATGGAATTAGAAACCGTTGTTGGGCTTTTCAGCTACTAAATTGTATATCTCTTAACTGAACTGCTTACATTCTCATTTCTCTCCATAGACCTCTTTTCAACAATATTGGTTTCTTGACTTTCCTTGTTGCTATGGTTATTGTTGGGGATTAATCACAGTAAGAAAAATGCTGAAAGTAGATCCACCAATAGAATATTTCCTTGTGTGGTGTTATTAAAGACCTGAGTTGTGACATCATAAATTTAATTCCAGTATTGCCATCTAGACTCATGGTAATGAAGTAGAAATAATTTTCTTTTCAGAGTTAAGAGATGCATTGAGAGGGAAGAAAGTATTAGAGTATAAAGGTTCTGGCCCCATACTACAATCTTTTTATCACAAGGAACAAAATAAAAGCTAAATCGTCAATCTAACATTGAGGATGTTTATGAAAAGTTGGGATTACCTGTAAAGTATCTGTGAACCTGAAACAGAGAGATCATATTTCTCATTTTGCTGCTTTTAATTTCAGGATATTTAGGCTTCTGTTGTGAAATGTTTTCTCAACTTAAAATTCCAGGTTTCCTCATGCATGGAGAGAAGTGGCATAAAAATATACACAACTGATGTCACTTCAAGAAAGGCCAATGAAATTCATGGTGTTGCTCTTGGAAGATAAACAGACTAAAAAGAATCTGCATGATAGATCTCTTGGTTTATCCTTTGCATAGTTTATTGGTTAAAATTTTGTTTGGCCACATGTAACCTATAGTTGAACTACAGTGGCTAACCAAATATGGGTTGAGTTTTCAGAGTGATCAAGGGCTATGGAGGTAATCATTCCAGGGTCAGTGTTTGAGGATGTCAACAAGGAATCAGGATCATTTCTTTTTTTGTTGTTTTCTCCCATCCTTAAAATATGGCTTTCATCCTCATGGACTTAAATTTCATTTTTAGGCATTATGTCCACATGTCAGGCCAAGGGCAAAAAGCAAAAAAGCAAAGGCACACATGAGCTTGCTCTATTCCTTTTAAATAATAAGTTTTAGAAGTTTTTCAGAATCCCATCTAATAAAGTTGCTTTTATATCTCATTGGCCAGCTGCAAAGGAGTTGGAAGAGGTATTTTAAAGTGGTAATATAATCACCCTGAATTTTGATGTTTTTTATTCAGGAAACAGTAGAGAGTAATTATTGGATGGGAAGACAGAATTAGGAATCATATTAATGCCTATGGGAAGGAAACATTATATTTTTTTTAAACGTTATACTTAATGCATTATATAAACTTATATGTTCCATTTTCCATAAATTTTTTCTAC
The DNA here is from genome assembly GCF_048164855.1 of Canis lupus baileyi. Lineage (NCBI taxonomy): Eukaryota > Metazoa > Chordata > Mammalia > Carnivora > Canidae > Canis > Canis lupus. The sequence continues at coordinate 62,728,772 of NC_132841.1, forward strand.
ATTCTTCTGCTTTTTCTGGATTTCTGCGGCACTTTTTCTATTCTGTTAAATAGAGTATCATTGATCCTGTTCTATTCAGGTTAGTTGTTCACATGCTTATTTTTCTCAATCTAAATAGTGAGCTCCTCAAGGATTAGAGACCTCATTTAATTCACTTTGGAAATCTCATCATTTACTACCATGGCTGGCACACCAGAAGGAACTAAAAAGATTACTTGAATAAACGTAAGGACAAGGCAAACCATGGTAGGTCATGATCTCTAGGAAATAGACTCTGAGATTCTAGGGTCTATCTACATGCCTCTTTCTTGGTCTTTCATTCTTCCTCCTCCTAAGCACTTGAACATTCATAACCTTCTTCCCCCATCTGCACTTCTCACCCCAAGATTCTGCATACACCCTTGCCTTGGGCCAATTTCTTTCTACACGAAATGTATGCCCAGCATTACCTAAAGTCCTGTCCTTGGAAGGATTACTTCTCACCTTGAGCAGGATTATAGCACAGCAATAGCCCAGTGTTGGCTTGCACCACACAGCAAGTTGATTCACCAGCCAATAATGCTCACTTGTTTTTCTTCAGAGGAGTTTCTCACCCCCATTGCATTACAAGAGGTAAGCTGAATGAGGGGCTTAGATGCATCAGTTGTAGAGGACATGGGGGTTGGCTGTTTGCTTAGGGCACTTTCTTGTACTTTCTGGCCCTGTTTGTGCTTGATCTTTACTGTTCCACTTTTATCTATGATTTTTTATTTGATTGGTCTGAAAAAACTTTGGCCTGCTGGCTGAATCTGGTCTATTTTTGTAAATAAAGATTTATTGTATCAGAGCCACACCTACTCACTTGTCTATTGTTTCTATCTATAGCTGGTTTCATGACACAAGAGCAAGGGTGAGTACATGTGATAGCAACTCTATGGCTCACAAAGTCTAAAATATTTACTATCTGGCTTTTTATGGAAGAGGTTGGCTGATCTCTGGCTCAGGGAATCTGGGAATTCAAGATATTTGACTGAATCAACTGAGATGTTCTCATTCCAACTTTCAGAGTTCCATTCTTTCCCAATCGGGACCTTGGCCTTGGTAGAACAAAACTGCTGAGATTGAGAATTCAGCTCTCTTTGGAGCTATGCTACTACAGTCATTAAGTATTCAGTCTTTTCTGCTCTTTGGTGGCAGGAGATGGGATTCTCATTTGCCAAAATGCCCTCTGTCTTTCTCATTTCACCTTATGTTGGTGACTAATCATGATCAGCCTTCCATTGTCTTTCTCCAGTGCATCAATGGCTCCGGTAACAACCATGCAATTCCATAGTCCTTACGAATCTAGCAGATGCCTGAGATGTTTCTGCCAGTATATTTCCTTCTCACAATGTCCCGACCTAGTTCACAGTCAAGGCTAGCATTATGGATTTGCAACCAGCAGAACTGCACCAGGATCCGGAGCTTAAAGAAGTCCTAGGCTTGGCTTAACCTCATGCTGTCACTATCTTGAAATTCTTCTTCTCCTCCTCCTCCTTCTTCTTCTTCTTCTTCTTCTTCTTCTTTTTTGGAAATTCTTAATAATTTTATTTTTGCACTGTATTTTGTAAGTGAAGTCAAATGGGGGCAATGGGGTATGTGAATAAGCAGCAGAGATAGGTGCATTATATTTGACCATCATTCTTCACCATTTTATTAGCACAAAGCATTGGTCATGTTTCATGAATACAGAATTCTCCCAGCATATGTGGGAAGTCAGGGAGCTGCAAATCAAGTAGAAGATAAGCATTTTAAGGTTACAGCTAAGAAATGGGAGCTGGGATACAGAAGGAAAGAGAAAGATAGGGCATAGCTTCTTTTCTTTCCAGTCCTATATAACTCATCAATAAGCCAAAGATAGTGTTGGTAGGATATGCATATATAAAAAAGTTAAATGAAAACAGTAATTTTTGTGCAGTGTTTCCACTGTTCTGCTAAGAATGAAATACAGATATATGCGTAAGTTAGGAAATACAAATTGTATTATTTCACTGCCTCTGCATACAAGTTAAATAATCTTATATTTGCATTTAAAAATGATATTGCACAATATAAAAATGAGCAGTAAGACTCGAACTAATAATTAAAACTTTTAATTGACCACAATAGATAGCAAATTAAAACCATATGAGAAGTCAGAGACTGCAGAAGAAAATGAAAAAGCCTTATATTTAAGCAAGACTTCTGCTCTTCCCACTTTTATTTTGAACAAGGGGCCCCACAAAATCTTAAGTCTTTGCAATAGGTCCTGCAAATTAGATTGGTGGTCCTTTCACTTCTGAAGTTTTTCACAATTGCATTGCATGTTAAGGGCAATCAGTGTACCACTTACCACTAGCCTTCATTGCTGTCCAGTTGGTGATAAATCCAGCTCCAAAATCTTATTTCAGGGTGTGGTTCCCAGAACAGCATCTAGGAGCTGCCATCAGTTTGGTTACCCAGGTGAAAAATCTGGGATAGAGATTTGCTCATAGGTGCACGTGGGTATGATCTCAGGACTGTGAGAGGTGAGGGAAACAGGAAGTCAGAGGGAAAAGTTGCATTGTAATACAATTGCAACAGAAGCTTCAGATGATCTTATGGGGAGTTCTGGAGTAGGGATGGTCCTTTAGAGTTGTTCCCATTGAGATAAGGGGCTTGTGACTTTCTAGTGTCACAGTGATCAGACATTAGATACAGGCTGTATCTGGGGGAGGGGAGGTGTCATAATTTTTGGTCAGGCTTTCTCCTTCAGCTGAGGGCAATTTCTAGAGAACCACTTGGTTGAAAACCTCCTAGTTGAAAGCAGTTAACACTCACAGCAACTGGGGAATGAACACCTCAGTCCTGAATGCTGTTAGATATACTGTAAGATTATTTCAGTGGATTAATTATTATTATAAAAATAGTTGGGCAATACTAGTTTTAGTACAAGAAGACTCGTACCTTTTTTTTTTTTTTAAATAATTCCCTTCTACCCCTTTTTTGTTGTTATTGTTTCTCTGTTTCAGGCTCAAAGCCTACCCTATCTAGACTTACAGAGAAATGTGGAAGCTAGCATACTCTTTTTAAAAAGTGTTAGCCTTGTCACTCTATTATAATAGTAAACAAGTTAAACATATCAATTGCATGAGACAACTGTTGGGGCCCACAGTCTAAAGGTTACAAAACCATCTGTAGTATATAATGCAGTTTTAGAATTAAAAATAAAATACTCCCTTATGATTGATGAGATTACATATGGGATGGGCTGAGATGGCATGTGAATGTGTGCATGTGTGTGGGTATGTTGGTTGGGGGTAGAGTGGAGGGGACACACCTACAAGTTTGAACTGGGCAAGCCCAAAGGAATCATGCTTGGCCTAAATCCCATGGTACAAGTTTGTACTGGGCTGAGAAAGATGATGCTTGGTCCCGTGTGTGACACCTGGTGAAGAGGCTGAAAGGAAGGCATGCCTTGTCAGGGATTTTCCCAGATGTTTTCTGGCTTTCTCCACCATTGTCAGTGGCTCCTTTTAGACATACAAATCATGTGTACCATGCATTGCCAGGGCACTGTTCCCTCTGGGAGGAACCTGGCAATTGTTCATTCTCATTGGTATAATCTGGGTAAAGAGGGAAGATCAGCAAGAAATCAACCTTTTCCCTCCACATAATCAAGAACTCTGTATTTTCTGGTTTGAAGGACAAAATCAGTTTGTGCACTGGACAGAGTATCCAGGGTTATGGTGAGAACCAGATTGTGTTTCTTTGTTGGCTTGTTTTGCCCAGGGTAGTAGGATCAGAAGAATAGGTCAAATTTTCAGGGCAATAGAGGGAAGCTCAAAGGCCTGGCTTTGAATGGGAAAGACAGGTTGAACTTCTCAGACCTTTTTTTAAAATTAAAAAAAATTAAAAAAAAATCTTACCTCTCCCTCTCCAGTTATGGGCAAAGGAGTAGGAAGAGGAATGCAGAATTAGATCTAACCATTAGTTACAATTTTGATAAAGGAGCAGAGTATTACTCATTTCAGACCTTGAGACTGACTAATTTCATATGGTTAAGTAGAGTTTGAATTGCCATTAAATGAACTTAAAATAGAGGAAATGTATTTCATGAGGTAGGGAGAGATGCTGGTACATTATTGGTGCATCCTGAAAGACCAAACTTGGACTAAAATGTATCTTCATGAACAGAGCAGATTGTCCATCATAGTATCTAGTGAAAGACGGGACCACAGAAATATTCCCTGGTGTTTACATGCATCTTCATTGCCACAGAAACAAAATTCTGACTCCAGAGATTAATACAAATTCTTGTAAAAGTGGAAAAAAATCTCATAAATGCCTCCTTGATAAGGCATTCAGCCACTAGACTTTTCTCTCATTGAATACTATGTCCCTCTCACCTTCTAGTTTTTCTGGCCCCTAGGAAATAAAATTGTCACAGCATTCAAGATGACTTCTTTTCTCATAAAACAATAATTGCATTGTAAACCCCCAAGAATGCTGCAATAGGTGTCTCTCTGGTCCTTTATTAATGCTGCTGGTATTTGTCTAGCCTTAGAAAAGCTTTTGGCTCAATATCCTACTCAGATTTTTGGGCTATAGCTTGCTAGAGTTGTCAGGACAAGTAAAACATTTCCCTTTCAACATTCATTACAAGCAAAAAAAATCCTATTGTATTTTTTAAAAAGTGGCTTGTGACTCATCTCCTTTTTTGGGATGGAGTTATAGCTTAAGATTTATTTGGTCAATGGTACTTTTTGGTTGTGGAAGTAATGAAAATGTTTAGAAGCTGAGAGATGCTAAAATTCATATGAGTTTTATTCATTTGCTACACCTATAGGATGCTGGAGGACTGTATAGAAAGGTTTTAATGAATATATTTTATGGGTTCTTAGTATAACTTCCCAACTTAAGATTGAACTAAATTCCAGGTGAAATTCATATTGAGGGAAAATAATTAATTGACACTTTAGTGCAGACTTATTTTGACTAATATTTTTTCTTTTTTTTTAAGGATTTATTTTATTTATTTATGATAGACAGAGAGAGAGAGAGAGAGAGAGAGAGAGGCAGAGACACAGGAGGAGGGAAAAGCAGACTCCATGCCGGGAGCCCGACGCGGGACTCGATTCTGGGATCGCGCCCTGGGCCAAAGGCAGGCGCCAAACCTCTGAGCCACCCAGGGATCACCATGAGCCACCCAGGGATCCCCGACTAATGTTTTTTCATTTCATGTTTTTAAATGAAAAAAAATTTGTTTCTTTATAATATTAGATAAATGTTTATATGCTTAAATTTAAAAACTACTATATTTACAAGCAGGAAAAAACAGTCATGCATGCTGCCTTAAACATTTCAGAAAAGACTGACATGTAAGGAAAAAAATATATTCATAATCTCATCAATCAGAGATAATCAGCAGTAAAGTAGTGGTTTATAGGTTTATAGTCTATTTTTCTATGTGTATACATGCACAAGGAATTATATGGTACATGTTGGTTTGTGGTTTGCTTTTTAAAAAATTCATCAATAAATGAGCCATATCACTTCTTATCTTTTTAAATGAAATAACTGTATCCCTCTTTAGACGGCATGCTGTGGCAAAAATGGGAATATTCACATAGCAAATGAATTGTTCATTATTTTGTTAGCAATTTGATGGAAAAACTGGATTGGATGGAGGAAACAGCTTAAAACTTAAATTTTTTGCTTTGAATATCTTATGTAATTATATTGAAGGAAAATTTCTAAGGACAATGGGTTTTTGACTATCATAGAGCCAAAGTGGCCAAGAGTTGTCAAAGGCTCTCAGGGTATTATAGTGTTGTGGGTTTCCTGGGGATCTGCTGGACCTTGTTAGGAAATAAGAGGATGTATTTTTTCACAGATGTTAGTCTGGGCCTTCTATCTGATAGAAAGCATATGAAATACATTTTTGAGTCATTTTTTTGACTGCCAAGAGTCCATATCTAATTCTATAGTATTATTTGCTCCCAGATTTTTCCTTTCATTTTTATTTCTAGCAGTGTATAGAACCAAGACTGAATTAAGGCCAGGGATGGTTATGTGGAGGTTATAGGTATGTTATGTTTGAAAGTGCTTGGCTTATATAGACAAGATCAAAGTTCTTTTTAGTCAAAATGTAGTATACTTCTTTGCCCTTGAATCACGTGTTGTTTATGTAAAAAAAAAAAAAAAAAGATTATACAATGGAACTAGAGTCCAGTAAAAACTTAACCTATTTGGGGTTTTGTAGAAAACCATAGTTGACCAAACTTGTCAAGTGCTGCCAAAGGTGAGAAATGTGAATTGGTTGAAATTTGTCTATGTCTCCTGAGTGTGAACTCACTTATTAAGTGAATATCCGGACTGAGTCATGATGGGAATGCTCAAGAACATATAGGTGTGACTGCTGAGGTGTAACTGCATAGCCCACGTGGCCTTCCAAGTTGATCCAAAAGGAATGCCTGTTTGCTTTATCATACTCATTTCCCATATTTCTGAAATGAAGCTTATAGCCCAGAGAGGATAAAACTCCTGGGAAAATGTTGAAAGACATTGAAATTACCAGCAGTCTTGGCTTATGGTATCACATGACTCTGAATGCCTTTTGCTGATAGAATCATACGGTTGGAAATGATAGAAGGAGGTCATTTAGTTTATTCTCTTGCCCAAGACAGAACTATAAATGTACCACTGGTAGCTTTGCTCCTTGTGAAGATGGTGTTTCTTTAACAAGAAAATACCCCCCCCCCCAAGTAACTACTAATTTGTGTTTACTTTGGTTTTAGTCACAGTAACTCTGTCTCACTGTTGCAGAACAAAAAAGAGATATTGGATACTGAGTGATTAGGTTTCTCATAGAATTAGTTTGTAACACCAATGAAATTAAATGGTCAAAATGATCTAATAGAATAATAACAAGTTAAAGTAGTTAAAAATGCACACACACACACACACACACATCATGTCATCAGCAATAGCATAGTGTCATAGACATATTTTCAAAACCCTGTTTCCCAGTAATTAAGTTAAAGTTTGGGAAAAAGTGTATGAAAATCTCCTAGAGCATTTTACCACATCCAAAGCTTTTACCCTACATTCAACTGTGAAAACAATCAGCATTTTTCCATTTTTCTCATTCATAAAAACAACCAGTTCTCAAAGAAACAAATGGAATTCATAAAATTTTTTGAGGCTTTCCTAGGTTGAATTCATACTGTTAAAAATAAAACTTTCATGTTTTATTTCTTCTATTTCTGCCTCCAAAATGTATTTTGAACAAAAAGTCTTGTGCAAATCAATGCCAGATTTTCTGGTTACTGGCAATGAACATTAGACCAAAATAAACTTGCAAATAAGCACTACCTACAAGAAGATTACAGTTGGATTTGGGAATTAAGAGATAGGTAAACTAAAACAAATAGCAAATTAAAAGATAGCACAATACTGTTATAGATAGTGCATAATGAATTACCAGATAGGTGGTAAAGACAATAAAGACAATTGCTTAAGGTCAAAGGTGGAAGCAGATCAATCATATAATCTTTATTATAAAAGAGATTCAGAATAGATGATAACCTTTAAGGATCCTGTCAGGTAATAATCAAATGATACCCATTTAGCCAATGAGATGCAGTATGACTGTACTCACTGAGGTTTTCTTTCTTTCCTTGGAACTACAGAGAAAAATATAAAGAAAAGGCTCTTTCCTGTGGAGTTTATTGCCTATCCTGTTTATTGTTTATTATCCTCCTAGGGGAGACAGAAGTTTAAAGATATAAACAATGTACAGAATTTATCTTGATGCTATGCCTTTGTTTCAGCCAACCATGAAGCCCATATTCAGTAAAAATAAGCACAGAATTTTCAGTCCCCTTTGGTGATAGCCATCTTGGCCCACTTACTTGCTTCTGCCTTTGCTCTTCATGCCCTGTTTCATCACTATTAACTATATCTCCCTTAATCAGATCTTTTTGGATTTGTCCTATTTTCTTGCCATGTGCTTGCCCTTGAAGTTGGTAACAACTTGGGCTTCCTTACTTTTAACTCTGGGCAGCCTCTGGGGGCTTCTGGCTCTTCTGGCTGTTGAACCTTCTGTCTTGCCATTGACTCAGTACCTGGGGGGCGTGGGTGTATTTGGATTGTGTCTTGAAGGATGAACTGAATCCATATAAGATAAAATAGAAGAGCATTCAAAACCAAGGCAATAGCATATTCAAAGATAGAAAGCCATGAAAGAAGTTGGCACATTCACTATGCTGTGATAATATATTTAGATATTAAATCATCTTCAGAGGGACTTACATGGCTTCATATGCAATTTGACGGATTGAATCTTGGCAGAACCTACAAAATGGGCTGCTACAGTTGCTCTAATGCTAGGTATGTATAGGTTGAACTTTAGGAATGTTATCTTAGTACCACAAGTCTATCTTTGTCACCTTTGTCACTTTGAACAAGATTACTCACTTTGAAGCTTGTTGTAGGTCACCCATGATCTTTTGAGATGTTTTCTAGTTCATCTGCCACCTTTGCCACATCCCCTCAGAGCAAAGCCTTCAATTTTCATCCTATTTCTAAAAGGTCATCTTGAAAGAACTTCACGTTTGCGTGTGCTACTTTACCTCTACCCTTTAATTAATGCCAGATTTTCTGGTCACTTGGAAAGACCTGGAAAAACAATTAAACTCACATGCAGACACTGCCTACAAGGATATTACCGTTGTATATGGGTGATATTCCTTTAGCATAAAATATCTCCTAATATTTGAACAACTGATCCACCTAACTTCTCAGGAAAAAATTATAGCAAGTTAATACATGCTAGTTCTTTAAACAATACTTTTCCTTATAGTTTAGTGTACCTCACCTCCTACTTCTCAGCTCAGTTGCTGAATGACCCCCAAATACCTAATACATTTTAGAGAAATCCTTTTTTTTTCACTTTTGAGAAATCTTAACAGATCTTTCAAACCACTTTGTATTCTTTAAAAAGGTAAAAGGCCACAACCAAAATGCTATGCATGGGTGGGGCTGGTAAGGTCTTATGGTATGAAGTAAGAGAGCAACAACTATGGTAGTGAGTCATGGCAACATAATAAGTATATATGGAAATATAGGAGGTGGAGGATTTGGGAACCCGTGGCTATTGAGCAGAGAGGGCCTGGTATTGGTTTTATGGAATTAGGGTCTATGCAGAGAACATATATTGTAAATCATCTACATATTACCAACATGAAGTGAGAGTGGATAAAGTCACCAAATGAGATTGTGCAAAGGAAAGTAAGAAGAGAAATGAGGAAAGCATTTGAGGAACATGAATGTTGAGGCAGTTGAAACTTAATCAACTAGGATATCATCAAGTAGGATATGGCACCAACATAATAAGCCTTAGTGGTAAGCAGGAACATCACTAGAATTTGGCATTGAAACATGAGATACATAGGGGACATTCACAAACAGATATTTAGTTTTGATTGACAATATTTATCATCAGTAAAGGTGAGGCATAATTACAGACTGATGTCAAGTGGACAGATGGTAACATTTTTAAAAGATCTTTCATGGGAAACTTCAAATTTCAGAAAGTGACATTCCTAAATATACAAAATGGCAATAAGATCCAAGGTAGGAGTAATGAGATATTCAGGAAAAAGTTCAGGAGAAGAATGTGCTAAATCATATTTTGCTACTTTTTTCAAATTCTCACATTCTGACTTTAGTATAGATGTTGACATATTTTCTTTTCTTAGGCCATCCTTTCTCCAAAAGGCTAAATGTCCCTAAAATTTATATTCTCACTCTAGGTTGGTGATATGGCAGTCAGAAATTTTATTAGGAAAGGCCGATTTATTTAATCACTTTGCACAGGCAAGGAGTGGAATTAGACTTGGCTGTTCCACTAAAATGGACATCATCTGATGAAAAGATGCCTCATTAAGCTTCATGGTCTTCAAAGCTCTCTCTACTCTGTAGGGCATTCCCTGGTTGCCTCTAATTCTTACATAAAAACAAATACACAAACAATATGGAAATATGCTCATTTCTTTTTTTTTTTTTCACGATACATAAGGTTTTTGATTTTGCATTGGCAACTAGCTGGTCTCTTGAGACATGGTACATGATATCCAGAAACAAGTTTAGTGTCTGAAGAGGAACATTATGAAATCAGTAAGAGATCCTTGATGATCCAACTGAGCAAAATAATTTTTGTTTTTTTTTTCTGTGGATGCTCCACGCAAAAAAACGTATGGGAACCTGAGAGTTCTACTTCTCAGTTGACTCAGGATCAGTTAAATTTAATTTCTGTTGAGTCTTGGATCATGATTGGATAGAACTGTTGGTCGCTATAGGGCAGCTCACTCATTTCCTTTGACACATGTTCTTGTTTTGCCATGAACACTAAGTGACCTCAAACACATTTTTTTCTAAAATTGTAGCAACAAGGGACTTGAAAAAAAATGAAATTCATGAGACAGCTATCTCTTTTGGCTCCTGAAAAGGCTACTTCTTAACTGCCCCAAGAAAGATGAAATGATGTTACTGATCCTATTTCTCAGGAATGATAAATGGATGCTTCGGCAATAAATGCAAGAATAGATACTGGCTAAGAATGCTTTCAGAGATTTATTTTTGCCTTATATGTTTATCATAGACTCAACCAATTAAAAGTTAAACCAAACTAGAGCTTAAGACATCATTTTTTTTTATATTACAAGGATTTCAAATATAAAATCACCAAAGACCTCATATGCACTTTGAATATCTCTTCCCCTCCCCCAAATTCCACGTAAACAAAGCATGTTTCTTGCATTATACCATTAACTCTGCCAGATTATCAATTTTTCTTCTGAACAAAGTTGGATGCTTTCCGTACAATTTCCTTGTAATATAATTATGATATTTTGAAGGAAATAAAAAGTCATCAGGAAATATTTTTTAAAGATTATTGGCAAAGTTATCTGCTTAATTCTGGAAGGAATCAGGTTTAGTGCTTAAGGGACAAAAATGATAGAAGTCTATCTCTTATTTGGTCATCTGGAGAGAAGGCATCTTTATTTCTTGCAAAAGGAAAACAAAATCCTTCATCTCTAAAGAAATCATTAAGTAAAAGTTCTTTATGTGGAGTGGTGATGGTAGTAGGGTTCCGAAATCTTTTTGTTTGTTTATGTGTTGATCTATACCTCACATATTTTTTCCAAAAATGATTGAAGGTCACCAAGAGAATATGGTTGAAAGATTCAAGAGGTTTGTTACAAAAAAGATCAAAGTGTGTTACTTAGCAGGTGTAGTTCAGAATTAGATAATTTTTTAATGGGATAAATTGAAGGATATTTTCTTCTATCTAGGTATCTATGTATCTAATACATCATCTATCTATCTATCTATCTATCTATCTATCTATCTATCTATCATCTATCTATCTACTTTGGTGTTTATTTAACAAATGTTTATCCATTCCATTCTTTGCAGTTTTAAGTGCTGGGTACCAAAGAAAGTATAAGATTGAGACAGGCCTTTAGCTGCTATGTGGGAGATGAGTTGAGTGGTCTTCACTCTGTTGAGAAATTACATAAATTATTATTTACGATCAAAGAGAAAATTGTTCTTATACTCATCAGATGTTTGTTTTACTAGACCAGTGTTTCCCCAAACTTGACTAATCATCAAATTATCAGAGACATCCCTAAAACGTGAAGATTTCCAGCCTTCTCATTGGACTTTTAATCTAGTGGGCTTGGTGAGTGGGGGTGGGAATCCCTAGTTTTAACAAAGAGCCATGTGATTTGATACTTCGCAAAAGATAACATGGTACAGAAATATGAACTCAAGCTGGGTAGGGACCATATCTTGTTTACCTTGGTATTTGGTACTTAGCATAGTGCTGGGCACATAAAAGGTGCTTGATTAATCTTTGTTAAACAGAATATTTCACATCTGTACAAAAAAGCCTTTTTGGAAGGACTCATTTTTTGTTACAGTTCTAATTTCATTGCTATCTGGATTCTTCATCTCTTAATGCTTTTCCCACATAGTATAAACATTCTTCTCTGCTCACCATGTCTTAGCAGCCTCATGTCATCTGGATCAATAGCATCAGTTTGAATAGAAAATTAATGACCTAACAGGATATTACTCAGTGTCTTTTGGCCTTCAGCTGGCTGATCTTTATGTAGCAAATCAGTGTCTACAGAGCTGGGTGTAGATCAGTATTAATAATATCATAACCCGTGTTTATGTAATATCTTTTCTCTGAGTACTGAAATCCTTCTTCAGACATTATTTAGCAAGTACAATCTATTCAATCCTCTGTAGGTGTGTATGTTGTCTTAAGGATGCCTTATACATGAGTCTAGTTGATTGGACCACCAAGAATTTAGTAGCAATGATTCTTCCACCTGGCTGTAGGGCCTCCGGGTGCCTGAAAAAGGTGTGTCCCAACAAGCAAAGGCATCTCCCTTTCAAACGGGCAATAGTTTGACACTTAGTTTATAACTAGGTGTTACCTTAGCTGGAGGGGTGAAACAGGGCTGGGGCAGGCCAAGGGAGGGGTGTCTTGGCAAAGGGGATGTGGTCGATGTGGTCGATGGTAGAAGCTCAGATGGGAGGACAGGAAGAATCTGACCCAACAGGTCAAAAATGAAAGTGAAATTGAAGATTGGCATGCTGAAGAGATTTCCCTGAGGTCACTGACTGGTTGACATACCACGAATAAAACTGAACTCTGACCTAAAATCCAGTCACCAGACCACATCCTGTAGAGGGAATACTCAATGTCCTCAAAGGTCTAATCAGTGAACTTGGCTGGGATATGATTTGACATAGCTCTGTGTTGTCTGGGCAAGGTTAATTGAAAATTTGTTCTCTGAGTTTTGTTTTTCTTTTCTCCCTATTGAGCCTAGATTCTAGGAGAAAAATTCCTGGGGTTATTCATTCCATTGCTTCTGGGAACACATATGTGGAAGAACATATCTTAGTTAAGATAAATTTCTGTAGAAAATTAACAGGCACTGAGGCCTTTCCTGACAAGGCACATATTTCTGTACTGTTGGTTAGAATTTGATACCAGCTAGGATCAGATATTACATCAAATTTTTCTTTAATTGTAGATTGACTTCTGCATATTCTGAGAAGACAAGTATGAATCACAGGCTATCTAACAAGTTCCCAGTATTTGCCAATCTCTGTAGTAACTTGAAATTTTCCCAGTTGGCTTATAGCCAATGAGCCCTGTAGGCAATATAAGGTGTTTATGGAAATCTATTGTGCAGATTACTTCCAGGATCTTTTAACCCCAGGGATAGTAAATGTTTTACACAGTGAAGAATACTAAGGAGATGTCTAGTCCACTCCCCTACAACTTCAGCCTTCTCCCAGGTATAAATCTTACTTAGTATTCTCATTTAACTCATTACTCTCTATTAAGGCTGTGGCTGATGGAGTGAGAATTAGCTTTTTCAGAGAGTTTATGCATAGTAACCCCTTCAGAAACAAATCTAATGAGATAGTCATTAAGGAGGATTGTTCTAGAATGGAAAATGGAAAGTCTCATTGTCAGTACAAGGGAAGAGTCA